>NC_090438.1:559944700-561165639 GCF_031143425.1 Pleurodeles waltl | reverse complement strand
GCCACTCCTGCAGAGTACATCAGTAGTGTTAAAAATAATTACGCTTTTGCCCCTACTCTGCGCCATGGTGTGCCTTATTTTAAATAATGGAGCATACATGATGGCAGTAGGGAGACACTAAGGGGCACAAGGAAAGTGGCGCTGCACTGAGAGTAGCGCCACTTTCCTTAAATCAGCCCCTTATTTTTTTGGTTTGGTAAGATATTTGAATATTTTCTTTTTTTAATTTTTTGGTACATCGTTGGGTTTGTAGGGGAGCAGGGTAGGAAGTGTTATAAAGTTTGTATTTTTTTTTTTACTGTTTATTTATTAAACGTATTAGTGAATTAGAATATTAATTATTTAGTTTTGTACGCAAGTGTTGTTATATTTTTATTAAGTAACATTTTTGGTTGTTTTATCTTTGTGTTTATTATGTTTTGATAAATCGTAGTAATTATTTAGATTTAAGTTTTTCGTAGTTTGGTGTGTATGGAGGGATCATACAATGCTATGTGCATACATTTTATCAATTTTTAAATGCACTTAATATTATTAATTGTTTAAATCATGTATCAACATGCTTAGGTGTTTTATATTTACTATACGTTTTTAATTTTATATTTTTGTAATTTGTCATGTACACATTTAAATAATTAGTAATCTTATATTTCATGAGTATGTTTATATATTTTGTTGTTTTGTATATTTAGTTTGTAAGTAGGTTTTAATTTGTATCATCACCTCATTAATTTTGTATTTACAATTTGTATATTAATTATTATTCATCAACTTTAGATATTGATTTGCTGTTTCAAACTATTTTTTGGTAAATATTTGTATTATGCTTGTTGTATACATGTTTAATCTGCTATATGCTTTTGTAATTATACTTTTTTATTAAATTATAATGGATTGACAAACGAAATGAGCATTTTTAGGTGGTAAACGTTTTCTATTGTTAATTAGGTTGGAGTAGGAATAGTAAATAAAATCCATTAAAAGTCCAACAGTTTCTCTGCAGTTATTTTTGTAGTGCTGTGAACAGCAAATGCCACCTCACTAAAAGTCTGACACTCTTCCTACTGTTGCTTGATGTTAGAAATAGGGTCTCTAGTTGGCAGTGGTTTGCACCCTGTCCAAGTAGGGTCCGTCACTCTAGTCAGGGTGAGGGAGTCACACAGCTAAGATAACCACTGATCACCCCCTGGGTAGCTTGGCACAAGCAGTCAGGCTTATCCCAGAGGCAATGTGTAAAGTATTTGTACACACACACACACAGTAACACAGGGAAAACACCACAAATGTACTTCACACCAGTTTAGAAAAATAGCCCATATTTATCTAAGTAAAACAAGAACAAAACAACAAAAATCGAACATACACAAGAAAAGATATGAATTTTTAACGATTAAACTTTAGTATAGCACTTAGAAACAGTCTGATGCCACTCGTGATGGAATGCTGTGCTGTTTACGGGGTCTCATGGACCCCCAGGTACAGTACCTTTGAAAATGATGATACAAAGACGTTGAACAGAGTCGGGGAAGTGAGGCGTCACTGGAGATGGTGTGGTTTCAGTTTCTTACTGTCACCAGGGATGAGAGGCATTGGTTCCTTACTGCAGTGCAGGGAAGGTGAGGCATCGGTTCCTTACGGTTGCAGAGGAAATGATGCAACATTGGTGTGAGGCATTGGTTCCTTTTAATCCTGCGGGGTCAATGAATCCAGGGAGTCAAGAAGTGATGGGGAGACCTCTTGCCGTTGTAGTCACACCACGAGGCCACAGGTGCCGCAGCAGAGTTGAGTGTCACTGACATCAGTGACACGCCACTCGGAACTTAGGATGCTGTGGGACTTCAGTGGTGCTGCAGCTGCATCAGGCCTGCGGCATCAGGTGCAGTCAACACCCTTCAGCAGGGACCAAGGCTTCGGGTGCAGGCAGCAGCATGGAGTCAGTCAGCGACACTGGTTCTGGAGTAATCCAGATTTGGTGTGCCTCATTCGTCTTGTTTTTAGGCCAACGTTTACTCCCAATGGCCCAGTAACTGGAGTGGGTACCACTTGATAAGTCAGGGTCCTCAGCAGGAGAACCCAAAGGATGGCAGATGACAACTTTGCTGTCCCTGTGACTTCTTAACAGGAGATAAGCTCAGTCCAAGTCCTTGGAGAAGCTTCACAAGCAGGATAAACAGCAAAGTCCAGTCTTTGCCCTCTCCAAAGCAGAAGTGGCAACTGCAGGCCAACCCAGCAAAGAACACACAGCAAAGGGGCAGTACTCCTACTCGCAGCTCTTCAGCTTCAGGTTCCTCTGATCCAGAAGTGTTCTAGAGTTGTGGGGTCAGCAATTCAATTGGTATACTCATTTCTGCCTTTGAAGTAGGCAAACTTCAAAGGAAAGTCTGTGTAGTGCACAAGACCCTGCCTCTCCTTGTCTTGGTCCTGGACACACTCTAGAGGGTAGAACATGTGTTGTGTGAGGGCAGGCATAGCCCTTTTCAGGTGCAGGAGTCAGCTCCTCCCACCATTCTAACCCAAGAAGACCCATCAGTATATGCAGGATACACCTCAGCTCCCTTTGCGTGACTATCTAGAGTGAATTCAGAAACTGCCCAACTGTCAGTTTGACCCAGAATTGTATTCAGCAGCCAGGCAGAGGCACAGAATGGTTAAGCAAGAAAATGTCCACTTTCTAAAAGTGGCATTTTCAAAACTACAATTTAAAAAAACAACTTCACCAAAAGATGTATTTTTAAACTGTGAGTTCAGAGACCCCAAACTCCATATCTCATCTTCTCCCAATAGGAAATTACACTTACAAAATATTCCAGGGCAATCCCATGTTACCTTAACGGAGAGATATGCTTGGCAGTAGTGAAAACCAAATTGGGCAGTATTTCACTATCAGGACATGCAAAACACAGTAGGTACTGCGCCATGCCCTGGGACTACATTGGGTGTACCTCAGGGGTGCCTTACATGTACTAAAAAGGAAGGTTTAGGTCTGGCAAGTGAGTGCACTTGCCAGGTCGAACCGACAGTGTAAATGGCAATGGCAGGTCTGAGATATACACTACAGGGCTACTCATGTGGGTGGCACAATCAGTGCTGCAGGTCCCCTAGTAGCATTTGACTTACAGGCCCTGGGGACACATGGTGCACTATACTAGGGACGTACTAGTACATCAAATATGGTACTCATGTATAACCAATCATAATCACAATTTACACAAGGAACATTTGCACTTTAGAAATTGTCAGCAGTGGTAAAGTGCCAAGGACACCAAAAACAAGCAAAAATGAAATCCAGCACAGTCAAAAATACAGGAGACAGAAGCAAAAATACAGGGGAAACCATGCCAAGGATGCCAGGTCTAACAAGTATGTACCCCCCAGGTGAAAGTGGGGAAAACTACCCTACCTCATCGGAGCTCTCATCACTAAGACAGAAGAACCTGGACAGACTATCAACATCGGTATGTTCTATACCAGCGCGGTGTACCACCTTAAAGTCCATTCCCTTTAGGGAGATGGATCACCTCAACAGTTTTGAGTTCTCACCCCTCATCTGCATCAACCATTTGAGGGGGCTGTGGTTGATCTGAACCTGGAAGTAAGTCCCAAACTGGTAAGGTATTAGCTTCTTCAGCGCCCAGACCATAGCAAAAGCTTCTCTCTCAATTGCACTCCACCTCTGTTCCCTGGGAAATAACCTCCTACTTATGAAGGCTACAGGCTAAAATAGGCCTTCTTCATTTAGTTGTGCTAGAACTGTCCCCACACATGCTCTGAAGCATCTGTCTGCACAACAAATAAATTGGAGAAGTTGGGTGCCTTCAACATAGGTGCCATGCACATGTCTGCCTTCAGGGCATCAACACTGGTCTGACAAACCTCAGTCCAGATATGTTTTTTGAGCTGCTTCTTGGATGTCAGCTCTGTCAAGGGGCAACAATGGTGCCATAGCCCTTGACAAATCTCCTTAATGTCCGGTGAGACCTAATAAGGGTCTCAGCTCTGTCTGGGTCTTGGGGGGATTCCAAGCAGAAATGCTATTAATTTTGGGTTGTAGGGGTGCAATATGACCGCTCCGCACCTGGTGTCCCAGGTAAAACACAGATCTCTGCCCTATTTGGCACTTACTGGCCTTAACAGTGAGGCCTGCCTTCTGTGGGGCCTTCAACACTTCACTGATGTGATGCAAGTGATCCTCCCAGCTGCAGCTGAACACTGCAATGTCGTCCAGGTAGGCAGCACTGAAATCTTCCAGCCCAGCCAAGACCTGGTTGACTAACCTCTGAAAGGTGGCGGTGGCAATCTTCAACCCAAAGGGCATGAACTGTAACTGGTAGTGCCCCTCTGACATTGAAAATGCTGACTTCTCCTTGCCCCTTCAGTCAAGGCAATCTACCAGTACCCAGACATTATGTCAAACGTACTGCGAAACTTGGGAGCTCCTAGCCGATCTGTGAGCACATCAGCTCTGGGGATGGGGTGTGCCTCAGTCTTAGTGATGACATTCAGTCTACGGTAGTCCACACAGAACCTTAGTTCAAGGGTGACACCTGGGGCAGCAGACTTTCGGACCAGGACCACTGGGCTTGCCCAAGGACTGCTGGAGTACTTTATCACCCCTAATGCTAACATCTTGGAGACCTCCTCCTTGATGCTGAATCAGAGCTTATCAGTCACGCTAAAATTTTATGTTTCACAAGAGGACTGGCCCCAGTGACCCCTGGGGTCAAGGAAAACAGAGAAGCAAACTGTCCCATCAAACGGCAACAGTCCACTACTGTTCCAGGGTCAGTGTTGGGGAGAGGTTCACACCATCCACAGATCCCTCTTTTTCGTGGACAGACAGGAAGTTAGGAAGAGGTTCACCCTCCTCTTTCATTTCATCGCCTGTTGCCAAGAGCATAGGCACTTCAGGCCTCTCAAAATGTGGTTTGAGGTGGTTCACATGTAGTACCCTCAAAGGTTCCTGGGAGTCTGTGAGTTCACCAGATAGGTGACTTTACCCTTGTGCTCCACCACCTTAAGGGGCCCAGTCCACTTGTCCTGGAAAGTGCCAGAGTCCACTGTGGCCATCACCCACACTTTCTGGACAGGCTGAAACTCAACAAAAGTGGCATTCTGATCGTACCATTGTTTCATGTCCTCCTGGCTTTATTGCCGGTTCTCCTGAGCGAGCTTCCTGAAGCGTGCAGTCTGGTTTCTGAATGCCAGCACATAGCTTAATATGTCCTGTGGGGATTATTGGGAGCTTTCTCCAAGCCTTCTTTCACCAGACTCAGAGGTCCTCTCACAGGCTGCCAAATACAGCAGCTCAAAGGTGCTAAAACCTAGTTCCTTCTGTGGTACCTCCCTGAATGCAAAGAAAAGGCATGGCAATAGGATATCCAACTTACACCTCATGGAGTCTGACAGACCCATAATCATGCCTTTGAGGGTGCGGTTGAACCTTTCCACCAACTTGTTTCGATGGGGATGGTAAGAGGTGGTGAACTTGTAGGTCACCCCACATTCCTCCGTCAGAAACTTCATATATGTGGGTATGAAGTTGGCACCTCAGTCTTGATACCAGCTCCTTGGGGAACCCCATGTGGTAAAAGATTCCTATCAATGCCTGGTTCACCATGGGTGCTGTCCCTGACCTCAAAGTGATAGCCTTGGTGTACCTGGTGGCATGGTCCATCAAGACCAGGATGTACCTGTTGCCCATAACTATCTTGGGGTCCAGAGGCCCCACAATGTTACTCCCACCTGCTCAAAAGGGGTGCTCACAACTGGGAAAGGTTAAAGGGCAGCCTTGGATTTTCCCCCCACTCTTGCCTAGCAAGTCTGCAAGACCTACAATGTGTATCAGAGTGCTTGCACGTTTGGGGCCAATAAAAGTGGGTGACAATCCTATCAAAAGTTTTGTCCTGCTCCAAATGTCCTGCCAAAGGCAGGTTTTGAAGCGCTCAAGTACCAACAGCACCAGGGCTGCCCCAGGCTCATTAACCTTAGACTCACTATTCAGGGGACCATTCTCCCAATAGATCCAGTGTGATCCAGACTCCTTGTCTGCTGCCTGATCTGCAGCCTGCCACCACAGACCCTCAAGAGAAGAGAATATTCTCTCCGCCTTGCAGAACTCCTCCCTGGTGAGACCTCCTTCTTGCTGCCAATGGGTCAGCTCAGGCATAGCCCCAGTTCAACCACTTGCTCCCCTGTAGGTTCCAGGGCACCCCCCTCAGGTTCAACCTCCTCCTAGACCGTAGGAACTTCTGGGGTGGGTTTCCCACACCCCTGCTTCTCCTCTTCCTGGTAGGCACCTGGCTACTCTTTCAGGCTCCAGTTCCTCTTTATCACCATTACTGACTGCCATAGACCGAGTGATCACACATGCCTACTCAGGCAGACCCATCATCTCCAAGTGTGATCTGCGTTCCACCTCAAACCAAGGGGAATCCTCTTGGTTGTTACCTAGCAGACAATCAACAGGCATAGTTGGGCTCACAGCTGCCATCAAGGAACCTGAGATCTCCCCATTGAAAGGGAACCTATGTCACTTTGTAATGGTGCTCAGAGTTGTCAACAGCAACTATTTGGTGAAACACATTGGGGACCACCTGCTCTTCAGACACCAGGTGACACCTTGCAGTAGTCACACTGGCTCCTGTATCTCTCAGAGCCTCCATCCTCTGTCCATTAATGGTCATCCACTGCCTGTACTTCTTAGTGTTCTCAGGCATAAGAGTCCTCAGGACCATCTCACTGTTCCTTAGTGAGACAAGGGTCATCTCAGCTGGCTCATACACCTCTCCTGGAACCAACTCCTCCCCAAGCACTACACTGGCCAACCCCTATGACTGTGTACTAGTGGGTGCCGATGTCCATTTGGGACAGTTAAGGTCCCCCCTCATGTGATCATCCTGATCACAGGCATAGCACTTGCAGGGACCCTTCTCTGCAGGTTCCCCATGTAGAGATCCAAGGCTTCTTCTCACCTTGGGGACAGGAATCCTTACCATGGGAACTAGGTAGGGGCCCTTTGGAGAAATCTCCCTGTTTACTCTTGCCCCCCCAACTTCTTCTGTTCTTCTGATGAGGACCCTGCCCACCCTTGGTAGGGTCTCCCGCATACCTCTTTTGGACTCTGGTATTTTCCCAATGGTCCTCCTCCTTGGCAAGCTTCCTGGAATCAGACAGCTTGCTGTCAATCAGGTTCTGGTGCAGCTCTGGAAAACAAAGACTATACAAGTGCTCTCATGCAATCAAATTGTACAGCCCCTCACAGGTTGTCACCTGCTGCCTTTCACCCACCCATCCAGTGCTCTACAAAAAGAATCAACACATTTCAGCCAAGTTTGGGAATCACCCTTTGCAGGAAAACTGGGCTGATTAAAGACACCCTCTCACTTTTTGCTCCCATTTTTCACTCATACTGGTGTTTTTCTGACTCTGATGGTACCCTGGGCATTGCCAAACAGTCCCAGGGACTGTGCTTCGATTGAAATGGTTTATGCAAATTAGGCTAATTATGATTGACCGCACCAACCTACCTATAAGTCCTTAGTAAATGGTAGGGCATGTAGGTTTAGGGACTGCTGCATAGGTAGTAGACCCACAGGCGCACTGCTGTGGTGCCTAGTGTCATTCTGAAAGCAGGCCTGCCTTGCTGCCAGCTTTTAAGTCAAAGTTAACTGCAAATTCAACTTTGGATTTAAAAATACTTCCAAAGTCCTAAGCTACCTTAGTTTTACATATAACTCACCTCTAAGGTACACTCTAAGTGCCCCCAGGGTTGGGTGGAGTGTATATATAAGCAGGGACTTTATGAACTATGTTTTATAAGCCTTGGTTAGGGAAAAAAAGCCAAATTTGTTTTGTTTTCCCCATTGTAGTGAATAAGCTCCATAGGCTAACATGGAGAGATTTTAAAATAATAAAGTCATATTTTCCATAGGAAGGAGCTAAATATAGCAAGTTTAGTATGAAATTAAAAGTTATAATGAATCCAACAACTTAGCACTGTTGAATTTAATATAACTTGAACAGGGAAAGAGTTTTAGAACTCTTGCTAAAAGTTACCAACTTCAGCCCTGTAGTGCCCTTCTCTGATTGGTCAGCCTCTTGCAGCCTGAGCCAGGCTGCCTTGACGAGGTGTGAAGTGACTTGGGCTGAAACAAAGGGAACATCTGGTGGGAGGGCATCTGCCCCAGCAGATGATAGAACAGGATGGGCAGGAGAGCAGCCAAACTGGACTTCAAAGGAGTGAAGGGCATTTGGTACAGCAACTGTACCTCCCCTATTTTCTGCAGCCCCAGACAACCAGGTGCACCCTGATTAGATTAAAAGAGGGCTGGAAAGGGGTTTGTTAGGGGAAACATAGCCACATCAGTGGGTGGGCTCAGCCAGATCTAAACTCTAAGATTACATTTTTGCCAACTTGGATTTTGGAGGAATGTTGCCCCCTGAGATTGTGTTTTTGCCACACTTCACAGGAAGTGGTCCCTCAAGAGGGTCGTGGCCTGCACATGATTGGACAGGAGCATCCCCCGCTTTCCGTCTCAGGAGCAAGGATAAATATAGCAGAGGTGCACCCCACTTCAGATCCCTACTGGAACAATGCATGAAGAAGGACTGCCCACCTGGACACCTGACCTGCTCTTGGACACTGGACTCAGAACGACAGCACCAGCAGCACACTTTAGGCTTCACCAAAAAGAGGACTTTGCGTTACTTCTACAACCTCAAGAGGGGACTCCCTGTCAGCTGCGAGGTAGAAAGGAGCTGACCAGAGTCCCCTGCATTAAGTCTAGCAAAAAACGCCCACCTGACCAGTGGCTAGTGGTCACTTTTGGATTTAAACCAGGTGCATTCTGAGAGTTGGAGTCTATCCCCAAGGGGCAACTCAGAGCTTCTGGAACCTTGGGGTGAGTTGTGGACACCTGACGGACCTTAAAAGTACTTCTTGAAGATGATCCAGAAGTTTGGAGAAGTTTTGAATAACTTTGGAAAAAAGCTCCATAAGTGGACAGACCCGACGTCATGAGGCAAGCCCGCCAACATCGACTGCGACACGGCCTGATTTGCAGGTTTGTCTTCCTGAAAAGTTCCGGCACCCCAGACTTCAAGGTTTTGACCAGGGGCTTGTGGAAAGACAATCTGACAACATCACATCAAAATCAGCTTGCTGAGGAGAGTCGTCCCCCGTCCAGGAAGAAAAGCTCCAGAAACATTTCCAAGTCTGAAGACAAAAGTTTGACCAAGGCCTCCCATGGAGGATATCTGAGGAAGGCTTCATTGAGGTCGGCTTCACCTTTCGACTTGATCCCGGATAAAGATTTCCGTCCCAAAAAACTTTCTAAGTCCAAACTAGACAGAGGCCTCCTGCTCAATGTATACAAAGAGGGCTCGAAAGAGGTCGGCCTCAACTTGTGACTTCGTCCCCTTTGAGGAAAAAACTTCAAGAAAATGACTAAATGTGAAGGTAAAACTTTAACCGAGGCCTTTTGCACAGTGTAGCAGAGCAGGGCTCCATTGTGGTTGGCCTCAACTTTTGACTTTGCCCCAGTCGAGTGTATCCGGATGTCCAAAGTGGCGCTTTTAATTTCTAAGAGCTAGAAAACATTCAGGCCCTAATTATGACTTTGGCTGTCAGCTGACCGCCACGCCGGAAAGAGCAGTAGTACCACTGCCAGGCTGGCAGTGAAGACTGCCATATTATGACCACGGCAGTGATCCCTACCATATACAGCCAATGCACCTCTTGAACTCCCAGTGCAGTTCGGCCACGACCACGGCGGTTGCCATATTCAACTTAGCAGAACGTCATTCACCACCCACCATTATATGACATAGCAGACCACCATGATTTCCAGGGCGGGACCACCACCATGAAAAGCGTGGCAGAAACGACCCATATAAAAGGAGACAATCCCCTCCAGGGACACAGAGGAGTCTGCGGCTGCAATGGAACCCGAACTGGAAGTCCTGCTGGTGCAATGGGAGTCCAGTAGCAGCGACTTCAACGAAGACGACAACCATGAGTACAGCCGACTAGCACAGAAGGGAGGGAGGGGAGAGTGACATACTCACATGCATGATACACACCAAACACACATACCACACATGGAGAACAATCAGCTAAAGAAAACAACAAGCACATAAGCCAGAAGAAAAGAAAGCCAGGACAAATACATGTAACGCAACCACTGCATTCTGGTGGGAATAGTACCCACAACAAAACAAGAACTATATACAAAGAGCCATTGGCCAGCCCAATTGTCCATGGCAACCCACAAGGCAACTAAATAGGCCCAACTCCAGTGACTCCACTGGGAAGGGACATCAATGTGGAAGGCAGGCACCTCAGGGGGCAGGGGGTGGGGGAGTAGTTTCTTCTTGGAAGGGGGTCTTTGGAGTCAGGTTTGGGAGGGGATGGGCTCTTGTTCCTCTCTTTAGGTGGCAGGAGAGTGGGTCTTGAGCAGGGGGTGGGAATGACTGTCTTATGTCCCAGAGTGGAAGCCTTCTTAGCAGGGGGAGGGACAATGGAAACACTAGGGGGCCATGGGAGGACTGGGAGCTGGAGGGACTTGGCTAGGAGAGCAGGACCTTACGTTTAGGGACAACACAGGGTGGATCAGGAAGAGGGAACAGGTCAAGGCGGGCACGGGAACGTTTCTTAGACACTTTGGGGTGGACTGTGGGAGGAGGTTTGATAGTGGAGGTAGAGGGAGTGGTCATAGGACATGTAGGTGTGCTGGACTGGGCTGAAGGTGCATGCAAAGTGTGCATGTGTAAGGTGACTGTTGAGTGTTTGAGTGTTTTGGGAGGAGGGGGAACAGAGGGAGGGAGAGGACAAACAGGCTGTGTGCATGTATGTTGGGGTGGGGTCTGCACGTGAGGCAGGTATGCTGCATGTGGTTGTGATGGTGGTGGTTCTGACTGCACATGTGGTGAAAGGGGTGCTAGTCTGCGTGTCTGCTGTTGTGGTGACTGTGGGCAAAGCTGAACAGGCGGCAGGATCTGGGACTGAGGGTGCAGTGCTTGAAGGTGTGAGTACTGATGTGACTGTGAGGGAGGAGGTGGAGAGGGAGACAGTGGAGGCAGTGGCTGTTGTAGTGTGTGCTTCTGTGTGTTAGCTGTGTGTATCCTTGTGGTGTGATCTGTGGTGCTTGTGCTTGTCTTTGCAAGTCCTGTCTGTTGTCTTGGGTGCATGCTTGTCTGATTGTGTGTTTGGGATGAATAGGGGGAGAGGGCTCTGGGACTGGGTACAGGTACTTGGAAGGGGGACGGAAGAACTAGGGACAATGGCTGCCATCAAAGAGGAGGACAGAGCCTGAAACGATCTTTGTAGGCCAGCCAAGCCAACGTGAATGCCCTCTAGGTAAGCATTGCATTGCTGGATGATGAGGAGGAGGGGGCCACAGGGGAGGCAGTGGATGTTGTTAAGTCTGCTTCTGGATGGTTTTTGTGTGAGTGCCTGTGGGATGAAGTGTGGTGCTTGTGTTTGCATTGTCCACTCTTGTATGTTGTCCTGGGTGTCTGCTCGTCAGACTGTGTGCTTGGGATAGTTTGGGGTTGAGGGGGATTGGGATTGGGAAGAGGAAGTTTAGGGGGGGAGGGTGAAATCAGGGACAACAGCACCTATCAGAGAGGAGGCCAGAGCCCGGACTGATCTCTGTTGGGCTGCCAAGCCAGTGTGAATTCCCTCCAGAAATGCATTGGGCTGTTGCATTTGGGATGCCAGCCTGTTGATGACATTTACTATGGTTGACTGCCCTACAGAGATGGTTCTCAGGAGGTCAATGGCCTCTTCAGTGAGGGCAGCAAGGCTAACTGGGGCAAGGGCTGAGATGCCTGCGCCAAAGGAGACATCCACCCTCCTGTGTGAGCGGGCACTGGCAACTGGGTGGGTGGCTACTGGGAGGGCAGTGCTGGAATGGAGGGTGGCAGAAGATAATGATGCCGGGGTGGCCCCAGAGGGGTCCACCACCACCAGGTGGCTCCTACCAGAGGAGGAATCAGAGTCAGTAGTATCAGCTCCTCTCTCCCCCCTGGTGCTCCCCTCGCCCTCCAACCCACTGGTCCCCTCAGCGTCAGTGGACACTGCCTCCTGGGTCCCCTGGGCTACAGCTCCACACTCACAGGTGCCCCTGCTCCTTTGCCAGATGATGCTAATGCACACTAGGACAGGAGAATAAAAGGATGGAGGGTGGGGGGGAGAAAGGGAGCACAGGGTCATTAACAGCAATAACAGCACATATGACATACACATCACAATGACTCACTGGTAATTTACACTATGTAGTGACAACCACAATACAACAGCATTACCTGGGAACAAAAGCTGAAATAAACTCTGAAGACACTACCATCTACACACCTACTGAGACTCACTAATCCATGTCTGCCTGTTGAAACTGGCACAGCTACACTTACTCTGTCACAGGACTGCACAAAGTGCAATTGCCAGGTCATGCCACCTAAGCAGTGGGTATCAGTGCATCACTCCAACACTGTGGCCCTTACTGAAGGTGAAATACCAGCAAATGACTAATACCAGTTGTACATACCACTCACCATAGCAATGCAGAACTATACAACATAACCTACAATGGCATGCTAAGGCATACAATAACTATTACCTTGTCATCCAAAGACCATGCCAGGCATTAGGAAACACATGTACATAGTGAGTACTCACCCCCTTGTGGCTGCTGTGCTGCCGTCAAGCGCCCATCCAACTTTGGGTTGGCCACCGCCAGTAAGAGGGCCATTAGGGGGGTCCGTGTCAGATGGGTACCCCTCCCTCGTTGGGAGGACATTCCCAGCTGGACCTCCACAGTCTTCTGGGCCCACCGTCTCAGGTCCTCCCACCTCTTTCTGCAGTGGATGCTCAACCGGCTATGGACCCCCAGGGTCCGCACGTCCTTGGCGCTGACACCCTTTCTTCTGTTGGGTGCTGACCTGCATAGGAAACACAGACAGAAGGACACCACTCACTACACACTACATTCAGTTGCAGCAATGGACTAGATACTACATTGATCCCACAATCATCTTACAAATCACTTGTACCTCTGTGTACAAATTGCATGCAGCAAACAAGACTCCCTAAAGGACACACTGCATGCACAACATTCAGGCATGTGGAATCCAAAATACCTAAAAGATACTCACCTGTTGATCTGGAGGCCCATACAGCTGTCCATACAAGGGTAGGACCCCATCTACAAGTTTCTCCAGTTCTTTGGATGTGAAGGCTGTGGACCTATCCCCTGTAGCATGGGCCATTGTGGGTTCCAGGCACAGGACACAGCAGCTCACGCAGTTGAGCTCTTGATATGATGAAATCATATCAGGTGCAGGGCAGGCAGGTGCCATTTCCTGATGATTGGAATCATGGTAGTCAATAAAATGTGCGTCATAGGTGCTCATGGTACACACCAAGGCAATTCTTACACGTCTACATTATACATTTGCTGAGAGAATCTGCCTCTTAAATGAGAGCTCATACCAGTGTACTGCTTGCAGGAGAGTAGTTGACAAAACATGTTAAATGTGATGGTACTAATCACGTCTCACAACTTTGACTACATCTGTGAAGCAGTATGACAAATTAATGAGAATGTATGGTATCAGAAGTCCGTTTGCATGTAGAGTTCACCAGAGCAGATTCCAATCATTTGTTGCCTGGAATGTATGAGACAGCTCTAGTTACTGTGATTTTGTGTGTTTTTATCCTTCCTACTATCACACACTTGTGATGTTTTGTCTGTTCAGATACCAACCACTGCAGAGGAGGAGGTATGCACCCATGTACACACTGGAGGAACACCATATACTTCTCTCCTATCATCTGGACAGGGCCACAATCACTGAACCGTGTCAACAATTGGACCCAGATATCACTCCTGCTCTTCGTAGTCCTACTGCTGAAATTCCTCCTACAGTACGGGTGCTGTCAGTGCTCCACTTCCTGGCCAGTGGATCATCTCAGGTGACAGTGGGCTTGGCTGCAGGTATGTCACAGCCGATGTTTTCTGAAATGCTGAGTAGACTTTTGACTGCCTTGCTGAAACACATGAACAGCTATATCACATTCCTCCAAAGTGATGATTTTCCCACTGTTAAGGCTGCTTTCTGTACAATGGGACACATTCCACATGTAATTGGGGCCATTGACTGGACTCATATTGCTTTGGTCCCTCCCAGGATAAATGAGCAGGTGTTCTGAAATAGGAAGAATTACCATTCTATAAATGTTCAGATGGTGTGCCTTTCTGATCAGTATATTTCTCACATTACCAGGTTTCCAGGATCTGTACATGATGCCTATATAATGAGGAACAGCAGTGTCCAACAGATGATGGCAAAACTACAGAGAGAGAGAGTCTGGCTCACTGGTGTGCATGATGTTTCACACAATGTATCTTACAGTATGTTACCTGGAGTAGTCCTCTGTGCTATTGTAGACATGTAATGTGAGTTTCTCACTATTTCAAGGTGACACCGGCTACCACACCTATCCTGACTGTTGACACCAGTGAGGAACCCAAGAACAGGGGCAGAGAATCAATAAAATGAGGCACATGGTCGGACCAGAAGAGTCATCGAAAGAACATCTGGGCTACTGAAAGCCAAGTTCAGGTGCCTCCATATTTTTGGTGGATCCCTACTCTAGTCCCCTAGAAAGGTCTGCTAGATAGTAGTAGGCTGCTGTGTGCTTCACAATTTGGCCGTCAGACGGCATGTGCCATTCCTATTCCTACAGGAGGAGGGGGAGACTATACACCTGTGGCTCAGAGGAAACTGAAGACAGTGATGGAGATGGGGAGGAGGAGGGTGTGGACAACAGGACACATCTGATACACCAGTACTTCCAACGATAGTCAGGTAAGACTGTAGTTCTGTTCATACCACCATGTCAATGAAGAGCTGTGTGGCAGCTATGATGTACCAAGCTCAAATGTGTGCATTCCGAAACCTGACACGGTTCCATCTGTGGTCAGTCGTGCCAGTGGTATGATGACTTGGAAAAAGCTTTTTCTGCCTATGCAATGTATCAGCTGTTTTGCAGTTTCAAATAGATGCCCATGTCAAACTGTGTCCTCATTCCATACAGTACTTAGCTTTTGTTGCTGGGTAGTGTGAGTTTCAGTGTGCTCACACAGGGTCCCTGACAGTCTGGCCTGAACGAGGTGTTCCAGAGAAGGAATTGGCATACTGACAACATGGCATAGCTAAAACCATGGTATCTTGTCTGAGGCACTTACATAAGTTATTACTTGGCACTGCTAGTGTATGGAGTTAATTGCTCTGCCAAATTTTAAGTTGATGTGACCAGATGAAAGTAGGCTGTTATGTTACTGGGGCTCATGTTGCTTTTCTTCCCTTTACTTCTCAATTGAATGTCACTAACGGTTTCCCTTTTTTCAGATGTTGGTATGGTCGCTACTGTGAACCCATGGAATGCCTACAGGCTGCTTTCAAACAGTTTGGTGGATGGTGACTTGTGGCAAGCACTTACACTGGTAATGTGTACCCCAAGCTGACTGTACATTCAGTGTAGTGGCTCAGTTAGTTTGTAGCACAGGTCCAGTATCCATGGGGCCATGGGACAAAGGAGCAGTTGCACTCCAACGTGTACAAGGTGTCTCATTAGCACAAAACAGAGACATGTTGGTGAGGTTCACTTCCTGGCAGTGGTTCTGGTCTTGGCTAAGTCTCTGGAGGATGTCTCGGTTGCAGGGAAGGTTTGTGGGGTGGTTCTTCTGCTACAGAGGGAGTGGTGCTGGTGGTCTGGGAGTCCTGTGGCAGGTCCTCCATTCCACTAGCAGCAGAGGATGTGGAGGGCTGGTCAGGACACTGGCTAGTGGAAGGGGCCCGCTGGTGTGTTGTGGACTCACGCATGATGGTGGCAATTTCACTGAGCACCCCTGCAATGGAGGCCGTGGTGGCATTATGGGCCTGCAAATGCTGCATGACCTCCTGGTGGTGTTCCCTCTGCAGTCTCTGGTTCTCCTGCAAGATAGTAAGTACGTTGCCGATCCTGTCCTGGGATTTCTGGTATGCACCAGTGCATGTGACAGTGCCTCCTGGGCAGTCCGTTCCCTGGGTTTGCCCACCCCTTGGCACACAGATGTCCTCCCACTGGCCCAGGCCCCTTTTCCTGTGTCCCCTGAACTGTGTACCCACTCCCACTGACACCAGGACCTTCTTAATTTTGCCAGTGAGGTGTTGACTCCAGTCCCTGTGCAGGTGGGCACACTGTTGATTGACGAGTCCTGGGGACAGAGGTTTGGGGACGTTGGGTGGCTACTGTTGTCATGGAGTTCGATGTGGTGTGCTCTGGTTGGACTGGGTGTTGTTTGTGGTGTCTGACTGACCAGTGGTACCAGATGGGCCAGGGAGATCTTCCAGATCCAGACATCCAGAGTAGGTGTCATCATTGGGGCCTTCTTCTGGTGTAGGACTGGGTTGACGTGGCACATGCTGCCAGATGACATTGGCTGGAGTACCTGTCGACATGTATTATAGTTGTTAATTTCATTCTAAGACACATATTCAGCATTTATGGGTTTCCCTAAGGGTTGGGTGTCAGTTTTCCACCTTTGGTTTGTGTACACTGATACATTGTGGGATTTGCAGTGCTTCATGCTGACAATGAATTACTCACGTGTGCGCATGATAACCTTGGAGAGGTGTGCTGTAAGTGAAAAAGGCATGCAGGGGAAAATTCTTGAGGGTGGTTATGAGGGTAGTTCTAGGTTTAGGATAGAGTTGGTTGAAAGCAGATAGGGTGATGGGGAGACATGCCATGCAGTTGTACGTGGTGGTAGAGAAGTAATGGTGACTTACCAGTGTCCAGGCCTCCAGTGATACTGATAAGGTCCTTGGGATGCAGGATAGCCAAGATCGTCCCATGTTGTCAACTGTGGGGGAGGAGTTGGGGACCCACCGCCAGTCTTCATGACGGCAATGTGGTGCCTGGAAACCATTGCACTCACCTTCCCCCGTAGGTTGTTCCACTTCTTCCTTATGTCGTCCCTTGTGCGTGGATAGATTTCTACAGAGTTCACCTTGTCCACAATTCTCTGCCATAGGTCCATCTTCCTGGGAATGGATATCTGTTGGACCTGTGCACTGAACAGCTGTGGCTCTACCCTAACAATTTCTTCTACCATGACCCACAACTCCTCATCAGTGAAATGGGGGTTCTTTTGTGGGGACATGCTGATTGTGTAGTGGGTGTAGTGTGTTTGTTGTGCACAGGGTGGAATGTTTGGTGAGGTGCAGGTTGTGTGAGTATATGGGATGCTGTGAATTAGTGACTGAATGCAAGTTGTTGTGTGTGTTTGGTGAAGAGGTATGATGTGTGGTGCGTGATGCGTGAAGGGTGTATAGGTGACTGTGGTTTTGTGTGCAGTTCAGGGGATATGTGGGCTGGCAACGTGTAGCAGATTTTGGGATTTTGCAAAAAAAATGGGTTGCGTGGGGGTGTGTTTAATAGTGCTGTTGTTGGGTGTGTATGGTGTATGTATGTGTATCAGGTGTGGGTCATGCAAGCTGGCCAATGTTGGCTTCTGTTGTTGTGGAGTGGCAAAATCAACCACATCGGTCCGCAGTGCCAGTGGGTTGCCACTGGTGATGGACCGCTGTGGTGATTAGTGGGTTGTAATTTGGAGGGCAGTTTTTTGTAGGCATGGCGGTATGGGTAGTGGGATCGACTCTCTCCTGCCGCGTTGGCTCTGGCAGTGTTGAACTTATGGCTGCTTTGTGGTGGTTTTGTTTTTGTGGCTCATGATACAGTGGGTGGATTACCGCCTCCGCAGTGGTCTTTTGGCGGCCGTCAGCACGACGGTCTCCGTTAAAGTCATAATGAGGGCCTTAATCTTTAAAAATTCATGTCGCCAGTTCCTTTATTCGGATTTTTGTCTTCTTTTGTCAATATTGTATTATTATAAATTGGTGTTGGATTTGTTTTGTGTTTTTTGTTTTATTTATTTACTGTTTTGTTTATTTTAAATGCTTTACACACCTCCCTACTAAGTTAAGCCTAACACCTTGTTGCCAAGCTACCAAGGGTTGAGCCAGGATTCATTATTGAGTCCTTGACAGGACCTTGTGAGGGTTTGTGGCCTATTACTAAGTGAAGGTACTTACCTGCCCTTACCAAATAATCCACTTTCCAACATCTTTCCTATAGGACCTAAACTTTTCCTTGTACTGCCCAGGGGTGAGATCATACCTACTGAATAGGGCGTCCTCCATGGTAGAGTAAGTGAGTCCCTGAGGATCACCTAATGTGGCCATGGTTTCCATACTCTCTTCCTCAAAGTGCTTCCACAGACCTGCCTGTAATGTACCTCAGGGACCCCATTCATGTGCAGAGATGACTCATACACCTTGAACCACAACTATAGGTCATCCTACCTCTTATAATCCTTCACCAGCTTTTCTGGAATGTGCACCCTCCTCTCAGATTTCGCTGTGATACTGCTGTCACCATCTGTGTTGGACTTGCTCCTTTGATCCAGCTGCCACAAGCTCAGCTCATGAGCTAACATAATCTTTCTCTCTTCCATGGCCATAGCCATTTTCTTTGCTTCTGCCTCTCTGTTTATTTTGGACAATTCCAGCTTGAGCTTTTTGAGCTCCAAATGATGCTTACTCTCTGCTTGTATGTCGTCCTCTGTCATCAGACCCTTGAAGACATACACTACTGCCTGCCCTGAAGGTTGCTTCCCCCCTAGGCAGATCTTGGTTATCCATAAATCTACCCTGCAGGTTATCGTCCTTTCCCTCCACAACTTCATGCTCCTCCTCTCTGGGCCCCCCAGATGCCACCCTCAGTACCCTTTGCAGCTCCTCCTTTCTGGCGGTGCTTTTAGTTATACATTTGAGATCCTTACATAAATGCTTGAGCTGAGCTTTTCCAGCTCAAAGCCTTCATTTGTAGCAACTGTTGATGGCTCACCAGACTGAGACATGATTGTGGATAGGGTTCCCAAAATTTGCTAAGAATCTCAGGAAGGCTAAAAAACAAACAAAAGTAAATCAAAAAAGGGAAAAACAGTATGTGGTTGTGTAATGGTCTGCAATAAAACAGTAGTGTACACCTATCACTGTATGTCAAGTACAAATACAAGTCCTATCCCACCGCTGCCATCAGTGTTAGAAATTGGGTCTCTAGTTGGCAGTGATTTGCACCCTGTCCAAGTAGGGACCCTCACTCTAGTCAGGGTAAGGGAGTTACACAGCTAAGATAACCCCTGCTCACCCCCTGTGTAGCTTGGCACAATCAGTCAGGATTATCTCAGAGGCAATGTGTAAAGTATTTGTACACACACAGTAACATAGTTGAGACACTGCAAAAGTACTCCACACCAGTTTAGAGAAATAGCCAATATTTATCTAAGTAAAACAAGACCAATGACAAAAATCCAACGTACACAGGCAAATATGTGAATTTTTAAAGATTAAACTTTAGTATAGTGCTTAGAAACACAATAGCTTCAACTGGGGCTATTATAACATCATTGATAGAGTTGTTCCCACCAGACCAATAGCCACTCATGAGGGAGTGTGGTGCCGTTCACAGAGTGGCACTGACCCCTAGGTACCGTACCTTTGAAAAGAATGAAACAAAGATTTTGCACTGAGTCAGGGAGGTGAGGCGTCGCTGGAGCCCTTGCAGCATCAGTTCCTTACTGTCACCGGGGAGGAAAGGCGTCAGTTCCTTACTGCAGAGCAGGGGAGATGAGGTGTCACTTCCTTATGGTTACAGGGGAAAAGATGCGGTGTCAGCATGAAGTATTGGTTCCTTGTGATTCACTGGGATCGATGAATCTGGCGGGTCAAGACGCAATGGAGGGGACCTCTCGGGGTCACACCACAGGCCACAGATCCTGCAGCAGAGTCGGGTGTCATGGATATCAGTGACAGGGCACACAGAACTCACAATATCATGGGGACTTCAGCAGTGCTGCGGCAGTGTCGGGCCTGCAGCATCGGGCACAGTCATCACACTTCAGCAGGGACCACGGCTTCTGGTGCAGGCGGTGACGTGGAGTCATGCAGCGGCCATGGTTCAGGAGTCGTCTGGAGTCGTCGTGCCTGGTTCCTCTTGTTGTTAGGCCAGCTTTCAATCCCAAGGGCCCAGGAACTGGAGTGGGCACCACTTGGCAAGTCAGGGTTCTCTACAGGAGAACCCAAAGGCTGGCAGGTGAAATCTTTACTGTCCCTGAGACTTCTTAACTGAACACAAGCTCAGTCCAAGCCCTTGGATTAACTTTGGAAGCTGCATACACACCAGAGTCCAGTCTGTCCTCTCCAAAGCAGAAGCAGCAACTGCAGGCCAACCTAGCAAAGCACACATAGTAAAGGGACAATGCTCCTCCTTACAGCTCTTCAGGTCTTCTCCTTGGCAGAAGTTTCTCTTGATCCAGAAGTATTCTAAAGTTGTAAGGTCAGCAGTCTAGTACTTATACTAATTTCTGCCTTTGAATAGGCAAACTTCAAAGGAAAGTCTTTGTAGTACACAAGACTCTGTCTCTCCCTGTTTGGAACGGAGTCAAGTCATAAGGTGCAATCAATCACCAAAATGTGACACAAACTCTTCATTGATCCTTAAACCTGCTCATTCCAAGGTCCCCAATTAATTTATGTACCTCAATCCAAGCCTTATCATAATAGTGTTCTAGTTCCACCCCTCAATTTGTTTGCTACATGCTCTATCACAAAACGCCATAGTGCATCATCCATAATTTAATGTAACCCATTGAAATGAGGAGCGACTAGGTATCTGGGTTTCCATTTTTTATAGCTTGAAAATGATTGAAAACTCTTTTATATGCAGGAACGATTGTGTTACCCACATACCTCACATGACAAGGATAGGATAATAGATAAACTAAAAATCCAACTTTTTAGTTAAACGCTTTAGAAATCCTTGTAGGCTTTAATGAGAAGGGGCTTCCTGTTTGTGCCTACTTTTTATGCTTTATGTTTGGAACATTTTTTTAAACCTTCTGGATGCCGTAAAAAAGAGCCTTCTTCGTTATCTCTTGCAAATGCTAGAGGTTTATGTATCTCCAAGATTTCTTGCTCGATGGAAAGACACCTGTGGTTGTTTCCTTCAGAGACTCAATGATCAGGTCTAGCTCTACTTATTGCCAATGTTTGTGGCATACAGGTATTTGTCAATGCTGCTAGCTATGTTTTGTTGTGAATCTTGTACAACATCCTCCCCCTTCATTATCCTTAGTCTAAATTACAAGGTTTTGACTATTTTCTGTCTCTACTCTTTTTCTACTCCTTTTAAAAGACTAACAGATTACCCTCTTTCTTTGAAATAGGATACTAGAGATACCAGATAACTATGTGAAGGGTGTAAACCTAAAGGTTGTCACCTCATGCCAATTTCTCCACCCACCATTCCACCATGGTTAGGATCTTTCAGGTATGATAGAAATATTGTGTGAAGGCTTTTGTTGAGGGATGGGTGCAGGGCCTGGCAGAATGACAAGTCCATTGGTTAACCCTTGCAGCCCACAATTGAAGGCTTATTTGGAAGTGTACATAGGTACAAGGTGCATTGCCTGTCAAAGGGATATCCCCTGCACCTAACCCCCACTGCAAAATCTCAAAGGCTATGAACAGCAGGGGGGAGAGTTTACACCCTGCATTGGAGGCTGTGCATGCATGCTGGCTTGGGCATGAGGCCTGGCTGAACGCTGTGCACAGTTGGTGTTAGCTGCACAGAGGATGTTGGGCCAGGCCCTGCTGCCTGAGAGCACATTGTACAGACCTCAGTAAACATAGGATGACTACGAAAAGATGATTTGTGGGGGCTACTGTTCCACCTGCAGCCCCATCACAACACTATGAAAACATGTAGTGGAGGTCCCTACCCAGTGAGGGGCACCACAAAGCTGTAATAAATATGGAATTAGCCCACAAAAGGCATTATGGGTCACTCTAGGCAGGAAGCAGTGAATAATAAATGAGTGGCTCCAACCGCTCATTTAATGTTATTTGTTCTGCATTTTGTTTGTACTTTTGGGTGCCAAGCCAAGCTTATTTTTTTTTTCCTTTGGTTGAGGGCTTCGGGTGGAAGCCACAAAGCCCCCACGTCCCCGCCAGATCCCTTCATTGCCCAGGATCTTGCATCTTCCTTGTGTGGGTCGCCTCTCTCTTATCCTGGGCCCCCAGCTACTTTTTCTTTGTTGGAGGCTGCCAAGGGATCCCCAAGGTCCCTGCAACCCAGCTGGCTCCCTGCACTCTGCAAGAGCTGCCATTGTTCTACTCCCTCCCAGCAAAAGCACTTTCTTTTCAGCTCTCACCACGGGTAGCAGCTCTGCAATCCCCCTGTTTGTGACGAGCAGCAGCAGGTGAAAAATATTTACTGCTCTGTCCAGGATATTAAATTTGCCTTAGACCCCAAGAGATTGGGTCCCTGGTGCCAAACGTAGGCTCAGGAACAGGTGGCACATATGCCCTGCTCACCTTTTAAAACAAATTGAAGAATGCACTGATCCTCCGGCCCTGCCCTACACTGGGGGCATAATAAAATGCAGTGTCTCACATTTTCTGTTTATTTTGTCAGATAACTTTTTTAAAATTTAAGTTTGTAACCCAGGGGCTCTCTCTGGGAATTACCCACAAGGACCTGGGGGTTGGGTATCCCTACTGTGCCCCTTGTGTCCATTTTCAAAAACCAGGACAGGGAAACTGAGCCCCAAAGTCCTTTAATAGCCACTGCAACATTCTTTCATGTTGGGGTCAGCCAAACAAAGTGAGTACTCTAAAAATCAATCAGTCAGTACGTTCTTTTTGAGCAGTAGCTTGTCACTCCGGGGGGCTCCAGGCACTGTGGTGGTGCTGCAAGTCTGTCTCGCAGGAGATGGCCAGGTCTTGAGCTGCCTTCTGAGTTTCTCAAGTGAGGTGGGTATGCATTGGTTGATGGGGAGGTCGTTCTAGGACTTGGCAGTGAGGTAGGAGAAGGAGCACCCTCTGAGTCAGTCTCGTTGGATGCAGAGGACATGGGCCTGGTAGAAGGAGGTGGATCAGAGTTGGTCAGTCAGTAAAAAGTGAGTCGTTATTGAGGTAAACATGTCCAGTGTTTTGTAGGGCCTTATAAGTGTATGTGAGGAGATTGAAGAGACATCTATGCTGTGTGGGAAGGCAGTGGAGGGCCCTGAGGTGGGGAGTGATGCTAATTCTTTTGGGAAGGTTGAGGATGAGCCTTGCTGTGGCATTTTGGATGGCATTTTGGATGGTCTGAAGAAGGTTAGTGAGTTTCTTGGTAGTTCTGGCATTACTGTAGTCGAGGCGGCTGGAGCTGAAGTCCTCAGTGACTATTTTCCTGGTGGAGACGGGTATCCAGTGGAAGATCTTGCAGATCATGCAGAGTGTGTGGAAGCAGGCAGAGGAGAAAGCATTGATCTGTTGTTTCATGGTGAGTTGAGTGTTCGGGGTGATTCTGAGGTTGCATGCATGGCTGAAGGGAGTGGATGGGAGACTGAGGGTGGTAGGCCACCAATATTTGTCCTAGAGGGATGGCTTTTTTCCAAAGATGGAGATCTCTGTTTTGTTTTAGTTAAGCTTGAGGTAATTGGTCTTCATTCATGCGGCGATGCTGGTCATGGTGTTTAGGAAGTTGGAGCTTGTGGAGGCATCGTCAGTGAGGGAGAGGATGAGCTGGGTGTTGTCGTAGGAGATGAGATTGAGTCCCTGAGTGCATGCAATGTTGGCTAAGGGGGTTGTGTAGGCATTGAAGAGGGTGGGGCTGAGGGAGGAGCCCTGAGGTACGCCATAGATTAAGTCTTTGGGGATGAAGACATTGGGTGGGAGGCGGATCCTCTCTGTTCGACCAGAGAGAAAGGAGGCAATCCAGTTGAGGGCATTTCCTTGGTTGCGGATGTTATGGAATTTGGTGATGAGAGTGTGGTGGGAGACGGTGTAATTGTCTGTGGAAAGATCAAGGAGGATGAGGGCTGCTGATCTGCTGATGTCAGTTGCAGCGATGAGGGTGGTCTCGGTGCTGTTGTTTGGTCAGAATCTGGAGTGGGATTAGTCGAGCAGGTTGTTATATTCAAGGTAGTCTGTGAGCTGGTGGTTGATGGTATTTTCCATGACTTTGTAGGGGAATGGGAAGAGCGAGATGGGGCATTAGTTTGTTGAGTTCTGCTGGGGGTTTCTTTAGAAGGGGTTTGACTTTGGTATGTTTTAAAGTATTGGGAATGGTGGTTGTGGAGATGGAGGTATTCAGGATTTCTGTGAGGGGTGCTCCTAATATCTCCTTTCTGCTATTGAAGAAGTGGTACAGGCAGGGGTCTGTGGGGGATCAGGCATGGATGGACGACATGATAGAGATGGTGTCTTCGGTGGAGAGCTGCTTCCATTCTGTGATTCAGTGGGGTGGGGCGGTGTGGGGGAGGGAGAGTGTGGTGGGCTGGGGATCAAAGTTGTTGTAGATGTCAGTGATTTTGTGGTGGAATTAGTCCGATAGTTTGTCGCAGATAGCTTGTGTAGGGTGGATCATGTTCTCGGTGGTGGAGGGGCAGGATAATTCTCTGACTATGCTGAAGAGCTCTCTGGAGTAGCTTTCCTCAATGTGGGTGGAGAGTGCATCTTTCTTAGTTCCTCTGACCCAAAGGTGGTAAGTCTTGAGGGCAGACCTGAAGGAGTCGAGATTGGCAGGTGTTTCGTTGGAGCACCAGTGTCTCTCTAAATTCCTGCAATGGCGTTTGAATGTTCGAAGTTAGGGAGTGTACAAGGTGGTCTGCTTGGAGGATTTGTGGCTGGTGGAGATTTTTAGGGGTGTGACTGTGTCTGCTGCAGGTGAAAGCCAGCTGGAAAGGATTTAGATGCTGATTTTGAGGGTGTCTGTTGGGATGGGGCTTATGTCCTTGAGGGTGGTGATCCAGGGGGTTTTGATGACTTTCCATTTGCAGTGGGGGAGGTTAGGGGGTCTAGGTGAGGTTTTGTGGTGATGCTCGATGGTGAAGTGTACGATGTGGTGGTTGGTCCTTGTCACTTTGGTGATGTGGGAGAATTTGGCACAGCCACTTGTGGAGAAGATGGGATCTAGTGTGTGCCCTGCTTTGTGAGTGGGAGTGGTGACCAGCTGGGAGAGTCCGATGTTCTACATGTTTTCGAGGAGCAAGGTGGAGCTAGTGTCATTAGGGTGTTCTAGGTGGAAGTTCAGGTCTCCCAGGAAGATGCAGTTGGAGTCGATGGCCAGGGGAGCGATGAAGTCCAGAATGGAGTTGCAGAAATTGGAGCAGGGTCCGGGGGGACTGTTGGCATCAGGTTTGATCTGGAAGCTGAATTGTTCCATGTCGTCGTCCAAGGCAGTGCAGTGGAGGGTGTCCTTGTGGTTGATGGCGATGCCTCTGCTATGCCTGTTGGGGTAGTTGCAGTGGATCATCTTGTATTTGGGGGGAGTTGCGGTGGCGATGTCTGATGTAGATGCAGGGGTGAGCCATGTTTCACTGATGAACATTATGTCGGTGCAAGGGAGGTGATGGTCTCCCAAATTTCAATGGCATGTTTGCAGAGGGATTGGGCGTTAAGTAGTGTGCAGTGGAGTTGAGGTTTGTTGCCGGGTTTCTGATTTGTAGCAGTGTTGGAGTGTCCTCTGTTGCAGGAGAAGTGGAAGTTGTAGCAGGAGAAGGTGCCTTTATTGGTCCAAGGTGAGATGATACACCAGTTATTATTGTGGCTCTTTGTAATGAGGTTGCGGATCTCATTGGGGGAGTACTGATGTAGGGCAGTAGAACCAGGTGTCCGAGTGCTGGGCAGGGTCCAGGCGTGGATGGGCGCAGATGGGCTTGCCTTTGGTGGCGTTTTGCACACCAGCAGTGCACCTGCTGTGTGCGCCTGCTGGGCAGTTGCGCATAGACCTCCATTATGTAGGTCCTGGGGAGGGTATAGCTCAGAGGGAGGGGGCAGGAGAGGGGGTGGGGGAGAGAAAAAAGTGGCAAAATGCATCAGAGACAGGGGCACAAGGAAAAACCGCACCTCAAAACTAGACAATGAGGAGCAAGATGGAGCTTGATTGGCACAGAACTTGACAAAGCGAGGCAGAATGCAGAAAGGGGGCACCAAACTAGGCAACAAGAAGCACAAAACTGAAGTACAATGCAGACAAAATGGGTATGGAGAGTTAGATAGAACGAAGCACAAAATGAAGTACAATGAAGACAAGACGGGCACAGAAACTTGGGCAAAACGGAGCATTAAAACAAGTACAAAGCAGACAAGAGGGTCAGAGAGATTTAAAACAAATCACAAAACAAAGTACAATGCAGACAAGATGAGCACAGAAACTTTGACAAAACTGATCACAAAATGAAGTGCAAAGCAGACAAGACAGGCACGGACACTTAGACAGAACAAAGCACAAAATGAAGTACAATGCAGACAAGACAAGCAGAGAAACAGACAAAATGGAGGATAAAACAAAGTAAAAGCAGACAAGACAGTCACAGAGACTTAGACAGAGTGAAGTAGAATAATATACAAGAAAGGGCGCAGAGGTCAGCAAAGTCAGCAAGCGAGCCTCAGAGGGGAGAGTAGAAGCAAGGATAGCTAGGTGCAGGACCTTTAGGCAACTGGAAAGCTGGAATATTTGAATTTCAACCCAAAGGTCCAGATATCTATAAATTGTGAAACTTGAGGCCTCCTTGTCAAGGATTTTGCTCCTCCGTAGCGTAAATTTTTCTGATGCTGTGGTTTGTGCTAAATTAACTCCAGATCTACAATGTGACCCTAGAGGTCTCTAGCATCACTTTGTCTGGGCTAGCATCATTTCACATCAACGTCAGATCTGGCTGCATCAGATATCGACAACAATATGCAATGTAGGCGTTCCCCCCTAAAAAAATGACATTAGCCCGCTCATGCAGTATTTACAAGCTTTTTGAAAAATGACATAGGAAAAGTCGTGCTAACTCTGACTAGCATCAACATTTTAACTCGTGGCCAGACCAGGAGTTAATATGACTCAGGCACAGGTATATAAGGAGAATACTTAAAAACAATTTGGCAACCTGGATGACAACACAAGCCTTCTCATGTTACAACTTGGGCACCAAAGAGACCAGCGCAACACCCAACATCACCATCACATCATCCTGCACCACCACAGTCTCCACCACCTGGATCACAGAGGCAGTACAGGAGGAGGAAGCACATCTACCGCCAGTGGGCATCCCTGATTCCCCACAGGAAGGAGGAGGTAATCACCTTCTACCAGCTTCACCAGGAGTCAATCATGCAGCTGTTCCACCTCATTGCCCCACAACTGCAGTCAATGGTTGAGCAGTCCAAAAGCATCCCGCTGCTGACCAAGCTCCTGACTGTGCTTCGCCTCCTTGTGTCTGGATCCTTTCAGATCACAGCAGCATGAGTGGGTGGAGTATGGCAGCCCTCCCCATCTGAATTTCTGCCCTCTCTTCTGGATGCAAACATCCTCCTCACCCCAACACATCCTCTTCCCCAACACCCAGCAATTGCAATTGCAGTTGGAAATTAAAAAGGGCTTCTTCACTATTGCTGGGTTTCCCTATGTCCTCGGAGCTATGGACTGCACCCATGTGCTACTTGTACCACTTGTGGCAACAGAACACGTGTAGTGCAACCGGAAGCACACACACTCGATGAATGTGCAGGCCATCATCGATCATTGCTGACTAATCCTCAGTGTGCTGAACAAATACACAGGCAGCGTCCATGATACATACATCTTCTGCAACTCCATCATCAATCAGAGGTTTCAGGATGGACAATATGGGAATGACCTGCATGTAGGTAAGCAAAAAACAAGTACCTAACAGACACAATAACAAAGAGATATGGGGGACACAATACAAAGTCTGCCAGCACAGATAGGAACCGCACAATGAGGCCTGTCCCACATTCATGCACTCTGCTTCTGTACACATATCTAATGCAAATCATCCTGACATACCGGTGAAGACATCTCAAGCCACTTTTGCATCTATTGCATGATGTAAAGGCACACAGCCATGCATGGCAGGCAGGAAAACTGTTCTACATCTCTATGTGCAAGGGAGGTGTACCAGCTACACTGGGGGTGGTCACATGCAACACACATTTGACATCCGCCATGTCATGCCTCGTACATCCCCTCAGGGATTAGGGGCCTCAGTTATCAGGCCCTTGCACTACATTTTTGCCACCAGAGAACCATTTGTTTGATTCTCCGCTAGCGTAATGTGCCAGTACATATTGACAAGGCAATGCAAAGCCACCTTGCGTAGCTTATCATGGCTTTGTAAATATGGACAACTTACATGCATAACACTGTGTGAAAGAGCTGTTCCATGGGTGTTGCTTGGCTTGGGGTATACCTATGCAACACCCATGGAAGTCAAAGCTAACTGACGTATTCACAGATTTACAAGTCTGGGGATGCATCACAATTTTACACCATCTCAGGGGTAGTGAAAGTGTGACGCAACAGGGAGAAATGTCCTCATCACTCCGCGTATCTTCCTCTTCTTATCTTCTGCAGCACACATGGAATGAGGGAAACACTCTGCAGAAAAACAACCACCCACACAATGCAAGCACCGTTGCACCATGGTGCAAGGCTGCCTGCCTTGGCACTAGACAGCAATTTGTGCATCAGTGCAGGGGGAGGGGACAGAAAGGTGCAATATCTTGCAGATATGATGCATTCTTGAGCTTCCCTGGTGATGAATGGCAGCACAGCAAGGCACTTGCTGCACTACCCTGTGCCATTGCTGTGTAGCCATTTTAGTTACAGCTCCATATATGTTATTTTAGCAAACTAGGAGTGCCGCTGTGCACTTTAAACTAGATATACTTTATCCAGTTTTGTTTATTTTTTTAACAATAGTCACATTTGCTGTATTGTTTTATTTCTCTCGATCCAGCTGTTCTTTGCCTAGGGCAGCACTGTGTTCTTAAACAAGACATTTCTTTCACTCTGTGCTTTTCTCAAGGCTGCAGTAAGATAGGTTGACGGTAAATGTGGTAATGCTTTGTCTCTTGTGTTCATAGAAACATACACATCCTTATGTAGGGACATTTTCTCAGAACATCAGCTGTTTTATTATAAAACACTTCTCTGTCCCATACACATTGGAGTGAGATTCCAGCCGGATGACCATTACTGTATGCTGAATGCTTCGCTACAGCTGCTTATGTAGACTACAGGCATCTTGCTCAGGTATGAGGGATGATGTCTTTCCAGGGGAACCTGAAGGGGAGAACTAGAGCTTCTCATGCTGTGCTCTAACATAGCCTAGTTAGGAATTATTTTAATGATTTAAGTGACAACATGGTAGCGTTTTTTTTGTGCTTTACTCTCCTTGTCACTATTTTAATCCTGTCATGCTTCATCGTCCTGGTTATTGCAGTACATGCTTTATTATCTAAGATGCAGTTGCTTCATTAAAACCTTATTGAAACATATACTGCCTCTCGTTGTCCTTGTATATGTGAGACTAACGAAAATCAGAGAAATGGATGTGATCTGAGTGACCACAAATTCCCTGAGGAATCAATTGTGTCATGTGTTCGGCTGCCCATTCATCCCTGCTCTTGGGTAGAGATGAGGCATTGCTAGTTAGTTGAAGGGAAACCCGGATTAGGCCGACAGGTGTCACCTGTAGTGGGGTAGATTCAGTCCCCCACAGTGGAAGTGATTCTGCCTCTCAAATCCAGTAGTCTCATTAGAATAATAAGAGCCTGCGCGACATGGCACCGCCAACATTTGGTCAGGCTATAATTTTCGGGTCCTCCTGAGTTTCTCTAACTCACTACATACAAAGACACATCAGTACTATACACGGAGATGTCCGTGATATTGGGGATTTTCCTCCTCAGCTAAGTAGGGAGTACCTAACTAACGTTGTAGGTTGTTCAAGCTTGAACTCTAAAAGGATAATCCCCATTTGGTGTGCTTACCTCTGAACAAAACTTACCATTCATTATGGTGAATCCACAACAGGTAGCAACTGCAGTCAATATGCGACCACCCCTTACTGCACATTTACTGGCATGTGGTCTAACGGCCCAGGGGGGTCCAGTTACATTTGTTGTTGAGGCTCATCCAGCCTATAGAACATTGATTGTTTTATTCTTGGGTCACATTTCCAGCAGCTGATGGGAACACAAATACATTTCATCACTATACACCTGCAAATATACCTGATAGTACGGAGCATATCCATATCTAGAAATACCTCTATCTTATCAAGAACATGATAATTGGCTTGATGGTGCCCTACCCCATACAATTTTACATATTAGAGCTAGGTGTAGAGGTGTAGTATGGTGTCAGGTGCCCAATGTTAGTCAATAGGGATCGGTCCAGTTGGAAAGAGGCTGCAGGTTAGGACTAGGTGTCCTGTTATGGTGAGCCACCAACTGGGCTCAGGTCTTGTGATGCTCAGGAACATAGGGACATCATGTGTCCAGGGTGTCCAGGGTGTCCAGACAGTTCTTGGACCATCATGTGTCCTTCACACGTGGCGGTTGTGGTGGAGGATGAGCACAGAAACAGGCTGCAGGCGTGGACTTGGGGACCAACCCGGGTGAACCAACAAGTGAACTCAAGTCTCACAAGCATGAAAAATGCAGAAACACAAGTGGTCCACTTCCCCTCAGTCCAGGATGTCCAGATGCAGAGGTGCAGTGGACCTTCAGGTTTGCCATCATCAGAGGGAGTCATGGTTGAGGGGAGCCTCACCACAAGCTCTCAGTGTGGAAACCCAAAATGGATTTTGCCTCTGAATAGGCTGGGGACCACACTGGCACCACTGGCCCACTTCAACACGAGTTGGGAGGCTTCAGTGCAATGGTGCTGTCCAGAGGTGGTTTTAGAGGCCATCTTCAGCGGTTCTTGGGCATCTGCAAGTATGCAGGGGAGCATCTTCTCTACTCCACAGGTGTTCCCTTTTTCTGGAGTGAAGGCTGGCAGTCTTTCCATGCTTTTTAGAGTTTCAGCAGCTGGAGGACAAGGCAACTTTGGCATAATTTTCGAAGTTGGCAGGCAGAATGGCAGAGTTGGCACTGAGTCTCTCACTGTTCTTCAATTCTCACTTTTGCATCTCTAGAGTTTCCTTCTTCTTCAGGTCAGCAGGATCTGATTTCCTGGTGCCAGGAGCTCCCCTAGATACTGAATTTAGGGGTGTTTCGGGGAGTGTTGTGTAATAGCCAATGGGCTACTTTCCCCAGGGGTAACTACACCCCCTACATGACTACTTTCTGTGGGAAGTGGGTGTAACTCTGTCCCAGAATTTCTAGTTCTGCCATCATCAAGATGGCAGACTTTCAGAAGTTGTGTCCATATCAGACAGCTCACATTAGGGGTGAGGCGGACCTAAGAGGTGGGCATGCCTCTCTGATTACTAATTTTCCAACCTGTCCAGGTGCCAAATTGGCACTGGGGCAGTGGGCTGACATCCTTTCCTTTGAGGGAAGCCAGATCTACATATCAAGGGTGGTGGGCTTCTTTGAAGCCTCCTGTCTGGGAATGCAGATTTGCAGGTCATCCTGTTGGGAGGGGTGTGCTAACACCCCTGCCAGAGCAGGCTATATCTCTGTCCACCTGAGAGCAAAGCCTCCCACCCCTGGGTGTCAGAACCATGTCTAGTGGTGGCAGGCTAATTAGAAATAGTCAGCCAGCACACAGGCAGATGGTAGGTTTTCAGGGGACACTTCTGAGGTGCACTTTGGGTGCATGCCACGCAATAATAAATCCATCAATGGAATCAGTGAGGATTTATATAATAGGAGATGTTTCATACCAAAGATCCCTATTTTTAGTGAAGCCTTTATGTAGCTGGGAAACTTGTACTGAACAGTGGTCACCACATGTTCTTAAAATGCCTTCCCTGTTCACTATTTCTTAGAATCAACAAAGGCATAGTGGGGGCATATCTGCTTTTGCAGATATGGCCTCACATGTAACATAATACACCCTGCCCTAGGGCTGTAAGGCCTGCTGTAGGGGTGACTTCCATATATTGCATGAAGTCTTAAGGGACATTTTCACTTTTACCTGCACCAAGGCATGCAGCCTGCATGGCATGTGCTATGTGAAGGGTCCCTGAGGGTGGCACAATACATGCTGCAGCCCCTGGGGACCATCTTTGGCATTCATGCCCAGGATACAATGGGTACCATTCACTAGAGACTTATAGGGGTGCCAAAGGTATGGCCAATTGGGAAATAATTGCACAGTTTTAGGAAAAGAGATCTGGCACTAGGGACCTGGTCAGCAGGAACACAGTTCACTTCCAGTCAGAACTGCATCAGAAAACAGGCAAAAAGTGTTTGTTGACCATGTCAAAAAGAGGCACTTTCCTACACAGAGGTAGGTTTGTCTACAGAAAAACTCAAGGCAAGTCATTTTACAAAAACACATGCAGGCATAGTTTGATATAATTTACATTATTGGGTTACTGTAATTTACTTTTCAGTTTAGCTTTTAAAAGTTCCAATTTGAATCATGAGTTGTATGATGAATCAGATTTGCATCAAACTTGGGAAGACCTCCTGCTGGCACTCTCTGTTACAAAATGTTGGTGAGTGACTTCTTATGAGACTTACTTGTGTCTGTTTAATTATTTGTACGGTGTGAAATAAAAAGATAATTATTTGAGCAAATCCAAGCATATGTTGTTTGCAGTCAGGTTCTTTGCTGAGGTCAAAACGGAGCAAATTAAAGTGAAACAACGTTGGTGTACAGCAGATAGCAGGTGGATATTATATGAATGGCATGTAAGGAAATCCATTGACAGACTACGTCCTCTTGTTTGCAGGTAACAATAGAAAGGCTCTTTATGTAGAAATCGAATGTTTTCTGCTATTTTATGACTTGAGAATGCATGTATTTCCGTGACACTTCTCTGAAAAGCTTTCCCCCTATTGTACAAGCAAAATAACCCCTCAGGCGTGAAGAATAAGCTGAAGGTGTCTTAAAATAAAAGTTTGATTTAGAAACCGCGGAGAAAATTGCATTGTTAATTTAGTTGAGATCGTGGATAGTAATAATACTGATAATAATCACGAAGTAACATTTAGGCCCCCATTATAAGTGTGTTCTTAATTCCGACATCGCCAGTAGCAGCAGTTATCAGTACCATCGTAATTATGAGATCCCCAGCGTTTCTACAAATCTGCTTCGTTTTTTACGAAGATTACATCTGCATGTGAATATTCAGAGGAATTACGGTGGGATTCAGACTAGGTTTTATATACTCCCCGAGTAATAGGTCATTTCTATTTTTCAGCGTCCCACTTGAAAAGGCCTCGATTTTCCCATCCTCACAATTGCTGACTCTGAGGGCGGGAAAGCATCCAGGCCATGTTTTTGGGTCACTCATAATGAAGGCCCAGAATAGGAGTTAATCTATGAAAAGCTAGGATTTACGTTTTTGCAGGAGACAAAAGCTTCCATTATGTATTTTAGCACTTTGAGTCTGCACAACCTCCAGCACGACGATTGACATTAACGTACATTTTCATACATGTAGATACATTAAGATACATGGGATGAGTCAAGGTCCTGAGAATTCCATGCTTAATTCTTCCCTACTGAAAACCTTTTTTACAGTGTCTGAATTAGTCCTCAAAATAAACATATCCACAACAGTCACATTTATGGCCCATTGGGCAGATGATGCTAACACGAGGAAGTAGAACAACGGAATGTTAGGCTATGAGTATGAGAGATGACAATGACAATGTGATCAGTGACTGAAATTCCATACTGCTCAAACAAACAACAAAGTAGCTGTGCGTGTATATAAACCTGTGTGTGTATTTGTATAGTACAAACCTAGCTAGGAAGCAGAAAAGACCTGAGTAATGACCGAAGACCTGGCTTAGGATATAGGTTTGTTACAAGGAATAAGGTAGCTAATGTATCCTAGCTACTATTCAATGTGTTAGGTTTAGCAAATGAGACAAAAAACACAATGCAGGCAAAAAGTAAGATCTTCAATATGCACAGAAAATTTCACTAAACAGGGAACGAGTTAAAAAATAAAAAACACTTTTCATCCATGTTCAGGTGGAGCTAACAAATGCATCAGCCTTTGTTTAATGTCATGCAAGTGAGGCAGTTTCACATGCAGTTTCTTTTCATCACTTTAATCAATTTAGTATCATCTGCTATTCGACATAATGTTGTGAAATGTTTCGTTTTGACTATATGGTAGTTGCCCAAATCACAATCCTTATAGGATGGCTAGAACCAAAATTTCTTAGGGACGACCTTGGATGCATGAGGCTACCAACTACTGTTCATGTGAGAAAATAACATTTTGACAAAATATTGTATCACACTTCATTTGCTTAAGAAATGGCCAGTGTTCGTGAATTATATTTTTCTATGAAAATACATGGGCTATTTATGCTGATTCAGATTATCTACCTTTCTTTTCTCCCTCTTTTCTCCATTTATCATTATCACTCGACATAATATTCCCTTTTTATTACCTGGCTGTTCACGTGCATGTTTTAAATGTGTTTCATTAATCCATTTTAAAAAGAACATGTAACTACAATGGGAAAAGTGCATGGGATTATATAAAGATTAAAAACGTGAAATACTACCGAACACGGTTAGATTAATTAGTGAAAATGATTGAATTAAAATTAACATGAGAAAATAATGTGGAAATGTCCTCCATAGGTCCAACAGTATGTGTATGTGCCTAAAAGAGATCAACCAATACATGCGTGCACCGATAATGAGCTCATTCATCTAAAAGTATTTTCAAAATTGTGTCCTCGATTTTCTTTCTTGTCAATATTGTTGATTTGATATTCAGGGGACACACCAATTTCCGTAGCCAGAAAGCAGGGAATGCAAGCTTTCTTCTACTTTTGAAATCTCAGGTTCATAAAGGTTCTTTAGGAGTACTTCTAGTTTGATATTTTTAGAATTTGTGGCTCCAGCTGGCAGAGTTATGCACCATGTACATGTATGGACCACAAACCTAGTCAGGTTAAGTCCGTTGCACTCTCTGAATTAACCTGTGCTCACCCTGTGGTAGCTTGTGACAGAGCAGTCAGGCTTAACTTAAAATGCAAAGTATGAAGTATTTGAGCATCACTTAAGATACAATAACTCAGTGAAACATCACTAAAAAGACTCCAAACAGTTTAGAAAAATATAGAACATTTTAGAACAAGACCAAAGCGACAGAAATCCAATAAGTACACCTCGAGATATGATTTTTTCTAAGAATAACTTCTAAGTGGAGTTTAGAAGTCAATAGGGTTAAAAGGTTACTTGAGGTGACTTGAGGTCATGCTACACCGGCATAAATCCAAAGTTCATGCGATCGGGATGACAGCAGGCCAGCTACAGGACTCGCACACTGAAACGTACATTGGATGGAGGGTTGTGTCGACGTCAAGAAGGCGATGCGAGGGCGATGCATCAGTTCCAATCAACACAGCCCAGGGGATTGTGTCACCGTCGAGCCATGCAGTCATTGAAACAGTCTCATCTATGAGTGGCATCAAACTCCTTATGATGAATTCAATGCATCTTCATCAAGCCATCAGGAAAGGTAATGCGCTGGGGCTGGTGGTGATGCACTGATCCAAGCTGCGCAATCAACAATGTGAACTCATTGAGCTCAGCAGCAGCAGCAATGCTTCGGTGTTGTGGGAGGATGCAGCTGTTCCGATCAGTGCAACAGCATCAATGGGTCAATTTTTGCAGCAGAACAGCTGCAAAGTCCCCTTCAGGGCCCAGGACTTGGTTGATAGAGGGCAGAGTTCAAAAGCTACAGCATAGTTGGAGGAAGTCTTTGATGGCTCTGACCCTTCAGAACAGGAGGCAAGTCCTTAGCGATCATTTGGTTCTTGTAAGAATGTAAGTTAAGTCCAGTCCTTCTCACTCTCAGGCAAGAGGCATCAGGCCAACACACCAAAGCAGTTTAACGGAATGGCTGTCCCTCCTGACAGCAGAGCAGTCCTTTCTCCTGGCAGAATGTCCTCATATCCAGAAATGTACTGATTTGGTACTGGTTTGTGATCCAGTATCCATACCCAGTTTAGCCTTTGAATTGAGGGAGAATTCAAAGGGAGGCCTTTGAAGTGCATAAGGTCCCTGACGTTCTCTCCTTGGCTCCAGACACTTTGCAGGGGCTTATGCAGCTCTTTGTGTGGCGACAGACAGAGCCCTATTCAGGTTTGAATGTCAGCTCCTCCCTCTCACCTAGCCTAGGAAGGCCCATCAGCCTGGTGAAGGCCCATCACCCAGCCCAGATGTATATTCAGAGACAGGCAGATGCACAGAATGTAAAGGCTGCTTCAAGGTAATCCCAATGGTAACCTAAGGGCGAGATAGGCATTGCAGCAGTGAAAAACGAAATTAATGGTATTTCACTATCAGGGACTTACAAGTAAATACAATATGCCAATTGATGATAAGCCAATATCACTATGTTTTAGAGTACAGTGCACCTACACTTTAGCACTGGTTAGCAGTGCTAAAGTGCACAGAATCCTACAGCCATCAAAACTGATGTCAGAGAAACATGAATCAGAAGGCAAAAAGTCAGGAGAAACCATTCCAAGGATGCCAGGTCTAACAGTAGTGATAGCTGCTATGCCAATCCTATACTAATAAACACAATAAAACACAATAATAATTACAATTATGTGCTGTTGGCTTCATGACCACTGAAGGCTCATAGAGGGAATTTGGAAAAATCCACAGGGGAGGCACAATTCCAGAGTCAGGGAATATAGAGGCCATCATCCTCACAATGGCAAGTCAAGTATCCTAGAAAAGTACCAATCCACATCATATTTTTGTCTTTTGTGTAAAGGGGCATGCTCTGATAAGTAACCTAGTGACAGTTTGAGATTTCGAGGGTTTGTCCTAAGTAGTGAGGGTAAAGGGGCCCTTACTATACACTGATCCACTTAAAACATACACCCCATCGAAGAAAAAAGAAAAAATCTTCAAGTATGTTCATATTTTCCAAGCCATCAGTGCTCCCTGCCACCATTTGTTTTTGCGGTTTGGCCATCCTTATTTAAATGTGATCAAGGTCACTCTATTGACTGTTCTTTAATGAAAACTGTATATTGGGATTTCAATATATAACCACCTCTCCTCTTGTGAGGGATATGCTTGGTGAGCGTTAAACCTACATCAGTAACATATAACTGACAAATGCCAGTGTTTTGTTGTTTTTTATATGGAAGTTATTTTATACTGCATTACTAAGTTTTTTTTTTAATGTGCTGTTAATCTTAATACCTTTCTCAGTATAGCTTGTTTAACACAAAGTAGTAAGATCATCTCAGTAATTAATCCATGCATGTACTATTATTTTAAACAGTCACTTGAGTTAGCAGTGGTCCCTTCAAGTTGAAGATAAGCTGAACTTTTACTGTTCTTAAAAAACCTTCTGCGGCTCGACTGTGTTATGTAATGTCAAAACTATCTCTTTACTCCCGGCTGCTGCTAAGACTATAGAGAACCTGGTGAATAAACAGCTTTCACAGTTCCTGAAAACAAGCAACTTACTCCATAGAACACAATCAGGGTCTCTGCCCGGATTCAGCAAAGTTTCTGTTCTTTTGAGTGTGAATGATTCATCAAGATCAAACTTCATGAGAGCCACACTGTGATGGTAATTCTATTGAACTTGTCTGCAGTCTTTGACACCATGTCCCTTATCATCTTATTGAAATGGCAAGTACACATAAGGGTTCATGGGGAGCACAACAATGCCTCCAGTCTTTTCTGTCAGACATAACCCAGGCTGTCTATCTTCTTCTATTCTTTTAACCTGTAACCCTCTGAGGCATGGTTTCCCTCAGGCTCTGCCTTGAGCTCCAAACTATTTATTATCTCTATGGCTCCCCTCACTCAGATTGTGGAGGCCTAGGCTCTCTAGGTAATATCATACGTGGATGATACTCAATTGATTACTCAATTGATGCTCTCCTTCCATGAGATTAAAGGTGGGAATCTAGAGACTTCCAAAGGCTGTCTCAGTGGTTGCAGACTGGAAGAAAATGAGTTGTTTGAGTCTTACTGCTGATAAATAGGAGATACTGTTCTTTGGGGCAAGGCTTCCCTTTGGTTACACAGTTGGTGGACATCAGAATTGGGTGCAACCCCCAGCACTATATTGATATCTCGGATTCAAATTCGATAAGGATCTTTCCTTTCTGCCCCAAATTCATCGACTTGCTTATTCAATTGAGATCTCAAAAGAACGTGCTAACCATGGTTCCTGATCACACTAGTATAACAAAGGTGCACTCTCTGGTAATTGCCAGATTGGATTATGTTAATGTGCTGTATCTGGGCCCTCCAGGGCATACGTTGCTTAAGCATCATCAGGTTCAAAATGCAACAGCTACATTCTTTTATACACCCCCTAACGTCAATCCATCCGTTTGTCCTTTCCTGGGCAAACTCATTCAGCTGCTAGAGGAATAAAACGTCCACTTCAAGGCTCTAATCTTGACCCATAGAGCCTTATATCTGTGACGCACCTTACAGCTCAGTGATAGACTCTCTCCTTATAAACCTAGCAGAACACTTCGATTGACAAGTCAGTATCTTCTACACGTCACTTGGGTCCAGAGTTAAAGAAGTGAATACACTCGTTTTCATTCTTATCGGCAAACTTCCTGAATAGTTTCCCCATCTCACTAAGAAAATGTTTTCTGAATATAATTTAAAAGAAAATGCAAAAACTTTGTCATGAATGAGTAGCTGTGCAGAACGGTAGGTTCTATCTGTAGTGCTGGGACGCCTCTCCCAGGCAGCTGTAGCACTCTGTCAGTAATTCATTAATTCAAAAACTTACCTAGCAGGAAATGATTGCTTATCTACACATAAGATCTTAACGTATGTTTAGATACTCCATTGAAATTAAAGTGGTTATAAAATAAAACCTAAAATCCCTGAAATTGGCCGGTTATGATTAGATACACAAATCATCACACGCACCCATGCAATAAAAGCCGTAACACGCCCACTAAATGCCAGTGACGTAACTCAAAACAATGGGGCTTCTCTGCCAAATGTGATGAGGGGACACTGAGTCCCCCATGTCTCACAGTTATTTATTGACGTTGTGCTTAATGGGGGCCCTATGAAGGTCTCGGGCACCCTGCGAGGTAGGGGCTGCAGTGAGTGTTATTCCCCTGCTAAGCGCATTATATTTTGCCTTTGAAAAATGTTTTTTTTTTTAAATAACATAAACATCCTTTGCAACGAAACATACACGGATTTTAATAGCTACCCTTTTTATTTGTAATTTCCATTGGTTAAAGAATTTAGAGCATGAAATAGACCCTCATGATTAGGCACATTATCATACAGGAGGAAGCCCGAGCCCCCAGAGTGAGAGCGGAATAAATAGGTTGAAGGAAGTATCCATCCCGTGCCCGGCCTCCGAGCGCCAGCCCGGTCTGACCTCCTATCCTGTGATTTTGCAACAATGAAGATCATCAGAGTGGAAATTGCAACTTTAAGAGAAACACTGACAAAATTGCTAGGTGACAGGATATCTTTTCATTTCATAATTATGGGCATGCAGCGAAGTATGTAATTACTAACTTGGGTGAAGGATATTTCCAGAACAATCATTCACAGCAGTTTACCCTGCGATTCTTTTAATTGCCGAGCACACTTTGATCTGCTTCGATAGCTGCTTCTCCCTCACATCTCCTCGGCGCAAAATGCAATTGGGTTCTGAAAAATAAAAGGGTGAACGAAACCCATTGTCAGAGGCGTGCGATCTGTGCGGTGTCTCTTCAGAGAAAGGCCTTAATGATTTATCCACTGCTGCTTGCACTTGCAAACGCAATTGCCACCAGCAAAATACCTATGCTCATTTCCAAGCTCTCAGAAAGAGTGGAAGGAGGGAAGCCTTCTGCAACCCTGGGTTTAAATGAGGCCTGAAGAAATCCAGCGCAAATGGCTGAAGCTGTCATTATTTTGAAATATCAGGAAGTACCTGGGCTATTTCCCCTGGACAATGAATAATTCATAGAACGTTCCTGTGAGGAATCTGTCCAAGAGGGACGCTAAAAATAGAAGCTCAAATAGAGGACTCCTGAACTGAAAAAAAGGTCTTCACTTTTATGTTTTACCAACTGAAATCACACTGAGAATATAGGAGTCCGCCCCTTTTGCCTATAAAAAGATTTTTAAAAAATCAGTAATATTTTCAGAAAGCACAACATTTTTTAGCATGTTACATTTTAATAGGATGCTTCTGCAGTGGTGCATCATTATTTGATATTATGCGATAATCTGTCTCTTAATTCTTTGGAAAATGTAGCGCCTCTGCTTTAAAAAATGTCTTATTAGGGTTACCAAGATTGTAAATTGAGGCAAACCATAGGGAGCTGAACTGGTAGCTAATGAGGTTTGTGATTCCCTTTCAAATGAGCAGGTGTTTGTATCGTAGCAAAATTTATTGTACAACTGTATATACATTTACCCTATAATCACACATGATTTATTTTAGAAATACTTTGGGGTAGAGCATGCCATATAAATTACTTAATCTATCACAGTTTAAATGCACATATTTCTTGGTTCACTCATTGGGATTATCCATGTACTTATGAGCTACCATTTGTAGATTTCAACCCTCATGATACATGGAGGAATATATAACTACTTGCAGAATGATTGATCTTGGCAAGTGTATTGATGTGGCTAGATTGTACTTTCTGGATTCAAAACTAGCTTAGAGTGGCTTCCCCAAGAGGTGGCATAGCAAATTGAAAAAAATTGGTAAAGCCAAAATGTCTTGCCTATCAAACCTGTTGGATTTTCCAATGATTGCTTTTTCATAGATGGTTGCCATACATGCATGTGCTTCCATCTATCTTTTAATTATTTGTTTAATGCCAGGGTGAAAGATCATCTTGTAATGATCAAAAAACATTTTAAGATAGGTGCCTACTGATATACTAGTTGTCACAGTTCTGAGCACAAGTGGATAGGGACAAGAGGCCGGGGTGGGGTTGCCAACTGATCCTACTGATTAATAGAGTGGTCTGGGAGAACGTGTTTGGAACAGGGAGCAATAAAGAGGGAGAAAAAATAGTCCTTCTTATGAAGGGAGAGAAAATAGTCCTTCTTATGCACTGCAGGGTTTCACCCCAGCAATAGAAAAATGCATGCCAGCCAATCAAAGCAAGGAGAGACAAAAGTGGACTTTTGGTGGGACAAACACAAGAATATGACCATCAGAACAGGACTAGGGAAGAGAGACAGACAAAAATGCCATGCAATTGTGAGCAAAAGTCTGACCCAAATTTCACTCTATGTATTGTATTGTTCACAACTAGTCTTCTACAACACCCATGTAAAGCTGCCTGTAGAAGAGAAGTAATAATGAAATGGCTACTTTATTTAACTTGGGAACATATTAGGACAATTCATATACTATTTATACAACAATATTGGTCGCCTTCTTTTGCTTTGCTGAAGTCATGTCACTTGGAAATAACAATTTGGGACCGATTGTTACTGGTCTGCAGTGATTGGGGAAGCACATCACCTTAAAGGCAGAGACGTCATTCATTATAATCTTCATTGTATGATAGCTCAGAAAGGTTGTGTATAAGGCTGCACTTTCTGTAGAGGAGGCACTTTCATGGAAACAGAAGGGTTACTTTGGCTTCTTGATACTTTGTGTGCTCTTATTGTAGCTAATGTATCAGCAAAGACAATAATAGGTAAACATGGATTCTACAGCAAAGTTAGGAGCATGTACATCTACGGTAAGTACAAGGAAAGCGTGTAACAATGAACTGACATGAGTATAACCAAATGGCATAACATTTCCAGGTCAACGCCTCCATACAGTATAACATCCAGAAGAATTGAGTACATAGTATGTTTACTCTACGCCAATCCATTAAAGAGATGCAGCTGTACAGAGGCAACAGAGGGACAAGCAAGGCCACAACTGCCTTGTTAGAATCATGTCAATTTTACTGCAGGTGTGGGGGAAGTAATCACAAAGTGCAGGAGGTACTCCTGGTTGTAAATAGAAAGCAAAAGGTTTATGGTGGAATAGGAGGGAGAGAGCCATAGTCCCATTGTCTCATCCAGAGACTACAGCATTAGTAACAAGGACCAAAGGTACCATGGGGTACTCAATAAAGTAGGTACTTGAGAAAAGGGTCCATGTCCAAAATCTGTCTAGAGAAATCACTCATGAGAAGGTCACTGGCAAGTGCTTAGGTGAAGGTAGAGCAGAGGAGGACAGAAGGGCAGTGTAGTCAGGTCTAAGTAGGCAACAAATGTGAAAACTTTCTCAGAAAAAAGACTATTCTGAAAGCTTTCTCATGAAGAAGTAGAAGGGAGGCAAACAGAGACAGATCATATTGTCAAGACTGCATGTTGTGGCTCAAGTGACTATAACTTGTTTCTCACAAGATGCACGCTGAGAATCGGCCTACCACCCTACACCTCTGAACCCAAGGACACCATCTGTGGCACCGCCCCGGGGCTCCTCACTCAGCCTCTTTAACACCTGCATGACCCCATTGGCCAATATCGTCCACAGTCCTGGACTCAACATCATCTCATACGGAGATGACACCCAACTCATCCTCACCATAGACACCTCCACCACCTGAGACAACTTCGTGAACTGTATGACCAACGTCGCCGAATGGATGAAGATCTCCCACCCACTCACATACCCATAGAAGACACTTTCACATCCAGTGTCACACCCACTCACACAACCTGACAGACATTCTCACACTCATGGCTGGCCGCAACCTGACAGAAAAGTTGCAGCTGCCATTTTAGGGTTTCGGTATATGGTCTCAAGGGCTGAAATGTGGCCTGTAATTTTTATTAAGGGATCAGGGTAGAGCGTACCTGACTTCATGTGTTTAATGTACATGAGGAAAAAGAATAAATAATGGGCTAAAAATGTGTGAAACCCTTTTTTTTTAACCGTTCCTGAGATCCACTGATCCAGTCGCAGAGCTCAGCACAGCATCTAGTGTAAATCCGTGGGTGGGTCCATGGATCTCTATATAACCAATAACTTTGCCACCGCTTGATGAATCTTCACAAAATTTTCAAAACAAATATTTTGGTCAGCTCAGCTGCTGTCTTATAAGTTTCAGGGTGATCCGTCAAGTGGGGGCTGAGAGAAATGGTGTTTCCAAAACACATTTTCCCCTTTCACTTTTCCATAGGGTCTTCAGACACACATACAGCACAAACTGCTGAATGGAATTACACCAAATTTTGAAAGATGCTAGATCTTGTTGCACAGATCGTGCTTTTAGTAGTTTGGTGTAAATCCTTTCAGTAGTTTAAAAGAAAAAAAGGTCCAAAAATATTGATTTTTAGGGACGCAGATCCTCCACGCATCCGACTGTCCCTGTGCTGATATCTGATTGGCTGCCAACACTTCAACAAGAATGTTTTGGCAGTCGTCTTGGGATTTGGTTTCAGCTGAGTCCCAGAAACATAATTGAAAAAAAAGAAAAGAAAAGGGGCATGGATAGGGACACCCTGACCCCTTGGCTCTGGAGCTGGGGTCCCTGAGGGACCATGTCAGGGCTTAAAAGCATTTTTATTTTAAAACATCAACATATTCTGACTTTTTTTTTTTTAAAGGCAGTTTCCTGCCCTTGGGTGGTCCAGGCCCCAGAAATAAGGAGAGGTTGCACGGGGGCCCCTCCTGGGCTTGCCAAAGCCCTGGAGACCACCACCTCTGATAATGCTGTAATCTGTCTGTGTAAACATTTTGAATTTGCCTTTGTTCATGTCTGAAAGTTAAAATTTGGAATCCTGGTCGGTGGTGTTTCCTCCAGTTTCCCTTCTGCCAGTGTGTTGCTGGTATTAATTGTCCTCCTTCTGAGGAGAAGCCAATGGTAATACCACAAACACCTCAGCAGTCAGTTCTGCTGTCTGCTCCTAGCACAAAGAGTACACGGAGTGTGGGCTGGAGAGAGACTTGCAGACTGACAGAAGCTGGCGGGTGCCAGGGACACAGATGGGGAGAGTTCGAGTTATTAAGTAACTATAGTGAGTAGTCCGTAGTTAGAAGCAGCCAGCATTTGTTGATTTATCAGTACAGTGCATTTGTACATTACATCAACCGGGACACTCGCTGCTTCTGTCAGAAGACAGATCTAATATTTGTAATTGATTAGTTAGGTGGATGCAACATGAAAGGATTGACAACCCTAAGATGAAAGGAGGTGGCCGAGGACATAAAAATCATCACAGAAGAGGAGATGTTTTATAAAGGTAGTCAAGACAGTTGTGGCTTCACACATCAGGGATTAACGTGCTGTCCCACCACTGTGAGAGCATGGGGTATTTGTGCTCTTCTCAAAGGAGTGGCCTGCTTTCAATAGCATGCAATTTGTGCTGGTGGTTGCTTTCATTGGATATTGGCACTCATTTTAAGGAAAGGGAGTTACGTCTCATGTTCAGATTTTCTATGATCTAGATTAAGAGAGAAAAGACTAGTAGAAGAACAGGTGTGATAAAGAAAAGAAAACAGCTAAAAAATGGTTAACTCGTGGATGAAAAAGAACTACAGGAGTGAAGTAAAGACCAGTGGTGGGTGGTGAGCTCCGTTCCGCTGGCAGAGTTAACACAGTTTTGGCACTCCACTTGGAGTGCAGAGTTCAGCCAAGAACTCTGCTTTCCCCGGCAGCAGAGTGGAGCTTACCACCGTGCACTGCAGCCCAGTTATGGGGGACCTAGTGCAAGCACAGACAGTCTGCACTTGCACTGTGTAGCCCATAACTGGGCTACAGTGCTCACTCTGGCCAAAAAACTCAGCTTGGAGCTGCTGCAAGCTGCTGCTGAGGGGCTGCATTGACACTGTTAGAAATGGGGTCTTTGGTTGACAGTCAGGTTACCCCCTGTTCAAGCAAGGACCCTCACTCTAGTTAGGATAAAAGAGAATCACCCTCAGCTAACCCCTGCTTACCCCCTTGGTAGCTTGGCAGAGCAGTAGGCTTAACCTCAGAGTGCTGGGCGTAAAGTATTTGTACCAACACACACAGTAACTTAATGAAAACACTACAAAATGACACAACACCAGTTTAGAAAAATAGGAAATATTTATCTAGACAAAACAAGACCAAAACGACAAAAATCCAACATACACAAGTCAAGTTATGATTTTTTTAAAGGTTTAAAATAAAAAGAGTCTTTAGGTAGTTGTAACAACACACTAGCGCTGCTAGCGTGAAAATGTACCTGGTTTGCGGCAAAAATAACCCAGCACGGGCGGTGTGCGTCGAAAATAACCCGGCACGGGTATATGCGTCGAAAACAGCTCGGCTCGGCGCGTCGAAAAAGCCAGCCACGCGACGGTCCGAAGTCCCGCGGCGCTGGTTGCGATCTCTCAGCCTTCGTCAGCGATGCTGCGCGTCGTTTCTCCTGCTCCGGGCGTCGATTCTCCGGTCGCGTTTCCAGCGGCGTCGTTTCTCAGCTGCGGAGCCGGCGTCGCGTCGTTTTCTCAGCCGCGATCGGATTCGCGTCGATCTTTTCCCCGCACGGCGCTCGGTGCGTGTATTTTTGTCCTTAGGCTGCCAGCCTCTCCTTTCAGGGTCCCAGGAACTGGAAGGGCACCACAGAGCAGAGTAGGGGTCTCTCCAGAGACTCCAGGTGCTGGCAGGAAGAAGTCTTTGCTATCCCTGAGACTTCAATAACAGGAGGCAAGCTCTACATCAAGCCCTTGGAGATTTCTTCTTCAAGATGGAAGGCACACAAAGTCCAGTCTTTGCCCTCTTACTCTGGCAGAAGCAGCACTGCAGGAAAGCTCCACAAAGCACAGTCACAGGCAGGGCAGCACTTGTTCCTCAGCGATCAGCTCTTCTCCAGGCAGAGGTTCCCCTTGATTCCAGAAGTGTTTCTAAAGTTTGTAAGTTTGGGTGCCCTTCTTATACCCATTTTAGTCTTTGAAGTCACCTTCCTTCAAAGGGGACTCACACCTTCTTGTGAAATCCTGCCTTGCCCAGGCAAGGCCTCAGACACACACCAGGGGGCTGGAGACAGCATTGTCAGAGGCAGGCACAGTCCTTTCAGATGAGAGTGACCACTCCACCCCTCCCTCCTAGCAGAGATGGCTAATCAGGAAATGCAGATCACACCCCAGCTCCCTTTGTGTCACTGTCTGGTGTGAGGTGAAAAACAACCCAACTGTCAAACTGACCCAGACAGGGAATCCACAAACAAGGCAGAGTCACAGAATGGTTTAAGCAAGAAAATGCTCACTTTCTAAAAGTGGCATTTTCAAACTCACAATCTTAAAATCAACTTTACTAAAAGATGTATTTTTAAATTGTGAGTTCAGGGATCCCAAACTCCACATGTCCATCTACTCTCTAGGGGAATCTACACTTTAATCATATTTAAAGGTAGCCCCCATATTATCCTATGAGAGAGAGACAGACCTTGCAACAGTGAAAACGAAATTGGCAGTATTTCACTGTCAGGACATATAAACCACCTTACTATATGTCCTACCTTATCCATACACTGCACCCTGCCCTTGGGGCTACCTAGGGCCTACCTTAGGGGTGCCTTACATGTAAGTAAAGGGAAGGTTTAGGCCTGGCAAGTGGGTACACTTGCCAAGTCGAATTTACAGTGTAAGAATACACATACAGACACTGCAGTGGCAGGTCTGAGACATGATTACAGAGCTACTTATGTGGGTGGCACAACCAGTGCTGCAGGCCCACTAGTAGCATTTGATTTACAGGCCCTGGCACCTCTAGTGCACCTTACTAGGGACTTACTAGTAAATCAAATATGCCAATCATGGATAAACCACTTACATACAATTTAAACAGGAGAGCATATGCACTTTAGCACTGGTTAGCAGTGGTAAAGGGCTCAGAGTTGAAAAGCCAACAGCAACATGTCAGAAAAATATAGGAGGCAGGAGGCAAAAAAGTCTGGGGATGACCCTGCACAAGCATAAGTCCAACACGACCCCCTACCAGCCTAAAGCCAGGGGAGAACAATCAATACCTTGATGTACTTCCCTGATTGGGGCGATAGAACAGGGACCCAGGCCCACAACAGCAGGGGCATGCTCCAGTTCTACGCCTTCCTGACTCCAGTTGGATCCCTCTGTCCATACTCTCAGGGCCCACTAAGCTAACCCATGGGGAACCCTTCTCCACATCTACAGACACCATCTGTGCAACACCTAACTTTACTTTGCTCACAGATGTATTGCAATGGGCAGATAGTACCACTAGGGCCAACACAGTGGTGTTGCCCACTCCACCCCCGGGGTGTGACTCTCGTCCTCCCCCCCCCAGGGGCAACTCTGTCCACCAGGACAGCAAGCCACAGTGGCCCCAGACAACTGTCAGGGATGAGAGCCCGACCTCAGGCCTCTCTAACCACTGTGACTGTGGAGAGTGGGGGGTGGTAGCCCCAGGTGCCTGGCACCCTTTGACCACTCTCTCTTCCACCAGGTCAGGGATGACAACCTGACCCTGGTCCTCCCCTCTGGGGCTCTGTACCCTTCCTGCAGAAGCGGCACCCCCAGAGTCAAAAACTGTCAGGGTGCTTGTAGAAGCAGTCCTGCACAATTCTTCCATCAGTGCAGGGATGTTAACCTGCAACTGATCCTCCAACCGGGGGTCTGTACCTTCAGGTTGGACCAGGGCCAGGGGTGAGGCTTCCCTCCCCCTGCCCTCCCTTCTGGGGTCCTGAACCACCCAACTAGGAGCGGCCCCCCCAGAAGACAACATGGTAGGGGCACTGTTAGCAGTAGCCCCTTCCTCCAGGTCAGGGGGGACACCCTTAACCTGGCCTCCCAATCCAGGGCCTGTACCCACAGACTGGATCACTGCCTGGCAAACCAGGACTTCTTGGGGGGCATACCTACCCCCTACCAGGTCAGAGTTTACCCTCTGAACCTGGTCATCCAACCCAGGGTCACCACCCTGCGGTTGAACCACTGCCTGGCACACCAGGACTTCCTTGGGAGCACATTTACCCCCCATCAGGTCAGAGTTTACCCCCTGAACCTGATCATTCAGCCCAGGGTCACCACCCTGCGGTTGAATCATTGCCTGGCGCACCAGGACTTCCTGGGGAGCACACCTACCCCCTACCAGATCAGAGCTTACCCCCTGAATCTGGCAATCCAACCCAGAGTCACTACCCTGCGGTTGAACCACTGCCTGTCGCACCAGGACTTCCTGGGGGGCACACCTACCCCCCACAAGGGAAACACTTTCCCCAAGGGCCATACAAGAGTCTGGCTGGCGCAGGTCTCCTGACCTCTGCCCATCTGACAGAGTCTGGATTCCCCCCAGCCCAGAAATGGTCTCACCAAGGTCATTCCTGGGGGGCTCTGCACTCAGAGCTGACCCCTGACCCTCCAGGTTCTCCACTGGGGTCCGCAACCCCCTCTCAACCCTCTGTCTGGACTTCTGCAACCCCTCACTAGGAGTGGTACTGCCAGACACCAGAACTGGTGGGACGCTGGCTACAGCCGCCCCCCCAAGTTCTCCTGACACTGTGGGGTCTCCCTCAACAGATGGCCCTATGGTACAGGCTAGGCTCCCCTCCTGGGGTTCCCGCAGGGAACCCTCCAGGACCTGGGACCGGATCTCGGGCACCTTGGGCCTCAACCCATCCCCATTCCCTCTCCTCTGAGACTGGACATGGGGTCCCTCACCCATCCCACTACACTGGGACCTACCTGGGACACTACAATCCTTCCCTACCTCACCTGGTTGGGAACTACCTAGACCACTCCTCTCAGGAGCACCCCCAAATGCCTCTTCAGACTCTCTGGTACTCACCCAGAAGTCTGCCTCCATTGTAAGCTCCCTGGGGTCAGAGAACTCACACTCCACCTGGTGTTGGCATAGCTCTGGAAAATAAGGACTAGACATATGCTCTCCAGCAATTACATCACTCAGCCCCTCACATGAATTAACCAAAGTACCCTTCACCCAACCATCCAGTGACTCTGCCTTGACAAAGCACCCCACATCACCCTCCTGAGACTGGTGAGACAGTACCTGACTGTCCCTGACACTCAACCCACACTCTTCTGGGATGTTTTCACATTCCATAACCAGGACTTCTACCTGGGGGGAACCCCTCTCCCTGTCACTCTCAACTAGAGTCAGTAGAGTGTCCCTCCCACCAGTAGGAATATGACTCCCCATGCCAGTTCCCCAATCCACCTCAGGGACCCTGTGCATCACTGGAGCTACCTCATACCCCTGAACCTCCTGGCGTGTGTTAACTCCCTCCTTCAAGTAGGGCACCACCTCTCTGGGCATGTGCACTTCTGCAGCATCACTGGATATACAATTGTTGCTGCCACCATTCCAGCTGGACTCAGCCCTCATGACTTCCAGCTCTTTCAATTTAAGCTCGTAAGCATAAATCATTTTTTTAATCTCTAAGTCCCTCCTCCTTTCTTCCAACTCCTTGAATCGGCGAGCCCTGTCTGCCCGTCTGTCCTGTAACTCTTCAGGAGTCAGACCCTTGGGTGACACCCTGCTATCCCTCCTGGGGACCCTCCCCCCAGGCGTAACAGGTACCTCCACTACACCACTGTGTATCCTCTGCACTTCCCCACCCACATTCTCCTCCTCTGTGTGCCCTCCAGCCTTCTTGATTGTCACCCCGGCCCTCTGTGCCTGTTGCAGCTCCCCCTCCCTGGTGGAGCTCTCAGTGGGACAGTCAAGATCTTTAAGGAACTGTTTCAATTGAGCAACTGAGTACTCCTTCAGTTTCTCCATTTCAAACACAGCTCCAGCTGTTGCATCTCCAGATTGAGACATGATGGTCACAAGTGCAAAGTTCCAAAGGCAGAAAAAAAATAATTTCCCAATGAAGTAAAAGGGATCAGCAAAATCATGGAAGTAGAATAAAAAGAGTCCTTAAGAGAAAAATCAAAAGATCACCAAACAAGTAGTATGTGGTCACGTAGTGGTCTGAGATCAAAACAGTAGTGTACACTTAATTACTGTATGTCAAGTACAAATACAAGTCCAATCCCGACCGCTGGTCACCAATGTTAGAAATGGGGTCTTTGGTTGACAGTCAGGTTACCCCCTGTTCAAGCAAGGACCCTCACTCTAGTTAGGATAAAAGAGAATCACCCTCAGCTAACCCCTGCTTACCCCCTTGGTAGCTTGGCAGAGCAGTAGGCTTAACCTCAGAGTGCTGGGCGTAAAGTATTTGTACCAACACACACAGTAACTTAATGAAAACACTACAAAATGACACAACACCAGTTTAGAAAAATAGGAAATATTTATCTAGACAAAACAAGACCAAAACGACAAAAATCCAACATACACAAGTCAAGTTATGATTTTTTTAAAGGTTTAAAATAAAAAGAGTCTTTAGGTAGTTGTAACAACACACTAGCGCTGCTAGCGTGAAAATGTACCTGGTTTGCGGCAAAAATAACCCCGCACGGGCGGTGTGCGTCGAAAATAACCCGGCACGGGTATATGCGTCGAAAACAGCTCGGCTCGGCGAGGCGCGTCGAAAAAGCCAGCCACGCGACGGTCCGAAGTCCCGCGGCGCTGGTTGCGATCTCTCAGCCTTCGTCAGCGATGCTGCGCGTCGTTTCTCCTGCTCCGGGCGTCGATTCTCCGGTCGCGTTTCCAGCGGCGTCGTTTCTCAGCTGCGGAGCCGGCGTCGCGTCGTTTTCTCAGCCGCGATCGGATTCGCGTCGATCTTTTCCCCGCACGGCGCTCGGTGCGTGTATTTTTGTCCTTAGGCTGCCAGCCTCTCCTTTCAGGGTCCCAGTAACTGGAAGGGCACCACAGAGCAGAGTAGGGGTCTCTCCAGAGACTCCAGGTGCTGGCAGGAAGAAGTCTTTGCTATCCCTGAGACTTCAATAACAGGAGGCAAGCTCTACATCAAGCCCTTGGAGATTTCTTCTTCAAGATGGAAGGCACACAAAGTCCAGTCTTTGCCCTCTTACTCTGGCAGAAGCAGCACTGCAGGAAAGCTCCACAAAGCACAGTCACAGGCAGGGCAGCACTTGTTCCTCAGCGATCAGCTCTTCTCCAGGCAGAGGTTCCCCTTGATTCCAGAAGTGTTTCTAAAGTTTGTAAGTTTGGGTGCCCTTCTTATACCCATTTTAGTCTTTGAAGTCACCTTCCTTCAAAGGGGACTCACACCTTCTTGTGAAATCCTGCCTTGCCCAGGCAAGGCCTCAGACACACACCAGGGGGCTGGAGACAGCATTGTCAGAGGCAGGCACAGTCCTTTCAGATGAGAGTGACCACTCCACCCCTCCCTCCTAGCAGAGATGGCTAATCAGGAAATGCAGATCACACCCCAGCTCCCTTTGTGTCACTGTCTGGTGTGAGGTGAAAAACAACCCAACTGTCAAACTGACCCAGACAGGGAATCCACAAACAAGGCAGAGTCACAGAATGGTTTAAGCAAGAAAATGCTCACTTTCTAAAAGTGGCATTTTCAAACTCACAATCTTAAAATCAACTTTACTAAAAGATGTATTTTTAAATTGTGAGTTCAGGGATCCCAAACTCCACATGTCCATCTACTCTCTAGGGGAATCTACACTTTAATCATATTTAAAGGTAGCCCCCATATTATCCTATGAGAGAGAGACAGACCTTGCAACAGTGAAAACGAAATTGGCAGTATTTCACTGTCAGGACATATAAACCACCTTACTATATGTCCTACCTTATCCATACACTGCACCCTGCCCTTGGGGCTACCTAGGGCCTACCTTAGGGGTGCCTTACATGTAAGTAAAGGGAAGGTTTAGGCCTGGCAAGTGGGTACACTTGCCAAGTCGAATTTACAGTGTAAGAATACACATACAGACACTGCAGTGGCAGGTCTGAGACATGATTACAGAGCTACTTATGTGGGTGGCACAACCAGTGCTGCAGGCCCACTAGTAGCATTTGATTTACAGGCCCTGGCACCTCTAGTGCACCTTACTAGGGACTTACTAGTAAATCAAATATGCCAATCATGGATAAACCACTTACATACAATTTAAACAGGAGAGCATATGCACTTTAGCACTGGTTAGCAGTGGTAAAGGGCTCAGAGTTGAAAAGCCAACAGCAACATGTCAGAAAAATATAGGAGGCAGGAGGCAAAAAAGTCTGGGGATGACCCTGCATAAGCAAAAGTCCAACAGACACCAGTTCTGGATCCAGGCCTCCCTCCTTTCTCTATTGTCAGCAGCCCTGGAGCAGGGGCCAGAGAGAGGCAGAGAGCCAGAGCGCTGTCAAATAGGACCCTGGACCCAAGTAAGACCCTTGTTTCAGTTTCTCTTCTATGTGCACATGAGGGCCGGTATTGGTCATCAACTTTATTTGCATATGAGGGGGGGTCTGTGCTTAGAAAAAAGGAAACTTGCAGGCAGAACTCTACTTGGAAAGATCCTGTCTCCGAGAGTCCCTGAGAAAGAAAGTAGTGTTATGGGTATGGTGCTGAGGCCAGCAGGGAGAGCAGGAGACCAGGGAAGCATCAGCTGCTGAGTGGTAGTCTGGCAGCCCCTGCCAGACAGAGATGTGTGTGACCTGAGAGAGTGCCTTAGAGACGAGTGGCAAGCAAGGTTAGGCACTTTTTAAAAATACCAGGCTGTTGGTGGTGAGCTGGTTTGCAACTGCTAGTGCTGGGCTCCAAAGAAAGGGTGTTCTGAGACTGTGTGTAAGTGCAGATTAAGGTGGTCATTATGACACTGGTGGTAAATGCCACTTACCGCCGCAGTGACGGCCGCCAAAATACCTTCGCGGAGGCGAATATCTGTTCGCCATATTATGACACTCACACTAAACTGACAGAATACTGCCACAAATACACATCCGCCAGACCAAATGTCAGTGTTAAGGTGTCGGTACAGACACCCATACCGTTATGCCAACAAAACAATGCCTACCACATTAAGACCCACAAATCACAACGGCAGACATTCAACGGCGGTACACACCGGCGTCAGAATGGCCACCTATATACAAAACAACACAACAGTGGCCAAAACAAAAATCACACACCTGTCTCCGAGACACAACCCACACCTACCCACCCACAGCACTGTAAAACACAACCCCACATTACACAAACCCTTTGCCAACACCAAAAGACCGCAATAGCTAGCCACGCAAATCACAGAGACAACCATACACACATACCACAACCACCCTACATCCGTCACACACTCCACATCTCACACCCCACCACATTACTCAACACCCTCTGCACAACACACACCATACAACGACCATATCCCCACTAAGGCACCCCCGTTTCATGGATGAGGAGGTGTGGGTCATGGTGGAGGAAATAGTCAGGGCAGAGCCACAGCTCTTCAGAGCACAGGTACAGCAAATCTCCATTGCCAGGAAGATGGAGCTATGGTGGAGAATTATGGACAGGGTGAATGCCGTGCAACAACATCCAAGAACAAGGAACGATACCATGAAGAGGTGGAACCACCTATGGGGGAAGATACTATCCAGAGGACTGACAGTGGACCCCCACCTCCTCCCCCACAGCTGACAGCATGGGAGGAGCAAGTCATGGCAATTCTGCATCCTGAGGGACTCACTGGAGTAGCCGGAGTACTGGACACTGGTGAGTCAATATTTACTACTTATTACCACCATACCTGCATGCCAGATCACCCTCTCACCCTGACTCCCATCACTCCACTCCCTCCCACACAGAGCACCTACGCATGTGACTAACCCCAAAGCCAAGCCCTTCATGCCATATCAATGCATGTACAGCCCTCCCAGCCCTGCATGTACACCCATCACCAAAGCATGCACAGCATGGAGAACTAACAATCCCACAATACATCACCATATACAAACAAAGGTGGCAGGGCAACAGCAATGATATTTGGGAAGCTAGGGATGTACAATATGTCACAGACATGAAGCACAATACATCACTTACATACCCACAGGTGCCCCAGTCAATCCCAGCGGGGAGGAGGCGCTACGACTATCCAGTTCCCCAACAGAAGACACCCCCAATCATGACAGCAACTCTGGACTTCTGGATCTGGATGAACAACCTGGCCCATCAGGGACCACTGGTCAGTCGGCCAGCCCAGACCACTCCCAGTCCACCACAGTGCCTCCCCCCTCAGTATCCAACACCACAGCACCCACCCAACATCCCCACACCTCTGTCCCCAGAACACACAAATCAGCAGTGTGACCACCTGTCCACGGACCCCAGTCTGCACCTCACAGCCCAGACAATCAGGGTCTTGGGGTCAGTGGGCTCACTGTTCAGGGGACACTAGCACAGGGGGACAGGGACACTCGGAGGACAGCTGTGCATCAGGGGTAGTACAGGCCAGGAGGCACTCACTAATGTCCTGGGGGCTTACCAACAATCTGAGGACAAGATGGGCCAGATTCTTAACAACTTGTAGGAGAACAAGCGTCTGCAGGACGTACACCATCAGGAGATCAGGGACGATTTGTAGGCCCTCAGCCCCACCATGGTCTCCATAGCAGGGGTGCTGGCTGATATGGCCAACATCATGAAGAAATGTACAGCACACCAGCGGGCCCCTTCCACTAGCCAGTCAACTGAACAGCCCCCCACATCTGCTGCAGCTAGTGGACAGGAGGCCCTGCCACAGGACCCATAGGCCAACAGCACCCCTCTCCCTGCAGAAGGTGAACCACCCCGCAAATGTTCCCTGCGACCCAGACAGATGCCAAAGACACTTGCCAAGACCAAGACCACCCCCAGAAAATAAGACCCGCTTGAATGTCCACCTTGTGTTCCACTCTGTCACCTTGTCCACTTTGAACTTCCATTGCTCCCCTTCCTATGGCACCTTGGACACTGGACCTGTACTGCAAACAGACTGGACCAATACCCTGGACTTACCTCTACTATCACCCTATTCCTTTGCACTATTCCTTCTATTAATTGCACTACAATAAACACCCTTGAACACAACATGAGTGATAGTGCTTTATGTGATGAAAATGTGCACTTATGTTAACAGTTACATCTTGTGCAATTGACATGAACTTTGGTATAGTATTCAAATGATGATCTGTAGCTTTCTGTAGTCATGGCATCAGTGCACAGTAGTAATAACACCAACATCTGCAAATAAAGAAGGCATAGGTGACAGTCAGTTGAGATGCAAAGGAAGTGACTACCATCCTGCTACAGCTACACTGAAAACATAAATAATTAGAGGAATGGTCAGTTCCACTGTCTTACCTGTGTGTCATTGGAAGTACTACCATATTACTGATGTTCTGTTGTCCACATCCTCATCCTCTGCCTTGTCTTCCTCACTGTCCTCAGGGCCCACTGCTGTCACAGGGGCATTTCCAATCCCCTCCTCCTGCAGATAAGACACATGTCGTCTGAAGGCAAGGTTATGCAACATGCAGCATACTACAACTATCTGGCAGACCTTCTCAGGGGATTAGCACAGGGATTCAGAAAGCTGAAGACACGTTCTATGATTCTCCTGGTTCACCCATGTGCATCATTATATAGATTCTCAGCTCAGCCTCTGTCCTGGCATTCCCCAAAGGGGTCAGGAGCCACAACAGGTTTGGGTAGCCAGAGCCACCTGCAATAATTGAGGGACAAACATTAGTCTTACACAGTGGCATGGGAATGACTCCAGAAGACATACACTGACATATCTTGAGTGGGGTCTCAAGCTCACCTATCAGCCACACCCTGTGCCTCTGTAATTGTGCCATCACATTTGGGATGCTGCTATTCCTCAGGATGAAGGCGTCATGCACCGACCCAGGATACTTGGCAGTGACGTGGGAGATGTACTGGCCCGCCAGGCGCACCATTTGCACATTAAGTGAGTGGAAAGTCTTCTGGTTCTTGAACACCTGTTCATTGTGGTGGGGGACAAAGACAATATGTGTTCCGTCAATTGCCCCAATCATATTAGGAACATGTCCAATTGCATAGAATCCAGCCTTCACAGTGGCCAAATCTTTCACATGGGGGAAAGCGATGTAGCTGCACATATGTTTGACCAAGCCAGACAAAACCCATGCCAGCACTATTGAGAACATTGGCTGTGACATTCCTGCTGCCAAGCGAACTGTCGCTTGGAAAGAACTATTCACCAGGAAATGGAACACTGATAGAACTGGCACAAGAGCAGGGATCCCAGTGGGATGACAGATAGCTGATATCAGATCAGGATCCAATTGTGTACACAGCTCTGTGATGTTGGACCTGTCCAGTCTATAGGTCAGTATTATATGCCTCTCCTCCAGTGTAGCCAAGTCCACAAGGTGTCTGTACACGGGGGCTTGCCTCCTCCTATTCCTCCGCAGTGGTAGGTATCTAAGGAACACAAGAGTGAGAAGGGTGTCACAAACTGAATAATGGAACCTCCACCCCAGTGCAACTGGGCAGGTATGTAATCAGACAATGTGAATGACAATGTACGTACAATTCACAGCAATGATGTAGTTTCCAATTTCTGATTGTTGTCCACCAGCATGAAATGCAAACGCCTGTCCAGTAAACATGGACAGGTGGAAGTGATGTAACTCCACCGGCGTTGGTCGTTATAGCGGAAGGCGGTCCTGCACACCTGTGCTATTCTTCATTGGCTAAGATGGGGCTGTATGGAATAGCTCATCCAATGAGGATCATCGGTGGTGGTGACGGTGTACACTGCCACAGGCGTGACCTTCATTTTTTATTTATAACCTCACTTGATTCCTGACTTTCCACAGGACAACACCTACACTGAGTGCGCTGCTGTGACCTGTGTGTGGATTGTGCCATGGCCTGTGTGACTGGGGGAAGGGACCCTGCCTTCACTTTGGAGTAGTTAGAGTTTCTGGTGGATGGGGTCCTACCCCTGTATGGATAGCTGTATGGGCCTCCAGACCAACAGGTGAGTACACCATGGGGACGATGCATGCAACAAGGTTTGGGGTATGTCTGGAGATAGTGTACATGTTGGGCTTTGGGTGATGTGTGAGCCAATGGAGATGGAAATTGAATTTGTGAACCATATGTGTGACAGGCAGGATTGTATGGTTAATGTTGTCCTCCTGTCTGTATTACCTCTGCAGGTCAGAGCCCATCAGAAGAAGGGATTGTGGTGGGCCATCGCCAAGGACATGCAGACCCTAGGGGTCTATAGCAGGTGGAGCATCCACTGCAGAAAAAGTTGGGAGGACCTGAGACTCTGGGCCCAGAAGACCACAGAGGCCCAGCTGGGGATGGCCTCCCAACGAGGGCAGGTTGCCCTTTGGAACCTGACCCCTCTGATGGCCCTCACACTGGCGGTAGCCTACCCAGAGCTGAATGTGTACTGGAGGGCAGCACAGCAGCCACATGGGGGTGAGTACAGTGAGCGGGACAACCATTTTTGTTGGCTGACATGGGATCCTGATGGTGAGTTTCAGTTAGTGGGTACACCTGAATGCCACCTCAGACATTGCTGGGTGGTCCAGCACAAGGTAAATGGGTGTATAGGAAAATCTTGTATTCCAGCTAGGTGACATTCCAGGTCAGACGGGGCTTAGTGGGTTCCAGGCAGGGTGCAGTTGGCGGTGGTTGGCTCTCATCTTGCTGTGGTACCTAGCCAATGGAATACCAGTGTGATGCATAGTACCTACTCCTGGTCCCTGTGTGTGATGGTAATGTGTATGCTATCTGTGGTGTTGGTGCTGTAATTGACCCAGTGCTCCCTTTCTCGCTCCCTCCCATCTTCTATCACCCTATCCATGTATGCATTAGCATCATCTGGCAGAGTGGCAGGGGCACCTCCCTCGGGGGCCGGGGCCCCTGCTCCTGAGGGAGCTGCACTGCACAGGACCCAGGAGGTGGAGTCCACCGATGACGATGGGACCAGTGGGATGCAGGGGAAGGGGAGCTGTATGGCGGAGACAGGAGGTGACAAGACTGACTCTGATTCATCCTCCGATGGGAGCTCCCTGGTGGTGGAGGACACCTTTGGAACCACCCCAGCTACAGGTGCAGCTGCCACCCCGTACCATCACCACCCTCTCAGTAGCCCCTCACAGAGTTGCCCTTGCCCGCTCACCCAGGAAGGTGGGCTCTCCTTCACCCCAGGCACTTCAAGGCCGGCCCCAGAGAGCCCTGCTGCCCTCAGTGAGGAGGCTATTGACCTCCTGAGATCCATCTCTGTAGGGCAGTCAACCATAGTGAATGCCATCCAGGGGCTGGCACCACAGATGCAGCAATGCAATGCATTCCTGGAGGGCATCTACGGTGGCTTGGCGGCCCTACAGAGATCGTTTCAGGCTCTGGCTTCCTCTCTGAAGGCAGCTAGTGTCCCTGTTCCTACCTTCCCCCCTCCAACTACCACTTCCCAGCCCCAGTCTCCTCAACTGCAACGTAGCCCATGCACACATAGAGACAAGCATGCACACAAAACATCAGACAAGAGTAGCACAGTCAAACACAGGCAGCACACTTCAGGTCACAAGCACTCACACAAACAACAGACAGTTGCTAACACAACCACATCCACTGCCTCCACTGTCTTCCCCTCCTCCTCCTCCTCCTCCTCCCTAACAGTCACATCCCCACTCACACCTGCATGCACTCCATCAACAGCCACCACCACCATCACCACATCATGCAGCACACACACCTCACTTGCAGACACCTTCACATCATCCATCCACGCATTCCCTTTGTCCTCTGCCACCCTGTCTGCCCCCCTTCTAAGAGACACAAACACACACACTCAGACACCCAACAGCCATCCACCTCACACACGTACACTGTCCATGCACCTGCACCCAAGTCCAGCAGATGTACACCTCCGACAACCACTCCCTCAACTTCCACTCCCATCCGTACTCCCACATCCCACCCCAAGGTCCCTCAGCAGCTTTTCCTTGCCCATCTTGAAACTCTTCCCTCCCCCTCCACTCCCTCCTCCTGCCCGTAAGAGCAGGGTCCCAATGACCCAGCACAGCACCTCAGACAAACAGTCTGCCACTGCTCCCATCAAAGCTTCAGCTGCTGGCACAAAGGGCCCTCAGAGTGTGATGGCTGCCACTCCTACTGTGAGCAAAGGTAAGGTTCCCACTCCAACACCCAAGAAAGGGAAGGATCCCACTCCACCACCCAAGAAAGGGAAGGATTCCACTCCACCACCCAAGAAAGGGAAGGTTCCCACTCTACCAGCATAGAGAGGCAAGAGGCCCCCTCCACCAGCAGAGGGCAAGGAGTCCCCACCTCCAACAGAGGCAGCCAGAGTAACACCTCCACCAGCAGTGGGCAAGGAGCCCTCACCTCCAGCAAAGGCAGCCAGGATAACACCTTCATCAGCAGTGGGCAAGGAGGCCTCACCTCAAGCAGAGGCACAGCAGCCATCACTTCCAGCAGAGGGCATGTAGGCCACCCACCAGAGACAATTGGGCAACAAGCCCTTTCCAGACCAGTGGGCATGTTCCCCACTTCAGAGACTGTGGCCTTAAACTCCCCACCAGGTGAAGTACTGGGTTTTTCAGAACCCAGTGGTGCCAGGGAACACACCCTAAGACTTCGAGTCCTTCCTGTTTCAGACTACAGAAACACAGAGTCTTCTGGGTGAAGTCAAAGATCTTGTTTATTGGCTGCAGCCAGTAACAGGTATCTTAGAAGTACAACACAGTGTATATTCTCAGGAGACTGCTGCTCTTGCAAAGCTAACCTTCTCTTTTATACAAAATATTATGCTTTGGGCAAACATTCCTTATTTTACAGTTGACCATTCACATATTTTCACTACAAAGAAATAGCAGGGTTATGATGACAAGCCCATATTTCAGTTTGTCCAGCCCTCAATCAATTACCCGGCAAGGCTTAGTACTTTCTTCAGATATCAGCGGACCCCCAATATAAACAGCCACCTCATCCTTGTAAAGCAAGTCATAAAGAAAGAAACAGGGACAGGTGCGTGTAAGATTAGGCATGGTTTGTGTGTGATGAAAGGTTTTATGATGTGTTGTGCCTTGATACTAATCTCATTCGGCCACTGGGAATTAAACTGGCCGAACAGGTTTGGCTTCAGGCAGTGGAGTCAGCTTGCCCAGGTCACAGAGGAGTCAGCAAAGATGTACGTGTCCTTCAGACTCGTTTTCAGCATTAGACATTGGCCTATGTGAGGGCAATCACAAAATGGCTGTCGTTTAAATGGAACCCGAGGGTTTCAGGACGGAAACTCTGATATTCGGGTGATTTCGTTACCCGAATATGAATACAATGCTTGTGCATACTATTGTAATCATTCTCGGTCTGCTGATACCAAAATCGTTGTGATACGACGATGTTTATAACACGGGTCCAGAATTTTCAGTACCACACAGGGACAGTTGGGCAAGGAGCCCCTCCAGAAACAGTAGGCATGTTCCCCACTTCAGAGACTTTGGCCTTCCCCTCCCCAGCAGGGACAATTGGGCAAGAAGTCCCCTCCAGAACCAGTGGGCTGGTTACCCACTTCAGAGACTGTGGCCTTACAGTCCCCACCAGCGACAATTGTGCAAGGAGCCCCCTCCAGGACCAGTGGCCATGTTACCTACTTCAGTTGAGGTGCCTCCCAGCCCCAACCCCTTTTCCCCTGAGGGACCTGCACATTTCCAACATTATGCCCCTGCACAGTGGAATCCGGATGATGTCAGGAGTCAAGTTGGGCCTTGGACTGTGCCCTGTGGCCATGTGGAGCTTTTGTACTTTGGACTGGCCATTGGCCCAATTTGGACATTGACAAATGCTTTTGTTTTCCATGGACAATATGGTGGCTGTTGGCATCAAAAAACAGTGTCACTTAGACCTCAATGTTTCCTTGTTTTAATTAGACGTGGGTCCTGTGATATTGGTTTTACCCTGCAGCTGGTTGTGTGTATGGTGTTTTTGTGTGAATGGTGTGTGTTGTGAGTGGGTGTGTCACTCTCCTTTTCCTCCCTCCCTCACTCACCGTCATCATCTTTGTCGGCGTTGGTGTTCCAGGAGGACCATGGCGTAGAAGAGCATTGGGAAGACTTGAAGTTCCAGTTCCATTGTGGCGGCGGTCTCCTCCGTGTCTCTGATGGTGAGTCTTTCATTTTCTATGCAGTGTTTCCGCCAGGCTTATGATGGCATTGGTACCGCCCTGGAAATCCTGGCAGTTTGCTATGTCATAATATGGTGGGCGGTACCTTGTCTGCTGCCTGGCTGTTGATGGCTACCGCCATGGTCAGTGGTGTTAATGCCCTGGCGGTTGGTGTGGTATATTGGCTGTCTATGGGAGGTATCACCGCCATAGTCATAATTTGTCTGTAATTACCGCCAGCCGGTTGCTGGTATTATTCCTCCACTTTAATGGTCACCGCCAATGTCATAATGAGGACCTAAGTGATTGCAAGTCTGGTGCAAGACAGGAGATGTGCTTGGCATTCTGTAGCAAGTTTGTGAAGGAGGGCAGTTGGTGAAGGGAAGTGTCCATGTGTGAAAACAGCCGGCTCTAGGCCTGTGGCTCTGACCGCACAAGAGGCCTGAAATGGCAGCTTTTGCTGCCTGCAGCACACCATTGGCCTGAATGCGCCTGATCCAATCAGGTGCATTCAGGCCAGGGAGGTACGGATATGGCAATGCGTCCATGCCATATCCTCTCACAATCTCACCTCCTGGCAGCTTTCTTGGTGCTCCAGTAGTTCAGCCCTCTATTATCCACTTGTCTGTCTAGCTTGGCAAAGTGGAGCATCAAGTCCTTCAGAACAAAATGTCACTCGCTAGGGTTAAAAGGTGCCCTTGTGCGTACTCTCTCTCATTCTTACACCAACGCCCTCCTGACTGTTGCCTCTGTCTTTCAAGCCTCTCAGCAGCTCCAGGTAATGTTTGTGTCCATTGTGCCCTGCCTCACTCCTGCCTGTCCTATACAGCCGCTCAATGTCCCTCCTGCTGCAGCCCAGGGGCCGGGCTGATGGGCACTTCTGAGCATCCTTTGCGCTGCTCATATCAGGATTACATATGGCAAGGGTCCAACATACAGTCAGAATGGAGTCAATGAAAACGCCGGGATCCTCGGCGCCCCGCGTGCGCAAGGGACAGATATGGGCTCCCTTTGGGGTCAAAAGGAAGTGACAGTGAACACAGCAACCCACCTCACACCGTGTGAAGTACTAATAATGTCATAATCTACAAACCGATTGTACCGTACATGTATCGCTTTTATATCTCCCAAGCGTTGTAATGAAAATGGAATGACACTCAATTTACGGAGTTCATAAAGAGAAATGGGGTAAGATGTCAGGATCGAGCGCTTAACTCACGAAAACAACTTTCTAATGACTGTCTCATTCTAGTGGAAAGAGACACCTAGAATAAAGAACGTAATTATTAAAAACTGCAGTGTTGTAACAGTAAACACATGTTTATATAAATGGTGCATGGTTTTTAGAAATAAAGCTTGAGTTGGCAACCAGGTACGCTATTTGGTCTGTGCTGGGTCTGTCTTCCATTGCTTTGGGTTTCTGCAAGAGTGGAATACTTACTTATCTTTGGTTGGCAGAATTAAAAACAAATTCATATTTTTGTTCAAAGTTTAAATAAATCGTTTGCATTTATAAGCCTGAGAGCAAGCTAACTACATTAAACCATCGCCACTGACAAATGCGGTGATCTGAAAGTTGGTAGTTCGAGCCCAGCAAGAGTGGTTTAGTCGTACATCACAAGAATTCTGCTTAGAAACAGTGAGTTCAGTTTTGAAGCGCTCAAAAGAGGGCATTATTATAAAACAACTTGCTTTCAACGCTTCGTTGCTTTCCATGACATGCACTTCACAGGAATTCTTGTCTCAAAAACACAGAAAACAAAAGGCACAAAAGGCACAAAAGCAGATATCAGATTTACAGGGAGGTGACAACTACACCACACAGATGCAGATGCCAGCTTTGCTGATATTCGTTGTATTCATTTCAGGACTTCTGACAACATCACCCTTTGCAGATAAACCACTAAAAACGTACCAGACACTCACTGTACAGTTCTTTATATACTATACATATTTACATAGTTACTTGTGCCCTAAGGTTTACTATAATTTGTGCCCCCATCATGCACAGGTTTTTAGTCAAAAAATGTACTGCAAATATTACATTGATATTATCAATGATGTTATTAAAGATGTCATGTGTGCTGTAATTTGTGGGGTAATTTATAGCAGTGCATGGCGAGGGGGTGAGTTATAGTTAACTTTGGGCACACATTATAGTTACGTCAGTTAACTCTGACTCTAACAGGTGAATTTCTATGGTTTTGTATGTTTAAAATGTGAGCCTAACTCTAAAGTTCCTGTGTCCTTTGTTTTTTAAGTGAATTTCTTTGGGTTTCTTTAAATTCTATTTCCTAACTATAACTCTCCCTGTAACCATTGTTTTTTTCATTGAATTTCCATGTTGTTTTAACTTATAGTAATTTTCATTACTATACAGTAATCTAAACACCACAAGCACTGGGGTTAGCCGCAGGGCCAACGCCCTATAAGAATCCAACCTTGCGCCATGCATGGGCTTCACCTATGCACAGCAAAGGAAGTCCACAAGGCCTGGCCTGCAGCCTGACCGTTTGGCCAACCCACCTAACCACCCAGCTCCACGCTGCACACAACCCGTTGATCATCCATGGTGGGATTTGGCCTCAGCATGTCTCTCTGGGTGTGAGAGGGTATAACTGAGGGTGAGGGTGGCAGTGAGAGTGTCGGTCTGAGTGTGAGATTGTGTACATCAGTGTTTTAGTGGGTGAGTTAGTGTGTGTGTGGATCAGTGATTGTGTGCATGAGGGTTTCAGTGGATCTGTGAGTGGATGTGTAAGAGTCTGAATGGGTCTGTGAGTGGGTGCATCAGTGTCTGAGTGGGTCCATTAGTGGGTGTGTGAGGGTCTGAGTAGGGCTTGAGTGGGTGCACTCGGGTCGGCGTGGGTCTGTGAGTGGGTGCATGAGTCTCTGAGTGGGTATGTGAGTGTTTACATAAGGGTCTGAATGAGTGTGTGAATAGGAGAAAGAGATTGAAAAACAGAATTTGGGAGAGAGAAACAGAGTGAAGGAGATAGAGAGTTTTTTAGTCTTTGATGTATGATAAACTTAGAATGAGAAAATTCTGCACAATTTGAAAAGAAAAATGCATTTGTCCTTTAAAAACAGTAAGATCGCCTTTCAATATGAGCCTTAAACATTTGAATAAAAAAAAAGTAAAGAAGTAAATAACCAGGGACACGCCTGGATTTGAACCCTCAACACTCAGTGTGAAGGTATGCATCCTTCACACTTGAGCTATTCATGTATTTACATTTTTCACATTTTAAGCACTTTATTGGCTATGTGGGTCTGTGGGGGGAGCCACAAGGCCTCCGGAGCAGTCCCTGACTATTTTTCAAACATGTACTTTATACTATGCCTTTTATGGCTATCTGGGACAGCGTGTGAGCCTCAAGACTTCCCCCACCATCCCATTGCTCCAGCAAGCAGGCAGCTGCTTTGACTAGCAGATCCGAGCTTCCTGGAGCAAAGCTTTGATCTCCGTTCCCTGCATGCATATCTGCAAGCAGGGAACAGAGATGAAAACTCTGCTTTTTTACAGCAAAACTGTTTAACAGGTCAGGCCGTCAAAAAGTGGAGTGTTTGCTGTGACTTAGTTGCAACTGTCACAGCTGCAGCCAAGCAACAGCAGACAGTTATATCCTGGGGCACCCTCAGAGATTGATGCATACATTATTATATCTAGATACACAGTGAAGTAAATACTGATATACCCAGGTACACAGTGATGCATACACTAACACACTCAGGCACAAACGTGATGAATCCACCAACACACTCAGGCACACAGTAGTGAATACATTAACACAGCCACACAGACACCAGGATACACTGATACATATGTTAACACACCCAGGCAAACAATAATGTATATGTTGAGAGACCCACGTAAACTCTTACACTTAAACGAAGACACCCAGCCACAAAGTGATGTATATACTGACACACCCAGTCAAACATTGATGCACAGACTAACACAGTAGAGCACACACTGATTCATTCACTAACATATGCTGGTATACACTGACACATACCAGGGTACACCCAGGCATATAATGATTCATATGGTGACACATCCAAGGAGGCACTGCTGTATACACTGACACACCCATGCACACACTCTTGTATACAAACACACTGCCATGCAGACACTGATACATTTGGTGAGACACCCAGGCAGACACACATTTATTTCCTAGGAAACCCAGGTATACACTCATGCATGCAGTGATACACCCAGGATATACTCCCAAACTTTAATAAAGAGAGGTACACACCCAATCACACAGTGATGCATACACTAACAGACTCATGTGAACACAAACACTCCCACGATCACAAAGGCATACTGTGATGCAGCAAGTAAGACATCCAGTACCATTTGAGTGCATGTAGTGACAGAAGCAAGTAAATACTGACCTAGATATTGACACATCCATGCACACACTTTTACTGCTATTGACTCATCAAAGTGCACATGAAGACACACACTAACACTCCCAGCAAACACTATAGCAGCAGATGGCATACCAATTAAAATACTGACAAAGCTAATTGGTTATATTGTGTGGTTTAATGCTATTTGCGTTAGAGATCATGTATTCTTTTTTCTATTTTCAGATATCAACTTGCTTTAAAAAAAGAAAAGTCACAATGACTCTTAAGAGACAAAGAATAATAAACACAGAGATAACAGTACCAACTAATTGAAATTGTGAGTAAAAAGACAGATACTGTGCAGAATGTGGATTACAAAAAAGAGCAACTGGTAAGAGCCCTAAGGAGTTTCTCACAAAAGTATGTAAAAAAATCCAAATTGAAAGAAAACTGTCTAGTAACAAGAGAAGTTTGAAATCAACTAATTAACAACATGGAGGTGTAGGAGGTTGGCCTGACTTATAGTGGGTACCTTGTGGTACTTACACCTTGTGCCAGATCCAGTTATCCCTTATTAGTATATTAGGGGTGTTCTAGCAGCTTAGGCTGATAGAGATAGCTATAGCAGAGCAGCTTAGGCTGAACTAGGAGACATGCAAAGCTCCTACTATATCACGTATATCACTTAGCACTATATCATAGGAAAACACAATACTCAGAGTTACTAAAAATAAAGGTACTTTATTTTAGTGACAATATGCCAAAAGTATCTCAGAGCATATACTCCCTTAGGAGGTAAGTAATATATACAAAATATACACACACAAACCAAATCAGGTAAGTAAACAGTTAGAAAAGTAGTGCAAACACTGTAGAAAACAATAGAATGCAATAGGGAAAAATAGGCCTAGGGGCAACACAGACCATATAGTCCAAAAGTGTAATGCGAACCACGAATGGACCCCAGGCCTAGTGTAGTGTGTAGAGGGTCACTGGGAGTGTAAGAAAACACTAAGGGTGTCCAAGGTACCCCACCCCAAGACCCTGAAAAGTAGGAGTAAAGTTACCCTACTACCCCAGAAAGACAGTAAAGTTGAGATAGTGGATTCTGCAAGGACAACAACTGACTGCAAAGCACTGAAGACGGATTCCTGGACCTGATGATCTGTAAAGGAAGGGGACCAAGTCCAAGAGTCACGCAAGTGTCCAGGGGGGGCAGGAGCCCACTAAACCCGGGATGAAGGTGCAAAAGGGCTGCCTCTGGGTGGAAGAAGCCAAAGATTCTGCAACAACGGAAGGTGCCAGGAACTTCTCCTTCAGTCAGAAGATGTCCCATGGCGTGCTGGAGGATGCAGAGTTCTTTCCATGCAGAAAGACCGCAAACAAGCCTTGCTAGCTGCAAGAGTCGTGGTTGAGGATTTTGGGTGCTGCCAGGGCCAAGGAAGGACCAGGACGTCGTCCCTTGGAGGAGAAAACAGAGGGGGTACTCAGCAAGACAAAGAGCCAATGCAGAAGCTGGCAGCATCTGCAGAAGCACCTGAACAGGCACTCAGAATATCTGAGGATGGCGGTCAACTCAGCACAACAAAAGGGAGTCCCATGAAGTCGGAGTCCAACTCAGCGAGTTGGGAAATGCAGGATGGAGTGCTGAGGACCTTGGCTAGGCTATTCACAAAGGAAGTCTTGCAAGAGTGCACAGAAGCCCGAGCAGCTGCAGTTCATGCAGTACACAGGATTACTGTCTGGCGTGGGGAGGCAAGGACTTACCTCCACCAAATTTGGACAGAAGGGCCACTGGACTGTCGAAGATACTTGGACCCAGCTCCTGTGTTCCAGGGACCACGCTCGTCAGGAGGAGAGGGGACCCAGAGGACCGGTGATGCAGAAGTTTGGAGCCTGCATCGGCAGGGGGAAGATTCCGGCGCCCCACGGGAGATTTCTTCTTGGCTTCCAGTGCAGGGTGAAGGCAGACAGCCCTCAGAGCATGCACCACCAGGAAACAGTTGTGAAAGCCGGCAGGATCAATCAATCGATCAAAAAAATGTTTTTATGGAGCGCGCTACTCACCTGTGAGGGTCTCATGGCGCTTGTGGGGGTCTGGGGGGGCAAGGAGGGTAACTGTTCGAACAACCATGTCTTGAGGTTCTTTCTGAAGAGCAGGAGGTCTTTGGTTTTGCAGAGGTTGGTGGGGAAGGAGTTCCAGGTTTTGGGGGCGAGGTAGGAGAAGGACCTGCCTCCTGTGGTGGTGCGTTGGATGAGGGGGACTGTGGCTAAGGCGAGGTCAGCTGATCGGATGTTGCGGGTGGGAGTGTGGAAGTTCACTCTGTCGTTGAGGTAGGTTGGGCCGGTGTTGGGGAGGGATTTGTGTGCGTGGATGAGGGTCTTGAATGTGATTCTCTTGTCAATGGGGAGCCAGTGAAGGGATTTGAGGTGTGGTGAGATTTGTTCGTGGCGGTGGAGCCCAAGGACGAGGCGTACGGCTGTGTTCTGGATTCTCTGGAGTTTGCTTTTTAGTTTGAGTGTGGTGCCGGCATAGAGGGCGTTACCGTAGTCTAGTCTGCTGCTGATGAGTGCATGGGTGACTGTCTTCCTGGTCTCTGGGGGAATCCATTTGAAGGATTATTTTAGAGTGTGGAGTATGTGGAAGCAGGAGGAGGTTAGAGCATTGATTTGCTGTGTCATGGAGAGGGAGGGGTCCAGGATGATGCAGAGGTTACGTGCATGGTTTGCGGGGGTGGGTGGGGGCCTAGGGCGGTGGGCCACCAGTAGTCGTCCCATATGGTTTTGTTGGGGCCGAAGATGATGATCTCGGTTTTGTTGGAGTTAAGCTTGAGGTGGTTAGTTGTCATCCAGTTGGAGTGTCGAGGAGAGCAGCGTGTAGGTTGGTTTTGGCGGTGGTGGGGTTGCGGGTGAGGGAGAGGATGAGTTTGGTGTCATCTGCGTAGGAGAGTATAGTGATTCCATGTGATCGGAGGATGTTGGCTAGGGGGATCATGTAGATGTTGAAGAGGGGCTGAGGGAGGAGCCTTGGAGGACTCCGCAGATGATCTTGGTAGCGGTGTAGTGGAAAGGTGGAAGGCGGACTCTCTGGGTCCAGTCGGTGAGGAAGGAGGTGAGCCAGTCTAAGCCTTTGTGGCGAATTACTATGTTGTGGAGGCATGTGCGGAGTGTGTGGAGGCAGACAGTGTCAAAGGCTGCGGAGAGGTCTAGGAGGATGAGTGCGACGGTCTCGCCTTTGTCGACTTTGGTCCTGATGTCGTCAGTACATGCGGTGAGGGCGGTTTCCGTGCTGTGGTTCTTGTGGAACCCGGATTGTGAGGGGTCAAGAGTGTTGTTTTCTTCGAGGAAGTGGGATAGGCGGGCGTTGACTAGTTTCTCGGCAACCTTGGCGGGGAAAGGGAGGAGGGAGATGGGGCGATAGTTGGAGAGGGTCTCCGGGTCGGCTTTTTTTTTTTTTTTAGGAGAGCGGTGATCTCCGCGTGCTTCCAGGGGTCTGGTTAGGTGGCAGAGTCAAAACAGGAGTTGATTATGTCACAGAGTATGGGGGCAATGGTTGGGCTGGCTTTGTTGTAGATGTGATGTGGACAGGGGTCGGAGGGGGATCCGAAGTGGATGGAGTTCATGGTTTTTTTGGTTTCTTCGTGGTGGGGGCCCAGATGATGAGTGTGGTGGGGGGGGTCATGAGTTGGGTTAAGTTGGGTGAGTGGTGGGTGTGTGTGGTATGAAGCTCTTGTGGATGTCCAGGATTTTGTGGTGGAAGTGGTTGGAGAGGGCGTCACATAGGGGCTATGTGTGTGAGGGGTCCATGTTGCTGGCTTTGGGTTTGGCCAGTTCATTAATGATGGTGAAGAGTTCTTTGCTGTTTTGAGAGTCAAGTCAAGTCGTGTCCTGTAGTGATCTCTTTTGGCGTATGAGTTGGTGATGGGTGCGAATGGTGGCTTTGAGGGTGGAGAAGTTGGTTGTAGAGGGTTCTTGTCGCCATATGTTCTCCGCTTGGTGGCATTTGCTCTTGGAGTCTTGGAGTTTGGGGGTGAACCATGGGGCGTTCTTGATGTTGTGGGTGGTAATGTGTTTTCTGAGGGGGCTAGTGTGTCTGCGCAGGTAGTGATCCATTTCGAGAGGTTGTATGCTCGTTGGGGTCGTTGGTGTGGGGGGGGTTGTGAACCAGTTGGGAGTTCAGGTGTTCTGTGGGGATCTTGTCCCACATGTGGTAGGGTGTGGTGTGTTGATGGTGGTGTGTGGGGGGTTTGGTGAAGGAGAAGTGGACGCAGTGGTGGTCAGTCCAGAGGACTTCGGTGGTGTGGGTGTAGGCTATGTGTTGGCTTGAGGTAAAAATTGCGTTGAGCGTGTGTCCTGCTGAGTGGGTGGGTGCAGTGACAAGTTGTTTGGGTCCGAGGTTGGTGAGGTTGTCTATGAGGGAGGTAGAGTTGTGGTCTTGTAGGTTCTCCAAGTGAAAGTTGAAATCACCGAGGAGGATATAGTCTGTGGAGGTGAGGGCGTGCGAGCTGATGGTGTCGGCGATGGTGTCGCAGAAGGCGGGGCGTGGGCCTGGTGGTCTTTAGATTAGTGTACCTCTGAGGGTGGAGTTGTTGTTAATGTGGATTAGGAAGTGCATGTGTTCTGTGTTGTCGATAGTGTCTTGGGATGAGGCGCTACAATGTTGCTGGTAGTCTTCTTGCTACTTTGTTGCAGTTTTGCAGGTGTCCTGGAGCAGTCAGCAGTCGATCCTTGGCAGAAGTCGAAGAGGGAAGTGCAGAGGAACTCTGGTGAGCTCTTGCATTCGTTATCTGCTGAGATACCCACAGGAGAGACCCTAAATAGCCCTCAGAGGAGGGTTGGCTACAGAGAAAGGTAAGCACCTATCAGGATGGGTCTCTGACGTCACCTGCTGGCACTGGCCACTCAGAGCTGTCCATTGTGCCCTCCCACCTCTGCATCCAAGATGGCAGAGGTCTGGGACATACTGGAGGAGCTCTGGGCACCTCCCCTGGGAGGTGCTGGTCAGGGGAGTGATCACTCCCCTTTCCTTTGGCCAGTTTCGAGCTAGAGAAGGGCTTTGGGGATCCCTGAACCGTTATAGACTGGCTTATGCAAGGAGGGCACCATCTGTGCCCTTCAAAGCATTTCCAGAGGCCAGGAGAGGCTACTCCTCTCAGGCCCTTCACACCTATTTCCAAAGGGAGAGGGTGTAACACCCTCTCTCAGAGGAAATCCTTTGTTCTGCCTTCCTGGGACTGGGCTGCCCAGGCCCCATGGGGGCAGAAACCTGTCTGAGGGTTGGCAGCAGTGGTAGCTGCAGAGAAAACCTCGGAAAGTTAGTTTGGCAGTACCTGGGCTCTATGCTGGAGCCCCGGGGATGCATGGACTTGTGGGGGTAACAAGGCTAGAAAGAGACTACCTTCCTACAGGAGGGCATTTCTTTAAAAGTGGGACATGTAATCAGTGAACAGAGAATTTGACTCGGAGACAGAAACAGCTTAAAAGTAAAAATGTTTCAAACCAGAATAATACAAAATGTGCTAAAAGAGATGAAGAAGTACAAATGGAGAGGTGCTATAACTAAGCAAAACCAATATATTGAGACTATAGCTGAGAAAGTATTTGCTGTGAAGAGAAAACTTTTTATTTTAATATTGAAAAAAATGAAGACGCTAGACAAAACCTGTTGTGTATGAGAAAAATAAATATTAAGAAAAGGCTTACTCACAAAAGTAACTTTTGTAAAATGTTTAAAGGTAATTGGAAGCACACATCCAACATAGTCATTTTTAATAAAGAAACCGTTTTACAATATAACACATTAGTGCATACATTTTTGTACAATTGGTCTTTGCTATGAGGTAAAAGAACTTAGTCCCACTAAAATAGAAGAGACAGTTCCAGTGAATGTAGAGAAAGTGACAGCTGAAGCGGTACAAGAAATTCATAGAGAAGCCTTTGTATACATGTGGAGTTGTGGCAGTATTTGCAGTGTCAGAAATCAATAGATAAACTGAAAACTATCCTATTAGAATTTTCATGCAGAAGTGAGAAACAGAAAATTGTAATATTGTAATGTTGAAAGGATTAGATTTGTGGAAAGTTAGGAAATACACTAACTTACAAGGGCATTCACTGGCAAAAAAAAGTATGCAGAATACCTTTTAATCACTTTAGAAAGTTAGCTGTACATCACTCAGAAATGTGAAATTTAGATAGGAGACTTTACTATGTGAAAACTCCAGCGTTATGTTTGGGAGAGATAAATAGAGCTCTCTTGCTTGGTACTGTGCACAGGTGGATAAAGTTTGTGACAATGTTCATTATCATTTCTTTGGTGCTGATGAGGAGTGTACATAAAATGAGGAGTTGGTGACTGAAGACATAGAGCAGCACCACACAGAGATTACTATTGAAAAATTTGCACAAGAGATGGCAAAGCTTAACATAGTTTCTTCAGAGAAACCAAACTATCTTTGCATTTGTTGTCACCACAATCACTACAAAAGCTAAACTCTCATAGTAGTTGTGTCTTAAAAAAACGAGCAAGTAAATAGAAATAAGTGGGAAGAACGTGGTACATATTATTTGTAGAGGAATGCTCTGATTTGACAACAAAGGGAACTCTGTGTAAGCTTTGTTATGATACATTAGAGGATAATGAAAGCCTGCTAGAGCAATGCATAACAGATTACAATTGGCATTGATCCGAGAGAAACTTTTACAATTAAAAGTTTAGTAATACATTCTCATACAAACTATACATCCATTTTAAGCAATTGTTGGAATGTAACAGAAACTACCACCAACTGAAAGGACTTAAAGGAAGAGTTGTCCACTTTGGCCCTCATTATGTCATTTGTGGTAAAAACCGCCTACTGCAGCGGCAACGGCCACCAAAAGACCGTCGCCACGGCTAGCATCTGTCTGCCATAATATGACCCCATTAAGGTGGCGCTGCTACCACCAGCAACGCAACACCAGTAGAGCGCCACCAGCCGTATCATGAGAAATAATATGGCCTGGCAGTGTTCTGCTGGTGGGTGCTTCTGGCGGTAGCAGCACCCCGTCCCGTCCCCCTCCGGAAGACCCCCTGGATTCAGGTAAGTCGTGTTTCTGACAGGGGAGGTGGGTGGGTCCTGTTGTGTGTGTGTGTGTGCATGAGTGTGTAAGCATGTGTGTCGCGCCGCTGTATGTGTCACGAGCCGAACATTCGACTCGGGCCGCAACACGTGTTTCCCAGATGCGGCGCGCCCCCAGTCTGCTGTGTGCTTTCCGAAGCCCCAAATTGGGCAGGGGGCCTCGCACTTTTTCTGTGCACCGCATTTTCAGGCATTTCTGACCTGTTCTTTCCTTTTCTTCTCTTTTTTCTTTTCTTTTTTCTTTTCTTCTTTTCTTCTTTTCTGGGACATCTGGTTGTACCTTCCTTTATGTTTTTTCCCTCTTCCCATGTTACCTTTCTCTTCTCAGTATTCCTTGTTTCCTATTCTCTATGGTTCCTAGTACATTCTGTTCTGTGTACTTTTCCTATCTAAGATGGTGTCCTTTTACTTCCTGTTGGTCGTTTCCTGTTTGTTGGTATTTAAGGGCTGTGATTCTTTCTCTCCTTGCGCTGCAACACTTTCTGTTTGGATGGTGTCTTCGCTCCTGCTTCCTCGTATTCTTGTGCTGGTTCTCAACAGTTCGGAATACTTTTTCCTGTATTTGCTCTTGTTGATATCTCTTCCTTTTTGTTCCTGTTTTAGGAACATATCTTAGTGGAGGTGTTTTCCCCTTTTCTGTTTTTTTTTTTTCCCTCTGGTGCTACTTCTGAGGGACACGGCCTGCTCTTGGCGTACCCATTGCCTCCAGCACCGTGGCTACCAGAAAGAGTCGCACCTACTTGGGCCAAGGCCGAACATTCAAGAACAGGATCCACCCCTCACGCTCTGCGGCCTCCAGGGTAAAGCAGCACGTAAGTCGTGACAGATTGCAGAGCCCAATACTCCCGACGTCGTCTAACATCATGGATGATACAGTGGCGGCTACTGCAGATCCTGATCAATCTCTTCTGGCAACCATTCAGCAACAGGCTCAGGAACTGCAACAATTACGCAACGAGAATACTGCTGTACGTCAAGCTTTGGCCTTTCGCAGTACGGATGTTCCGGCCATCTCCACCTCTACTCCTCGTTTCTCCAGTGAACCAACTAAGCTGCGAGAGTTCCTCGATGCATTAACTGTGTATTTCGACTTCCGACCTACCCAATTCTCCCATGACAAGACAAATGTGGGATATCTTATCAGTGCCTTATCCGGTCCTGCCTTGGCCTGGGCAACCCCAATGGTATCCTCCAATGACCCAGTTTTATCAGACTATCCTGCCTTTGTGAGTCGGTTTAAACAGATGTTCAGTCGTCCAGGATTGGAAGCCTCTGCGGAAGAAGCCTTATGTGACATCCAACAAGGCTCACAAGATGTCCTCCAATATATTACCCGCTTTCGACAGCTAGCGGCTGAGACCACTTGGGTGGAACGAACTCTGGTGACCTTATTTCGTAGAGGACTTAAAGAAGAAATCAAAGACGAGTTAGTATACTCCACCCGAGTGGAAGATCTTCGTGGTCTGATTGATCAGACTCCTTCCATCGAATACCGTCCCCAAGAGCGACGTATAGAGAAGAGAAAGAGTAGAGGATCATCTCAGCCAAGCACTTCACGTGTCTTTATGGATCGTCCCGAGGAACCACGTCCTCCCGTCAGAGACGCCGAAGGCTAACCTATGCAGGTGGATACCACTCAAGGACCACTTTCCGTTAGCGAGCGGGAAGACAGACGCAGGAAGGGATTATGCCTGTATTGTGGTGCTGTCGGCCATATGCTCCGGACCAGCCCCGTTCGTCGTCAAAGGCCATCGGGAAACACCACTTCCCGTCCTCTGTAAGAAGGAAGGGGACGGGATCATCAGCTATACCTTCCATCAGTTCCTTCAAGGACAATGCCACTACTTTGTTTATGTTACTTGTGATGTTACATTTACCGGACGGCCGTCAAGAGAGAACACTGGCTTTACTTGATTGTGGTGCAAGTGGCATATATATGGATAAGACTTGGGCCACGACTCAACAACTACCAACACGACCCAAAGAAACCCCAGAACAAGTTCACATAGTGGATGGGTCTTTAATATCCTCTGGTCCAGTTGATACCACCACCATGACACTGAGTTTACAATTTGGAAACCATCAAGAACACATATCTTTTGATTTAATATCATCCCCCAGCCGTACTATCATTTTGGGAATTCTGTGGTTCATAATACATAACCCTTATGTAAATTGGGAAACCCGGACTATTTCCCTGTCCTCCCAGTTTTGTCATGAGAACTGCTTTGCTTCAGACACTTATTGGTCACCCAAGAGGTTGATGCCTACTGAAAATATTACTGGATGTTCCATCAATACAATTCAAGGAGGTCCTGATCACTATCTAGAATTTCAAGATGTGTTCCAAAAACCAACCAGACCTGTGTTACCCCCACATCGAGATTACGATTGTGCTATTCCCTTCGAAACCGGAGCTATCGTTCTCTTTGGAAGGATGTATTCACTCACTGAACCTGAAAGAGAAGTACTAAAAGAATAACTGCAAGAAAATTTACATAGCAGTCTTATTGTACCATCGTCCTCTCCGGCTGGGGCTCCTCTCTTTTTTGTACCCAAGAAATTTAAGGATCTTCGTCCCTGCCTGGATTTTCGCGGGCTAAATAAAATAACTATAAAAGGACCGTTATCCTTTGCCTCTCATTAAGGATATACTAGAGGCAGTCAGAGGGGCTCAACGATTTACCAAACTGGATCTTCGTGGAGCCTACCACCTTTTACGTATTAAAGAAGGAGACGAGTGGAAGACTGTTTTCCGGACCCCATTTGGTCATTATGAGTACAGAGTTATGCCTTTTGGTCTTAATAATGCCCCCTCCATTTTCCAAAGATTTATGGATTCAGTATTCTCTGATCTCTTGAACCATACGGTCGTCATCTATTTAGACAATATCCTTATTTATTCTAAACATCCTGAACTTCATTCCTCTCACGTTAAACAGGTTCTCCAAAGACTCCGGGAACATCAACTGTCCTGTAAACCCGAAAAATGTGAGTTTGACAAGACTGAAGTCAAATATTTGGGATATCACCTTAGTCCCACTGGCATAGCTATGGACCAAGAAAAGGTACAAGCCATTCTAGATTGGCCTTCTCCTTCCTCTATTAAGGAAACACAATGGGGGTCATTACGACCCTGGTGGACGATGTTAAAGCGGCGGTAAGACCGCAAACAGGCCGACGGACAAAAAAAGGGATATATCATCACTAAAGGTGTGGGGTAGTAGGAACTGAGGGTGGGACTGGGTCGATTCCCTCAGTACGCCGTGTTAGAATCGTTTTAGATTCTGAAGTGGGGAAGTCATGGTGGGAGAATGTCCAAATAAGGGGGTGCTATGTAGTTCTACAGGTGGAGAGGGGAGTTCCCTTACGGACTAGGTGGTCTCACACACATAATAGTGTCTTGCTTCATCATTTGACCACCTAGCCCCACCCAAGTAAGATGATACTACTTGGGCGGACTCAACCTCCTGGTTAAAAGAACCAGAGGAAGTGCTGGAATTAGACTGACTGGATAATTACAGAGATCCAGATGGGGTGAAAAATAAAATTACCAAGCAAGTCACCAATTGCTACTGCTAGTTTTAATGAGGGTGTATGCTGGTAAGGCTAAGAACAGGGGGGAAAAGAAGGCTCGTTGGAGGATAATGTCTCTTAGAGTCTAAAAAGGAATACGTATGACCAACATGTTTCTGCCCTCACTAAGGCCCTCATTCTGACCCTGGCGGTTCTCTACCGCCAGGGCCAACGGGGGCGGGAGCACCGCCGACAGGCCGGCGGTGCTCCCTTGGTCATTCTGACCGCGGCGCTTTGGCCGCGGTCAGAACGGGAAAACCGGCGGTCTCCCGCCGGTTTTCCACTGACCTTAGAATCCTCCAAGGCGGCGCAGCTCGCTGCGCCGCCGAGGGGATTCTGACCCCCCCTACCGCCATCCTGTTCATGGCGGGAAAGCCGCCATGAACAGGATGGCGGTAGGGGGGGTCGCGGGGCCCCTGGGGGCCCCTGCCGTGCCCATGCCAATGGCATGGGCACGGCAGGGGCCCCCGTAAGAGGGCCCCGCAAAGTATTTCAGTGTCTGCCTTGCAGACACTGAAATACGCGACGGGTGCCACTGCACCCGTCGCACCTTCCCACTCCGCCGGCTCGATTACGAGCCGGCATCCTCGTGGGAAGGGAGTTTTTCCCTGGGCTGGCGGGCGGTCTTTTGGAGACCGCCCGCCAGCCCAGGGAAAAACTCATAATACCCTCCGCGGTCTTCAGACCGCGGAGCGGTATAATGGAGGGCGGGATCCTGGCGGGCGGCCTCCGCCGCCCGCCAGGGTCATAATGAGGCCCTAAGTGCTGGTAGGTCAGGGGCATTCGTCAGGGTCGGAGCACACGCAATAAGTGAGGTGCTCAAAGTGAAAAATGTATGGCCTACCTGAACAGGTAGTTCACGGTGGGGTAGGTCTAAAATAGCTAATAAATAAACCACAGATTATTAAAAGTGAAAAAGTGGCAAACCACTGCACACAACACAGCAAAAAGTGATAGTGTATGGAAAAAATTCACACACACATGCAAACGTGACTTACCCCGTAATTGGGGGCGATTTGCCTCTGGTCTGGCTAGTTCCGGGGGGGTTTTCCCTTGTAGTCACACTCTGAGGAGATTAAGGGTTGAACGTAGAGGACAAAAAAGTAAAGCAACAGAAAGAAGTAGAACCTGGTAGGGGAGAGGAAAAAAGAAAGGAACACAGAAAACGGGGGAAGGGGGAAAAAAATAGGGGAAGAGTGGAGGCGAAGGGGGGCAGGAGAAAAGAAAGGTGAAGCCAAGCTTGAGACAAGTGCAGAAAGAAGGAAAGAGGGACCATGCTTGATGAGAGAAAAAGACAAAAGAGGGAAGGAAAAGGATATGCAATAAAAAAGGGGGGGCAGAAGAGAGAAGGGGAGGAGGAGGTGGAGGGATCAAAATGGTGAAAGCCGAGCCGGGCGGAACTGGAGGCAGGTTGCAGAGGGGAGGAGAGAAATAGATATCCAAAGGGCCCGAGGGCCCAAACTTACCACTCCAAAGGGAATACCATGGGGGGTACCTACATGCCGGAGCCAGGCCACTCTGGTACTGACTAGATGGCTGGCCTGGTACTTATGGTAGGCGATAGCCAATCGATGTGATGCTGGGGGTGGAGTCGAACCCCATCTGCAAGGTGAATCAGGTGTGCCTGGCGTCGTTAAGGGTAGGCATACTGATTCGTGTAGGGTTTCCTGGCCCGCCCATCGGCCGGCCGCACCCTCTGTGGGGTTTGCGCCGGGTCGAGGACTGGGGGCGGCCCTCCTGGGCCCGGAGTGACGCGACCAGCCGCGGGACCCATGGGGGATGGAGTCCCGTGAGGTAGTCCTCGTCCGGATGTTGCGTGAAGGAGGGAAGTGCTTCCTCCACGGGACAGCTGGTCTGCGTAGTGGAAGCGTCCTGTGATGACGCGGCGCGGTTAGCGCGGCGCGTCACCACACACCCCGGGACTCTGGGAAATGGAGTCCCGTGGAGGGCGCCCGGCCATCCGGCGAGGATGACCGGAAAAGGACGAAAACAAGGGGAAAAAAAGGGGGGGCGGGGCGGCGAAGAAGGGGGTTGGTAAAATAGAAAAATGAGGAAAAGAGGGGGGGAACAAAGGGGGGGAAAGGGAAAAAACAGGGGGAGGAGAAAGACAGAAAAAAGGGAAAAGGGGAGAAAGTCAAACGAAGGACGGGGAGAAAGAGAAACAGAGAGTGAGAGATAGAGAAAGAAAGAAAGAGAGAGGGAAAGTAATAGAAGGAGAGTCGTAAAGCAAAAAAAAAATTAAGTAAAAAGGGGGAACGCAGGAAAAAATAGGAGAAAAAGGGGGGAGGAGGGGGTAAGAGGGGAAGAAAAGGAAGGGAAGGGGATGCAGCGAAGAGGGGCTAAATAGTAAAAAGAGAAGGGAATAGGGGGAAAAGAAAAAGAAAGCGAAAAAAACAAAGAGCAAGAAATAAAGAGGAGAAGAAACAGGAAAAACAAGAGAGAGGAAAGGAAGGCTACGAGGGGGCGGGGAGGGAAGTGAGCGAAAATACTAGAGGAGACTGGAATGGTAAGTTCAAACAAGAAGGGAACAGAAAAGGTGTAAGAAGAGGGGGGGAAAGAGAAGAGAGAAGGAAAGTTGAGGAAGGAGAATGCAACAATAGTTATACTGTCAGGGGAGGTGGGGACTGCTCAGGTAGAAAGGGATGCTTTGCTGAGACAAGGACAAAAAGGATGCTAGGTCGTGATTACCATCATGGTGCATATCGGGGTGCATGGAATAAGGGATCGTCAATGAAGTTATCTGAAGCAGGTTGGGTGCTTGGTGGGGATTGTACGGGGTCTCTCATTGTCGAGAGGAAGCCATACTGGTATCTGGTAGTCAACCTAAGGCTGACCATTGAATGTTATCATTCAATCCTATAGTATCCGTTCGCAGCCTCCATATCCATCTCTGTTCGTATAGTAGGAGTTTCTGTTTGGCATTGGTTGTCGTAGGTTTCAATTGGTCCAATATCACCCACTGCATGTGATCGGGATGGTGATTATTAGAGATGTAATGCTCTGTGAGTCTAGTGGCATCACTTTTGCACCGGATAGTGCTCCTATGCTCGCAGATGTGTGTGCCCACTCTTCTTGTCGTCATCCCAATGTACTTTTTGTCACAGGGGCATGTGATCATGTACACCACATTTTTACTGTTACAGTTAGTTAGTTGTCTAAGTTCCCAGGGTGTTCGTAATCCCAAGTCTAATGTAAGGGTCTTTTTGGTAAAGGCGCACACACTGCAGCTGCCGCATGGGAAGTGTCCTTTTGGGGGAGGAAGGTCCCAGAGGGTCTTTTGTCTGTTTGTGGTGGGGCTTACCCGTGGGCGGGTATGTACGATCATATCCCGGATGCTTGTTGCCTTTCTGTAGGCATTCATAGGGACCTGAAATATAAGACCCCCAGAGGTGAGGATTTTCCAGTCTTCGTTTATTATTTTTTTGATCATGTTGGACGCTGGATTGAAAGTGGTCACACATATCAGTGGGTCTCCCTTATTGGTTCTGCTCCTAGACTGCAGGAGCGTCTCCCTAGGACTCACATGGGCACGCTTGTCGGCTCTCCTCAATAAGTGATCCGGGTATCCTCTTGCTCGAAGTTTGTCGGTGAGTTGCTGTGCATGTTTCTTGTAGTCCGTTAATTCGGTACAGTTCCGCCAAAGGTGGAGAAACTGGCCCACTGGGAGGTTTTCCCCGAGAGAGCGTGGATGGAAACTCTGAAACTGAAGGAGAGTGTTTCGGTCAGTGGGTTTGTAGTATACCTCTGTTGTGAGTGAGCCGTTCCTTTCAGTTATTAGTAAGTCGAGAAAGGAGACCCCCCCGGTCACCAAGTGTGGCTGTGAATCTCAAGAAGGGGTTAAGCGTGTTTAGCCAGGTGATAAAGGTGGTTACTTCTTCCTTTGTGCCTCTCCAGATAATCAGGATATCATCGATGTATCTTTTTCATAACCTGATATGGTTGACATATGGGTTCTCTTCAGTGAGGACCATTTCTTTCTCGAAGTGGTCCACATACAGGCATGCTAGGCTCGGGGCGAAGGTACTCCCCATCGAGGTGCCCTGGATCTGAAGGAAAACGTTTTTGTCAAATTCAAAGAAATTTCTGGTAAGGGCCAGATGGGCTAGGTCCAGGATGAATTCTGGAGGGGTGATGTAGTTCCAGACACCCCTGTTTAGTAGGTCGTTGACCACTTCTAAGGTTGCCTCCTGTGGAATATTGGTATATAGTGATTCCACATCCAAGATCATGAGATGTTCTTTTTCTTTGTCAAATTCAAGGGTGTTTAGTAGCGTGAGCACATCTGTTGTGTCTTTGAGTTATGTGAGGATCTGTTTCACGAATGGTTGAAGGAACCAGTCGCAGAATTGGGACAGTGGTTCCAGGATAGAACCGATCCCAGAGACTATTGGTCTCCCCGGGGGTGGAAGCTTATTCTTATGAATTTTGGGCAGGATATAAAAATACGGAGTTTTAGGGTCGGGTTGAGTGAGGAAGGAGGCCTCATGTTTAGTGATCCAACCACTATTCATGCCTTTATCAATCAGGAAAGTGATCTCTTCCCTGACCTCTTCCGTTGGGTCCCTTGATAGTCTCTTATAGTGATGGTCATTGTTTAGTAGACGTAAGCATTCAGCATTGTACATTGTCGTGGGCATTATCACTATGGCCTACCTTTGTCGGCGGGTTTGATAGTGATGGAGGAGTCATTGCTAAGATTATGGAGGGCTGTGAGTTCTTCAGTGCTGATGTTGTGGAAGATCTCCCTTTGTGTATTCTGTAGATCGTTGATTTTCCTACTCACTGATTTTTCAAATGCCAATACTTCAGGTGGCATTAGGTGGGAGGTGGGGGTGAACTTCGACTTGGGACATAGCCCAATGTTCTTTTCTTGTTCAATGTTGGGTCCGGGGTTCTGGAAAAAGAAGGTTCTCAGCCTGACCTACGAAAGAACTCTGCTAGTTCAATCCTTAGTTTAAAGACGTCAAGTTTCGGGGTGGGGACGAAACCTAGACCTTTCTCTAGGGCTTGAAGCTCACTATTATTTAATACTTTTGAGCTTAAGTTGACAACGGTGGTGGACCCCTTCTCTATGTTCTGCTTGTACTGGGGGATTTGTCGTCTGTTGGTCCTTCCTTTGGGTTCCAACTGACTCCCTTTTTCCTGCCCCTTCCCCGTCCGGGGCCTCTCCCAAAAAAAGGAACATTGGGATAAGACCAGGTCGTTTGTGGTTGGGGATACAGAGGGGTTTGGAATTGGTTAGGTGGCCCACAGGGCGAGGGCCAGGCCCAGGGGGCATATTGAGCAGCGGGGGCGGAGGGCCTGTGAATGGTGCAGGCCAATTATTCCGAACATTCCCCCTCCTGCTCCGCCTTGGGAGTGTTGGTTGGATCCGACTGGTGTCGGAGTCAGAGCTGGAATAGCCCCGGAAGACGTATCGGAGGACAAAGAGGGTTGAGCTGCAAAGTCTTACCTAGAGTAGGGATGTACTCTCTCTAAGGAGAACCTATCCAGGTCTTTCTGGAATTTTGCAATTTTGCGGTGAGTCAAGTAATCTTTGAACTCACCGATTGATTTATTTGTTTCCTCTAGTTTCTTTTTGAATGCCGTGGCTGTAAGACCAGTTTTTAGGTTACTTTCTGCCGCTTTAATTTGGATCACCAGGGCATCTGATAGTCTGGAGGCTGTCTTAATGATTAAGATTAACCAATCACGTGTGCACTTCCAGGCTATCAGTGACCAGTCCTTCCTAAATTCTTTATCTTCTAGGAAGATGCGTGGTTCAGTGGTAATGATCAGGGAATCATGACCCTGGCGGAAACCGCCAACAAAGACAGCCACTTTAACACACCGCCCGCCACGGCGGTACAGACAAGCAGAGCGGCGGTTACCGCCAACAGACAGGCGGAAGACAATGTACCGCCCACACCATTACAACCCGCCAATCCGCCACCTTTTCGGGGGCGGATTCACCGTGGATAAAAACACGGCGGAAACAGCTTTTGCTATGGGAAAACGCTCACCTGAACACATCCCACGAGGAACGACGACTCCATGGACCCGGAACTCCAAATACTACCTGCCCTTGTCTTTCTGCTCCTTTACGACCAACAGCGACGTAGGCGCAGAAGATACCGGTGAGTACTGCATCTACGACATGGGGAAGGTGGGAGGCAAAAATTAGGGGGACACCCACCAAACACCCCCACCCTCGCATATCTCCCCTGAAGAATGCAAAGACAAAGCGAATTTCGGTCAAACATTGTAATGTGCCAATATACATGTCATACAAAAATATACAGACATATATCTCAAAATCACTCATAATAATATATACAATACAAGAAGTAGTGCAGATATGTACACAATAATGTCCGTGCACCAACAGTCCAAAAATGCATGGGTGAGGCCCATAATAGATACCTGACCAAAATCGGAGAGAACACTGCCGGGGCATCAGATAGAAACACTACAGGCACCTCAGGGGGAAGGGAAGGGGGGACACCTCAGCCAGATGAATGTGAAGCCAGATCCACGACGGGGCTACATGCCCATTGATGTATCCTGGGGAGTGCAAAGCCACAGTCTCTCAAGTCTATACAGTGGGTGGGTAGCCCACTGTGCCATCCTGGGGAGTGCAAAGCCACAGTCTCTCAAGTCTATACAGTGGGTGGGTAGCCCACTGTGCCATCCTGGGGAGTGCAAAGCCACAGTCTCTCAAGTCTATACAGTGGGTGGGTTGCCCACTGTGCCATCCTGGGGAGTGCAAAGCCACAGTCTCTCAAGTCTTTACAGTGGGTGGGTTGCCCACTGTGCCATCCTGGGGAGTGCAAAGCCACAGTCTCTCAAGTAGATGCAGGTCTACACTGGTTCTGGAGGGGACTGGTGCCCAGACTGGATGAGTCTCCCCGTGAAAGTTCCTGTCCTGTTACTGTCCCAGCGGCACATGGGATAAGGATGCCTGATGTGGCGGTACATTCATTCCTACACGGTCTTTACCCTGTTCAGCGGTGCTTTGCCATGGCGGTCTTTGCCCTGTTCAGCGGTGCTTTGACATGGCGGTTCAGGACTGTTCAGCAGTGCTTTGCCATGGCGGTCTTTGCCCTGTTCAGCGGTGCTTTGACATGGCGGTTCAGGACTGTTCAGCGGTGCTTTGCCATGGCGCTCTTTGCCCTGTTCAGCGGTGCTTTGACATGGCGGTTCAGGAATGTTCAGCGGTGCTTTGCCATGGCGGTCTTTGCCCTGTTCAGCGGTGGTTTGACATGGCGGTTCAGGACTGTTCAGCAGTGCTTTGCCATGGCGGTCTTTGCCCTGTTCAGCGGTGCTTTGACATGACGGTTCAGGACTGTTCAGCGGTGCTTTGCCATGGCGGTCTTTGCCCTGTTCAGCGGTGCTTTGACATGGCGGTTCAGATACAGACATTGGTGTGTGGCATGACGATCTCCACACTGGACATTGGTATGTAGCATGACGATCTCCACACTGGACATTGGTGTGTGGCATGACGATCTCCACACGGGACATTGGTGTGTGGCATGACGCTCTCCACACTGGACATTGGTGTGTGGCATGACGTTCCATCATTGGCCAGTGGGGCTGTGGCATCCTGTCCCCTCCTGGGCTGTGACTCTGGCAGTGGTGTCTGGACCAGTGACGATACTTGGGCCCTCCTGGGCACTGACTCCGGCGGTGGTCTCCTGACCAGTAACGATACTTGGGCCCTCCTGGGCTGTGACTCTGGCGGTGGTCTCTGGACAGTGACAATACTTGGGCCCTCCTGGGCACTGACTCCGGCGGTGGTCTCCTGGCCAGTAACGATACTTGGGCCCTCCTGGGCTGTGACTCTGGCGGTGGTCTCTGGACCAGTGACGATACTTGGGCCCTCCTGGGCAATGACTCCGGCGGTGGTCTCCTGACCAGTATCGATACTTGGGCCCTCCTGGGCTGTGACTCTGGCGGTGGTCTCTGGACCAGTGACGATACTTGGGCCCTCCTGGGCACTGACTCCAGCGGTGGTCTCCTGACCAGTAACGATACTTGGGCCCTCCTGGGCTGTGACTCTGGCGGTGGTCTCTGGACCAGTGACGATACTTGGGCCCTCCTGGGCACTAACTCCGGCGGTGGTCTCCTGACCAGTAACGATACTTGGGCCCTCCTGGGCTGTGACTCTGGCGGTGGTCTCTGGACCAGTGACAATACTTGGGCCCTCCTGGGCACTGACTCCAACGGTGGTCTCCTGACCAGTAACAATACTTGGGCCCTCCTGGGCTGTGACTCTGGCAGTGGTCTCTGGACCAGTGACGATACTTGGGCCCTCCTGGGCACTGACTCCGGCGGTGGTCTCCTGACCAGTAACGATACTTGGGCCCCCCTGGGCTGTGACTCTGGCGGTGGTCTCTGGACCAGTGACGATACTTGGGCCCTCCTGGGCACTGACTCCGGCGGTTGTCTCCTGACCAGTAACAATACTTGGGCCCTCCTGGGCTGTGACTCTGGCGGTGGTCTCTGGACCAGTGACGACGGTGCTGGCGGTTGTGTCTGGACCGCCGGAAATGATGGCGCACTTCTCCGCCGTGACACTCACAACAGGCTGGGCAGACTTCCTCTGGACCTTCCCCACCTTTTTTGGAGTTACAGCTGACTCACCAATCACCTTCGATCCCATTTCACTTGTTGTTCCACCAGGAGACTTGACACGGTCCCGTCGTCCACTCTTCAATTTCAGAGCCTTTACAGGTGGTGGGCTGCCAGTGCCTTGGCTCAGGGTGCTACTGCCTGCCCTGGTGGACGGTGCACTCCAAAAACCTGGAACACGCACCACTGGTACTGGAGGCTTTTTGGCTGAGGCGCTATGACGGGACTGATGAATTGGAGGAGGAGGTGTGGGGGCAAAAAGGTCAATTTGACAGAGGGACAGTTTCTGACGGACACTGGGATGGGTAGCTGGAGGGGGTCTGGGAGTGGAGGAAGAGGAGGTGGTTGTAGGAGGTGTCACTTTAGGTGTTTTGGGTGCAGGTGCAGGTAGTGGAGGCTGTCGTGAGGTGGATGGATGTTGGGTGAGTGATTGCCGGCGTTTGGGTACTTTGGGAGTGGGCGTCACAGACACACTGGGAGAGGACACAGTGGACGTGTAAATGGCAGTGGAGGTGGTGAGTGCAGGTGAGCGGCTTGTGGTGCTGGGTGTCCTGGTGCGAGTCCTAGTGCCTGTAGATGTGGTGCATGCAAGTGTGTGTGTAGACGAGACAGGGAGGGAGGAGGGAGAAGAGGAGGGGGGGGACACAGTGGAGACAGTGGATTTTGCTGTATCTGTATGGGTGTGATGCTTGTGTGAGTGCCTGTGGTGTGTGTGGTGCCTATGTTTGCTTGAGCTACGTGTGTGTTGACTTGTGTGCATGCTGGTCTGTAGGTGTGCTTGGGATGGGCTGGGTACAGGGGATTGGGTCTGGGTGGAGGAAGTTGGAGGGGGGAGGCTGGACACAGGGACAATGGCTGCCATCAGTGCTGAGGCCAGAGATTGCAGGGTTCGCTGAAGGGCAGCCTGACCAGAATGAATGCCCTCCAGGAATGCATTACCGTGTTGCAACTCTCGTTCTACACCCTGGATGGCATTCACAATGGTAGACTGCCCAACAGTGAGGGACCTGAGGAGGTCAATGGCCTCCTCACTGAGGGCAGCAGGGGTGACTGGGGCAGGGCCTGAGGCGAAGGTGATGCCCACCCTCCTGGGTGAGCGTGCACGGGGCAAACGCTGAGGGGCTGCTGGAAGGGCGGTGCTGATAGGGGAGGTGGCGGCTGTACCTGTAGAAGTGGGGCGCACAGATGGTGCCGCCACCACAGGGGAGCTCCCATTGGCGGACGAGTCTGTGTCGCTGGTTGGTGATCCGGTGGCCGACGTGAAGCTCCCCTCGCCCTCCGTCCCACTGGTGCATTCAGAGTCTGTGGTGTGGCCCTCCATGGCCATGTGGGATGCAGCTCCCTTGTGCTCCGGTGCCACTGTACCTCCACCTGATGATGCTGATGTACAAAAGGACAGGGAGAGCAGAAAAAGGGGGGAGACAGAAGAAAGAGAGTTTTAGTGCATGGCATACCGCTACCGTTGGTGGACAAGACAGACGCAGCAGCCCCATGCATAACGCCGTGCTCCTGGCCTCTGCACATGCAAATTCAGGGATATGGCCTACATGGCAATGGTGGAAATCTGCGCATATGGATGCCATAGGGGCAACTATACCTCAACTTGGCACTCTGCTGAGGTGTGGTTGAGTGCCACATGGCCTACATTACGGAGCGGCCTTGCCTACCTAACTGTCCCTGGCCTAGGGACACACACTGCCCACCTCCCCCACCCAGACCCCTCCACTGCACGCAAAGTCCGCAGAATGAGGTTGTACTCACCCCCTTGTGTCTGCTGTGATGTCCTTAAGCGCCCATCCAACTCCGGGTAGGCCACAGCCAGGATCCGGAACATCAGGGGGTCATGGTGCGACGGGCACCCCTCCCACGTTGGGAGGCCATTCCCCAGCTGAGCCTCCGCCATCTTGTTGCTGCAGCGGCGAATGTCCTCCCATCTCTTACGGCAGGGGGTGCCCCGTCTCTAGTGGGCCCCCAGGGTCCAGACATCCTTGGCGATGGCACGCGAAATGTCCCTCTTCTGGTGGGCGCTGACCTACATGACATGCACAAGGGAAGAGAAACAGTCATTACCAACTGCACCATCAATGTGAGTGGCCCCCTCCCTACTCTGACCATGTGGCCCATTTATTCCCATGCTTTACTGTAGTATGAACTCTGCCCCCTTCCCTCTTCCACCTAGCCCTGTCCACCCAGGCCTAGCCCATACAACATGCTCCCTGTGTACTAACCTGTTGGTCTGGAGGACCGTAGAGTAGCATGTACTGGGGGAGGACCCCATCCACAAGTTTCTCCAACTCCTGTGCAGTGAAGGCAGGGGCCCTTTCTCCAGACGCAGCAGCCATCGTCGCTTCCAGACCGAGGTCACAGCAGCACTAGCAGTGTAGGTCCTCTCCTGTCGAAGGTCAGGTATCTAGTGATTGAACAGATAGAAAATGGCAGTGACATCCGCGGCGGTGACGTCCGTGGTGGGGCGCATCATCACCGCCGGCGCACCTGTTCATTGGCTCCTGGGACCCATAGGGTCCAATGTTAACCAATGCAGCATTGCGCCGCGGTCTACGACCGCCTACCGCGACGGTGTGCAACGCCAGCGCTGTTACCCCACAATCCCATTGTCCCAGTTTAGAGGTCAGGCAGCCGCCATTTCAGGGGCCCACATGGATTCATTTTCAACTGCGTCACACATACCGAGGCCTACACTCAACACACATACAGGAAGGGTTTATTGTCTGGTGTAGTCTTGTGTGTGACTGTGGGTACATACCTGGAGGAATAGTGACTGTTTCTTCGCTGTTGTCCTTCTTAGGCACCGACAGCTGGGACATATGAGAAGATGGCGGAATCTTCCGGTGTACTGACCGCTGGTGGACCTGTTGACAATGGAAGAGAGACATTTAATCGTCACCTACCGGTTTGACCGTGCCACAATCCAGGAACTATGTACCCAGTTGGAGCCAGACCTGATGTCACCAATCCGCCATCCGACTGGAATCCCCCCTGAGTGCAGGTGCTGTCAGTGCTCCATTTCCTTGCAAGTGGGTCTTTTCAGACAACAGTGGCCATGGCCTCAGGGATGTCCCAGCCTATGTTTTCCAACGTGTTGTCCAGAGTGTTGTCTGCCCTGCTGAAACACATAAGGAGATACATCATTTTCCCTGAGGTGGAGGATTTGCCTACATTGAAAGGTGACTTCATTGCCCTTGGACATATCCCCAACGTCATAGGTGCCATTGATGGGACCCATGTGACTCTGGTCCCCCACGCAGGAGAGAACAGGTGTACAGGAACAGGAAGAGTTATCATTCTATGAATGTCCAGATGGTCTGTTTGGCAGACCGGTACATCTCGCAGGTAAATGCTATGTTCCCTGGCTCTGTGCATGACGCCTACATCCTGCGGAATAGCAGCATCCCTGATATGATGGGTCAACTCCAGAGGCACTGTGTATGGCTATTGGGGGACTCTGGTTACCCCAACCTTTCCTGGCTATTGACCCCAGGGAGGAATCCCAGGACCAGGGCAGAGGAACGGTACAATGATGCCCATGGGCGGACTAGGAGGGTAATCGAACACAACTTCGGCCTGCTTAAGGCCAGGTTCAGGTGCCTACATATGACAGGTGGGTCCCTATTCTACTCACCGAAGAAGGTGTGCGACATCATCATCGCTTGCTCCATGCTCCATAATTTGGCATTGCGACGCCAGGTGCCTTTTCTGCAGGAGGATGATCCAAATGACAGTGTTGTAGCAGCTGTGGAGCCTGTGGAGCCTGTGGACAGTGATGAGGATGAAGCTGAGGAAGAAGAAAACGACAACAGGGAGTCAGTCATACAGCAATATTTCCAGTGAAACTCAGGTGAGTACATTTTTAGGTTTAACATTACATTAACTTTCACACGTCTACCTCTATCCTGTACCGACATTTCACTCACTATTTGTTAACTGAGTTGTCCCCTTCCATTTCAGTTTCACAAATGTGGTAACCTACGTGTCAACTGCTTGCATCCTTGAAGGGCTTGTGATGTGTGACATTGGTATGTTAGCCTTCCAATGGGTAACCCATTATGACACTGTAATTGATAACACAAAATTACAAATCATAGACTGACTCAAGTTTTTTTTAGTGTTTCAAGGGTGTTTATTTAAGTGCTAAAAAATTAAGGGGGGCTGTAAAATGGGGATGGGTGATGGTGGAGGAATGTCCATGGCAGAGTCCAGTCTATTAGTCTCACAGGTACATTGCACATCTGGCCATTGGAAGTGGAGCTGGGGCAGTTCCGATTTAGACAGGGTAACAAAGTGGGACAGTGGGGGGACAATCAGGGTGGTCTTATTTCCTGGCGGGGGTCTTGCCATCTTGCTCTGTCCTGTTCCTGGATCTCAGGGCCCGCTTGCGTGGTGGTTGTCGGTCTGCAGGGGATGGTGTGCTGGTGTGGTGGTGCTGTGGTGGGGCTGCCTGTCCACTAGCGCCGGCAGAGGTGGTGGGCAGTTCATCATCGTGGCTAGTGTCAGGGGCCCCTTGGAGTGCCACAGTGTCCCTCAAGGTGTTTTGAATGTCCGTCAGCACCCCTACGATGGTGCCCAGGGCAGAGCCGATGGTCCTGAGCTCCTCCCTGAACCCCAAATACTGCTCCTCCTGCAGACGCAGGGTCTCCTGCAACTTGTCCAGGACCGTGGCCATCGTCTCCTGGGAGTGGTGGTATGCTCCCATAATGGAGGAGAGGGCCTCGTGGAGAGTAGGTTCCCTTGGCCTGTCCTCCCTCTGTCGCACAGCAGCCCTCCCAGTTCCCCTATGTTCCTGTGCCTTCGTCCCCTGGACCGTGTGCCCACTGCCACTGCCCCCAGGTCCCTGTTGTTGTTGGGGTGGTGGGTTAGCCTGGGTGCCCTGTAGTGGTGGACACACCGCTGATTGACCTGTCCTGGGTAGGGAGGTTTGGGCCTGCTGGGTGGGTGCTGTGCTGGTGTTACCAGAGGGTGGAAGTTCGGTGTTGGGCTGTGGCTGGGCAAGGGGAACCGACTGTCCTAAAGCCCACGATGGTCCGGGCTGGTCATCAAGATCCAGTAGGGCAGAGCTGCTGTCGTCATTGTGGGCCTCTTCTGGGGGTGGAGTGGTGTTGTCTGGACCCTCTGGTGTGGTGACGTTCCTTCGGTTTCCTGGGGGGGTATAAGTACATGATTATTGCATGTGTGTGTTTCATGGTGTGCAATGGTTGGGTGTGCGTGCACCCCAGTGCAGGCATTCCTGTGTGGGGGCTTGTGTGCTGATGGTTGGGGGGTGTTCTGGGTATGTGCAGTGGGCATTCTTTAGTGATGGGTGTCCTTGCTTAGTTGTGTCATGCAGGTCTTGGGGTTGGGATGTTTAGTTGGTGTTCTTAGTACATTGGTGAGGAGTTTGGGTGATAGGGGAGGGTTTGAGGGTGGGTGTGTGTGATAGCATGCAGGTAGGGTGGGGGATATGATAGTTCAGATTTGACTTACCAGTGTCCGTTCCTCCAACGACTCCTCCGAGGCCCTCAGGATGCAAGATGGTCAAGACTTGCTCCTCCCATGTTGTTAGTTGAGGGGGAGGAGGTGGGGGTCCGCCGCCAGTCCGCTGTACCGCGATGTGGTGCCTGGATACCGTGGAACGCACCTTCCCCCGTAGATCGTTCCTCTTCCTGATGTCCTCCCTATTTCTTGGGTGCTGTCCCACTGCGTTGACCCTGTCCACTATTCTTTGCCATAGCTCCATCTTCCTGGCTATGGATGTGTTCTGTACCTTCTGAGCCAAATAGCTGTGGCTCTACCCGCAGGATTTCTTCCACCATGACCCTGAGCTCCTCCTCGGAGAAGCGGGGGTGTCTTTGGCGTGACATGGGGTGGTGTAGGTGATGTGTGGGGTGGTGTATGTGGTGATGAGTGTGGTGAATGTAGTGGTATGTGGTGTTTGTGCTTGGATGTTGTGTGGGTGATGGTGTTGTGTGCCTCTGTATGATGGGGTTGTCTATTCTGTGCTCTCTCTCTCGCCTTCTCTCAGAATTTTTGGTTGTAGGGGTTTGTGGGTGATGTGGGTGTGTTTTATATTGTATTGGATGTGTGGGAGTGGTGTGTGTATGTGTATCATGTGTGTGTATTTTGAATTGTCCAATGTGGCGGTGTATTGTGAATGTGTGTGTATTTTGAGTGCGGCGGTGTGTATCGCCAATGGAATACCGCGGTTGAAAGACCGCCGCGTGGATTCGTGGGTCGTAATAGCATGGGCGTGTTTCTGTTGGCGTGGAGGTGGAGGATTTGTTTCTGCATGTTTATCGCTGACCTTTGGTGTGGCGGTATTGTGTGGGTGTCGGAATTTGGGCGGATTCCGTGATTTGTGTCATAATAGCTGTGGCGGTCTACCGCGGCCGCGGCGGTGTATTGGCGGTCTTCTGCACGGCGGTAAGCGCCTTATACAGCCAATGTTGTAATGACCCCCAATGTTTTTTAGAATTGGCTAATTTTTATTGGCAGTTTATCTTGGACTTTGCAGAACAAACCAGCTACATTACACAAACATTAAAAAAGGAACATCTAAAGAAAGGCTTTGTCTGGACCAAGGCGGCTGAACAAGCTTTTCAGAGTCTAAAAAAGGCCTTCACTCAGGCACCGATATTGAGGCACCCAAATACCAACAAACAATTTATTGTTGTTACAGATGCTTCCGAAAGAGCCATCGGAGATGCCTTACTCCAACAGCAAGAAGATGACGGTCTTGAACATCCTGTGTTCTATTTGTCCCATGTACTTTCGGCGTCAGAACAACATTACTCAGTACTTGAAAGGGAGTTGTTAGCCCTGAAAACAGCCTGCCTTGAGTGGAGACAGTTTCTTATAGGTTCCAAAGAGCCCTTCAAGGTACGACCAGACCATCGCAATCTACAATGTTTGCGTAACTTTTTATGCCAGAACAGTCGTCAGGCTCATTGGGCCTTCTTCTTCAGTCAGTATGACTTTTATGTCACTTATATTCCTGGATCCCAAAACATTTTGACTGATGCCCTATCTCGCCGTTATCCAGATTGTACTTCTACCCCATCACAGTATCTTCTTGAGCCCCTTGAAAATCATCAGAGTAGCTCAGTCTTTCCTGGATGAGGTACAACTGGAATACTCCAATCTGACTGATCAAGAAATAGAGAAACTGAACATATGTAAAATGCAAAGATATTATTATTATAAGAACTTGTTATTTCTCCCTACTAATGGAGTCAGAGAAAAAGCACTACAAATGTGCCATGATTCACCGGTTGCTGGTCATAGTGGCATTAAGGCCACACAAGAACTACTCTTGCGCTCTTTCTGGTGGCCTACCTGGAAATCAGATGTCGAAAGATACGTTCAGGCTTGTCCCATATGTGCTCAAGTAAAGATTCCAAGTACCAGACCTGCAGGATTACTACAACCATTACCTGTTCCACCGGCTCCCTGGCACACCATTTCTACTGATTTTATGTGTTCATTTCCTCTATCAGCAGGAAATCGGGTTATCATGGTCACCATAGATTCTTTTACTAAGATGGCTCAATTCACTGCTCTAAAAAAACTACCAAATTCCCAAGAACTAAGTCAGATATTTATCCAACATATTTTCCGTCTCCATGGACTTCCACAAATCATTGTATCTGCCAGGGGACCTCAGTACATCTCCCGGTTTTGGTAACATTTTTGTAAGACACTGAGGCCCATATTTATACTTTTTGACGCTAAACTGCGCTAACGCAGTTTAGCGTCAAAAAGTTTTGCGCCGTCTAACGCCATTCTGAAGCGCCAAGCGGGCGCCGTATTTATGGAATGGCGTTAGACGGCGCAATCAGACCGGCGCTGCCTGGTTTGCGTGGGAAAAAACCACGTAGACCAGACAGCGCCGGCGTAGGGGGAAAATGGCGCATGGGCGTCTTAAAATGGGGCAAGTCAGGTTACGTCGAAAAAATCGTCTTAACCCGACTTGCGCCATTTTTTAACGACGCCCATCCCCCATCAACATGACTCCTATCATTGTAAAGATAGGAGTCATGCCCCCTTGCCCAATGGCCATGCCCAGGGGACTTCTGTCCCCTGGGCATGGTCATTGGGCATAGTGGCATGTAGGGGGGCACAAATAAGGCCCCCCTATGCCACCAAAAAAAAATATAAAAAATAAAAAATTATACTTACCTGAACTTACCTGAATGTCCCTGGGGTGGGTCCCTCCATCCTTGGGGGTCCTCCTGGGGTGGGCAAGGGTGGCAGGGGGGGTCCCTGGGGGCATGGGAGGGCACCTGTGGGCTCATTTTGAGCCCACAGGCCCCTTAACGCCTGCCCTGAGCAGGCGTTAAAAAGTGGCGCAAATGCGCCGTTTTTAGCCACGCCAACTCCCGGGCGTCTCTTTTGCCCGGGAGTATAAATACCACGTAAAGGCCTGGGAGTCATTTTTTAGACGGGAACGCCTCCCTTGCATATCATTAACGCAAGGAAGGGGTTCACGCTAAAAAATGACGCACATTCCGGGAACTTTGGCGCTATTCGCCTCTAACGCCATAGTATAAATATGGCGTTAGTTGGCGTTAGTTTTGCGTCGAAATTGCGTCAAAAAAAACGACGCAATTTCGGCGCAAACGGAGTATAAATATGGCCCTGAATATCAACATAGCACTCTCATCGGGTTTCCATCCTCAAACCAATGGACAGACTGAGCAGTACCTTCGCTGCTTTTGTAATTTGACTCAGAGCAACTGGAGTACTTAACTCCCTATTGCTGAATTCTCCTACAATAACTCTGTCCATAGTGCCTCCAAGGTCACTCCTTTTTTCTGTTCTTATGGCTATAATCCAACCTCTTTTCCTACTACTCCTCAGTCTACCTCTTCTCTTCCTGCTGTTACTTCATTCTCCAGATGACTTTTACAGATTCATAGATTGATTCGCTCTAACTTGTTGAACACCAAGAGATACATAAAGAGAATAGCAGACAAGAAACGGAGGGATGCTCCAGAATATCACCTTCAGGATAAAGTCTGGCTTTCATCTAAATTTCTACCTTTACGCCTTTCTCAGAATAAGTTCCCACCTCGTTAATATGGTCCTTTCCGAATCCTTCAGCTAATCAATCCAGTCACTGTCCGTCTTCACTTGCCTCGTACCTGGAGGATTCACCGGGTCTTTCATGTTTCTCAGCTAAAACCCTATGTACCTGATCCTTACTCTCGTCAGTTTCCCTGTCCTCCTCCTGTGTTAGTGGATGATGTACCTGAATATGAAGTACAGGAGATTTGTGATTCTCGTATCTTTCACAAACGTCTTCAGTACTTGATTCATTTGAAGGGTTACCCTTTCAGTGAATGCTCTTGGGAAGATGCATCTTCTGTTCACGCACCTCTTCTGATTCTGATTCGTCATTTTCACAGCTTGTTTCCGCACAAACCTGGGCCTTCGGGGGGAGGACCTATTGTTGCGCCGCTGTACGCGGCACAAGCCGAACATTCTGCTCGGTCCGCAACACGCGTTTCCCAGACGTGGCGCGCCCCCAGTCCGCTCTGTGCTTTCTGAGGCCCCAAATTGGGCATGGGGCCTCGCTCTTTTTCTGTGCACCGCGTTTTCAGGCATTTCTGACCCCCACTCACCTGTTCTTTTCTTCTCTTTTTTCCTTTCTTCTTTTCTTCTTTTCTGGGACATCTGGTTGTTCCTTCCTTTATGTATTTTCACCCTTCCCATGTTACCTTTCTCTTCCCAGCATTCCTTGTTCCCTATTCTCTATGGTTCCTAGTCCATTCTGTTCTATGTACTTTTCCCTATCTAAGATGGTGTCCTTTTACTTCCTGTTGGTTGTTTCCTGTTTGTTGGTATTTAAGGGCTGTGATTCGTTCTCTCCTTGTGCTGCCAACACTTTCTGTTTGGATGGTGTCTTTGCTCCTGCTTCCTCGTATTCTTGTGCTGGTTCTCGACAGTTCAGAATATTTTTTCCTGTATTTGCTCTTGTTGATATCTCTTCCTTTTTGTTCCTGTTTTAGGAACATATCTTTGTGGAGGTTTTTTCCCTTTTTCTGTTTTTTTTTTCCCTCTGGCGCTACTTCCGAGGGACATGGCCTGCTCTTGGTGTACCCACTGCTTGCAGCACCGTGGCTACCAGAAAGAGTCGCCCCTACTTGGGCCAAGGCCGAATATTCAAGAACAGGATCCACGCCACTCGCTCTGTGGCCTACAGGGTAAAGCAGCACGTAAGTCGTGACAGTGTGTGAGTGAGAATGTATGTGTAGTGCTGTTTCCGTGCTTGTATGCATGTGTGAGAATGTGTGTAAGTATGGATATGTGAATGCGTGTCTGTGTGTCAGTGTGAATGTGGTGCGGATGTTTGCATGAATGAATGTATGTGTGGTGCATGTCTGCGTGTGTGTAGGGGGGTGGGAGATTTGAAGGGGGAGGATGAATGGAGGGAGAGGTCGGGTGTCTGGGAAGTTGTTGGGGCGGAGGAAGCCTTCTATCAGTGACAGGGAAGGAATTCCCTGTTACTGATAGGGCCTACCACCATGGCGGTCGGGAGGGTCAAAATGCTTGAGGCAGTACAATAGAGGCCGGGCCGGAGATTCTTATCTCCAGCCAACGACTGCTACTGCCTTGATGATTGGAGTAGTACATTGGCAGGTTGGCTTCAGCCAACCCACCAATGTCATAATGTGGTGGTATGTATCTCCAGCCTGTTGGGCGGTACTACTGCCACATTACCACCGACTGCCAGAATCATAATGACCCCTTTAATTTTTGGATTTTAACAAAATGTTGGGTGTGCAGAGAGATATTACTGAAACACTCATCATTCTAATAATTGCTGTGACAACCAAAAACCAGAAAATCTGGCAAGAGTTAGTGGATGTTAGTAGATTTTAGTAAAGTAAAAAAAGACACATTAAACTAGAAAGAAAATAATGTTTTCTAGAAAAATGCTCATATTGCTGGAGATGTAAGTTATTTTGATGATGATGACCATCATTACCATCAAGTGGACAGATTGAAAAAGTGGATAAATAGAAATCAAAAGAATTATATCAGCACTACAGTATCTGTCCACTACATGCCAAAGAGGGTACTGGTGAGGCTATTGATCTCTTTCAAATGAAACAGGCAAAGAAGCTTTATAAAGTGTGTAGGAAAAAAGTTTAGAGGCCCACTGTTCTCCACATTTATTTCCCTCTGGAGTATGCATTACATATAGTCCATATTCTGGGACCTTGTACTTCACCAGTGTATTCCCTATATATTCCATCTAAAATTTGAGAATGACTTCTCAGGACTATCTTATGCAGTAAACCATATTCCTAAAACAAAAGTTAATCTGCAAAATCTCTCTGTGAAGAAATTTGTTGACAACGTTCAAGTAAACAACAAAAAGCTGGAATACAACTTAATTAATTTGATGGCTTGTAAACATGGTACCAACAAGTATTGGTACAGTCATCATGGGGAACCTACATTTATGCAGTTAAACGTAGGTACACCTACTTGGTTTGTGACACTTATTGCGCAGAGTATGTATGGTATGATTTACTTGAGTTTAGACAGAAGGCAAACTCATACATTAAGGACATCAATTTGAAGACTGCAGGAGAACTTTGCTCTCTGGATCCTGCTAATGCTTGTAGGTATTTTAATTACAAGTTTCAAGCTATGTTGGGTTTCATATGCAATTAAACAAGTCCTCCTCTTGGTGAAGTTACAGATTTCTTTTTGGTGTAAAGAGTACCAGGAGAGAAGTGCTCCTCATATTCACATGCTATGTAGGATACAAAATGAACCAACATTTGGAAACAACAGTGACTCTGTATTGTCTGCTATAGAACAGTATCTTACATACAACATCTCAAAGGACAATGATGATATATGCCTGAGACAGCAAGTTCTATGGTTTCAAACATATAGATGTGGCAAGTATTGCTGTTGAAAATACAGAAGTAAAGGAAACTTTTATACAAGGTAACATTTTGGATCTCCAAGACCTATCATTTCCAAAGGAAGAGTGAACAGCTTTTTACCTGCAGTCAGACATAAACTGACACAAAAATCATCAAAAAATACATATCATCTGAGAAGAGCATAGGCCTCCAAACATAAAATTAATATAATTCTTTCATTTTGAAATAGTGGAATGCAAATATGAATATACAGTTTGTGGCAAACAACTCCATTGCTGTTGCTCATTATGTCACTCAGTACATTATAACATCAGAAAAGACAGAGATGAAGGAAATGTGGGATGCAATTTCTGCTAAAAAGTCTCTAACCTAGCAGTTGTAAAGTTTCAGCTTGAAATCGCTTTTGCATAGAGAAATAGGTTTCTATGATTGCTGTGACAGGTTTAGCTTAGCTAGTTTGTATTTGAAGTCTAGGGGAAATGTTTGGGTCAGTCAAAGCCTTTCTAACACACAAAAGAGAGTCTTGAAGTCTTTCCCAGAAATTCAGTACTTAGCAGTGTTTGATCTGGAAAGAACAGATATTGTAAAAAGTAATACATTGGATACTTAGTATCCAAGAAGAAGTTCACACCTAGAAAACGTATGTCTTTATGAGTTTCTGTAACACTCTAGGTACAAAAATGATGTGACAGAAAATATAAATGAAGGGGAATATGCTGTACTTGGTTACAATGGCTGTTTAGTTCAACATACAAAAGGTAGATTAATAAACCATATAATATATACTAGCCAAACTTCTGAAAAGTTTGCTTGCTATGAAGATTGCGTCAACATTGTGAAGGACAGTATTGAGTGTTCATTGTTTCTGAACTATCTGAATATATTAAATGATGAGATTGAACAAGAAGAAACAGTTGCTATTAAGATAGCAAATTACAGTTCACGAAGTAGCCAAAGCTCAGAAAATCTAAGTCAAGATTCTCTTGGACAACCAATAACTGAAAATGAAGCTGTACTAGCCATGAATGAGGAATAGACTACAATGGAACAAGCAAGACAAGAATGTGTTGATTTGGAACAGTTAGTTGAACCACTAAATACCAGAAAGAAATTAATATACATGGATGTAAAAGAGAAAACAGAGCACAGATTTCTCAATGAAAAGAATGAATGTAAATGTTCAACAGTTAAACTAATTCTTTTGTATGTGAGTGGTCAAGCTGGCATTGGGAAAAGCTTTTTATTTCAAGTTTTAACCACTTACCACAGAATCAAATTTATCATGTGCAGTACAAGCACCACCTGGGTTAGCTGCACACAGTTTTAAAGGAGTTACTTGGCATTGACTATATATGCTACCTGCAGAACATGACAGCAAATTGGAGCACCAAAGATTTTCTGGAGATCTTGCCATCATGTTTCTAGAGTTCTGAAGAAACTAAAACTTTTAATAATCATTGAGGTGAGCATTTTTTCATTAGTTCTCGCCCTACTTCCAGAAGATCTATCTAAGTTGTAGTTCAACACCACATTAAAGTCTCCCATCCATATTATCGGGTCAGGGTATTGCAGCACAGGGTGAAAAAGGTCTACTAAAGGTGAGGGATTGTCTCTACTCGGCCTATAATAACCTACCAATGTAAATGCGCACTTAAACACCACCATCCTTCCAATAACCCATCTCCCTGCCTTATCTACTGGCCCACACTGAAAATAAATGTTGGGGCGATCTCTAACTAGTATAGCCACTCTCTTACTCCCCCCGCCTGTATGGTACTTAAGAACTGCTGGAGCCATGTACATGAGGAGAATAATTCAGTACACTCCTCATTAGACAGGTGCGTCTCTTGCAAGATTAAACCATTTGCCTGAGTATCTCTTAAATACTGTATCAATCTCCTCTGCCTACTCCTTACTCTTAATACATTAACATTTCAAGATAGGAGTTTTAATTCATTTACCCCTACCATATATATTGTACCTTAAAAGCTACTGGTAGAACCCCCCCACATATTCTGCCTGTGCTCTGCTGGAAAAGGACATTTCTTTTTATTATTTCCCCCCTTTGCTCCAATACCCAGTGTTCACACCCTCCACCTCCACTTTCACTTCTCACCCCCACCTCCATCCTCAACCCTACCCCTAAATCCCTGGGAAAACCCATATTATCTCTTTTAACTGGGCGATACTCTTACCCCAGGGAGTCTGCGCCGGGCCAATATCTACACACAAAAAAAGAAAAAGGGGGCTTGTCCCAGCCTCTGGGTATGTTAGCCATCCTTACTCAAAGTCTTGATCAGGTCGTCCACCTACCTCCAATCCTTGAAGTTGTGCATCTTATTATTAACCATAACTCTCAAGGAAGCTGGGAACTTCAACTGGGCAGTAGCCCCTAATTCTTTCAAAAATGTGATCTAAAATATTAGCTATAATGTTTCAGTTAGGGTTGCACGATATTTGGAAGGAGAAGGTGGGTCAAAACCGTGGGTACATATATAATAATAAAAAATATAGACATCAGTCCAGGATAGACTATGCCTTAGTTTAGGAAGTTGGTTCTGTATGTACTATTTCAAAGTAAGAAATAGCATGCACAGAGTCCAAGGGTTCTCCTTAGAGGTAAGATAGTGGCAAAAAGAGATAATTCTAATGCTCTATTTTGTGGTAGTGTGGTCGAGCAGTAGGCTTATCAGAGGGTAGTGTTAAGCATTTGTTGCACACACACAGGCAATAAATGAGGAACACACACTCAAAGACAATTCCAGGCCAATAGGTTTTTATATAGAAAAATATATTTTCTTAGTTTATTTTAAGAACCACAGGTTCAAGATTTACAAACAATACTTTAAATGAAAGGTATTTCACTCAGGTATCTTAGGAACTTTGAATCAACACAATAGCATGTACAGTTTTGGCAAAAATGGCAATAAGCTATTTTAAAATTGGACACTGCAAAATTCAACAGTTCCTGGGGGAAGTAAGTATTGGTTAGTTTTGCAGGTAAGTAAAGCACTTACAGGGTTCAAAGTTGGTTCCAAAGTAGCCCACCGTTGGGGGTTCAGGGCAACCCCAAAGTTACCACACCAGCAGCTCAGGGCCGGTCAGGTGCAGAGGTCAAAGTGGTGCCCAAAATGCATAGGCTTCAATGGAGAAGGGGGTGCGCCGTTTCCAGCCTGCCAGCAGGTAAGTACCCGCGACTTCGGAGAGCAGACCAGGTGGGTTTTGTAGGGCACTGGGGGGGACACGAGTCAGCACAAAAAGTACACCCTCAGCGGCATAGGGGCAGCCGGGTACAGTGTGCAAACAGGCATCGGGTTTGCAATTGGTTTCAATGGGAGACCCAGGGGTCTCTTCAGCGAAGCAGGCAGGCAAGGGGGGGTGGGGCTCCTCGGGGTAGCCACCACCTGGGAAATGGAGAGGGCCACCTGGGGGTTGCTTCTACACTGGAGGTCGGATCCTTCAGGTCCTGGGGGCTGCGGGTGCAGTGTCTTTACCAGGCGTTGGGTTCATTGAAGCAGGCAGTCGCGGTCAGGGAGAGCCTCTGGATTCCCTCTGCAGGCGTCGCTTTGGGGGCTCAGGGGGGTCAACTCTGGCTACTAACAGTCTCGCAGTCATCGGGGAGTCCTCCCTGTAGTGTTGTTTCTCCGCAGGTCGAGCCGGGGGCATTGGGTGCAGAGTGGAAAGTCTCACGCTTCCGGCAGGAAACGTGCAGTCCTTTAAAAGTTGTTTCTTTGTTGCAAGTTTCAGTCTTTGTGGAACAGGGCCGCTGTCCTCAGGAGTTCTTGGTCCTTTTAGATGCAGGGTAGTCCTCTGAGGTTTCAGAGGTCGCTGGACCCTGAGGGATGCATCGCTGTTTCAGTTTTTATCGAAGTGGGGAGACAGGTCGGTAGGGCTGGGGCCAAAGCAGTTGGTGTCTCCGTCTTCTCTTCAGGGCTTCAGGTCAGCAGTCCTTCTTCGTCTTCAGGTTGCAGGAATCTAGTTTCCTAGGTTCTGGGGTGCCCCTAAATACTGAATTCAGGTGTGTGTTTAGGTCTGGGAGGGCAGTAGCCAATGGCTACTGTCCTTGAGGGTGGTTACACCCTCTTTGTGCCTCCTCCCTGAGGGGAGGGGGGCACATCCCTATTCCTATTGGGGGACTTTTCCAAAATTAAGATGGAGGATTTCTAAAGGCAGGGGTCACCTCAGGGGCTGTCCTGACTGGTGGGTGACTCCTCCTTGTTTTTCTCATTATCTCCCCTGGACTTGCCGCCAAAAGTGGGGGCTGTGTCCAGGGGGTGGGCCTCTCCACTATCTGGAGTGCCCTGGGGCATTGTAATACAAAGCCTGAGCCTATGAGGCTCACTGCTAGGTGTTACAGTTCCTGCAGGGGGAGGTGCGAAGCACCTCCACCCAGTGCAGGCTTTTGTTTCTGTCCTCAGAGAGCACAAAGGCCCTCACCACATGGGGTCAGAAACTCGTCTCTCAGCAGCAGGCTGGCACAGACCCGTCAGTCCTGCACTGAGCAATTGGGTAAAATACAGGGGGCATCTCTAAGATGCTTTCCGTGCGCATTTTTTTATAAATCCAACACTGGCATCAATGTGGGTTTATTATTCTGAGAAGTTTGATACCAAACTTCCTAGTATTCAGTGTAGCCATTATAGAGCTGTGGAGTTCGTTTTTGACAAACTCCCATTCCATATACTTAATATGGCCACAACTGTACTTACAATGTCTAAGAATAGACTTAGACACTGTAGGGGCATATTGCTCATGCAGCTATGCCCTCACCTGTGGTATAGTGCACCCTGCCTTAGGGCTGTAAGGCCTGCTAGAGGGGTGACTTACCTATGCCACAGGCAGCATTTTGTGTGCATGGCACCCTGAGAGAGATGCCATGTAGACTTTGCCTTTTTCTCCCCACCAACACACACAATCTGCAATGGCAGTGTGCATGTGTTAGTTGAGGGGGTCCCTTAGGGTGGCACAACATATGCTGCAGCCGTAAGGGACCTTCCCTGGTCACAGGGCCCTTGGTACCACTGGTACCTTTTACAAGGGACTCATCTGTGTGCCAGGGGTGTGCCAATTGTGGAAACAATGGTACATTTTAGGTGAAAGAACACTGGTGCTGGGGCCTGGTCAGCAGGGTCCCGGCACACTTCTCAGTCAAGTCAGCATCACTATAAGGCAAAAAGTGGGGGGTAACTGCAACAGGGAGCCATTTCCTTACACTTAGTAGATAGGAGATTGAGGGATCAAGTGGAAGAGGTAGTGCATGTTGTGGCTCACATGTCTGATCACTCAGCAGTAAGCATGAATATCCGATTGTGGATGAGGGGCATTCAGAGGAGGTGGACATTGGACAGGAGTTTATTGTTATATGAGAAGTTAGTGGCAGATTCAAGAACAGATGTAGAATAACTTTAAAGCATTAACTCTGGATCATCGCCACTAGCCGCAGTGTGGGATGCATTTAAGGCTTTCCTGAGGTGTAGATTGATAAGCACATCCTATTTTAGTAGGAAGACTTATAAAGGAGAAATTACATGCTTAGAGCATCGGTTACATCAAGTAGAGCAAGGATTGCTAGCCCTGGATGAAGAGGAGAGGACTTTGAAAAACTGAACAGGCTCCATCAAGATCTAAGGCAGGAATTGGTAGCTGTGGTGGATAAGAGGATAAAAGCGAGATTCAAAGCTAATAGGATTGAACATTCTGAATATGGGGAAAACTGTGGGAAACTATTAGCATGAAAAATAAGGAAAAACCAGCTTAGGAACAAGGTGTCAGAAATTTAGGGTAAGAACCCTGGGGAGGTTTACAGATGCAGGGGGGGGAGATCGAAGAAGCGATTCGGGATTATTATAAGGAGCTTTATTCGGAGAAGTTGGTGGTGTCCCCAGAAACAGTGAAGGCTTGTTTAAAAGACCTTGACCTGCCGAGCTTGGAGGAAGTAGATAATAAAATCTTGAACAAACAGATAGGGCAGGCATAGATAGAGAGAGCCATACAGTTAGTTAAGTTAGGAAAGGCGCCAGGCCCAGTTGGTTTACTATTCAAGATATATAAAGTATTGGGAGAAAGTATTGTTAAGCATCTGGAGAATTTATGTAATAACATCTTAGTTGAAGGAGGCTCACTACCTCCTTCTTGGAAGGAGGCTATTATTACACTAATCTCCAAACCAGGGAAGGATCCTAGAAATTTTGATGCATACAGGCCAATCTCTCTCCTAAATTGCGACTATTAAATCTTCACGAAAATTTTGGCGGACAGGTTGGGGGGTATTCTAGGTAGTCTTTTTGAAGGAGATCAAAAGGGCTTTTTAAAGAATAGGTATATGCACAAATTGACACATAGTTTGATAGGCTCAGTAGATTTAGCGTACTCGTGTAAGAAACCATTAGCTTTGGTGACAATTGATGCCACAAAGGCATTCGATAATGTCAACTGGGCATATCTAGAGGTCCTTTGTGAAGTTTTCAACCTTGGAGGGAAGTTTATTAGTGTATTACAGAAAATATATAATGACCAGTCGCTCGAGCGTTGCTTAATGGCTCATTAGCATGTCCTTTTAAAATAGAAAGAGGAACCAGGCCGGGATGCCCATTGTCTCTGCTGTTATTTAATTTGTATATAGAGCCTCTAGCCTGTAAAATTAGAGGATAGCAGAAGATACCACAGTTTCAGTATGGGGGGTGGTGCAGGAAGGTAGCCCTGTATGCAGATGATCTAATGGTCTATACCACAAACATACAGCAGACACCACCAATTTTAGAGGAGCAGGAAAAAAAAGTTTGGGGAGATTGCGGGATATGAAGTTAAGAAGGATAAAACTGAAATGATTGCGTGGAACATGCAGACTGGAGGTATACCTATTAAGAGTGAGATAAAATATTTAGGGATTACGATAACCCAGGATATAGCAAGAATACTAGAAGTAATTTTTTAAAGAATTATGAGAGATTCTTGTAAACTAATGAAGAGCTGGGCAAATGTACCCCTCACAATTATGGGGCTGGCCAATCTGGTTAAGATGATGATATTACCTAAACTTCTATTTATTCTTAATGCAGTGCTTCTAAAATATAACAAAGAATGGCTGGATAAACTGCAGGGCAAAATTAGTAGCTTCATCTGGGCTTCCAGAGGTGTACATATTTCATGGAAAAAATTGAGGAGGAAGAAGAAGAAAGGGGGGATAGCGATACCCGACTTCCATCTTTATGCCTGGGTGATTTATATGAAAAAAATGGGGGGGACTTGAATGCTATGGGGTCAACGGAACTGGCTCAGATCCTCAAATAGATGATGGAGCCCAAGCACGGAGTGCAAAGAAATTTTCTTTATAAATTCGAGGACCCCAAATACTGCAAGAAAATCAGACTTAAAATTACCCAGGATGCTGCAAAGCAGTGGTTTGCAATAAGGAAGGCCACTGGTTGGCCTTACTATAGTAAATATGCACCTGTTTGGGAGTTCCTGGGCTCACCGGAATGGACAAAAGATACTCCAGTTAAACCATTGAAAGAGGCAGGACTTGGGTGCTGGGGGCAACGATCGGAACTTGATTCCGTATAACGATCTTGAGGTGGTGACAGAGGGCAAGCTAGCCAGATTCAAGTACTTTCAGATAGGAAGCTGGGGGAAGAGTGTACAGGAGAAAGTAGGCAATTCAAATGAGGTAGAAGATTTCCTTCATCAGAGCAAATCTCGGAAGAAGGAACTGGCAAGGCGGCACTGGACACTGATAGAAGTTATAGATGGAGAATTTAATATGCCTGAAGAGATTTGGAAGGAGCGACTTCCAGGATCACAGATTAAAGAACTATGGTAAGTATCTTCAGTTTTGTTGTACTCTACAGTTAAGCCTGCCCGTTTAAGAAGGAATCATTTGTTTTCAATTAGACAGAGCCTTCTGGACCCTAAAGAAGCTACCTAAACGTGTACAAGAAAACCTGATTAGCTGTAAGAAGGGTGGCCTTAGCTTGGCAGATGACAGGCATATGTGTTGGGAGTGCCCCCAGCTCTCCCGGTTCTCTAAAGAGGTGGGAGAGGCAATCAATGATATTTTATTGATCACTTGCCAGATGAGGCTATCTTTGGTTATTTTTGGATGCCTTCCTGCCCCAACAGGGCTGAGTAGGAACGATGATAAATTGCTTCTCTACATGATGTTGTTGGCCAGGAGGGAGACATGCAGGAAATTTACTAGCATTTCTTCTCCTATTTATTCGGATTGGGCAGACGCCTTGGTATATAATTTTACTTTGGGCATGGGAGTTAGTAAAAAGGAAAGTAAGAGAAGTAAGTTTTGGTGCCCACTAAAAAGGTGGCTGGAAAGAAGATACATTTTATGTCTCATGATTACACCTGCGGCCTTTCGTAGAAGGGCTCTGGGGGAAGCTATTAAAGATAAAACCCAGAGACTCAGACATTCCCAGATAGGAGCCTTAAAATGGTAGCTTGCCCTGAGGTTTTTTGACCATTAGGAGGAGGCCCCCAGGACGATATCTGGTTTGCCGAATGGTTGGATGAGGACAAAAAAAATATATCATTGAGGTGAGCATGGTCTCAAACCTAATTATTGCCTTTTCCCACTTAAGAACGCAACAGATTATAAAGACAGGGCATGATTACTGTTTGGAGGAAAGCATTTAATTGTATTAAGTGATCTACTGCAGCTTACCCCTTTGAAAGGACACCCTATGTTCAAGACAGTTCTACACGAAGAAACTTGAAATTCTTTGGGAAGTATTGGAAATGTAAACATTTGGTTACACCTCCAATACAAGGAGCTAATTAGGAATATTCATCAAGCATTTCACATGGAATATGAAAATGTTATAATGGATAATAGAGTAGGAGTTCTCCAAAAAGAGGGAAAATGTTCTTAGAAATGTAACTTATAAAGAACGTATTTCCTGCAAAGAAGTCAGTAGCTCCATTGTGTACCTAATGCCTACTGTTCAGGAGTGCTCCACTTTTAATTAACAAGTACTACAACTGGAGAAAGAAGACATTTTGTAACTGACAGCAATTCATAAAACGGAGCATCGGGTGACAATACTGTTCACTGAAAAACTACAATCAAAATTAGATTTATTGGAAAAGTCTGTTTCCAAAACTGCAGGATTAGAAAAGTGTTTATGTGTGTGCAAATATTGTAGGGTAATTGTTCACAAAATGTAAATGTTGAGGGAGGATTAGTTAATGGTGCCATGGGTAAAATAAATGATTTCATTTTGTTTCCCAAACAGGATTGAGGTTGAATACCTGGCAATTAAAGTTGATCATCTTGCAGGTGTAAAACAAATAGCAAGATCTGCTGTGTTCTTCTTACTTTTTAAAGACTTGTATGTTTAGAGGAAGCAGTTCACAGTGTCTCTAGCATATGTTGTAACTATATATAAAACTCAAGGTTTAAGTGTAGATGCAACATTGGTTAATGTAGGTATTACAGTGTTTATGGAAGGAATGTCATATGAAGCATTATCATGAGTTAGAACTTTGTCTGGTTTGTACCTTTTAGGCTTTGATGGCAGCAAACCAAATGCTGATTCATTGTCAAAGTCCACAACCATGTCAAAGTACACAACCATTTGGCAAGTACTGTATTAGCACGCCTCATTTAGGTCAGTATCCAGTTTACAAAAAAACAATAATCTTTGCACAGTGAAACCTTTCCAAGGATCATAGCGATGTTCCTGGGAAAAAGTGAAAGAAAGAAAACAAGGAAGTTTTGAATTGTTGATTGTTAGATACCAGTTGTCAAACCCTTCTGAAATCAATGGCTACGCCAATGTAGTTTTCAATGCACTATTATCTTTACCTCATCTTGTTAATGCAATTGAATAGGCAAAAACACAATAGAATGTGCTCCTCACTCATTGCTTTGTTATATTGCATATGCAGTGATAGAACTAAAACATATTGTGTGATTCTTATATTAGAAATCTTGTACATCTGTGGACTAGATATGTACACTTCACTCAAAACACTCAAGAAGATACACAATAGTTCTTGATAGTACTATTTGGTATTTTAAAAGAAGAAATTACCTATTTGGACAAGTTACTCATGGCAACAGGACTTGTAAAAACTATTCTTTATTTTTCAAAAACAGAAATAGACTCTGAATGATTTATCTACATAATTCTATTAACAGTAACACTGTCAATTTTGACAAATTGTTTAAAGAAGCATCATAGAATAATACCTGCACAAAATGTCAATTAGATCTATCAATTTTTAATATAAGAAGTGGCAAATATATAATACTAATACTATAGTGATGTACAGCAGATATAAGTACATTGAAAACAAAATATATATATTTTCAGCAGGACAAGTCTCCATTTCTGGTAAAAGATATACCTGTATAGCTTTATTTTTGATGAAGGGCTAACTATTACATCGGGACACTACACTATCTACTTACAAAACTACAACTGGATGGATAGAGTGTAATGAGAGGAACCTTTCCATTCAAACAAAGATTCCCTTTAATATTACCAAATTCCCACCTTCTGTTTCTTGCTCTTAAATTCTAATGAGGATTTCTACTGAAAAAAATGAAAGACTACACTTGTGGGACTTGTAATACAATGATTTAAGACATCATACAGCCTACATTATGGATCTTAAATAGTGTTATGCACTTACTTCTGGAACAAAACAACACAGATACTACTGAATTTGAAACAGACATCACAGACTAAAATGCAGGACAAACAAATATTTTATGGAGATACAGATATGGCTAAAGTTATTAAAGTTAAAGCTATTTCTGGATACTGAATTTCTTTTTAAAATTAGTTAAACCAGATGGGCACAATATTATAAGAAGAATGTAACAAATTAAACAGATATTGCAGTAAGAGGCACAAAGTTATGACAAGTAGAATTGAAACACTGAAATAATGTACTTCTAGTTCATGGACTACTACTTTCTATGGACTACTACTTTCTAGTTCATGGACTACTACTTTCTATGACATTATACGTCCTACCAAGTGTGCTGACCTTTTGTATTTATTTTATTTATTAAACAGCTGTAGGAAGCTGGCCTGGTTTGTGTTTGGTACCAATGGTACTTACAGGTTATACCAGCTATCTCCTCTCAGTGAAGTGAAGCCAGGCTCTCTAGAGAAAGCTGTTGATGAGCAGCCAAGGCTTATCTAGGAGACATGAAAGCTCATGCAATACCACTACAGTCACGCAGTACTTACACACAAGAAGGAAAACACTTGGTTGTACAAAAATAAAGGCACTTTATTTTAGGAACACAGTATCAGAAAATACTAGTGAGGCAACCCTCCAATAGGAGGTAAGTAAATACATATATATATATACTAATAAACAGTAAGAGGCATAAAAAGGTTAGAAAACAGTGTAAAATAGCAATATACAATAGTAGACCCCGGTGGGAGCCCAAACCATATACTAAGAAAGTGGAATGCGAACCCATGGCCACCACATAGGTAAGTAAATCGTGTAGGGGGAGTTGAGAGTACTACGAAACCACACCGGTAAGTAATACAGTACCCCCCAGCGACCAGGAATGCAGGAGTAAAACCCTGGATTTCCCCAAACCCACCCCAAAGGATGAAAGGAAGAAAAATAAGACAACCAGATCAGCCTGCAAGGAACCAACAGTGGAAAACTGAGGATGGAGACCTGTGGAGAGAGAGGACCAAGTCCAGAACTGTCTGTGGAGTTCAGGGGGAGTAGGAGATACTACCCACCCAGAGGTACCTTCTGGAGTTGGTCAAAGAAGAAGAAAGACAGGTCTGCACTGCAGCACAGAAGCTGGAGAAGAGTTCCTGATGCGCAAATGGTGTCCTAAGCTGGAAGCTGGATTGCAGATGGGTGTCAGTGAAGGATTTCCACCAACAAGCTTTGGCAAAGGCAAACCCGCGGTTCGAGGTCAAGAGGTGCTGCTGGGGACCAGCAAGACCCAGGAGGACTCTACACAGGAGGGGGAGTCACAGGTGACCCTCTGTATTGCAGAAGGCCCACCGGAGCAGCAGCAGCACCCACAGGTGTCCCACAGGACAAGGACACAGAAGTTACAGAAGCAGCCCATGCAGCACCAAAGAAGTTGCTCCAACATTGCTGGGGGACCACACAGAGGTCCAGAAATTGCAGGAGGGAGTGCTGGGGGCTGGAGATACACATTGCCTGATGTTCACCTTGGAGATGAAGCAACAAGCCTTGGCAGCTGCAAAGGGCGCTGTACATGGGGTACTGTCTTGCGTGAAGTGGAAAGGACTTGCCACCACCAAAGTGGGACAGGTGGTAGAGGGGCCAAGGGAGGCTCTACAGACTACCACCTGTGATGCAGGAACCACCGCACTCAGGATGAGGGTAGATCCATGCAGGAGGTCGTCGATGCAGCTGGATACCTGTAGTTACAGGGAAGTGATACCTTCACCCCAAGGGAAATTTCTTCTTCTTCTGGTGCATGCTGAAGAATAGCAGTCTTCTTAGGACGCACTGCTGGGGTAATGTTGCAAAGTTGGCAGGAGTTCCGGACACAATGTTGCTGAAGAGTCTTCCTCATGGATCTGAAGCTTGTAGATTCCTGGAGGGTCCAGTAGCGGGTCCTGAGGCCAGAAGTCAAAGCTGATGTTGCAGAGCAGTCTTGCTGGAGTCTTGCAAGCCCAATCTGAGGACCCACCCCAGAGGAAGACCCAATATAGACCAAAGAGGTGTTTTGTCATCTAACCAAGTAACTAGCTATTAGAGGGTGCCTCTGATGTCACCTGCCTGGCCTGGCCACTCAGATGCTTCCAGAGGTCCCTGCTAACCTTGGAATCAAGATGGCAGAAAGCAGGGACCCTCTGGAGGAGCGCTGGGCACCACCCCTGGGGTGGTGATGGGCAGGGGAGGGGTCACTCCCCTTTCCATTGTCCAGTTTCACACCAGAGCAGAGACTGGGAGTCCCTGAGCTGGTGTGGACTAGATTATGCATGGAGGGCACCAAATGTGCCCTTTAAAGAAAATTCAGTGGCTTGGGGAGGCTACACCTCCTAAGAAGTCACACCTATTTCCAAAGGGAGAGGGTGTAACGAAATCCTTTGTTCTGCCTTCCTGGGCTGGATCAGATCAAGCAGCAGGAGGGCAGAAACCTGTCTGAGGGGTGGCAGCAGCTGGGCTGTCTGAAAAAAACCTTTAAGACCGGTAGTAGCAATGCTGGGGGTCCTCTAGTAAGCCCCCAGAGTGCATGGAATCATACTTCCAATACTTGAAACAGTATTGGGATATGGTTCAAACATGTTTGATACCAAACATGCCCAGGTTTGGAGTTACCATTATGTAGTTGGACATAGGCAATGACCTATGTCCAGTACACGCGTACAATGGTGTCCTGGCACTCATGAAGTCCAGTAAAATGGAGTTGGAGTTCATGGGGCACCTGTGCTAGGGCAGGGGTGCCCTCACACACTGGTACCTGCACCCTGCCCTCTGGGCTGAGTGGGCCTACCATAGGAGTGACTTACAGTGACCTGTAGTGAAACCGGGTGCGTGCACCTGGTTCACGGAGATTGCAATGGCAGGCCTGCAGAACCCTTTTCATGGGCTGGGAATAACTGCTGCAGTCCATACGGAACCCCTGGAACCTCAATGCTCTGGGTATCTTGGTACCATATACTAGGGGCTTACAGGGGGGCACCAGTGTGTCAATTGTGGGGAGAAAAGGTTAGTAGCAACCAAAGTTAGAGGAGAGAACATAATCACTGGGGTCCTGGTTAGCAGGATCCCAATGTACATAGTCAGACACACTGACAACAGGTAGAAAATAGGGGGTAATCATGCCAAGAAAGAGGGCACTTTACTCCAACAGTATAATCGCAAATTATAGATTTTTTCAAATTCTATACTTTCTGGTATATAGCTGAGTAATATAATTGCCATGTCTTGTAGTATGTAAGTCTGATTACTTTATATAGCTTTTAAATATTATACTTTTGATCATACATATTAATTGAATTATAACACACTTCATAAAAAAACAGTTAGCTTAAGCATATATTTCATTACATAAATTCAGTATGTATAGTTAAAACAATTGGTTGCTTAATTGTAGCCAGTGTGATACATGGTGTTGCTAATGTACAGTGACATGCTATGCAATTTTTTTTTTTCCACAATCTATATGATTGTTTTTCCCCATTGTTCAATGATGAGTTTCTTTACAGCACATCATTTATGATGTAAAAGTATGGAAAGTGGGAGCAGTAAAAACAAGGAAAAATAAAATGCTAACATTATGGTGGTCATTACAACCTCGGCGGTCTTTTTACAAGACCGCCGAGGGACCGCCGTGCTGAAGACCGCCAGTGCAGGCGGTTTTCCGCTCGGCGCATTATGACCGCTGGCAGCCCTCCGTTCTTTTCCGGACAGAGAGCCGCCAGCAGCCATACTGGCGGACGGCGGGGAAGTGGAGGTAGCTCCACCTCCACCGCCCCGTCAACAGAACACCGCCCACCGAATCACATCCTGTGATTCGGCGTGGCGGTGTTCTGTTGACGGGGTGCTGGCGGCGGAGCTGCCCCCATGGATCCCGTCCCCTCCCGGAGGATCAAACGGACCAGGTAAGTTGATCGTCCATTAGGGGAGGTGGGTGGGGGGATGTTGTTTAATGTGTGGGTGCATGGGGCGTGCGTGTGTGTATGTAGAGGGGGTGTGTGAGTGCGTGTATGCATGCGGGGGTGTTGTGTGTTTGGAAATGACTGCGTGTCTGTCTGTATGTATGTCTGCATGGATGTGTGCGTGTATGTCTGAATGTGTGTGTGGCTATTGGCATGCATGTTGGTGTGTGTGTGGGTATGTGTGTTGGTGGTGCCTGCGTGCATGTCGGGTGTGAATGTGTAATGTAATGTTGGGGGTAGGGGTGGGGAGGGCGGTCCTGCCACCTTTGGAGGTGGCAGGGGTGGTGGGGGGTGTAGGGGAAGGACTCGGTGTGGGGGGTGGGGGAGACCACTATCAGTGCCAGGGAAGGAATTCCCTGGCACTGATAGTGCTCACCGCCATGGATTTCATGGCAGTTCCAAACCCCATGAAATCCATGGCAGTCAGCCGGGTCACGATACCGCCGGCGGTATTGTGACGACTGCCGGGCTGGAGACCCAGGTCTCCAGCCCAGCGGTTGGATCAGAGAAGTGGCGGGTGACCATGGTCATAATTGCACAATTTTTACCTCCAGCCTGTTGGCGTTAAGACCGCCGCTTCTCCGCCGACTGCCAGGGTTGTAATGAGGGCCTATATGTATAATTTCTTTACAGTGGTATCAATCTGGCATGCTTTATTATTAACATCACCTTTTCATTGCAGATTCTAAAACTGTATTGAGCAAATTTGTAATATGAAATTTTAACTTCTATTTATGTTTTTTCTCTTTTTAGGCAGAATAAAGGGCCCATTTATTGCAGTAATGTAGGTAACTAATTATTTATTTCTGCATTCACAATAAATATATAAATATAGCAAAGCAGACATTGGTGTTTATAGTAACACACCAATGTAGACTAATGAAAACAATATTATATGTATCAGGACAGTTATATGTGAACTAACTCAGCCAAACAGACACTTATGCATATCCTGATACACCTAGTCACACACTCAAGCATACAAGTACTAACCCATTTACAAACTAATCTGTATTCTGCCACACCCTGGAACACACTCATACATACATAAAAAATACAGTAACACATCTAAATGCACACTAATGCATATCCTGATGCACACCTATGTACACACTCATGCATATAGTAACACACCTAGGTGCACAGAAATGCATATACTGACACAGCTAGGCACGACCTGACACACACACACACTAGCACACCCAGCCACACACTAATGCATACTGTGAGACACCCAGGCACACACAGATGCATACACTGACACACTCAGGCACACAATTATTCAAAAGTGTACACACTCAGGCAGACTCTCATGATACAATAATGCACCCAGGCATGCACTGATGCATACACTGACACACCCAGACACACGATTATTCCAAAACTTACACACACAGGCAGACTCTCATGGATACTCTGACACACTCAGGCATGCACTGATGCATACACTGACATATCCAGACACACTCTGATGCACACACTGACACATCCGATCATAATCATACACTGATGCATACACTTGCACTCCCAGGAACATACTCAGACATGGACTAACACACCCAAACCCACACTCATGCATGCACTGACAAACCCATTCACACACTATTTCATACACTGACACATCCAGGCACACAGTAAAGCATGCACATACACACCCAGGCACACACTGAGACATACACTGAGATGCCCAGGCACACAGTTATGTACATGCTATAGTATCCAGAAAACCACTAATGCACACACTAACAGGCGCACATACTCAAATATACACTAACACAACTTGCTATCCAGTGCTGCATACAATGACACACCCAGGTGCGTACTCATGCTTACACCACCCCATTGAAGACATAGACTTATACAAACACTAACAAAACCTGACACACAGAAATACATACACTATCACACCCAGGCACGTACTGGTGCATACATTGACAGACTCAGACACTCATGCATACACTGACACACCCAGGCACACCCAGACACACACTCATGCATACCCTGACACACCCATGCACACACAGATGCATATACAAACACACCCTACAACAAACTGACACGTATGCTAAGAATAAAAACACAGACACAGCTCTTTTGTGAGTGAATGGAACCGTTCTAACAAGAACCTTTTTTCCTTGAATTGTTTTTTAAACCATTTATTTATTTAGGTAAACGTGCTCTAAAACATTCAAGTAGAATAAAAACAAAAGAACCAATTGGCTTCACAGTTCAAGAACAATAAACACTTTTTTCAAAAGCTTAATAAAGCCTAGCAACAGTGGGTGCACACAGTGGCAAAAAATGCTGTTACAAAGGACACCTCCAAGGCAGTTGTCATTTTACATTTGCCACAGTTTGTCACCATTCTCCCAAATTCTGAACAAACACCAGGCATAGTAATCAGGAGGATGTTGATACTTACCCTTAAAATCCACTAGACATTGATGGACTTTATCCAGTTGCCTTCTTCCTCATCATACAATCATATACTCTCTCGTGGGATGTTTTAAGTTGCTTCCAAAGGGAGCTCATTCCACGTGGATACTTTTTAGATGTTACACAAGAGAGCTGCTTCCCGCAGATGTTGCATTGTACATATTGTACAGTGACCTTCTCAATAGTTGCTATAGTAAAGTGTTTCCACACTTCACGCTCCTTTTTTGAAGGTGATGTCTGTTCTCTCTCAATGCTGATCTCCTCTACATGTTCCTCCCCAATGAACCACTTGCCATTTTTGCACAAACATTAGTAAAATGAAGAGAACTGGACCCACCTTCTGTCACCAGAGAGCTCAAAGCAGGAAAAAGTACTGAGGGTGTGGCTGCAACAGTAATATGGTGTAGTGCCAATGTAGCCAATGAGATCAGAGGTTTTGGCTGTGACATTTGGCAAATCTATGGTTCCAGTCCGTAAATCTGGTGAGAATGTGTACAGAAATATTTACAAAAACACATATATGGCACACCCTATATAAGTACCAATAGTTGGACATTAGTGACTTTACACATTATGTTGGTAATATGTATCAAATGTATATTTTTAATTTTTTTTTCAAATCCGTTGATCCGGAATCGCAGATAAATTCCAAAAACGTGATCTGATCAAAATCTATAGAGTGTATTGCATCTATGCTTGAGGGACCACCAGGACCGCACAGCTGGAAAAAAAATGAATACAATTAATACAGTTCCATTTATATTAACAATGCTTTTTCAATGCTTTCCCAACCTTATTTTCTCCTGTATTTTGCGGTTCCTCACCTTGCATTTTCCTTGTTTTCACTGTTTCCTCCTTGCTTTTCCCCCATTTTCTGAGAGCCTTCCATTGCTCTTCCCTAGTTTTCACTGCTTTCTCCTTGCTTTTCCCTTATAGCATGGGGCTGAAAGCATGCAGGGGTTGTCTGCAGGGCCTGAGGACAACCTCCAGCTGCATTTAAAAAACATAGAAATTCACTGAAATAATATAGGTTACAGGGATGTTATAGGTAGGAAATAGAATTAAAAAAACCTTAAACATTCACTGAAAAAAGCAATGGTTACAGGGACATTATACAGGGAGTGCAGAATTATTAGGCAAGTTGTATTTTTGAGGATTAATTTTATTATTGAACAACAACCATGTTCTCAATGAACCCCAAAAACTCATTAATATCAAAGCTGAATATTTTTGGAAGTAGTTTTTAGTTTGTTTTTAGTTTTAGCTATGTTAGGGGGATATCTGTGTGTGCAGGTGACTATTACTGTGCATAATTATTAGGCAACTTAACAAAAAAACAATATATACCCATTTCAATTATTTATTATTACCAGTGAAACCAATATAACATCTCAACATTCACAAATATACATTTCTGACATTCAAAAACAAAATAAAAACAAATCAGTGACCAATATAGCCACCTTTCTTTGCAAGGACACTCAAAAGCCTGCCATCCATGGATTCTGTCAGTGTTTTGATCTGTTCACCATCAACATTGCGTGCAGCAGCAACCACAGCCTCCCAGACACTGTTCAGAGAGGTGTACTGTTTTCCCTCCTTGTAAATCTCACATTTGATGATGGACCACAGGTTCTCAATGGGGTTCAGATCAGGTGAACAAGGAGGCCATGTCATTAGATTTCCTTCTTTTATACCCTTTCTTGCCAGCCACGCTGTGGAGTACTTGGACGCGTGTGATGGAGCATTGTCCTGCATGAAAATCATGTTTTTCTTGAAGGATGCAGACTTCTTCCTGTTCCACTGCTTGAAGAAGGTGTCTTCCAGGAACTGGCAGTAGGACTGGGAGTTGAGCTTGACTCCATCCTCAACCCGAAAAGGCCCCACAAGCTCATCTTTGATGATACCAGCCCAAACCAGTACTCCACCTCCACCTTGCTGGCGTCTGAGTCGGACTGGAGCTCTCTGCCCTTTACCAATCCAGCCACGGGCCCATCCATCTGGCCCATCAAGACTCACTCTCATTTCATCAGTCCATAAAACCTTAGAAAAATCAGTCTTGAGATATTTATTGGCCCAGTCTTGACGTTTCAGCTTGTGTGTCTTGTTCAGTGGTGGTCGTCTTTCAGCCTTTCTTACCTTGGCCATGTCTCTGAGTATTGCACACCTTGTGCTTTTGGGCACTCCAGTGATGTTGCAGCTCTGAAATATGGCCAAACTGGTGGCAAGTGGCATCGTGGCAGCTGCACGCTTGACTTTTCTCAGTTCATGGGCAGTTATTTTGCGCCTTGGTTTTTCCACACGCTTCTTGCGACCCTGTTGACTATTTTGAATGAAACGCTTGATTGTTCGATGATCACGCTTCAGAAGCTTTGCAATTTTAAGAGTGCTGCATCCCTCTGCAAGATATCTCACTATTTTTGACTTTTCTGAGCCTGTCAAGTCCTTCTTTTGACCCATTTTGCCAAAGGAAAGTAAGTTGCCTAATAATTATGCACACCTGATATAGGGTGTTGATGTCATTAGACCACACCCCTTCTCATTACAGAGATGCACATCACCTAATATGCTTAATTGGTAGTAGGCTTTCGAGCCTATACAGCTTGGAGTAAGACAACATGCATAAAGAGGATGATGTGGTCAAAATACTCATTTGCCTAATAATTCTGCACTCCCTGTAGTTAGGCTGACATTACAAATGTACAAAACCATAGAAATTCAGCAGTTATCATTAACTTACCTAATTATAACCTACACCCTGCAATGTACTGTTTACGACCTCACATATTACATCACTCATGAAATGGTCGGTAACATCACTGATGACATCTCAAATTACATCACTTAATGACAACACTAATGACATCACCACAGACCAAATCATACACCCACTCACAAAGCCACATAACAACTCACACCCCCTGTGATACTCCTATACAAGCAAAATAAATATACACACACAAGGATTAACTCAGCCACTCATATATACAAACAACCACTCCTATATTGACTTACACACCTGTACAGGTGCTCAAAGAAGCACTCACAAACCCATACAATCACTATAACACCCACTCACCCACACACATAAACATTCAAATACCCAGTGACCCACCCACACATTTTTCGGGACATCCCCTTACACACTCATACACTCACTTACACACACAGAAATTACCAATTACACACCCACTAACACAGCAATATAGTCAAATTCAGTGATCTACTTGCACACCTACTCACACATCTATACAGCTACTGAAACGCTCACTAACAGACTGATACCGTTAATTACATAGTCACTCACACACTACAATACAATGCAGTCACCCATTCACACACCCATACCAACAATATCAGACTCAGAAAAGAACTGACACAGCCACTCACAGATGCAAAAACTCAGCAATATATCCATTCACAGGTCTGCTCCCATGTCCAGTGAGGTTTAGGGGATTTTAGATTCCCCAATATTTGTGGGAGGTAAAGCTGAGAAGAGGAGTGTGCCCCTTTCCAGCAATGCCTCTCACAAACAGATTCCTATCATGGATCACGGTGCAGCAACCCCACTAGGCCCCACGAGGCCACCATGGAATTGACAAGGGGAGGTCGGCCCACATGGTAATGGGCCAGCCCTACCACCCGGGGGCATATTCATCTTTTAAAAAGTTATTTTCTTTCACCTGGTGGAGTGAACATGCCCCCCAGGAGAGAATCAAATGTTTAAAAAAAATAATTGACAATGGGTCGGCCCTCCGACACATGGGCTGACCCCCTGTGTGAGCTATTTTATTTTACAAATTTCCCTGGGGGCCCCAGTTGAACCATATTACCTAGTGGTTGTTGCTACTGTAAAAAATGTTTTGGGATGATCTGTCAAGTGGGGGGCTGAGAAAAAGGGGCGGGAGTCCAAATCGTGTTTTCTCCATGTTAAATCTATAGAGATTTTGGAACGGGAAGAGGGTCCAAACCAAAGGACGGATTTACAGCAAATTTGGCAGAAAGACAGCTCTTAGTTCAGAAAGCACCCATTTTGTGATTTGGTGTATATCGGTTCAGTGGTTTTCTAGTTATATGAAAACCAAATGTGTAAATATAGGGCCTTGGATCTGTCATGTCTCTTGCATGTAGTGTTGCGATTCCACATGCCAGAAGCAGTACTGAATACAACCTGTGCAGAAAGTTGCGGCTGACATTTTCTAAACCAGGACATAGACCTGGGGGATTAAAATAGAGGGTAAAGAATAGAAGGGGCCAGGGTAGAGGTAGTCTGACCCCTGGGTGCATTTAATGGGTGACTGAGGAACCACTTATTAGTTTAAAAAAGCTCAAAACCCTTTTTTTAAGTGTGCCTAGAGTCGAGACTCCGTTGCGATGCTCCGCACAACACCCCATGTAACGTTGTGACAGTCGCTAACCTTGTTGAAAAAAAATTAAAAGATATATATATACACACCCACTAACAAACTAATGCATGGACTCACAGACCCACTCCGACACTCATGCACCCACTCACAGACAGACAGACACTCATGCACACATTAACAGATCCAAACAGGCACTCATGCACCCACTCACAGATCCGCACAGACAGTCATACATCCACTAACAAACCCACTCAGAAACTCATGCACCACTCACAGATACCCTCAGACACTTGTGCACCCATTAACAGACCCAAACAAACACTCACACACCCACTTATGCACCAAGTCACAGACCCACTGAATGACTCATGCACACACTCACATACCCACTGAGACACTCACAGATCCTCTCACTGACCCACTCACACACTCATGCACCAATTCCGAGACCTACTAACACTCACACATCTATTCACAGACCCACACAGACACTCACATACCCATTCACAGACCCACACAGACACTTGTACACCTGCTGACAAAGCCTCTCAGATACTCACACACTGACAGACCCACACAGACACTCATACACCCCCTCACTTGCCCACTCAGACACTCATGCACCCCCACTTACAGACCCACACAGACACTCATTCACCCACTCGCATACCCACTCAGACACACACACACACTCACAGACCCACTCACACACCCATGCACCGCTCACAGACCTACTCATACTCACACTCCTTCCCACAGACTCACACAGACACTTGTACACACACTCACAGACCTACTCAGACTCACACACACACACTCACAGACCCACTCACAGACACTCATAGATACTCATACACCTACTCACAGACAGACTCAGACACTCATACGCCCACTCATAAACCCAAACAGAAACTCAGGCATCTACTCACAGACTCTCATAAACACATGTACACCTACTCACATACCTACTCACACACTCTGACACCCACTCACAGACCCACACATACACTTGTACACCCACTCACATACCCAGTCACACTCATGCTCCGATTCACATAACCACTCTGTGACTCATGGACCCACTCACACAGTCACACACTCACACACCTTCCCACAGACCCACTCACACACTCATTCACCCACTCACAGACCTACTCACACACCCACTCACATACACACACAGATACTTGTACACCCACTCACAGACCCACTCAGACAATCACACAGCTACTCACAGACCCACTCACACACTCATTCACCCACTCACAGACCTACTCACACACCTACTCACAGACACACTCAGACACTTGTAAACCCACTCACAGACTCACACAGACACCATACACCACTCACCTTCCAATCCAGACACTCACACACCCACTTGAACATACACACCCATTCACAGACCCACACAGATACTTCTAAACCCACTTACATATCCACTCAGACACTCACAAACCCACTGACATACCCACTCACACATGTATGCACCCACGTACAGACCCACTCATACTCACACACCCTCTCAGAGACCTATTCAGACACTCACACACCCACTCACAGACCCACTCACACACTCATGCACCCACTTACAGACCCACTCAAACAGTCATGCACCCACTCAGAGACCCCCTCAGACACTCACACACCTCCCAACAGACCCACTCACATACTCATGCACCCACTCACATATCTACTCTTACACCCACTCACAGACCCACCCAGAAAATTGTACACCCACTCATAGACCCACTCAGACTCTCAAATCCACTCAGACACACAGACACTCATACACCCACTCTCATACCCACTAAGACACTCACACACCCACTCACAGACCCACTCACACACTCATGCACCCAGTCAAAGATACACTCACACAATCACACATCCACTAACAGATCAACTCACACCCTCATTCATCCACTCACAGAGACACTTGTACCCAATCATGTATCCACTCAGTGACTCACACCCCCACTCATGGAACCAATTAGGCATTGACACAAGTATTGATAAAGCTATTGGAACAGGTATAGATTAAAACAATGACAGATGAAAAACAAGTTTGGTGTTGTGCATTGAATGTGTGCTTTTGGTTTGCAAATCTGTAATGGAGTCGCCACTCAAACATTTTGAGAAAAGAAATCTGATTTTGTTTGAAAATTATCTAGTGTTTTGGAAACAGGGTGGCTCTCGGAAGAGCCTTTGTGTTTATTGTGTGTAGATGATTAGTACACATGAAAGTGGATGCAGAGGCTCAAGCTACGCAGAAACACCCTGTTGCTTTTATCATTTACATGTTTCCTGGCTTTCTCTATTTCTGGACAAAATTCAGTTGGCCACTTCCATTTCAGCCTTTGGCATTTGTTAGAGAACACCAAGGCAGTGTGAGGAAAAAGTTTCATTAATTGAAAAAAGGTATACTTCGTTAGGATTTCCAGTCCTACCTCAGTCAGTGTGTGTAGAAGCCTGGCTCTCTATATAGTGTACAAAGATGACGTGCACTGTACAGAGAGTCCAAGCAACCGTACTTTGGTATCCAGAGGTAAAAAGCAGACCACCTAATGCTCGGTTTTTGTGGTAGTGTAGGTGAGGAGTTAGGCTAATCCAGGAATTATGCTAAGCATTTGTTGTAGTCACAGTATCAATAAATGTGGACACACACTTGGAAGATTAACTCAAGACCAATTTACAAAAATAATATAGTTTTTTGCAACATTTATAATCCCAAAATCACCAGTATACGGTAGTACTTTTTTAGTTTGATTTTTCAAAATTTATAAGACTGTTGCATTTCTGTTTGTAAATATGTACCACAGGAAACATTGGTAAAAACTTTAAGAATGCACGTAAAATCAAGTAATGTTCTCACAAGTGTCACCTTCTGTTTTCAGGTTGAGGATGTGGAGAGGTCCAGTGCTCTAGACAAAGACTTTTGGGCGGTTCCTGGTTCAAGCAGGTCAGCAGCAGAAATTCTTGGAGCTGATGACCTGAGGACAAGGGGGCCACTTGGAAACACATTGCACAGGTGAATTCATAGGTAGGTCCGCTAGATCCCCTTGGTGGGTTGGAGGTTGCAAGGGCTTGAGGACCCCTAGAGTACAGCTTAATTATGGTGCAAGTGCCAGTGAGGCCAGGTGCAGCTCAGATAGGTTAGCTGGATGTTGTGCTTCTTGGAGTCTGCCCACTCAAGGAAGACCAAGATCACCAATATATGGTAAGTACTTTTTTAGTTATGATTTTTCAAAGCTTAGAAAATGTAGCTTTTCTGTGCATAATTACACACCATGGGAATCAATAGGAAAAAAGTTTAAAGATGCATATTAAATCACGCAATGTTCTCACAAGTGTAACCTTCTGTTTTTAGTTTAAGGATGTGGAGAGGTCCAATGCTCAAGACAGAGAAGTTTGTGCAGTTCCTGCTTCAAGGGGGTTCAGCGGATGAAGATCTTGGAGCTGGCGCACAGAGGAGAAGGGGGCCACTTGGAAACCCACTGCACAGATGAACTTAAAGGTAAGTCCGCTGGGTCCCCTTAGAGGGTGGAGGTTGCAAGGGCATGGGGAGCCTTGGAGCACAGCTGGTTGTTTGGTGCAAGGGCCAGAGAGGCCAGCTGTAGCGCAGATAGGTCACCCAGGCATCGTGCATCTTGAAGTCTGGACGGTCAAGGGCAAGCAGCTTTGAGGGCGAATTGCAGGGCAGCAGGGCCACTCAAGGGGTGGATCACAGGTGTCCTGAAGTTACTCAACAGTTGTTTGCTCCTGTGCTTTTAGGATTCTGAAATGGACTCTTCTTCTGGGTGTCTAACGTACCGGGTCTGGTACCCTAGAAAGTAGTGTTGCCACCAAAATTGGCATGGTGATATGTCTTTTCCTTTAGACCTGTTTTTTATATTTTGGCTGGACTGCTGGATCTGAGTCATTGGTCAGCAGCAGGTCAGTAAACCCAACTTCACTGGTTCCTTGCCTGCAGGGTATAGTAGGGTGATATCCTCCCTCTGAGGAAGGTTCTTGGCAATTTATTGAAAGCTGGGGGTGTGCTGGGGTTTTATAGAGTCCTTCAGGTTTCCAGGCAACACTTTAGTGACAATGGTCGAATGCTTGGAGCAGGAGGCAGGTTTTTGCATCTTTTCCTTTGTGCAGCAGGGCTTAAGTTCTCGTGCCTTGGGCCTTCTTTGTCCTGGGCTTCTTGAGTCTGTCAGACCTAAAGGTCTTGGTTAGGGTATGCCCTTTAAATGCCACACTTAAGGGACAGTAGGGGGTACCTAGTAGTGGCCAATGGAGTGGCCATCTCGTCTGCCACACCTGAGGGGTGGTACAGGCTGACGGTGGCCATTCTTTATGTTCTTGCTAAGTTTCCCACTGGTTTTTCAGGCTAAGGTGGGGGTAAAACTGTTGGTCTGCCTTCTGCTTCTAGCAGCAGAGGTGGGGTCAGATTTCAAAGGAGGTAAGGCCTTTGAAGCTAACTGCTGGAGCAGGGTGCCTGCCCGGGGGAGAAGATGTCACATATTCACCCAGGAAAGGCTTTGTCTTCTGGATCCTGAGAGCAAAGGCTCTCAGCTAAGGAGTCTAAAATTGTGTCTGTAGTAGCAGGCTGGATAATACCAGTCAGCAACCCTGCCAGGTGTGTTAGGTCTTTGAAGGGGCATCTCTAAGGTCCCCTCGGGGTACATTTTATAATAAATCCCACACTGACATTAGTATAGATGTATTATTCTGAGTTATTTGATACCAAGCAACCCTGGGTTTAGCAAGGTCATCATGTAGCTGGGGAACTCTTAATGACCAGTGTCCAGCACATGCATGTGCTATGGCTTCCCTGTATACCTACTGTGTCTAAGAATCGACAAAGATACAGTAGGGGCATTATGAGAAAGTGCCTCTTTTGACATGGTTAGCCCCCACTTTTGGCAAGGAATATGATGTGGTTTTGAACTTTACATGCACTGGGCCCCTGCTAAACAGGTTCCCAGGGCCAGAACTCTTTCCCCAAAACAGTTCTATGATTGGCACTGCAGCCACCCTTATAAGTCCATATTAAATGGTATCCCTGGTACATATGGCATTGGTTCTGAAGAGGGCCCACCCGCAGAGCTGCAGGACCAGTTGTGCCACTCTGAGACAGCCCACACCAGCCTCATGCGAACTGCCATTGCAAGTGAATGAGAAGGTGAGCCCAAAGTTGCAAACTCAACACGTCACTCACCATGAGGCTCATGCCCACTTACACTGAATGCATTATAGGTAAGTCACTCCTCTGGCATTGCTTACAGCCCTAACCAGAAGACAAATGCAGTTTGGGGAAATTAGAGTTAGAATGTTTCATGGCAGGGTAATTCAGAATTTCATTAAAACTATGAAACAGTACCAAAAGAGAAGTAGTAAAATAAAAGCAATATGTTGAGGCTGTAGTTGAAGCTTTTTATTTTGATTCTCACAAGAATGAGAACATTGAATAAAACAGTGTCACGTATGAAGCGATGTAGCCAAAGAAAAAGACATGTTAATAAAACTAATTTTTGTAAATGTTTTAGTGGTGAATGGATGCATAGCTCCAGTATAGAGACTTTCTCTATTGAGAAGGGTGCTTCCAAGACAACACAATAGCATGTGCAGTTAATTTAACTAATCGTTGCTATGAAGTGAAGGATGGTAGTCCCATTGAAAAAAGAAGAGATTGCTCCTAGAAATGTGAAGAAGTGGTAGCTAAAGAGGTACAGGCAAGGTGTAGATGGGCCCTTGTATACACATGGAACTGTAGCAGTGTTTGTAGTATTTGGCAGCAATCAATTAGTTCATTAAGAACATTTGTACCTGATTTTCCATGCAGAAGTCTCAAACAAAAAAAATCAATTTTGCAAGGATTAGATCAATGCAAAGTATGGAAGTATAGTAATTTACAAGGGCATTCACTAGCATGTCTAGCAAACAAGGTATGTTAAAGCATTATTCAACACTTTAGAATGTTAGCAATTTAATATTCAAAAGTGCAAAATTTAGTGAGGAGGCTTTACGATGTAAAGAGTGTTTAGAAGAAATAAATGTAATTTTGCATGGTACAGTAGCAGAGGTAGAAAAGGTTTGGGAGGATGTGCAGTTGTGTTTCTTTCGTCCAGAAGAGGAGTGCAGGGAAATGAGAAATTCATCCCTACAGACGTTGAGGAACAGAGTAAAGGTATTAGTAGTGATAACTTTACTCAAGAGATTGTAAGGTTTACACAGTTTATTCTGAATAAATAGACAGTGTTTGTATTTGTTGTCAACCCACTCACTACAAAAGTTAAAATTGCAAAGTAGATGCATTCTCCAAAACTGAAGAGGAAAATAGAAACAAGTGGCAAGAGTTTGCTGCTTATTTATGTGTAGAAGAGAGTTTTGACTTTTCCATGCACCAAACTGTATGTAAGTACTGCTATGATAAGTTAGAAGATAATACAATACCAGCTAGAGCAGTACATAACAAGTTAGAACTAGTGACTGTTCCAGAACAATTAAGAGATTTAAATGCTTATGAATCTTTACTTATACAATCGGGACATTAATTTCAAGAAATTAAATGACTGGTACCATAAACAGGTAAGTTAAATTCAACAGATTTACAGAAAGGCCTTAAAGGAAAAGGAATGTATTTGCCAATACAGGTGAGACAAAGACATTGATGAGCCACCTGTCATTCTAGTAACTGGTGTTCCAACTACAAATTAATTTGGCAAGAGTTAGTTGGTGTTAATAAAGTAAAACAAGCAACAATATACCTGGTACAAAGTAATGTTTATTTAAAAAATGTTGATGTTGAACAAGATATAGCAAATGTGGATGATGAAAGTTTGCCAGCAGGTGATCAGATAGAAAAAGTGGATTGATCCAGATTAGAAGAAATGTATGAGCACTACAGCATCCATCCCTTACATTCTAAAGAAGTTGTTGATGATGCTATTGAGCTCTTTCAAATGAAAGAAGCAAATGTATGAGTGTTTGTGACTACGTTTAGAGGCTCTGTTTTCATCAATTGTTTCCCCCGGAGCAGGTGGTCACTATGATGACTGGCCTACACCAATACCAGCAGCTGACTACCAATCAACATGATTATATTCAGAGGAGCCAAGGTGTAAGTGTAATCCATACATATTTGATCTTCTGTTGATTGTCACTTGTCTTGAATTGTATATGCAGTAAACCACATTGTAAAAATGGGAGTTAATCTTCAAAATCTCTCTGCAAGACGATTTGTGGACAAAGTTCATGGGACTGATGAAAATGTATACTACAACATGATTAATTTAATGAAGTGCCAACGTGGTATCAATGAGTATTGTTATAGTTGTCATGAGGAACTCAATGGAATGCTGAGAAACCTGGGGGCACCTACTAGGTTTCTTACACTGAGTTGTTCAGAGTATGCTGCTTGAATTTTTGAGAGAGACAAACTCAAACCTAAAGAACATTAATGGAAAGACAGTTGGAAATCTTTGCTCACTAGATCCATCCAGCTAATGTTTCTAGATATTTTAACCACAGGTTTCAATCTATGTTGGCTTTCACCTCCAATAAAAACAATCCTCCTCTTGTAGACATACCTGATTTATTTTGGCGTAAAGAGTAGCAAGCATGTATATATATATATATATATATATGTATATATATATATATATATATATATATATATATAGGTTTGTTGTTGTGTACCATACATGTTTTTATGTTTTAATGCTTTATACTGTTCCTGTGTACCCATACAGCTTGTTATGTATTGTTTTCCTTTAAGTGCTTGGAGAATTCTACTGTTCGCCTGCATTCTAGAATTCATCTCTGAGAGGCAGACCAGTAGACATTTGATTACATAGTCTTGCTGTACTATGCTGCTCTAATAAATCATCTTTTAATAATAGATTTGAGGTGGATTTAACAATGGAAACCTCTAGGGTTGTTAGTGAATTTTTCAGAGAAGTCTTTTCCCATGAAGGCTGTCGAAAGTGATGGTGACAGACAATGGAGTACAACTCTAGTCACAGGAGATGAAAACATTTTTAATTATGCCTGACTTCAGGCATGCCACGTCCTTATCTTAACCAAAAGAGAAAGGGCAAGTTGAATGCGTTAATCATGTGCGTAAGGCAAGTGTGGTTGCTGCAAAAAAGTCCAGTGCTGATTGGAAAGGTGCACTGAGGGAAGGACTTTGAATATACCACATTCTGCTACCAAAGTCAGCCCGTTCTGTTTCCTTAAAGGGAGGGATCCCAGTTCTAATTTCTGTCCATGGTGGATAAAGAAGAAGTTTGCCAAGATGTGCAATGTCGACTTTGGGAAAGTAGCTGAAAGGAATGGAAAGTGAAAGAACCCATTTTTGCACTGGGAGACTCAGTGAGAATACTCAAACCAAAAGTCCAAGTTTAAACCAAACGTGTAACTTTACTATGTGTAAAGTAAGAATTTTGGTTTAAGTTTAGAATTTTGATCTAAGTTTAGACCAAAGTCTAAACTTAGACCAAAAGTCTAACTTTACTCATAGTAACATTAGACTTTTGGTCTAACTTTAGACTTTTGGTCTAAATGTAGGCCAAAATTCTAAACTTAAACCAAAAGTCTAACTTTACTACAAGTAAAGTTAGACTTTTTGTCCAAGTTTATCTTTGTAAGTCGGGCCCTGGGAATTGTGACAAAGGGAGATTACAAATTTGATAGTGCTCTTAAAGTTATAAAGGTAAATAAGATATTTTGGTCAAACAGGATGGGAAAGTATGGAATGTTCATAGAGTGGTCAATTATAGAGATACCAAGTGAAACAGTGTTGATAACATTGCAGTGGAAGTGGATGATTACAGGTTTTTCAATTGTCAAAAATAATGGTGATTTAGGTTTCTTTCAGCAAGAATCTTTCTGTTAGTTTGTGAGTTATTACTCCTTACAGTTTGTCAAAGGGGAAGATGTGTGTTACACGCACACAATTTAGAGGATTTTTAATATATTTCACTTAAAACTGTATTGTGATATCAAACACAAGTAGTGGATCCCACCACGGCACACCAAAACTGTTGGAAAGTGGATTATTGGTAAGGCTAGGTAGGTACCTACATTTAGCAATAGTCCACAAAACCCCACTAGGTCCAGTCAAGGTCTCAATAAATTAATCCTTGCTCAACCCTTGGTAGTTTGGCCCACGAGCAATTAGGCTTTACTTAGGAGACAGGTGTGTAAAGCATTTCATATCAACAAAACAGTAAATAAGCAAAATACAACACATAATAAAAATCCATCACCACTTTATAAAAATAGAAAATATTTTTATCTTTAAAATGACACCAAAACAACAATAATCAAATGAAGGGAACAGAGGATATGAATTTTTAAAGATGAAGATAGCGCCTGAAAACCAAAAGCTCCAACCGGGGAAATCTGGTCATATTCCACCGGGACAAAGTCAAAATTTGAGGCCGACTGCGATGGAGCCCTTCTCAGATACACTGTGTGGGAGGCCTCGGTCCAACTTTTACTTTTGCACTTAGAAACTTTCTGGAGCTTTTCTTCCGCGATGTTGTGTGGTCCTCCTCAGCAAGGAGATTTTTATGCAACATCATTGGGTTACCTTTACACAAGCCCCCATTCAAATCCTGGAAGTCTGGGCCTCCAGGGCTTTTCAGCAGGACGAACCTGAAATTCAGGCTGGATCACAATTGAGGCTGGAAAACAGGGGGTGGTCCTGTCCAATGGGGTGCAGGCCAACACCCTCTGGGGTGACCGCTTCCTGTGAGGTTTGGCAAAGATTAATCCCAGAAAGTAACATCCTTTAAAAATCCAACATGGAGAAAACCTCCCTTGAAGGTTTCATCTGGCTGAGCCCACCCACTGGTGTGGCCAGGTTTCCCTGCTACACCTCCTCCAGCCTCTCTCTTAATCTAATCACTGGGGCTTCTAGCTGCCAAGAGGTGCATGAAATGTGAGAGGTCCAGTTTCTGTCCCAAGAGGCTTTCCCTCCTTTGAAGGCCAGTTTGGCTACTCTTCCCCCATCCTGCTCTGCATCTGCTGTAACAGTTCTCCACCCACCAGACACCTCATTTGTGTTAGCCCAGGCCACTTTACACCTTATTAACCCAGCCTGGTTCAGACTGCCAGATGCTGACCAATCAGGAAAGGGTACTGCAGGACCAAATTTGATAATTTTCAGAAACAGTTCTAAACTCTTTCCCTGTGCTAGTTATATTAAATTCAACACTGATAAATTGTTGGATTTATCATAATTTTAATTTGGGACCAGACTTGCTATATTTTGATCATCTCTATTGAAAATAAGACTTTAATATTTTGAAACAAAGGCCCTCATTATAAGAGTGGTGGCAAATGCCGCCTACCGCCATGGCGACGGCCTCCAACATACCGTTGCCGTGGCTACCGACCACCCACCGCATTATGACCGTAGCCAGAATTCCACCAGAAGCGTGGCGGAATTCCAGCTACAGTCATGGTGGCGGACAGCTGTGAGGTCGCGCTGCTGCCAGCAGCAGTGCCATGCCAGCTGAACGCTGCTGACCGTATCATGAGCCGTGATATGGCCTGGCAGTGTTTTGCTGGCGGACGCTGCTTCTGGCAGCAGCACCGCATTCCATCTCCTGCTGGAGGACCCCCTGCAAGCAGTTAAGTCGGGTTCTTCGACAGAAGTGGGGGTGGAGAGGGTTGTGTGCATGTGTGGAGGTGTCTATGACTGTGTATGAATTGGTGCATGTGGGTGTAATGCGTGTGTGCATGAATGAGTGTGTGTGTATGTGCATGTTGTGTTGTGTGATTGCCTGTGTGCCTGGATGTATGTTAGTGAGTGTTGCTTTGTGTGTGTATGAATGTATGAATGTATGCATGCGTGTGTGAATGTTTGAATGTGGGAATGCGTATAGGTGTGCATGTATGTGCATGTATGTATGTATTTGTCGGTGGCGGGAAGGGAAGGTGGAGGCTGGGGGAGCACTCTGAGGAGGGGGCGAGGGAGACCCTATCAGTGCCAGGGAAGAAATTCCCTGGCACTGATAATGCCTACCGCCATGGTTTCCATGGCAGTACATAAATCACGGAAACCATGGCAGTGGGCGGGGTCAAAATGCCATGGGCGGCCTAGTGCCGGCCACCGGCCTGGAAACTGTAGTCTCCAGCCCGGTGGTCATTACCACCGTGGCGGTCAGTGTGTTAACTTGACAGTTTGGCTTTGGCCAAACCTCCATTGTCATAATAGTGGCGGTATGTACTACCTCCACTATTACAACGACCTCCGGGGATGTAATGATCCCCAAAGTCTCTCCATGTTAGCCTATGAGGCCCATTGACTACTATGGGAAAAACAAAACAAATTTGGCTATTTTTCCTTCACCAGGGCTTATAAAACATGGCAGTTGCCTGTAGGTTTATAGTTAGGACCATGTTTACATAGAAAAAAATGTTTTTGACTTGCCTTTATCTTTGGCTCTGTAAGACTAATGTTTATGAAAAAAAGAGGTGGGTCAAAAAAGTTGCATTTCCCATGGTAATTCCCTCAGAACATTTGATCATGATTACAGTCCAAACAACTGGATGAATTACACCAAATTAGGCAGAAAGCTAGCTTTAGGTACGAAGATTGTGCTCTCGCTTATTTGTTGTAAATCTGTCTAGTTTTTGAGAAATTGAAGTGAAAATAAATATGGATAGCTCTGGTCACGAAATTGTCATTTTCTTTTTCGCAATGATCGCAATATAGTGGCTTGGCTGCAGCACTGCAGCTAAGCCACAGCAAACACTAAACTCTTTGACAGTGGGACCTTTAAAGCAGGTCCTGCTGTCAAACAGCAGAACTTTCATCTTTGTCCCCTGCACATGTGCAGGGGACAGAGATGAAATACTTCAGCCAGTACAGAGCTGCTGTCAAATCAGCTCAGTGCTTGCTCAATCAATGGCACAGCAGGGGAAACCCTGCAGTTTCAGGTAGCCCGAAAGCTTTTCATAATTTATTTTTTATTTTTTTAGTTTTATTTTAAAAAAAAATATATATATATGCATGAATAAATAAATAGGGACCACAGGGGAGCCCTTGAGGGCTCCCTCACTGTCCCTGAAAGCCCATAAAGGGCTATAAAAAATATTAAAAATCATAACATCCGTAGCTCAGTGTGAAGGTCGCAGAACTTCACGCTGAGCTTTGGGGATTCGAATACAGCTGGACTCATTTCCCTTTTTTTTTTTATTAAAAAAGTTTTCTTTTAAATAATAAATACATTTTCTATCTAAATGAAACACAAATATCCCATTTTAAGTCTATGAGATTAAAGCCTAAAAAACTATCTTTGCCTCTCATTTTTTCTCTATTTTTCCTCTTTCAATCAAATTCTGATAGTCAGACACCTATGCACCCCCTCACAGACCCACTCAGACACTATCATACACACTCACACACCCACTGACAACCTCATGCACCCACTCACAAACCTACACACACACTGACGTACCCAGTAAAACACTGATGTATGCACTCTCACACGTAGACAGACAATCTGACAGCCACTCTCATCCTCAGACACATCCTCTTACACCTATTCTCACACCCAGGGAAACAGCCACCAACTCTCGCCACACATGACCAAATCACTGTGCACATTGTGGTTTTGGTTGATTAGGGGCTGTTGGCTGCAGGGTCTGGTTGCAGGCCAGGTCTTGTAGGCAACCTCCCCTGCGCATGGGTGAAGGCTGTGCATGGTGCAAGGTTGGGTACTTATAGGGGGTTGGCCTCAGCATTGCCAACCACCCCCACACACAGCCAAAGGCTGTGCGTGGTGGTGGTTGGATTAACATATTGTAATTAACATTAGTAAAACATTTTTTTTTAAAACATAGAAATTCACTGAAAAAAAGCTAAGGTTAAAGGGACGTTTTAGATATGAATAGAATAAAAAAAAACATAGAAACTCACTTAAAAAACCAGAGGTTACAGGGACATTATAGTTTAGCTCACATTTTAAGCATACCAAGCCATAGAAATTCACCAGTTATAGTTAGAAGTACCTCAAGTAAATATAACATATTCCCTAAGGTAACCATAACCCACGCCCTCACCAGGCACTGCTGATTACCCCTCATGCAATCTTTCATAACATCATTGACAATATCAATGTAATATTTGCTGTAAAATGTTTGATGAAAAAAACGTGCATGGTAGGGGCATGAGTTATTGTCACCTTGGGGCACAAGTTATAGTTACTTGAGGTAACTCTAACTATAACTGGTGAATTTCTATAGTTTGGTACGGTTAAAATGCAAGGCTAACTTTAACGTCCCTGTAACCCTTGTTTTTTACAGTGAATATATATGTATATATATATATATATATATATATATATATATATATATATATATATATATTAATTGAAAAAAATAACAGTTACATAGATTTTATAGTTAGAAATTGGAATTAAAAAAACCTTACAAATTCACTGAAAAAAAACAAAGGTTTCATGAATGTTATAGTTATGTTCTGAATTTACCCATACAAAACCTAAGAAATTCTGCAGTTATAGTTTCATGAGCTAACTATAACTTGCGCTCCCATAATGCACTTATGACCTCACATATTACATCACTCATGACATGGTCAGTCACATCACTGATGACAGCTCAAATGACATCAATGATGACATAATTGATTTTATCATCCAGTGAGTGTAAGCGGTTGTATCGATGTGTGAGTAGGTGTGTGAGTGGCTCTTTGGGTGAATGAGTGGTTGAATTATTTGTTGTCTTGGAGAGTTAATGGATGTGTGAGTAGCTGTATGGGTGAGCAAGTGACTGTGTGAGTGGCTGCATTTTGTTGAGTGAGTGTGTGCCTGAGTGGCTGTGCAGGTGAGTGAGTGCGTGTGAGAGTGGTTCTCTGGGTAAGTGAATGGGTGTCACTGTATTGGGAAATGCGTTGGTGAATCAGTTACTATATGGGTAAGTCAGTGATTGTATGAATGGATGTAAATATAACTGAGTGGCTGTGTCAATGACTGTATGGGAGAGTGAGTGGGTGAATGAGTGGCTATATCCTAAAGTGAGTGGCTGTGTCAGTTTTCTTTATGGGAGACACAAGTGAAAGCTGCCAGGGCAAGTACAACCAAAGAGGGCAACCCACCGATGCATAATATGTCACACACAGAAACAATAACACTGCATTCACATCCCCACAGGTACCCCAGCCAGTGTCACTGGAGAAGAGGTGCCAGCAATATCCAGTCCTCCCATAGAAGAGGCTCACAGTAATGACAGCGACTCTGGACGCCTGGATCTGGATAACCAACCTGGTCCATCAGGGCCCTCCGGACAGTCAGTATCACAGCCACAGTCACACACCACCACAGAGCCTTCCCCATCAGGAAACACCACCACAACACCCACATAGTATACCAATACCTCTGTCCCCAGGATACGTCAATCAGCAGTGTGTCCACCTCTACAGGGACCCAAGGGCACCCCTCATACTCAAGACAATCAAGAACCTGGGGTCAGTGGCAGTGGGCACACGGTTCAGGGGACAGAGGGACAGGACAACAGGGAAACTGGGTGGAGTGCTGTGCACCAGGGGGAGGACAGGCCCAGGGAACCGACTCTCCAGGAGGCACTCACCGAGATCCTAGAAGCATACCAACATTCCCAGGATATGCTGGGCCAGATCGTGGCCAACATGCAGGAGAACAGGCAGCTGCAGGAGGGACAGTACCAGGGTATCAGGGAGAACAAGCAGACCATTAACACCACCTTGGTCTCCATTGCAGAGGTGCTGGCAGACATGTCCAACATTATGAGAAAGGCAGCCTCGCAACAGCGGGCCCCTGCCAGTAGCCAGACATCTGAACTGCCTTCCACCTCCGCTGCCGCTAGTGGACAGGAGGCCCGGCCACAGGACCAACAGGCCACCATCACCCCTACCCCTGCAGAAGGAGAACGATCCCTCAAACGTTCCCTGCAGTCCAGACAGAAGTCAGAGACTATTGCTAAGACCCCCACCAAGAAATGAGACTCTCCTGAATGTCACTTTTGTGTCACACTCTGTCACCCTGTCTACCTTGAACTGCCATTGCTCCCCTTCCTATGTCCCCTTGGACAATGCACCTGTGCTACAAATAGACTGGAACTATGCCCTGGACTTTCCTCTATCATCACCCCAGCCCAATGCACTTGCGCCCCTACTCCTCAGCACTTACTTAAACACCCTTTGAAAAGATGTAAGTATGGACTATGTCGAATGATTTCAGTATGTATTTGTGGAACCAGATTCAAACATTGCATTACAAATGTACAGAAATGTTCACATTGTGATCACACCACGAGCGATAGTGGGGTAACAACATCTGCAAGGAGTTACCAAAGGGTACAGTGAGTGGGCATTGAAGTGGAAAATAACAGAATGCCAGTGTCAAAGATAATCAAAATAATGACAATGCAATGTGAAGTAGCACTGTCCTACCAGTGTGTCATTGGAAGTATTGTCTGATTACTGCAGTTCTGTTGTCCTCATCTTCATCCTCTACCTCCTCATACTCACTGTCTATAGGGTCCACTGCTGCCATCTCCAGCCTCTTTCTCCTGCAGAAAGGGCACATGGCATCTCAAGGCAAGGTTGTGCAACATGCAGCATGCCACGATGATCTGGCAGACTTTCTTGGGTGAGTAGCACCGGGAGCCACCTGTAAGATGGAGGCCCCAAAACCTGGCCTTCAGGAGGCCAAAGGTACGTTCTCTAATCCTTCTTGTATGCCCATGTGCCTCACTGTAATGTTCTTCTGCCCTTGTCCTGGGATTCCTCAAAGGGGTCAAGAGTCATGATAGGGTGGGGTAACCTGAGTCACCTGCAAATATGGAGGGAAAACATTTAGCCTCACAGCATCCCATATAGCCTACACCATACCCATACACCAACATCCACTGGGTTGGAACCAGGGCTCACCTATTAGCTACATCCTGGACCTCAGTAGTTGGGCCATCACATTTAGGATGCTGCTATTCCTCAGTATAAAGGCATCATACACTGACCCAGGACACCTCGCATTGACATGGGAGATGTACTGGTCCGCCAGGCACACCATCTGGACATTCATGGATTGATAGTTTTTTTTCGATTTCGGAATACCTGTTCGTTTTGCTGGGAGGGAGTTGGGGGACAAATTCAATCTGTGTTCCATCAATTGCCCAATTATGTTGGGGGTATGTCTTATTGCATAGAAGTCAGTCTTCACTGTGGGCAAATCCTCCACTTGTTGGAAAACAATATGGCTGCAGATGTGTTTAATCAGGGCAGATAACACTCTGGTCAGCACTATTGAGAATATTGGCTGTGACAGTGCTGCTGCCAAGCCCACTGTCACTTGGAAAGAACTAGTTGCCAAGAAATGTAGCACAGATAGAACTTGAACAAGAGGGGGAATCCCAGTGGGGTGACGGATAGCAGATATCGGGACAGGTTCCAGTTGGGCACACAAATCCGTTATAGTGACCCCGTCCAGTCTGTAGGTGAGGATAATGTGCCTGTCCTCCATTGTTGTGAAGTCCACCAGGGGTCTGTACACGGGGGTATGTCTCCATCTCCTCCTCATCCTCAGCAGTTGAAGTCTAAGGGACAAAGGAGTGAGGAGCCAGTCACAAACTGATCATTGGAGCACAACAGTACAATGCATGATGTAAAATAAAATGTATAAGTGGCATTTGCCTTGTATGTCCAATTTTGAACTGTGACACAGTTATAATCCAGGGCCTCCACCCCCCCCCCCGAAATGGTGTCTGCCTGTCCTGTGTGGATGGACAGGTGGAAGTGAGGTGATTCCGCTGACGTTGTGCACCGTTGTGGGAGGCAGTCTATAACCGGCATGGATCTCCTCACTGGATAGCATTGGGATCTATGGGGTACAGTGGCCAATGGTGATGTACACCAGCGGTGACGGTATGCACCGCCGCGGATGTCACTGCCATTTTCTATCTGTTCTCTCACTTGCTACCTGACCATCTTCAAGAGAGGACCTACACTGCATGTGCTGCTGTGACCTGTGTCTGGGACCTTCCATGGCACGTGTGACTGGGAAAAGGGCCCCTGCCTTCACCTTGGAGAAGTTGGAACGACTAGTGGATGGGGTCCTACCCCAGTGCGGACTGCTGTATGGGCCTCCAGACCAAGAGGTGAATAAACTGCTGAGTACAATGCAAGGAGCATGAATGCACTAGAGTGGTGGGTGGGAAGGGCTCATGTGGGGGGGATTGGTGTATGTCCCCTGGGCACCGTACAGCTTGTGTACTGGGTGCTTTGTGTGCAAATGGCGATGTGAAGGGGTATGGTGGGCCAAAAGTGTAACAGCCAGGACGGTCTGACTATTGGCTTTCCCTCTGTGTATTTCTCTGCAGGCCAGCACCCATCAAAAGAAGGGTATATCGCATGCCAACGGCAAGAACATGCGGACCCTGGGGATCTACGGCAGGCCGAGCACCAACTGTCGGAAACAGTGGGAGGATCATAGACGCTGGGCATGGAAGATGATAGAGGCCCAGCTGGGGATGGCCTCCCAATGAGGAAGGGGTGCTAGTTGAACCCTGATCCAACTCATGGCCCGCATACTGGCAGTGGCCTATCCTGAGCTAGATGGGCATATTAGGGCATCACAGCAGCCACAAGGCCGTGAATACAGTGCCCGTCATTACAACTTACTCCTGGTAGGTTGGTATCCGAGTGGGGGATGTGTGTCAGTGGGTGCCCCTAGGCCTGACATTACAGAGTAGGTCCCATGTTGGGCAGAGTTCTGAAGTGATATTCCTCCTACCTAGCTGGTAGGTATCCTCTACTGGGCAGGGCTGTGTGGGTCCCAGGTTTGCTGCAATTGGTGGGATGTGTCCCTCCCCATGCCTTGGAGGCTAGCATAGGTACTGTTAGTTAATTGCATAGTGCGTCGGCCCGTTCCCTGTGTGTGAGTGTGGTATGTACGCCAACAGTGGTTTTCGTGCAGCCATTGACCAAGTATATCCTTTGTCTCTTCCCCCCGTTTTGTTTTGTCATCCTGTCCTTATGTGCATTAGCATCATCTGGGGGAGGAGAAGAGGCACCGATGATGGAGGGAGCTGCATCCCACAGGACCCAGGAGGCAAAGTCCACCGACGGTGAGGGCACCAGTGGGACGGAGGGTGAGAGGAGCACCAAGGCGGCGACAGGAGGGGACAGTTCGGACACAGATACCTCCTCCTATGGAAGTTCCCTGGTGGTGGCGGACACTTCTATGACCACCCCAGCAACAGGTACATCAGCCAAACCCGTAACAGCACCGCCCTCCCAGCAGCCCCTAAGCGAGGTGCCCATGCCCACTCACCCAAGAGGGTGGGCATCTCCTTTGCTCCAGGAACCTCAGGCCCTGCCCCAATTAGTCCTGCGGCCCTGAGTGAGGAGGCTATTGACCTCCTCGATCCATCTCTGTAGGCCAGTCTACCATTGTAAATGCCATCCAGGGGCTGGCAGCCCAAATGCAACAGACAAATGTATTTCTGGAGGGCATTCACAATGGATTGGCGGCCCAACAGAGATCAATCCAGGCTCTGGCCTCCTCTCTGATGGCAGCCATTGACCCTGTTTCCACCCTCCAACTTCCTCTTCCCAATCCCATTCCCCTCAACCCCAACCTATCCCAAGCACAGAGGCAGAGGAGCATGCACACAGGACAACACACAAGTGTGGACATGGCAAACACAAGCATCACGCATCATCCCACAAGCACTCACACAAACACCATCCAGATACAGACATACCAACATCTACCGCCTCCACTGTGGCCCCCTCCTCCTCCCCCTCCACCTCCTTCTCAGTTCCTTCTACACTCACAACTGCATGGACTGCACCATCATCCACTACCAGCATCACCACCACACCTAGCAGAACACACACCTCACTTGCAGACACCACTACAACAGCCATACACACATCCCCTGTGTCCTCTCCCACTGTGTCTGCCCCCCCCCTTTCAAGGTACACAAACACAAGCACTCAGACACTCAACAGCCATCCACCTCACAACAGCATCCAGCCCATGCACCTGCACCTGAATACAGCAGACAGACACCTCCTACAACCACTCCCTCTTCCTCCAATCCCAAACCTTCTCCCTCTCCCCACCCCAGTGTCACTAAGAAGCTTTCCCTCTCCACCATTGTCCTCTTTCCTACCCCTCCCTCCTGTACTTCATGTCTGGCCAGGGTGGAAAAATCCCAGGCAAGCAACTCAGCCACCCAGTCCACGGGCATAGTAGTGTCCACACCCACTCATGGTGGTAAAGGATCCAGAGCTCCTGGCAGCCACAAGGAAGGGGTGCCTTCCTCAAATGCTGCCTGACAGGGCAAGGAGCCTGCCCCAAGGGCTGCAAAGAAGGGCAAGGAGCCTGCCCCAAGTGCTGTCAGGAAGCGCAAGATGCCATCCCCAGCTGCTTACAGGAAAGGCAAGGAGCAATCCCCAGCTGCTGCCAGGAAGGGCAAGGGGCCTGCACCAGCAGGCAGGAATGACAAGGGGTCTGGTGCTGAGACTCAGTTGGAGCCCCCACTACCACCAACCATGGTTGCGCAGCCGTCTGAGGCAGCAGGGGTTGGGCTGGAGCTTCCCCCAAAAACTGCCACCACCAATAGCAGCAGCAGCACCAGTGAGCAGCCATCGAAGGCTGCAGGGGATGGGCTGGAGCCTCCACCCACAACCGCCACCACCAGCAGCACCACCACCACCACTAGCACCAGTGGGCAGCCATCCAAGGCCGCAGGGGATGGGCTGGAGCATCCCCCAACAACAGCCACTACCTGCAGCAGTACCACCACCACCAGCACCTGTGGGCTGCCATCTGAGGCTGCAGCGGATGGGCTAGAGCCTCCCCCCACCAGCAGCAGCAGCTGCACCACAACCAGCGGTGGGCAGCCATCTGAGGCTGCAGGGGATAGGCTGTAAGCAAAGAGAAGGCATGGTAAGAGGACGTCCCACTTACTCCTCATGGCCTCAGGGAGGCCACCAATCATGCCTTTCAGGGTCTTGTTGAATATCTCCACAAGACCATTAGACTGGGGGTGATAGGGTGTGGTGAACTTGTAGGTTACACCACACGCATCCCACAGAGACTTCATGTATGCAGACATGAAGTTGGTGCCTCTGTCAGACACTATCTCCTTGGGGAATCCCACACGGGTAAATATCCCCATCAGAGTCCTGGTCACCACCGGTGCAGTTACGGTCCTCAGAGGGATTGCCTCTGGGTAACGGGTGGCATGGTCCACCAAAACCAGGATGAACCTGTTGCCTAAGGCAGTTTTGGGGTCCAAGGGACCAACAATGTCGATGCCCACCCTTTCAAAGGGGGTGCCAACGACAGGAAGTGGAATCAGGGGGCTTTTACCCCTTTTTCCTGCTTTACCACTGGCCTGGCAGGTAGGACAGAATCTGCAGAATTTATCTGAGTGTGTACTCATTTTGGGCCAATAAAAGTGGATGACAAGCCTGTTAAAGGTCTTGCCTTGCCCCAAATGTCCTGCCAGGGGAATGTCGTGAGCCAGACCCAGTAGGAAGGTTCAGTAACATTGGGGGACCACCAGCGTACATGCTGCCCAAAGGCCGGAACCTTACGCTCACTGTAGAGGAGATCATTCTCCCAATATAGGTGGTGATCGCCAGAGGTGTCACCTGCCGCCTGGTTTGAGGCTTGTTTCCTCAGACCTTCTAGAGTGGGACATTCTTTCTGCGCCTTGCAGAATTCCTCCCTGGTGGGTCCACCTTCAACTTGCCAGCCAGCAAGCTCAGGTAAGTCACCTAGGGTGGCAATGTCTTCCCCAGTTGGCTCGGGAGCCTCCTCCTCAGGAGCCCCGTCAGCCACTGCGGGAACATCTGGGGCCGGTTTCCCGTGCCCCTGGTCCCTCCTCTTGGCAGCTCTCTGGGCCATCGTTCCAGGCTCCAGATGCCCTTGACTTCCCTCTCGGTAAGCCATGAACAGTGTGGTCATGCAGACCCACTCAGGTAACCCTAACATCTCCAGGTGAGACTTGAGCTCCACTTCTTTCCAAGCAGTATGCTCAAGATCATTGCCTAACAGACAATCTACAGGCATGGCAGGACTCACAGCTACTTTCAGAGTACCAGAGACCCCCCCCCCACTCAAAGGGAACCAGAGCCACCGGTAGGTGACTCTCGCGATTGTCAGCGACTATGACCTGGTGGAATGTATTAGGTACTATCTGCTCTGTTGACACCAGCTGACTCTTGATAGTAGTCATACTGGCTCCTGTGTCACGCAGAGCCTCCACCTTCTGCCCATCAATGGTGACCCACTGCCGGTACTTGGAAGTATTTTTGGGCATGTGGACCTTGGGCACCATTTCTCCTTCTCCCAGGGACACTAGGGAAATCTCTACCTGTTCCCCAAAGCTATCTGGGTCCATCTCCCCCCGAGCGCTACACTAGTCAACCCAGGTGCCTGTCCGGTAGTGGACGGTGCCCTCTTGGGGCACTGGGGATCGCCTTTATAGTGACCATACTGGTAACACTCCATGCATTTGGGGTTAGGTTTCCCTGACCTGTCATATGTCCCTGGCTTTTTCCAAAATTTGGAAAAGGAAGGGTTGCCACCCCCTCCCTGGGGATTCTTTTGGGGGCCTTTGGAGAGTTCCTTATCTGCAAGTTTATCTCCCCCCTCTTTCTTCTGTTGGGAACCCTGACCACCTTTGTGGGAGTCCCCCCCAGGTACCTTCTTGGACACTCTGGTGCTAACCCAGAGGTCCGCCTCCTCAGCAAGCTTCCTGGGATCAGTCAGCTTGCTATCCACTAAGTGCTGGCTCAACTCTGTATAAGTAGTATTAAGCATATGCTCTCTTAGAATCAAGTCATATAAACCTTTATAATCAGCTACTTTGTTGCCCCACACCCATCCATTCAGTGCCTTACTGGAGAAGTCAAAGAAATCTACCCATGTTTGTGTGGTTTGTTTGGTGCTGTCCCTGAACCTCTGACGGTATCCCTCAGGGGTCAGCCCAAACTTGGCAAGTAAAATGGCTTTCTGAAGTGGGTATGTGTTTTGATCAGGTTGATCCAATGTGAGGAGTGTATCCCTCCCCAATGGCGGTACATAACCCCACATAGCTACCCCCCATTGCCCTTCAGGAACCTCATGAGCCCTTAGTGCAACTTCATAAGCAGCTAACCATTTATCTATGTCATCTCCCACCACAAAACTGGGCACCACATGTTTGGGTATACAAACCTTCTTTTCTCCAGCAGGTCCTGTCAGTATGCTGCCACCATTATTGCTGGATTCAGACTGTCTTGCCTTGATCTCCAGCTCCTTGAGACTCAGTTCATGAGCCAACAATAGTTTCTTTTCAGCCAAAGCTCTTTCAGCTTCCACCTGTTTGGCTGCTCTTTCAGCTTCCGCTTGTTTGGCTGTTCTTTCAGCTTCAATCTGTTTGGCTGCTCTTTCAGCCTCAGCTTGTTTGGCTTCTCTTTCTGCCCTTCTCTCCTCCTGATGAGCCTCAATTTTCAGTTTTGCCATTTGCAATTCGAACTCCCTTTCTTCTCTCCTTTCCTCTGCGGTCAGGCTTTGCACAGAGACACTGCTCCCTGGTCTGGAAGGGTGCACAATTGCAGTGGTAACACCATCCACAGATAGTGAAAATTCCTCTGAGGGGCCATTTTCTGGCTCCTCTTCCTCATCATCCTCTAAATGGGCTTCTGCCCAGGCCCTCAGCGCCACTTGAAAGTCCTCCTTTCTGGAGGCCCCTTGGTTTGGTACCCTCAATTCCCTGCAGAATCCTCTTAGTTGTTTGACCGTATATGTATCCAACTGGACTAGGTCAAAGTCCCCTGTCTGAGACCCAGTCAGAGACATGTTGAGTGAGGATTTAGTTTTTGAAAATTGTCAGGAAAAAAAAACGGATTTGCAAAAAGAGATAAAAACCAAGTTGACCTTCAACTGTGGGTGGGTAGTGAAATACTTAGCTACTGTATGTCACTGCACAAATACAAGTCCTATCATCACCGCTGATCACCAATGTTAGAAATGGGGTTTTTGGTTGGCAGTCAGGTTACCCCCTGTCCAAGCAAAAGCCCTCACTCTAGTCAGGGTAAGTCACACACAATCCAAGATTATCCTGTGCCCACCCTCTGGTAGCTTGGCACGAGCAGTCAGGCTTAACTTAGAAGGCAATGTGTAAAGTATTTGTGCAATAAATCATACAATACCACCATATAGCACTACAAAAATACACCACACAGTGTTTAGAAAAATATATAATATTTATCAGGATAATTGTAGGTCAAAAAGAATAAAGTTGCAATGGAAAATTGTAGAGATATCACTGAGAAGTGATATAAAGTGTCTTAAGTCTTTAGAATATAAACAAAGTCTCTTTCAAGCACAAGTACCTGGTTTAGCGTGGAAAAATCTCCTTAGAGGGCCACAAAAGACGAGGTGCGTGGAAAAAGGGTGTGTGCGTTGATTTCTCCTCAGCACACACGGACTTGCGTCGTTATTTTCCACGCGGGGAAGTCGTGCGCCGTTTTCCGGCACGCGGACAGTCTCTTTCTGTGGATCGCGGGGATTACCAGATGTCCCGGGTCTGTGCGTGGAGTTTCCTGCTTGTTTTCCGGCTGCGCGTCGTTCTGCGGGGCTGCGTGTTGAAATAACGATCTCACGGCAGGCGTCGCGTCGATTTCTCCTCTAGAGGTCGGGCGGCGTTGTCCTTGCGAAGCCGTGCAACGGATTTCCGGTCGTCCCCAGAGCGTCGCGTTGATCAGCGTCGGTGTGCGGCGTTTTTCTCGCCGCGGCACAAGCTGTGCGTCGAAATTTTCGGCGCACGGAGCGTCCAAGTGAAAAAGGGAAGTCTCTTTGGTCCTGAGACTTCAGGGAACAGGAGGCAAGCTCTATCCAAGCCCTTGGAGAGCACTTTCACAGCCAGACAAGAGTTCAGCAAGGCAGCAGGCCAACAGCAAGGCAGCAGTCCTTTGTAGAAAGCAGACAGGTGAGTCCTTTGAGCAGCCAGGCAGTTCTTCTTGGCAGGATGTAGTTTCTGGTTCAGGTTTCTTCTCCAGCAAGTGTCTGATGAGGTAGGGCAGAGGCCCTGTTTTATACCCAAATGTGCCTTTGAAGTGGGGGAGACTTCAAAGAGTGGCTAAGAAGTGCACCAGGTCCCCTTTCAGTTCAATCCTGTCTGCCAGGGTCCCAGTAGGGGGTGTGGCAGTCCTTTGTGTGAGAGCAGGCCCTCCACTCTCCCAGCCCAGGAAGACCCATTCAAAATGCAGATGTATGCAAGTGAGGCTGAGTACCCTGTGTTTGGGGTGTGTCTGAGTGAATGCACAAGGAGCTGTCAACCAAGCCCAGCCAGACGTGGATTGTAAGGCACAGAAAGATTTAAGTGCAAAGAAATGCTCACTTTCTAAAAGTGGCATTTCTAGAATGGTAATATTAAATCCAACTTCACCAGTCAGCAGGATTTTGTATTACCATTCTGGCCATACTAAATATGACCTTCCTGCTCCTTTCAGATCAGCAGCTGCCACTTCAACAGTTTAGGAGGGCAGCCCCAATGTTAGCCTATGAAGGGAGCAGGCCTCACAGTAGTATAAAAACGAATTTAGGAGTTTTATACTACCAGGACATATAATTACACAGGTACATGTCCTGCCTTTTACCTACACAGCACCCGGCTCTAGGGGTTACCTAGGGCACACATTAAGGGTGACTTATATGTAGAAAAAGGGGAGTTCTAGGCTTGGCAAGTACTTTTAAATGCCAAGTCGAGGTGGCAGTGAAACTGCACACACAGGCCTTGCAATGGCAAGCCTGAGACAAGGTTAAGGGGGCTACTTAAGTGGGTGGCACAACCAGTGCTGCAGGTCCACTAGTAGCATTTAATCTACAGGCCCTAGGCACATGTAGTGCACATTACTAGGGACTTATAAGTAGATTAAATAGTCCAATCAGGTATGATCCAAAGTTACCATGTTGAAAGAGGAAGAGAGCATATGCACTTTAGCACTGGTTAGCAGTGGTAAAGTGCGCAGAGTCTAAAAGCCAGCAAAACAGGGTCCAAAAAGTGGAGGGAGGCAGGCAAAAAGTTAGGGGTGACCACCCTAAGGCATGTCAGGTCTAACAGACAATTACTAAAACTAGAAGAAGAAGAAATATTGATTATTACAGCTATCGACAAAATGAAACACCAGGGAGTGAGTGACATTGCTGCTCAGTAGAAAACTGCAAGAAAAATAAACACTTTGGAAGAATCCAAAGCAGGACTGCTGGACTGGACAAGTGTTTAGGTATCTGCAAAAACTGTAGAGTAATTTTAAGATGTAATTTAAATGTTGAGGAGGATTATTAAATGGTTTGATGGGTAAAGTTATTAATTTCATAAAATTCCCTAACCGTGATGAGATTGAGTATTTAGCTGTAAAATGTAATCAGGTTGATGGTATGAAGCAACTTGGTTGATGTATTGTACACTTTCTGCTTGTAAAATACATATGTCTGATGAAGCAGTTTCCAGTCTGTCTTGTATATGCTATAACTACCCATAAATCACAAGGCTCAAGTGTGGATGCTGCACTTATTAGTATTTGAAGCACAGTATTTAAAGAAGGAATATCATATGTAGCATTTTCACATGTTTGAACATTGTCCAGTTTGTTTCTGGTTGATTTTGATGAGAAGCTTAGAGCAGATGCAAATTGTGTCCAAGAATACAACAGATTAAGAAGTAAATGTGGTCCTCATTAAGGACTGTATCCTGTTTAGGAAAAAACAATATTATATTCTAACCAGAAACTTACAAAATAATCAACACATATTACTGAAAAGATGGTAAATAAGGCAAAGAAAAAGATGTTAAGAAAAGAGAATGGAAAATGATGGGAATAGTGTAGGTTACCAGTTGGATAATACTAATGGTGTAAAACTGCTATGCTAATGTTGTTCTCAATGTTCTCTTCTATTTATCACATGTTGTAAATGTAAAGCAAGAAAAAACACATTGGGGTCAATTCACAAAGGTAAACTTAGACCAAAAGTCTGAGGGGCTTATTTACAAGCCCCTTTCACCGCTGTAGTGTAATATTTTACTGATGATGTAACAGTGCATGGTGTCCCATACACTGCATCACATTTACAAACTGGAGCAATGCGAAAATTCCACCAGTTTGTAAAGCCCTGCTCCACATGATGACTGCATCAGGTATAATGCATGCAGGGTGGGCTTTCCAATGTTAAAAGCCACGCGGAACTGGCACAGTGAAATTTACTACATTTCACTGCGCCATTCTGCACCTTCACAGCATCACTTTTTTAACTCCTGCTCAGAGTGTGGAATCACATTTATGTTCTTCAGCAATTTGGGCCTAATGGGCCCTGTGATACACAATGACAATTGGGCCATTTCTCTGTGGGACAATGTACAACTAACACAAGCTGTGCTTACTGATATGTTTCTGATATTGCCTGAAACGCACTATATTGCAAGGCTTGCCATTAGACCAGCCACCATGAAATATCTTTGTAATTGCATGCTACCTGAAGCAGCCTTCCTTCTTGAAGATACCATTTGTGTACCTGCTGTTCTCAGTTCTGTCATAAGATGAATCACGCGATATTAGACAGGTAGAACATATTAGGTAACTTCCTTGTCTGTGCTTCAATTTACTATATATGGTGCGTTATGAAGAATTGACTGTAGAACCTTTGGCAATAGTGAAGAAATTATCATACGTCAATGTCAAAGACCAATAAAATGCTCGATTCTGTTTGTGGTTTGATATTATAAAAGACCATGTATTGCTTCCTTATGCAGACTATTCAAGCGATATTTATGCTGCTCAGTCTCCATGTACATGTATTCGTTGTTTCTAAATAAACCTTTTTGTCTACTAGGAAGAGCTGGCTAATGGTTGTTTGTATCCTGAGATGGGTATCTAAGATTGGGCTTCTACATTTGGTGAAGAATGCGGCGCTCGTCCTTCAGATAGCTCTCTTCAGGGGGTGACGGCATGCTGTGACAGCATCCTGGGGCTGTCGTGAGTATCTGTTGCTTCTGTGATCCTTCTCCGACTGCTCTCTCTCTCAAGAGGTTTTCTGTAGATTTTTTTTTTTTTTTTTTATGCAACAGGGGGTTGTGGAGTGTTACGTTGATATTTCTCCTTCATAGGTTTTGTTATGGACTTGTGGTAGTTTTTATTTATACCGTTCCCCTTAGCCTGCTCTTCTTCATGTTAATGTTTTTTATTTGTCTGTGCTGGCATGCCGATGTTACTTCTCCCCACATTACGGGCACCTCTACTCTACCTCGTGCAGATTTACAGATCTTGGCCTATAGCTCTTTGCCGCCTGCTGGCATTTTGTATTGATATCACCGTTTCTGTCTTGCTGCAACATTTGCTTCCTTCCTTCGTTGTGACTGCATATAGAGATTAGGTTTCCCGTGTTTATTGTAGCTTGTTATTACTTCAAGAAGAGGTTACGTACATGAGGCAGCTAGTGGTGCTGTCTCAGGACACAGTGGGAGGTGCTGTGTGATCACTGCTTAGCGGAGCAGTGACATCTCCAGCCGGCAGGGCTGGTGAGGGATACTCTGGCCAGGGAGGGGTGGTAGGTGTCCACCCCAGTGCTAAGGGGCAGGTGGTGCCCAGTTGTGGAGTGGTGGTTTTCCATTCCAGTGGAGCAGGCAGGAGGTGCCGGGCTCTTTCATGTTTTCTGTTCTGTTTCCTATCATGTTGCAATCTGTGTTCTGTGTTTATTGAATGTTGGAGTCGAACGTTTTGGGTGTGTGCATGGAAACGAAAAATTATGGTTAAATAATTGCTGTATGTATGGATGAAAGTGGCTTTGATCTATGCATGCATGGGTGGAAATGAGTGGTGCGCTGTATGATTTATTTGAATGCATGCATTTGCACTTTAAAAGACAGGAGAGAGGACTGTGACAGTAGGAGGCATTCGGGGGGTGGGTTCCTGGTTTACATAGATTACAAGGGGTATATAGACATTTATGAAAATTGACTGCTAGGATACCAGGACCTGGGGGAACTATGTGACTGCCCCACAACAGTGCACTATCACCACCCTGCACTCACCATACACCGGTACAAGGGGTGGGACCATTGCTATCTATCAGGACCAAAGTTTTGTTGTGTCCCACTGTCTTTTGTTTTCTTGTTATATATGAGTGCATGGGTTGTTCACCGCTATTGCTTTATCTGTGTTTCACCGGCCACGGATGTGGTCCGGGTTCCAATACCATACAGCCGCCCCCCTGCTTTAGGGCAGGATAGCAAGGGTGTGGTATTCTTACCTTTCTCTCCTGACTTTCTGTCATCTTTTCTAAGCCGGAAGGACACCAGTGGTTGCCGTCACTAGCACCTTTGGCACTTTACCCTTTCCAACTTGTGCGCGCTTTAGGTGAACACGATTGAGTGCATCGTGGCATAAATGGAAGAGAGTTTTCGGCTTCACTAATACTACAAGCAGTTGGCAGTAATTATCTGAGTGGATGAAGAGACCCCTGTTTATCCCCTGTTGTGTCATTGGGTATGAGCGGTGGGTGCAACCTGCCGACACCCCTGTGTTCCCTAGTGTGATAGTAATTGTCTTGTATTAAGTCAGTTAAGGGAGAGTTAGCCATGGGGAACCCTCCTAGTAAAAACAATTTAGACGCGCATCAACCCACTCCTCCTAAAGACAGTCCTGCATACCAAGTAGCTATTAACCAAGGCCTACACTCATTACTGTTTCTAGACAAATGACATAGACTGACAGCCAAAAGGCCTGATTTACAGTTTCCAAAAAATGGCACCTATGACATGAATAAAATTTCATATTTAAGACAGATGCTGACCTTGAAAGGACGCAAGATAAGGGGGTTAGAATGGGACGCTTTCTATTCGTGGAATTATTGTTTACGAGAACTCAGAATGACAGATTATGTAAAGGAAAAAGTACACAAGAAATTGTTGGAATTGAAGGATGGATGTTATATTGCGAGAAAGAGGAATGACAAGTGATAAGAGTGGAGAGATAAAATGCTTGAGGTGGTGGGGACATTCCCATGTCTTCCTGTGGTAGGTACACTACCACAGGAAGACAATGTGCAGGGAATAATGGAGGAGGAAGAAGAGGATCCACTCACAGAGGACCTCATAATGGGAAGACTAGGGGGAAATAAAACAAGGTCCGATGGGATGGTGCAAAGTGCAAAATCAGCAACAGGGGCACAGCCTCCGGAGCTATCCTCAGCTCAGAAGGCTGCAGCCCGTGGACTGGCGCAGGGCTTAGTAAAAGAGGAAAAAAAAAGTGGATCTGGAAGAGTTAACAGACCAGCAGATGCTGCGGGAGGTGAAAGAGGAAGTGGTACACATTGCACTGAAATTAGATACAGAGAGTGAAAAATTACTTGTAGAATTAGCACAGAAAACGAGAAAGCCAAATTTATTAAAAACACATTGGAAGCAGCAATTTGGGGATACTTCGGGAGACAGTTTCAGAGGGATACCAGAGCTACATAAGATCGTATAGGAGATATGTGTTTTCGCTCACAATACGAAGTACAACATTGATCTTCTGAACTCGCCTCATGAGGAAAGTTTACTAGGAAATAGAAGGGGCAGCATATCCAGAAGCCAGTCACAGGGAGGGTCACCGTATATCACACCGAATAACTCCCCCAGCACACAAAGAAAGAATACGTTTCTAAAATCTGATAGCAGGAAGTGTCACGCCTTACTCACAGACCTCATTGAAGGTAGGAAAAAGGTGGTAGATCTAAAAAGGGACACTATGAGGGCATACGGGGAAGAATTACTGGCCTTAGCACAAGCAGAACTATTGGCCCAGGGACCAGGGGTGCATAACAAATATACACAACATACAAACAATACAGACCCCCTGCCCGTAGAATACAGGTGGGACACCTCCCAGCTGAGTTTTCCAGGGGAGGAATTGAAATGCTGGACTGATGACAAAGTGTATGAAAGATTGGAATATGCCATACTAAAATTACAAAATTGGAAGAAATTGTTAGAAGGGTTGTAGACAGCGCAGGTGCCAAAGGACCTAGAGAAAGGAACAGAAAAAGTAACCCAAATGCCTCTGAGAGAGGTGCCCTCACCCTCTATAGGAGAGGAGGGCCATATCCCAACATATGTTTATGTACCATGGCATCGCGCTGACTTGTTTGCCTTCACCAAAGATTATCCGAAACTGCGCGAAGACCCACATAAATGGTACACAGAGTTGAACAGGATAGTGGCAATGGGTGAGATGCTTTGGAAGGATTTGAACATGTTATTCAGTATAATAAAACCACAAGATCTATGGAAGGATTGCAAAAAGGTGGTAGAATGGCCAACAGAAGAACCATAGAGAGGTAAAGGGGGCACCAGGAGACGGGGTGGAGGTAGCAAGAGAAAAGGTGATCAAATACATACGAGAAAGGGTACCAGAAGAGAAGACAGACTGGTCCAAAATAATTCATACAAAACAGGAAAAGAATGAGAGTGTGGCGAGTTACTACGACTGCCTACTCCAGGTATACCAGCAGAGCAGTGGAATGAAAAACCCACTAGGTGTGGCGATGTCAGCGTTTGTGACTAACTTTGTATTTGGATTACAACAACCGATACAAACTCACTTACAAACGTCATTGATGTGCTGGCAACAAGAACCAAATGACAAAGTGTTAGCAGCAGCCAGGTACTGCGCAGACTATCAAACAAACATCCAAGAAGTAGATGCGGAGAAGTTGAAAAAGGATAAGGTGAAACTGATGGTGGCACAAGAGAGGTTTTACAGCAATAGCCAAGGAAGAGCAAGGGGAAGAGTTAGGGGACGAGGTGAACGGGTACCTTTCACGCCCCCACCAGGTACTACTTGTTTCCTCTGCAATCAACCAGGACACTGGAAAGCAGACTTCCACTGCTAACCAGAGGACAGAGGGGTAGGGCTCAACAAAGGCAACAATGGGAGATGCCACCACAACCCCCACCATACACCAATAATGTGTATGATGCATACACCAATGATCCGGACTGTGCCGGTTGGGGCACCCACCAAGACACACCACAAGCACCTCAAAAGGGGCATGGGTTCCCATATCCCCCTCCCACCGAGAAACACTTCACGGGCCCAGTGTTGTCAGTAGATCAAGATGGTCCATATGCAGATGGAACGGTATTGAGTAAAACAGTGCCATTTTTAGTTGATACTGGGGCCACCAGGTCAATGCTGAGAGCTTCTGATGTACCAAATGCACCATTATCAGAAACACAAATAACGGCCATAGGGATGACGGGGCAACCTATGGATGAATTTCTTACACAACCACTGAGATTCAAGGTAGGCCCTATCACAGTAAATCACCAGTTCATTTTTGCCAGGTACTCCCCAGTAAATCTGCTAGGTATGGATCGCCTATGTAAATTACAATGCACCATCAGTTGCTCACCTGAAGAGATCTTCTTGGAGAGCAAGGAGAATGGGATAGCGTTGCAAGCCTTCGTGAAATGTGACCTGGGAGGATAGATGCAAGGGCAGGGTCTTCCACCTGAACGGCAGAGTACGGTCCCTAGAGAGGTATCGGCGAAGGGGCCAAATGATGTGGGAAAGATATTGGACTACCCACCAGTACGAGTGACACTGCGCCCTGGCCAGATTACCACAGGTACCACAATACAAAATAGCTAGAGAGGGTGAGGAGGATATAGCCCCAGTAATAGAAGATCTTCTGAAAAAAGGAATACTGCGGGAAGTGAGAGATACCCCATGCAATACTCTGATACACCCTGAGAAGAAAGCAGCAGTAGGGCCAGTTGGGGCCCTGGTATATAGATTTACTCAAGATCTTAGGGAACTCAACAAGGCAGTTGTACCTTCATTTCCAGTAGTCCCAAACCCAGCCACTATTTTGTCTAACATTCCCAATACAGCCACACATTTCACTGTCCTAGACCTCAGTAATGCTTTATTCTCACTGCCTCTTCATAGGGAGTCTCATGGTCTATTTGCATTCTCATTCAAATTAAGAAGATACACATGGCAAAGGCTCCCTCAAGGCTTCAGCGACAGCCCTTCAGTGTTCTCAGACGCCCTGAGGTGAGACCTGGAGTCATTGCACCTGCTAGGAGGGTCCACACTGATACAGTACATTGATGATCTGTTACTAGCCTCACCATCACGGACGGCATGCGTCCAAGACACGGTGGCCTTATTGTGCCACCTAGCCAGGAAAGGACATAAGATTTCCCAGAAGAAGTTACAGTTCTGCAAATCTCACGTAAAGTATCTAGGACATGAACTGTCCCCGGGATCCAGGAGGCTGTTACCAGATCGGATAGCGGCAATAACATAGCACCCAAGGCCGAAGACACAAACAGAGGTGCAGGGTTTGCTTGGGGTGGCAGGTTATTGTAGGCATTGCATACCTAATTTTTCCCTAATTGCACGACCATTGTTAGATTTAACATACAAAGATATGCCGGACAAGGTACCATGGCCAGAACAGTGTGAGGAGGCCTTTCAGAAATTGAAGACGGAATTGTGTGCGGCACCAGCACTAGGCCTCCCAGACTACACTAAAGACTTCCACCTATTCTGTCACGAAAAGGGGGTTTGCTCCCTAGGGGTTCTGGCACAAAAACACAGCACTTACTACCGCCCAGTGGCTTATTACTCGGCTACCTTAGACCCAGTGGCAGCAGGTCTTCCCCCATGTCTGAGAGCGGTAGCAGCAGCCGCCCTGGCAGTAGAACAATCTGAAAATATCGTCCTGGCACACACCTTGGTATTACATGTTCCCCACTCAGTAGACACGTTACTGACTACCACTAAAACCCAGCACTTGACAAATGCTCGTCTCTCACGCTATGAACTAACATTACTGGCACCACATATAAAGATAAAGAGATGTACTACATTGAACCCCTCCTGCCTGTTGCCCACAAAAAAGGATCACGATGACCCCACCATAGACAATTCCTTCCATGATTGTGTCGTGGCCACAGACAGACACACCAAGGTGAGGCCAGACCTAAGAGACACACCATTCCCAGAGGCTGAAGGTGACCTGTTTGTTGCCGGATCATGCATAAGAGATTATACTGGAGCGCTACAGGCCACCTATGCTGTAGGAACGGCTAAAAAGTTGTTAGAAGGAGGAAGGCTACCAACAATAACAAGCGCCCAGGCGGCAGAATTGATAGCACTTACTAGGGCATGCATGTGGGCAGCAGGAAGGACAGTGAACATTTACACAGACAGCCAATACGCATTTGGGGTCACACATGATTTTGGTCAGCTATGGGCAATGAGGGAGTTCCTCACCTCAGCAGGCCAACAGATACCACATGCCTCGCTGATTGTTGCCTTGCTACAAGCTTTGCTGATGCAAGTAGCAAGTAGCAATTGTGAAATGCACAGCACACACCTCTGCAAAGGAATACGTCTCTATGGGGAATGCATTCATTGACAAAGAAGTGCGAAGAATAGCACTCAGTGGGTGGGAGTACGAAATGGTTCAGTTCACACCCACCATAACTATGCAAGAAGAAAATACACAGTTTGACCCTAAGAGTGTCCAACAACAGGCCCAAGAAAAGGAATTAATTGAGTGGGAGGGGGCCGGCTGCAAGCAAAATGAGGAGGGTATCTGGGTAGGACCCAACGGCGGGATATGTTTGCCATCTTTATTCTTGACCTCCATGGCACGCCTCTTCCATGGTCCCTCACACGTGGGAAGGGATGGAATGATATGATTGTTCTCACAGTGTTGGTTTAATACAAAATTCAGACAGAGTGCAGAACATTTTTGCAAAAGGTGTACTGTTTGTGCACAATACAACACTGGAAAGGGTACCCCAACTGCTTCAGGCCAATTTCCACTCCCACATGAACCATTTGAAAGTCTTCAAATGGACTTTATTGAAATGCCTCCCGTGAACAAAATAAGATATGTTTTGGTAATACTGTGCATGTTCAGCAAATGGGTTGAAGCATACCCTAGCACAAATTGTGATGCACAAATGGTCGCAAAGTGTCTGTTAAAAGAGCTGATACCACGTTTCGTGGTGCCAACTCTTTTAAGATCTGACAATGGACCAGGATTCATTTCCCAGGTTATTCAGGGCCTTTGTAAAGGGCTGAGAATAACACAGAAGCTACACTGTGCATATCACCCCGTTGCAGCAGGAGCTGTGGAGAGACAAAATGGAGTGCTGAAAAATAAGATAGGGAAAATATGCACAGTGACTGAGTTATCTTGGATTGATGCACTCCCATTAGCGCTGCTAGCCACAAGGAGCACCCCTGACCGAGTCACAAAATTGAGTCCCCATGAGATAATATTTGGGCGCCCCATGAACATACCAGGCCACATGTCAGTTGCATCGTTGGCAATAACTGATGATCTATTGCTACAATATTGCAGAAAAATAACTGAGACACTACATTATCTCCATCGCCAGGTACTGCACGCCTTGCAAGAAGAAGGAACATTACAGGAGCACCGACTACACCCGGGCGATTGGGTGTGGGTGAAGGCCCACACTAGACTCCACTGTCTTCAACCACGGTGGAAATGACCATACCAGGTCCTGCTGACAACAGCTACAGCAGTTAAGTGTGAGGGTCTCACATCCTGGATTCATAGCTCACACTCCAAGAAAGCTGCCGGACTGAAGGATTCCCAGCCGCCACCTACAGTGCCCTCAAAGGTTTCACCCCTACAGGGGTACAACCTTCGATCAACAAGTACCACCAGACAACACTGACAGGACTGCTTGTGCAACACTCCTACCGGAGTCAGAGGGTGTAAGCGGGTCCTCCAGTGAACAAGTACATTGTTTCAGGACTGCTCGTGCTACACTCCTACAGGAGTCAGAGGGTGTAAGCGGGTCCTCCAGTGAACAAGTACATCGTTTCAGAACTGCTCGTGCTGCACTCCTACAGGAGTCAGGAGGTGCAAGCGGGTTCTGCAGGATCTCTTCATAGACTACTCATGCAACATGCCTCAGGAGAAGTACGTTGATATAAAATACCAGCAGGTGTGGTTTCCAGTGCTAGTAACCTCTGATACCACCCTGTAAAATATACCAGAGGAGCATATAAAGGCTGCAAGATTGAAATTTCAGAAAAAAGGACATTGAGGCAATTGTTATGACACAGATTCCATGATGCCAATAAGAAGAAAAGAGGAGAAGAAGTGGCCTATGGTAATTACGGCAATTTGTACCCCGATACCAGCTATAATTATCACAGCGATATTGATAATATATAGCGGAGACATACAGATACCATTTCTAGACCAAGAACATTATGAGAACGAACTTGTGAAGAATGCAAGCGTTGGGAACAAGACACAGTGGGTGAAATAAACAAAATGGGATGAAGATGTGGAGAATTACAAGCACAATACATTTGTACAGATGACAGCTATGTATAAGGAATTAGTGAATGTGTCCAACTGTTATATTTGCACTCACCTACCGACCACGACCAAGGGGAAGAGTAACTATACTCAGATTCCCCTCACCGAATATATTGCATGTAATATACTAAACAACATGTTCGGGAAGGAAGTGAAAGGGACAATAAGGAGGAGGCTGAAGAAGGGAAAAAAACAGAGGAAAAAGGAATAGCATAATTGCAAATTGGGTATCTACACTAGCAGCGGGTAAAATGCAAAGTATAGAAGAAAAGAGTGGAATTGCATATCTGCTCCAGGCAGATAACATCCGACCAACTAAGATAAGTGTAGAAGAAGGGACAGAAGGTAAAGGGATGAATACGTGTGGGGAATTAACACCAAAGGCAGGGGAAAAGGAATTGTTGGATGCCTTCAACACAAGAAGGGATAAGGGATAAGGGTCACACCCAGGGTGGGACTAGCATGCAAATGGCAGGAGCATCCCTTGCGATACACAAGAAGAAGAAAGCACTGTGGTGTTTCCGATACCATAAAGGCAGCACTACTACTACCGACAATAGCAGCATAAAGGTAGGAAGTAGTAGCTGCAATACAATTTCAGGCTTGGACAATATACGGAATGGCTCGACAGGTTTGTCCATAGGTCTCACGCCCCAAAAGGAATATTTATAATATGTGGGTCGACTGCATATTTTAGATTACTAGCGGGTTGGCAAGGCACCTGCTACCTGGCGTTCGTGTTACCTCAAATAGTACATGTGACGGATTTGCCACAAGATTAAAGGGAACACCTGGGAGGGTACGCAGAAAGAGGACGCCCACATGGTTGGATAAGTTCATGGCAGTGGAGGATGTCATTGTGATGCCATTAGGAATAGCACATTCACAATATCAAATTCACATATTGGCGGAATTAGTTGAGAAATTGGCCAGTTCAACAGCAGCAGCCTTAAGTAACATTACTGAAGAGCTCACAGACATGCGAGCTGTTGTAATACAGAACAGGCTTGCGTTAGACATCATACTAGCAAAAGACGGTGGTGTATGTGCCGTGATCCATCAGGAATGCTGCATATATATACCGGACACTAGTGGGAACGTAAGGAAGGAGATAGGGGATCTAAGGAAGGTAGAAGAAGGAGAGAATAAAGTGGAGGATGGGGCAGAGGTAGGAGGAATGCTGGATGGCATAGCAGCATGGTTCAGGGGTTGGGGTACCTGGTTGATAGAGGTTCTGGTGATAGGGATAGTGGCATTGATCACATTGTGTGTGCTGATACGGGTTTGTCTGTCCTTCATAGCTCTTCTGTTGAAAACAACCTGTCGTAGGAGCCATGAAGATTACCCTAAGCAAGGGTACGAGGAAATACAAAGAAAAGAAAACTGGGTTGAAATGACACCAATACATCAGGACCTTTGAGGTTGTCATTGAGTATCAGAGGGCGGAATGTGGAATCACATTTAGGTTCTTCACCAATTTGGGCCTAATGGGCCCTGTGATACACAATGACAATTGGGCCTATCTCTGTGGGACAATGTACAACGAACACAAGCTATGCTTACTGATATGTTTCTGATATTGCCTGAAACGCACTATATTGCAAAGCTTGCCATTAGAACAGCCACCATGAAATCTCATTGTAATTGCATGCTAGCTGAAGCAGTCTTCCTTCTACAAGATACCATTTGTGTGCGTGCTGTTCTCAGTTCTGTCATAAGATGTATCACGCAATATTAGACAGGTAGGACATATTAGGTAACTTCCTTGTCTGTGCTTCAATTTACTATATATGGTGCGTTATGAAGAATTGACTATAGCACCTTTGGCAATAGTGAAGAAATGATCATACGTCAATGTCAAGGACCAATGAAATGCTCGATTATGTTTGTAGTTTGATATTATAAAAGACCATGTATTGCTTCCTTATGCAGACTGTTTGAGCAATATTTATGCTGCTCAGTCTCCATGTACATGTACTCGTTGTTTCTAAATAAACCTTTTTGTCTACTAGGAAGAGTTGGCTAATGGTTGTTTGTATCCTGAGATGGGTATCTAAGATTGGGCTTCTACAAGAGCAGGTGTTAAAGTGACACTGGGCTTTTTAACATTGGACCCCCCTCGCATTGCTGGAGTAGCATCAGATTACCGATGCTAGTCCAGCACTGCATAATTTTTGCACCCTTAGATGCACCAGAATTTGTGCTGCATATGTGGAATCATACCTCATGGAACACTGTTGCATGAATACAGCACTACCATGGCGTTGTTAAGGGGTCGGGGGATGGCGCTAGAAAACTGGTGTATCGATGCTGATGCACCAATTTCTAGTAAATGAGGCCCTAAGCTTGGACCAAAAGTCTAAGTTTAGACTTACATTCTAATTTTACTTATAGTAAAGTTAGACTTTTGGTCTAAGTTCAGACATTTGGTCTAAACTTAGGCCTATATTTATACTCTGTTTGCGCCAAAATTGTGTCATTTGTTTGACATAAATTCAGCGCAAACTTAACTCCATATTTATATTTTGAGTTAGACACGTCTAGCGTCAAACTATTGGAGTTTGCACCATTTTTTGGATGTGTGAACCTACCTTGTATAAATGAAATGCAAGGTAGGCATTCCCATCCAAAAAACTGTGCTATCCCAATAACGCCATATTTATCTCCCGTGCACAAACGACGCATGGGTGGGAAGCGGGGCTAAATAATGGTGCTAAGGCATTAGGGGACCAGTGGAGTCATTTCCATGGTCAGGCACCATGGAATGGGTCCACAGGTGGCCACCCCCAAGCTCCAGGAACCCCCCCACCGACACCAAAGGGACACCAGAGGACGGGGAACCCCATCCCAGGTAAGTAGGGTAAGTATAGGTAAGTATTTTTTTTCTAAGTGCCATTGGGGGCCCTAACAAGGTACCCCCTGCATGGCATTGGTGCAATGGTCATGCCCCGGGCACACTGGTCCCCTATGCTGGCCATTGGGGTAGTGGGCATGACTCCTGTATTTTCTAAGACAGGAGTCGTGTTTTGGGATGGTTGTGCACCTGGCAATGACGCAAGTCTGGTTAGCGGCATTTTGTTTTGCCGCTAACCAGCTTAATGTAATTTTTAGACACACAACCTCCTATTCCCATACTGCCACCCCACCTGGCTAGTGTCATTTTAGTTGACGCTGGCACAAGCTTAGCGCCGGCTTGCACCATTCCATTAATATGGTGCCCTGCTGGTCCTCAGGAATAGCGCAAGCTGGCCCTAAAGTTTTTGTTGGTGCAAGACTGCGTTAGTACAGTTTGCACCAAAAAGTTTAAATCTGGACCTTAGACATTTTGTCTATGTTTACCTTTGTGAATTGGGCCTATTGTGTGCAACACTCTTTCATTGCCTTTCATAATAGAACTGTGATATATTCTGCTTCAGGCATTTGAGAACTAGTAGACACATATACTGGATCTGTAGCATTTACTCTAAACACTCAACAAAATTTACAGAAATGTATTACGGTGATCCTTGGAGTTTTAGAAGAAGAAGATGTAAATATTGATGACATATTTGGCCTGAGTTATATATGGAGCCATGAGTGCAAGGGTTACTATTTCTCATCTACCACTGAAATCCAATCTGAGCGATTTCTCTACTTAACTTTGCAAAAATGTAAAAGTGTGTATTTTGATAAACTAATAAAAAAGAGTGACCAAAATATGACCTGTTCAAATTGTAACTGAAATGTATTGTCTACATTGCGTAAACTGAGAAGTGGTAAATACATTATAACAATGTTTTAACCATGCAGAGCAGAGATATTGAAATTAAACACTGAAATTGCAAACGTTAAAGCTGGAAAAGTATTAATTTCTGGGAGAGCATACTTTATTTTCGCTATCATCTTCCATAAAAACCTTCATATTACATCTGGACATTATGCTGTATATTTAAAGTCTCAAACTGGATGGACGGAATGTGATAACAATAGTCTGCTTTTCAAACAAAAACTACCTTTCAGACTTCCTAATTCTTAAAAATTGTCTCTTCAGGCAAAGTTGTAATAGGATTGTTGAAACATATGTGATGCAGTCTTTTGTATATGTGAATCATAACTGCTTCAGACATAATTCGGCCTATCAGGGGTGATGTATTGAAAACGATGTCAAAAACATTAAATGTGGATCAAATGTGTTCAAAGGAATTCTGGTAAAGAAACAAATATACATACTTCTCTCTACATGGATCCTCACTGTTTAAGACATCATTTGGCCTGTCAGGGTTGGTGTCAACAAAAGGATCTAAAAAAATAAAGTGAGGATGAAATATGTTCATAGGATTTCTGGAAGAAAAGGAGTATACCGTTTTTTCTCTTCTCAGATCATCACTGTTTGAGACATCATTCAGCCTACAGGGGGTGATGTCTACAAACGGAAGTGCAAAATTCAAGTGTGAATTATAAATGTAGCTTTATATCAGGGAGAATAATAAGCAAAATATTTTTCAAATTCATTCTTTTGCTTAGTGTAGTAACTTTAGCTTAATTAAATAATTTAGAAATTGTAGTGAGTGCAATTCACAGCATCACATATATGTAGTGAAATACTTTGGAGTTGTGCTTTTTTCTCCAATTTATATAACTGTTTTCCCCCACTGTTCAGTGATGATTATACAGTACTCTGTTTATATATACTAGTATACAGGATGAGAACAGGAAAGAGGGAAAATAAAATATTTCACTAAAATGTAATATAGTGTTACAGCATAAGCAATGTTTACGGTTGTGTTCCAGAACTCTTCTAAACATAATATTAACTTATGTTTGTTTTATTTTTCAGCAGTGTTTGGAGACATATGTCATCAAATGTATCAAGATACTAGTAAGACATATTTATTTGAGACTCTGTCAGAGAGACTGCCTGGCTGCCCAAAGGACTATTCTGTACTGCTTTGCTGAAGGACTGCTTTTCTGCTTGTTGCCCTGCTGCCTGGTTTTCCTGATTCTGCTGAAAGGACTCTGCCTTCCTCCAAAAGTGCTCTCCAAGGGCTTGGATTGAGCCTGCCTCCTGTTTCTGAAGTCTCAGCGTCATTAAAGCCTTCATCCCTTCAGGAAATCCTCATTCATCAGAAAATTGATACAATGCCAGCAGAAATCGATGCAGCACCTGCATCAGGGCTAGATTATCACTGCACCTCCAACCGGAATGACGTAGCGCCGAACTTGCAAATGGAAATGACGCAGCGCCTGCCTCGTGGCTGAAATGTCTCTGCATTGCCTACCGGATTCATGCAGTGCCTGCTCCTTCTAACAGTGCGTCAAGGATTCTTCGCATCGTCCCTGGGGGTCAAAATATCCCCACATCCCTGCGAGAGGAACCAAGGCTGCACTCATGGAAATCAACCCATCACCTTGCAGCATGGAAAGAAATGATGCATTGTATGTGCAGTGACGGAAAATCAGATACAGCACTGTATTTTTCAATGCATCTCCTCCTCTGCGGTCCCCGTGTATCATTATTTTTGGCGCATCAGAGGTATTGTCTATTACAAAGATAGAAACAACTGTTTCTTAAGGATTGAGACTCTCTTAAAACTTTAAAAAGTGATATCTCATCTTCTCGCACCCAAGAGAATGATGAGTTGGGGAAGCCTGAGTAAGGCTCTTCCGAGGACCTGCCAATAACAGTACGGGGTGACACCCCTGAATTTGTTTCTCCTGTGAGTCCAGGAAACAGTGTCTCAAGTCATGCCTGATTGCAGAGGAAAGGAAAGAGGAGAGAGAATTCAGGCTGTAGTTGGCAAAGTTAAAAATAGAAGCTGAAAGAGAGGAAAGGAAAGCAGAAGCTAAGAGAGCTGAAAGGTAGGCTGAGGCTGAAAGAGCCTTAGCTGAAAAGAAACTTCTATTGGCTCCTAAACTGAGGGTGACAGAACAATCCAGTTGTGATGGTGACAGCATACATGCAGGACCTGCTGGAGGCAAGGTGTGTTGTCTACCCAAGGATTTAGTGCCCAGTTATGTGGGGTGATATGACATTGGCAAGTAGTTTTCTGCTTATGAAGTTGCACTGGGGGCACATGGGGTTCCTGAAAAGCACTGGGGGTGGGTCAGTGGAAACACATGCCTACACTTGGGAGGGACACACTTCTGACATTAGAGGTTGGGGCCCAGAACAAGTACACTCTCATGAAAACCATTTTGATTGCAAATTTGGACTGACCCCTGAGAAGTATCACCAAAGATTCAGGGACAGTAACAAGCTCCCAACCAATCCTGGGTAGAGTTAATTGATTACTCCAGTAAAGCACTGAATGGCTGGGTGTGGGGCATTAAAGTCAGTAATTATGTTGGGTTTTACAATTTAATCCAGCAAAAGAAGGTGCTCAGTATTTGTTTTACAGAGTTTAAAGAGTTGCACCAGCACCTAATTGACAGTAAGATGACTGATCCCAGAAAGCTTGCTGAGGAGGCAGACCTCTGGGCTAACAGTAGAGTGTCCAAAAGAGTGTTTGGGGGAACACCCACAAAGGTGGTCAGGGTTCCCAATAGTAGAAAAAGGGGAGAGAAAAACTTAAAAATAAGGCGTTCTCTAAAGGTCCCCAAAATAATTCCCAAAGGAATAGTAGTAACCAGTCCCAGTCTGATCCTAAGAAGAAAGGGTCCTTTGACCACAAGACAGGGAGGTGGGTTCCCCAATGTCGCAAAGGGTACACAACTCCAAATAAATTGTAAAACAATAAAGTGTTTAACATAATATTTTTCAAGATAATATTAATATAGGTCACCATTAATGTGCAACAGGTGGAGGCCCTGTGTGACACAGGCGCCAGCATGACTACTGTCAAGGGTCAGCTGGTTTCAGCAGAGCAGGTCCTACTGAATACATTTCACCAAGTCATAGTCACTGACAATCGCGAGAGTCATCTATTGGTGGCTCTGGTTCCTTTAGGGTGGGGGGAGTCTCTGGTACTCTGAAAGTAGCTATGAGTCGTGCCATACCTGTAGATTATCTGTTGGGAAATGATCTAGAGCACACTACCTGGAGGGAGGTAGAGCTCAGGTCAGGCATTCATTCACTTAGTGAATAACTCATGCACAAAGTCATACACACACAATCTGTACTCTGACTGTTACAAACAAAGATATAACTTATAATTAATATTTTATTGATCAGAATGGGTGGTTCTAAAAAGAACCATTTTCAAAACCTTTTCGAAAAAAATTTGTTTTTAAACAATTATCTTTGTATTTTTATTTTTTTCAAAACAATACTTTGACACATAGGGGGTGATTCTCACCCTGGCGGGCGGCGGAGGCCGCCCGCCAGAGTTCCCCCCTCCAAAATACCGCTCCGAGGTCGAAAGACCGCTGAGGGTAATTTGGGATTTGCACTGGGCTGGCGGGCGACCGCCAAAAGGCCGCCCGCCAGCCCAGTGCAAATCATCCTTCCCACGTGGACGCCGGCTCAGAATTGAGCCGGCGGAGTGGGAAGGTGCGACGGGTGCAGTGGCACCCGTCGCGTATTTCAGCGTCTGCAAGGCAGACACTGAAATACAAAGTGGGGCCCTCTTACGGGGGCCCCTGCAGTGCCCATGCCATTGGCCTGGGCACTGCAGGGGCCCCCAGGGGCCCCACGACACCCCATACCGCCATCCTGTTCCTGGCGGGCGAACCGCCAGGAACAGGATGGCGGTATGGGGTGTCAGAATCCCCCATGGCGGCGCAGCCAGCTGCGCCGCCATGGGGGATTCCCAGGGCAGCGGAAAACTGGCGGGAGACCGCTGGTTTTCCCTTTCTGGCCGCGGCTGAACCGCTGCGGTCAGAATACCCTGTGGAGCACCGCTAGCCTGTTGGTGGTGCTCCCTCCAACCCTGGCCCCGGCGGTCCATGACCGCCGGGGTCAGAATGACCCCCATAGTGCTAGTAAATGAAAAGCACAAATCTTCCTTGAAGAGAAGCAGAGAAAAAACCTTAACACTTTTGAGTGTTGACGTTGCTAATGATGGTAGGGATTGATTTCTTCCCAACACTCAAAATGGCCTTACGTTTTAGGCAGGGTTGTCCTACAGTAGCAAATTCAGAAACAGGGGCTGGTTGATCTCTAGAGAGCACAGGGCCAGATAATGTGCCTGGCTGTGAATCATGTTCACTGAATCTTCCAAGGGTGAGTTCGCTTGACCTCTGTGCTTGGGCAAGGACTGTACTGCACATACTTTTGAGATGCTTCATAATGGATGAAGTTACACATGACTATTGTTTCTTGGACCCCTGAGAGAGTACTTTTTTGCACAATGTGCAAGTCACCTAGCTTGCATTCATCTTCTTTTCTCCTTCACAGATTTTAAAAATAAGGTCCACACAATGCTTTCCTTGCTCTTTCTTGCTGGTTTTAATTCTTGAGAATTATTGCTGTGAAGGTCTTCATTGTCTGGGACATTGTTTGGTTAAGCAGATGTCAAGGTGTAGATATTATAACAACTATTAAACACCAACAAACAAAAAAAAATGCAGTAGAAAAACACAGCTCTGTTCCAAGTGAAACACACCAAAAGGATGGGGAAAAACAGGAGGGGTCCTCCTCTGCAAATAATAGAAAGGTGATTCGCCAATCAAATCCTGTTTTGTCTCTGTCACATGGGGTGTGCAATGTTGTCTTTGTGAAATGTATGTGCATTTATACAACTTTTATTATTTTATTAGTACACCTCTTACTTCCAATTTTATTTTTTAACTGTCATTATAAATAATTCACTACTATAAAAAATACGTAGGGTTGTGTATTTGCCACGTCTTTGAAAATAACACTGTGTTGTGGTAAGGACTGCATACGCTTCGGAAACTCCGAAAAAGTATTAAAACCACCTGTAAAATGAATTTTCTCTGCAAGTATGTCTCTTTTAATACTTTATAAATGAATCTCTTGAAGTAATCGAACCCTATAAAATATGTATATATCTGTTTTAGCAGTACGAAAAATATGGTGGCGTTGCATGGCCAACATTACTAATAGCGATGGGTACACAACTCCAAAAAAATTGTAAAACAATGGAGTTTTTAACATAATATTAATATAGATACATTAGAGCCACCATAAGAAATGTAAAAATCAGTTTAAAAAAGCAAACAGATACAAGTTACAGTTAGGAAACAAAATAACTTTTTTTTGCCACTCGAGTAGATTTTCGACTTGAGCGCCAGCTTCCTCAACATGAGCAGAAGGTTTTTCATTGCGAGCAATCTCAGTCTACCGCGACCACTCGAGTTCAGAAATCTCACTCGCCAAATTAGCAATTTCTCTCATGTAATGTAATGTTGGTGAGCACGAGTGAGAGAAAAAACTCTGCTCCATGTCCCTGCTCTGAGTTTTTTGGAACTCTGCGCGCAGCATGGAGTGGGGAAAACTCTGCAAACCAAACAGAATTCTTCGCCCACTCCTAGTTACAGTAACGTTATAGTTAGTGTTGGAAATGACTTTTCTTCAGGGTCACCCCCAAACTTTTTGCCTTCCTCCTTCTCTTTTTCTGACCTCATTTTTGCTGGCTTTAAGACTCTGCGCACTTTACCACTGCTAATCAGTGCTAAAGTGCATATGCACTCTCCTTAAAACATGATAACATTGGCTCATACCCAATTGAACTATTTAATTTACTTATAAGTTCCTAGTAGAGTGCACTATATGTGCCCAGGGCCTGTAGAATAAATGCTACTAGTGGGCCTGCAGCACTGGTTGTGTCACCCACTTACGTAGCTCCTTAACCTTGTCTCAGGCCTGCCATTGCAAGGCCTGTGTGCTCAGTTTCACTGCCAATTTGACTTGGCATTTAAAAGTACTTGCCAAGCCTACAACTTCCCTTTTTTTACACATAAGACACCCCTAAGGTATGCCCTAGGTAACCCATAAGACAGGGTGCTGTGTAGGCAAAAGGCAGGACATGTACCTGTGTAGTTTACATGTCCTAGTAGTGTAAAACTCCTAAATTCGTTTTTACACGGCTGGGAAGCCTGCTCCCTTCATAGGTTAACATACGGGCTGCCCTCATAGATTGTTTTGAGTGGTAGCTGCTGGCCTGAAAGGAGTAGGAAGGTCGTATTTAGTATGGCCAGAATGGTGATGGAAAATCCTACTGACTGGTGAAGTTGGATTTTATATTACTATTTTAGAAATGCTACTTTTAGAAAGTGAGCATTTTTCTACACTTAAATCCTTCTGTGCCTTCCAATCCACATCTCGCTAGGTTTAGTTAACAGCTCCCTTGTGCATTCAGTCAGACACACCCCAAACACAGGATACTCAGCCTCACTTGCATACATCTGCATTTTGAATGGGTCTTCCTGGGCTGGGAGGGTGGAGGCCTTGACACTTACATGTCAAAGGACAGCAGCCTGCCCTCACACAAAGAACTGCCACACACCCTACCAGGACCCTGGCAGACAGGATAGAACTGAAAGGGGACCTTGTGCACTTCTAAGCTACTCTTTGAAGTCTCCCCCACTTCAAAGGCACATTTGGGTATTCAAGCAGGGTCTCTGACCCTACCAACTTAGACACTTCTTGGGGTAGACACTCTTCCTCACAGACACTTCCTGGAGAAGAAACTTGTAACCAGAACCTGCATCCTGCCAAGAAGAACTACCTGTCTGCCCAAAAGACTCACCTGACTGCTTTTTGTGAAGGACTGCTGCCTTGCGGTTGCCCAGCTGCCTTGCTGCTCTCTGGCTAAGGTGAAGAAGTGCTCTCCAAGGGCTTGGATAGAGCTTGCCTCCTGTTCCCTGAAGTCTCAGGACCAAAAAGACTTCATCTCTTCAAGAAGGACTCCTTGTGTGGTGAAATTCGACACACAGCCTGACAGAAATGATGCACAGCCTGCACCGCTGTGAAAATTTCACTGCACGCCGATCCGGAACGACGCAGTCTGACTTCGCAATGAGAAGATCGAAGCAGCGCCAGCGCAGCGACCGGAAATTCGAAGCACGGACCACCGGAACGACGCACAGCCGAACCGGAATGACGCAGCCCGACTTCCAGAGAGGAATTGACGCAGCTCCTGCTGTGTGGTAGAAAATTTGACGCAACACACACTGAAGCGGCACAGTTCCTGTGACTTCATCCTGCCCGCGCAGGAAATCCACGCATCGTCCCTGGGGTGTCTGAAAATCCTGCAAAGCGAAGAGGATCCATGACCGAACACCGTAAATGGATGCACAACCATCCCTGCGTGAAAACTAAATGACGCATTGCTGTGTTTGGCCTGAGAAATCAACGCAACCCCCTTTGTTTCCACGCACTCAGTGCCAAGCTACCAGAGGGTGGGCACAGGATACTTTGGATTGTGTGTGACTTACTCTGACTAGAGTGAGGATCCTTGCTAGGACAGGGGGTAACCTGACTGCCAACCAAAGACCCCATTTCTAACAGTTCGAAAATAGAATTTAAGAAAACATAGAAATTCACTGAAAAATACAAAATACAGTGGTTACAGGGACATTATATTTAGGCTTAGATTTCACTCATACAAAACCTTAGAAGTTCAACAGATATACTTACCTGAGCTAACTCTAGCTTATTGCCCCACAATGCACTGCTTGTGACCTCACATATTACACCACATATGACAGGGGTCGTTGACATCACTGATGACATCTCAAATGATTTCACTGATGATATCACTAATGACATCATCCACAGAACCACTCACACACTGACTCAAATGCCCACACACACTCTCATATACCCACTCACACACCCACACACCCATTTAGTCATACACAGAGCCACATCGCACAACTAACTAATTTATACAGCCACTCAAATAGTCACTCAATTACCGGTACTCCCACTCATTCAGCCACTCACTTATCTATACAGTCACTCCACAGTCACTCACTCACCCATACAGCCACTCACATACACATACCCACTGACTAATACATACAGCTACTCAAACAGCCAGCCACTCAGTCATATATCCTTGCAACAGTCACTCACACACCCAGACAGCCACTTACATACCCATTCAATCACCCATACAGTCACTCACACAGTCAGATATTTACCTATATAGCCATTCACACAGCCACCTATCCCATAAAGCCTCTGACACAGTGACTCACTCACTGATCCAGCCACTAGTACACCCACTTACTCAACAATACAGCAACTGGCATAGTTACTCAGTCACCCATACAGTTATGCATATGTCCACATATTCACCTATACAGTTACTCACACAATCAATTTCTGACTCATACAGCCACTCACACCCCAACTCAAACATGCATACAGCCACTCAGACTTTGACTCACTCACCCCGACAGTTACACCAACTTGCTTAGTGTTGGAGATACTAACACATATGCTCATTTGTCTATACCCACTGTCACAATCACACACTCACAAATCATCCACTCTCACACTCAGTCACTCACCTATAGTCTCAATGAAACATGCACTCACTCACCCCACCACCAGTTATGTACTCAGTCATTCACCTTTGCACCCACTCAGTTACCTATGTAGTTTATTACATACCTATTCACTGATCCATACAACACTATTGTACCGACTCATCCACCCATATAGTTACTCAAAAAAGCCACTCACTCACCCACAAAGCCACTTAGGCACCCAGTATCTCATCAATACAGGTACCCACGTACCCACACTTACCCATAAGCAATTCACCCAGACACTGAATCACTAAATCAGCCACTCACACACCCATTCACCCATATGTATACATGCCACCACAGCAAGTCACTCACCCATACAGCCATTCACAAAGACACTCACTTACCCATACAACCAATCCCAAAACCATTTATTTACCTACATAGGCACTCATTCATCCATTTATACATTTACGTAGACTGGATAATGTCATCAGTGTTGTCATGAGTGATGTCACTGACCTTGTCATGAGTGATGTAATATGTGAGCTCCTAATCAGTGCATTGTGGGGTTGTAAAGTATAGTTAACGTAGGCATCTATAACTGTTGAATTGTTATGGTTTTGTACAAGCGAAATCTGATCATAACTATAACGTCCCTGTAACCTTTGTTTTTCAGTGAGTTTATAAGGTTTTTTTATTGTTGTTTCCTAACTATAAATTCCATGCCACCTTTGTTTATTTCAGTGAATATATATATATATATATGTATATATATTCAAAAAGGGAATCCTGTGTTCCTTCCAGCGCTCGCCTATCGAGGCTGGTGCTCAGTCAATGGGTACAGGACCCATTTTAAATCCACGCCAAAAACAAATCAAAATCTGGCACTCCTTGCAAAACAATGGCCTTCATTTATTTAAAAAATCCATAAAACAGAACATAGGGCAACGCGTTTCAACCTTCACGGTCTTCTTCCTTGGCCTTTCTTACAGGAGTTATACAACAGAAAAAATGTGGCCCCTCCCATCTGCTATATATACCATCATCCATAGACATAGAAAATATATATATATATATTTTTATATATATATATATTATATATATATATATATATATATATATATATATATATATATATATATATATATATATATTTATATATGTACATAGGAATATACATTCTAATATTATCATTTTAAATGTCCATTTTGTATACTCTTCCCATTTTAGTATAATACTCCTATTTAACCAAAAATCATATCACTAATCGGATGAGCCACTATTGAATCATCAAATTAATATTTTTGTAGGCCTTTCAACAAAAAATAAGAGGTAACCTGACCTAACATTGTTATAATATGACCCTGTCTTGACATCATCATATTAACCAATATGAACAGAAAGCTCCTCGTCCTTGTTCAATCCCCAAGGATAACGGCTATTAAGCTGAATAATATATTCAGACTCCAATCTCCTCAATTGTTTTTCTCTGTCCCCTCCTCTCGGAGTGGCCAGGACCCTGTTTATACCAAAAAATTTCATCTTCTCAACTTTCCCCTCATGCTCCAGATTGCAATGTCTTGCTACTGGATACGCAGCATCCTTGTTCGATATCGCTCTCCAGTGCTCAAGAATACGTTTCTTCAGAGGAAAAATTGTGCTGCCGACATATTGTAATCCACATGGGCATTCTATTACATAGATAGCAAAATCTGAGTTACAATTAATATACTTTTTAATATTCGCTTGCCTACCCGTGGGTAACTCATATTGCTTATGATTTGAACTGTATCTGCATGCTTTACACTAGGCACATTTATAGAAGCCTTGATATTTATCTAAGAAAGTTTCTTTATTCTTCCTTGTATAACTATGTACCAAAATGTCCCTTAAAGAACTACTTCTTTTGTAAGTTATCAAAGGAGTACGGCTGACTAACTGCCCAATTATTCTGTCAGCCTTGATAAGATGCCAATATTTTATGAGGATCTTTTTGACTTCTGACGAATATGCATTAAAGACTGTCACAAATCTCGGGGTATTAGTGCCTTCTCCTCTCTTTTTGGGAATCAATAGTTCCGCCCTTTGAACTACTGCTGTCTTTTGGCATGCCTTCTTTACTACTCTGTATGGATATCCCCTAGATCTGAATTTCTGTGTCATTGTTAATCGTTCTTTCTCAAAACTTTGTGGGGTACTACAATTTCTCTTAGCTCTTAATAATTCCCCATAGGGTATGCTCCATTTTACATTCGGAGGGTGGTGACTCGTGGCGTGTAGAATGCTGTTCCCTGATGTGCTTTTTCTGAACAGTTTTGTATGTAATGTGCCTTCTTTTACACAGACCTCTATGTCTAAAAATTCCATCACCTGTTTATGTGTTTTATATGTAGGTCCCTATTCGGTAGCGAATTCAAAAAATCATATAACACTGATTCTGGGCCTTCTGATATCATAAATATATAATCGATATATTGTTTTCAAAATATGATATGTTGGAACCATTCCATCTTTTCATCTGCCATCACCCATTGTGCTTCCCACCATCCCATAAATAAACCGGCATAACTGGGAGCAAAGCAACTTCCCATCGCAGTCCCAGTTGTTTGTCTATACCATTGATCCTCATATATGAAAAATTGTTTTCCAAACAGAATTTTAACATGTTCAGAAGTAGTGCAGAGTGTTCCAACAATCTGATTGGTTTGTCCCTAAAGAAATGTCGACACGCCTGAATTCCCTTCTCATGTGGGATACAGGTGTACAACGATACTACATCTATAGTTACCATGATATAGTTAGTTTGCCAAGGAATATCCTGTATTTTTGTTAAAAAATCTGTGGTGTCTCTGCAATATGAGTTTAAATTCAATACATAAGGACTCAAAAAATAGTCTAGGTAGATGGAAACATTCTCCAAAAGACTGCCTCTTGCTGATACTATAGGACGACCCGAAGGGTTATCAATGTCCTTATGAATCTTGGGTAGCAGATAGAAGCAAGGTGCCACTGGTTTCCGTACCAGTAAAAACTTGTACTCGTCATCCGAGAGTAAACCTCTACTGACACCATCAAAGAGCAAATCATGAAACCTGCTTATAGGATGTCGGTAAGCTGATATTGTGGATATCTCATAACAGGCTGGATTGAGCAGTTGCCTCTTAACTTCTTGTTGGTACTTAGTAGCATCCCATAACACTACATTGCCGCCCTTATCCTCCGGCTTTATCATAAATGAGGTTGCTTTCTTGAAAGATGTCAGTGTGTTCGTTGACCTGCTGTTAGATTCCGTGCATAAGCATCTTTTGTCCTCTTCCACAAATGAAGCAGCTCCAAAGTTACTGCTTCATAAAAAGCATCAATATTATCATGTGGTAAGACTGGATTACATCTCGATTTAGCTTTAAAACTACTACTGCTGGCACAATCCGTTTGTAGGTCTAAATCCTCTAGTAGCTCCATATCTGTTCCTCATGTTCTTTCTCCTATCTCCAGTTAACGTAAGGCAGCTAAACCATCTATACCGCTAATCATTAATTCTGAAGCTAACTCTGAACTGTTCATTTCTGATGTATGTGATATGGTTACGTCCTTTTGTTGTGCAAAGATTTTCATTAACTTCAACTTCCTGATCAGGTGAAAAATATCAATTCGTGTTTTCGTATAGTTAAAATTCGCTGTTGGACACAATGATAGCCCTAATTCCAATATTGATCGTTCATCCTGTGATAAAGTATGAGAAGAGATGTTGACTACTGTCAGCTCTCTTTCCTTCATTATTTCTTTCTCCTGGTTTGTCGTGCAATTCTGCCAACCAAATTCTCATTGTCCTGTTGACCTGCCCCCTCTCCTAATCTTTTTATTTCTGCGCCTTCGCCTTTGTCTCTTGGAGGTTTTCTCTGTGGTCTTGAACTCATCTGTAAAAAACGATATTCCTCCAGTGTAGTAAAAGGTTGACCCACCGATATGCTTGGGCCCGGGGTCTCTTCCAGGTCTGATATATTCTCCACGCTCGATTCCGATGTGGATGTCTCCTGTCGTCGTAGGGCTTCACCTTCTCTATAATCCTTTCTAGCTTGGTCATATTGTCTGCTGAATGTTAAGACACGTCCTGTTGCATAGTCATTTTTGTCCCGCAATTTGTTTTTCCTTTTTTTCAATTTTATTTCATCTTCATATTTCTTGAGACCTGTCTCCATATCTTCACAGAATTTTTTAATCTCATCTTGTGTCTCATGTTGTTCAAGATTCGTCTTTAGCTTTGTAATTTCCTCACTGGTTTGCGTAAGTTCCATCTCCGCATATTTAGATAAGAGTTCTAACATGCTCTTACAGGTTGCTGCCATTAGAAGCGACCATTCTTCCAATAACTTGGGATGAGGATTAAAATGTGACGGAGTAATTAGAATTCGTAGGCCCCGTGGGACCCGACCAACCTCGATGTAATTATTTAACGAAATCACTTCCCAAGCTCTATTAATCTCCTTCCTCCTTAATTTTTCCAATTGCCATAATTGTTGCTTGAGGGGCGTCACCCCTTGTGCCTTTCCGTCTTTGCCCCTATACATGTCAAAGCCAGTGTTTGTCGCTTTTTCATCAAACAGATTACGTGCCTCATCTATTCTTTGGCGTAGTACTTCTCTAATTTTTTTCTCTTTTTTCTTCCCCCTTTAAACAGGTGACACTTATTAATAGTTCAGTCAGTATTATAAATTATATATTGTAGAAAATAATTGTGTCTTTAATTGAACAGATAATTGGAGGCACTTGATTCCTTCATTAACCCCTTCTGTGCCCAGGACGTAATGGTTACGTCCTGAGGCACAGTGCTGCTGTGCCCAGGACGTAACCATTACGTCCTGTGCACAGAGCCCAGAGGGAGCGCTCTCGCTCCCTCTGTGGGGTTCCCCCCCACCCCCCCAAGTCAGGGATGGAAGGGGAAGCCCTTCCCCTCCCACCCCCGACCCCCCCCAACCCCCCCTGTGACGTCAGCGCGCGAGCACGCGCTGATTAGTCACAGGGTCTCCCCCATCGCGCTGGAAGCAGAGCTTCCAGCGCGATTGAAAAAGAAATGCTTTTGCATTTCTTTTTCAATCCCATGGGGGAGGCCCCGAGAGGCTTCAAAGGGAAGGAAATGTATTTCCTTCCCTTTGAAGTCTCTCACAGGTTTCAAAAGCCGACTAGACACCAGGGATTTTTTGTTTTTTCCTTGAAATTGGCAAAAGGGAGCGACCCCTTGGGCAAGGGTCGCTCCCAGGGGGGCATTTTTTTAGGAAGGCCTTTTCTGCCCCCCCTGGGGGCAGATTGGCCTATTATTAGGCCGATCTGCCCCCAGGGGGGGCAGAAACCTCTAGGCACCAAGGACCTTTTTTTTTTTTTTTTTTTTTTGTGATGATTTCTTTTTTTTTAGGTGGGGAGCGATCCCTTAGGCAAGGGTCACTCCCCTACGGGGCAATATATATTTAGGCCATTTCTGCCCCCCTTGGGGGCAGATTGGCCTATTTTGATAAGGCCAATCTGCCCCCAAGGGGGGCAGAAACCATTAGACACCAGGGAGTTTGTTTTTGCGCGCGTATGTCACGCAACAAAGGGACCCCTTTGGCAAGGGTCGCTCCCAGGGGGGGCAATTTTTTGGGAAGGCCTTTTCTGCCCCCCCTGGGGACAGATCGGCCTATTATTAGGCCGATCTGCCCCCAGGGGGGGCAGAAACCTCTAGGCACCAGGGATCTTTTTTTTTTTTTTTTTCTTTTTGTTATGTTTTCCTTTTTTTTTAGGTGGGGAGCGACCCCTTAGGCAAGGGTCACTCCCCTAGGGGGCAAATTATATTTAGGCCATTTCTGCCCCCCTTGGGGGCAGATTGGCCTATTTTGATGAGGCCAATCTGCCCCCAAGGGGGGCAGAAACCATTAGACACCAGGGAGTTTTTTTTTTTTGCGTGAATTTCACGCAAGGGGAGCGACCCCTTAGGCAAGGGTCGCTCCCTGGGGGGGGCTAGGGGGGGATTATTTTAGGCCATTTCTGCCCCCCTGGGGGGGGTAGATCAGCCTATTTTGATTCGGCTGATCTGCCCCCAAGGGGGGCAGAAACCACTAGGCACCAGGGATTTTTTTGTTTTTCTGTTTTACAGATGGGGAGCGACCCCCTTGGACAAGGGTCGCTCCCCTGGAGGGGCAAAATGTATTTAGGCCATTTCTGCCCGCTTTGGGGGCAGATCGGCCGATTTTAGGTCAATCTGCCCCCAAGGGGGGCAGAAACCACTAGGCACCAGGGATCTTTTTTTTGCGCCGTCACACAAGGGGAGCGACCTTGTAGTCAAGGGTCGTTCCCCGGGGGGGGGTAGGGGTGGGGGGGGCAAAATTATTTTAGGCCATCTCTGCCCCCCCTGGGGGCAGATCGGCCTATTGGTATTAGGCCGGTCTTCCCCCAGGGGGGGCAGAAATCTCTAGGCGCCAGGGCAAATTTTTTTTTTGTGTTTTTTTTATTGGTTTGGTGTTTTTTTTAGAGAAGGGGAGCGACCCATCAGGCAAGGGTCGCTCCCCTGTGGGGCAAATTGTGTTTAGCCCATTTCTGCCCCCCTTGGGGGCAGATTGGTCGATTTTAGGTCAATCTGCCCCAAGGGGGCAGAAACCACTAGGCACCGGGGATTTGTTTTTTGGCGCCAATGTCACGCAGGGGGAGCGACCCCGTAGGCAATGGTCGCTCCGGGGGGGGGTGGGGGTTCAGGGGGCAAATTTATTTTAGGCCATTTCTTCCCCCCCTGGGGGCAGATCGGCCTATTATTAGGCCGATCTGCCCCCAGGGGAGGCAGAAACCTCTTGTTGCCAGGGCAAAAAAAAATTGTGTGTTTTTTTTTTGTTTGTTTGTTTTTTTTTAGAGATGGGGAGCGACCCATCAGGCAAGGGTCGCTCCCCTGGGGGGCAAATTGTGTTTAGACCATTTCTGCCCCCCTTGGGGGCAGATTGGTCGATTTAAGGTCAATCTGCCCCAAGGGGGCAGAAACCACTAGGCACTGGGGATTTGTTTTTTGGCGCCAATGTCACGCAGGGGGAGCGACCCCGTAGGCAAGGGTCGCTCCGGGGGGGGGTGGGTGTTCGGGGGGCAAATTTATTTTAGGCCATTTCTGCCCCCCCTGGGGGCAGATCGGCCTATTATTAGGCCGATCTGCCCCCAGGGGGGGCAGAAACCTCTTGTTGCCAGGGCAAATTTTTTTTTGTGTTTTTTTTTTGTTTGTTTGGTTTTTTTTAGAGATGGGGAGCGACCCATCAGGCAAGGGTCGCTCCCCTGGGGGGCAAATTGTGTTTAGACCATTTCTGCCCCCCTTGGGGGCAGATTGGTAGATTTTAGGTCAATCTGCCCCAAGGGGGCAGAAACCACTAGGCACCGGGGATTTGTTTTTTGGCGCCAATGTCACGCAGGGGGAGCGACCCCGTAGGCAAGGGTCCCCCCTGGGGGGGGGGGGAGTGGGTGTTCGTGGGGCAAATTTATTTTAGGCCATTTCTGCCCCCCCTGGGGGCAGATCGGCCTATTATTAGGCCGATCTGCCCCCGGGGGGGCAGAAACCTCTTGTTGCCAGGGCAAAAAAAAAATTTGTGTTTTTGTTTTTGTTTGTGTGGTTTTTTTTAGAGATGTGGAGCGACCCATCAGGCAAGGGTCGCTCCCCTGGGGGGCAAATTGTGTTTAGACCATTTCTGCCCCCCTTGGGGGCAGATTGGTAGATTTTAGGTCAATCTGCCCCAAGGGGGCAGAAACCACTAGGCACCGGGGATTTGTTTTTTGGCGCCAATGTCACGCAGGGGGAGCGACCCCGTAGGCAAGGGTCCCTCCGGGGGGGGGGGGAGTGGGTGTTCGGGGGGCAAATTTATTTTAGGCCATTTCTGCCCCCCCTGGGGGCAGAAACCTCTTGTTGCCAGGGCAAATGTTTTTTGTGTGTTTTTTTTTGTTTGTTTGGTTTTTTTTAGAGATGGGGAGCGACCCATCAGGCAAGGGTCGCTCCCCTGGGGGGCAAATTGTGTTTAGACCATTTCTGCCCCCCTTGGGGGCAGATTGGTAGATTTTAGGTCAATCTGCCCCAAGGGGGCAGAAACCACTAGGCACCGGGGATTTGTTTTTTGGCGCCAATGTCACGCAGGGGGAGCGACCCCATAGGCAAGGGTCGCTCCGGGGGCGGGGGGTGGATGTTCGGGGGGCAAATTTATTTTAGGCCATTTCTGCCCCCCCTGGGGGCAGATCGGCCTATTATTAGGCCGATCTGCCACCAGGGGGGGGGCAGAAACCTCTAGGCGCCAGGGCAAATTTTTTTTGTGTTTTTTTTTTTTTGTATGTTTGTTTTTTTAGAGATGGGGAGCGACCCATCAGGCAAGGGTCGCTCCCCTGGGGGGCAAACTGTGTTTAGACCATTTCTGCCCCCCTTGGGGGCAGATTGGTCGATTTTAGGTCAATCTGCCCCCAAAGGGGCAGAAACCACTAGGCACCGGGAATTTGTTTTTTGGCGCCAATGTCACACAGGGGTAGCGACCCCGTAGGCAAGGGTCGCAACTGGGCAGGGGGGGTTTGGGGGGGTGGTGGGTCAAATTTATTTTAGGGCATTTCCCCCCCCCCCCCTGGGCCGGCTGAGCTAGAGGCCAAAATCCACAGGTAGGCACTTTGCAAAAAACACCTCTGTTTTCTGTGAAAAAATATGTTGTGTTTTGGGCCATTTCCTTTTGTGGGCGCTAGGCCTACCCACACAAGTGAGGTACCATTTTTATGGAGAGACTTAGGGGAACGCTGGGTGGAAGGAAATTTGTGGCTCCTCTCAGATTCCAGAACTTTCTGTCACCGAAATGAGAGGAAAAAGTGTTTTCTAGCCAGATTTTGATGTTTGCAAAGAATTCTGGGTAACAGAACCTGGTCCGAGCCCCGCAAGTCACCCCTCCTTGGATTCCCCTAGGTCTCTAGTTTTCAGAAATGCACAGGTTTGGTAGGTTTCCCTAGGTGCCGGCTGAGCTAGAGGCCACAATCTACAGGTAGGCACTTCGCAAAAAACACCTCTGTTTTTTTCCAAAATTTAGGATGTGTCCACGTTGCGCTTTGGGGTGTTTCCTGTCTCCGGCGCTAGGCCTACCCACGCAAGTGAGGTATCATTTTTATCGGGAGACTCGGGGGAACGCTGGGTGGAAGGAAATTTGTAGCTCCTCTCAGATTCCAGAACTTTCTGCCACAAAAATGTGAGGGACATGTGTTTTTTTAGCCAAATTTTGAGGTTTGCAAAGGATTCTGGGTAATAGAACCTGGTCCGAGCCCCGCAAGTCACCCCTCCTTGGATTCCCCTAGGTCTCTAGTTTTCAGAAATGCACAGGTTTGGTAGGTTTCCCTAGGTGCCGGCTGAGCTAGAGGCCAAAATCTACAGGTAGGCACTTCGCAAAAAACACCTCTGTTTTTTTCCAAAATTTAGGATGTGTCCACGTTGCGCTTTGGGGTGTTTCCTGTCGCCGGCGCTAGGCCTACCCACGCAAGTGAGGTATCATTTATATCGGGAGACTTGGGGGAACGCTGGGTGGAAGGAAATTTGTAGCTCCTCTCAGATTCCAGAACTTTCTGCCACAGAAATGTGAGGGACATGTGTTTTTTTAGCCATATTTTGAGGTTTGCAAAGGATTCTGGGTAACAGAACCTGGTCCGAGCCCCGCAAGTCACCCCTCCTTGGATTCCCCTAGGTCTCTAGTTTTCAGAAATGCACAGGTTTGGTAGGTTTCCCTAGGTGCGGGCTGAGCTAGAGGCCAAAATCTACAGGTAGGCACTTCGCAAAAAACACCTCTGTTTTTTTCCAAAATTTAGGATGTGTCCACGTTGCGCTTTGGGGTGTTTCCTGTCGCCGGCGCTAGGCCTACCCACGCAAGTGAGGTGTCATTTTTATCGGGAGACTTGGGGGAACACTGGGTGGAAGGAAATTTGTAGCTCCTCTCAGATTCCAGAACTTTCTGCCACAGAAATGTGAGGGACATGTGTTTTTTTAGCCAAATTTTGAGGTTTGCAAAGGATTCTGGGTAACAGAACCTGGTCCGAGCCCCGCAAGTCACCCCTCCTTAGATTCCCCTAGGTCTCTAGATTTCAGAAATGCACAGGTTTGGTAGGTTTCCCTAGGTGCCGGCTGAGCTAGAGGCCAAAATCTACAGGTAGGCACTTCGCAAAAAACACCTCTGTTTTTTTCCAAAATTTAGGATGTGTCCACGTTGCGCTTTGGGGTGTTTCCTGTCGCCGGCGCTAGGCCTACCCACGCAAGTGAGGTATCATTTTTATCGGGAGACTTGGGGGAACGCTGGGCGGAAGGAAATTTGTAGCTCCTCTCAGATTCCAGAACTTTCTGCCACAAAAATGTGAGGCACATGTGTTTTTTTAGCCAAATTTTGAGGTTTGCAAAGGATTCTGGGTAACAGAACCTGGTCCGAGCCCCGCAAGTCACCCCTCCTTGGATTCCCCTAGGTCTCTTGTTTTCAGAAATGCACAGGTTTGGTAGGTTTCCCTAGGTGCCGGCTGAGCTAGAGGCCAAAATCTACAGGTAGGCACTTTGCAAAAAACACCTCTGTTTTTTTCCAAAATTTAGGATGTGTCCACGTTGCGCTTTGGGGTGTTTCCTGTCTCCGGCGCTAGGCCTACCCACGCAAGTGAGGTATCATTTTTATCGGGAGACTCGGGGGAACGCTGGGTGGAAGGAAATTTGTAGCTCCTCTCAGATTCCAGAACTTTCTGCCACAAAAATGTGAGGGACATGTGTTTTTTTAGCCAAATTTTGAGGTTTGCAAAGGATTCTGGGTAATAGAACCTGGTCCGAGCCCCGCAAGTCACCCCTCCTTGGATTCCCCTAGGTCTCTAGTTTTCAGAAATGCACAGGTTTGGTAGGTTTCCCTAGGTGCCGGCTGAGCTAGAGGCCAAAATCTACAGGTAGGCACTTCGCAAAAAACACCTCTGTTTTTTTCCAAAATTTAGGATGTGTCCACGTTGCGCTTTGGTGTGTTTCCTGTCGCCGGCTCTAGGCCTACCCACGCAAGTGAGGTATCATTTTTATCGGGAGACTTGGGGGAACGCTGGGCGGAAGGAAATTTGTAGCTCCTCTCAGATTCCAGAACTTTCTGCCACAAAAATGTGAGGGACATGTGTTTTTTTAGCCAAATTTTGAGGTTTGCAAAGGATTCTGGGTAACAGAACCTGGTCCGAGCCCCGCAAGTCACCCCTCCTTGGATTCCCCTTGGTCTCTAGTTTTCAGAAATGCACAGGTTTGGTAGGTATCCATAGGTGCCGGCTGAGCTAGAGGCCAAAATCTACAGGTAGGCACTTCGCAAAAAACACCTCTGTTTTCTTCCAAAATTTAGGATGTGTCCACGTTGCGCTTTGGGGTGTTTCCTGTCTCCGGCGCTAGGCCTACCCACGCAAGTGAGGTATCATTTTTATCGGGAGACTCGGGGGAACGCTGGGTGGAAGGAAATTTGTAGCTCCTCTCAGATTCCAGAACTTTCTGCCACAAAAATGTGAGGGACATGTGTTTTTTTAGCCAAATTTTGAGGTTTGCAAAGGATTCTGGGTAATAGAACCTGGTCCGAGCCCCGCAAGTCACCCCTCCTTGGATTCCCCTAGGTCTCTAGTTTTCAGAAATGCACAGGTTTGGTAGGTTTCCCTAGGTGCCGGCTGAGCTAGAGGCCAAAATCTACAGGTAGGCACTTCGCAAAAAACACCTCTGTTTTTTTCCAAAATTTAGGATGTGTCCACGTTGCGCTTTGGGGTGTTTCCTGTCGCCGGCGCTAGGCCTACCCACGCAAGTGAGGTATCATTTTTATCGGGAGACTTGGGGGAACGCTGGGTGGAAGGAAATTTGTAGCTCCTCTCAGATTCCAGAACTTTCTGCCACAGAAATGTGAGGGACATGTGTTTTTTTAGCCATATTTTGAGGTTTGCAAAGGATTCTGGGTAACAGAACCTGGTCCGAGCCCCGCAAGTCACCCCTCCTTGGATTCCCCTAGGTCTCTAGTTTTCAGAAATGCACAGGTTTGGTAGGTTTCCCTAGGTGCGGGCTGAGCTAGAGGCCAAAATCTACAGGTAGGCACTTTGCAAAAAACACCTCTGTTTTTTTCCAAAATTTAGGATGTGTCCACGTTGCGCTTTGGGGTGTTTCCTGTCGCCGGCGCTAGGCCTACCCACGCAAGTGAGGTGTCATTTTTATCGGGAGACTTGGGGGAACACTGGGTGGAAGGAAATTTGTAGCTCCTCTCAGATTCCAGAACTTTCTGCCACAGAAATGTGAGGGACATGTGTTTTTTTAGCCAAATTTTGAGGTTTGCAAAGGATTCTGGGTAACAGAACCTGGTCCGAGCCCCGCAAGTCACCCCTCCTTAGATTCCCCTAGGTCTCTAGATTTCAGAAATGCACAGGTTTGGTAGGTTTCCCTAGGTGCCGGCTGAGCTAGAGGCCAAAATCTACAGGTAGGCACTTCGCAAAAAACACCTCTGTTTTTTTCCAAAATTTAGGATGTGTCCACGTTGCGCTTTGGGGTGTTTCCTGTCGCCGGCGCTAGGCCTACCCACGCAAGTGAGGTATCATTTTTATCGGGAGACTTGGGGGAACGGTGGGCGGAAGGAAATTTGTAGCTCCTCTCAGATTCCAGAACTTTCTGCCACAAAAATGTGAGGCACATGTGGTTTTTTAGCCAAATTTTGAGGTTTGCAAAGGATTCTGGGTAACAGAACCTGGTCCGAGCCCCGCAAGTCACCCCTCCTTGGATTCCCCTAGGTCTCTTGTTTTCAGAAATGCACAGGTTTGGTAGGTTTCCCTAGGTGCCGGCTGAGCTAGAGGCCAAAATCTACAGGTAGGCACTTCGCAAAAAACACCTCTGTTTTTTTCCAAAATTTAGGATGTGTCCACGTTGCGCTTTGGGGTGTTTCCTGTCTCCGGCGCTAGGCCTACCCACGCAAGTGAGGTATCATTTTTATCGGGAGACTCGGGGGAACGCTGGGTGGAAGGAAATTTGTAGCTCCTCTCAGATTCCAGAACTTTCTGCCACAAAAATGTGAGGGACATGTGTTTTTTTAGCCAAATTTTGAGGTTTGCAAAGGATTCTGGGTAATAGAACCTGGTCCGAGCCCCGCAAGTCACCCCTCCTTGGATTCCCCTAGGTCTCTAGTTTTCAGAAATGCACAGGTTTGGTAGGTTTCCCTAGGTGCCGGCTGAGCTAGAGGCCAAAATCTACAGGTAGGCACTTCGCAAAAAACACCTCTGTTTTTTTCCAAAATTTAGGATGTGTCCACGTTGCGCTTTGGTGTGTTTCCTGTCGCCGGCTCTAGGCCTACCCACGCAAGTGAGGTATCATTTTTATCGGGAGACTTGGGGGAACGCTGGGCGGAAGGAAATTTGTAGCTCCTCTCAGATTCCAGAACTTTCTGCCACAAAAATGTGAGGGACATGTGTTTTTTTAGCCAAATTTTGAGGTTTGCAAAGGATTCTGGGTAACAGAACCTGGTCCGAGCCCCGCAAGTCACCCCTCCTTGGATTCCCCTTGGTCTCTAGTTTTCAGAAATGCACAGGTTTGGTAGGTATCCATAGGTGCCGGCTGAGCTAGAGGCCAAAATCTACAGGTAGGCACTTCGCAAAAAACACCTCTGTTTTCTTCCAAAATTTAGGATGTGTCCACGTTGCGCTTTGGGGTGTTTCCTGTCTCCGGCGCTAGGCCTACCCACGCAAGTGAGGTATCATTTTTATCGGGAGACTCGGGGGAACGCTGGGTGGAAGGAAATTTGTAGCTCCTCTCAGATTCCAGAACTTTCTGCCACAAAAATGTGAGGGACATGTGTTTTTTTAGCCAAATTTTGAGGTTTGCAAAGGATTCTGGGTAATAGAACCTGGTCCGAGCCCCGCAAGTCACCCCTCCTTGGATTCCCCTAGGTCTCTAGTTTTCAGAAATGCACAGGTTTGGTAGGTTTCCCTAGGTGCCGGCTGAGCTAGAGGCCAAAATCTACAGGTAGGCACTTCGCAAAAAACACCTCTGTTTTTTTCCAAAATTTAGGATGTGTCCACGTTGCGCTTTGGGGTGTTTCCTGTCGCCGGCGCTAGGCCTACCCACGCAAGTGAGGTATCATTTTTATCGGGAGACTTGGGGGAACGCTGGGTGGAAGGAAATTTGTAGCTCCTCTCAGATTCCAGAACTTTCTGCCACAGAAATGTGAGGGACATGTGTTTTTTTAGCCATATTTTGAGGTTTGCAAAGGATTCTGGGTAACAGAACCTGGTCCGAGCCCCGCAAGTCACCCCTCCTTGGATTCCCCTAGGTCTCTAGTTTTCAGAAATGCACAGGTTTGGTAGGTTTCCCTAGGTGCCGGCTGAGCTAGAGGCCAAAATCTACAGGTAGGCACTTCGCAAAAAACACCTCTGTTTTTTTCCAAAATTTAGGATGTGTCCACGTTGCGCTTTGGGGTGTTTCCTGTCGCCGGCGCTAGGCCTACCCACGCAAGTGAGGTGTCATTTTTATCGGGAGACTTGGGGGAACGCTGGGTGGAAGGAAATTTGTAGCTCCTCTCAGATTCCAGAACTTTCTGCCACAGAAATGTGAGGGACATGTGTTTTTTTAGCCAAATTTTGAGGTTTGCAAAGGATTCTGGGTAACAGAACCTGGTCCGAGCCCCGCAAGTCACCCCTCCTTAGATTCCCCTAGGTCTCTAGTTTTCAGAAATGCACAGGTTTGGTAGGTTTCCCTAGGTGCCGGCTGAGCTAGAGGCCAAAATCTACAGGTAGGCACTTCGCAAAAAACACCTCTGTTTTTTTCCAAAATTTAGGATGTGTCCACGTTGCGCTTTGGTGTGTTTCCTGTCGCCGGCTCTAGGCCTACCCACGCAAGTGAGGTATCATTTTTATCGGGAGACTTGGGGGAACGCTGGGCGGAAGGAAATTTGTAGCTCCTCTCAGATTCCAGAACTTTCTGCCACAAAAATGTGAGGGACATGTGTTTTTTTAGCCAAATTTTGAGGTTTGCAAAGGATTCTGGGTAACAGAACCTGGTCCGAGCCCCGCAAGTCACCCCTCCTTGGATTCCCCTTGGTCTCTAGTTTTCAGAAATGCACAGGTTTGGTAGGTATCCATAGGTGCCGGCTGAGCTAGAGGCCAAAATCTACAGGTAGGCACTTTGCAAAAAACACCTCTGTTTTCTTCCAAAAATTTGGATGTGTCCACGTTGCGCTTTGGGGCGTTTCCTGTCGCGGGCGCTAGGCCTACCCACACAAGTGAGGTATCTTTTTTATCGGGAGACTTGGGGGAACATAGATTAGCAAAACAAGTGTTATTGCCCCTTGTCTTTCTCTACATTTTTTCCTTCCAAATATAGGAGAGTGTGTAAAAAAGACATCTATTTGAGAAATGCCCTGTAATTCACATGCTAGTTTGGTCACCCCGGAATTCAGATATGTGCAAATAACCACTGCTCCTCAACACCTTATCTTGTGCCCTTTTTGGAAATACAAAGGTTTTCTTGATAGCAATTTTTTACTCTTTATATTTCAGCAAATGAATTGCTTTATACCCGGTATAGATTGAAAACGCACGTCAGGGTGCAGCTCATTTATTGGCTCTGGGTTCCTTGGGTTCTTGATGAACCTACAAGCCCTATATATCCCCGCAACCAGAGGAGTCGAGCAGACGTAACGGTATATTGCTTTCGATAATCTGACATTGCAGGGAAAAGTTACAGAGTAAAACGTAGAGAAACATTTATGTTTTTTTCACCTCAATTTCAATATTTTTCTTTTTCAGTTGTTATTTTCTGTAGGAAACCCTTGTAGGATCTACACAAATGACCCCTTGCTGAATTCAGAATTTTGTCTACTTTTCAGAAATGTTTAGGTTTCTGGGATCCAGCATTGGTTTCATGCCCATTTCTGTCACTGACTGGAAGGAGGCTGAAAGCACAAAAAACTGCAAAAATGGGGTATGCCCCAGTAAAATGCCAAAATTGTGTTGAAAAATTGGGTTTTCTGATTCAAGTCTGCCTGTTCCTGAAACCTGGGAAGCTGCTGAGTTTAGCACCGCAAACCCTTTGTTGATGCCATTTTCAGGGGAAAAACCACAAGCCTTTTTCTGCAGCCACTTTTTCCAATTTGTTTGAAAAAAACGAAATTTTCACTGTATTTTGGCCAATTTCTTGGCCTCCTTCAAGGGAACCCACAAAGTCTGGGTACCTCTAGAATCCCTAGGATGTTGGAAAAAAAGGACGCAAATTTGGCTTGGTTAGCTTATGTGGACAAAAAGTTATGAGGGCCTAAGCGCGAACTGCCCCAAATAGGCAAAAAAAGGCCCGGCACAGGAGGGGGAAAAGGCCTGGCAGCGAAGGGGTTAAATACTCTGGTGAGTTGCACATTGCATTTTGGTAAAGGTAGTCCTGTACATTTATGTTGTATGTTTAGTAGATATACATCTTTGCCTTTAAATTTATATATATAGGGAGGGAGAGAGAGAGAGAGAGAGAGCGAGAGAGAGAGTCTCTCCCTTTACACACACACATATATATATATATATATATATATATATATATATATATATATATATATATATGTGTGTGTGTTGAGAGAGAGAGAGAGAGAGAGAGAGAAAACAAACAAGAGACAGCTCTCCCCTGCAGCCCCGGGAAACCATCACCTCCACTGAGCATACATAAATACTAGGTAGTTAATTAGCAATGTTTGTATCTGTTTCAATTAATACATATTTGATACACATGACATACTCTAAATAGATTTTTGTCAAAGGGTGTTTATTGAAGTGCTAACATATAGGGGGGAAGTGCAATGTGATGGGGTGATGATGGAGGAAAGTCCAGGGTATTGTTCCAGTCTATTTGTAGCACAGGTGCATTGTCCAAGGGAACATAGGAAGGGGAGCAATGGCAGTTCAAGGTGGACAGGGTGACTGAGTGGGACACAAGGGTGACAATCAGGAGAGTCTCATTTTCTGTCGGGTTCTTGGCAAGTGTCTCTGGCTTCTGTCTGGATCGCAGGGAACATTTGTGGGGTGGTTCACTTTCTGCAGGGGGAGGAGTGATGGTGACCTGTGAGTCCTGTGGTGGGGCCTCCTGGTCACTAGCGGCACTGGAAGTGGGAAGCTGTTCAGATGACTGGCTAGTGGCAGGGGCCCGCTGGTGTGAGACTGCCTCCCTCATAATGTTGGCGATGTCTGCCAGCACCCCTGCTATGGAGATCAGCGTGTTGTTGATGCCTGCAAGCCCACCCCGATCCCCTGATACTGTCCCTCCTGCAGCCGCCTGTTCTCCTGCACGTTATTCAGGATCTGACCCATCGTGTCCTTTGAATGTTGATAGGCTCCTAGGATCTCAGAGCATGCCTCCTGGAGAGTCGGTTCCCTGGTCCTGTCCTCCCCCTAGCACACAAAAGTCCTCCCAATGTCCCTGTTGGCCTGTGCCTCTGTCCCCTGAACTGTGTGCCCACTGCCACTGACCCCAGGTCCATGATTGTCTTAGGTGCGAGCTGTGGCCTGGCGGCCTTGTAGAGGTGGACACACCGCTCATTGCCGTGTCCTGGGGACAGACGTGTGGGTATGCTGGGTGGATGCTGTGGTGGTGTTTCCAGATGGGGGAGGCTCTGTGCTGGGGTGTAACGGGCTGTCCAGTGGTCCCTGAAGGGCCAGGTAGATCATCCAGATCCTGAAGACCAGAGTTACTGTCATCACTGTGGGCCTCTTCTGTTGGGGGACTGGATAGTGCTGGCACCTCCTCTCCAGTGACATTGGCTGTGTTAGCTTTGGGGATGTAAAGGATGCGTTATGGTTAATGTGTATGACATGTTGTACATCCCTGGCTTGCCCTCTATGGTTGGATTTGCCCTGCCAGCTTTCTCTTGTGTATGTTAGTGTGTGCTGGGATTGTTAGTTCTCTATGGTGTGCATGCTTTAGTGATGAGTGTCCATGCAGGGCTGTGAGGGGTGTCAATGGATTGATATGGCATGCAGGGCTTGGCATTGGGATAAGTGAGATGTGATGGTGGGGTGTGTGGGATGTAGTGGAGTGATGGGAGTGAGGGAGGGTATCTGATGGCATACAGGTGGGGGTGATAATAGTAGAGAGTTGACTTATCAGAGTCCAGCCCTCCTCCAACTGCGGCTAGGCCCTCAGGATGCAGTATCATCAAGACTTGCTCCTCCCATGCTGTGAGTTGTGGGGGGAGGAGGGAGGGCCCACCGTCAGTCCTTTGTATAGCGAGCTGGTGTCTTGCTCTTATGGAACGTAGCTTCCCCGTAGGTTGTTCCACCTCTTCCTTATGTCATCTCTAGTTCTTGGGTGCTGTCCCACGGTGTTGACCCTGCCCACAATTCTCCGCCATAGCTCCATCTTCCTTGCTATTGATATCTGCTGCACCTGTGTTCCAAATAGCTGTGGCTCTATCCTGACAATTTCCTCCACCATGACCCTTAGCTCCTCCTCTGTGAAATGGGGGTGTCTTTGTGGTGCCATGGGTGTTATGTGATGTGTGTTGGTGAGGATGTCCTGGGTAATGTGTTGGGGTGTGTGATGTGGAGTGCGTGAGTGGTGTATAGGTGTGAGTAATGTATGGCTGTAGTTGTGTCAGTGGTCTTGGTGTCTCTCTGGTGGCAATGGTTTTTAGTCATAAAGGGTTGTGGGTACTGTCGGTGTGTGTTTTATAGTGGTGTGGGTGGTGTGTGTATTGGTGCCAGATGTGTGTTGTTTGAATTGTCCAATGTGGTGTTGTTTTGTCTATGGGTGTCCATTGTGAGCGTGGCGGTATGTACCACCAATGGTTTACCACTATTGAATGTCCGCCATGGTGATTCGTGGGTCATAATGTAGTGGGTGTTGTTCTGTTGGGGTAACAGTGTGGGTTTTGGGACCGTCCCTTTATCACTGGCCTTTGGGTTGGCATATTTGTGAATGTGGCTGAATTCTGTCAGATTGGTGTGTGTGTGTGTGTCATAATATGGTGAACGGATATCCGCCGTCGCGGCAGTAAGTTGGCGGCCATCAGCGTGGTAGTAAGTGGGATTTACTGCCAATGTCATAATGAGGGCCTTAATTTGGTACCAAATTTGCTATATTTAGTTTATTTCTTTGGGAAATAAGACTTCATTATTTTAAAATAAAGTCTCTCAATGTTAGCCTAGCCTTAATTTAGCTGTTTCCCTCACCAGGGCTTATACAACATCTTTTATAAAGTCCCTGCTTATATTTACATTGCACCCAACCCTGAGGGCACCTAGGGTAGACCGTATGGGTGACTTATATGCAAAAATAAGTTAGTTTGAGACATTGGAAGTACATTTAATTCCAAAGTCAAATTTGGTATTAATTTATTGTAAGGTAATTATAACTTGAGCCGCTATCATGCACAACTTTTACTTTAATAATTTGAGTGATAATGTTTTATACATATTTTTAATTATGTTATTGCAGTTGTCATGAGTTCTTTTATATATGGGTGATTAGCAGTGCATGGCGAGGGCATGAGTTATAGTTGTCTTAGTGTACGAGTTATAGTTGCTTGAAAGAACTCTGACAATAACTGCTGAATTTCGATGGTTTTGTATGAATAAATTCAGATCCTAACTATAACATCCCTGTAATCTTTTGTTTTTTAGGTGAATTTCCTAGGTGTTTTTTAATTTTATTTCCTAACTATAACGTACCTGTGACCTTTGATTTTTTCTGTGAATTTCTATGGTTTGTTTAACGTAAAGCAATTTTCGTTACTATAAGTTAATCAAACTGTGGTTAGGCCCTGCGGCCATCCCCTATAGCCAATCAACCCTGCTTGGCACACATCCTTTGGCTGTGCACTGTGGGGGTTGGCCACAGGGTCTGGCCTGCAGCCAAACCCTGCAGCCAACTCCTATAACAACCCAAACTCACATGGCCCCCCTCCCCAGGCCGATCTCAGACCCAGGAAATCCTTCCCCCAGGGCCCAGCCTAAATACTTTTAAAAATAAGTCAGGTGGAGGGCCATGCAGCCCCCCTCCCAGGCCAATCATGGCCATGGGGACCTCATCCAGTGGGACAAGGCCTAATTATTAGTTTTTTGGAGGGGATGGGGCCACATGGTCCCCATCCACCTGGGACCACATTCCTCAGCTTAATTTTTTTTTTTGGGGGGGGAGGGTGTCCACACAGCCCCCTCCCCAGGCTAATCTTGGCCCTCAGGACCTCATCTCCTGGGGCCCAACCATGTGACCTGGGTGCCCCCCAGGGCACCCAGTCATAATGTTGGGGACTGTGGGGGGAACCTGAATGCCACCATGTTCCCAGCTGACTCCCCACCTCCTGTAGGAGCCAGCATTGCTGTCACTGTGAGAGCAATTGTTTCCTCTGTCTCCTTGCCTTCATCTTTGCAGGCAGGGAGACAGAGGAAACCTCCTCTCCAATGAAAGGATAGCTATTTGGCAGCTCTCCCTTCATATGACTGGTGTGTTTTCAGTGGCTTGGCAGTAGCTGTCAAAGCTGCCACCAAGCCACATCAAACAGCTATGTCCTTGGGTGAGCACAATGAACATAGATTAGAGACCTGTAGCCATCTGTAGTGATCACACCAGGAGTATTTGTCACATCACCAACATCTGCAAAATAAATTGCCAGAGGGAACAGTAAGTGGGCATAGAAGTGGGGAATATCAGCATGCCATTGCCACGCAGATTACAACCAAACTCATTGAAATGTACACTGTCCTACCTGTGTGTCATTGGAAGTACTGTCATACAACTCATGTTCTCTTGTCTTAATCCTCATCCTCTGCCTCCTCATCTTCACTGTCCACAGGGTCTACTGCTGCCACAGGGGCATCTACAGTCTCCTCCTCCTGCAGTAAAGGGACATGGTGTCTGAGGGCCAGGTTATGCAACATGTAGCATGGCACTACTATCTGGCAGACCTTCTGAGGTGAGTAGCACAGGGATCCACCTGTTAGATGGAGGCACCAGAACCTGGCCTTCAGGAGGCCAAAGGTTCTCTCAATAATCCTTCTGGTTTGCCCATGTGCATCATTATAAAGTTCTTCTGCCTTTGTCCTGGCATTCCTCACAGAGGTCAGCAGCCATGATAGATTTGGGTAACCAGAGTCACCTGCAAATATTGAAGGACAACATTTAGCCACACACTATACTATATGGCCAACACAACAGACATACACCAACGTATACTGGGTGGGAACCAGGGCTGACCTATTAGCCACACCTTGTGCCTCTGTAGTTGGCCCATCACATTTAGGATGCTGCTATTCCTTAGGACAAAGTCATCATGCGCTGACTCAGGATACTTAGCATTGACGTGGGAGATGTACTGGTCCACCGAGCACACTATCTGAACATTCATGGAGTGGAAACTCTCATGATTCCTGAACACCTGTTCATTCTACCGGGGGAGGGGGGCAAATGCAATATGTGTACCATTAATCACCCCAATAATGTTGGAGATATGTCACATTGCATAAAACCCGGCCTTCACAGTTGACAAATCCTCAGCCTGGGGGAAAACAATGTAGCTGAACATGTGTTTTATCAGGGCAGACAACACGCTTGTCAGCACTATTGAGAACGTTGGCTGTGACATTCCTGCTGCCAAGCCCACTGTCACTTGGAAAGAACCAGTTGCCAGGAAATGGAGTACAGATAGCACTTGCACAAGAGGGGGGATCCCAGTGGGGTGACAGATATCAGGTCAGGCTCCAATAGGGCACGCAGCTCTATGATTGTGGCCCTGTCAAGTCTTTAGGTGAGGATAATGTGCCTGTCCTCCAGTGTAGCCAAGTCCACCAGTGGTCTGCATACAGGGGTATGTCTCTATCTCCTATTAATCCGCAGCAGTAAGAATCTAAGGGACAAAAGAGTGAGGAAGCAGTCACAAACTGAACATAGGAGCCACAGCAGGAGTTTGCAATTTGTAAACTTGTAAAGGGTCAGTGCGATTTGTTCAGGATGTGTCCATTTCTCCTATGATGCAGCATTATTCTATAGAGCTACCCCTCTGAAATGGCATCCGCCTGTCCTGTGAGGAGGTACAGGTAGAAGTGAGGTAACGTTGTGCACCGTAGCAGGAGGTGGTTGGGAACCGCTGTGAAACTCCTCATTGGTTAATATTGGGCCCTATGAGTTACAGTCGCCAATGGTGATCTAGGCCGGTGGTGACGGTATGCACTTCCGCAGAGGTGATCGCCATTTTCTATCTGATCCCTAACTTGCTACCTGACCTTCCATAGGAGAGGACCTTCACTGCATGTGCTGCTGTGACCTGTGTCTGGAACCAACCATGGTCCGTGTGACTAGGGAAAGATCCCCAGCCTTCACTTCAGAGGAGTTGGAGAGACTAGTTGATGGGGTCCTACCCCAGTACGGACTGCTGTATGGGCCTCCAGACCAACAGGTGAGTACACTGTGGGCACGATGCATGTGGCATGAATGCATGGAGTTGTGTGTCTGAAGGCCTCATGTAAGAGGGGTGGTTAGATGTCCTCTTTGCAGTGTACACACTTTGTGTTGGGCCATGTGTGTGCCAATGGAGATGCATACGGGTATGGTGGGCTATATGTGTAACAGTGTGGACTGTTTGTCTAATGTTTTTTTCCTGTGTGTATTGCCTCTGCAGGTCAGCGCCCATCAAAAGAAGGGTATATGGAGTGCCATCACCAAGGGTGTGCGGACCCCGGGAGTCTATGGCAGGTGGAGCACCCACTGTCGCAAACGGTGGGATGACCTGAGACGCTGGGCACCAAAGACGATGGAGGCCCAGCTGGGGATGGCCTCCCAATGGTGAAGAGGTGCCCATCGAACCCTGACCCCCCTGATGGCCTGCATGCTGGCGGTGGCCTATCCAGAGCTGGATGGGTGCTTGAGGGCTTCACAGCAGCAACAAGGGGGTGAGTAAAGTGCCTCTCATTACAACTTACAGCTGGTGGGGTGGTATCCGGGTGGTGGCTGTGTGTCAGTGGGTGCCCCTAGGCCAGGCCTGACATAGCAGCGTAGGTCTTCTGGTGGGAAGTGTTCTGAAGGGATAATCCTGCCTACCTAGCTAGTAAGCATCCAATACTGGTCAGGGCTGTGTGGGTCCCAGATGTGCTGCAGTTGGCGGTGTGTGCCCCTCCTTGTGCCTTGGTGGCTAGAAATATCTGTGGTGGTGCAATGCATAGTGCGTAGGCCTTTTCCCTGTGTGTGAGGGTGCTGTGTACGCCAACGGTGGTGTTGGTGCAGTCATTGACCCAGTGTATCCTTTGTCTCTCTCCCCCGTTCTTGTTTTGTCATTCTGTCCTTATGTGCATTAGCATCATCTGGCGGAGGAGCAGAGGCACTGGTGTCGGAGGGAGCTGCATCTTACAGGACCCAGCAGGCAGAGTCCGCTGACACTGAGGACACCAGTGGGACGGAGGGCAAGGGGAGCACCATGGCAGAGATTGGAGGGGACAATTCACACACAGATATGTCCTCCTATAGAAGATCCCTGGTGGTGATGGACACTTCTGTGACCACCCCAGCTACAGGTACAGCCTCCACCCCCATACCAGCACCACCCTCCCAGCAGCCCTGAGTGAGGAGGTTATTGACCTCCTGACATCCATCTCTGTAGGGCAGACAACCATTGAGAATGCCATCCAGGGGTTGGCAGCCCTGATGCAACAATCCACTGCATTCCTAGAGGGCATTCACAGTGGATTGGCAGTCCAACAGAGATCGATTCAGGCTCTGGCCTCCTCTCTGATGGCAGCCATTGTCTCTGTTTCTACCGTCCCCCCCTCCAACTACCACTTCCCAGTCCCGGTCTCCTCTACCCCAACCCATTGAAAGCACACAGCCTGACAAGCATGCACACAGAGCAATACTCAAGAGTGTCACAAGCACACACAAGCACCACACTTATTCCCTCAAACACTCACGCAAACACCATACAGTTACAGACACTACAACATCCACTGCCTCCACTGTCTCCCCCTCCTCCCCCTCCACCACTCCCTCCCAGTCACGTCCACACTCACACCTGCATGCACTACATCAGCATCCACTACCGGCATCACGACAACAAGAAGAACACACATCTCACTGGCAGACACCTCCACAACATCTATGCACATGCCCCCTGTGCCCTCTCCCACTCTGTCTGTCCCCCTCTCCTAAAGTAAAGAAATGCAAGCACTGAGACACCCAAAAGTCATCCAGCTCACAACAGCATACAGCCCAGGCACCTGCACCCAAAGCCAGCAGACAGACACCTCCAACAACTACTCCCTCTTTCCGCCCCAATGACCCTAAGAAACTTTTCCTATCCACCATTGACCTCTCCCCTTCCTCTCCATTCCCCTGTCCTGCACATAAGGCCAGGCTATCACGAACCCAGCCAAGCACCTTAGCCACACAGTCCACGGGACCAGTTCCATCCACACCTACTCGTGGTGGAAAGGATTCCAGGCCACATATACTGAATGGGAAGGAGCCTGCACCAGCAGTCAAGAAGGGCAAGGATCCTGCACCTGCCACCTGAAAGGGGAAGGAGCCTGCACCAGCAGGCAAGAAGGGCCAGGAGACTGCACCAGCAGCTGTCACGGAGCCACCACTACCAACCATGATTGTGCATCCATCCAGGGTGCTGGGGATGTGCAGGAGCCTCCCACCACCACCACAGTGCAGCCGTCACCGCCGGCGGACGCAATGTGATCCTGCCTCCATGGGCTGCTGTGCGGCATGTCCACCCCAGAACCAATGAGCAAGACATACACCTGAAAGACTCTGGCCTTACATTCCCCAGGACCAAGCACAGGGCATGTTGCCCCCTCCTGAACCAGTGGGGAAGACACCCACCTCAGAGACTATGGCCTTGTACTCCCCAGGACCAGGCACAGGGCATGTAGACACCTCCAGAACCAGTGGGTAAGACACCCACCTGAGAGACTGTGGCCTTGCACTCCCCAGGACCAAGCACAGGGCATGTTCCTCCTTCAGAACCAGTGGGGAATACACCCACCTGAGAGACTGTGGCCTAGCACTTCCCAGGACCAAGCACAGGGGATGTTGCCCCCTCCAGAACCAGTGGGCAAGACACCTACCTGAGAGACTGTGGCCTAGCACTCCCCAGGACAAAGGGCAGGAAATGTTGCCCACTCCAGAACCAGTGGGCAAGACACCCACCTGAGAGACTGTGGACTTGCGCTCCACAGGACCAAGCACAGGGCATGTTGCTGCCTCCAGAACCAGTGGGGAAGGCACCCGCTCCAGAGACTGTGGCCTAGCACTCCCCAGGACCAAGCACAGGGCATGTTGCCCCTTCCTGAACCAGTGGGCAAGACACCCACCTGAGAGACTGTGGCCTTGCACTCCCCAGAACCAAACAAAGGGCATGTTGCCCCCTCCAGAACCAGTGGTGAAGACACCCACTCTGGAGACTGTGGCCTTGAACTCCGCAGGACCAAGCACAGGGCATGTTGCCCCCTCCAGAACCAGTGGGAAGACACCCACCTGAGAGACTGTGGCCTTGCACTACCCAGCACCAAGCACAGGGCATGTTGTCTCCTCCAGAACCAGTGGGGAAGACATCCACTCCAGAGACTGTGGCCCTCCCCTCCCCAGGACCAAGCACAGGGCATGTTGCCCCCTCCAGAACCAGTGGGCAAGAGACCCACCTGAGAGACTGTGGCCTTGCACTCCCCAGGACCAAATACAGAGCATATTGCCCCCTCCAGAACCAGTGGTCTTGTTTCCGCTTCAGGCTGAGGTGCCCCCCTCCCCCTGAGGTGCCTGCCTATTTGCCAGATGATGCCCCTGCAGTGTTCTCTCCGTATTGATGCAGGTGACAAGGCGGGCCTTGGACTTTCCCATAGGGCCATGTGGGCCACGCGAACTGAGGACTGGGCAGTGTCCCTTTTGCTGTACATTTGTGGATATATGTAACATTGGCTAAGGTATTTTTCTACTGTGTTGCTATTATTACACTCACTTTAGTAAATTTGTTTTGTCCTTGCATTATACAGCCAATTTAGGGGGATTAACTTGTTTTCTTGTGCATCTGGTTGTGTGTATGGTGTGTGTGTATGGGGTGTGTGTAGTGTGTGTGTGTGTCACTGTCATTTTCCTTCCTCCCTCCCTTGTGTGCTAGGCGGCTGTACTCACCGTCGTTGTCTTCGCCGGCGTTGGTGTTCGTGGTTGAGCAGAACGTAGGATATCATTAGAAATACATGCAGTTCGGGTTCCATGGCGGCATGGTTCTTCCCTGTGTCTCCAATGGTGAGTCCATTGACTTCTGATCTCTGTTTCCAACAGGCTTTTGATGTCATTGGTACTGCCCTGGAAAAGGTGGCGGTTTGCAGGGTCTTAATATGGTGGGCGGAACTTTGACATCCGTCTGGCTGTAGGAGGCTACCTCTGTGGTGGCTGTTTTTTCTGTCCTGGCGTGTGTGGTACATTGGATGTCTTTTGGAGATCTTTCCACCATGGTCATAATTTGGCGGTAATTACCGTTGGTCTGTTGGTGATATTACCGCCACTTTATCACCGACCGCCAGGGTTGTAATGAGGGCCTAAATGTTATAATAAGTCCGGTAACTTGCCAATGTTGAATTTAATATAACTAGCTAAGGGAAATAGTTTTAGAACTCTTAATGAAAGTTACCAAATTCAGCCCTGTAGTGCCCTTTCCTGATTGGTCAATCTCTGGCAGCCTGAACCAGGCTACCTTAATGAGGTGTGAAGTGGCCTGGGCTGAAACAAACAAAGCATCTGATGGACAGAGAAGATGCTACAGCAAATGGCAGAGCAGGATACGGGGAGAGCAGCAAAGCTAGTCATCAAAGGAGGGAAAGCCATTTGGGACAGAAACTGGACCTCCCACATTTCCTGCTCCCCCAGACAGATGGGAGCCCCATTGATAAGAATAGGAGAGGGGCTGAGAGAGGTCTATTAAAGTAGACTTAGCCTCACCAGTTGGTGAACTCAGCCATATCTAACCTCCTAGAATAAATTTTCACCATCTTGGATTTTTAGAAAATTATGCTTTCTGGGATGATTTTTGCCACACTTCAAAGGAAATAGTCACCTCTAGAGTGAATGAGTGGGTGCATAAGGGTCTGAGTGGGAGAAAGAGATTAGAAAAGAGAAACTGAGAGAGAGAGAAAGATATTAGAGTTTGATGAATTATACACTCAGAATTAGATATTTCTGGACAAATGGACAAGAAAAATGTATTTGTCAATTAAAAAGAGCGAGATCTCCTTTCATTATGAACCTTAAAATGTGAAAGTAAACAAAACAATTAAAGTAGGGAAATCACCACAGACACACCTGGATTAGAACTCCCACCTCTTCACATGAGAGACTGAGACCTTAACCATGCTCTCTCTATCTCTCTCTCTAGCTCTCTCTCTCTCTCTCTCACTCTCTCTCTTCTCTCTCTTTCTCTCTCCTCTCTCTGATTTTTCAGTTGGTGGAGTCCCATCCGATGACTCCTCTTCCAGTAATTCTGAGGGAGATGATGATGATGACAGTCATGCTGTCCCTTCCCAAGCACAGTCTGTGTAGTGGGATCGCGGAAGCAGGTTAGCACAACCAAGAGAGCAGCCGCATGCGGTGGCAACCACAGAGTGGTGTCTTGGCAGCCCTCCAATTTAGTTCAGCCTCAAATTCCACATTTTACTGGTGACACTGAACGTAAGGCTGACATGTCCACCTTTTTGCCAGTTGAGTGCGTCCATCTCTTTTTGATGTAATTGAAATGCAGTGCATGCTGCATTTCAATGACAATTCTGCTGCCTTTCCCTTGACCTATCCAGACCATGACAGGTTGCTCAAAATTTTGCATGTTGTAGAACATTTGTCTGCCAGGTTTCCAGAGATTTATATGCCTGGAAAAAATATAGTAGTCAATGAGTCCTTGATCCAGGGTGGCTGCTTTTCAGGCAATACATTGTGAGCAAAAGTGCTTGTAATGACATAAAGCTTTACATGCTGTGTGAGAACTCCACCGACTATGTGCACATCATGAGAGTGCATACAGGAAGGACTGCACTCTAAACTCTGCAGGTTGCCCTCCTACACTAGGAGGTCACAGGAAAGATTGCATGGGAGCTTGTTCAGCCACACTTTCACAAAGGTTATAATATTTATGTGGACAATTTCTATACAGGAGTGGAGCTATTCATTGAGCTCTACAAAACTGATGCTGTGACCTGTGGTACAGTTCATGGTCTTTCCCAAAAGGTTTCCTGTAGGAACTTTTTGCAAGAGAGTCCAGAAATCGCACAGTACTGTGTTAAGTTCCAACAAACTTCCCACAGTCAAGTTCTCGGATAGATGTGATGTGTACGTACTCACTACAATTCTTGCTGAGAGCACTTCCCTCATCATGGTTTGGAGTCAGATGGCTGAAGTCCACAAGCTCACCTGTATACATGTGGGAAAGGGCCTTTTTTTAAAATATATATACCTATTTTATTAATTCCAACACATATTGTCAGTCACAAATACAAATACAAAAACTGGGGCAATGCATTCCATATTCCATAGGTTAACAGAGCATCTGTTTGCTTATTCATAGTACAGATTTATCAGTAGACAACAAGCGATATAGTCAAGAGATAGCTACATGGTTCATTGCGATATCATGTGTCACCCCTGAATGCTTTGGATGTGTCCAATCTATTTCACCTCTCACCCATTGGCTTAGTTTTCATAGCATATTACAAACATGGAGTCATGTATATCTAGTCCAATTCTCTACTGGTCACAGACGGAGGTTCGAATAATTAGGCAAAATCAGTTTTGTTGTCATTCGTGCACACTCATTTCCAACGCATCCCTGTAAACAAAGGTCCCTCCCAGCCTCCCAATGCCCCCCCTTATCACAGCAAAACTCCAGAGCTTAATACCTTTCGGATATGGCTCTCGTAACTCTGTGAGTCATGGCGGGCACTCATCGTTTTTAATTTCCAGCTTAGTAAGAAGCTCCTCCCAAGTGTCACAACCTGTGCGTGTCTGTCCCTTATCCTGCAAGGCTCGTAACACTCGCGTCTCCATCCGTGCCCATCGCAATGTCATAGCACGCCATTTATGCAGCTCCGGCAGCCTGGACGCCTTCCAGTTCATAGCAATCTATCGCTTGTACATAATGAATGCCAAGTCAGCAAACCTGTGAATGTATATATGTTGCTTGGCTCTGATTCATATCACCAAAAGACAAGATTCTGGTTCCAATGGGAACGCATGTTCCGTAATATCAGTGATATCTGTCGCTATATCATGCCAAACTTTCTGCAGGGGCCTACAATGCCACACCATACGGTAAAAGTGTGCTGCTTGAATCCCACATCGGGGGCATGCTGGATTAGATGTAGGGTACATGCGCTGAATACGAAGTAGGAACAGGTATGTCTGGTGCACAAAGTTAAACTGGGTATACCAGAGCCCAGGATTTTGCGATACTCGCTGCACCTGTTGAAGGGCCACAGACCATGTCTCAGGGGTCAAAGGCACAAGGAGAACTGCATTCCATCTCTGCCTCGCTACCTCAAGACTATTGTCATCCACTTAAGTTAGGGCTTTAAATACATTTCTAATCACTTTTGTTAGGCCTCTATCTGAAAGCAAAAAGTGTAGTGTGGGAGAAGTTACAGGCTCCTGGTCTCCCTCTGCCCATGCTTTTTTAATCAAATGACATATGGTATAGTATGACATAAAGGGGGTGATTCTGAGCTTGGCGGGCGGCGGGAGCCGCCCGCCAAGCGGGAACCGCCAGAAGACCGTACCGCGGTCAAAAGACCGCGGCGGTCATTCTGGGTTTCCCACTGGGCTGGCGGGTGACCGCAAAAAGGCCGCCCGCCAGCCCAGCGGGAAACACCCTTCCACGAGGAAGCCGGCTCCGAATGGAGCCGGCGGAGTGGAAGGGGTGCGACGGGTGCAGTAGCACCCGTCGTGAATTTCAGTGTCTGCTAAGCAGACACGGAAATTCTAAGTGGGGCCCTCTTACGGGGGCCCCTGCAGTGCCCATGCCATTGGCATGGGCACTGCAGGGGCCCCCAGGGGCCCCACGACACCCCATACCGCCATCCTGTTCCTGGCGGCCGAAACCGCCAGGAACAGGATGGTGGTATGGGGGTCGGAATCCCCATGGCGGCGCAGCAAGCTGCGCCGCCATGGAGGATTCCCCTGGGCAGCGGAAAGCCGGTGGTACACCGCCGACTTTCCGTTTCTGGCCGCGGCTGTACCGCCGCGGTCAGAATGCCCAAAGGAGCACCGCCAGCCTGTTGGCGGTGCTCCCGCGGACCACGGCCCTGGTGGTTTTTACCGCCAGGGTCAGAATGACCGCCAAAGTGTCCCGATCCCACCGAAGCAAGGTCCCTAATAGTTTCAAAAGACATTAAAATACCATAATCAAAAGAATCTCTTTTTTTTTTTTTTTTTCGCTGTATACGGAACATGCGGATGGGCAAGAAAAGCAGATAGAAAACTGGCTAGCCCAAGATATCTTGCCAGAGATTTCGCAACAAGCTCGGGAATGGCCCTATTACGGCTGAGGAGGTAAGGGCGGCCTTAGTGGGGGGCAAAGACGGGAAAGCCCCGGGCCCTGATGGTATCCCGGTGGAGGTGTATAAAGTTTTAGGGGATCTAATAAGCCCGATTTTGTTGGACTTATTTGGTAGAATTTTTTCTAATGAGATAGATATGCCTCTCTCTTGGAATGAGGCAGTTATTATGTTGATTTTGAAGCCGGGTAAAAACCCGACTAACCGTGCATCTTACAGACCTATCTCACTTTTGAATAGTGACTTTTAGCTATTTTCAAAAATTATAGCGGACAGACTAAACAGAGTTGCAAATAACTTAATACACCCAGATTAGAAGGGCTTTTCAAAAGGTAGATACCTCCACGAGCTGACATATGAATTGATTGGGGCAATAGACCTTGCGGTATCACTCGATTCCCCTTTAGGGATTATTACAATTGATGCAGCTAAAGCCTTCGATCAAGTAAATTGGGACTATTTAAAGTTCCTGCTAAGGAAGGCTAATTTGGGAACTAATGTGTGTGGGGTAGTAAATCAAATCTATAGAGCCCCCACCGCCAGAATACTAGTGAACGGGAATCTTACCGGCCCAATTGGTATTGCAAGGGGTACTAGACAGGGTTGCCCGCTTTTCCCTGTATTGTTTAATTTGTATATGGAGCCTTTTGCAAGAAAGATTCGACTGAACAGGGTGATTTCCCCCTTCCGTTGTCAGGGCTGGGAGAAAAAATTATCTTTGTACGCAGACGATCTTCTGCTTTTTACTGATAATCTTTCAACGGCATTCCCTGAGGCTATTAGGCTTGCGGAAGAATTTGGTAAGATTTCAGGGCATCAGGTGAATGTAGAAAAAACAGAGATAATGGCATGGAATATGGATTATAGATCAGTCTATTGTAAGAAGGAAATTAGATATTTGGGAATTTTGATACCTCAAAACATCGATCCACTAGTAGAGATGAATCAGGTTAAATTATTGCAGGAATGTAAGGGCCTATTAAAAGGCTGGACCCATCTCCCTCTGTCTATTATAGGCAGGGTTAATTTGGTAAAAATGTCTATTCTCCCAAAATGGAATTTTTGGTTTTCTACTTCTCCACTCCCTATGCAGAAAAAATATATAGAAAAAATGCAGTGCCTAATAAGTGATTTTATTTGGAACTCTAAGGGGGTTAGAATCTCCAGGAGAAAGTTGAGGTGGCGAAAGCAAAAGGGAGGTTTGGCACTACCGGATCTGCAATACTTTGCTTGGGCTTTTCTTTAAAAAAACTTCAGAGTTTTTTCCACATCAGACTTTACAACAGTTGGTCTAATGTTCAAAACAATGGTTTCTAATATTAAGGGTGCGTCAACAAACTTTATTTTTTAATTTGGTGACCCTAAATTCTACAAGAAGATAAGGCTGAAAATTATGCGGGGCCTAGCAGAATGTTGGTATTGGATCAGACGATTAGCAAAACTAACCTATTATAACTCCAATGCACCTATATGGGATTCCCCGGGTACTCCAGAATGTCTTCAAGACATACTTGCGCTACCGATAAAACAGGCTGGGGTAGAGCACTGGGGAGAGTTGTTTTTTGAAGGGGACCTGCTTTCGTGGGAAGAATTAGTGTTACTAACGAGAGGAGCCTTGACTAGGTGGACGTTTTTGCAAGTTAGAGAATGGGCTAAAGGGATTAAAGAAGGTGTGGGTAAGGACAACCCTTTGGATGTGATTATCCCTTGCCCTGTAACAGGTCCCCACAAAGTGTCAGCTTGGTACTGGGGGATCCTGGAAGGGGTAGATGGCGAATTTGATCTCCCCGCAAAACTGTGGGGAGACTGTTTTCCGGAAGAACTGGTTGAAAAGTGGTGGAAGGAGTCATTAGCACTGCTTCATGGTACAGTGAAACCTGCTGCGCTAAAGAAAAAACATTATTACACGCTACTTAGAGCTTACATTTCCCCAGATAAATTATCTAAAATGAAAGGAGGCCAGGGGGTGAATTGTTCAAAATGTGGTTTGGCCCAAGCTACGGATATTCATATGTTTTATGAGTGCTTGGATGTCCGTTATTTTTGGGAAGAAGTATGTGGAACAATTTTGAGTATTCTGAAACAGAGAATAGAGGCCTCTTTAAAATTGACAATTTTCGGTCAAGCCCAGGATTGGTTAGGACGGCCTGTTACGGTGAGAGAGAAAAAGTTAGTATTTTATGCAATAGTGGTGGGGAGACTAGAAATCTTCAGGAAATGGATGTCGAAGGCCCCGCCAGGGCATGCAGAATGGCTTAGAGATATATTAAGCATAGCAGGTTTGGATCAAGCTTTAGGGGGAAAGGATAAGGTACGAGGAGATTTCTGGATACCATTGTTGGATTGGAAAATGAATCACTGAGGGTTGTAACTTTATTTCTATTTTTATTGCTTGTTGAAATTGATATGGTTTTGTGTCATCGGTCCGATGATTACATATCCTGCTCTGAAATCCTTGGGGAGTTGAGACAGTCTAAGGATTGGTCGAGAAGAGAGGGTAACCCCTGGCCGAAAATAACTTCCCATGTGTCGGCTGAGAAGCAAAGGAAGTTCTATACACTGCCTAGGGTGAATGAGGACTAAAAAAACAACAAAAAAACAAAAAAAAACAATCTCCCACTGTCCACCCATGGTGTTATGGAGTGAGCTTTGAGCAGTTGTGTACCTCCCATTATCTGGCCCAGGGGAACGAGGGGTGAGTATGGGGAGTCAGATCCTCCCCTTTGTACTTATCATTGCCAACAGGCATGTGCTGCTATCAGCAAATAATTACCAGTGGTATGTTTCACTGTGCGATCCGTTAGCCACATGTAAATAAGAACACCTTTCAGCTGTGTATGGACCCACACTGCCTCTGACGACTCAGGTCTGTGTATTGATTATAGTGGCTATTGTAGCTGTGCTGCAGCATAGTAACGTTCACAATTCGGTGCGTCCAGCCCCCCTCGCGCAGTGCCCGCTGCAGAGTGGTGAGTGCCACCAAGGGCCTGTCATTCCCTTAGATAAGTCCCAACAATAATCTGTCCAGCTCACGGAAAAAACTCCTGGGCACAACTATAGGCAATGCTGCGAAATAATAAAGGAGCCGTGGGCGCACCAGCATGTTTGCCACTGCCACCCTGCCCAGTGGAGAAAGAGGAAGCGAGCACCTAAACCGAAGCGAGCCCTTCATAGAGCCAAGCACACGTCCCAGATTTCCATCCCCCAGGTCTTCAGTTTTGTGGTATATTTGTACTCCTAAGTATTTAAATGGGTTCAAACACCACCTCAGCCTTCCCGGAGAAAGCACCTCCCTCATCATCGCAGGCAGGTCAACTAAGGGAAACAGGCAAGATCTAGACCAGTTGACCCTCAACCCCGAGATCTCTCCATGTGCATCCAACAAGGACATCACTGCAGGCCAGTGCACGCAACCAAACCGCAAATGGCTCCATTGCAATGGAAAACAGCAAAGTTGATAAGGGGCACCCCTGTCTGGTCCCTCCACCAATGGTGAATCTGTCTGATATTACTCCTCCCGTTTTTACCCTAGCCGTGGGCTCAGCATACAAGGTCTGTACCCATCGCATGAAACCCTGATCAAATCCCACGCAGTGCAGAGTGGCAAACAAAAAATCCCAGCCTAATGTATAAAATGCCTTTCCTATATCCAATGACATTGCCACATTTCCATATGCCTCTGTCGGAGTATCGCTAATAATGCTTAATAGTCTACGGATATTCAAGAACGTGTTTCGCCGTGGCATAAAGCCATTTTGATCTTCATGAATCAAAGTGTGTATTACAGGGGCGAGTCTATTTGTTAACACCTTGCCAAAAATTTTGCAGTCTATATTAAGAAGAGATAACAGCCTATAGGACTTCACATCTGTGGGATCACTGCCAGGTTTGGGGAGAACCACAATTAGCGCCTCTCTCTGAGATAGTAGGAGTAACCCGCGGGTCCATGCTTCTTCAAACACTGACAACAAGTGCCGTGACAAGTGTTGCGCATAAGTGGCATAGTACTCTACCAGCAGGCCACCCACGCCTAGGGTTTTATTGCGAGCTATTTGTGCTATGGCTATACCAATTTCCTCTAATTTGAGGGGTTCATCCAGTGCTGCCATATTCCTTGCTGATAACTTCAGGAAGGGTGATCCACCAAGGAAGGCTTCCAATCGTTGAGTGTCACAGATCACTTGCCCACGATTCAGCCCCATATAATATCCCTTGAAAGCATTGTTAATTGCTTCTTGGAGGTGACCATAGTTCCGTCAACCAGACGTATAGCCCCGATTGGGGTGTGTTGCTGGTCTTCTCACAACAACCATGCCAAAAGTCTCCCCGATTGGTCACCCTCTGCCTGTAATGGCATGAGATGGTCATTGTAATCATGATGACGGAAGCGTTGATCCGCCTCCTCGTACAACTCTTCGCTTCGCATGAAGGGATTCAAACAAAACCTTATTCTGTGCAACTGCTATTTCCAAGGCTTGAATATCTTTTTTCAGAGCGACAACATCACCATGCAGCGACCGGTGCACCCCCCAGGAGGCCGAGAGACAATGTCCCCTCACCACAACTTTTTGTGCATCCCACTCTATGGCCCTCAAGTCAGTGGACATATTATTTAATTCCCAATGTTGCTTAACACAGGAGTTTAATTCCTCTCTGAAGGGATGATCCAACAGTGCTTCCCTTCGCAGATGCCAGGTGGGTATTGTGGAACGTTTTCAACCCCACTTTACAGTCAGCAGCAATGGGGAGTGATCAGACAATGTCCTAGCCAGGTACCCCGGTTCCTTAATCAAAGAACACACAGTTGGAGTTCCCCACAACAAGGCTATTCTAGTGTGTATTTTGTGTAGCGAGGAGTAGAAGGAATACTCCCTGTGTGTCGAGTGACCCATGTGCCACATGTCATACACCCCGATGTCCCTGGCTCAGGCTGTTAACAAATTAGAGTTGTGTCTACTCATTTCACCCTGCAATGCCAATGCTAAACAATCCACCAGTACATCTGGGACACAATTAAAGTCCCCAACCCAAATGCCAGGCACAGCAGGCTCAGTCAACAGCACGCGGGTCATCACTTGAAGGAATTCACTTAACGCGTTATTGGGTGTGTAGAACCCCACTATAGTTAATGGTCTTCCATTGAGCTGTCCTTCTAACACTATATATCTGCCCCCTGATCTATCCTATGTGTATGCTGAACGTATGGTACCCCAGGCGCTATCCACACAAGTACTCCCCTCACATATGCTGAGAAAGACGTACCATATATCTGTCCCTGCCAGCGTTTCCTCAGAACCTGCAAATCGCCACTCATCAAGTGTGTTTCCTGTAGCATGGCCAAATGTACCCTCTGTTGTTTGAGGTAAGTGTATATACGATGCCTCTTACCCAGCGCAGCCATCCCGCGCACGCTCCATGTTATGATATTGTATTCCTGCATATGGTATAGTTTGTGTGAACCTGTAACCCCACAGAACCCCACACCCCTCAACAACACCCGCAACCCCCGAAAATGGTGACACGCTTGCACATCTCTAGTCACCTCCAATAATAACAAAAAAGAAAACATACGTTGGTTGCAAAAAAAACTTTTCCCATTTGGATACCATCTGGGGGAGCATGGTAACTGTCTTGGGAAGCCCATTTTTATGGCCCCTATTGCAGGATAAAAGATATTCATAATAATGTATCCATCAGCCACAGCCACATTACCATGAGGACTCTTTGACTCTGTGTAACAAAAAGAAACCTCAACCAGTACACAAAGCCAAAAACCATTACGGTGTCATGGACTCCAGCCATAGGCCAACTGAGTGGCATTCCTATCCTCATGCCTCTTGGTCACATGTCCCAGAATACACATCATGGCACCGCAAAAACAATCAGCATCATATAGCAAATCACCACAGGATCAAGAAGTGACTTTTCAGGTATTATAGCTCATCTGCAGTCCTGGGTGTAATCGCTGGTCCTTTCATCATATCCGTGATGGTCGAGTCAGATCTACCAGAGTACGAGCCTGTTTGCTCCCGTAAAGTGGGCCAGAGCATAGTGAAAGAATTTTGAGTGTGCAGCGTTGTGTCCCGCAGTACCCTTGCCCTCTCTGCAGCTGCTTGTGTTTTCGTAGGCTGCGCTTTTCTCTTCTTGGGTCTCCTGCGAGCCGGCAAGGCCAGGCATTCTCCCTGTTCCTCATCTTCCTCCAATGGCTGGGCAATACCCTTGGCATGCATCCACATCCAGGCATCAGCTGGCGTGGTAAAGAGATGAGTGCGGTCCTCCGTGATCACCCAGAGCTTAGCAGGGAACATCAGGGCGTATTTGAAATTGTGTTCATGGAGACGCCTTTTTATCTTCATGTAGGAGTAGCGCTGGTGCTTCACCTCTGCTGTAAAGTCTGGATTGGCCGTAATGGAAGCCTCCTCATGTCTTATTGGCCCATTATTCTGAAAGTATTGCAGTATCGTGTCACGGTCTCTTGAGAAAACGTGCAATTAGCGGATGGGGTGGTAGCCCCGGAGCCGGCTGCTTACCTAGAATTCTGCGTGCCCTTTCCACAGAAAATAATTTTGGTGCTGTGCCATTAAGCACCTCTGTGGTGAGCCATTGCTCCAGGAACAATTCTGCACTGTGCCCCTCCACTCTCTCTGGAAACCCCAGAAACTGCAAATTATTTTGACAAGATCTTCCTTCAGCATCCTCAGCATGTCTCTGTAGGGCTTTCACTTTCAAGTCCAATCGTTGTATCTGCCTCTGGTTTTCGGATATGATAGGATCCACAATGCCTAGGGTGGTTTCCGTCACCCCAACCCTCTCCACCAGGCTGTGGTGATCCACTCTGAGTAGGTTTAGGTCTTGGGAGACTGTGTCTATTCTGTTTTCAAGAGACAGTTTAGTGTCCATGATTGCCTGCAAAATCTTCTTGAATTGACCCGAATGTGACTGCAAAGTACTTTCCAGAGAGCACAAACTCAGTGCCTCCAGTGGTGCTTCAGGAAGAGCTATATGTCCAGATAGCTCCTGGAGCTTAGGTGTCTTAGATTTCCCCATCATTCTATCCGCACAGTATGCCACTCCTGCAGAGTGGGCTGCCTACACCCAATGTACTCTCCACTCCAGCACTGTGTCAAAAGCACCACTTGACTCACCGCCAATATCCTCTTGCTAGTAATATGAGTAGCCTCAGTTTCACATGAATACCCTAGAAAAACAGTACCATCACCGGTTCCAGGGGCAAGCACCACTCAATAAGTCAATAATCAGGCACAGGTTTGTTCAGTGTATCGGTAGTATTGTGCAGTACGCTTCAGGTCACCCCTTGAATGCTGATATCCCCTTTGCAGATAGTCAGTGGGGCCCACCACACTTAGAACAATCTCTGGGCTTCCCAGCAATGTTACCTCCTTGTGAGTTGTCTCTGCCACCTCCTATCAGCCTCGACCATATGCAGTCACCATGCACAGCCCCATGGATCTTCATTCACTGCCACCCTTCACTTCCTGGGCGCAATATGCCTTGGGGATTGACCCCCATGGCTGGTCACATATCAATATTGTAGGGCAAGGCCTGGCGGACAAACGGGGGAGAAACGGGCCCCACAGCCAGAGCACCCACCTGAAGCGCCCAGCGGTCCCTAGGCCTGCAAAAAGCACTCCTCATTCTTCACGGCCTCCTTCTCCAGCCGCGCGCGCACGGCAGCGCCTAACAGGTGGAAGAACGCTCGTACAGCCGCGACAGCGTTATGTCTCCGTGGCACCGATTCCCCTTCAGTGCCGCTCCGCCTCTCAACCTGTCTCCAGCATTGCGCGCCTCTCCGGCAGGCCACACCCATGTTTCCCGGCCCTCAGGTCCCAGCCCTGGGGAAGGCCTCGCTCACCTCGGCAAGCGCGTCACCTGACGGTCCCGGCTGCTGCTCTAATCACCATGCGCAGCACCAACCGCTCCGGGCACCGCCAGGTCGCCTCCGCCACCATTTATATTGTGTGGCTGGTACCGTGGAAGCGTCGGACAGGATAAGTGCAAGGGCCCAAAGCTGAGTTCAATTTCAAGTGTCGGCCACAGCTGCCATCTTGACCATGCCCCCAAAGTGCCTCTTTCAACATGGGAGCCCCCCCACCTTTTGCCTGGGAAATTATGTGGTTTCAAACTGTAAGTGCCCTACTCATTTGCTAAACAGGTCCCAAGACCAAATCTCTTTCCCTAAAACTGTACTATGTTTGGCACATCAGCTACATTTGTAAGTCCCTAGTAAATGGTACCCCTAGCACCTAGGGCATGGGTACTGAAGTGAGCCCCTCAGAGCTGCAGCACCAATTGTGCCACTCTGAGAGGCCCCACACCAGCCTCATGCAGACTGCCATTGCAAGTGCATGACAAGGTGAATCTAAAGTTGAAAACTTGACGTGGCACTTACCTGGAGCGCCATGCCCACTAACATTATATGCAATGTAGGTAAGTCACCCCTCTGGTAGGCCTTAAAGCGCTAAGGCAGGGTCCACTGTAATGCATGTGAAGGCATATGTGTGCAGGAGCAGATATGGTCAGGGGAGCCATCGTAAATGCATGTGCTGAACACTTATTATGAGTTCCCCATATACATGATGGCCTCTCTGAACCCTGGGTTGCTTGGTATCAAAGAACTCAGAATAATAAACCCACAATTATGCTAGTGTTGGAATAATTATAAACTGTACCCAGTAGACACCTTAGAGGTGCCCTGGCATGGTTGCTGACTGGTCCTTGATTGCCTGCCACCACCAGATATGATTCTGGACTCCTGGGATGAGAGCCTTTGTTCTCAGGAGCCAGTACACAAAGAGCCTGATTCCAAATTTTGTGGTCGGAAAACCTGACCACCAGACCTGTGTTCAGGAGACAGCTAGGGAGCTGGCGGTCTCTCCACCGGCCCTGTTATGAGTTTTCCACTGGGCTGACCAGTGTGGAAACCAAGGTTTTCACTGGTCAGCCGAGTGGAAAATGTGCTGTGATATTGGACTCAGATCCACATGGAGCAGAGGCTAATGATGTCGAACAGGGCCCCCCTAGCATCGTTGGAATGCTCATTGTTTGCACAGTAGACAGTGCGCATTCTGACAGTGCTGGAGAGGGGGTCCCTGCACTGCTCACAACAATGTTGTGGGCAGTGCAGGGGCTCCCCTGTGGCCCCTTGCATTTGTTCTCTGCCAGACTTTTCATGGCAGTTAAGCCACCATGAAAAGGCTGTCTGAGAACATCTGACCCCACCTCTGCTGCCAGCAGCAGATGGCTGCCCAATTATTTTGCCCCCACTTTAGGTGGGAAGACCAGAGGGAAAACTAGCAAGGATAGGAGGAGCAGCCACCCACAGCATGCACCACCCATCAGGTGTGGCAGGTGAGGTGACCACTCCATTTCATTTTCCTCCATCTTAGGAAAGTAGCCAATCAGGGTTTTGAAATGTGACCCCTTCTCACAGGAAGTAGTCAGTTAGTGGGTGTAGCCACCCTAAAGTAGGTGGCCCATTGGCCACTCACAGGTACTCCCCCTAGCGCCCCTAGATGCAGTATTTAGTGGGCATCCCTAGACCAACAAATCAGATTCAGTGGACACAAGAAGACCAGGAACAAAGAAAACCTGAGGCTGAAGTATTTTTGTAAATTGATCTTGAGTTATTCTTCCGAGTGTGTGTCCACATTTATTGATGGTGTGAGTACAACAAATGCTTAGCACATCTCCAAGATAAGCCTAACTGCTCGCCTACACTACCACAAAAAGAGAGCATTAGGTGGTCTTCTTTTTACCTCTGGATACCAAGGTGGAGTTACTTGGACTTTCTGCACAGTGCATGTCATTTTCGTATCCCATACAGAGAGTCAGCCTCCTGCAGACGCCAAGAAGGTAGTTATGAGAGGCCAGTGTATCACCATGATGCGTGGAGTCAAGACATCTCTTATCCTTAATGTATTTGCACTAGAGACACACTTACGAACAACAGAACTATAGGCTCTGTTGATTCCCCAGCTGCACCCTTCTCTGGCAAACCTGGGTTGCCAGTACAGGGAGTTGATGAAACAGCTCTATGATCTGAACTATAAGTCCTTTGTAGCCCACCAGCATGCAGATGGTGCTAAAACTGAGTGCCCGCTGGTGTGGTTGTTACAGTTGTAAATTTCCAAGACCCTGGCTGTATGTGACAACACAGGCCTTATGAGAAATAATAAAGCAGACATTAATGAAGTATTCACTCATTATTATCAGCAATTGTACTCCAAGAGCCTCCCTTGGCACAAGTGCGGGATTACCTGCAATCAGTGACACTCCCCCGACTGACTCCAGTGCAGCTGTTAGACTTTGAATAGCCTCTCTAGAAAAAGGAGACTAATCTAGCAATCTATCAGATGGCTCACAGTAAGACCCCAGGCACTGAGGGATTTCCCATAGAGACATGTGCCATCTTTAGAGCTACCCTTGCTTCTCGCCTACTAGACGTCTAGCAAAAAGCGCACCACCAGGGTGTTTTGCTGTGCTTTCTGTGGGAGGCCCTTATAGTGGTACTCCTTAAGCCAGACAAAGACCCCCCTGAGGTGAACTCTTTTCGACCTTTGGTAATGATTAACATTGGCTACAATATTTCGAGTAAGGTCCTTGCAAACAGCCTGCTTCTGATGCTTGGCTCCCTTGTTCATTCAGACCAATGTGAGTTTGTGCATCAGAGAGTGATGCACTACAACATCCGGTGCCTGTGCCAATTAATGGATGCAATATCTGGGGGAGCCACCTTCCCAGTGGCGGTCTCCCTGGATTTTGAGAAAGCGTTAAACATACTGGGTTGGTCCCTCCTACTGCAGGTGCTAGAGAAGTTTGGGATTGTCTAGGCTGGGTTAAGCTTTTGTACACTGCCACACAAGGGCAGCTCCACTGGGGCCATCAGATCTCACTCTCTTTCCCCATAAGTAGAGGGACCTGCCGAGGGTGCTCTATCCTCAGTGTTCTTTGCCTTAGCCATGAAACTGCGGGCAGCCATACTGTGCACCAGGGGTCCTGACTGGGGCATTAGGTTGAGACCAGACTGGCACACAGCATCCTTATATGCGGACAATGGGCCATATTTATACTTTTTGACGCAAAACTGCGCTAACGCAGTTTTGCGTAAAAAAAAAAGCGCCGGCTGACGCCATTCTGAAGCACCATGCGGGCGCCGTATTTATTCAATGACGTTAGCTGGCGTTAGCCGCCGGCGCTGCCTGGTGTGCGTGAAAAAAACCACGAACACCAGGCAGCGCCGGCGTAGGGGGATATGGAGCTTGGGTGCCAAAAAATGGGGCAAGTCAGGCTGAGGCAAATTTTTCGCCTCAACCCGATTTGCGCCATTTTTTTCGACTCCCAACCCCCATAGAAATGACTCCTGTCTTAGCAAAGACAGGAGTCATGCCCCCTTGCCCAATGGCCATGCCCAGGGGACTTGTGTCCCCTGGGCATGGTCATTGGGCATAGTGGCATGTAGGGGGGCACAAATCAGGCCCCCCTATGCCACAAAAAAAAAAAAAAACACTTACCTGAACTTACCTTAATGTCGCTGGGATGGGCCCCTCCATCCTTAGGCGTCCTCCTGGGGTGGGCAAGGGTGTCAGGGGGTGTCCCTGGGGGCTTGGGAGGGCACCTCTGGGCTCCTTCCGAACCCACAGGTCCCTTAACACCTGCCCTGACCAGGCGCCAAAAAACGGCGCAAAAGCGGCCGTACGTCATTTTTTTGACCCGCCCACTCCCGGGCGTGAATTTTGCCCAGGAGTGTAAATACGGCGCACATGCCTCGGAGTCCCTTTTTAAGACGGGAACGCCTACCTTGCATATCATTAACGCAAAGTAGGTGTCCACGCAAAAAAATGACGCAAACTCCATGGACTTTGGCGCTAGACGCGTCTAACGCCAAAGTATAAATATGGAGTTAGTTTTGCGCCGGAATTGCGTAAAAAAAAACGACGCAATTCCGGCGCCAACAGAGTATAAATATGCCCCAATGTGTTTGTCTATCTGCAGGACCATGCATCCACACTGCCAGCCCTATATGAGTTGCTTGGACGCTTTGAGGAAATGTCCAGTCTCAAGGTGAATTGGGGTAAATCCTGTATTTTCCCTTTATGTAGGGCTGACCCAGAGCAACAAATAGTACAGGTGGAGGGGCGCCTTCCATTGAACAAAGAGACCTTTCGTTATCTCTGTGTAAATATCTACCATACAGATATGGATTTGCTCAATGGCAATCACGGTAAGGCTTTAACCTCGATTTACCATTCGATGCACTTCTGAACACAACTACCCCTCTTATTTATGGGCACAGCATCAGTGGCTAAAATGTTAGTTCTTCAAAGGGTCTAAAACTATTTTGCAGCTTTGCCAGTGCTAAAGCAATGGTTTCTCCCTAGACTGACTTCAAAGCATCCCCCAACCAAATGTTTGGTGACAGCACACTACCGCGGGGTAGCCTCAAGGGCCCCAGCATCTTATTCAGATCCACATGACCCTGCTTGTGACAGCAACATTTTCATCTCTTTCCCTGCATGCATATTTGTGTGCAGGAAAACAGATGAACACTCTGCTTTCTGCAAGTGGGAGTGGTTTGACAGCTACCACTTGCAGAAAGCAGGGTTGTTTGATTTTGATTTGTGGGAGCTGCCTGCTCCCAACAAGCAAACAGCCACCTCCCAAGAGTGGGCACCTTGGAGGTAGCTGGGGGTGTAGGTCCCCAGGGCCATCTTTGGCTCCATGAGAGGGACTGCACGGCCCATTCCATTCTTTAATTTAGTCCCAGGAGGAGATGGGCCCGATGGTCCACGACGGGCCACCTCCTTTAATTTATTTGAGCCCTGGGGAGGTTGTGGTTTCTGGGGCTGTGGGGAGTGGGGTGCACAGCCTCTCCACTGTTAAACAATCGAGGCCCTGGGGAGTTAGTGGCCCCCAGGCATGGTGGATCCCATCATTAATTAACTATTCCTTGCCCTGGGGAGCGGGTGGTCCAAAGGAATGCAGGGGGGGTGTAAAGCCCCATGCACACTTTGGCGGTCATTCCAGCTGGAAAGCCCCAGCAACGATGAAGCCGGCTCCGAATGGAGCCGGCAGAGTTGCTGGTGTGCGACGGGTGCAGTGGCACCCGTCGCGATTTTCAGTGTCTGCTTTGCAGACACTGAAAATCATTATGGGGCCCTGTGAGGGGGCCCCTGCACTGCCCATGCCAGTGGCATGGGCAGTGCAGGGGCCCCCAGGGGCCCCACGACTGCAAGCAGCGCCGCCATGGTGGATTCCTTGGGCCAGGGGTAAACCGGCAGGAAACCGCCGGTTGCCCTTTTCTGACCGCGGCTTTACCGCCGCGGTCAGAATGGCCATGGAAGCACCGCCAGCCTGTTGGCGGTGCTTCCGCGGTCCCCGGCCCTGGTGGTCATGGACCGCCAGGGTCGGAATGACCCCCTTTATGTTTATAGCCCCAGAGAGCTGTCAGGCCTGAGGGCTCATGGACCCCCCACTTATATTTTTTTACAGCTTTGCCCCAGGGATGCACGGCCCCATGCGCAAAATTTATGAGCAAAGCACAGGGGAGGTGGTAGTCCCTGGCCCTCCAGTAAGCCCTAGGAGGGAGGGCCTGTGCACCCTCCTCCTTAAAATAATATGCCCCCGGGACTTGGCCCATTCAGGGGCAAAATGAAAAGCAAGCACAGAAGACCATGCTTGCTTTTTTTTTTTTTTAAATTCAGCAAAATTCAAGAATAGTCATGATTTTTGCTGTCATTTAAAAAAAATGATTTTTAACCGTCAGGGAGTGGGTCCTGGAGGAACCTGGCACCAAGGCTAGTGGGGTAGGTTAAAGGTAGCCTGCCTACTTTTCTTTTTTTTACATTTATTCTTGAGACTCAGCTGAAGCCGAGTCTCAAAATGGCTGCCAACACTTTCTGGTTAAAATGTTGGCAGCCAATCATATTTTTGAATGTGATTGGCAGTAGTCACAAAGTCATTGCAACCCTAGCTTCTCAAATTTGGATTTCCTTTAACTACTGATCAGATTTACACCAAATAAAAAAAAATTTTAAAAAGCTACATTTCCGCCAAATTTGGTGTAATTTCATCCATGCGTTCTGGGTGCAGGTGTGACAAACGAGTCTATGGGAAATAACATGGAAAATGCACTTTTTTTATCCCACTTTTTCTCGACGCCCACTTGATGGAACACCCTAAAATTTCTATGGACAACAAGATTCCAGGGAGCACTTTTGCTGGGAAAGTTTTGTAAAGTTTTGGCAAACAGTGCCACAGATATAGGCAAGTCAAAAAACACTTTTACAATGGAAGAGGCTATATCTATTATCTAATGGCGGAAAACAGCCTTTACAGTGCGGGCTAAGCCATGAATGCTGTTTCAATGCAAGTGGAACAACGCTTGCCCAAACCATGCATCTGTCTTAACCAATCATATAATGTGCAAATGGGCAGGAGGGATTGGGGGAGAAAGCACCGCACTCAGCCAGGTAGTTGGGGCTGGGGCCGGGTTGGGGAGTGGGGACAGTTTTAGGGCTCAGGACAGGCAGGGGTAGGGTAGTGTTTTTGGCAAGGAGTAGGGCTTTAGGGCTCAGGGCATAGGGGTTGGTTGTTTTTCTGACAGGGTTTTAGGGCTCAGGGTGGGGGAATGCACAGCTCTCGGGGGAGTTCAGTTTTAGGGATCAGGGCGAGGGTTCAGGATAGTTTTTGGCAGGATTTTAGGCCTCAGGGCAGTGGAAGGGGTAGTTTTAAGGGCAGGGTAGGGTAGGTTTCAGGGCTCAGGGCGGGTGGTCAGGGTTGTTTTAAGGGCAGGGTGGGCCGGTTTTATGGCTTAGGGATCAGGACAGGGGGTTGGGGTAGGTTTAAGGGCTGGGTCCAGGTCTTAGGACTCAGGGCAGGGGGAGGGGTAATTTTCAGGGGTGGATGTCAGTTTTAGGGCCCAGGGCAGGGGGCTTCGGGCCAGGGTAACCTTTTTTCTGGGGGCAGGGTTTTAGGCCTCAGGTGGGGGAGAGGGGAAGGGGTAATTTTAAGGGCAGGGTTGGTTTTAAGGCTGAAGGTGGGGGGTTCTGGGTAGTTTTAATAGCTGGGGCCAGGTATTAGGGCTCAGGGCAGGGAAACAGGGCATTTTTCAGCGTTCAAGGGGCACTGGGGTAATTTTGGCAGGGGACAGAGTTTTAGGCCTCAAAGCAGTGGGAGGGTAAGGGTTAGTTTTAAGGGCTGGGGGTTTAGGGCTCAGGGAGAGGGGGAAACAGCAGTATTAACGGCTGGGACAGGGTGTATTTGCAGGCCTTGGATATCAGGAGTTATGGCACAGGTTGTGGGGGGCTGCGGTGTGCAATTTAGCATGCATAATCCTTTAGCAATCATGCTTTCACAATGAAATTTGTTGTAAAGGCATGCATGGTAAAGGTATGCATGGTAAAGACGCGGCCGTGGTTCAGACCACATTGTTTAGGCATGCATGGTTTAGGCATGCATGGTTATATCATGCTGTTGCCAGTAGGTGGTTATAGTTAGGACCATGTTTCCATGGAAAAAGTATTTTTTGACTTGGCTATATGTTTAGCGCCATTAGACATTTCTTCTTGATTTCCAAAAGAAGTGTGCCCATGATTCTTGTTGCGCATAGAAAGTTTCGAGGAGGTCTGCCCAGTGGGATCTGAGAAAAAGGGGGGATAAAAAAAACAAGCATTTCCCATGTTAATTTCCTCAGGAGTTTTTAGCACGACTACAGCCTGAACCGCTGGACATAATTGCACCAAATTTGCCAGTAAGTTAGCTTTCAGTATGCAGATTAGGCTTTTGGATATTTGGTGTGAATCCATTCAGTAGTTTATGAGAAATTGAGAAAAATCTAAATTTGTAGATATCTGGCTGCAAACATTTGCATATGCGTGCACAAATAAAAGTGATGTAATTGGCTGGCCACAACCTGACTAGAAAGTTGCAGCTGTCATTTTTTGTTATTCAAGAGGGTCCCTGGGGCTGAAAATCGAAATGATAAGTTGTTTAAGGGGTCAGGGTGGAGGTACTCAGACCTCAGGGGTGTGATATAGGGGTGTTTGAGGGAAAAATTATGGGTTTAAAATTATTTTTCTTCACCATGTGCACTATTCACAAATATTCTGGAATATCCTCGAATATCCTTGAATGTTCAAGGATATTCAAGGGTATTCAAGAATATATGAAAACATTTTTTCAAAAAAACATTCAGACTCATTTATACACTAATATATTCACTCATACATGCACTCAGAGACTCATGTGCCACCTCAAACACTAAAGCACCCACTCAGACCTACTCACATACACACCCACCCACTTTCAGACCCACTCAGCCACTCATCCACCCAGTCACAGATCCACTGACAGAGACAAGTCTTATGGCCAACTCCCGCTGCACACGGTCAAAGGTCGTGCACTGTGGGGGTTGGGCGCTTAAAAGGATGTTGCCAGGCCCTGTGGCACCACCACCATGCACTGCTTAAGGCTGTGCACAGTGGTGGTTGGATCAATGTATTGTAATTAAAAATACTTTACGTTAAAAAACATATAAATTCACTGGAAAAAACAAAGGTTACATGGACAAGATAGTAAGGTTCTGAATTTACTCATAGAAAACCACAGAAATTCAGCCGTTAGAGTTATTTCAACTTGCGCCCTAGGATAACTATAACTCGCACCTTCCCCATGCATAGCTAATTACTTCACATATAATATCATTGGTGACATCTTCTATGGCATCTTTGATTTATTCACTGCAACATTTGCAATAAATTTATTGATAAGAAAACTGTGCATGGTGAGGATGTGAGTTATATTTACTTTAGGGAGTTAGTTATAGTTACTTAAACAAATTCTAACTATATCTGCTGAATTTCTATGGTTTTGTATGAATAAATAAAGAACATAACTATAACGTCCCTGTAAACTTTATTTTTTTCCAGTGACTATATATATTCACTAGGTAGTTATAGTTAGGACCTAGTTTATATAGAAAACTTGTTTTTTTAGTTGGCTATATCTTTGGTGCTGGTTAATGAATCTTCACAAAAGATTAAATGCTCATGTCAGATGCTGTCTGGAACGTGTCAGTGTGATCTATGAAGCAGGGGCTGAGAAAAAGGGAGGTTCCTAAATGTGTTTTTCACATACTAATTCCCATAGGGTTTTTAAAAGGTCTACAGCCCGAACTACTGGACGGAATTACACCATATTTAGCAGAAATGTAGCTCTTGGTCCAGAAAGTGCCCTTTTTGGTTTTTAGTGTAAATCCATTCAGTATTTTCAGAGATATTGAAGAAAATTTAAATTTGTATATGTATGGACGCAAAGACTCTGCAAACTCTCCTGATCTTGTGCTGAGATCTGATAGGCTGCCAACACTTCAACCATGACCTCTTAACACTGGTGCTGAGTTCGCAAAAGGCCTTCCCCCCGGGCAAAAAAAGCACTTTAAAAAAACAAATCTTGCTGCAAATTTGCAACTGGGTCGCAAATCCATGGCAATTTTTTTTTTAAAAAGCAGGGAAAATTTGGATCTTCACAGGCTGAAAAAGACGCTTTTACAAAACTTTAAAGTGTTTATCACGGGGAACACACATTACAGCTTGTAACATCTAGGATGATTCATCGGATGCCTTGTACTTGCATTGCTGAGAGGTGTAAACAAATGACATTGTAATCATGTATTATTGTTTGTATTTGACCTCTCTTTCTCTGGGGGAAGCTGCGCTGAGGAACAACAATGGATTCCGTTGTCACAGAAGCAGGTTTATGGGCAACATTGTGCCCAGTGGGCAGGGGTGGGGAGTTTCCTATTCTATCAGAGGGCCTGGAGTTCTTGTGGTTACCGCTGGGACAGTGTCAGCTCTTTTAGCCCCTAAGCAAGGCACCGGGTCACAGACAACTGGGATACAAGAATCCTCCCACAGCAGACGCATGGTGTGACCTTAAGCATTTCATGTGTACACTTTTAGGCACAGTATCTTCACAATAATCACAAACCGAGTTGTAAAGTAAGTTGGGTGCAGGACTGTCAGGGAACTGCAGACACACTTGGCAAAGCCACTTAATATGTGCACACTATCAGCTGCAGCAGTGAGCATGGACAGGCCATTGCCTCCATTCACTGGGCAGAGGACAGTGAATAATTGCTATGAAACAAGAGAGACAAATATATAGGTGGAAATGTGTAACTATGCCATACTATTGCATGTATTCTTGTAGGAATTTGCTGTGGGTCACTGTAATGCTATTTGTATTTAACCACCGATTCCATCATGACCACTGACTCCATTTTGTGCTTAGCTGAGCTTCTAATTTCGTCACATCGGTGGCGCAGGAATTTTTCTACGCTCAGCTTGTTTTATACATTGAAAGTGTTTTTGCTCTTCTCACAAGAGAAGGGAACATATCATGGGGGATGCAATGATGATAAGAGTGTACAAGGATGAGAATGTTTATAGCAGAGAAGGGTATGGCTCTGTCTTGGAAATGCACATTGGGATCTGGCCAATTGTTTTGTGTGTTTTTCAACACAGATCAAGTACAGCTAGTGCTTGAATTTCACAACTTACTCGAAGGGAGGGTGAAGGTTGCCATAACCTTCCTGTTGGCTTTGTTTAAGGTATATAAGGTGGGAAAACTTTGCACTGAGGCAGAAGGAATTCATTGTGGGGGTGGACGCACTGCTCCTGGGTCCCATTGGGGAATATTTCTCCTGTCTCAGCTATCCAGGGTTCCACAGCTTGAGGTTGGCTAGGACAAGGATGATGTTGGATTCAGTCCCCAAGGTGATTCATTTTGTTGTCTTAATAGATTTGCTATGTGGAATCACTGCATACATATTAATTGTTGATATATTGCACTTTTTCTGTTTATTATTATTCAACTATTGTGATTATTTTAGCATCTGCACTTGTTTTGCTGCATTCAAGTTAAATTCTCATTTTAATATTTTTGTATACTTTAGTTTGAAAACTGGGAAGTGCCTTGATGAATTAATTACTCAGACAAACAATGCTGCATTCTTTCTATTCTTTAACCTCGTTCCCTCTTAGTTTGAAGCTAAGCAGAACAGTAACTCTGATGGTCGTTTAACCTGTGCGGCCATGTACAATTGGTTGTTCCTCCATCTGGCATGTGTTATAACCAGGTATTTTAAGAGATTGGAGTTTGAAAGAAAAGATTCAATAATAGCAGCAATCACTTTATCTTGTTTGATCGGTAAAATGTCTGTAACACGCAGTACTTGGTGGGGTTACGTGCACCACGTATTTAATTGCAGCATTGCTCCTTCATTTCTGCAGCGCGGTGCCCTTTGAGTCCCCGCCTGTAAATTGTTTTTGAAAACAGAGGCCTGCTGCATGACATCACAACTTCGGATATAAGTGGTAAGTATCACTAGCTTCAGACCCAAAACATTTGTTGATGACCAATATTGGACTATTGAAGACTTATGTAAAAATAGTTATGTAAAAATGGTTAAATGCAACTTTTCAAATCTGTTCCAGAGAAATCGTCAGTTCAGCATACATTACTACAAATTAAAGTTTTAGATTCCTATATTATTCACACATTCTATCCCAAATTTGTGTTTTACGGCTCACTTCTCAGTTGCCATTTGCTGAGAGGCACCTATTAGTGTAAAAAAGAAAAATTATTGTGTTGTGTTTGCTTTATAAAATGAGATTGCACATATGTGATGCCCAATAAATAGCCACATTTGCCTATCAAATTTTTCATCGCTTGGCCCTTATGGGCAGCCTCAGGACTTTAGGTGTAAACATACACCGAAGGTCTTGCGAACAACTTGTGATAAAATATGTTTTTTCAGACTTTTTATATTTTTCCACACGTTTTAGGTGCAGTCTTAAACTACAGACCAAATGATTCAAAGGAGGCACCTTATTGATATTTACCACTAGACCTTAAAGGATGTTAGGTCTGACAGCACCAGAAGGCAAGATTGTTCATTTAAAACACCATGCACAATACGGTTAATCTTGTATGGCAGGGTGGTCACATATGTGCATTTCAGGAATATGTCAAGGACAGAAGAGCCCTATAAGCACCCCATAGACTTAAACTAGCAGGTTCAGTGGCATGCATGTACACACACACACACATTCGAACAGGCACAACAGGTGCACACTTTTACACAAGCATACATACCGAACAAGGCACAGACACATCCACCAACCACACGCACAACTCAGTACAATCCGAAACTTGTGCATGCCCACACATCATCACACATACACAAAACAGATGTATTAAAAAACAAAGGTACCCACCAGTATACATGCAGGGATGCCAAAACACACAAATGAATGCACCAACACTCGTGCATTCAGACACATGCACAACACACGCAGTACAATCACAGGTAGGTGACATATACACAAACAGACACACATTTATTTTAGCAAATATGTTCCATCCAGTTACCGGTCAGGCGTACACTTTGGTTCAAAATGGCTTTGAAAAGTGTCCAGAGAAATAAGCCACCACCCGGTGAGCATAAGGTGCAGTATCTCATTATAACTAATGAAAGTGTATTTATCTGTCTGGAACTGCGTCTAAATGGCCCACTTGTTTGGTAATGAAAACTCATGATTTCTGAAAGATGAAGAAGCTCCTGGTGTAAGACAGAAACTGAGCCCGCTTCTGGAGTAAATGATTTTTGCACACTTTCTCCAAAATGTGAACGCTTTTGAGCAGCAGCTACACAGCATTTCTTTCAGTCTCAGATTGTGCTCGCACTAGGCAGGGCAGTAAGTCTCCTGAGCATGTTCAGCCTGCTTCTGGTGGTATGAAATACATGGTTTTCAATGTACCTGAGTGGGTTTGTGCAGCGTACAAGTGAGGAAATGACTTGGATAGGTGCTTGTAAGGTGATGAGGAGGGTGTGTACATGTGTGGTCCATGGGGGGTGTGCCTGTGACTTGGTGGCTACAACGTGTTGTTTCAAATCAGTGTCACAGAAAAGCAATCTCTTTTGAGAGCTTTGCATGCATTTCTTTGTCAGTGTCAGTTTTTTTTGCTCTGCCATGTACACCACAATGCTGTTGATTATAAAATTGAATATCACTCATTAGTAGCACAGAAAGTATACTATTTTAACTTTTGAAGAACATTGGTTTATATTCTTAACACTCATAAACTTGTAGAACACACTCACACTCACTGGATGATGTCATCAGTGATGTCACTGTTCAAGTCAAGAGTGATGTAATATGTGAGGTCATAAGCAGTTCATTTCAGGTGTGTAAGTTATAGTTAGCTCAGGTAAATATCACTGCTGAATTTCACTGGTTTTGTATGAGTGAAATGTGAGCCTAACTGATACATTTATATATGAATAATGCGGGTATAATGGCAAAAAGTATCAGCCGTCCTTTCCTCTGAAATGCATTTATGGTATTATAAACATTTAAAACAATAAATATGCGTAAAATCCTCGGAGCCTGCAGTTCGGTGTATGTGTTTCCTGTCTGGCAGTTTAGGAATGAATAATGGTGATTAGCAGTGCATGGTGAGGTCACGAGTTATAGTTACCTTAGGGAGCGAGTAATAGTTACTTGAAATTAGTGACGGAAGCCACAAATCTCAAGGGGAGGGGCAGTTGGGGAGGGACGGGGATGGGGGAAATAATAAGGTGTTAAGAAACGTATCTCTTCCCTTCACCGCAGTCTCCTGCTACCTTGCTCATAGCATCTCTTCTTCTGGTGTCCTAGAATTCACTGGGACACCAGCACAGGGTCCCCAGCAGTCCGGGTGCTGCTTTCATGTTAAAGCTAGCATGAAAGGAGCATCAGGAGTGGTCTGAATGGCTTGGATTGCTGTTCACACACAACCCTGGGGTTTTTGCAGTATCTCCAGCCAGACTGTTCAACACAGCCAGGCTGCACAAACCTAAGTGCCCATGTGTGTTTGTCTGGCCTGAGACGGCTTGCCAAACACACATGTACACTTAGGTGCACTCTCTCCTCATCCCCTTCCCACCTCCCGGAGCCCAGCACGCCTGTCTCTGAACATGCTGCTTGCTGAGCCAGCAGGTAAAAAATAAATGATAATTAAATATCGTTTTATATCGTTTTATTTTTCAGCTCCTGGCTTAGCCAGGGGGATGACATTCCTTTGCCATTGTGAAGGAGCCACCCCTGCTTGAAATAACTCTAACTTTAACTGCTGAATTTCTATGGTTTTGTGCAAGTAAATGCAGAAACCTAAATGCCCATGTGTATTTGAACGACCTGATACGGCTTGCCAAACACACTTGTGCACTTAGGTACACTCTTTCCTCATCCCCCTCCCACCTCCCAGAGCCCAGCCCGCCCCTCTCTGAACATGCTGCTGGCTGAGCCAGCAGCTAAAAAATAAATGATAATTAAATATTGTTTTATATCGTTTTATCTTTCAGCTCCTGGCTTAGCCAGGGGGGTGACATTCCTTTGCCATTGTGAAGGAGCCACCCCTGCTTGAAATAATTCTAACTATAACTGCTAACTTTCTATGGTTTTGAGCAAGTAAATTCAGAACCTAACTATAACGTCCGTGTACCATTTGTTTTTTTTTGTGAATTTCTATGTTTTAAAAAAAAAAATCTATTTCCTAACTATAATATCCATGTAATTTATTTTTTTCAGTGAATTTCTATGTTTTTTTAATGTAAAGCAATTTTAATTACCATAAGTTAATCCAGCTGCTGCTGTGCACAGCTCTACAGTCAAACCCCTATAACCATCCAACCCCAAGTCATGCACAACATGGATGGTGGGAGTTGGCTGCAGGGCCTGTCCTGTGTTCAATTCCTGCGGCCTCGAGCATAGCCTTTGGCCATGCACGTCGGGGGTTGAGAGAGAGAGAAAGAGCAAGAGGGAGAGAAAGAGAGGGAAAGGTTTCTTAGGCTTTGGGGAATGATATACTAAGAATGAGATATTTCTGACAAATGGAAAAGAAAGATGCATTTGTAAAGTAAAAAGAGTTTGATGACCTTTCGGTATGTACCTTAAATATTTAAAGCTGAAAAGAAACTAAATCAGGGAAACCTTCAGCGTGAGGGTTGGAGACCATGACCTCTAGACCACAGGTGGTTACATAGACTGCACTGTTCAGACATAGCTATGACATATAACCCAAATATTTTGATGTGAAAAGGCCTCAATGTTCCATTACTAGGAACGTTCAAAACATGATCAAATAAACAGACATACTACCGTAGGACACCAGGATTTGAACCTTCTACCTACTGAGCAACAGTCCAAGAGCTTCACTAGAAGGTAACAGTGACTCTTTTTTCTTTTTCTTTTTCTTTTTTTTAATAAACTTTGAAATTTCCGCATGGAGAAAAACATTGCAATAACAATCTCTCTCTCTCTCTCTTCCATCCCATCATATCCTGAGGGAGCCGATATTGATCTCGCATCAGAGAGCTGCTTAAAATAGCTTGCAGGAGCAGTGTTTTCATCTCTTTCCCTGCATGCATATTTGCCGATTAAGGGCCAGATGTAGCAAAACTAAAATTTGCGACTTGCAAATTGCGAATCATACCGACTCGTAAATTGCAACTCGCAAACCTGTATGCAGAAAGGTGTCTCAGACACCTTCTGCGACTCGCTATGGAGTCGCAAAGACCCACCTCATGAATATTAATGAGGTGGGTCGCAAATTGCGACCCCATAGCGAGTCCCTGCACTCACAGGGATGGTGGCCTGCTGGAGACAGCAGACCTCCATGTCTGTGACTGCTTTTTTTAATAAAGCAGTTTTTTTTTTTAATTGCAGCCCGTTTTCCTTAAAGGAAAACGAGTTGCAATTCAAAAAAATAATGAAACCATTTGGTTTCATTTTTTCAGAGTAGGCAGTGGTCCATTGGACCACTGCCTGCTCTGAAAAAATATTTTCAGCGACATTCACAAAGGGGAAGGGGTCCCATGGTGACCCCTTCCCGTTTGCGAATGTGTTACCACCCACTTCAAGTGGATGGTAACTGCAAGTTGGTTTGCGACCGCATTCGTGGTCACAAAGCAACCCAGCATGGCGATGCGGTCGCAAATAGGAAGGGAACACCCCTTCCTATTTGCGAGTCGCATCCCCAAATTGCGAGTCACGTTAGGCTGTTTGCATGCCGCAAACTGTGTTTTTCGCAGTTTGTGACATGCAAACAGCTACCTACATCTGGCCCTAAAATTCTGCTTTCTGCAAGAAGGAGCTGGTTGCACCTCCTACTCGAAGTTCTCCAAGCCGGTCCTATGGATTTCTGCAAATGGGTGGAAGAACGCTTGTCCACATGTTTACTTTGTTTTTTCAGACCAGCAGCACAGTCTGAACTAAAAAATCAACACCATTGATACCACACGGCGCGCATGGGGCTGCGAATGGGGGAGGTCATTTAGGTTTACCTACTTTCTCTACTGTTCTGTCCATGGTGTTCTGCCTTTATCCCAATTTACTTTCATCTGTGCCAATCTCCCTATCCCACTCATCCACCTCCCACTACCTTTTTTTATCAGTGTGTGTCTTTCTGTGTGTGTATTTTATGTTTTTGCCTTTGTGCTTTTTTTCTGTTTCTTCCTTATGTTCCTCTTCCCTTAATTCTTTGCTTTGATTTTGTCCTACTTCTTTTTTTTTTAACCCAGCACTATGGCAGAATAAGCAGCAGTGCCAGTGCAGTGGCAAAAGCAACATGTACACCTTGTGGTCACTGTCGCTGTTCAGGGGTGCAAGCCCACCCCATTTTTATAGAGGCAGAGGTGGCTGTGCTTATTTTTTTGTGCAGCACCACCTTCCCTCTATGCTGGCAGCAGGCAGCATGCCCAGTAGAGGGTATGTCCTGCTGGATCACTACCTGCTTTGGGGGAGAGTGCACTGGTGTGTGCACCATAGCACAGGAGTGCAGCGCACCACACAGCAGCTTACGCACCACTGCATAGATCTACTAGATCGTGAACATGACCTGCTGGGTGTCAAGGTTGCGTGGCTTGGTAAGTAATTCATTTTTGTTTTAAAAAATGCTATTTTTTTCAAATAGCATGCTGCTCCGCCTCAAAGGTTAGTTAAGTTTACGCTACAAATAATATCTAATCCAACTTGAGGTTGTCAGGTGCTTGTCGCTACCTACTCTTATTTGTCAGCCTTCACTTGGGATAAATAATTAAGAAATGATGCAGACTTCTCTGTCCTCTCACCATGATACTAATAGTAGTATATCAGAGACTTAGCATTCTCTGTGTCTTTCTTAATGTAGCCCCAACAGTCCCAATCTCCCAGTGATGTACAGCATGTTTTGAAAAGGGAGACCGAGTAGTCCCATGAAAGGTGAGGAGAAGAAAAGGTAATTCATTGCAATGCATTAGTAATTCAAAATGTAGTTTAAGTTTAGGAAATTAGGAATAGGGGAATAGCCCATCCATTCCAGAAAAGTACAATACTACTGCATCTGTCAAAATATTTTTGTGAGATTAACTGTACCACTAATCTATTTTTTATCTTCTTTATTTCTTACATCCGCACCCAAGGACAAGGGGGCATCACAGCAGGGTGAAGGGACTACCACCTACAGTGCAGTGGCTGATGGAACCACCACCAGTGCAGCCCCAATAAGTCATGTTAGTATTATTTCCATAACTGATACTTCTCCCCACTATTAGGATAATGTTGCCTTGTTTTTTCATACTGTCTCCTTTCCTCAACTCCATCTAATGTTTGTTAAATTCTCACTATCCCTACATTACCCTTTTTTCTATATTTTGTGTTTCTGTAGCTAACTTACTCCTGTCTGTATCTTTCTTCTGTTTTTTTTAACTAGCTCCTCTATCCTCTTATATGTGTTTCTTGTGGTAGGCCCAATCAAGCTAATATTCACAACATGTTTGTTGAGAAGTCTTCATTGCTCACTCTCAAACATTCAAAAAAGAGATTGGCCATGGTCATAGATCCCCCCAAATATAGTCTTGCCATTCATTTATACAGTATACCCACAGTTTCCTTGACAGTGCAGCATGGCAGAAAAGTATGAGATTCCACTGCGCTTACCAACCAAGATGATATGTCTTTTATTGAACATTCCACACCTTAAATGCGCTTAAATAACTCAGAGTTATCATAGATCTATCCCTCCATTATGAAAAACATTTGGCTTTTCTAACATGTCAACCAACAAACCTCCCAAAGTGATAGTTTCAATAGAAGAATGCTAACCAAACTGTAGTGATGCATCTTTCATGTACTTTGTTAAAAAAAAAAAATAATTACTTAGGAGGCTAATCTGGTATGTAAAATATGTAATGTTTTTTCTAGCCACATAGACCACCAGTGGCAGTGCCAGTGTGATGAAAGAGGCCAGGGAGACTGGAGGGGGAGATGTCCCAGTGGTTGCAGAGATGAGTGGTGATTATAAGTCACATTGCTTGCTCATTGACAAATTAAGTACACCATATTTGTGAAGAGGGATAGATATCCCACCCATCATCATCACCTCCATGCCAAGGCACTTCGCCACCTGGGATCTAATTGCAGCATTGGGTCACTTTGGCACTGTCATGTTTGCTGTATAATGGGCATCTGCTTGAGTTAATGCAGCATTACAAAGTTTTTAATGCCTTAACAAACTGAAAACAAGATGTGTTTCCCAGTGCCCATCCAGTCACCTCCTACTAGTACTTCACTCCATTATTCTTTACTAAGTTTTTTCCCTTCATGTACAAAAAAAATGAAAAATCCATTCTCGGCATATGCCACAGTTTTCTGGGTAAGCGATTATAGTATATATATTTCATGGCTTCAATGATGAATTTACGTCTGTTCAAATATTTTCCTTACATCATTCATCACCTACAGTGACTAAGGAAAAAATGATGATCAGTGACCCTCATTATTCTGTAGCAAAAGCAAAACATTTACGTAGCTTAATCTTTCAAATTTACCTTGTAGTAGAGTAACTTTCCTGACTGCAATGTGAAGGTATTTTGTTAAAAGATTTTGTGGTGTTCGGCAAGGTCAGGGTGTAAAGTGGGACTAAGTGCCTGATTTAGAGATTGTCAGTTGGGATACTCTGTGACAAACATGCCAAATAAAATATATATCCTGTCCTTTTCTCTGTACTATAGTGCATCATTTTTTCCTACTGTGTACTTATGCCAGACAGAATAATCACATTTATATGCATGACATGTGTTATGCAGTATTATTATTATTCATGTGCCTCTTTGGAGTCAGTGTAGAATTGAAAGGCAGTCAGAGAAGAGCAGGGTCATTGGAATTAAAATAAGGTAAAACATTGTCCATTACAGCTGCTCCAGCGGCAGACTGACCAGAGTACCAGACCCGACACTAGCATGCCTCCATTGATTTTGCACAACAAGAATACTAATAATTGTGCTACATATATGCCTTTTTTTTCTTTTTACACATAAAGGCCCTCATTAAGACATTGGCTGTAAATGCCGCCTAACACCGCGGCGTAGGCCGCCAAAAGACCATCACCACCGCTAACATCAGTCTGCCAAAATATGACCTCAGCCGGATTTCCGCCACAAGAAGGGCGGAAATCCGGCTGTGGCCATACTAGCGGATGGTGGTAAGGTGGCGCTGCTACCACCAGCAGCGCCACACCTGTAGACCACCTCCAGCCTTATTATGAAAAATAATACGGCCTGGCTGTGTTCTGCTGGCGGGCGCTGCTGGTGGTAGCAGCGCCCCGTTCCGTTTCTTGCCAGAAGCCCCCCTGAATGTAGGTAAGTTGGTTTTCTGATGAGTGGTGGGGGGTGTTGTGTGTGTGCGTGGGGTTGTGTTCATAAATGTGTGAGTGTGAGTGAATGTGAATGTTTGTGTAGTGTTGTTTGCATGGGTGTATGCATGTGTGAGAATGTGTTTATGAATGGAAATGTGGATGCATGTGTGCATGTCAGTGTGAATGTGTGTACGGAGAATGAATGGATGCATACATCAATGAAGGTGTGTATGCCTGTGTGAGTGAGTGTGTGTATGCGTGGTGCCTGTCTGCCAGTGTGCGTGAATGGGGGGGATCGAAAGGGAGTGGGGATGGAGGGGGCAGGGGGCATCTGGGGAGTGTTTTGTGGGTGGGTGAGCCTCCTACCAGTGACAGGGACAGAATTCCCTGTCACTGGTAGGGACTACCACCATGGTTTTTGTGGCATTGTGAATGCCACAAAAACCATAGCAGTAGGCTAGGTCATGATGCCGCCGGCGGTACAATAGCGGTCGGCAGGCTGGAGATTCTTATCTCCGGCTCGGCTGCTGCTACCACCATCATGGTCGGAATGGTAAATTAGCGGGTTGGCTGCAGCCAACCTGTCAATGTCATAATGTGGCGGTATGTGCCGCCAGCCTGTTGGCCGTACTACCGCCACATTATCACTGACTGTAGGGGTCATAATGACCCCCAAAGTATCTATTTACTTTCTACTTGAAATCTTCTAAACAAAGAAAAACACTTTTATTCTGGTGGTATTCTGGCTTAGTTCCTTGCAGTCAGTGCTTTATGTGATGAATGTGTAAGGAAATCTTGGTCCTGTGATTAATCACATCAAAAATTCTCATGATCCTAAGGGACCAGCAATTTTCTGCTACTGTGCAACTAAATAAACAATTGATTGCACTGGGCATTATTTGAAATATCATCTTTTTTCTTTTTTGTTTCTTGATATAGCTATTCCTGCTGGTCCACCATCTTGGCAAGACATAGGAGCCTGGCTGTTGTGCCAATGGATGAAGGCCATCCAGGCCGATTATCACCAGTTGGTGGCTCTAGAGGAGGAGGAAGATGAGGTATATGCCACTACTCCAGTACCTCCAGCCTGCTACCAGCACCTATATCCTGGCCACCCCATGGACAGTACCACTGGCAGTTGGGCTTCACCACTGATGCCCCCCCCCCATTATCCAGTGACCACCTCCTTTAACACATCCTACAGAAGCTAGTGCTGCTTCACTGCAAGGTGGCACACATTCACACCCAAATCAATGCCCTCTCGGTCCTTTTTGTAATATAGTTTCTTTCTTTGGTTGGAGAGGCTATTGTTGTGGGAGAAGAGGGTAAGAATTGAGAAGAGCAGTTAGGATAATTTTGGACTTTGTTGTGGATTGTTTGGACTTTGGACATTGGTTGGGGAGATATTTATTTGTTTTGGGTAGATGGGTGGACCTTTGTGGCTGGTGAGGTTGGTTAATATTTGTTAAAAAAGTAAATGGGGAATATTTATTAATTTGTTTTGTCTTTGCAATGCTTTAGGTGCAGCCTTAACTGACAAAAAAGCTGCCCTCTGAATAGTCACATAACTGTCTATCCATAAGCCACATCTCACTATATCCTACAGCCAGGAGGAAGAGGGTAAGAAGTTTGGTGAATGGATTAGAGCAGGTAGTTAAGGAAAGGTGTCACAAAGACAAACACTATACAACAAACATTTTCATCATGGTGATGAGCAGCACATCATCACATCTGAGGTGGAAGGAAATTAGGGAATGACACAGTTCAGGTAAATGAATCGTAAACAGCCCCGGAGACTCAAGTTACATCTATATGTTCAGTCATTTAGCTTTGAAAAATACAAATTATAGAGGAGTGAACACACAGTTCTAAAAATTATGATTGTCAAATGAAAAATGATACTGTACATAAATGTCAAATTGGGTGGAGCATCTGCGTTCTTCTTGGAATGTCTGTCTTGGGTTCCTGGCTGAACTGGTCCTGCAAGATAACCAGGGGTTTCATGGAGCTTTTTCCTTTTGTGCAGGAGAAGAGAATGTCTACAGATTATAAATCAGAAATAATATTGTACAGTCAATGAGAAGGCCAGAAGGTGAGCTTCAGGAGGAGTAAATCAAGAGGCTAAGCAAGAGCCTAGGCTGCTGCAATCATTCATTATGACGTGTGCGATTATCTGAGATGTGAAAGCAATTTTACAACCAATCCCAGACAAGTACCTGCATGTACCTTGATGACCAATCCCACAACTGTCATAACATTTAGACGGGTGCGTCCATCATGTGATGATGTGACAACACATGTCTGTCTCCAGTTGTGGCCCTCCCCAACCACAATCACATAAAAGAGGAGTTTGACATATGAGCCAGCACACATGACTCAGAAGCATTTTTCAATTCATCCCACCTCTCTCAAGTCCACAGGGCTGAGTGGGCCTCTTAGAGTCATCATCATGTTGGTTTCCCTTTGAAGTTGATAACTTCATTCTGCTGATGATGAGATAGTCCCTCCTGAGTCCTGACTCAGTTCAACGAAGGAGGTAGGCCTGTAGTGCACTGCTGTTTATGAACAAGAAGAGAAAAATAATGTGAGCATTTTGTGTAGATTTGCATTTGTTCACTAGACTGACTGGTCTGGTTTCTGAAGAACCAAAAAAAAGTAAAGCAGGGAGTGGATCATGCAAGTAAATCTAGCTAAGTGTAAAAGGGTCAATCGCATTTAGGCAAAATCACCCATCAGTCCCAAAGCATTGCAAATCATCAAAATAAAGTTTATAATTCAGTTGAACACCCTACCTCACTGTCTGCATCCACATGAATCATCAGTCATCATCACTCACACTCACTCAATAATATATCATTCATTGGTTCAATAGTTACCAGTTCCATTGTAAGCACGGAGGTAAACAACTGCTATATTGTATCCCCTTCCCTTGACAGTCTTGTAAATTAAATGATCTTTACTGGGGCAGTCCTGCTAGGGAATGAAAAAAGAGGGATAGGCATGGGAAGGAGGCAGGCATTGTCTTCAATGTCCTTGAAGGGAATGAAGAGGCTTCTTCATTGCACACTGAGTGTGACCAATCACCCTCATCCTCCTACTGTGATGTTTCAGGAATAGTGTCATTGTGTGGTATGAAATGCTGATTCATTTTAATCATGGTCAATGTCTACATGTTTTGAGGAGAGAGGTTGGTCCTTCTAACCAAGACAACTGCACGAGCTGGACTGAACAAACACTCAGCAGATACACTGGCTACTGGCCATTGATGCATCGTCCCATACCAAAACACCAATGGGTTTTGGTCCACAAAGATATCTTTTGGTTCATCCAAAAGGTCTTGGACCATCCTCTGAATGGCCGTTGGTGCTGCTACTTGCTCAGCCTCTGTTGACTTTGCCTCTGCACTTGATTTAATCCCTGCCACTTGAAACCAAGCTTTTGCAGAGGTTGAGTCAGAGACTTCTGCTGCTGGTGTTTATGCTGGTGCTGGTACATCTGTTGGCTGCTTTGAGACAACAGCACTGCCCTTTCCAGAAGTTAAAGGCTGCATTCCAGAACTTCTAGGTCAACAAACCCTGTCATGTATAGTGAAACACCCCCTTCTGAAAAAGGAATGAAAGAGGTAAGTATTTTTCATACCATGGATCAAGTATTGTGGCACAGATGCAATCTTTGGAGGACATATCTCTCCTTGCACCTTGGATTAACAGCCAAGTGAAGGATTAAGCGCTCAGCCAACTCATGGGCTTCTCTGTTGCCATTCTCACAAGTGAATCTTTGTGACCCCTTTTTAACAGGTCCTGTAGCAAATGTAATAATAGGATATCTTGACTCTTCGTACTGTCATCCTTGTTGGCTTTCCATGCACGAATTTCAAAAGGAAGTATTTGCATCAGGTATTTAACTAGGGCCCATTTTTCCACCTCCATGGTCATGCATTTCCCAGTTGCATCCCCTCCTCTTTCAACAACATAGTTGGTGATCAATCTGTATTGCTCAAACAGATGTTGCAACTTCCAGTAGGTTGAGTTCCAATGTTTTGATACCCCCTGTTTAGTGCTTTAATGGGAACTCTGTTAGCACATTGAATGATCCTCAAATACTTTCAGGCCTTCAAAGAATGGCTGGAATGAGTGCAGATTCTTCTGCAGGTGGTCAGTATGCTGCTGACTATGTTTACTTTTTTGAGAAAGTCCTGCACAATCAAGTTGCTGCAATGTGCCAAATATCGGACCCTTAAACATCTATCATCTACTGTGGTCTTGCCTATATTACTGCCATATTCTGTGGCAACAAATCCAATTCCAATATAATCAGTTACTTGACAACTGGTCCACAAGTCTGTCATCAGGTGGATAGTGTGAACAGCGCACTGCTGACAAGCTTGTCCAACCAATTTCAGCACATCATGATGGAGTGCTTAAATAGCAACTCTGGTAAAAACCTTCCATTTTGGGAAGATGGCCTCCACAAACTCTAAAAATCCCACTACTTCCAAAGAAGAAAAAGGGAGGAGGTCCAGCACTAACATTGTAGCCAGTTTCCTGTTGTACAAGCATGCTGTTGGGTGGTTGCATTCATAGGCCCCTCCTGCCAAAACATGACCATTGTATTCATTTCTTGCGTGGTGGCACTGACGCAGGCGACTTCCGGAGAGGACTAGGAGATGGTAGACTCAATATGCATCTTGGGGTAATCACCATTGTATGCGGTGGTGTCTCTATCTGAGTCTTGTGCCATTTCGAGGGTGCTGATACAAATGACATTGCTGGTGCACTGCTAGGGTCAGGGCTTCTTTGTGTAAAGCTGTCATCCTCTTCTTCATCACCTCCCACCATGATTGGAGCATATTACCCTGTTAGTGTGAAGAAGGCTTACCTCAATGAACACTCACTAGGCAAATGGAGCATATTGAAATGTTATCCTCCTGCCTGCTGATTGTGAAGAAGTTCCAACCTGTGGAGGAGAACTTTTTTAGTGTGCCACTGGTTCCATTGCCAATGCCGAAAAAACTGGAAGCAAGTGAATGTGTCAATGAATGCCTCTCTGAAGTGCATAGTTCGATTGATGTAGTGGTTAGGTGCAGGTCTGAGCAGGGCCCTTATACATTGTGGAAGCTTGCAGTGGTGGAAGCAGTGCCACATCCCCCTGAGCAGGATGAATAAGAGGGGTAATGTCGATGTCTCTGAGCCAGCTCCCATGACACTGTCTGGCTTCTCCTCCTCCCCTTCCCTAATTCTAAGGGTTTCAGGAAGTTCCTTTTCCCTTGCCTCTTGTAGTGACTCGGCTGTGGTGTAATCTATGTCCAAACAATCAGAGGGGGTCTTGGAGAAGATGGTGTAGCAACCTTTCTTTTTCTGGCTAGAGGTGGGGAAGCTAATGGTTTAAGCAAGAAGATGTACATCTTGCTCAGTTGGAAGCAAAATCTCCTGTTCTTTTCCTACTTCAGGAAGAACCATTGCTGGCTCTGACTGCTGGTCCAGTTGATGTCCAATTTGCTCAATTTCCTATGATGATTGGGTACCATTTTGTGGCTGAGACAGCTGAAATTCAGACTCACTACTTGTTGCCATGAATGCATTGGCTGCCTTGCTGAGAGACATGGGCTTAGGTTTGGATGCTGCAGTAATTGATGAAAGACTATTGTTCCCAGCTTGCTGCCTGGAGGACAGTGGGGTAGGCATATGACGTTTCCTTAAAAAGGAAGAGGGTGAAAAGCCAGTGGTGGCAATCTGCTTCTTCTTGGTCACTTTCTTGGAGGTACCTTTCTTCATACTCTGTCAGTTGGCAATTAGCTGCACAAGCTGAAGCAGAAGTGTCACCTGTAGTGATTATGTCAGTTTGTGCCCCTTCTCTGTGGAAGTACTGTGGGTGCTGTCTCTTGTACATCTAAAAGCAAAGAAGCATGTAAAACATTTAGTGAAACGTGGCATTTTTCCAGTTGTATTTATTTATAGTACAGACAATATGATTTAGTTAGGTTATCCCAGTTAATGAATTAACAACAATTGTGTAGCAATTCCAATCCACACCATAACATAATATTTCAATCAGGATAACAACATACAGTCCTGCTTGCTTTATATGCATCTAAGGGTGTGCACCTATGGCAGGAGGTCCAGGCAAAATGGAATAATCCTTAAGAAAGAATGCTGGTGTGCACTATGGCAGTTAGAGGGTATGAGGGCAATAGAATAATCCTTAAACAATGAATGCTGGTGTGTGTCTATGGCAGGCAGGTGGTGCGGAGAAAATTGAATAATGCTTACAAATTGAATGGTAATGTGTGTCTATCACCTAAGAGAAAAAGACCTATGGCAGGCAGGGGGTGAAGGGAAAATGTAAAAAAATAAAATAAATAAGGTTATTGCTGATGTATCACTAGGGACAATGATAAATCCACTGTGAGGCAAGGATTTGTTGGGACAAATGGACAAAATATAATACTATAAACACTGTTCATACATATACTACAATGATCCTTAAGCACGTTAAACTGATATCAGGGAAAAATAAAAAAAAAGAAATAGCATAGACCTCTTCTATCAATGCCCCTCGAAAATGACTTTAAAAACTGGAAAAAAGGGATTGCTAATACACTAGGTGGCTGGCTGAAAATGGTTGCTGTTCACATGGTCAAACAAGCACAGAGGCACTGGAGAACAAAGAACACATGCAGGCCTATGGCAAAAGCACACTGACTACCTACACACAATGGGCACTGACCACATGGTGAAACAGCAACAACAAGAAGCAAGGAAGCATGGAGAACACATGCAGGCCTATGGCAAAAGTACACTGAGGGCCTCATTACGACCCTGGCGGTCATAGACCGCCAGGGTGGAGGCCGGAGGTAGCACTGCCAACAGGCTGGCGGTGCTACATCAGGTATTCCGACCGCGGCTGTGAAGCCGCGGTCGCCCAGCCGGGTCCGGCGGTTTCCCGCCGGATTTCCCCCGGCTGGGGGAATCCTCCATGGTGGCGCTGCATGCAGCGCCGCCATGGGGGATTCCGACCCCCTTCCCGCCAGCCTGTTCCTGGCGGTTTACACCGCCAGGAAGAGGCTGGCGGGAACGGGTGTCGTGGGGCCCCTGGGGGCCCCTGCACTGCCCATGCCACTGGCATGGGCAGTGCAGGGGCCCCCTAACAGGGCCCCATTAAGATTTTCAGTGTCTGCTTGGCAGACACTGAAAATCGCGACGGGTGCAACTGCACCCGTCGCTCCCAGCAAATCCGCCGGCTCCATTCGGAGCCGGCTCATCTTTGCTGGGGCTTTCCCGCTGGGCCGGCGGGCGATCTTTTAAATATCGCCCGCTGGCCCAGCGGGAAAGTTAGAATGGTCCCCGCGGTCATTTGACCGCGGGGCAGTGTTTGGGCGGTTTCCGCTCGGCGGGCAGTGCCCTCCGCCTGCCGGGGTCGGAATGACCCCCTGAGTGGCTAGACAAAGTGGCCAGTGGCCACATGGTCAAACAACAACAAGCAAGGAAGCATGGAGAACAAAGAACACATGCAGGCTACGGTAAGAGCACAGTGAGTGGATATTCAAAATGGCTACAACCCACATGGTCAAACAACAACAAGAGCAAGCAAGGAGGCATGGAGAACAAGGAACACATGCAGGCCTATGGCAAAAGCACACTGACTGCCTACACAAAATGGCCACGGATCACATGGTCAAACAACAACAAGCAAGGAGGCATGGACGAAAAAGAACACATGCCGGACTATGGATCGACACTGACTACACAAAATGGCCTCTGGCCACATGCCATGGAGAACAAACATGAACACACATACACACACACAAACATGCACATACACACAGTGATATACAGACAGACACACAAAAATACACTAGCCAGATGAAGAAGGCATGATAAACAATGATGAAAACACGACCATTAATTCAGCAATGCCAAACACAAAAATCAAGCCAGCTATGAACATTTGTACAACCACAAACATCTTCCCAAGGCAAGACATCATATTACTGCACCAAAAAACACTTTTTGCAGGGGAAAAAGAGAAATACAAAAAACAATTTGCATTTAATCCAATGCCGTCACTGGCCTAAATGATGTTTTAAAATAACATATAACACAGAAAAAGTTGTTTCATGTACCCAGGGACTAGTACTGACTGGATGTCCCATAGGCAGACTAGGCCACATATAAAATTAATGTATAGTGCACCTTTAGGAAATATGGAGAATATGTACTGAACTGTGCAACCTTTTTCTATTACAAAAGATAAAAATTAAATGCAAACAATAACTAGACCCCTTCTGCAACACCAGGACACCCACCACAACCACAATCAAATTAAAAAATCGGATAAAAGTACAAATAATTACTGGTGCATGCCATCTATGAAACAAACAACACCCTCATACAGAGGTTTTTGAAGGAAGTTGGAGTCTTTGTGGCACTTCCTTTTTGTGGAAGAACAAAATTACATTTAAAAACTAAAAAAATGCTTTTTGCACCAAAAAACAACCTGAAAATATTCATTCAAAAACATATTTCTGAGTACATTTAGCAGATTCCTGAGACAAAAATCTGCTCAATAAGCAGTCGTGCCCACTCAAGCTTACAAGTGTCAATAAATGGTGCCGAAAGGCTCTGTGGTGCCCAAAAGCAGCTCTAGCGGGTGGCAAATGTTATGCCCACTTGCTAGCCTTTGGCAAATATCAAAGCGCTCCCCAATGCACGCTAACACAAGTCTTGTCTGTGCCAGTCAGATGATAATTCCACTGCTAGACCTGACAGCCTTGGTGGTCTTCCCCCAACTTTTTTCCTGCCTTTGTCCATTTTTGCTTACCTCATTTGTGCTTGTTTTAGGACTCTGCACTTTACCACTGCTTCCCAGAGCTAAAGTGCATGTGCTCTCTCCTCTAAATATGATAACATTGGCTCAAACCAAATTGCCATATTTAATTTACCTGCAAGTCCTAAGTAAAGTGCACCGGGGCCTGTGAATTAAATGCTACTAGTGCGCCTGCAGCACTGATTGTGCCACCCACATACATAGACCCTTAACTATGTTAACTACTCAGGTCTGCCATTAGTAGGGCTGTGTGTGCAGTTTTACCACCACTTCGACTTGGCATTTGAAACTATGTGCCAAGCCTTAAAATCTCCTTTTCTTCCATATAAGTCACCCCTAAGGTAGGCCCTAGGTTACACGTGGGCAGGGTCCTACGTAAGTGAAAGTAATGGCATGTACTGATCAGTTTTACATGTCCTGGTAGTGAAAAACTCCCAAAGTCATTTTTCACTACTTGGAGGCCTGCTCTTCTCATAGGCATTAGAGATTCCCTTATTTGATTTTAAGTAGTCATTTCTGATCTGAGAGGAATAGACTTGTCATATTTGGTATGGTTGGAATGGTAGTAAGAAAGTCTACTCACTGGTGAACTGGGATTCTACATTACTATTTCAGAAATGTTACTTTTATAGTGGAGGCATTTCTCTGCACGTACTGCCATCTGTGCCTTACAGTCTGTCTCCAATTCACGTCTGGTCAGTGTGGGTTGAAAGCTCCCCTTTTGCATTCCACCCAGACAGCCATAAACACAGGCCACTCAGCTGCATCTGCATTAATCTGCATGCAGATGGGTCTCCCTGGGAAGGAAGGGTAGAGGGGCTCTCTCTTACACTTCAAAGGCCAGTGGCCTGCCCTCACACAAAGGACTGATAACCCTTGGCAGACAGGGCTGGGTTGAAAGGGGAAATATTGCACTTCAAAACCACTCTTCGAACTTTCCTCCAGGTCAAAAGCACTTTTGGGTATATTGACTGGGCCTGTGACGCCCTAAACCAGACACTTGTGTATCTACAACCGGACTATGCCAGAAAGACTGTTGAACTGCCCAAAGGACTCATTTGGACTGCTTTTCTAGAAGGGCTGCTATCCTGCGTGATGCCTTGTTACCTGCTGCTCCCTGACTCTGCTGAAGGACTCTGCCTTCATCCACAAGTGCTCTCCAAGGGCTTGGATTGAGGTTGCCTCTGATTCTGAAGTCTCAGAGCCAACATAAACTTCATCGACGAGCTCCTAGCCAGTCCACCAACTTCAGTGACTCCAGAACCAATGCTGCTGTCTGACACCACACTGCTGCCTGCTGGGGCTTTGTGGTTCTTGCTTAATACAATGACCACGGCCTGCAACATATGCCCAACGTCACTGTGATGATGCTGACGTCCGAGAGTGTGATTGCGACACTGAGAAGTCAACACATCATGCCTTGACCTGCTGGACTCATTGACCCCGTCGGGTCTCAAGGAACTGACGCCTCACCACCAACACCGCATCACCTCCCCTGCAACTGATTGGAACCAATGCCTCATCTCCCCTGCCTAGCAGTAAGGGTATGACACCACCCCTGCCTCACCTCCGCAACGTCTTTGTTTCCTCATTTACTAAAGGTACTTTGCCTGGGGTCCGTGCAACTAAATGAACGGCCCGCACTCCCTCACGAGTGGTCTTGGGCTGTTGGGAACAGCTCCATCCAGACGTCGAAATCGCCCCAGTTGGAGCAATTGTGTTTATAAGTTAATCTTGCAAAATCTTATCTTTTGTTATGTACATTGGATTCATGACATTTTGATCTTATTTTATTCAGATAAATATTATCTGTTTTCTTAAACTGGTATAGAGTTTTTTTTTGTGGTGTGTTCATTGTGCATGATTTATTGCCCAAATACTTTACACATTGCTTTCATAGTTAAGCATGCCTGCTCTGTGGCAAGGGACTGGAGGGTGAGCACTAGGTAATTTAGGTTGTGTTGTAACTTACCCTGATAAGGATTGAGGGTCCCCACTAGGACAGGGTGCAAACCACTGCCAACTAGAGACCCAATTTCTAACATACGCCATGTGTCAGATGGAACTCTTTGTTACACGTATAGCGCAGGGTTACAGAATTCTGCCTCAACACATTACACCGCAGCACAGAGGCTCTGAAAGTTCCCAGGCTTTTGAGAACACATTGCCCATTATTTTACTGAGAACAAAGGCCCTGCCATGGATCTTGGGTGGAATGGGGTGCCTTTAAGGTGGGTATCAAGGGCTTGTGCCTCAAAAACAGGCATTTGCTAAAGAACTGACATCTATTAAAGACACCATGAGGGACCTTGAGCTGAGTGCCACATAGGATGGGGACTGTGTGCGAGAGTTAAGTGACCTAATTAGAACATACAGGGAGCTCCTTGACATATTAAGCAACATCAACTATAAGGAATATGAAACATGCCATCAGGGGAAAAAAACAAAGCAGGTAAACCACTAGCCTGCCTACTCTGATCAAAGCAGGCTACAACATGAAAGAAGTCAGGAGTCATTACCTGAACCCAAGAGGGCATTAGTTCAAATTTCAAAGAATTTTACAGCACCTTAGACTACTGATGCAGCCTCCACATCAGCATATATGAATGGAATCACACTACCCTGGATCCTATGTCTACAGAACGTTGACCTCGAAGGACCAATCTCCTTGATGAAGCAGGGACTCACACAAATAGCCAGGCAAGACACAGGGCAACAATGAACTTCCCATCAAATTCTATGCAGCTTATGCTTCACAATTAGCACCCCGGTTACTAGCAGTCCTAAATGCATTTAAAGCTAAAGCATTGTTACCCGCCTCCATGAGAGAAGCCTTACTAGTGGTCCTCCCTAAGACAGGTTTTGACCCCTTGGAAGTTGGGTCCTGTCCGTTATCCCCTATCCTTACTCAACTTGGGCTGCAAGATGCCTGGAAAGTTCTGGCTGATGCCTATTATACATATCCTGATACATAATGACTAAAACAAGCTTCATACAGGGTATAATACTTGCCTCAACTTCAGGAAGGTCTTCATGGTCAGGGATTGGGCTAGACAGTGAGGACACGATCATTGTTTATCATTGGCTCTCCTCTTTGAATACTTAGAAGGCATTCAGCACACTAGGCTCCCCTTCCCTGATGGAAGTGCGGCACAGAATAGGGATAGGCCTGGAGTTTCGTCCTCTCTACATATGACCATTGACTCGAGTTAAGCCGGCAGGGAGGTCTCCTAGAGTTTACCTATCAACAGAGGGATCAGACAGGGATGACTGCTCCTCCACTAGCTTTCAAATTAGCAATGGAGCCCCTGGCATTTTTTCTACATTCTTGTGCTCCCAGTTGGGGACTTGAGATTGTGACTGTATCAAGTCTTTGTATGAACTGGGAAAAGTCATGTCTGTTCCCGCTCATACCCCTGACGGAAGCACAAACACATTGATATTGGTGGTCAGGATACAATAGGAAATCAATACCTTCAGGGACTTGGTGGTGGGTCAATGTTTATCATGAAAACATAATCCATTGGATGGTAACCTTGGTTAGGAAGTGGTTGTGGTGCAGTGCCAAATTCCCTTTTGGTGCTCGCTGCATCTGTCATTAATTGGTAGAATAGCCATCTCCAAAAATGTGAGCCGCTCTCGCTTGTTATACTTCTTTGCCCATCTTTTAGTGATAATGGGCTGATCTTTTTTCTGAGCTTGCATTTGTTGTTGGCAGCACACGGAGAAAATTATCAAGGAAATATCAACATGAGCTCCAGGAATGCAAGACTGGAATTTATACAATTCATATGCATATACCATGCACACCTGACCCTCAAGTCCATACAAAAACGTATCACAGTGCAACAGCTAATTGTCCACATTACAACAAGGTGCTAGTGGCAGAATTTCTCCATATGATTTGGCAGTATGCAGATCCCTCTAGCTTCAGGGAGGGGGTGATTTAGACCCTAACAGACATAACATACACACTGGTTCCTGGAGACCCTATCACATGCATACTAAACCTGATGCTTCAAACGACGAAGACTATTCATTGATGGAGCTTCAGACCGTTACCATTAGTCCTAGCAAAGCTCCACATATAGATCTCTTGGAAGGCACCAGCGACAACTGAGACCTCAATCTGATTATGAGACGTGATGAGGTAGGCGGGTATAGAGCTGAGGTCTCTCTCCATGCTAGACATGTGGGGGGAGTAAATAAACTTTTGTAAAATCAGCTGCCTTACCTGAAGGCCCTTCTTGATCCAGCCACAGGGACAAAGTGACACAAAGACACCACCTCCTGAAAAGATAGATTCTCTTCTGAAAGGAACTTGAAGGACAGCTGGCAGTCACAGCAGCCATACCAATCAGGTTTCAATGGTAGGGCTTTGTTACTATTGACTTCATGGTTTGAGGAGGAATAGTTATACACCTTTATTCTTCGTTTAACACTTTGGGGGTCATTCTGACCCCGGCGGCCAGGGTTGGCGGGAGCACCGCCAACAGGCTGGCGGTGCCCCGCAGGGCATTCTGACCGCGGCGGTTTGGCCGCGGTCAGATGTGGAAAACCGGCGGTCTCCCGCCGGTTTTCCGCTGCCCAAATGAATCTGCGCCGCCATGGAGGATTCTGACACCCCATACCGCCATCCTGTTCCTGGCGGTTCGCCCGCCAGGAACAGGATGGCGGTATGGGGTGTCGTGGGGCCCCTGGGGCCCCTGCAGTGCCCATGCCAATGGCATGGGCACTGCAGGGGCCCCCGTAAGAGGGCCCCACTTTGTATTTCAGTGTCTGCTTTGCAGACACTGAAATACGCGACGGGTGCCACTGCACCCGTCGCACCTTCCCACTCCGCCGGCTCCATTCAGAGCCGGCGTCCTCGTGGGAAGGTTGTTTTCCACTGGGCTGGCGGGCTGCCTTTTGGCGGTCGCCCGCCAGCCCAGTGGAAAACCCAGAATCACCGCAGCGGTCTGACGACCGCGGTGCGGTGTTCTGGCAGGGGTACTTTGGCGGGCGGCCTCCGCCGCCCGCCACGGTAAGAATCACCCCCTTTGTCTAAGAAGCTGTGATTCAGGATGTCTTCCACATGGCATGGCTAAACCTTTTCTCTGAAGTTGTTTCTCCTTTCTCCATAATCTCTCTCTTGCTCATATCGACTAGGATTATTTTGGTGGAGTCTAGCAATCCTACCTCCCTGTAGGGGTCTCCCCACTGTTTTGAACCTACCCAGCTCTCTATTTATTGTCCTTCCTGTTCTCTGTAGACTTATGAGGGTAACAAATAGCCTGGTCTTTCTGGGTCAACTGCAGCTGGTGGGCAGGAGATTTCTGCTCTTCATGGCTTTATGGCTTAAGCTAGGCCTTTCAACTTTGGCAGACATTCTTAGATTTTATCAGTCGGCTTGGAGATATTAGAAGTGTTGTTGTATAGTGAAGGATTTAGATCAAACGTCACCGACTTTGAATTTGCTTGCCAATTTAGTGACCGCCTGATTCATTGAAGATGAGGGTTAATATTCTATTAACATATAAAAGTATGCCATTTTTGTAGCCCACCTTACAGCCAAAGGTAGACTAATGGGAGAGACCCCTTAATCTGCTGTTTGTTAAAAGCATGACCTATTGATATCAATGCATTTATTTTGCTTTCTATAAATTGTTTTCTTAATAAAAACTTATCTTGAATGTGATGTCTCTTCTAAGTCTTATGTCTTATTGAAGGGTCTATGATGTCTCCAATTTGGAGGTAAAGACTAGATCTTTTACTTCTGATAATGCTTATATTTTCTTGGCCAAAAATAGGCAACCATTCAAACTTCAATTTGCTTTCTCATTTTGCCAGATAACCAAACTATGCTTGGTGTTTCATGCTTGCACACTGCTTGACAAAGGAATAAACCTGTTTGCTCTTCCTTTAGGCTTTTGGAATCTTTTTATACCCCTCCCCCATATTGTTGGTGGTCTCAGTAGAACATTTGTAATTGTTTTAACTCCCATTTTGTGAAGTCTCAGCCTTGACCCTGGTTCGCAGGATATGCTCATTTTACAGCTGACAATGGTAAGCTCAGTGCACCCTTGACTTGGGGCACAATGGCCTGTTAGGTATTCCTCTTAGGAGGCATCTTTCAGGAAAGCATTAGAGTAGCAGCTCAGTCTTACTTCTCCGCTTTCTAAACCTCCTTAAAATCTATCAAATGTATTACTTTTGATGTTTTTCAAAGGAATCAAATTCTAAAAAATTCACCTCTTTGCCTTGACGACAAAAGTAGAGTCTTTCCATGAGTAGAAAATTATACTTTTGTGAAAGCTATTGAGGCAAATGTACCACTCACCCTTAAGTCTTTATTTTCACATTTCCACATCTGACTTAACTAAGGTTCTTATGCAGTGCTCTTCAGATGTCTGTGACTCTGGTTCTTCATTCAACACACTGCTCCTCCTTCCCTGTATCCCTCATAAAAAGAAAGAAGATAAACGCCTTGGAGTCATCAACTTTTATTTGTGTACTACCTTTATTATGTCATTATTACTATTGTAGATTTTACTATTGAGGTTTCCTTAAGTTGAGGTTCAATTTCATTGAAAGACTGTAGGCTACCACCATGCAATAACCTTTTATTCCTGACCCAACATGCAGTCCTTTAAAGAATAAATACATCATAATGCATAAACTCCATTATAGAATGTTCATACAGTTTATATGTCCAAGACACAGAATCATATTCCTCTTTTATTATCTGCATCTATCAGATAAGTACATGCATGTTTTCTTACATTTGAGAAAAGCAATGTCTTTAATGCATTGTGCCCTTCGAGGTTAACCCTTCGAATAGATGTATTGGTCTTTATTATTATTTTACTGTAATTAATAAAGTATTGTATCACTTTATTATATCTAAGAAGAATAAGGCGGTCATTATGAACACAGCGATAAACTCCGCCGACCGCTGTGGCGGCAGTGAACAGAAACCCGCCATTGGCGGTAAATAGAAACTTGCCATATAATGAACCAAAATCCCAACCCTGCCAAATATCACCAGACCACCAGTCACCGCCATGACCTTGTCGATGGAAATGCTAGACTTCCCCACCCCACCACTGCCGAGCACACCCACATTCCGCCCTCCAAATAATGATGCACAAATCACCTTGGCAGATAGTGGAGGCCGGATGAATATTGGCGGTGCCGACCGCCACGGGCAGCAAGTGGACTTAACAGCAAGAAGTGCGCACATTGGATAAGCTTGAAAGCCACACACCTGACACACATCCATAATCCCATAAAACACTCATAGACACCCCTCAATCCTTTGCAACGAAACCAGGCCAAAGAAGACGGAGAGCACCAGAAGCAGACACCGAACGCCACAGTACACGAGACGCACACCGACCCACAGAAGAGCACCCTCACCGCGTACCCAGCCCTGACACTATTCACCACACTCACCATGTCACCCCCCAAACATCCACGCTTCACAGAAAGGGAGCTAAGGACCATGGTGGACGAGATCCTGAAGGTGGAGCCACAAATATTCGGGGCCCAGGTGCAGCACACACCCATCGCAAGGAAGATGGAGCTATGGCAGACCATTGTCAACAGGGTCAATGCAGTGGGATACCATCCATGCACCAGGGACGACATCCGGAAGAGATGGAACAACCTGCGGGGGAAGGTCAGGGCCATGGCATCCAGGCACCATATTGCAGTCCAGAAGACTGGGAGAGGACCGCCACCAACACCACCTGAATACACTGACTGGGAGGAAAAGGTACTGGCCATCTAGCACCCTGATGGACTCACTGGAGGAATGGATTCGGGTAAGTCATATACATTTACCCCATGTACACTATACCTGTAATGCATGCACCACCCTACCCCTCCCACCAATACCCCACCCAGGCAACAGCCACTGAATCCACCCCCCCTGCATGACCACAAACCCGCTAACAAGCCCACATCCCTTCCCCTGTGCAAAGCCACCTATCCCTGCAAGGAATCACATTGGAACTACACCCCCCAATGCAACCCCACACCCTAAGCAAAATGCAGTGTAAACCTCACAAAGGCACCCTGGATGGCCACTAAAAGTTACACCAGCACAAATTAGCCCAGTCCTGTGTACCCCAACTGTTCATGCATTTGTAACAGACATGTCTATGTCCCCCAACAGGCACCACCACCCATTCCACCCTCACGGACGGGACAAGGAGTGCCATCGCCCCCCATGGAGACAGAGGCACCTCACAGGATCCTGGTGAAGGATCCCTGGACACTGATGAGCAAGCATGCCCCTCACACAGTCACCATGCAACAGCCCCACCCAGGATACCACTGACACCCCCACCACCCAGTCAAGAACAGCAGCCCAGGGCAAGCATCCCCACACCAGTGTATCCAGGCCACAGACTGGTGGAACACAGGTACAGAGGCCACAGTCTCCCACTCCCAACATGCAAGAAGGCGAGGGCCCTAGTACAAGTGGTACTGCCAGACCTGTGCAGGGGACACAGGCACAGGGGGTTAGGGCAAGTGCTAGGGCCTCAGTGGGCCGGGGGGAGGCCACAGGATGGATGCAGCAGCCCAGGACCAGGACGTGATATCTGAGGTATTGGGGGCCTACCAGCATGTCCATGACAGGTTGGCACAGATATTTTACACCCTGGAGCACAGTCAGAGGATGCAGCAGGAACACCACCAACAGGCCATGGAACAGCACAACACCACAATGACCATCATAGCAAGAGCACTGCTGCAACTGGTACAAACCCAGTCTGAGACCTACACAGGACAGGAGGCCCCCACTACAGCACCGGACACAGACCGGACAATTACACCATCATCAGAAACATCCTAGGAACTACCCTCAGAGGAAACCCAGGGGCCAACCATGTCATCCCCTCAAGGTCAACAGCAGGTGCCCAAACGTACCCTCAGGCCAAGATATGGCACTGGAACCCCAGCAAAAAACAAGGCCCCCTTCAAGAAGTAACTCAGCAACAATCTGCACAGCAACCATCCCACTCAATCAACCACCACACACTGCTAAGAAGCAATATGAACTAATGTAAGAATTGATGGACCCATCAATACTACCAACCAGACTGCCACCATGTTGGCATTGAGGACAACCACCCATGACCACTTGCCATCACTGTAAATTACACTATTCACTCCCTGCCACCAAGAAAACACATATCACACCTGTAACACTGTTCCCTGTCATAAAATGTGAACAAAGTGAAGTATGGATTCAACTGGCTGATAACCACTTTATTGTCAATGCGTTGCATGAAAGTACTCCTGTGTGCCTAAATGTGGCCCCAACCTAAATGCACTAAATTGTATTCTGTACCATGCAGACCTGGACCCAGTTTCACCTATAAGAATCAAACCCCCGCTAGATGACAAACCACACTGACAGTATGTGTCACAAACCCCAATGTCAGCCCTTAGTCCCACGTAGTTACTGGAAATAGAGGTGTTTCAGTTGGGTCCTGGAATTGACATCTTCCCCCTCCTTATCATCATCATCACTCTCCTCACCTCTCTGAGGTAGCTGGTCAGGACATACAGCACCCTCCACCTCCAAGAGGGGGATAGAATTTCTCATTGCCACGTTGTGCAGCTTGCAGCAGGCCACCACTATTCTACACACGTTTTCAGACCCATAGGCCAGGAAACCCCAGAGATATGTAGACAACAAAATCTAGCCTTCAAGAGACCTATTGTTTGCTCTATCACCCTCCTAGTACGTCCATGGGCCTTATTATAATTCCTCTCTGCATCCGTCCTAGGATTCCTCACTGGTGTCAGGAGCCAACGCAAGTATGGATAGCCAGAATCACCTAGAATAAGGTGCAATACAGAGTAGTCATTGTCAAGCCTCTTAGTCAGACAGCCTGACTGTCTGCTATGTGTCAGTTAGTGACAGAAACACTTATCTATGATCCACCCTCTGTCCTCTTGGATTTGTTCCATCTTCTGTGGCACACTGCTGTTCCCCAACACAAAGTAATCATGGACTGAACCTGGGAACATGGCATTCACATGTGAGATGCACTGGTCTGCTGTACATACCAATTGGATGTTCATGGAATGAAAGTTCTTTCTGTTTCTGTACACCTGTTCACTGACTCTTTGGGGTATGATCGGTATGTGGGTGCCATCGATGGCACCTATCGCATGGGGTATGTTGGCAAAGGCATAGAATTCCGACTTGATGGCAGGGAGGTCAGTACTTTGGGTAAATCTCACACAGGACTGCAGGTGTCGTACAAATGCATTTAGAAATCTTGTCAGTACCATGCTGAACATTGGCTGTGAAATTCCAGCATCCGTGCCCACTGTCACTTGAAATGAGCCCGTGGCCAGGAAATGGAGTGCGCAGAGCACCTGCACTTCAGTCGGGATGGCATGCTGATTATGATTTCCCTGAGTTAGTGCAGGATCCATTAATGCACAAAGTTCCTGAATCGTCGCATAGGTGAGTCTGTATTGATTATGATCTGATGCTCCACCATGATCCTCATAGCCACAAGTGGTCTGTACACCGATGGTGCCCTTCCTCGCCAAAAAGGTTGGTACCTATGAGGAATATCAAACAAGTGTGAGGAACACATATACACAGGCACACATTGCCATCAATTGTGCACTGCATACTTAATTGTAGTGACTCAACAGTAACATGTTCTTTACAGATCTACATCTACACCTCAATGAGGGAACAGTGTTTTTTATCTGTGTTTTTTTTTTAAATGGTCACATGCATAGGTGCTTCATGTGGAAAATAGGGCCTGCATTGTGCACAATTATTTTTTATAGATGCGTAGTTAATGCCAAAATGTCTGCCCCCTGTAATCCTGGCCTGTCATTGTGGAAGTGACCTCATACCGCTAGCGGTTGACATAACAGCGTAAGGCAGTGTTTACCGCCGTTCGGACTGCCATTGGTTAACATGGATGCCAATGGGGAATACTGGCATATCATGATCGCCGCCAGCGGTAATGGTGCACACCGCCACAGTATGTATGCAAATTCGTCATCTATACTTCACTTGACTCCCTGATCTCGTGCAAACAGGTACTCCACTGTGTGTACTGCTGTGTCCTGCCTCTGGTCATGAAAGTGGCTCGTGTTGCAGGGGAAAGGGCCCCAACCTTCACCCAGGAGGAACTCGAGAGGCTAATGGACAGGGTCCTGCCCCTGTACGTCAAGCTCCACGGACGGCCAGAGGTACAAGTGAGTCAGGGTTTGGGGTGCACTGTTTGGGTGTAATGGATGGTGTTGTAAGGACATATGTGTGCACCTCTGAGCCTGCATGGGCCATGGTGCATGGCATGCTTCGTGCATATGTCCTGCAAGTCTGACAGTGCTGTCCGTCCCATAGTGGACGAATAGCCAGCTGTACCTATCTTGCAAATGCCTGACTTCTGTGTCCCATTTCTGTGTCACCCTTTTAAGTCAGCACCCACCAGAAGAGGGCACTTTGGCATGCCATCGCCAAGGAGGTGTGGACCCTGGGGGTCTACAACCGGCGGAGCACCCACTGCAGGAAGAGGTGGGAGGACCTGCGGTGCTGGGCACGTCAAATCTGTGAGGCCCAACTGGGGAAGTCCTCCATACGTGGAAGGGGTGCCCGTCGGGCACTGACCCCCCTCATGCAATGCATCCTGGCAGTGGCGTACCCAGACCTGGATGGGCACTTAAAGGCTGCACAGCAGTCACAAGGGGGTAAGTACTCATGTCTGTGTGTGTGTTAGGGTTCATGCTGCTTAGAGGCAGGGACTCTGACTGTTGTCCATCTACATGATAGTCCCTGTAGGGTGTAGGGGTATCTTGGTCAGGTCTCCCACACATCGGGTCCTTAGGTAATTCAGGGGATGGGTGTAGAGAAGGGTTCTGGTCAGTAGTCAGGGGCATGGCCATGGGCATAGTGAACGGTGCTGCCTGTTGGGGGTGTCTTCTGGGTGGGTGTATGTCTGGCCACTATGTACCGCCATTCACTATTTACAAGTGTCTCTCCTGTTTTGTCTCCCCATCCCTGTTATCTTGTGTTGTTTTTGTACATCAGCAACATGTGGCGAGGGAGCTGAGGCACCGGCAAGTGGGGAAGCAGCGGCCCACGGATCCTCGGAGGCAGTCATCTGACACCAAGGGGTCCAGTGGGTGGGAGGGCGAGGGGAGTACCACGTGGACGCAACTACCACTGGAGGTGGGTGTCTCCTGTGCCTCAGGCACCTCCTCCCCTGCCTCAGTCAGCCCTGCTGCCCTCACAGAGGAGGCTATTGACATCCTGAGAACCATCTCTGTAGGACAGACAACCATCGTCAATGCCATCCAGGGGCTAGCATCAGAGGTGCAGCAGACCAATGCCTATCTGGATGTCATTCACGGTGCCGTGTCTGCCCTCCAGAGATCTTTTCAGGCTCTGGCCTCCTCTTGGATGGCAGCTAGTTTCCCTGGCCATTCCGTCCCCCCTCCAACCTCCTCTACACCTTCCGACACCCCACTCCCTTTACCCGTCTAAAGCACACCATCTGACACGCCTCAAGCACCTCAACACACAAGAAGCACACTTCTAAACGCAAGCACCACACCTCCCACTACAAGCAGGCACACACAACAACATCCACTTCCCCCAGTGTGCCCACCTCTTCCGCCTCCCTGTCTGTCCCCTCTACATGCACACCCTCACGCACTGCACCTTCAGTCACGGTTGCTGCTCCTCTTACTGCACTCACCACAATAGAAGACATCCATACATGCACCCCAGATACCACACCTGCACCCACCACAACTACTGTAGTTGACACATGCAGCACACTCACCAGACTTGCAGACACCCACACAACATACATCCACACTGGCATCCTGTCTTCTCCCACTGTGTCCACCGCCCCTCCTCCAAAAACACACAAACGCACCAAGACACCCACCCATCACACATGCACTGCACCTCAGCATACTGTCCAGACACCTGCACCCACTACACGCACCCCTACACCACATACATCCACACCCTCTGCCTCCACTCCCATGTCCTCCTCCAGGACCACCCCAATTGCTACGAAGAAATTTTCCTCTCCAGTGCTGACCTCTTCCAACCCACTGGCCCACCCCATCTTGTCCCTAAGCGTGCACACCTCCTTGCCCTTTCCTCTCCTTCCACTTCACAGCCCACCCCTGTCTGCCCCTCACATTCCCGTGCCCCTTCCCCAGAGAAGAAGAAGCCCCGTGCTGGCGGAGGACTAGTGGTTCATAATTTGATGGGCGGGTTGGGCCTTTCTGTCAGCCTGTGGGCGGACTCTGCCGTCATCGTCGGCACCCCTCTACTGGCGGTGGGTAGTTCTGGATGCCTGTGTTTCGATTGGTTCATTATTTTGCGGTCCAGAATGCTCCTCTGTTGGTGGTTTATAACGCCATCGCTGGCGGCCCGGTAGGGACTGCCGTGTTTATAATGAGGGCCTAAGTGTGGCTAGGGAACATTTGCACTTTAAAAAACCTACCTTTCTTGGCTGTAGTGAGTGCCCTGTGTTTTCCTGTATTTTGTTTACCGTGGTGGCTAAGGGAGTTCTGCACATTAGAGTGGGGTTGCTGTAAAGAGTGCACCCACATAGGGGAAAGTGTCTGGGGTCGCCATGTTCCACTCAAATCTGGGAGCGGCAACAGGTGAAGGCATTAGCATGATTGTGTGAGCAGACTGTTCTGCAATCACTACATTTTACCTGCAATGCTCATCAACACAATTGTATGAGCGGGCTGCTCCCCGATCGCGAGTATATTTGTTTAGGTTCAGGGCGATTGTGCAAGGGCACTGCTCCGAAAATAACAACAATTTTGTTATTACTTGGGAGACAGCTTCAGCTGATTGCATTTAATGTTCTTGGAATATCAAGAATCAGAGGCTTGATTATTATAGTTGAAAGAGAACTGGAAAGACGTCATCCATTTTATGTTAGGAATTGTTTGCTAGGTAACACGTGCAAGTTAAACAACACCTTACCATAGCAACTAATGATTTTTCCTACTTGACAAGAAATTCTAGGGGAGATTAAGAACCTTTTCCACTCAACAAGAGTCTACTGCAGCAGTTGAGCTCCCCTTACTTTGTTTTTAAGGTATATGTTTTTCATTTTTAAGTGGTAATATAACAAAAGAGTGGAGGTAAATGAAAGAGGGATATGATACCATATATATAATTACAGATAGAAAAAAGATTATTGTGTATATAGAGTGCTACAGTGTGTGTGCTCTTTTCTCGAAACATGATAACATTGGCTTATCCACAATTGACATGTTTAATTTGCTTATAAGTCCCTAATAAAATGCACTAGCTGTTCCAAGGGCCTGTAAATTAAATTTCAGTAGTGGGCTTGCAGCACTGATTGTGCCACCCACTGCAGTAGCCCTTCAAACATGGCTAAGGCATGTCACTGAAGAGCCTGTGTCTGTAGTTTTAAACTGACTCATTGACCTAGCAAGTTAATCCCTTTGAAGGGCCCAAAACGTCATATAAGTCAGCCCTAAGGTAGAGGATGGCAGCCCCAAGGGCAGGGTGCATGGGTTTAAAAGGTTGGACATGTACTTTTAAGTTTTACAGGTTGAAGTAGTGAAAAACTCCTAAATTTGTTTTTCACTCTTGCAAGTCCTATCTCTCTCAAAGGATAAAATTGGGGTTACCTCATTACATTTTATGAATGCAATTTCCAATTGGGAAGAGAAGGGACCCCCAAGTTTGTTATCTCTGGAATAACAATTTAAATTCACAACCTATGGTAAAGTCAGATTTAAAATTGTAATTCTGAAAATGCCACATTTAAAAAGCTGGCATTTTCTTACTTTAAATTATCTAATGTCTCTCAATACACGTCTGGGTGGGTGACAGGCGGGCTCCTGTGCATTCCCTCCAAATAGCTAAACACATAGGTAACTTACATGTGACTGAGTGGCCATCTGCATGCTGATGGGCCATCAGGGGCAGGATGGGATGGAGGAGCTGACACTTACACCTCAATGGGCTGTGTCCTGAGTCCACACACAGGGCTGCTTAACCTCATGCAGTGTGTCTGGAGCCAATGCAGGAAGGACAGGGAACCGGTGGACTTCAAAGGCGTCTCTTTGAGGTCTCTCCCACTTCAAGTGCACCACTGGGTATAAGACATGGACCTCTGACTCTAACAGATTAGTACACTTCTGGACTTAAGGACATTCTTCAAAGAAAAAGGACTGCTCTGCTGCCAAAAGGACTGGAACTCTTCTGGACTCTGCTGGACTTTGCTGGACCTCAGCCTTACTGTGCCTGCCCTGCTGTCTGTTCCCCTCCTTGCCTGGGAGTGAGAAGGAATGGACCTGCATCTCTCTATCCCCAGAACCAAATTGACTACAAGGGCTTATTGGATTGCCTCCTGTTTTGAAATCTCAGGGGCATCAAAAACTTCCAAGCTCTCTGCTGCAGCTTCTGGAGTCCTTCATCTGTGAGTCCTTCTCAGCAAAGTGGTGCCAATCCAGGCTTAAGTCCTTGGAAGTGGGTTTGCTAGCTGTCTCCTAGAAGAATCAATGCATTTCTGTTGATGTGCCAGTCGGAACCGTCACATCCCCTTCTATGTCACTGCATCACTGCAGCAAAAGACATCACGTAGCCAGCTGTGCATCTCAACAACAACGTTTCACTTTCATCTAAGGTGTTTGACATCGACACATCACCGATTGTGTGGCTTGGAACCAATGTGTTGCCTACACTGCCAGGATTGACAATGTCACATCGACATCGACTTTTCAGATTTTACGTGGTCTAGCGTGACCATTTAGCCCCGGTTATTGTTTTATGCTTAAAAGCAGTATATTTGCAGATATTTATTAGAAATTCATATCTCAACTTCTGCTAAATGGATTTTTGTAGTTTTTGTCTTGTTTTGTTCATTAAATTAAGCTCTATGTTATCACTGCTTTACCATTTTAAGGGTTACACAAATACTTTACACATTGCCTCATAAGTAAAGCCTGACTGCTCTATTCCAAGCACAGGTTAATTTATGGTGTGTAACTGACTAACCGTGACTAAGATTCTGGTCCCTTCTTGGACAGGGTACACATCTCTGCCAACTAGAGACCAAAATTCTAACATATTTCACTTAAATTAAGAAGCATGGCAGGTTATCTCAATCCTCAGGTTCACCCAAAGGTTGAGCTGATTGGGGACTCTTTTAAAAATGTATTGAAAAATAATTGAGGTTCTCTGTTAAACAGGCAGTGGAGAAGAGGCTTGCTAGAAGAAAGAGGGTCATTCTTTCAGTGGAAAATTCAAACTACTCACCCACACCTACAAAGTCCTTCACAACATCAGACCAGCCTATCTGACCATTGCAACTCTTTCCATAACCCTGCAAGACCCCTCTGCTCTGCCCAGCAGGTGCTAGCTACCATCCCACTCATCTGGAAAACCACTGCCGGAGGAATATCTTTCACATACCTAGCAGCTAAGAGCTTGAACAACCTGCCCACGCACTTCAGATAATGCCCATCTCTCCCCATCTTCAGAAATAACCTTTAAACATGGCTCTTTAGATGAGGCCCAGAACCACCACCAGCGTCTTGAGACCCTCACGGGTGAGTGGTTTCACTTTATAAAAGCTGATTGATTGAATATTGTTTTGCTTTCTCCAAGGAGGATATCCCTTCTACTTCTAATTCTAAAAAGAGGAGAAAAGTATCCCACAAAAGTGCTGTTGCTTGTGGTAGCCTGAGCACCACAAATGAGGATGGTGCCCACAGTGGCACAAATGAAAAGGGCCTCCTTAATGGGTATTTGGAAAGGTTGTCCAAAGCAGCATAATTAGAAGGAGTGACTTTGATGATACAAAATATGGTAAAGGCTCCTCTAGTACAGAAGAGGAAGCATAATAATCAGAGGACTTGGAATTTGATGAGTTGAGAGCTCAGATCTATTTGAGAGCATTGATGAGGATTTGTGTCACACATCAGCATTAAAATGACAGTATTCTTGAAACCAATACGATTAAGCATCTTTGCAGCTTGGAATGATGGCCCATGGCTCCTATGGCAAACTTTATAAAATTATGGGTGAGAACATATTTTGTCAAGGAAACCCACAACTTGTTGAAAGCAAAGTGCTATCTGTTGGGGTAAGTCCTGCACTACACCGAATCTTGACCGAGAACGTATAATATTCTTGTTTAAGGTAGAGAAAGATTGCAGAAAAGGGATAGAAAGATGCCTGAAACAATGTCAGGATAAAGTAATGGCCATGCTAGGACCCTTATCTCATATCCTCAACATGGCTGAAGAAGCTAGGTGTGCTAATACAAGGGTTGATGCCCATTGTGCTTTATTCATGCTAGGAAATGCAAATGAAGCCTTAATAATGGAGAGGAGGAAGGCTGTCCTTAGGTCGATGAACCCCCAAGTTGGCAGACCTATCAAACAGAGAAGATATGGGACCCAAATGGTCTTCTTTTTTATGATTGAGTTTGGTGAAGTCATTGGGGCAGTGTGTTTCTACATTTGCTGGTTTTAGCAAAGATTAGAATAACATGAGGGATGTTTTTGGTACAAGGGTTTTTAGAAAAGCTGAGAGGAGGGGACTGGCATTCAGCCATGGCACACAAAGTTCAGACTATTATTCCCAGGAGCCCAGAAACTATGGAAAATATGGAATGAATTATCTTTCCAAAACAGGTTTCTACCCCCAAAGAGGAAGGAATTCAAGAAATTGTGGAGAAAGTTCAAGATCTCAAGGTTCAGGAGCTCATGGTGAGTCCAAACATTCCAGTTGGTTCTTTCCATTTAAAAGTTGGGGGAAATCTAAGGTTTTTCATTTACAACTGGGAGTAGAAGTAGCAAACTGGTAGATCTGTTTAATTCTGGCCTTTCTTACAGAACAATTAACTGCTATAGATCCTCTGTGTCAGCAAGACATGTTTTAATGAACAATTTTGCATTAGGAAATGATCTTTTGATAAGGAGAGTAATGAAAGGATTTAGGCTTAAGAGACCTCCTGAAGCTCATTATGATTCATTATGGGATGTTGGATTAGTATTTAGATTATTCACATCATAGCCAAACAATATTAATCTTTCCTGGAAACCAATGTCTCAGGAGCCAGCAACTATACTTTGCTGAATTTCCATTAGAAGGGTGTTAGATGATAATGCCTTGGAAATTTCTAATAGATTTATTCACCAGAGGTGGTACACTTTGATGTTTGGAATAGAACTAAGACCATGTTTGAGACTATTTTCTACCCCTATTTTCATGAATGTGTCACGTTATGTGTAGTAGATTATATGAAACCACACAGAAACAAAGTGTTAGAATTTAGAGTGGATAGAGAGTTACAGTTATTACTGCCATTTTTGAGGTGTTATAGAGCATTTTCAACAGTCACATTATTATATAGATGGCTAAGAACAGTTATGAAAGAAGTGGGAGTTGATCTTTCAAGGTTTGAAGCTCACTCCTCTAGAGATGCAATGGCTAGCCAAGTCTTCTGGGCAGGTGGCTCTCTTACAGAGATTTTGAGGGCAGCAGACTGGTCAATTGTAAACACCTTTGCAAAATTCAATTTCCTATCTGTGAAGCAAGTGAGCAGTGTGGCACTGGATGGCTTCAAACATGCAAAATTCTAATCTCCAGTCTTGAAATGAAATGGCAAATTTCCAATTAACATGCAAAGTGAATATTGATTTCATTAAAGACAATGGAGGCTAAAGCATGCTACCCTCTTCTCCCATTATGGTATGAGGAAATACATTATATGCTTTATTTGAATGCATATATAAGAAGTTAGTGGTTAACATGTAATAAGACATGTTTTATTAGGCATGAGACATTTGTAGATTGATATATATCTTTTATTTATATAATTCACTATAGAATGTTTTGGTTGAAGATGAAACAAATATGTTCCCAGCATAAAAGAGGAGTATGCTTGTGTGTCTTGTACATATATACTGTTCGAAATCGGATTTAATGCTTTATGATGTATTTGATCTTTAAAGAAATGCATATGGGGCAGCAATAAAACGTTGTTGCATAATGCTAGCCTTCGTTGTTCTCAATTAAATCAAGATTGTATTTGCATGTTGATTGGAAAATCCCTCCAAGGTTTTCCTTGTGTTAAAGTTCAATGGAGACGGTAAAGTAAAATTACTGGAAGTTTGTATAAATCATATTACATATATATAACCTACTATACATACCACTGACCTGGTCAGAGCATTGCTCTGCCTCCCGTGGCTCCACTCTATAAGTAGAGCCCTTTCCGTGGCTCCTCTGAACTCTTGACTCCTGTCAGGAGTTCGAGGCCCTCCTCTACCCGCAGGCTTCTGCCTGCGCCTCACTCTGGTGTCTAGTGGGAGAGCTCGGCTTTCCTACTAGGCTACCTTCTGTCTCTCTCCTCCTTTTGCTTTGCTTTGCTCTCTGCTCTGCTTCACTACTGTCCCTTAGTGCTCCTTTTCCTTGTTTCTTTCTCACTCCACTCCACTCTCTCTCTCTCTCACTTTCGCTCTCTCCCTCTTTCAATCTCCCGACACTGCTGCCCCCACAGCCTGCCCCATTTTCTCAGCTCCACCTCCTTTTTTGCACCCTTTTTCATCCCCCTCCTGCCTCCCAGCTGTCCTCTGCCTCATCTACAGGCCCCCCAGCCCATGACAGCAGTTGAGCGACTCCTTTACTAACATCATCAGCACGCATGCTCTCGCATCCACTGACTACATACTCTTTGGAGACTTAAACTTCCACCTCAAGAACACCAATGGCAACAACACCACCACCCTGCTGGACAACCTCTCCAACCTCAGCCTCAAACAGCTTGTCACAACACCAACCCACTCTGCATGACACACACTCAACCCTACTTTCACTGCCAGCAATCACATCTCTTTCAGCCACACCACAGAACTTCACTGGACAGACCACCGCTGCGTCCACTTCTCCTTAAAGAAACCCACAACACACCACCACCTACAACGGATCCCCCACTACAGTAGGAACAAGGTCACGAAGACCAACTTATCGCGACCCTCTCCCAGAACCCACCCATCAACACCACCGACACTGATGCAGCTGCCCGCAACTTCAGGCAATGGGTCAACACATGTGCCAATACTCTCGCCCCAATCAAGAATCCTGCTCTCCTGGACCCCAGTCAACGTCAACAACACCATCGAAATCATGAACACCATCCACTCTGGCTCTCCATCTGATCCCTCCCCTCACCACATCCTCAACAAAGCAAGCTCCGTCATTGCACCCCAACTATAGAAGATCATCAACAGCTGCTTGGAGTCAGCCACCTTCCCGGAGAGCTGAAAACACGCCGAGATCAATGCCCTCCTCAAAAAACCCAAGACGGACAAAAAGGACCTCAAGAACTTCCGGCCTATCTTCCTGCTCTCCTTTCTGGCAAAAGTAATTGAGAAGGCTGTCAACAGACAACTAACCCGCTTCCTCGAGGAGAACCACACCCTGGACCCTTCCCAATCCGGATTCCGCAGCAACCACAGCACCGAAACCGCCCTCATCACTGCCACCGACGACATCAGAACCATACTGGACAGCGGCAAAACCACGGCCCACATCCTCCTGGACCTCTCGGCCTCGTTCAACACCGTCTGTCACCACACCCTATGCTCACGCCTCAGCAATGCTGAAATTGGCAACAAAGCCCTGGACTGGGTCACCTCCTTTCTCACCGGCAGAACCCAGAGAGTCCGCCTCCCCCATTCTGCTTGGAGGCCACCGAAATCATCTGCGGCATACCACAGGGTTTGTCCCTCAGTCCGACCTTCTTCAACATCTACATGGTCCTGCTCGCTAACATCGCCCGATCCCACAACCTCAACATCATCTCATACGCCTACGACACCCAGCTGATCCTCTCCCTCACCAAGGACTCCGCCAAGACCTACCTCCATGAAGGAATGAAGGCCATCGCTGAACGGATGAAGAGCAGTTGCCTCAAACTCAATTCCGACAAGAAGAAAGTCTTCATCTTCGGCTCCACCCCCTGCGCACAGGATGACTCCTGGAGGCCTGCCACTCCTGGAACCACTTAGACTCCCACCGACCACGCACGCAACCTAGGATTCATCTTGAACCCTTCCAAATCCGTGAACCAGCAAGTCAATGCCATCTACTCCTCCTGCTTCAACACCCTCTGCATGCTCCGAAAGATCTACAAATGGATATTCACAAAAAACAGAACAGTCACCCAAGCCCTCATAAGCAGCAAGCTGGACTACGGCAATGCCCTCTATGCTGGAACCACAGCCAATCTCCAGAAGAGGCTTCAGCGCATCCAGAACGCCACATCACAGACCACCTGAAAAACCCGCACTGGCTCCCAGTCAACAAGAGAATCACCTTCAAACTCCTCACTCACGCTCACAAAGCACTGCACAACACTGGGCCAGAATACCTTAACCGACGACCCTCCTTCTACACCCTGACCCGGCATCTCTGCTCTGCCGACCTCGCCCTCACAACCCTCCCACCCATCTGCACAACTACAACCAGTGGTAGATCATTCTCATACCTCACCGCCAAAACGTGGAACACTCTTTGCACCCACCTGCGCCAGAACAAAGACCTCATTACCTTCAGGAAACTTCTCAAGGCCTGGCTGTTCGAGCAGTAGCAGCACCCACCCCCCCTTCCCAGCACCTTGAGACCCTCATGGGTGAGTAGTGCGCTTTACAAATTCCTGATTGATTGATTAAACAACCACACAAGGCACTTGGCCTAAATCATACCAAAGTAAATACCACTGATTTTAAGGAGCTGAATGAGTCATTATAAAGGAAAAGGGTAGACACACTCACAACCATGAAAAATAACGATAAAGCCTTAGTTGAATGAATATAAGTATATATCAGTAATAATATAAACTCAAAAGGCACTAAACCATTCTTACAAGGCATCAATGACACCTATGGTTCCCCAGAGAGCTTTTCCTCTTTGTTCATATTTAAGTGAGTGAATACTCTCAAACTTTCTTTCTTCTCAGGCGCTTTGATCACTTCAAGAGGCAAGAAAGGAACAAAGCAGAAACCGCATTTGATTCACTATGCTTTTGTTAAACACCTCCTAATGTAATACGGCCTCTTTTTAAGTTCTGTTGTGGTTACCCTCTTAATGCCCCCTTCTCTTATCACACACAGAAGTAATCCTGCTGCAAGCATCACCAAAGCTACTATTAGACTGTCTGTGAAAGAAATTGCCATATAAAAATGTACATTAATAATAGCCTTTTTCTTACTCTTAGGTGAGAAACATGAAATTAAGTCCTTCAAACGTGAAAGATGAAGAATATTTTCATGATAACTGATCTGTCTCTGTGAGTCTGTTCTAAACACTGCGAACACATACCCCTATAATGCAAGCTCTTCTGTCTCCAATACATTGATGCGTTATTGATCTATGCTACACAATTGCCCATATCACTGATTATGAGTTTGCCACCAAAAGCTTCAGGATAGTCAATTAGTTGTCTAAATATTTAAATTTATTATGATACATCAGAGTTACGTTCACTCATGGTTTTCCTGTCAATTCACCTTTATTGTGCAACAGCTTCTGCCCTTGCTTCTGCCCTTGCCTTGAGGGAATTCTGAAGGGCCCCTCTAACAGTATAAAGATGAGGAACCATTTGTGGTTTACTTCACCATTGGAGGTTTTATGAGGCATGGGTTGGGCCTGTGTTGCATTTTCCTGTGTTCACTCACACTGGCACCAACACCATGCCTGCTTCATACATTATTAGACACTGAATTAAAACCAGCATTTTCCCCGCTTGTAAAAATTGCCACTTGCCTTAAGTCCCAACTATTACCACCCTACGCCTTGACCACATTGCAGAACTTTTTTGTCACCCTCATTAGTTTGGTGAACTCGGAAAAAGTAGCATTTCCTGAAAGAGTCCTAACTTTCACAACATCACGTTACTTCACAACCACCACTGTTTTTTTTTGCCTAATACTCTTGCTTTCCTCTTTTTTGTCACCTATCTGTGACTTGTGGAATCTTGGGCGTCCATGCTTATCTGTATTTTTTGCGATTTCATTAATACTGAAAACACTTTAGAATTAGGTTTTCTGCCCCAAAACAACTCAAATTGAGTTTTATTTATCACCTGATATAGGCCCTCATTATGAACACAGAGGTAAACACCACTCAGGCGGCAGTGGTGGTAACAACCGCCAATAGTCTGGTGCTCTGGCCCGCCAAATAATGAACCACCTCAAAAACAGGCAGCCTGAAAACCACTCACCGCCAGCAGAGGAGTGGCGACAATGACGGCAGAGCCCGCCCACAGTCCGACGGAAAGGCCCTACCCACCCATCAAATAATGAAGCACTAGACCACCGGCAGTTCCGGGCCGGGAACCACCGCCACGCAAAGCCAGGCAGAAACGAACCAAATAAAAGGAAACACTCACCGGAGGCACACAGAACACGCCAAAGCAGAAATAGATAGAGAGTTGCAGATCATGGCAGCCCTGCTCCTTGGCATATACCTTCATGACTGAGATCGCTGACGAAGAAGACCACGGTAAGTACCGTAACCTACTAAACAGGGGAAGAAAGGGCACAGTTACATACCCACCCACTCCACCCAGCAACACCCCCACAACCCTTCACAATAGCACAAGCCATAAACCCCACAACAAGAGGTACTTACCCGACACAAGGCAAATCCAACCTGCCCAAAGTACGCACATGTGCCCAACATCCCCAACCAAAGAAACGATGAACCACGGATCCAGAGTGTGGCAAAAACAACAGGGGGCACACACATTTTAATTCAGCTCAATGAGAAGTGCAACATAAGGCCAATGGCCAGTCCATAGTTTGTAGTCTGATGAGCCAAGATGGCCCCAACTTGACTCCAACAAGGGCAAGGGTACTCCACCTCATAGGGGCAACAATGGAGCATCCAGGCACCTCAGGGAACAGGGGCAGTGGGTGGTGGGGACTTACGACTGGGAGGGGGGAAGCTTGTCTTTACGTTTTGGAGGTGGAGGGGGCTTGGGTCTGGACCTTGAAGCTGGTGGAGCGGACTTGGCCTGGGGTGCAGCAGATGTTCCTGGGCCAGCATGGGTTCTCTTACTCACAGGGGAAGTAGCACAGGAATGGGAAGGGTGGACGGGGGCGGCTGGGCCGTGGGAGGAGTGGACAGGGCAAGGAGATGGGCACGTTTAGGGACAAGACGGAGCGGGCCAGAGGGTTCGAATAGGTCAACACGGGATAGGAATAGTTTCTTAGGGACAATCGGGGGGACCTGGAGGAAGGCGTGGGAGTGGAGGTAGAGGGAGTGGTTGTGACAGGTGTAGGTGTGCGTGATGTGGGTGTAGGTGACTGTACATTATGCTGAGGTGTGGTGGAGGTGTGTTGGGTGGTGTTTTGGTACGTTTTAGTGTTTTGGGAGGAGGAGGGATGCACACAGTGGGACAAGACAGGCTGCCAGTGTACATGGATGTTGTATGGGTGTCTGCAAGTTTAGTGAGTGTGCTGCACGTGTCAACTAAAGTCATTGTGGTGAGTGCAGGTGTGGTGTCTGGGGTGCAAGAATGGATCTCTGAATTTGTGGTGACTGCAAGAATAGAGTCAGCAACATTGAATGAGGGCGCAGTGCCTGTGAGCGTGCATGTAGAGGGGACAGACAGGGAGGCGGAAGATTGCAGACACACTGGATGTTGGTGTGTGTGCCTGTGTGGGTTGGCCGTGTGTATGCCTTTGATGGGAAGTGTGGTGCTTGTGTTTTGAAGTGTGTCTTGTGTGTTGAGGTGTGTGCCTGCGTGTCAGAATGTGTGCTTGGGATGGGTGAATGGAGTGGGGTGCTGGAAGGGGTAGAGGTGGTTGGAGGGGGGACAGAATGACCATGGACACTGGCTGCCGTCAAAGAGGAGGCCAGAGCCTGAAAAGATCTCTGTAGGCCAGACACAGCACAATGAATGCCATCCAGGTAGGCATGGGTCTGCTGCACCTCTGATGAAACCCCTCGGATGGCATTGACGATGGTTGTCGGTTATTTGGAGGGCGGGGGTTTGTGTGCTTGGCAGTGGTGTGGTCGGAGGTCCTGCATTTCCACCGACAAGGTCCTGGCAGTGACTGGTGGCTGGGACTTTTTTGTCGGATTCTGATTTTTGCATCTTTATTGGCGGGTTTCTGTTCACCGCCAATGGCGGTCTTCTGTTCACCATTGCCACGGCGACCGACGGTGCTTACCGCCGTGGTCTTAATGAGAGCCATAGTGTAAAACGATAAGCAATCAAGTGTTCGAAATCCTCCACTCTCTCCATCTCTAACCACTACTTTTTGCCAGTTCTATTTGAGTGTTTTATTAATCATTCCCAAACAACATTGGTTTTGGCAGGATATAACACACAGATCCTTTTCTCACCCAAGTACATCTGTATTTCAACAAAATCACACCCCACTGTCAGTCAGAATCAAGTTCCGAAACCTTTTTTACTAAACATATCATTCAGAAATGTACCACAGAAATGTAATCACACTTTTGGTAGAAATATCAGAAAGACATTAAATTTTAGGCCACCTCGAAAAAATGTTCAACAAAAGTGTCACTTTAGGAAAGATAATTTCCCTGTTAAAGGTCCAACAATATCCATGGTACCTTTCAACCACGGTCCATTACTGAGTTGGCAGCACTGCATGGGAGGTTTTCTGGTTATCAATAGTTTGTCACTATTCAAACATGGAACACAGTCTTCTACAATTCTCTCAATTCAATGTCCATTTCCGGCCACGAGAAATACAGCCCGAATCTCTCTTTTGTTTTGAATATACTAAAGTAACACATTTGTGACAACTATCACCACATTAGCATATTTGTTATGTGAATGTGGCAATCGTATGGCAAAAATGCTGTGCCATATTTACAAAGTGGTGCAATGCACACATTGTGCCACTATGTAAACCTTGTGCCACAACATGCCTGTGCCAGGCATAACATATACAAGGGGGCTTAGGGGGCTGCAACATTGGTGCAGTGAAACCTTTGAGATTCCGCTGTACAATCAAACAATTTTAGATGGCATCCGTGGTCACTACCACCTTGCTTCCATGTACAAGGGCTTTTAACTTAGGTGCCATTTTTAGACAAGATGTAGGGCCTGATTTAATTTCAACAGAGAGGATACTACATCACAAACATGATGGATATCCCTGCTGGAGTATTCCAAAAGCCATAGGATATAATGCACCTATAATACTTCGTATAGGATATATGTGACATGTGACATTTGTGACAGGTATTCACTCCACAGAAATATAAATCAGGTGCTAAATGTCTGCACTTCTTCATTCCCTAATCCACTCTAAAACCACTTTGGCCCTGATTTAGATCTTGAGGATATTAACGCCAATCCGTCACAGCAGCGATCCCAAGTACTCCATCAAGCTGACAATGTTTCAACAGCCGTATTTTGATTCATGGCTGTTTAGACACAGTCTGTGCCAGGAAAACTATTGCCAGTGTTGTTAAGTTCTTCCCTCAGCAAAAATGATTCCCCTATTCCTTGTACCCACGTTGGTTGCAGCGGCGTCCTCACTCCTTGTAGCTCTTGCGGAGGCTGTTATTAGAACTACCTTCTTCAGGTTTAACTGGCACTCAAGATGTTGGCCACAAATCCTTATGAGGTCAGCGCTCTAGTGTTTCTACCTTGGTATCATACTGAGGCTTCCCTCCACCTGTTTCTCTCTGGGAGCCCTGCACTTCAACCGTCATCCTGAGGAGAATGAGCAGTGTTCCTGAGTTGCTTTTCATAGAGAATTCTTCCAGTTTTGAGTAATTAATTATTTTTCTTGTTATAGTGTGTACACCATCTACTTTTTCCCTTTTGAAGAAGCTGAATTTTTCCCTTCCTTCAACAACTGGCTGTGGGTCTTCTAAGGAGAATTTGTTTTGGCTTAACAGAACTTCAAAATTCAAGCAACTACAGTAAGGAATCTTTTGTATGATTTCCAGACTTGCCAATATATATATATATATATATATGCAGATATATCTATATATATATATATTCATATATATTGAAGAACTCTTTGCTTTGCAGACTTGTCAGTCTTAGAGACAAACCTCAGTGTTTAGACAAACTCCTAGAGACTGTGATTGAGAAAACTGAACCTTGAGAAGGAGTTTTCATTTCGTGTAAATGGCATTAGTAGTTTGTATATTTGTAAACGTTTGAACTGTTCTCCATAGAACTTTGGAAACCTCTGACTGCTGGAAAAAAGAAGCTATTAAGTTAACATTGTTCTCTTAGAGAGAGGCTAGTCTTTCAAAAGATCCAGGTTAGGAGAACAACAGAATTGGGTGAATGTGAATGGCTGACCAGTTCAATGCACAGTAGGAATGTACTTATGTATGCTCTTATCACCCGACTGCATGTCGTTCCTTTAAAGAAATCCCAATAAGAAGAAAGGTGCAGGTTTTTAGACACACACACTAAATATACTATCTTCAAGCGGGAAACACAGGCTGGAACTGGATATAGAGGCAGTCTCTCTTTTTCTATTCCCATTCCCCTTCCCCCCTAGCAGATGCAGGGTTCAGATAATCAGTTAAAGTCTGACAGTTTGCGTCAACTGCGTATACTCCATCACGCTAGCTGCATCCTGCAGCCAACACGGTGGACTCCAATGCTGGTGAGTAGCACTCTTTTGCCATCGGGACAAAGGCATTGCTACGACCATATTTAGATAATTTATTTAGATGTTGATCCAGTAGGTTGTCACCTTCTTGATACACCAATGAATTGATCTAACTGCTTGCATTAATCATACTTTGTTTATTCAAAGGTTTCCAATCATGTTCTGTGTCATTTTGATTATAAGTGGTATTGATACACAATTTACTCTGCAGTGTTCATATGATGACTGATGCATAATGGCTGTAAGGCCTTGAAATGGCTCAGCTCTAAAATCAACTGTGTTGAGTTGTGTGCCTGGTACATGCAATGTACACCTTTCAAATAATATTTTCCATTTCAGGACATCTCTCCATCATTGTTAATTAAGTGTGCCTCTGTGTGCATTAACCTGCATGAGTAAAAAGTGAAAAATCACACAAAGGCCTAAACATCCCATTAATCATAATATTTCATTTTTTTTAGGTTGCGCCATCTGTAGATGAAGACAGAGTTGAGGTACAAAACAGACTTTGTGGGAAAACCGGGCTTGTTTCAGAGCCCCCTAACTTTGTGCCCCCATTTTTCACTCATACTGGTGCTTTCTTCTGACTCTGATGGTGCCCTGGGAACTGCTAAACAGTCACAGGACCTGTGCAATGATTAAAATTGTATATTCAAATTAGGTCAATTATAATTGGCTGTACCAAAGTACTTATAGGTCTCCAGTATATGGTAGGGCATGTAGGGGTAGGGATTCCAGCATAGGTAGTACACCACCAGGTGTACTGCTGTGGTGCCCAGTGTCCTTTAAAAACAGGCCTGTCTTACTGGCTGCTTTTCAGTTAAAGTTAACTCATAGTTCGACTTTGGAACTGAAAGTACTTCCAAAGTCCTGAGCTTAAACATTTTTACATATAAGTCATCCCTAAGGTATGCCCAAAGTGTCCCTAGGGCTGGGCACAGTGTAACTATAAGCAGGGACTTTATGAAAGATGCTTTATAAGCCCCAGTGATGGACAAATAGGCAAATTAGTTTTTTCCCCATTGGAGGGAATGGGCTCCATAAGCTAACATGGAGAGACCATATTTTGAAATAATAAAGTCTTATTTCCCATAGGAAGGAACTAAATATAGCATGTTTAGTATCAAATTAAAGGTTATAATACATCCAACAGCTTGCCACTGTTGAATGTAATATAACTTGAACTAGGAAAGAGTTTTAGAACTCATGCTAAAAGTTACCCGCTTCAGCCCTGTAGTGCCCTTCTCTGAGTGTCCAGCTTGTGGCAGCTTGAGCCAGGCTGCTTTGATGAGGTGTGAAGTAGCGTTGGCTGAAACAAAGGAAGCACCTGGTGGGAGGAGATCAGCCTCAGCAGATGGTAGACCAGGATAGGGGTAGAGCAGCCAAACTGAACTTCAAGGGAGGCAAGGACATTTGGGACAGCAACTGGACTTCCCCCATTTCCTACAGCCCCAGACAACCAGGTGCCCTCTGATTAGATTAAGAGAGGGCTGGAAAGGGGTGTGTTAAGGGAAACCTAGCCACACCGGTGGGTGATTCAGCCAGATCTAAACTCTAAGATAGAATTTTTGCCATCTTGAATTTTGGATGAATATAGCTGCCTGTGATTGATTTCTGACACACTTCCCACAAAGTGACCACTCAAGACGGTGGTGGCATTCACATGATTGGACAGGAGCAACCATCTGCTTGCCCCCCAGGAGCAAGAATAAAATTGGTAGAGGTGCCCCACGCTTCAGATCTCTACTGGAACAGGACAAGAAGAAGAAGGACTGCCATGCTGGACCCCTGACCTTTACCTGGACACTGTACTCAGAAAGACTGCACCAGCTGCACACTTTGAGCTTCAACAAGAAAATTACTTTGCCTGCCTTCTACTGCTCCAAGAAGGGACTCCCTAGAAGCTACATCTAGAACAGAGCTGACCAGAGTCCTTTGCCACAAGCTCTGCAAAAATAGCCCAGCTGACCAGTGGCCAGTGGTCATTTTAGGATATGGACCAGGTGCATTCTGGGATTTGGAGTCCAAACCCCGAAGGAGCAACCCAGAGCTGCAGGATCCTTGGAGTGAGTTGTGGACACCTGAACGACCTTAAAAGTACTCCAGGAGTTTGGAGAAGTTTGGAACAACTTTGGAAAAAATCTCCATAAGTTGATTGACCCAACAGTCATAACCATTAATGTCTTTTTGTTTTGCAATTCATATTAGGACCAGCTCCCAGTGCTAGTGGACCATATGCTTTTCACAAATCATGCAGAAGCCATTCTGTGCAATTTAGAAGCTGACAATCCAGAGCCTTGACACCATGTGAAAAAGAGAATATTTCATGACTCTAAGTTAAATAGTAAATAGGAATCCTACATCAATAACACCAATCGTCTACATCATTGCAGCAACACAATTTGAGGCCACATAACTATTTCATGACACTGTGGCAGTATCTGGTGAAATGTCACAACCACCATCAGTGGTGTACTAAAAAAAAGTTATTTCATCTATGAAGAGACACAATAATAGTTTCCTACACTAAAGACAAATTGAGTATTTAGCCAATATGAAGGAATATCAGTCTGCTATGGCTTGACATACACATGTGGTTAGAGCAAGTTAAGCAGCCCATATTGCCTTGGTGGCAACATCCAACTGAAAACAGGTCTGATACAATCTCAATAACTTCCATTTAATCACAGTGCATGTTGTTCCTGTACAAGTTCTATCCACTCCAGGTGAGTGTCTGTCCTAAGATCAACCCATGTTCACTTTGCACTTTCCAACAGCAGTGTATCACTGCAAATGTCACAACTCTTAAATGTCCAAACGAAGATGACATGGTAAAGGACCCTGAAAGAGAATAGCAAGGGAAAATTAAGGATTTTTCATATACAATTTGATTCAAATGAGCAGGATACATATACTTAGCGAAAGCAAAATAAATCTATGTCAATAAACACAATACACAATGTAGAGAAACTCTGATCCACAAGCATCTTTTCCTTGGGCTTGGGCTTTTACCAAAATTAGCATTACAGGCTGATATGTTGAGTATGTCACAAGTTGTGCTGACTTTGGATGTCACAATAAGTAAGTGTACACTTACACTCAGGAGGTCAGTGGTCAATGACATCTTGACGAGGGTCAGTTCCTGCCTCTTCACCAATGTCATCTTCATTGGTCATTTCAGCATCCTCACTTGGCTCTTCATGATCACCATCCTCTGTGATAAATGGGTTGTTCTGTCACAGGGCAATATTGTGCAGCATGCAACCGGCAACTGTGATTTGGCACACATTATTGAGTGAGTAGAGGAGGGCTCCACTGGTCTTGTTCAGACACCTAAATCTGGCCTTCGGGAGCCCAAAATCCCACTCCACTGGCCTCCTTGTTCTTCCATGGTCCTCACTGGAACGGACCTCCCCTTAAGCTGTTGGATTCCGCAGCAGTGCCAAAAACCATGGTCAGTTAGAATATGCTGAGTCTCCCACATGGAAGCAATCAATTGATAGATTAAAGTCATATCAAGCCATTGTGCATTCTTAAACTAGGATTAAAGCAAAAGATTCTCAAGTCATATTGTACTTACTGACAAACCAGGACATCTCAGGTCCAAGTTATCGACCCAGGAAAGTGGGCACACACATTCGAGATTTTTAATGAGCAGACAACTTGCACATTGATGGAATGGAAGTTCTTCTGATTGCAGTAGATGTGTTTTGTAGTATGTGTTGGCACCAACACAATATGTATGCCATCAATTGCTCCCACCACATGTCGTAGGCCACCTAAATCATAAGATTCTGCCTTCCCATTAGCCACATCCTGAGCTCTTGGGAACTGGATGAAGCTGTTGATGTGTTTCATTATTGAAGAAAACACTTTTTGTAGCACACCACTGAAAGTTGGCTGTGACAGGCCTCCAGATAGTTCTTCAGTGTACTGAAAAAAGCCAGTGGGCACAAAACAAAGTACTACTATGATTTTCCCAATTGGTGTTATTGCTGTTGCATTCCTGGTGGTGCACAAGCAATTTTAAAATACACAGCTATAAGTCCTAAAGAAGCAGTGACTGACCTTGCAGACAGGACATTGGCTATCTGATGGTAGTTTGCGGAAGTTGACAATGTAGTAGGTATAACACTCCACAATGGACACAGCCATAGGCTAACGTGTGTGACGCTTACACACAAAAGCCAATGGCATTGTCATCTTCACCACAGACAGCATACAGCGTGTACTTGTATGCAGCATCTGGAAACAAACTCACTTGCCTCCTAACACTGCAGCCAACACACGTCTCGACTTTTGCTGCAGTTACCAACTTCTGGGAGCCTGGATGCTGGGTAAAGCAGGTGACAGGGCCCTAGCATTCCCCCCTGAGGAGCAGGAAATTCTCACGAGGGAGGTCCTGTCTCTTTACAGTCAGCTGTTTGGGAACCCAGAGGAAGAGGTCCCCACATGTTTGAGTGGTAAATGTTTCACAAATTAACTTGTTCCTAATTTCGACACTGGCTCAGTTGTCCCCTTTTATTCATGAGCTAAGTGTTATTAATGGAGTGTAGTGAACAGAATGATTTAGCTGGGTACAGAATGGTGTTTGTCAATGTTAGAAATGTTTGTACAATGAAATGAAAACTCACCTGAAAGAATAATCTAAATTTTCAGTTCATGTTACTCACAATAACAGATTTCATTAGACAAACTGCAGGCCCTTTACTTCCAGTAGCCAGTAGACACTGTTCTACTAGTATAAATGAAAACATACAGCCCATGTTGAAATGAGTGAACTGTAAAGTGCAAGAAGAATCTTCAAAGTTCTGGAGTTGTTTGATGCTGTTCTGCAAAGTGAAATTACATTCCATAGTTAAAAATACGAGTATCTGTAAGTTTCAAACATGCCATGGTGCCACTATGGGGAAAGGTATGTCCTGTGTTGCAAGCCTAAATGATACAGGCTCTCAATCATACATACAAATATGTCCCATTAACACACACACTTGTTCATCCCTCACCCAACACCATGTTCTCAATGGCACATGGCAGCCCTTCCATACTACCCTTAGTCAATGTATATGGTGCAGACCATAGTATCTAGCTCTTTGAAGATTAGGCATGAAGCCAATATAACTGTGTATGTAGTTATGTGCAAATAACATACAGGTTGTTTGGTCATTAGTGTCGCACAATGATTAGGACTAATAAGGATTGGCTCTCACTTCAGGAAAGGTATCCTAGCCCTGGCCTAGATGATGTTTGTGGCCTGGATTAGTAACATGAGGAGATAGAAAGTGTTGAGGGTACTCAACAGATCACTGGCAATTAGTATTTCCTAGGATATTTTAAGTGTTTTTAAAAAACATTGCTCTGACTATTTTGGGAATGCATGTGGGGGATGTAATAAAATGTGTCACACCACTATAGATAAACAAAGTCACTCAAAGCCTCTATTGTTGTTTTATTATTCTCATCCATACATGTCAATGTCCACCAAACGTGGGACATATTGAAGGGCATTGCAAAGAAGGTACAGACTCTGGGGATACATAAACAGTGCAGTCTGCATTGCAGTAAGATGTGGGAGGACCTTTGATGCTGGACCAGAAATTCAGCCCAAGTCCAGCTCACCTAGGCCTCCCAACGAGGCAAGCACATATGCCACACTCTCACCCCCTTAATGGCCTGTATCTTTGCAATGGCCTAAGCAGAGGTTGATGGGCAGTTTAGGGCCCAACAGCAGCATCAAGGGTTTGAGGTATTGCATGTAGCTATTCTTGTTGTTTAACCTTTTTAAATTAATGCAATGTTGTTTGACATAACATGACGCTTGAAACACACCTAAAGCAGATGAGGATTTCTGGCTGTGTAAGTCATTTAGACGGTGTTTGATGCTGTATTTGGTGCATTGTTTTGTTCTTAAGGTTCTCACAAGCTTCCCCATCACAAGCCAAGTACTGTTTTGAGCAGCCACAATTCTGCATGTGAAAAAGGGGTACCTGAATTTTCTCCATGTAGTAAGGTACATTTGTAACAAACATGCCCCTTTGAGGATTGGGTAAGGTATGATGCGCCATCAAAAATGTGTGTAGGTAATGTAGGCCCTATTACTGATGACATGGCATGGGACACACTTATGAGACAGTTGATGTTCCAGACTTTACATTGGAAAGTTGGTATAATGACAATATGATCATGAGCATCATCTCTGAAAGGAGTAGAAACGTGAACAATGCCATCAATCCTTATTTGAAATATTTTAAAAATATGTTTTTACAGCAAGATTCAAGCCACTTCATGTAGACAGTAGCTGGTTGTCATGAACCCTTTGTCCTTCACAAATGTGCATGTAAGCCAATCTGTGTCATCCAACAGGAATTCTTATGCCAAACTGTATTGACTGAAGCAGACAGGAATGTGTCCACATTGGTGACAGATTTACCCGTACCCCAAATGACATTTAAGTGTCCTTAGTTATATCTAGATGAGAAATCAATGATGATGAGAAAAGTGATACTTAAAAGGACATTTGCAGATGGAAGGTTATATCACATTGATGTTGGAGTATCCCATCTTGATGAGTCAATATCATAAGTATTTTGGAAATGTGGATATCTTTTTGCTGTGTACTGGTGGGTTAGGAATGTATCCAGGCCTCTGCATTTATTTCTGCTGTTCAAACTATTTTTCATGCAGAGAAATAAAATTGGATGAGCAACTAAAAACTTTCAAGACATGGGTGGTAGCATGGGGAATTTCTAGACTGTGAGGAAATGGTTTGTGGAATTCTTCCCTACATGCATGAGCTACTGATGATAAGGAAGCTAGAACGCCTTGAAGCTAGTTTAATAGGTAGAGTTAGCAAATGTTTTGTGAGCAAAGTTCATGTTCCATTATGTTTACACAGATACACTCAAACTCTTGTATCTGTGTTTTAAGCATCATCTGGGCAGGGCGAAGATGACAGTGACCACATCTGTGGGGGAGAAGCTAGGCACTGTGATACTGGCGAAGCCACGACCAACACCAAGGGTGAGGAGACTAGCAATGAGGCCACCAGTGACTCAACATCATCTTCGGAGGCCTTCACAGAAGATTAGTCCCTAGTAGTGGGCAACCCTAGTGCGAAAATTTCACTTGCATTGTTGTATGCCACACATGTTTCCATCTCTTCCCTCCCTCCGTCTTGCTCACCCCCAGTTGGTCATACACGCCCACCTAAAAGGGGTGGCATCATCTTTGCTGCAGGCACCTCCTCCTGCCCCTGACTGTTAGTCTGTGCTCAAGAAGGAGGATATTGATCTGTTGCAGATCTCTCTGTAGTTCAGACTCCACTACTGCCATCTAGGGGCTTAGTGGGCAGATGACACAGATGCAACTTTACCTGGATGGCATTCAGTGTGCATTGTGTATTATACAGAGGTCATTCCAGGGTCTTGCCTGCTCATTGACCACAGCCTCTCACCCATCCCAACATCCTGCCAGAACTCCAACCCTTCCCTTTCCCAAATCACTCTTCCCAGCTCTATCTAAAGCTCATGCACACATTTACCCACACCCACTCAAACACACACAAGCAGCACATCCACACACAAACACAAGCACAGCAATATACACAGACACACACACACACATACTGATACCACACCGCCCTCACCATTACCACAAGCATACAACACCCATCATGACACAAATATCCACACCCACCACCACCACCACACCTGCAGACACAACACTCACCACGACACAAGCATCCGTACCTACCACCACCACACATGCACCAGCCCATCCACAGACACTATAGCCACACACAGCACCTCCACAGCACACCCATCCACACACACACATACATTTCATATTACACACACGTTACACAAACACCCATACTGACAACATGGTTACTTTTTGCCTGATCTAGGAGTAGCAGCAATGGCAGGACTTGTATGACAAAGTACATGGTGGCAGGAAATGCGAATACTCAGAAAAAGGAAAGTTTTGTCCTTTTATCCCTCCCAATTGGCCAAATCAGATGCGGAGCTTTAACAACCACAGTTGCATTGGTGGGAAGACACATCATGATTGGCTCAGTGGTAAAAATGGCTGGAGTACTACTGCTAGCCGCTTTTGACTATGGTGCAGTCAACATGAGTGGTGATTCATGGCGGTGATGGCTATTTGTCGGTGGTCTTTTGTCTATGGATCCGCCAACATGTCAAATCAGGGGTATCCAACCTTTCCTGTAGTAAAAAATACTTATGTTCAATGAAAATCATCCAGAGCTCTGAATGTTGGAATTTGAATACTGACCACATCAGAAAAGTTTAGATTTTTGGTTTGGATATACACTTTTCAGTTTTTTTAGGCTGGGCTGAACATAGGAGAGCTACTTATGGGTGGCTCGAGAGCTACTAGTTGCTCATGAGCTACTCGTTGGAGACCCCTGATAAATGGAGCGGACAGAAAGCCTATTAGGTCGATGGGAAACCTGATGGAAAATTGATGGTGGGACTATTACCACCAGGATCTAAATCAGGCCCTTTGTTTTTCAGCAAATATCTCATATTCAATGTTTTCTCAAGCATTTTCCTAATAAATTCATTGTAGTACCTGAGCATTCTGTAGCAATCTTCCTTCACAAAGTCACTATGCTTCTTGTAGTTAATTTCAGTAGAAGTTTATTGTGGGCAGAGCTGCATACAGCACAGCCTCTCAGCGTTAACTGTCAGCATATTGAATGCAAACATGTCAACCTTGCCCTCAAGCATTCCATAGAATGCTTACAACTGTATCTTATCTCAAAGTACTACACATTCACTGATAGAAAACAATGGTCATTCTTGTTTTTAATGAGAACATCTTTGACTAGCTGTTTCTTTTGTTGAATACTTTCAGACATAAACTAGTATTTAAGATAATCAATCTTTTTTCACTCAAATTTATATGTTTATAGTTTGACCATCAAACTGAATTCCAAAATCTTCCCCAACACTATTCTCTCTCTTTTATTATGCTGTTTTCAATCATTACCACAAACAAGCATGTCATCCTGGTAGTAAAATAATTTGGATGGATGGGAGTCCCCCACACCAAATATGCTCACCGCTTTTTTAAGATAAAACACAGTTTCAATATCAGATATCAGATCAAAAAGTACAGCTGGGGAGGGTCAATGAACTTCCTGAACTAGGAATGGGACAGAGTGAGGCCTAACCATTCATACTCAAGTATAAAGGGAGACCAGAAGAAGAGGAGCCTTTTGCTCAAGTGTTTTTCTCTAAACACAGCACTAGCTGGCACACAATCTCCCTTCTGTGTCAGGTATATCTGAATTGCTGGATCTTCCTCAGACTAGTACACTGTTAGGTAGTTTGTAATGAAGCAAACAGGATGTACTTCAAATGTTGAAAGGTATGACTAGGGAACTTTTTTCTGAATGTTTAGGTAGTGCCTAAGACTCACCTCCTCCCTCTTGCTAGCAAAATATACAAAGTTAAACCTTCACCCAAAGCTCATTAGAATACTCTGTGGACCTTCGGATAAACAGAAGAAAATTGGATCTCATGTTTGAGACCTATGTGAACACCTGGAGGGCTAGAACTGTACTCGCTTGTACCTAGAAGTGAACTCCAGCTGTCGCTTGGTTGACTTGTGTATCTATAGGAGACAACAAACTGCAAGCAGTGTCTTGAAGTGCCCAGATGACCTATAGCCACTGCATATGGTTTGCACCCTGCTGACAGTCTTTGCTAGAATGAGGGCTGACCCTGAGGTCAAAGAAGCCTTGGAAGTGAGCAAGATGAGTGTCTCCAGAAACTCTGAAAAGTTTTGACTTTCATACATTTTTTTGACTCTCAAGACCTCTGAGCAGTCGGGGGGGGCATCCAGTATAGGTTCTAATTCTACCAAACTGATTTTGTCTATTTTGCTTACCAGCAGATAGAAGTAGTATCATATCATCAGTAAAAAGCTTTATTTTCGCTATACCTTTGACCAGAGCCACTATATGAACGTCTTGCCTTAATGCAGCGGCACTGGGCTCAATGAATAGAGTGAACAGGATGGGTGATATATGGCACCCCTGTGTAGCCCCTCTCTTGATAGTGGTATGCGCTACTGCCTTTAAAGTAATCACAATTTTAGCATCAGCATTTTTATACAGATTCTGCAATAGATGAGACAATTGCAGGGAGAGCCCGAATTTCATCAGAATGGTGAACAAGATCTCCCTCTTAACATGATTGTCGCTGCCTCCATCCTCTGAGAAATCAATGACTCATACTAATTAGTATTGGTGGAACTCAGTCTAGTTGGCAGAAAGCCATTTTGGTGTGGGTGGCCCAAAGTCTTTGCTAACAAGGCCAATCCATTTGCGATTATTTTTTTAAACATTTTTTAATCACTATACAACAGACTAACTGGACATTACAATCCCAGACTCCCTGGAGGCTTGTCCTTTTTCAGAGAACTTAAAAAAACTTTTTCAGTAAAGGAGCTGGGCAGGTCAATACCTTCCAAAATGTAATTAAAGAGAGTAATCAGAAACGTACTGTGACGGGGTAAACCCGATCACCGCGAGACGGGAGGCCGGAGATGACGTATCGGACTCCTCTAACACGTCATCTCCGCGTCTCCCTGTTACCGGGGAGACGCGTCCCGATGGAGGCCGGCGTCAGGACGTTGCCAGGGAAACCTGGATAGGTTTCCCGCCACGGATTGGCCACGGAAAGACGTCGCCCATGAAAAGCCGGTGGAGCCGGCAAGAAGAGAGAGGAAGGAGGAGGAAGGAAACGGAGACAAGGAGGAAGAAGACGGAGACGACGAAGAACGGAGGGAGACCGAGGCAAGGGATCCGACGGCAAGCGCGACGAGAGACCAAGAGAGGGAACACCACCTGGAGGACGGAGAACTGGAGCCAGGAAGCCGTGTTGAAACCTACCTCAGGGAGGACCACCTCAACGCCCGCCACGGCCCCGGAGGGTCGTGGCTTACGAAGGTACGGTCCTTCTGGGCCAATAAAGGGTGCACGGCAGGGAAGGGGACTGGGGAAGGAAACTAGGGAAGGGGTAGAGGGTGAATGGGGAAAAGAGGTGGGAGGGCACAAAGAAGCACTAGGGACACAATAACACGCTAGTAAATTAGTAATAAGCACTTCCCTCTGTTCCACACAGACACCACCCCCTCCCCTTTGTTGTCTACCCCAGTCTGATAAATTTAATAAGAAAGACGTATCTCTTAACGTCCCACTTACCCTCGTTTTCCTTATTTCCTTTTCCGATATCCACATGGGACGTCCGAGAGACTGACAGTGCCTCCACCTAAAGAGAAGAAAGGGGAAAGACACATCATTTCCAAGAAGAACTTCACGAGAGACTAAGAGTAACAGCAGAACGAACTCACACTTGATTTATCCTTTTGTTTAGAGAACAATAAAACACTTACCTGAGCACCACAACTTCTTGTTTCAGTTGTCCTCATCTTGTTCGGTCTGTCACAGTGGTGTCAGAAGTGGGATCTTTAGGGGCCCTACGACAACCGAACAGGGTACACAATGAGTGACAACCCTTCCCTCGAGGATATGATCAAACAGCTAGCAGAAGGACAAAGACATTTGCAGCTGGTATGGGAGGCTCACCAACGGGAAGCAAAAGAGGACAGAGAGGCTTTACAATCGGCCTTGAAAAGCCAGGCCACCATTCTTGCAAATAACCAGCTGGTACACGAAACGGCCATGACAAAATTAACCGAGACCATTGCCGCTAGTAAAGTCCACCCGAACGTTCCCAGCTCAGTATTGCAGAAATATCAAGAGGGAGAAGACCCGGAGTCTTTCTTTACTAACTTTGAAAGGGTGGCATCGTCAGCTCAATGGCCTGAAGAACGCTGGGGACAATATGTTGCTCCGTTACTAACTGTCCTCTTACAAGCAGCCTATCAGGCTGTTAATCCCGGAGGTCTCACACCCTACAAGGATATAAAATCCAGTATTTTGGAACGTGTCGGGCATGATACTGAATACTACCGGATGAAATTCCGCAAGGTCAAGTGGGGACCAAATGAGGACCCCCGGACATTTTATTTCCGGGTAAAAGATTTGGCCTTAAAATGGTTGGGGCCTATTGGCGATAGCCGTGAAGAAGTGATACAAATAATTATACTGGAACAATACTTGGATGCTCTACCCTTAGCCACAAAACACTGGATACGACAGCATCCAAAAGTAGACACTAACACAGCAATTGATTTGGCCTGCGCGTATCATCGCTCCACCGACATAAGAAATATACCACCACGGCCCAACATAAAACCTGTCTTGCCACCTGTAAAACCCCTCCCAAAGAATCCACTGGACAATACCGTTTCCCGTAGAATACCGGAAGGCCCCCCTGTACAGGGACCCCAATGTTACCACTGCGGGGAATGGGGACATATCGCCCGTATGTGTCCTCAGAAACACGAAGGAGGTGAGCCGATGGAAATAGGGGATTACAAGGCGTAGGGTCCTATGTACAGGGAAAGGTAACCACAAGTTCAAGCAGACTGTAAAAATCAATGGACGTTATGTGTGTGCCCTCATCGACTCCGGGTGCAACCAGTCCGTGATAAGAGAAGACCTGATAACCACTTTGGGTTCAGAGACAAGACAGTGGGTACATATTTGTTGTATTCACGGGGACAAGGAGCAATACCCGTTAAAAATACTACAGATAGAATGGGGGCCCTACCGGGATAGTCTCCCGATGGGGATAATGCCAAAATTGATCGAGGATTGTATCGTGGGAACAGATTACCTTCATTTTCAAGAACTATTGGATCAGGTTAGAGACTCTAAAATCTCACAGGACTGGTGGGGTGAAGCCCCGTTTTCAGGAAGTCCAATTGAATGTCCAATAACCCGTAGAAAACTGACCCGAAGGGACAAAAGAATAGAAAGAGAACAGTTCCGAAATAGTACTAGTCAGAACACCATAAGAGGATTGGTAGCAGAAATCCACGAAGCACCTGTCAGTTTTGCTCAACAACAGAGAGAAGATCCCTCCCTGTCTCACGCCTGGAGAGTTGCAGTGTCAGAGGAAATGGATGAGGTGGGTCCCTACTTCCTAATCAAAAATAATCTCCTATATCGGGTAAACACCACACGTACAGGGGAAAAAAGAAAACAACTCATAGTACCTGAATACTATAGGGATCACATCCTTACGCTCGCTCATAATCATCCGGGAGGGGGACACTTTGGGAGGGACAAAACTGAAGAATATCTCCTCAGGCGATTTTATTGGCCCGGTGTTTTTGCCAACATAAGAAAATATTGTGCCCAATGTCCCAGGTGTCAACTGACTGAACCAGGTAAACCAAAAAAAGCACCACTCATACCCCTCCCCATTATAGATATTCCGTTTAGACGGATAGGGATGGATTTGGTTGGACCCTTGGTTCCTTCTTCAAAAGGACACACTTACATACTGGTCATAGTTGATTATGCTACCCGATACCCCAAGGCTATTCCCCTGACCAGTATGACAACAAAGACCGTAGCCCAGGCGATGATAACGGTGTTTTCGCGTCTTGGATTCCCTCAGGAAATACTCACCGATCAGGGCACTCCCTTTACGTCCACCTTGATGAAACAAGTGTGTAAAACTTTAGGCATATCTCAGATCAAAACATCAGTTTACCATCCTCAAACGGATGGTTTGGTCGAACGATATAATCGTACTATCAAAACGTTACTTCGAAAAATTGTGCACGACACAGGGAGAGACTGGGATCAGAAATTACCATTGGTGTTATACGCGATCCGAACGCACGAACAGGCTTCCACGGGGCATAGTCCATTCGAGCTAGTGTTCGGGCGACAACCGCGTTCCCTTCTGGACATGGCGGTGGAGGCCTGGGAGGAAGAAGCCATGGAGGGAGGGACTCCATTGTTGGAATATGCTCATAACTTGAGAACGCATTTACAGGGATTATGGGACGAAGTACGAGACAATATGGAACAGGCTCAAAGAACCCAAAAGCATTATTATGATAAGGGGAGTAAGTTAAGAGTTTTCCAACCCGATGAACAGGTCTTAATCATGCGACCCACATCCGAACATAAATTGCTTGCGAAATGGCAAGGCCCCCATAGAATCATCCGAGCCGTCTCCCCTGTAACTTACCTAGTGGAAATAACGACCAACCCCAGGAAAACCCAAATATATCATGTAAATCTTTTAAAGAAGTGGGAAACACCCGAGACACCCGACACTGCCCCAAGAATGGTTAGCCTTCTGTGCCCGAGTAAGGAATTGAAAATTGAATTTTGCCCTACCACACTAGCCAAGGGGACAACCCTACCCACTATAGACGAAGCATTAACGGAAGCGGAAAAGAGGCAGGTATACCGCTTGTTGCAGCAATACCACCAATTGTTTTCAGAAGACCCCGGTAGAACCACACTAATCCGTCATAAAATACGAACAAACCCCGACACAGTAGTCCGGGTCAGACCCTATCGCATCCCAGCAGCAAGGAAGCAGGTTATAGAAGATGAAATACAGAAAATGTTGACCCTAGGAGTAATAGAGCCCTCTACCAGTCCCTGGTGTTCGCCCGTAGTTCTTGTACCAAAACCTGACGGTACGGTCAGGTTTTGCATAGACTTCCGAAAACTTAATGAGAATTTGTTATTTGACACGTATCCAATCCCTAGGGTGGACGATGTCCTAGAGAAACTAGGAAAGGCGAAATATATGTCCACAATAGATTTAACCAAAGGATATTGGCAGATACCCTTAGCCCCCGAAGATAAAGAAAAAACGGCATTTTCTACCCAGTCCGGGCTGTATCATTTTACTGTATTACCTTTTGGACTACATGGTGCACCAGCCACTTTCCAAAGGTTAATGGATAGTATATTAAAACCATACCCTGCTTTTTCAGCAGCATACTTAGATGATGTAGTTGTTTTTAGCGATACCTGGGTAAACCATTTAGACCATCTAAGCCAAGTTTTTAATGCACTCACCGAGGCTGGTTTGACAGCCAATCCCAAGAAATGCGTTATCGGGAAAACTGACATTTCATATCTGGGATACAGAATCAGTCAGGGAACACTTCAACCCCAAGCTCAGAAGGTGGACGCGATCTTACATGCCCCTCTCCCGAAAACTAAAAAAGACTTGCGATCTTTCTTGGGCCTAGTAGGATATTATCGGCGTTTCATACCTCACTATTCCACTCTAGCCGCTCCCCTTACGGACCTCCTGTCCAAATCACATCCAAATCAGCTATTACCTTTCTCTGCTATTCAAACTTCTAGTTTTGAACGCTTGAGGAACTCTTTAACCAAAGAACCCATATTGTTATGCCCGGATTTTTCGAAACCCTTTCACCTTTACACTGATACCTCCGATGTGGGGCTCGGGGGGGTTCTGACGCAGCCTGGAGCAGAGGGACTCGATCATCCCGTTGTGTATATCAGCCGCAAACTGGGCCTTCGGGAACGTCGTTTCCCCATAATAGAAAGGGAGTGTTTGGCCATTAAATGGGCCGTGGATTGTCTACAGTATTACCTGTTGGGCCGGCCTTTTGTACTTTTTACGGATCACGCCCCCCTCACTTGGCTTGCCGCTCATAAAGATACGAATGCCCGGATTCTCAGATGGTTCCTTGAACTTCAACCATTCTCCTTTCAGGTCCGACATGTTCCTGGGAGTTTGCAAGTCCCTGCTGATTATCTCTCTCGCTTCCCTGTTTCCGATTCGGTCCTGGAGCAGGACCTGTCTTGGGAAGGGGTATGTGACGGGGTAAACCCGATCACCGCGAGACGGGAGGCCGGAGATGACGTATCGGACTCCTCTAACACGTCATCTCCGCGTCTCCCTGTTACCGGGGAGACGCGTCCCGATGGAGGCCGGCGTCAGGACGTTGCCAGGGAAACCTGGATAGGTTTCCCGGCCACGGATTGGCCACGGAAAGACGTCGCCCATGAAAAGCCGGTGGAGCCGGCAAGAAGAGAGAGGAAGGAGGAGGAAGGAAACGGAGACAAGGAGGAAGAAGACGGAGACGACGAAGAACGGAGGGAGACCGAGGCAAGGGATCCGACGGCAAGCGCGACGAGAGACCAAGAGAGGGAACACCACCTGGAGGACGGAGAACTGGAGCCAGGAAGCCGTGTTGAAACCTACCTCAGGGAGGACCACCTCAACGCCCGCCACGGCCCCGGAGGGTCGTGGCTTACGAAGGTACGGTCCTTCTGGGCCAATAAAGGGTGCACGGCAGGGAAGGGGACTGGGGAAGGAAACTAGGGAAGGGGTAGAGGGTGAATGGGGAAAAGAGGTGGGAGGGCACAAAGAAGCACTAGGGACACAATAACACGCTAGTAAATTAGTAATAAGCACTTCCCTCTGTTCCACACAGACACCACCCCCTCCCCTTTGTTGTCTACCCCAGTCTGATAAATTTAATAAGAAAGACGTATCTCTTAACGTCCCACTTACCCTCGTTTTCCTTATTTCCTTTTCCGATATCCACATGGGACGTCCGAGAGACTGACAGTGCCTCCACCTAAAGAGAAGAAAGGGGAAAGACACATCATTTCCAAGAAGAACTTCACGAGAGACTAAGAGTAACAGCAGAACGAACTCACACTTGATTTATCCTTTTGTTTAGAGAACAATAAAACACTTACCTGAGCACCACAACTTCTTGTTTCAGTTGTCCTCATCTTGTTCGGTCTGTCACACGTACTCACTTGAATCTTGAAACAGTTTGTATGGTTCTGTGGGTAAGTCATCACTCCTACAAGCTTTTGCATTACAGGGTTTTTTGATTGCATCCTCCACCTCAGATAATGTGATCTGGGGCAATTTACTATGGCTTGTAACTTGTCTGCTAAAATGGGCAGCTGAAAAGAATACAGATACCTTTTAATGCTTTCAGGGATTGGCATATCTGTTAGTGTATAAAGCTCTGCATAGTGTTTAAGAAAATCTTCTATTAAATCAGTGACAACGTTATTTTCAATTATGACAAAAATTTATTTAATCATACCACTGCTCCTTCTGTTCTTTAGTGACCTGCCCCATATATTTGTTTCATTTGTAGCTTTTCTGAAAGCATGAATTTTGATTTACTATATCAATACTCATAAAATGATCTTTTAAATGTTGTTGTGCTTGTAGTAGATTTGATCTGGATGTTGGTGTATGAAGTGTAGAGTATTCAAGAATAGCAGTGTCTAATACAGACTGTAACTGCATGGCTAAAGCTTTACTTTGGATACTAACTTGTGCCTTAAAACAATAGCTTCACCCCCCAAAAAAAGCCTTTCAATGCACCCAAACTGAAAAAGAAGCTGTACCAATGTTTCTTATCAGAAAGTCTTCAAGTGCGGTGCGAATACTTGCAACCCAGTTTTCGTCATATAAGAGCGACCTATTAAATGACCATCTGGGCCAATCGTCCCTACAATGCTCAACCATGAAATCGATAGTGGTGGGTGAATGTTCAGCAAAGGGATTAGCTAATATATCGGTCTTACCTCTACTCTAATATTGAGATACCAAAAATAAATAAATCATAGAGGCTGAATTATACCACTTGGAAAAACAAGTATATGCTTCCCTCTGAGAATGATTAATCCATCATGGATCTATCAATACAAGGTCATATTTTAACTTTTATAGAATGTGAGATGATCTCATCTTATTTTGCTGTTTATTCAATTGTGAACAATCTAGTCTACTATCTTGAATGGTATTAATGTCCCCCTGCCCCCAGTACAACTAGCCCCCTTGATTCAATAGTGAGATTATAGGTTTTGGAGACAGAAGATATATGATCCTCCATAAGGCCATAATGACATATAAAATCAACCAGTTATTGATGGGTCATAGCAGTCACTCAGATCCATCTCATTCCAGGATCCCTTATCACCTGCTGGACTTCACACTGGAGGTTTGGAGATCAGTACAGCCATCCCTCTGTCAGGACTAACCTTGTGCCCAGAATTTCCACAGGAGCAGATATATGGTCCCAAATTCTGACAATACGGCAGAATGAGCAAAATCATTTTCTGCACTATACATCTCGAGGAGGGAAGAGGAAGTGGAGAAAAAGATAGTCATCCTCAGTGAGGTGAGGTGGAGGCTTCACTGGAATTCTCTTCTAGGTATACTTTTCTTCACTAGGACGTCTTAATGGATTCTTCTGTGAATTCCACTCTGCATCTAATTTGGAACACAAGGAGAACACTTTTAAATTACCATCAATTTTTCATGCACATAAACCGACATTTCTAATTAAGCCACCTCTAAATATGGGAATTTGATTTACAATTAACTGTTGTTTCTTCTAGTAATGTATCTGCTCATCTCACTGGACTTGCTTCTCTCTTAGTGAGAATGAATTTCATTCTTCAATATACCTCTGAGCTTCTATTTCTTTTGGCACCTCTGAATGACTCAAGAATATCTATCCCTGTGCTAGTCTACAAATGAACTTGTTCTTTTTAATTCGATAATTTCAAGTCTCTAAATAAATTCAATGAAGTAAATTTATCACCAAACTTCACACACATTAACACTTACCAAGTGGCAAAATGAACTTCCTCATAGAACTTGGTCTTTTTCTACACTCCATAACAAGAACTCCAAAATTAACTTTTCATCATGAAATGGTTGCACGGAAGACTAAGGATTGCCCCCAGAGTGTGCACTCTATTCCAAAAAAGGGGCAAGGTCAAAAAGGCTGAATTAGTCTGAATGCTGTGTGTCTGAGGAACCAAAGCGAAGAGACATTGCTCGCTGCCCGCAGAGTCCAGTTAAAGTGTGCAGCACTGATTCAGAATATGCCCTCAGGAGAATTCAGGAGGCTTGCACTGAAAAACCAAAGGCTAGACAGCTAACTGACATAGTTAGAGAGGCTCAACCACCATCTTAGATTTCCGCATGTTCAGTTTCTTCATTAACTTTGTCCAGCTTTGTGGGATTTTTAATCTGTGAGGATTCCAGAATTTCCAAGGAGGTATAACTTTTGCTGCCTGGACCACTGTTGAGCATTGTTTTTGGTTATAACCACTGTGTGTCTGACAGTACCTGGTACCAAAGAGCCTCCTACCAATCTTGGTTTGTTAGGAAAAAATGTGTGGAATTGTGTCACCAGCTTAGAAGCACAAGCATGGGAGGGGGACTCCAGGATCTTTTTTTACAGACCATAGCCCTTCCATTCAAAGAAATAAAATACATTGCCTCTCTTAGGCCCGTATTTATACTTTTTTTGCGCCGCATTTGCGCCGTTTTTTGACGCAAAAACGGCGCAAACTTGCAAAATGCCATTGTATTTTGTAGGTTTGCGCCGTTTTGCGTCAAAAAGCGGCGCAAATGCGGCGCTAAAAAAAGTATAAATACGGGCCTTATAGTTTGAGTCTAGGATTCTGTTTATTTGAAATTCATATTCTGAATCCACTTTACTTGGAAGTGGGGCATTGCTCCTTCTCATATTAGGTGGACTCTTTTTTAGTAGGGAAATGTGAAATATTGGATGCATTTTTAACGATTGAGGTAGATCTAATTTAATTGTCACTGGATTTAATGCCTTTGTCACATTTATAATGGTCCCAAAAATCATGGTTGAAATTTCTTTCCTATTTCCATTCAGACATAAATGTGTGCATAACCAAACATGATCTCCAATTGTGAAATTGGGGTTTGGTCTCCTGCTTGTCTCTTGTAAGGTTCTTTAGCCTTATTCAAGTTTTTCATGGCTGATTGATAAACCTGTTGGATATTTTCTACTAGGCTTCCAACTGCAGGCATGGTTTCAACTGTCTGGCCAATAAGAATCTTAGGGTGTCTTTCTGGGTTTAAATAAAAGTGGGACTGGCCAGTGGAGGTGTGAACTGCATTGTTATAAGCAAATTCATCTGTTTATGTTAGATTAGGCCACTCTCCTCCCTGATCCAATAAGTACAGCCATAAGTATTGTTCAAGTTCTTGACACACCCTCTTGGTTTGCCAATTAGACTCTGGAAGATAACTGATGGCCAACCAAGAATCTTTCCTAAGTCTCTTAGTGAAAGTATTCCAAAAGAGAGATACGAGCTGAGCCCCTCAACTGGAAATTACCACTACAGGGATGCCATGAGCTCTAAATAGCTGTGCTAGGTGTTGAGCGGACACAATTCATTTAAAAAAAATAAAGTGACTTATTTTAGAAAATGTGTCTATAAACTTAAAGATTGTGTTATAAACCCCACCAGAAGGTAAGTTAATAAAAATATCCATGGTAACTGCGTTCCATGGAAAGGAGGATGTTGGGAGGGGTTTAAGTTAACCTTGAGGATTCTGTTTACTTGTCTTTCCCTTTTAAACACTTTTGCTAGTCTCAATGTATTGTTTTATCTGAGTGCTGATGGTCAGCCACCCAAAAACTATTTTTATCAAAGCCAAAGTCTTTAGAAGTCCGTTATGGTCATCCAAAATATCATCGTGACAAGTTTGTAGAGCCATTTCTTGAACTTTTTATGTGGCTAAGCACAAGGCACCTTTGTAATACAGAATTTTCCATTTCATAATTCTCTCCATTTCTTCTCTGGCCCACTCCTTAATTTCATCCGCAGGCATTGCTTCTTGAGCCTTCTCTTGGAACTCAGTGTGTTGTGGGACACAAGCATACTTTTCAGTGGGAATGATGGAAATTTCTTCTCCTTTGGTCACGTCCACCTTGGTGTCTATTTTAGAAAAGAACATCTGCTTTTTAACTGGCTGAACCTGGCTTATAGGTAATGACCCAATTAAAGTTTGCAAAATACAATGACCCTCTAAGCTACCTGGCACTTAGAGTTTGGGCAGAATTTTAAAATTGGTGATTCTGGTGATCAGTGCAGACAATCACAACATGTTTGTCTCCCATCAAATAATGACTCCATTCTTGGAAGTCATATTTCACTTTCCATAGCTCCTTATTTACAATTGAATAATTTATTGCAGGTGGTGTTAACTTTCTGGAATGGAAGGCTACCTGATGTAGTTGTCCAGTTTTCTTTTGTCATTCAGAAAGAATTCCACCAATAGCAAAATCGAAAGTGTCTGCTTCCACATGAAAGATATCCCCTGGGTCAGGGTGAAGTAGAACTGGTGCTGAAGTGAACGTGTCCTTCAGAAACTGAAAGGTTTCATCTACCTCTTTCATCCACTCAAATTTAACTCCTTTGCTCAGAAGGCAGGTTATCAGAACTATCTTCTTTGACATTCTGTTGTGCACTGTCAATAAATATTTGCAAATCCGATAAAACTATGAACCTCTTTTATGTTGCCAGGTGTAGGCCACTCATGTATTGCTCTGACTTTAGCAGGGTGTATTGAAACTCCTCATGAAGAAAATACAAAGACAGGGAATTAGACTTTTCGTGTCAGTTTGTCCTCTTATATTTTTTCACTATGCATCTCACATGTTGTATGTGTTGTTCTAAGTTGTTGGAGTATTTTGCTATATCACCTGGTATTCATATAATCCAAATCTGGGTCGAAATGCAGTCTTCCATTCATCTCCTTCAGCCACTCTTATCAAATGGTAAGCACTCTGAAGATCCAGTTTGGTGAAGACCTTTGCTTCTTTGACTTGATCCAGGAGCTCAGAGATTATTGGTAATGAATAATTAATAATGTTTCTTAATAGTGACTAGTGCAATGCTTTGTAGTCTATATAAGGTCTACTCTCTCCATTTTTCTTGGTGACAAAAAACAGAGGCAACAACACTGACGATTGGAAAGGATGAATAAAACCAGTTTTGAGGTACTTACCCAAATATTAATTTTCCGCTTCACTTAACGCAGAAAGTTTACGCATACTAGATTTGCCCCAGGTTCCAAATCTATATTACAGTCATATGATTTGTGAGGGGGTAATTTATCTACCTCTACTTTGTTGAACACAGTTGTAAAATCCTATTACTCCTTAAGAATGTTGTCGTTCAAGGTTGAACAAATGCTTTGAGGGTTTTTAGCCAGCACCTTCCTCCTTGTGGTTGTCTGGTGTTTTTACTTTATAATGTCCTCTACAGTAACTGGAATTCTCGTTAACCATTCTTTTCTCCCAATCAATGGTAGGATTGAGTTTGGTTAACCTGGACAAGCCCAGAAATAATTGGAATTGTGGATCATCAATTATATTTAAACACATCAAGCTATGATGTTCTTCTCAGTCAACTAATTCTATAGGTTCTGTTTCATCTGTGATTGGTCCAGAGGATGGATTCATGACATCAGCACATCTTCAATGGTACTTTTTTGTTTTACAAACTTTAATCAATTTTCCTTAGCATATTTGAAGTCACACACATTTCCTATGGTGCCTAAATCAGTCGGGGCCGAGACCCCGGGCAATTATTTTGCTTGAAATTGTGCCAACATATTTGGAATGAGGTGTGGGACTGCAGACTGCAAGATATTTGCAACTTGTTCTGATTCTGGAGTTGACTTATCAGTCACTCCATTAGAGCAACTCCCTTCACTGATGGGGTTTCTCTTTTCGTGAACTGTTCAATTTGGATTTTTTAGGACACTCTCTGACAAAATGTCCCACTAGAACATAATACATGCAAATGTTCCCAGATCATCTTTTTTCTTTTTCTTCCCTCAATAGTGGTCCTTGGGCACTGACAATTTGCATTGGTTGGAAGTATTTGGTTCTGGATTTTTTTTTTTTTCACTCTAGTCCTATCAAAGCAAGGGGGAAAAGGCCAAACATTTCTTCTTTTCCCAGTCTTCTGCTCATTCAATCTCTGGTCAATCTGTAACACTAGATCTATCAGGACTGATATTTGTGCCAGTTGGTTTGAAATTTGAGCTAAGGTGCCCTACAATTCATCTTGAAGACCACAATAAAAGACTGCTGCTCTCTTAGCTTCTGGCCACTCTGTTGTCTTAATTAATTTATTAAACTGAGCCAGGCATGAGATTAGGTTTCTGTTTCCTTGCTCCAGGTCTAGTAGTTCATTGTCAGTGGCTTGAGAGAGTAGTCTATGTTTGAACATTTGTAGGAATTCTGCTTTGAACTTGTCTAAATTGTATAACACAGGATCATAACGTGACACCATTGGCATAGACCCTGATGGCACATCGCCACTCAGATCACATGACTCAAAGGCAACTTTGGATTGACTGTCAGCAAAAATGCTGTGTTTGCATAAGAAATGCAAGGAGCATTGAGTTAGGACAATTTGTGCCTTATTAGGGTCACGACTGAATGGCTTGAGAAAAGGTGAAAACATTATGGGGGATATGGCATCAATAACTTGGGTGGATATTTCTGATGCACAGGAATATGAATGCTGTTTATTTCTGCCCTTACCTTCTAAAGGGAAGGTTAATGAATTTGCAACTAGCCCATCTATTCTTTGCTTCAACTGTTGGGATTCTATATGGGACCTCTTTTTATCTTCCCTTCAATTTTTCTTCTCCTCATTAGCGTTTACTAACCTTTTTGCATGCCTTCTATGATGGTCGGTAGGGCTTTAACATGTAGTCCCTCAACCATCTTGCTTGGGTGGAATTCTTGTTTATGGCACTTCAATCTGTCAGGGCTAGACTTGGGCCAATAATTTTCACAGGAGCAGATGTATTGTCCCAAATTCCACCTACCAATGTGAATACAGAATGAGTAAAATCATTTTCTGCACCGTACATCTGCAGGTGGGAAAGATGAAGTGGAGAATAGGAGAGACAGGCTCAATGAGATGAGGTGCAGGCTTCACAGATATTCTATTCTAGGTATAGTTCTCTTCACTAGGATGTCTTCATGGATTCTTCTGTGAATTCTTCTCTGCATCTAATTTGGAACACAGGGAGAAACACTTTTATATTGCTATTACATTTTCATGCGCATAAACTGACATATCTTATTAAGCCACATCTAAATGTTGCAATTTGATTTACAAGTATTTAACTCATGTTTCTTCTAGTAATGTAAAACTCACTGAACTTGCTTATCTCTTCCATATACTCCTCAGATTCTATTTCTCTTGGTGCATTTGAATAACTGCCATAGGAATATCGAACACTTTGCTAGTCTATAAATGAACTGGTTTTCTTTAATTGGATATTTTGAAGTCTCTAAATAAATTAAATGAAGTGAATTTCTCAACACCCCTCAGCAGTCCTCAAACGCCTTAACTCTCATCAAGCAACAAAATGAACTTCCTCACAGACCTTGGTCTTCTGTTTTCTACATTTGATAACATGAACTCCAAAACAAACTTTTCTTATTAAAGGGTTGGACGGAACAATGAGGAATGCCCCTAGAATGTGCAAGGTCAAAGAGTGCTGAATTACTCCAACTGCGGCATGTCTGAGAGAGCTCGGTGAAGAGACATTGTTTAAGTTTGCCGCACTGATTCAGAACATGTGCTAAGGAGGATTCAGGAGACTCACGCTGAGAAGCAAAAGGCTAGACCTCTAACTGACATAGTTTGAGACATAGTTTGAGTGAAGCAGTTACCATTTTGGATTTCCGCATGTTCAGTTTCTTCATTAACATTGCCCAGTCTTGTGGGATCAGCGAAGTTTAGAGAATTTTCAATAGGGGTATACCTTTTGATGCCTTGACAACTGGTGAGCATTGATTTTGAATAAAGCTACTGTGTGCCTTCCACCCTCTGATTGCTGCATTCGCTGATGTGAAGAATGCATGTGAAATGCACCCCGGAATACTTGGCTGATTCACTGCAGATTTAAAATAAGTCTCTTGCAGGAAAATAACATGTAGTTAAGATGCTTTTAACCATGCCAATATGGACTGGTAATGGCCCTTGTTCTTGAATACAATGGTGTTGCAAGAGACATCCTTTTTAGTTCCAGAACTCATGATCACCTTAGATATTTGGGTTAGGCCTAACTAGACTATGACTTTTGATAGTTCAAACTCTTTGTGTCACAAACATGACAGATAGTCTGCCCCCATATTACAATTTCCATAGGTTATATGGAATTGTAATAGGGCAGACAGAATGTACATCACATTTAGGATGGAGTAACCCCCTCCGCCAAACTCTAAATCAGGCGATAGTCTGGACTTTTGTATTTTTCTAGTGTTTGCCAACTGAATCCCACACCCACCCAGTAATCCCTCCTCCTTCCCCTAGAAGGACCCCCTTGAGTGATCCAGGTACCCCCCTGCCAAGGTGCCTGCAAAACATTCCTTACCCCCAGCTCCCAACAACCCATCCGAGCACCCTTGTTATTTCCTCTCCAAAACAGGTGCCCTGATATAGCACCCAGTAGTGCTTTCACGGGCCTACGGATGTAGGTGACCAAGGCAACACCCTTATTTTGAAACAACTGGCTTACCATCTTCTCCTGATGGCTAGCAGGAAACATCTTTACCTTCTACCATCTTACCAACCAGGCCTCAAGAGACATAGGAATGTGGCTTTATATCATGGACTAAAATCACTTGTATATTAGGAGACAATGCCAGAGCTTTCGCCGGACTAGGCCTAGGTACTGCTAAATAGGGTTATGCCCATACTGTTACACAGTTATTCTTGATTAACCGCTGGTTTAATATACAAGCAAAGCATGCGTATTGAAAAATGATGAAGTCGCCGAAGAAATCCAAATTTTAATAGCATAGACATAACATATATGATATAAATCTAAATAAAACTTATATGCAGATGTAAGTTATATGTGAGAAGAATACACCTATCTCAGATAGGCCTATTTATACATCAGGCGACTTAGTGCCTGGAGGGGGGGCAGTGCCCCCTGCCTTTCACCAACAAGAGATTGATTTGAGTGGTTCTAAATAATATAATCAAGTTTGAGGTTTACAGTAATATGTTAGTGCTGTTTCCTGATTCTCAGAGAGAGTAACAACAACAAACGCTTGTCAAATGCAGAAAGATGTTAATGTTTAGTGGAGTTGAGGCTTTTCAGAAACTGTGCAGCAGGCTAAATTGTAGAAAAGATATAGAATTCCCCATTATGAATGACTTTGAGTTTGGCCTGTTGAACTATTCCTTCTTGGACTCCAGCTTGATTAAATGAATTGATCATTGACTTGAATTGCATTTGGCAATGAGCAGTAGGTAAGGACATGTCTGAAAAAAATGCATAATGAAAAGTTATGTGCAGTCTGAAAGACATTGATCTGTATGGCTTTATTGAGAATTTGCTCTTTGATAGTCACTGAAATTCACAAGGATCGTTCTAGGATATATTGAATTGGAAGGGAGATGGCCAGGGACCTAGTGGACATATATGGTGATAAGGTCCCTTTTGGAAGCCAAGAATTCTGGAATTAAACATTATTTTATCAATTTAGCAATTAGGCTTTCAATATCCTGGTCTTTCTCCTGACCTTTAGGTACACCACTAAAGTGAGGGTTAAAGCGACTAGATGTATCTTCCACCTTCTCCAACTTAACTTTAAGACCATCTATATCCTCTGTAGACAGGGTGGCTGTGGCATCAAGCTGGTTGAAATTGTCCTAAAGACCTGAAGATCTCTGTTCCACTTGATCCAGATGAGCATTACATTGATGCAGATATTCATCTAAGGCTTGCAATTGATCACTAATTTCTTTGTTAGCCTTAGTTAGAGCTGCTCGCATCCCCTGAAGTTCAGCAAGAACCTGTTGAAGAAGAGCAGCAAGCAGAGAAGAAAACTCTGAGGAAGTTTATGTTGTCACTGTCTCTTGCTGTTTAACTTTTCAATGCCATTTCTTGAAAAATAGACTGATTGAGACCCTTAGATAAATCAATAGACTGTGGGAGGAGAAAGACAGGGGGAGAATCCTGGCTAGTCAGCCCATCCCCCCCTGACAGGCAATAGCCTGACCAGTAGTTAAATCTACCAAAGACATCTCATTGGAAGAATCCATTGAAAATATTACTGACAAAAGATCTGGAATGGGCTTGACAGTATGCTGCATCTGTGGTAAGTGTGTTTAGGTGACTATGAGCCCCCATTTAGGTTGGTTGCCGGCCCTTTCTTTTGTGGCTGGCCTGGGGCATTGGGTTACCATATTTAGAATTTGGAGGATCATTATTGATCCTCCAGAAAAATAATTGCAGAAAGCCTAATCCTCTATTAATTTAGATCATGGATGCACTTTATGAAACACACTTGCTGTATTTTCTCTATTTTGTTTGTAATTCTTACTGATATAGTATTTTATCCTGTTTTGTAATATTGACTAATTCATTAATTGTCTCTGTAATAATGATTAAATGTAATATTTACCAAATAAATAAATCATATTTGTTGGACCTGGCTTTTTGACAGGGAAATCCCCAAACGTTTTGCCTCCTTCCTCCTATTTTTTCTGACCTGTTGTTGTTGGCTTTTGACCTCTGGGCACTTTACCACTGCTAACCAGTGCTAAAGTGCATATGCTCTCTGGGTAAATTGTACTACTGATTGGTTTATCCATGATTGACTATTTAATTTACTTGTAAGTCCCTGGTAGAGTGCACTACATGTGCCTAGGGCAGGTAGATTAAATGCTACTAGTGGGCCTGCAGCACTGGTTGTGCCACCCACCTCAGTAGCCCCTTAACCCTGTCTCACGCCTGCCATTGCAAGGCCTGTGTGTGCAGTTTCACTGCCACTTCGGCTTGGCATTTAAAAGTACTTGCCAAGCCTAGAACTCCCCTTTTACTACATATAAGTCATCCCTAATGTGTGCCCTAGGTAACCCCTAGAGCAGGGTGCTGTGTAGGTAAAAGGCAGGACATGTACCTGTGTAGTTATATGTCCTGGTAGTGTAAAACTCCTAAATTAGTTTTTAAACTACTGTGAGGCCTGCTCCTTTCATAGGCTAACATTGGGGCTGCCCTCATACACTGTTGAAGTGGCAGCTGCTGATCTGAAAGGAGCAGGAAGGTCATATTTAGTATGGCCAGAATGGTAATACAAAGTCCTGCTGACTGGTGAAGTCGGATTTAATATAACTATTCTAGAAATGCCACTTTTAGAAAGTGAGCATTTCTTTGCACTAAAATCTTGTTGTGCCCTTCAATCCACGTCTGGCTAGGTTTAGTTGACAGCTCCTTGTGCATTCACTCAGACACACCCCAAACACAGGGTACTCAGCCTCACTTGCATACATCTGCATTTTGAATGGGTCTTCCTGGGCTGGGAGGGTGGAGGGCCTGCCCTCACACAAAGGACTGCCACACCCCCTACTGGGACTCTGGCAGACAGGATTGAACTGAAAGGGGGCTTGGTGCATTTCTTAGAGAATCTTTGAAGTCAGCCCCCACTTCAAAGGCACAACTTAGTATAAAACAGGGCCTCTGCCCTACCTCATCAGACATTTGCTGGAGAAGAAACCTGAACCAGAAACTACATCCTGCCAAGAAGAACTGCCTGGCTGCTCAAAGGACTCACCTGTCTGCTTTCTACAAAGGACTGCTGCCTTGCTGTTGCCCTTCTGCCTTGCTGAACTCTTGTCTGGCTGTGAAAGTGCTCTCCAAGGGCTTGGATAGAGCTTGCCTCCTGTTCCTTGAAGTCTCAGGACCAAAAAGACTTCTCTCTTTTACTTGGACGCTCCGTGCGCCGAAAATTTCGACGCACAGCTTGTTTCGCGGCGAGAAAAACGCCGCACTCCGACGCTGATCGACGTGATGCTCTTGGGACGATCGAAGATCCGACGCACGGCCTCGCAAGGACAACGCCGCCCGACCTCTAGAGGAGAAATCAACGCGACGCCTGCTGTGAGATCGTAATTTCAACGCGCAGCCCCGCAGATCGAAGTCTACAGGAGAAATCGACGCGACGCCTGCCGTGAGATCGTAATTTCGACGCACAGCCCCGCAGACCGACACGCAGCCGGAGAACAAGCAGGAAAATCCACGCACAGACCCGGGACATCTGTTAATCCCCGCGATCCACAGAAAGAGACTGTCCGCGCGCCGGAAAACGACGCCGACTTCCCCGCGTGGAAAATAACGACGCAAGTCCGTGTGTGTTAGGGAGAAATCGACGCACACACCCTTTTTCCACGCACCTCTTCCTTTGTGGCCCTCTGAGGAGATTTTCCACCAGAAACCAGGTACTTTGTGTTTGAAAGAGACTCTGTTTACTTTCTAAAGACTTAAGACGCTTTATATCACTTTTCAGTGATGTCTTTACAAATTCATATTGCAACTTTGGTCGTTTTGACCTGAAGATACCCAGATAAATATTATATATTTTTCTAAACACTGTGTGGTGTATTTTTGTGGTGTTATGCTATGGTGTTGTATGATTTATTGCACAAATGCTTTACACATTGCCTTCTAAGTTAAGCCTGACTGCTCGTGCCAAGCTACCGGAGGGTGAGCACAGGCTGATTTTGGATTGTGTGTGACTTACCCTGACTAGAGTGAGGGTTCTTGCTTGGACAGAGGGCAACCTGACTGCCAACCAAAAACCCCATTTCTAACATTGGTGATCAGCGGTGAGGATAGGACTTGTGTTTGTGCAGTGACATACAGTAACTAAGTATTTCACTACCTACCCACAGTTGAAGGTCAACTTGATTTTTCATCTTTTTCGCTTTTGGTTCTCTGATGTCCTCCTGGATATGCTATTGATATTTTGGACTTTGGATTTTGGTTCTTGCCAGTAAGACTTTGTCAGCAATGAGATTGCTTACCTACTCTTTCTTTGTGCCTGCTGACCACCTCACTAAGGCTGACCTAAGGAAGCTTTGCAGAAAATGGGGCCTTCCTGTAGCAAGGAGATCTACTAAGGCGGAGATGCTACATGGCTACATAGTGTGGGGGGAAGAAAGATGGGCAGAGAGAGAGGTAGCAAGAAACCAAATGACTAAGTACCCCTCAGATGAGGAGGAGGACTACTCACACGAGGAGGAAGACTACTCAGATGAGGAAAGAGAACTAGTGGGAGATGAAGGGCTCCTAGCTCTACAGCGGTGTATGGAAGAGCTAGATGAGCAGCTTGAAAGTGCTGAGGCAGCAAGTCTCTTAGCCCTGGAAGAAGAAAAGATTGCAGCTCAAGAGCTGAGCTGTAAAGAGCTGAAACTGGAGGCCAGAAGGGCTGAGTCCAGTTCAGATGGTGGCAGCAAAAATCTTGCATCTAGTACTGCTGAAGAAGGGCACAAGCCCAGAGATTTGGTGCCCAACTTGAAGAAGGGAGTTGACACACCCCAGGCAGTTCAAGGGTATGAGGTAGTTCCCGTTATGCACAGGGTCCCTGAGAAGCATTGGGGAACTGGCACAGGGAGTCATATTCCTATTGGGGGGAGGGACACTTTACTGACTCTAGCAGAGAGTGACAGAGAAAAGGGTTCCCCCCTGGTGGACGTCCTGGATATAGAGTGTAGAGACATCCCAGAAGAGTATGGGTTGAGTGTCAGGGACAGACAGATACTGTCTCACCAGTCTCAGGAGGGTGAGGTAGAGTGCTTTTCCAAGGTTGAGTTACTGGATGGTTGGGTGAAGGGTACTGTGGTTAATACATGTGAAGAGCAGAGTGATGTAATTGCTGGAGAGCATATGTCTGGTCCTTATTTTCCAGAGCTACGCCAACACCAGGTGGAGTGTGAGTTCTCTGACCCCAGGGAACTTACAATGGAGGCAGACTTCTGGGTGAGTACCAGAGAGTCTGAAGAGGCATTTGGGGGTGCTCCTGAAGGGAGTGGTCTAGGTGGTTCCCAACCGAGTGGGGTGGGAAAGGATTGTAGTGTCCCAGGTAGGTCCCAGGTCCTAGAGGGTTCCATGAGGGAACCCCAGGAGGGAAGCCTAGCCTGTACCGTAGGGCCACCTTTTGAGGGAAGCCCCGCAGTGTCAGAAGAACTTGGGGGGGTGACTGTAGCCAGCATCCCAACAGTTCTCGTGTCTGGCAGTACCCCTCCTAGTGAGGGGGTGCAGAAGTCCAGACATAGGGTTGAGAGGGGGTTGCAGACCCCAGTGGAGGACCTTGAGAGTCAGGGGACAGCTCTGAGAGCAGAGCCCCCCAGGAATGACCCAGGTGAAACCGTTTCTGGTTTGGGGGAAACCCAGACTCTGCCGGATGGGCAGAGGTCGGGAGACCTGCGCCAACCAGACTCTTGTGTGGCCCTTGGGGACGGTGTGTCCCTTGTGGGGGGTGAGAGTGCCCCCCAGGAAGTCCTGGCATGCCAGGCAAAGATTCAACCTCAGGGTGGTGACTCTGGGTTGGATACCCAGGTTCAGAGGTTAAACTCTGACCTGGTGGGAGGTAGATGTGCCTCCCAAGAAGTCCTGCTGTGCCAGGCAATTGTCCAACCTCAGGGTGTTGACTCTGGGTTGGATGACCAGGTTCAGAGGTTAAACTCTGACCTGGTGGGGGGTAGGTGTGCCCCCCAGAAAGTCCTGGCGTGCCAGGCAATTGCCCAACCTCAGGGTGGTGACCCTGGGTTGGGGAACCAGGCTCAGAGGTTAAACTCTGACCTGGTGGGAGTTAGGTGTGCCTCCCTGGAAGTCCTGGCCTGCCAGGCAATGGTTCAACCTCAGGGTGGTGACTCTGGGTTGGCTAACCAGGTTCAGGGGATAAACTCTGACCTGTTGGGGGGTAGGTGTGCCCCCCAGAAAGTCCTGGTGTACCAGGCAGTGGTCCAACCTCAGAGTGCTGACTCTGGGTTGGATAACCGGGTTCAGAGGTTAAACTCTGACCTGGTGGGGGGTAGGTGTGCCCCCCAGAAAGTCCTGGTGTACCAGGCAGTGGTCCAACCTCAGAGTGCTGACTCTGGGTTGGATAACCGGGTTCAGAGGTTAAACTCTGACCTGGTGGGGGGTAGGTGTGCCCCCCAGAAAGTCCTGGCGTGCCAGGCAATTGTTCAACCTCAGGGTGTTGACTCTGGGTTGGATGACCAGGTTCAGAGGTTAAACTCTGACCTAGTGGGGGGTAGGTGTGCCCCCCAGAAAGTCCTGGCGTGCCAGGCAATTGCCCAACCTCAGGGTGGTGACCCTGGGTTGGGGAACCAGGCTCAGAGGTTAAACTCTGACCTGGTGGGAGGTAGGTGTGCCTCCCAGAAAGTCCTGGTGCGCCAGGCAATTGTTCAACTTCAGGGTGGTGACTCTGAGTTGAATGGCCCAGTTCAGAGGTTAACCTCTGACCTGGTGGAGGGTCAGTGTGCCCTCCAGGAAGTCCTGGCGTGCCAGGCAATTGTTCAACTTCAGGGTGGTGACTCTGTGTTGAATGGCCAAGTTCAGAGGTTAAACTCTGACCTGGTGGAGGGTCAGTGTGCCCTCCAGGAAGTCCTGGCGTGCCAGGCAATGGTTCAACTTCAGGGTGGTGACTCTGAGTTGAATGGTCAGGTGCAGAGGTTAAACTCTGACCTGGTGGGGGGTAGGTGTGCCTCCCAGAAAGTCCTGGTTTGCCAGGCAGTGATCCAGTCTGAGGGTACAGACCCTGGGCTGGAAGACCAGGTTCAGGGTGTCCCCCGGACCTGGAGGGAGGGGCTACTGATAACAGTGCCCCTACCATGTTGTCTTCTGAGGAGGCCACTCCTAGTTGGAGGGTGCTGGACCCCAGAAGGGAGGGCAGGGGGAGGGAAGCCTCACCCCGGGCCCTAGTCCAACCTGAAGGTACAGACCCCAGGTTGGAGGGCCAGTTGCAGGTTAACAGCCCTGCACTGGTGGAGGAATGGTACAGGGCGACTTCTGTAAGCACCCTGACCATGTTGGACTCTGGGGGTACCGCTCCAGGAGGGAGGGTACAGAGCCCCAGAGGGGAGGACCAGGTTCAGGCTGTCATCCCTGACCTGGTGGAAGGGAGAGTGGTTAAAGGGTGCCCAGCACCTGGGGCTACCGCCCCCCACTCTCCACAGCCACAGTGGTTGGAGAGCTTTGAGAGGCCTGGGGCCTGGCTCTCATCCCTGACAGCTGTCAGTAATCACTGTGGCTTGCTGTCCGGGTGGACAGAGTTATCCCTGGGGAGGGGACAAGTGTCACACCCCGGGGGTAGAGTGGGCAACACCACTGTGTTGGTCATGGTGGTACTATCCGGCTCCTGGGATACATCTGTGAGCAAAGTAAGGTTAGGTGCTGCACAGATGGGATCCGCAGGTAAGGAGAAAGGTTCCCCATGGGTTGGCTTAGTGGACCCTGAGAGTATGGACAGAGTGATCCAATTGGAGTCAGGAAGGCGAAGAACTGGAGCATGCCCCTGCTGTTGTGGGCCTGGGTCCTTGTTCTGTCGCCTCAAACAGGGAAGTACATCAGGATAGTGATTGTTCTCCCCTGGCTTTAGGCTGGTAGGGGGTCATGTTGGACCTGGCTTTTTGACAGGGACATCCCCAAACTTTTTGCCTCCTTCCTCCTATTTTTTCTGACCTGTTGTTGTTGGCTTTTGACCTCTGGGCACTTTACCACTGCTAACCAGTGCTAAAGTGCATATGCTCTCTGGGTAAATTGTACTACTGATTGGTTTATCCATGATTGACTATTTAATTTACTTGTAAGTCCCTGGTAGAGTGCACTACATGTGCCTAGGTTAGGTAGATTAAATGCTACTAGTGGGCCTGCAGCACTGTTTGTGTCACCCACCTCAGTAGCCCCTTAACCCTGTCTCAGGCCTGCCATTGCAAGGCCTGTGTGTGCAGTTTCACTGCCACTTCGACTTGGCATTTAAAAGTACTTGCCAAGCCTAGAACTCCCCTTTTAATACATATAAGTCATCCCTAATGTGTGCCCTAGGTAACCCCTAGAGCAGGGTGCTGTGTAGGTAAAAGGCAGGACATGTACCTGTGTAGTTATATGTCCTGGTAGTGTAAAACTCCTAAATTCGTTTTTACACTACTGTGAGGCCTGCTCCTTTCATAGGCTAACATTGGGGCTGCCCTCATACACTGTTGAAGTGGCAGCTGCTGATCTGAAAGGAGCAGGAAGGTCATATTTAGTATGGCCAGAATGGTAATACAAAGTCCTGCTGACTGGTGAAGTCGGATTTAATATTACTATTCTAGAAATGCCACTTTTAGAAAGTGAGCATTTCTTTGCACTAAAATCTTGTTGTGCCCTTCAATCCACGTCTGGCTAGGTTTAGTTGACAGCTCCTTGTGCGTTCACTCAGACACACCCCAAACACAGGGTACTCAGCCTCACTTGCATACATCTGCATTTTGAATGGGTCTTCCTGGGCTGGGAGGGTGGAGGGCCTGCCCTCACACAAAGGACTGCCACACCCCCTACTGGGACTCTGGCAGACAGGATTAAACTGAAAGGGGGCTTGGTGCATTTCTTAGAGACTCTTTGAAGTCACCCCCCACTTCAAAGGCACAACTTAGTATAAAACAGGGCCTGTGCCCTACCTCATCAGACACTTGCTGGAGAAGAAACCTGAACCAGAAACTACATCCTGCCAAGAAGAACTGCCTGGCTGCTCAAAGGACTCACCTGTCTGCTTTCTACAAAGGACTGCTGCCTTGCTGTTGCCCTTCTGCCTTGCTGAACTCTTGTCTGGCTGTGAAAGTGCTCCTCAAGGGCTTGGATAGAGCTTGCCTCCTGTTCCTTGAAGTCTCAGGACCAAAAAGACTTCTCTCTTTTACTTGGACGCTCCGTGCGCCGAAAATTTCGACACACAGCTTGTTTCGCGGCGAGAAAAACGCCGCACTCCGACGCTGATCGACGTGATGCTCTTGGGACGATCGAAGATCCGACGCACGGCCTCGCAAGGACAACGCCGCCCGACCTCTAGAGGAGAAATCAACGCGACGCCTGCTGTGAGATCGTAATTTCAACGCGCAGCCCCGCAGATCGAAGTCTACAGGAGAAATCGACGCGACGCCTGCCGTGAGATCGTAATTTCGACGCACAGCCCCGCAGACCGACACGCAGCCGGAGAACAAGCAGGAAAATCCACGCACAGACCCGGGACATCTGTTAATCCCCACGATCCACAGAAAGAGACTGTCCGCGCGCCGGAAAACGACGCCGACTTCCCCGCGTGGAAAATAACGACACAAGTCCGTGTGTGCTGGGGAGAAATCGACGCACACACCCTTTTTCCATGCACCTCTTCCTTTGTGGCCCTCTGAGGAGATTTTCCACCAGAAACCAGGTACTTTGTGTTTGAAAGAGACTCTGTTTACTTTCTAAAGACTTAAGACGCTTTATATCACTTTTCAGTGATGTCTTTACAAATTCATATTGCAACTTTGATCGTTTTGACCTGAAGATACCCAGATAAATATTATATATTTTTCTAAACACTGTGTGGTGTATTTTTGTGGTGTTATGCTATGGTGTTGTATGATTTATTGCACAAATGCTTTACACATTGCCTTCTAAGTTAAGCCTGACTGCTCGTGCCAAGCTACCGGAGGGTGAGCACCGGCTGATTTTGGATTGTGTGTGACTTACCCTGACTAGAGTGAGGGTTCTTGCTTGGACAGAGGACAACCTGACTGCCAACCAAAAACCCCATTTCTAACAATATTTAATTTTTTTTTTTAAGAATGTCATTTAACTAACACCAACTCTGTTTATTGATTCATGTAAAGCCCTAATTGGGCTTCACTGCTTGTAATGTTTGATGCAACTGATTTCTCCATATCATCTTTACTTATCGAAGAACAAAGGTCCATACAACCAACCCGGGGTATTTAATGATTATACTAGACAATAGAAATACAAGCATCCCAGCTCTGGGAACTGATAGCAGAAGAGTCACTGGAGAAAAGGAGCCAATTTAATTAAATTGCCCAGGGTTTGGCAGTTCCAACGTTGTCTGTGGTGGTGTAGGTGTGAGTATCAGTAGGGTTGTGCGTCCCAATTGTCTATCTTGAGCTTATGTTGTTTTTTTAAAGTTATGTGTCATGCATTCTGGTAATCTCTATGGTTTAGTTGTGAAAATGTTCATACGCATTTGATGTTGAGCAGTTGAAGTTGTTATTGGAGTCGACACAGTGCAAGGTCCTGGGATAAGATAGATAAAAATGAGATATTGTGATATTGCTTATCTGCTAATGTTGTGTAGTGTAGGTTTGTGAGGTACCATTGACCACACAATTGTGAAAGGGACATAACAGATTGTTGTGATTGTAGTAACAGTGATTGTTGTTAGGTGTACCTATTGTGCAAAAGGGAAAAATATCCATCAGGGTGATTTCCTGTGGTTGAGAATGTATCTGTGTATGTGTTTAGAAGCTAAGGGGCCAGATGTATCAAGCGATTTTGCATTCGCAAACGGTGCGAATCGCAAAATTCGACCGTCTGCGAATGCAAAAATGCCTTTCAGAATGTATGAAAGGCATTCGCAGTGCAATTTTAAGGAATCGCTAAAATAGCGATTCCTTAAAATTGCGACCCCATTTAGAGAATCGCAAATTGCGATTCTCTAAATAGAAAATCGCAAATAAGGAATCCTTATTTGCGATTTCTTAAGCACATGTATCAAGCATTTCCTAAATGCGAATTGGGCATTTAGGAAAGGCAATTACCACCAATAGAAGTTTGGTGGTAACCATGTGCAAATTTAAAAAATGCATTTTAAATGCATTTTTAAAATTGACATGTAGCGCACATATGCCCCTAAGGCATGTGTGTGCTTCACATGTCCGTAAAAATATTTTTGGGGTGCAGCAGAGGGGGCCTTAGGCCCTCAGCACCCTGGGATTTGCATTTCCTAAATTGCGAATTCCTAACTGGAATTCGCAATTTAGGAAATGCAAAACCATTTGCAGCAGACCCATAGGTGCAAATAGAGATGGATTCTCTATTTACAATTCGGTAATAGCATTTGCGAATTTTAAGAAATCGCTATTACTAAATCACAAAAATCATGCATACCATTTTGCATTTCTTAAATAGCGATTTCTTAAAATTCGCTATTTAAGAAATGCTATTTGGTTTTTTGATACATCTGGCCCTAAAAGTGTTATTTCTGGTCAAAACATATATAAATGCACTAATTCGAATTCGTAAGTGGAACAGATATAAGTTATTAGTCTACTGTGATTGCTTAAAGTTGTGGAATTTAGTGTACAAGAAAATTGTAAATGAGAGTGAATTGTTGCTAGGAGTACTGTGGAATAGGTCAAGTTAAAATTGGTTTGTGAGTGTTTGGGCGTTGAATTGTGATAGGTTTACAAAGAAAAGAACTGTGTTGGGATTGGGTGTAAATATTGATCTATATTGAGCTGTGTTTGGAACAGAACATTGAAATTAATTGAATCCATTTTGATAATTTATTGTTGAATCATTGCAATCTTGAAATGCCTTAAAATCATTAAAGATTAAATGAGGGCTGATGGGTGAGTTACTAAATGTGAGGGAGGAGGCTTCACTGGAAGGTAAGGCAGGTCACTATATAGGGACACATGTAGAGATTCATACTTTTGTGACTTTGTCATTGGAGCAAGATCACCATAAAGGAGGGAGCATTAAGATTTCCACAATATGGCCGATTTTATTTAAAGGTTACTGAGCATTTAAAGCAAAAATGATATGAGATGAAACCCCCTCTTAGACCGATACAATATGAAGCATTAAATGCTTGGGAGTATGCAGCTCATACGAAAAAGAAAGAAATGTATCAGAATAGGGCAAAAAAATTGGTGCATCATTAGATTGATGCTAAATTGGATGCATAACAGCAAATAAGGAGGAAATGTGTAGTTGAGGGAGCTAGCATGTACCTTGAATTAACAACAGAAAAGAATCAAAAGCAGTGAAAGCAAAATGAGCAGACTACAAAAAACTGATACTGATAGCGATTCTGGGTATGATATTTTAGATGCTCTTCTGTCCTACATCCACTAGGTTACGCTTCCCCATCATCAGGTCCAGATGATGCTAAAGCCTCTAGTGGTACAGTGGGCACAGCCGCTGTTGACACAAATGTAATTCAGATTGGGAGACCAGTCCCAAAGTTCTCAATTGCAGCTGCGCCTGCTGAAGCAGCTACTACTGTAATTGGTCCAGGTCTACAGCTTCTATTGTGACTGTTCCTGCACCAGTGTCACAAGTTGTATTAGCTCCGATTATAGCAGTTCCTGTTGCATCTGCAGCAGTAAACATTGATCTGAAGTCTGCTCTTCCAGGAGCCATAAATGGAATAGCTGCAACATGGTTTATCCTGAAATCGCAAAACTTGTCTGGACATCACCAAAGAATGTTCAGACTTTACGAGAAGGATTGTTTTTACAGCTCTCATTTAACAGGGGGAAATAGGATAGTTCAATAATGAGATTTTTAACCCATGGTTATGAGGAAACGTCTTAGACTAGGAAAAAGGATATACAGAGGAACCATACAAGAGTCAAGAAAGGGAGAGACCCCTAGATGTACTGAAATTGAAGGTGGAAATGGGTGCAATAAGGGGATGTTTTTGACATTTTGCATTTAATCAATATCAGAAATCACAAGGTATGCAGCTACTACACATGAAAAAGTGACAGAATTAGCAGAGAAATATGAAATAGATCTCTCTAAGACTATTTCTTTACAGAAATGTTTCAGGGCACAGTTAGGAGATGAAGTGATTGTCACTATGCAGTCATCAAGAATGAAGTTGTACATTGCCGAACTGGTTAAATGTTTCAGAAGCGGCGTGATTTTGAGAGCTTAGTTTGAGAAAGTAGACTCTTTTTAGTATGGTTACCCCCATTTTTGGCCACTTTGTGAATGTTTGTCAGTTTTTTTTTACTGTCTCACCTGCTAGCCAGGACCCCAGTGCTCATAGTTTAAAACCCAATTTGTCATTGTTTTTTGCTTGTCTCACTGGGTTCCTGCTAGCCAGGACCCCAGTGCTCATAGTTTGTGGCCTATGTGTGTTGTCAGTATGCTTGATTGTGTCACTGAAGTTCTGCTAACCAGAACTCCAGTGCTTAGGCTCTCTCTACTTTCCAATTTTGTCACTATAGTTTAGTGACTCCATATTCCAGTTCTGATTAGCACACTAGACCCCCCTTATAAGTCCCTAATATATGGTACCTAGGTACCTAGGGCATCGGGGTTACAGGAGATCCTTATGGGCTGCAGCATTTCGTTTGCCACCCATAAGGAGCTCATACAAACCTTTCATTAGGACTGCCACTGCAGCCTGAGTGAGATAGTGCACACACTATTTCACAGCCATTTTCACTGCACTAAGGTAACTTATATGTGTGTGACCTATATGTCTAACCTTCATTATCTGAAGGTTAGGTGCAAAGTTACTGTGTGTGAGGGCACCCTTGCACTAACAAAGGTGCCCCACATTGTCCAGGGCCAATTTCCTGGACTTCGTGAGTGCAGGGACACCATTATAAGCGTGCACTACATATATGTCAATACATATATGTAGCTTCACAATGGTAACTCCGAATATAGCCATGTGAGGCGTTTAAGATCATGGAATTGTCCCCCCATTCAAAATATGGTATGGGGGGCAATCCCATGCACCCTGAGGGCTCCACAATGGACTCCAGTACTGCCAAACCAGCTCTCTGAGGTTTCCACTGCAGCTGCTGCCACCTCACAGACAGGTTTCTGCCCTCCTAGGGACTGAGCAGCTCAATCCCAGGAAGGCAGAACAATGCATTTCCTTTGGGAGGAGGGTGTTGCACCTTCTCTCGTTGGAAATAGGTGTTACAGGCTTGGGGGGGGTTGCCTCCCAGAGCCTCTGGAAATGCTTTGAGGGGCACCAAGGTGCCCTCCTTGACTAATCCAGTCTACACTGGTTCAGGGACCCCCAGTCCCTGGTTTGGTGTGAAACTGGACAAAGGAAAGGGAAGTGACCACTCCCCTGTCCATCACCACGTCAGGGGAGCTCCTCTAGAGAGTCCCTGGTGTTAGCCATCTTGGATTCCAAGGTTTGGGGACCCTCTGAAGACCTTTGAGTGGCCAGTGCCAGCAGGTGACGTCAGAGACCCCTCCTGCTAGGTGCATACCTGGGTAGGTACTCAATCCCCCTCTCAGGGCTATTCAGGGTCTCTCCTCTGGGTGTCTCCTCAGATTCAGTTTGAAAGATTCCTCCAGGACTCCTCTGCATCCTCTGCTTCATCTTCTGACCCTCTGATCTACCGCAGACTGCTCCAGGAACCACTGTAACTGCAACAAAGTATCCAGGATGACTCCTGTGACCTGCAACTACAGCTCCAGCCAGCTTTTGCAACAGTTTCCAACGTGTGCACACTCTGAGGGCTGCCTGTCTTCACCCTGCACCAGAAGAACCAAACGAATCTCATGTGGAGTGACAGAGTCACTTCCCTGCTTCTGCAGGCAGCCTTCTGTGATGATAACCTGTACTCTGGGACTCCTCTCCTGATGATGAGTGTGCTCCCTTTAACACAGGTGGTGGACCAAAGTGAACCAGACTGTCCAAAGGTCCAGCTGTCCAAATCTGGCAGAGGTAAGAGCTTGCCTCCAGTGCTGCGACAGTACCCCTATGCAACACATTTTCTGCAGCTCCTTGGGCTTCTGTGCACGTCTTCCAAGAATCGTTTGTGCACAGTGTAACCTAGGTCCCCAGCACTCCATCCTGTGACACACAGCTCCCTGAGTTGTTCTCCGGTGGCATGCGATCTTCCAGTGTACTGCTGCAAAGACTGCACTTTGCATCTTTGTTGTCCCCATGTTCTGGGACTCCTGTGGGTGCTGCCTGGTCTTCTGAGGGCTCTTTGAAGTGCTGAGAACCCTCTCTGTCTCCTCAGTCTAAGTTGAGACACTCAGGTCCCTCCTGGGTCCAGGCAGCTCCTCTTTGACGCAAACTGCGTACTTGCTTGAAACAAGGCTTGTTGGCAGAATCTAGTGACGCAAACAGCCTGCATCCAACAATTAGACGTGGGATACCACCTGTACCAAGGTGAAACCAGCAGCCATCTTCTTTGGTGCTCTTACGTACTTCTCTTCTGAGAATCCACTTTTGCACCTTCTTCTAGGTTGGCAGGGGCTCCTGTCCTTCCTGGACTCTTCTTTGACTTCTGGACTTGGTCTCCTCTCTCCACAGGTCCTCAGGTCCAGGAATCCATTGTTTGTTGCCTGTAGTCTTGCCTGGTTCTTTCAAAATCCTTTATCACGACTTGTAGTGTATCCTGAGGAAACCTGCTGTACTTTACTCCTGCTTTCCTGGGTTCTGGGGTGGGGTATTTTACTTATCTTTGGTGTTTTCTTACACTACCAATGCCCCTCTGAATTTGAAATTCACATTCCACTATTTTAGTATATGGTTTGTGTTGCCCATAGGGCCGTTGCAATCTATTGTATTTTCTACTGTTTTCACTATTCTATGACTGTTTGCCTACCTGATTTTGATTACTAGTGTATATATTGTGTATAATACTTACCTCCAGAAGGAGTATTGTCTCTAAGATATTTTTGGCCTTGTGTCACTAAAATAAAGTACCTTTATTTTTGGTAACACTGAGTATTGTCTTTTATTGTGTATAAGTACTGTGTAACTATAGTGGTATTGCAGGCGCTTTGCATGTTTCCTAGTTCAGCCTAAGCTGCTCTGCTACAGCTACCTGTAGACAGCCTAAGCTGCTAGAACACTGCCTACATTTCTCTAATATGGGATACCTGGACCTGTTATAAGGTGTAAATACCTTAGGTACCCACTACAAACCAGACCAGCCTCCTACATTTAGAGAGAACGTGGGAAAATGAGCAGGGAAAGAAAAAGAAGCAGTCATACACTGTATACTGCATATTCTAAACCATCTCTGGTACCTCCAGATGAGGATGAGGCTTTAACATTCCCTATGAAATACCATGTGGAGGATATGTCCATGTGCCATTGAGTCAAAGTGATCTTGCAACATTAACAAGAAGCTTTTCTAAACTGAGAGAGAACCCTGCCCAATTGTATACACAGGTTGACAGGTTTGTAAAAATGTTGAAGGGTCTGTGGACAGATTTGAATGCATTTTTCCCATTGAGGAACCGCATCGTGGTACCAAGTGATCCTGGGATGGATGTAAGATAGATGTGCAATGGTAATAGAGAGAGTCCCTGAGAGACTCACATACTTGTGCACCTTCGCCTATAGTGTTGACAAAGTATGACAAGGTGATTACCTGCTTGAAGGGAAAGGTAATACCAAGAGACACTGATTGGTGAAAATTAACAGGGTGACTCAGGAAGCTAAAACATTAGTGCATGCCTATTATGATCAGTTGATTCAGGTGGTTAAGCAACACAGTGGACAAGAAAATCCTCAAAGGGGATCTATGGGGAGTTTTTTGTTGCAGTTCTTTCTTGGGTTGTGCCCAGAGATTAGTATGCACATACAACAGAATGTGATTTGCTGGCAGACAAAACCTCTGGATGAGATCTAGGGAAGTGGACGCAGCACCCTCTGTATCCACTTCTCACAGACGTGAAGCGGTACCATTTGGGCTGGCTCCCTCCTGTGTAGAGCAGTATTGAAGCTAACTGGCTGGCATAGCGTGGTCCTATCCACCAATTCCTTCTTGTTCCTGCATGCAGCACACTTCTCTTCTTACAGCCTTACCATCCTTGACCCTTGCATTTTGGACATTCCTGCTGTGATGGATTCCTTATCGGTCTCCTCTCATTTTTACTTTTGCAATATGAAAGAGTAGGTATTCTCATTTATTACATTTCTGCAGTGAGCATGCACAGTGGCTGCATGGTTGTGATTAGTCATGTGACCCTGACATTCCAGTACAAACATCTGTCCTGATGATACCCCTTTATCCTTAACGGGGTTGGAACGTCATCAACAGTTGCACAGACGAACTGATTGCTGTGTGGATAATTGATGGGCTCTTTCTAATTATTTCTTGGAGTCGCCTTGTGCCATGCAAAAGCTGTATATATAAAATTATTGTACATTAATTGGGTTATTTTTGCTTTGACATTGGGCACACATTGAACTTTGGCTTTCATTGGAGTGTTTCTGGTTTATGTTTATTGATCATAATATATTTTTTTTAACTTTCCTTTTTTTAAACAAATGGTGTTTGTGGTGTTTTCAAACATTCTTATTGGTTCTCAGCAGTGGTGTTAATTGTGATGTTCATTAGTTCCAAGGTACCTGACATGTCTAATGAAGTAATGGGACTATTTTGCCCACTTTCAATATTAATGTTTGTATGATACCTGTGTGAAACATTGTTGCCTCTTTTAATTGTATACCCAGATTCTCATGGGTTTAAAGGTTGTTCTTGTGGCTTGATTAATATGTTGTCTTATAGCATGTTATTTCTAAAGATGAGACATTTTCATGGCCTGTACACATCAGAAGGGATGCCATGGTGAGATTATTTAGGTAGAGCTAGCTGAATCCCTGATTTAGAACTCTAGCTGAGGAATTGTGCCACAGATGTTTGACTTGTCAGTAAAGAATGTAGGAAGGAGAGCCCCTGTAACATTGAGTCACACAGGAAGATCAAGTGGACCCTTTAACAGAATGTAGGTAGATTTTTATCAAAATGCCTATTTGCAACAGGTAGAGATATATCCTGGTTATTGTGTGAATTGTCTCCTGATGGGTGGAAGCCTACACAACACAAAGAAATGACAGACTCACTGTAGCCAAAGTGCTGTTGCGAGAACTTATACCCAGGGTTGGATTCCTCGTTTCTCTGGAGTCCAACGGAGGGATTAATTATAGTAATGCAAAGAATACCACATGAAATACTCACAGGCTGTGCCATGTGACCGTCTGCTGCACCTGTAAATGGGCTTGTAAATATCACAGATGACATGATTCGCAATTACTGCAAGGGGTTGGCTGATGTGGCACGTTCTGTGTCTCCCCAGGTTGGAGCTGCCACTCTCATCCCAAGTCAGGAACAGTGTCATGATTTTAGCCCAGGCAACCTGGTCCTAATTAAAACAAATGTTTGAATGTCCTACCTGGAGCCAGGGTGAAAGGGGCCCTGTCAGGTGAACATGATTACCAACACCATCTACAAATGTGGTGGGTTACTCAATTGTTTTAATGTCTTACACACCCAGAAGGAGAGGTGTCCACTTTATGAGGTGGTGGCATTTGAGCTAAGTCCATGACCTCCTGTGTCTGTACCTCCTAGAGAACCGGGGAATGACCCCATCAGAATTTTACACCTGTCCATGTTCCTGAAATCTTGCTAAGTGGTGTTGAAGTATTCCTTGAAGATGAAGATCTGAAACCAGACAGAGGGGAAGTTGGTGAATCATCCAAGGTGCAACTGAATGACCCTGGAAAAAGAACAAGCAGAATGACTGAAAGACTACAAAGAAGAGAAGAATAGCCAAGGAGTAAGAGACAGTTGAAATCTAGGGTCATATGTACAAGTAACTGGCCTATCAATGGGCCAGTTTTCGTGCATCGCCCCTGCCCCACCTAACGACACCATGGGTGCACCGTATTTACGATACAGTGCACAATGGTACACGTTAGTCCAATAGCGTCAAACTTCTTGATGCTATTGTGGCACTTTGCTGCACTAGCATCAAATATCTTGAAGCTAGTGCAGCAAAGTGCAAGGGGCCCATTGATTAAAATGGGTTTGTCTCTTTAACTCCTGCTTTGAGCAGGCATTAAAAATTAAGCAAAAAATGGCGTAGTGAAGTGTAGTGAAGTCTTGTAGATTTCACTGCACCATTTTTGAGGGCCTCTGTAGGAGGCTGGCCTGGCTTGTAGTGGGTACCAAGGGGTACTTACACTCTGTGCCAGGTCCAGTTATCCCTTATTAGTGTAGAAGAGGTGTTTCTAGCAGCTTAGGCTGATAGAAGGTAGCTATAGCAGAGCAGCTTAGGCTGAACTAGGAGACATGCAAAGCTCCTACTATACCACTGGTGTCATATGCACAATATCATAAGAAAACACAATACAAAGATATACTAAAAATAAAGGTACTTTATTTTTATGACAATATGCCAAAAGTATCTCAGTGAGTACCCTCAGTATGAGGATGCCAAATATACACAAGATATATGTACACAATACCAAAAATATGCAGTAATAGCAAAAGGAAGTAATGCAAGCAATGTAAAGTTACAGTAGATTGCAATAGGAGCACCTAGGTATAGGGGCAACACAAACCATATACTCCAAAAGTGGAATGCGAACCACGAATGGACCCCAAACCTATGTGAGCTTGTAGAGGGTCGCTGGGACTGTAAGAAAACAGTTAGGGTTAGAAAAATAACCCACCCCAAGACCCTGAAAGGTAGGTGTAAAGTGCACCTATAACCCCCAGAAAGCACAGAAGTCGTGATAGGGGGATTCTGCAAGAAAGACCAACACCAGCAAAGCCACAACAGTGGATTTCCGGACCTGAGTACCTGTGAAACAAGGGGACCAAATCCAAGAGTCGTGACAATGTCTAGAGAGGGCAGATGCCCAGGAAATGCCAGCTGAGGGTGCAAGGAAGCTGCCCTGGGTGGAGGAAGCTTGGTGTTCTGCAAGAACGAAGAGGACTAGGAACTTCCCCTTTGGAGGATGGATGTCCCACGTCGTGAAGAAGCTTGCAGAGGTGTTCCCACGCAGAAAGACCGCAAACAAGCCTTGCTAGCTGCAAGGGTCGCGGTTAGGGTTTTTGATGCTGCTGTGGCCCAGGAGGGACCACGATGTCGCCACTTGGATGAGGAGACAGAGGGGGTGCCAAGCAAGTCAGTGAGCCCTCACAGAAGCAGGCAGCACCCACAGAAGTACCGGAACAGGCACTTGGAAGAGGAGTGAACCGGAATCCACCCGAAGTCAGAAAAGGGAGTCCCACGACGCCGGAGGACAACTCAGGAGGTTGTGCACTGCAGGTTAGAGTGTCAGGGACCCAGGCTTGGCTGTGCATGAAGGAAATCCTGGAAGAGTGCACAGGAGCCGGAGCAGCTGCAAATCACGTGGTACCCAGCAATGCAGTCTAGTGTGGGGAGGCAAGGACTTACCTCCACCAACCTTAGACTGAAGAGTCACTGGACTGTGGGAGTCACTTGCACAGAGTCGCTGAGTTCCAGGGACCACGCTCGTCATGCTGAGAGGGGACCCAGAGGTTTCAGGGGGAAGATTCCGTCGACCCACAGGAGATTTCTTCAGAGCTCCTGGTGCAAGAAGGAGGCAGGCTACCCCCAGAGCATGCACCACCAGGAAACAGGCGAGAAAGCCGGCAGGATGAAGCGATACAAGGTTGCAGTAGTCATCTTTGCTACTTTGTCGCGGTTTTGCAGGCGTCCTGAGCAGTCAGCAATCGATCCTTTGGCAGAAGGTGAAGAGAGAAGTGCAGAGGAACTCTGGTGAGCTCTTGCATTTGGTATCTGAAGAATTCCCCAAAGCAGATACCCTAAATAGCCAGAAAAGGAGGTTTGGCTACCTAGGAAGGAGGATAGGCTAGTAACACAGGTAAGAGCCTATCAGAAGGAGTCTCCGACATCACCTGCTGGCCCTGGCCACTCAGAGCAGTCCAGTGTGCCAGCACACCTCTGAATCCAAGTTGGCAGAGATCTGGGGCACGCTGGAGGAGCTCTGGGCACCTCCCCTGGGAGGTGCAGGTCAGGGGAGTGGTCACTCCCCTTTCCTTTGTCCAGTTTTGCGCCAGAGCAGTGCTGGGGGAACCCTGAACTGGTGTAGACTGGCTTATGCAGAGATGGGCACCATCTGTGCCCATCAAAGCATTTCCAGAGGCTGGGGGAGGCTACTCCTCCCCAGCCCTGACACCTATTTCCAAAGGAAGAGGGTGTAACACCCTCTCTCTGAGGAAGTCCTTTGTTCTGCCTTCCTGGGCCAGGCCTGGCTGGACCCCAGGAGGGCAGAAACCTGTCTGAGGGGTTGGCAGCAGCAGCAGCTGCAGTGAAACCCCGGGAAAGGCAGTTTAGCAGTACCCGGGTTCTATGCTGGAGACCCGAGGAATCATGGAATTGTCCCCCAATGCCAGAATGGCATTGGGGTGACAATTCCCTGATCCTAGACATATTACATGGCCATGTTCGGAGTTACCATTGTGACGCTGTACATAGGTAGAGACCTATGTACAGTGCACGCGTGTAATGGTGTCCCTGCACTCACAAAGTCCGGGGAATTTGCCCTGAACGATGTGGGGGCACCTTGGCTAGTGCCAGGGTGCCCTCACACTAAGTAACTTTGCACCCAACCTTCACCAGGTGAAGGTTAGACATATAGGTGACTTATAAGTTACTTAAGTGCAGTGGTAAATGGCTGTGAAATAACGTGGACGTTATTTCACTCAGGCTGCACTGGCAGGCCTGTGTAAGAATTGTCAGATCTCCCTATGGGTGGCAAAAGAAATGCTGCAGCCCATAGGGATCTCCTGGAACTCCAATACCCTGGGTACCTCAGTACCATTTACTAGGGAATTATAAGGGTGTTCCAGTATGCCAATGTGAATTGGTGAAATTGGTCACTAACCTGTTAGTGACAATTTAGAAAGCAGAGAGAGCATAACCACTGAGGTTCTGGTTAGGAGAGCCTCAGTGAGACAGTTAGTCATCAACATATATACAGTGAAATATTGGGGTAACATGCCAGGCAAGATGGTACTTTCCTACAGCCTCCTAATGCTGAAACACCTCCTTGCATACATTATGCCTGACGTAGGCATAATGTGGTACAAGGGGTCACAAAACGGCGCAATGCATGAATTGCTCCACTTTTTAAATATGGCACAGCAAGAATTGCCTCCATGAGCCACATGAGCGTAAATATAAATGGCATTAGTGTGGTACAAGGAGGCCATAGAGCCTTGTAAATCTGGCCCTTAGTATGCTATTTAAAAGCATACTCCAAGTCATCGTCGAAGAAGTAGGATTTAGTGGTATAAGTGATACAGAAGAAGATCAACAGACACAAGGGAGATTTGAGAGAGCAAGAGTACCTAGTCACAGGTATTCAGCAACTGATTTGACTTATTATATGAAGACCGTGCCTAATCCATCAGCCTACTAATCAAATGAATTGAAAGCAGCACCACTTGAACCTCCATGACATTCCAGATTCTCAGAGCAGATGATTCAAACACTTGAAACAAAATCTTAATCAAGTTGGACATCTGATAACTAACTCATTCAATTGAACAATAATTGATTCTTCAAACAGTGAATATGGCTGAACAGAACTTTTGAAAAAGACTGTGACAAGTGATAAATCAGCATAACAATTAGTGCTTATGAAAAATAAAACCAATACAAATAATTAAGAGTTCCCTAGGCCCAGGTTGCAGTAGTGTTCACATACTTAGAAGAAGATGGGGTAGGTCTAAGGATGCCTCACAAAGACTAGTGTTTTTAAGCTGAATGAAGTAACTGAAGGTTAATAATCACAAGTTTGGTTCATTTTGTACAAGTACAAATCAACATAGAATATTAAAATGCCTACTGCTATATTCTACTGAAGGTCTGACTGTAGTCAAATATGTGTTTCCTTAACAAGGGTAGATGTAGAATAGTGACTGTTGTTACATCAATAGATATTATGTTAGCATTCATCATTCTCTTAGTTGGTATGAGTATTACCCCTGAGATAGAAACACGTACATCTGCACGTGGACCTATGTCACTTGCACTTGCAATAAATGAGAGAAAATTAAAAGCTTAATTTATAAATGTTTCAGCAGGGGATTGCACATTAAATGTTTATTCTACGCTAGTTCAAGAAACACGTTTTATTAGACACTAAAGATTGCTATGTTTGTGCACAATTACTTGCTTCAGCTACTGAGAATTTAACCATTCTCTGCAAAAGATAGTCCACCCTATCTCTTCATGCTAAAGATCTTTAAAGATCTCAATGTAGCCTACAGCACAAGATTAATGTCCTACCCTTTTGTGCATCACTAAGAAACTAGTAGTTTACTTAAGCAAAACTAAGGCCTTAGAGTTTAAGAAATTTATCTGAAAGTTTAGTTATATTTGGTTTAGATTAGATAACAATGTGTTGTTATACATATCTGTTACTACGTTTAATTTAAGACTGACATAGGATAATCACTTTAGAGCAGTGCAAAGCCAATCTTTGTTGTATCTTTTTAAGTTTAATGCTGTGGCTGTCAGTTACTTTACAGAATCACTAATTAAAATGTGGGTGTCTCAGATAATTCCAATTGGGCTATGTGAGGCAGAACTGCTACTGCTTGATAAGCGAATAAGCTGTAGTTAATTTAGTCACAAATATTGAAAAGACTATTCTCTTGAATCAAAGAACTATGGTACATGCCATGCATCTTGAAATCTATTTAACAAATTGAACTATATGAGGTTACACAGGGGCTTACACTTCCTTTACTCTGAAGAATTGTGAAACAAATTCAACTATTTATCCAGAACTCTGCTGTAAGGTGAACAGAAATCTAATCTAGATTTTGCAGAGGTGTTATAGTGACAATTTGTCAACCTCAGAGCCAGCAGAGCAGGATGACTTATTCAGACAGTATCAGAGGAAGAAACCTGGGAACTTGCCCTGGCATTCAGCATCAAAGAATATTTTACTCATGAAGAGAGAGGTATTTAGAAGCATAATTATCCTAGATTTCCTACTAAACATTAGTCTCTGTATAAATTATCTGAGGAATTATCACCAGTAGTATAGATATATTATTTAATGACGAGGTGTTCTTTCAGGGTGTAATCACTTCAAATAAAGCAACACCATCTGATGTGTGGACAAAAAGGTTGAAGCAGCAGTAAAAAGTGCTTAGCACGGCCACTAATTTCTCCATTAGAACCTCTACGTATTTAAAATAAACTATTCAGTTGTTTCTGAAAGGGTTTCTAGCCCCAGGCCGAACAAATTCAACAGGTACTAAATTCCATGAACACTCTTTCAATAATAAAGCAAATGGGCTGATTTCTTTCAGGTATCTTGTTTGACGCATTACGAGCAGATGCAGCAGTGCAGCAGCATCAGGAATTCCCAAAGCAGTCAAGAAGCACCTCTGAACTCACTCTTAGAAAGCATCTCAACACAAAGGAACATGCCAATAGATCATCCTGTCTCTGGGGCTAAACTGTTTGATAACCAGCTGGAGGACACATTAAAAAAGTCAACAAAGGACACAAAACCTTTAGTCACAGTTAAATCAAGAAGAAAGGGGTTTCATCTTACAAAGAGTATTTGGTCCAACCTCATTTCCCAAAGGAGCTGGCTGTCTCCGTAGGTAACAGATCCTAGTTTCAGCCAGTTTCCCAGCCAGTTCCTCCCATGGAAGTGCATTGCCAACCTCAATTCCTGACAAATGGGCAGTAGAGACTGTTCAAAAAGGTGACGGAGTGTTTTTTTCCTCTACTTCTCAATTGACGTTTTGTCACTCGTCTTATAAGGGACCCTTTACTCCAAGTAGCTGTAATGGATGGGATTCCAAATTTGATAAACAAAGCAGCTCTCATTCCATTGGAGTTGAAAGGAAAGGTATGCTATTCATTATTGTCCAAAAACCTTCACAGGAGTTTTGGCCAGTTCTTGACCTCGAGACCGTAAACTAGTTGATCCCTTATGAAAAAAAAAAAAAAAATCAATAAATAAAATGCTGACCCTAAATCAGTATTACAATTGTTAAGAAAAGGGAACTTTTTTTGGCAATAGAAATCAACAATACCCACATTCATGTGCGAATGAACAGAGACTCACAAAGATTTCTGCACATCAGAATTCTGCAAAGTAACTCTTATTTCCATGTTCTCCCATTTGGGCAAGCCTCAGCAGAAGGATATCAACAAAGCTGTTAGCTTCAGTGAAGGGTAATGATTATCCAAAAGGTATTAGAATTTTTTCATAGATGGATGAATGGCTGACCATTATACTTTTCGTCAGGGAAAGGAGGACTTCCAGGCCATGGCCAATGTGTCTTTAGATTTGGAGAAGTCCAAGCCAGTCCTGTCAAACAAGATACAGTTCATTGGAGTCATCTTTGATACAAACTTGGAACAGGTGTTTCTTCCCCTGTGCAGAAGGCAAAGACTCCAAAGTAATTTGACAAACGTATTATCAAAGTTTCAAAAATCAGTTATAGAATGCAACTGTAATCTGGTGGACAGGGCATCTACCCCTACAGTAGTCTCTTGGTCCTGGGTTTGCCTGTTACTATTAGCTTGCCATCTCCTATGACACAGGACTCATCCATGTCAGGAATTCAAGTGTATGGTCCCATTCTTACCTCGGTTAGTGCAGGATCCCCAGTAGTGGCATCGTACAACGGTAATGGCCAGGGATTTTCCTTTTCTAGTTTCTGCACCCAAGGCTATTATGACGGATACCAGAGGGAGGGAGAGAGGAACCTTCCTCGACAATAAACATATCCAGTTCAAATGGGACTTTCGGAGCATTTCAAGTCTTCCATTTGGAAGGTGCTGAAGGCAGTCCATCTAGCCCTGTTGCATTTTTCCCTAGATTTAAAGAACTAGTGGTTAGGTCCAGTCAGACAACCAGGTAGTCAGAGCATATATAAAATACTAGGTGGGAGACTGGGTCCTCCTCTCTGGGTCAGTTGACTCACAAGCTCTGTTTATCAGTGGATAATCATATTAGTGATCTTTTTGGCATATACAGCTAGTGGAGGATTTGTATGCAGACAACTTGAGCCATGTCTTCCCTCCCTCATCACCTCTGGTCCTGAGTTACAAGGTAGTTTTCCAAATAGTTCATATTTTTGGGTCTCCATGGTTGCATCCCTTTGTGATCTAAAAGAATGTGCAACTTTCCTACTTCTGCTATCCCAATTGAGTTGCAGAGGCTGGGGCAAAGGAGATTGTTTGGGTAAAAAAGCCAAATGGGTTGCTTTATGATTTTCCACCAATTCCTCTGATTATGAGGGTTTTGCAGAAAAACCAGGTGGACCATGCATCATTTCTTGTATTATTGTCATGCTGGCTTATAATAACTTTGTATCCACTCCTTCTGCAGTTAGCAGTATTCTCTCTTTCAATCCTGTTAGCGGAGCTATCTCCTTTGTTAGCTCCATCCCTCAGCCTAGAATTCCTGGGTGATCTCCAGCTAGGCACCTGGAGCTTGAAAGACTAAAGGCCTGATTTAGGGCCAGATTTAGATCTTGCTGGTCATACCACCAAGCTGCATTGGTCATGGACCTGGGAAGACCTTCAAGTCAGTGGTCTTCCACCCACCATATTTAAATGTTACAGTTCTGCAAGTGGATTGAATGGCAACGGATTGCTGAAGGAGGGAGATGGCGACAGGACCCTATGGAATTCGTACATTGGCAGGGGCTATGAAAGAGAAGTAAGTGACACACATACACACTGTCCCTTAGCAGCAAGGGTACCCCCACACTACACAACACACATAATTCACAAAGTAACCCACACATTGACCTACATCCATGCTACAACATACACACACTGTTGACAATGCACCCCCACATGACACAACACAACAACCAACACAACGACACACTCAGCTACACAAGCACACACACACAAGGCACAACTACACACATCATTGCAATGACCACCACATAACAACAATAATTACCTGAAAGTGTCACACAGCAACCCAACACACACAACATCAGGCTCACACGCAAATGACACACACACCGACACAACAACACCACCCACTCCAGCTCCCTCTACCTCAATCAGCCAATCCACACACACATACACACTCACATACCCACAGATAGCACAAACCTACCTTTATAGGTCCCCTTGCAATGCGCACACATGGACACCATTGTCGAATGAGAGTGTACCATCGTTGTGGTGCAGCCATTCATTTTGCAATGACTGATGACACCACAATGAAAGTTGTGTATGTGTGCGATATACATGCTGTACAAGTGTGTCCCCAGCTAAGTGTGACACCATTGTGTATCCCAAATATGCATGTCACAGTAAATAAAAAAATACTGTGACATGTCTATGCCTGCAGTGGTGTCCATCTCCCATGCAAAGCCCACCCAATGTACCCTAGTAATGCGGAGTCCCTATCTTTGAGTCCCTCAATGGGGGGTTGTGGTTTTTTTTTGTGGGTCATTGGCAGCAGTGATGGCAGGTTTTGTCTAGTCATATCCATTGAAAGGCGTGGAGAAGAAAGTGGCAAAAATATTAGTTTTCAACCCTTCCTCCCAATCCGCCAACTCAGATATGGAGGTCAGACCGCCACTTTTTACTTGGCACATCCAAATCTGCACAGCGGAAAGGATGTCTGGGGTCCCCACAGCATCCAGTTTTCTCTCTCCTGCCATCGACATGGATAGTATTCCTTGGCGGAGATGGCGGTTCCAATGTGAGTTTTCGTCTATGGCACCACCAAGATCTAAATACTGCGGGCGGACAGGCACAGCAGTTCACAGGTTTTCAGCCAAAATGTAGATGGCAGGACCGTTACCACCAAGATCTAAATCAGGCCCGTAGATATTGGCAGACGAGTTACTCCATCACTAAGGTGATGGGTATCCCATCTGCCAAAACCTAAATCCCATTATATCCAAAATGATTTAGGTTTAGGCAGACAAGATATCAGTCACCATTGTGAAGGAGTAATTCATCCACCAATATCTAAATCAGGCTCTACGTCTTCCATTTTTAGGCTGCTCCTTCGAATTTTCCAATTCAGTTCAATATTCTAGGATTACAGCTACTCTCAGGCTGAATGAGAAACTTTGAAAGTCACTCAAAACCTGGTGTGGCGCAAGGTCTGTGGGTCAAGCCAGTTGTCATCCTGTCAAATTCTTGGATTTTCTAAATGACAGTTTTGTATAAGGGCTGGAGGCCCCTGCTTTTCTGAGCCAGTTGGCTGCAATGAAAGTGTTTAGAGAGAGGGACAGGCAAGGCATACCTACTCTTGTGTAGGGTTCTTAGATTTTTTTTCAATAGCATAATCCCTTCCCCCTTTCCATTTTGGGATTTACAATTTGTTCTCAAATGTCGTCCCTTCCCACATTTCAAGCCTTGACTTTCAGTGGATTTAAAGTTTTTGAATTAAAAGTTGGTATTTTGGTGTTTTTGGTTGCTATCTGTTATGCAATGTGGATTGGGGTATTGGAGGGTATTTTATATGTTTACCTTTGCTGCGTTTTCTTTCAGACAAACTAAATCTGAGACCTAGCTGGCAAGAAAAAGGTTTACATATTTTTGACTTGCATGGGATGTTGTCAATCTTCAGAGAACTACTGTAACCTCTTTTTGTAACAGATGTCTGGTCAAGGACTGAAAGGCCATCTGCCATCCTGAGTATATGACAATTATTCTAACATATGAAAAGCAGGATCAGGTAGTACTAGGTGCAATTCAGAAAGTATCAACTCCAGGCATATCTGTGTCATAGACTACATAATAGAGTGCCTCAACGAAGGACATTTTAATGGCGGCCACTTGCGCATCGCCATATCATTAATGAGACATTACTGTCACCGGGTGAGGGGCAAGCTTTCTTCTAGGTTTGGGGACAGTTTCTGGATGCAGTTACGCATTCTTTTTGAATGATGTGTATTTTCTTTCATGAAAATTCTTTTAGGCGTAACAATGATTTGTTTTGAGAAGTTTTCCGAGTGTGGGATTTGTTTGGATATGATCTCACTTTGTAAGTACTGGGACGAGGAATGAGTCTGGATTCCCTGCAATCTTCATTATTCAGCTCTTTATCATCATAGTCCTACATTGCCCTTCCAATCCTCCCTGGGTTGGTGGGTGCAACCCGAAAATGAGTAAATTCGTTCTACTCTGCCGTAAACCTGGTATGATGAATCAGTTTTGAGGGTCAACACCCCCTCTATCAGGTTGTATAGGAATTTGAGGTGGCCATTTTAATAGTTTATTTATGTTTGCCTGGTTCGGTAAACCACTTCGGCCCACATAGATGTACTCTTACCCAGTATGGTCTGTGATGACAAACACCTGAACTCGAGTCGTAACAGGGACCTTCACGACATACGACATTCCCTGCCATAGACACACACAGTGGCTCACAAAAATACTGTGATGCTGAAACTATTGACAAGCATTAATACTTAAATATTAGGGCTTCCGCCATCACAGAAGGGTTATAGGGCATACAGTACATACGGTGCGTGCTCTTTCTTCTGGAAAGAAGAAGTAACACAATTGGGCTCATTAAATACAGTAAAGAAATTATAAATTGGTGGAAATGTGCAGAGGCAGATGGATAGCATAAAATGTATTTTTCTGCATATTTGTGTAGTTGCAGGAGATAATTTCTTACCTCCTTTCTTATAACAAACTCAATTTAGGACACATGAATATGTATCCATTTCAGTGCGTAGGGGTCTAAACTGAAAAAACCTGCTGTTTTTGAGTCGCATTCTAACGTTCAACTCATTTAGATGCTTTTGAGTGGGTGTATGATATTGCGCTCTCGGAGTTGCTCAGCAACAGATCTTCTGATGTTACCATATGTCGCGGAGCACCTGTTTTTGCTTCCTCTTCAGACATCATACAAATCAAGACTATAAACTAAATAAAAATAACTTTTCTTTTATTAAGCAGCTAAACTCAGTCAGATTATCTAAACGCTTCTAGAAGCAGGCACTATGAGTTCTCAGAACACAGGCATTCATTTTTATTTCCTGTAAATTGATTAAGTATGTAATGCTTGGTCTGGGAGTTAAACCCATAACGTTTAAGTCCCATTGTCCGAAGGGTTTTTAGCATTCATAAACCCTCAGATTTAGGATTTGCGAAAGGTAAAAAAAAATTAAACATACCAAACTCACTGATGAGGAGAAGGATAGGGGCATCCTTAAATAGGTTTAAAATTGGTTTCAGAATCGTTATTCAGAAGGGATGTGCTTTGGGCGCACTCTGCAAATTAGCAATTGTATCCCTGATGTGTCAATGTGTTGCAACCATAATCCGACCACAAAACGTTAAAACAAATACTGACCTCAGGACAGGGTGGTAATGAATTCACAAACATGAAGGTGTCCCCTTTGAATTGCTTCCCCTTTGTAAATATTGAATAAAGTTTCAGGGAGAATAGGCTGTGTTCCATGGGACCACTGTCAACCCCCGGGAAACCTTTTACAAAAGCACAACCTTTTGTTTGAAATACAGTGTCATTCCCTTTACGAAAGAAGGGCTGTTAAAAAAACAAACATTATTTAAACACATTCACTGACATGGTCAGCTGCTGACTCTTGCAGGCCACTGTACTTCTGATCATGACCCATTTCAGGGGGTCACAAATTGTGACATGCCTAATAAATATTAATTAGGCAGGTCATTTTGCAAACTGCTGTATTTTGGTGACTTTGAACTAACCTATTGGTACATAGCTCTCTTTGCAAAATACTATTCTATTTGCAAAATGTTGGTGCACAATTTGCAACCACTGTTTGTGAATGTATTGAAAGTGTATGAGGCCCTTAGTTTTCACACAGATTTTTGAAGTGGCATTGTAATCCTCAAAATTACAGTATAGCTGTTGGGGTAGAAAAGTCCATTGTATGTAATGTATGTGCATCCCTGCCATGAGTGCCCGTTCTAAAATTATGTTTGGATCCCTTGTGCTGATTTTTGTTGTCATGAGTGAACACAGATCTTGAATGTTTGCCATGATGTAGGCCTGTCTGACGGATTGCAGTCTTGTGGAACTGGGAGGGTTGTCCAAAGAGCTACCCTTTATTGACTTTTCCAGAAGTTACGTAGCATGAGCCCAGTGGTGGCAGCATACCATATAGGGATCAGTAGAAGTGAACAGGCCTTTTTACTACTGTTACTGGAGTCACGTAAAGTTCCGCTGCTGTGTACTTAACTCACCCTTTGCCTACATCAAGTTAGTATGTAGCGCTGCTCAGTGTTCGTGTTGTTGCATGCATGTGCTGTGGTTTTGTGTGCCTGTGAATGGTACAATACATGGGAAACAATGTTTTACATTTTGGGAGACCCAGGGCTGACAGGAGGAGCATGAGAAGGTAAAAGAATCACGCCAGATAAATTTGTGGATTGCTGCATTCTGGTGAGCTGTGATGGACAGACATTAGAGGAAGGAGAGCCCGGCTCTTCGGTGCATTTCAATGGATGCTCTTTCATTCAGGGAGGTCACTGGAGAAGGGCTTGGGCACATCTCAGGATGGAGATGGGGCTGATAAGAGAACCATGAGAACCATAAAGAGTAGGGTAGGGCTCAAAGGGTAACCTTCTGATGCACATATCACTATGGCTTACATCCAGATGTGGACCACTAGTCACTCCCATGGCCTTTGATGTGGGGGCTATCAGATCTGGAGTCATTTCTGCTGTGACAGAGTGCTTTCTGAAGGAAGCAGAAGACATGGATGTGAGCACTTCAAAAGGAAGAAAAAAAAACAACACAAACATCAAAAACTCAGAACCTAAATCATATTTGGTGTCTGAAATGGACTATGAGACGGGAACTAAAAGGGCCCCAAACTGTTAACTGTGAAGCAGCCAGTTGGGCCTTGCAAGGAAGAGAAGCTCTACAACACTTCTGCCTCTGGCAAGAACTGGGGGCTAAGTACTGCCAGTCTCTCTTCGCTGGGTGAAGGGACATCATCACTGGAAATCCAACACCAGCCGGAGCACTAGTGTCTGCCTACATACCAAGACCAGTATTTCCTGTGTGGATGAGGAGAGTGCTTGGAGGGAGCGAGGTCCAGTAGGGGATCCTGGCAAGTGGATCCCTGTAGCGACATGTGAGAAGACGTCTGCTGCACTAATCGGGTTGCCACCTGTGTGCAGGTTCAAATTGGCAGCAACATATACCAGAAGGGGAACTGTGAAGTATACTCAGGTGTTCATCAGGCCATCGTCTGTGTGAAGAGTGGAGCTGGTGACCCTGTATGCCAGAGGGAACCACAGTGAACAGAAAAATTACTGCTATGCCAATCAGCCCATCACCTGTGAGCAGAGCAAGGTTGGCACCACTGTATGCTGTAGGGGCCCACAGTGAAGAACAGGAGACATTGCCTGGTTTAGCTGTCATCAAGATGAGAGGACCCCATGGTGGCCTGTCCATGAATAAGCCCAGAATCAGGCTCGGCAACTGTGTTATTGTCTCACTAACTGTGATAAGGAACAGAGGAACATACAATCCCGCTGAAGGAAGCACCATGGATGGCCAGGCTCAACACATACTGCGCTGTAGGTGAAATGTAGGTTAAGCCCCATGAGCAGTTCAAGCCTCATGATTCCCATTCTGACCCTTTCAAAACGTCAAACGTTTGTCAGTGCCCAAAGCGCTATGGGACAGACCACGTTCCCTTGGGCTGCTGGCCCTGTGACCAGTCTGAATAAAAAAATTCAGGGCCTGGCCCCATAGGAAATTCAAGGAAATTAACAAATATTCACATGTGGGATACTGATACATGACGATTCCTAAGACAATAACAGAAAAGTGCATTATTTAAATAGGAGTTACCTATACTATTGCACTGGTGATACTTGGCTACTAAAAATCGAATCATATACCAAGAGTCAACATCAATAAAATATACATAGTGCCGAATAATTCATGAAAGTAGAATATACTATTTTATTGCACTTCTAATGCTTTGGCTTGTGTGATTATTCTAAATATATAAATAGAAATTACACAGCAAGGCTAAAATCTATCACAAATACATAAAACAAATAATTCATTAGATCACGAATAGGATCAAATTCGCTCTTTAGATTTTCTTTAGAAATTCACTTGATAACATTCAAAAACTACTAACTAATAAGCTTTATTACAACATATATTTTAAAAAGTCATACCAGGGAACTGGGAATAAGTTAAAAGTACTCAGGATTGATTAGTCCGGAAGACACAACGGTAAACCAAATCTCTTTCTTTAAAGCCAGACTGTGCATAAATAGTGGCTAAGACCAAACACTATAAATGTGATAGTATCTGTCTGGAATTTGAAATGCAACTTTAAAAAGTCTCACGCCCAAAGCTATACAGATCGCCATAATTTGCATAATATACTCTGAATAGAAAAAAAATAGATGTTCGGGATCCTTAATCACACTGTTGCAGATTGTGCAAAATGAGAATTTTATGGGTTAGACTTCCAATCGCAAGTAAACTGGCTAAACTATAACATACCCAGCCTGAATTTTATAAAGTGTGCGGCCTGGCACGGTGAGATTGCGTACATACCAAGGCACGTACATATTTATTGGAACACATCTGCCAAACCCCCTGGTTTAGCCTTGCTATGATAAAAATCAATCAAGTTTAGCTTTCGTGCGTTTATTGATTATTGATTGATGTAGGACCGCTCCAGTGACCGCCAATCCCAAATCATTGAAGTATGATTCAGTGTGTGAGAACCAATGAATTAGATGTACTTCTTCCAGATTCAAAATGTCCTCTGTGGCAGACTCGTAATGAAATAGCTCAGGGGTTGACCACAATCCTACCCCAAAAAGAGAAGTTTTAAGGAAGCTAAATCTCCAAGCCTTTTGAGTCCTGTATCAAGAAATAAGGGAATAATGGAAGTTCTCTGGGGAAGACTAAATAAAGATCTTAGAAATGTGTTTTCATTAGAGGTCAGCTCCACGATGTTCCCTAACCCCCAGATTTCTGGCCCTATAGAGGACCATAGATTGTGTCTTTGCACTCAATATGATAATGGAGAGGGAAACATATTTGGGGGAGGTGGCTTTCTATCTCTAAATGACCACAGAAGCTCTATATAATAGAGTCAGTTCGCTTTTTTTGGCTATGTGACCTCCAGTTATGGGATGTATCTCTTCTGACACCCAAGCAATCGACTACTTGCAAAGTCAGCCCCTTTATTCGAAACCTGCCTCTGTGTGACTTATGTGGATTAAAAATCATAATCATAGTCTTTAAGGTGTTCGCTTCCAAATCTCAGAGATCATAAAACTCAGCAAAATTATTAAGCAGGTTCTGCAATCCAGCTGGGTGCAGGAGATCAAAAGAGTGTCATCTGCAAATAATAGAGCTGGAACAGGAGACACACCTCATCTGGGAGAATCATGAACACAAGCGCTAAGGTGTCTGTGACAACATCACTTATGTAGAGTGAAAAGAGGGTTGGGGTCCGCACAGCCTTGATGCATTCCATGCTGTATGATCTGTGTGCTCACCCTCCACCACTCACCCTCACTTGGTCAAAACCTCGCCTGGGGAACGTTTTCCTCATGCAGTCTAATGAGAATACGTAGCATTGCAGGATTGACTCCCATTGACACATGGATGGACCATAGCCGTTTTCTTGGAACTAAATCAAATGCTGCTCTCAAATCCACAAAGGCTTTGTATAAGTTGTCCTTCCAAAACCTTAGATACTTCCATGCAATATGGTTACGATTAAAGATCTGGTCAATCATGCTCACCTTAGAGTTGAATCCTGCCTGAAAAGGAGAAAGTATCTGATCTTCTGTGATCCAGACAAGCACTTCATGCAAGGCTTTACGGCAGAACACTTTCTGCAGATTTTCCATTAAACTGATGGCAAAATAACTACTGGGGATGGTCCTATCTCCTTTCTTTAAGCAGTGGTTTAATCTCAGCCCCGAGCCACAAATCGGGGATTCTTTCCCCTGCCAGGATCCTATGGACCAAAGACATTATTAAATTAATTATAGATTACTATTAGTGTGTTGGTTGTAGAATACAAGTTTGGCCATTTAGCAGATTTTCTGTTATTCCCTAATGTCAAGAATATCTCCGATTGATTATTTGTGCCAAAAGAATCAAAAAACAAATTACCTTTCAGGGTTAACATTAAGGCATTCTGATCACTATTGGACTTAGGCAGTATTTCAAAGTCCAGCACTGTATGTCATAAGTCGATGTCCGGAATCATATAATTGATTCTGCTCTAGCAGCCACCTCTTATAAATGTGAAAGCTCCTTGTCAATCTATGTAAATCTCTCTTTACAGTCATACAAGCCGTAGGTTAAAATAATAGGTACTATGTGACAGGGTCAGGGACGGGAGAGGGTTCAATAGGTTTCAGCAGACACACAGGAAACAGGTAAGTTTTCTTTTAGTTATTTATTGAGTCTAGGTTTCTCTCGTCTGAGGGGTCTTTTGTTTGCCTTTTTTGACCTATCAGATTGGTCTCAGTCTGCTTATTATGCACTCAATCGTTTATTCATGTTGTTTCTTCACAGGATTTCCCAGTTATCAGTATCTCAGGCTGTCTTCAGGGTAACATCGCCTCCGAAAAGAGAAGTCAATATGCTAGGTAGGTCTTTAATATCTCAGCGTGCCATCTATATAGAAAAGGTGAAAAGGGAGTGAGAGTTGTTGAGTATAGAGGCTGATAAGTCACCTGCTTTGTGTTTTGCTGTTTGCCGTTCACCTGATGGGAACAGTCCTTGACATGAAAGCAATACCCAATTCCTACACTCTCCTAATGCTCCCTACTCACTCCTCTCACTCATCCCCAGCCCTGATAACAACAGGACCGAGCCCATACTTTGTCCAGCGATATTCCTCCAGCATGTACTTCCAATCCCTGGGCTCTGGGCTTCACACACGTGGCCTCTGAGGTGCCCTGGCTACTACAGCTGCCATTTTCCACCTTTCTGGTGCTCCAGGCATTCCCCTGCTGCTCAGTGGTTCCTTCGCCTGTCTGTCCACGATTGCCTTCTCGTGCTCCTGCTCCTCACTGCGTCTCTTCTTGCTCAGGATCAGACACCACCATTCCTTATCAGCGCACATATAACTGGGCCGTATGATGTCAGAGGGCGTGTTCTGAGTACTGGATCGCTGCTCAGCTAAGAAATCCTCAGTCCCCCCGGGATGTTCTCTAGGGAACGGGGTCCCATTGTTCCCTGCGATGCCAGCACCATCACACGATTGTTTCATGTCAGAAGCCAGCCAACATTGTTGCGGCTTGACTTCTAGGTTCAGAATACCACTAGTTTTGTCTTCAAAATCAGTAACAGAGGCAACACTATCCAGTGACTCGGAAGTGGTGTTGAAATCTTCAGCATTCTGAAGGGGTAACTTATCTAACCTGCCAGAAATATGATGAGTAAGTAGTTTTAACTTAGACTATTCTTTATTTTTGAGTACTCAGTAATTGTACATGTTGTATAAATTAATCATACGAACGTTACTTCCACTCAAGGTCAACCAGATAATGTCTTTGCTGTCAACCTCTCATTTTCTGATGGTTAAATTGAGTGAGTTTGTTACCCAAATTAGTATACCACCAGAAGGGTGACCAGCTCTAGATGGTGTGGCATCAATACTATAATTTGAATATCCCAATCTAAAAGATGTTTCCAATGACAAGGGCTCCTATAAAAGTATTATATAGAATTGACTGAAACAACCTCCACACTCAGGGTCTATAATTTTCATACCCAGGTCAGCAAAATTACATGATAATATCAAGATAGGGCAGACTCTCATTCACACTGGGGTAGGACTTCTTGGGAGAAGTGCATAAGTGGTTCTGTAGAGATTTACGCTGGTGTTGTATGTTTGTGTTTACAGGTTATAAGATGTCAGTGGTGCCATGTGATGTGCAAGGCAATAAGGATAATTCAGGAGGATGCAATGTGAGGGATAGTAAGTGCTCGGTTGCTGGTGACAAGGACAGGATGGAGTGACAAGATGTGCCAACACATTTGTCATCTGAATTAACACTATACAATCAATCAACCTCTTCTACGGGGATAGACTCTGATCTTGTGATGTTGGATGATTTCAGGGAGACAGCGTTACCAGCTGGGCTCAAATCACTGGGGGAATTGTACGTGGCACTTTGGCCTAGGTTACTTGACAAATGTGGTCTCAAGGGAGGCAGTGCCATAGGAATTTGAGGTCTCAATCCACTTTTAAATTGTATGCTGGAACCGTAGGGAGAAATGATTAGAGCGTCCAGGGCCAGTAGTCCATGCTCTAGATTGAATTTTCGCAAAATCAGCTTAATGGCATTAAAGCTATCAGTGTGATTGGTCAAGCGCTGCACATAAATTATGTCTGAGTGGAGTAGAGGAAAACATTAGTGTTGAAAGCAGATACAATGAGTCACCTTGTTTGCTGAGCACTCGGTTGCCTCTTTTTGTCCTCTCTTTAATTTCTGGACATTCATTAGGTAAATTAGTGGCTCCCTTGTGGTTCGAATTAAAGGGGCAGGATTTTTGTGGCATACCAAAGAGGTATTAACCTGCTTGTTTGAGTTTACCCTTTCAAAGTGCTGCATATTTTGTTCAGACATACTTTTGACGTTATTCAAAGGGTTTGTGAGTGGGGCTAATGAAACCTGAGGCATATGGGTTAGCTTCATTGCCTTTCTGAAACTAAGCATACATTGCATTCGTAATACCATGATTATTCCACAGCGCAGAACAGCTACACTCATTACCATCACCAGAGGGAAGGAGAATGGCAGTGGGGGGGATGTATCTGCTTGCAGTGACTCGACTACGTGGAACTGTCCCAGCATGATCAGCCGATCCCAAATAGGAGGCAGATTGTTCAACTTGATGAATAGAAAGATCACAAGTCTGCTAGGTTGAAAGTTTCTTGGCTGGTCTATTGATGGTCTCTAATACATCAGTTGATGTTTGATTCATAGTCAGTACTGTTGGTTTCACATCATCAAGTTTCCTCCTCAAGTTACCAACATTGACTCTTCTGTCCTCCAGGCATGTGGTGGTCGATGCTGTATCAAGGATGGAAGACTGAGTCGTATTTCAATCATGACTATCTAGCTGGGTGTAGTGGTTAAAACACATTAAGCTGGTCGAGGTAATGGGCTGAGCATTCATAGGGACTTCCATTGAAGGCTGGCTACTAGCGGAAGTTGAATGGATGCTTGAAGCCTTTACAATACATGGAGTCTTTTTTGCTGACAATGTCTTGTGGGTCAGCAAGAAGGGTAGTCTTCATAATCAATCTTTCATCATTTACTTTTGTCTTATAGAATTGGGTTATTATTGACCTTGAAGCCTGCACCATAGGCTGTTTCCTCCCTTTGTTTGTTATATCCTCCACCTCCTAAATCAAGTTGACAATGCACTGTAAAGTGTCATTTTGGGCCACATGCCTTTTAGCGGGTTGCAGCTTCTTCCCAGTACCCAGTCGATGGTCGAATGCCTTTCTTTTACCCATGTTTGTACTCCATCTGGTTTAAACATATTATAATGTGTGTTGCGGGGTCCTCAATTCCACCATTTCACTTGGGAATGGTTCACAAATTCAGATGGAAAGGAAATTATTTATCACATCCGCAGTCAAATCCAATCAAAAATATATTTTACTATACCTAGAGGTGTTTCCTATATATTTCATGTTCAAGCTTGCCAATAATAACTGGGGCTTCTCCAAAGTGCAGAGTCAAGGGTGGTGGCCCTGCCCTGCCTCTCCCTGCTTTGCCTGGGCATGTACTGTGCTGTGGGATGAATAACCCCTTTAGAATGCTCTTGAGGCAGGACCCACTGTCCTGGTAGGACCCTCTACTGAGGGGTTGCAGGCTGTGTAATCCCTTTCCAGCAGGTGATCAGTGTTACCCGCTCCTGCAGGGGTTTTGTGCCATAGGAGTTCCTATGGCACTGCTGGACATCACAGAGAGCTGCATCAGCTGCTGAAGGTGAAATGGAGAAACACAATTGATCAAAAAAGTCAATGTATCTCACCTCCTCTGGAAAGGTTTGGGGTGATCTGTCAAGCAGAGGCCATGAAAAAGGGAGGGTCCCAAAACATTGATTGTCTATGTTAAATCCCATAGGACATTCCTATTGTCGATACATAAGTAACAGCTAAAGGTATTTACAATAGATCTTTTCCTAGAAACTATGCTTTTTGTGAATTGGTGTAAGTGTATTCTGCCATTTTTGAGAAATTTGTAGTTAAATAGGTGCTCACGTTAGTCATGACGCAGTTGAAAAATGGGTTTATATGTGCGGTTGGTCCCACTGGAATCTTGCAGTACTGAAAATGTAAAAAAGGGCCATTTGAAACATTTTCTCCTGTTGGCCATTTTAGCACTGCAGCAGTGGTGCCAGTCCCAAGGTAGCGAGCAATCTGATTGGCCAGCCATACCTGGGGCAGCCTTTAGAAGACTTGGAGACATGGTCTCCTGAATGTTTTTAAAAAAATAGTGTAAGGTACAGGGTAGGCACTTCAGGGGAGATGTAGTACTCCTGTGCAACCCACCATGACCCCCACATGAGGCACAGTACTTCTGTTGTAATACACTCAGGCTTCACTCCTGTGGTGTCACTGTCCATTGCAGGTGAGTAAAAATAAAATTTGCTTCACCTACTAAACAAATTCAAAGTCTGCATACTACTTACCTCAAGGCAGGTGCTAGACAGAGACCAGGTGAAAAAAGAAGTTTACATACCCTAGTTGGTACATACCTGAAGCAGGTACAGGATACCAACTGGTGGAAAAATTACTATGCAAGATCCGCTGGGTACTTACCTCAGAGAATGTACAGCATACAACGGGGGGGATTACTACTGAAAATCTGCTGAGTACTGACCTTAGTGCATGCGCAGTGTGAGAAAACAGGGCTGATTGCAGAGGCCCCATAACTTTTTGCCCCCATTTTCCTCTTTTTGCTGGTGTTTTCCTGACTTTGATGGTGCCCTGGGTACTGCTAACCAGTCCCAGGGCCTGTGCTCTGAGTAAAATGGATATGCAAATTAGGCTAATTATAATTGGCTAAGTTAACCTACCTATAAGTCCCTAGTATATGGTAGGGCATGTAGGTTTAGGGACCACAGCATAGGTGGTGCACACCTAGGTGCACTGCTGAGGTTCCCAGTGTCATTTTAAAGGCAGGCCTGCTTTGCTGGCTGCTTTTAAATTAAAGTTATATGCAAATTCGACTTTGGAATTAAAGGTACTTCCAAGGTCTTAAACTACCTTATTTTTACATATAAGTCACCCCTAAGGTGTGCCCTATGTGCCCCTAGGGCTGGGTGCCATGTAACTATAAGCAGGGACTTTATAAAAATAGATTTATAAGCCCTGGTGAGGTAAAAACAGCCAAATTGGTTTTTCCCTCATTGAAGTAAATGGCCTTCATAGGCTAGAATGGGCAGACTTTATTTTAAATTTTAAAGTCTCCTTAAATGTTACATACCAATAATTTGGTATCAAATTGATTGTTGTAATAAATCCCACAACTTCCAGTTGTTGGATTTAATATAACTTGTCCAGGTAAAAAGTTTAGACTTTACCTAAAAAGTTGCCAATTTCAGCTCTGCATTGTTTTTGCTGCTGTGCTCTGATTGGCCAGCCTGCAGCAGCTTCTGCCAGGCTGCCTTGATGAGGTGTGAAGTGGCCTAGCTTCACACAAAGGAATGTGCTTGGAGGAGAGAATCTCACCTCAGCAGATGGTGAGGCAGGAAGGGGGAGGGCTGCCAAACTGGTCTTCAAAGGCAGAGAAGGACATTTGGAGCACCCAGCAACACGCCCACATCCTGCAACCCCAGACAATTAGGTGCCCCCTTGATTAGATTAGGAGAGGGCAGGAGAGGGGTGTGTTTATGATTTTTAGCCACACCAGTGGGTGGGCTCAGCCAGATGTAACCTCCAAAAATCAGATTCATCCATGTTGGATTTTTAGAGACTGTTGCCTTCTGGGATGGATTTTTGCCACACTTCCCAGGAAGTGGTCATCACAGGGGGACGACCCTGTCCCTGATTGGAGAACCAGGGCCCCCCTGCTTTTCACCCAGGAGCAAGGATAAAACTGGCAGACCTGCACCCACGCCTCAGATCCCCTCCAGAATTCAACAAGAAAGGAACTAAAGAAGAAGAAGGACTGCCCTGCTGGACCCCTGGCCTGCACCTGGACCCTGCACTCAGAAGGACTGCACCAGCTGCACACTTGGGCTTCACCACAAGAAGGACTTTGCTTGGCTTCAACTGGTTCAAGGAGGGACTCCCTGTTTGCTACAGGTGAAAAATTGCTAAACCAGAGTCCCCTGCACCAACTCCTGAAGAAAGCGACCAGCTGACCACTGTCCAGTGGCCAAAAAGGAGTTTGCGCCAGGTGCATTCTGGGAGTTGAAGTCCGCACCCCCCAAGGACCATCACAGAACTTCTGGACCCTTGGGGTGAGCTGTGGACCCCAAAAGAACCTTAAAAGAACATCTGGGTGAAGCCCCAGAAGTTTGGAAAAGATTTGAGAATTTTTGGAAAAAAGCTCCAGAGAGGGACCGACCCGCGGCGGAAATTCTAGCTGGCTTGCCTCAACCGCGACCCGGCCTGACTTCGTGGTTCGTCCCGGTAAAGAAGAACATCAAAAAAAGAGACTAAGTCCGAACGTAAAAAGTTGACCGGGACCTCCCAGCCATCGTATCCGAGAAGGGCTCCATGGACGTCGGATCAAGATCCAGGTTTACCTCGGTCGAAGGATTTTCATCTCGAAAAAACGACTAAGTCCGAAGGTAAAAGTCTCCACCGAGGAAACCCACATCGCGTATCCGTACAAGGGCTCCAGGAGGTCGGATTCAACTGGCAGGTTCGTCCCGGTGAAGAAAAACTTCAAAATAAAGACTAAGGGGGTCATTTTGACCTTGGCGGACGGCGGAGGCCGTCCGCCAAGGTACCGCCGCTGAATGACCGCACCGCGGTCAAAAGACCGCGGCGGCCATTCAGACATTTCCTCTGGGCCGGCGGGTGCTCTCCAAAAGAGCGCCCGCCGGCCCAGAGGAAATGCCCCTGCAACGAGGACGCCGGCTCAGAATTGAGCCGGCGTAGTTGCAGGGGTGCGACGGGTGCAGTTGCACCGTCGCGTATTTCAGTGTCTGCTTTGCAGACACTGAAATACTTTGCGGGGCCCTCTTACGGGGGCCCCTGCAGTGCCCATGCCATGGGCACTGCAGGGGCCCCCAGGGGCCCCGCGGCACCCCCTACCGCCATCCTGTTCCTGGCGGGAGACCCGCCAGGAACAGGATGGCGGTAGGGCGTGTCAGAATCCCCATGGCTGCGGAGCGCGCTCCGCTGCCATGGAGGATTCACAAGGGCAGTGGTAAACCGGCGGGAGACCGCCGGTTTACCCTTTCTGGCCGCGGCTGAACCGCCGCGGTCAGAATGCCCTCGGGAGCACCGCCAGCCTGTTGGCGGTGCTCCCTTGGTCGGTGACCCTGGCGGTCACCGGCCGCCAGGGTCAGAATGACCCCCTAAGTCAGAAGGTAACTTTTTAACCGAGGCCTCCCGCGACCTGTAGCCGAGCAGGGCTCCATCGCGGTCGGCCTGAAAGTTTGACTTTGCCCCGGTCGAGGTGCAACCAGATGACACGATTGGCGCTTTTTGTTTCTAAGCGCTAGAAAAGTAATAATTCTTTAAAAATCCATATCTCCGGTTCCCCTCAACCGATTTTAATCGTTTTTGTGTCATTTTAAAGATAAAAATATAAACTATTTTTATAAATTGGTTTTGGATTTTTAAACTGTTTCCTGTGTTTTATTTAATTACTGTTTTGTGATATTTGAATGCTTTACACTTTGTCTCCTAAGTTAAGCCTTGACGCTCGTTGCCAAGCTACCAAGGGTTGAGCTGGGATTAATTTACTGAGACCTAACTGTACCTATGTGGAGGTTAGTGGCTTGTTGCTAGGTGTAGGTACCTACCTGCCCTACCAATAACCCATTTTCCAACACAATTGGTGGCAGCGACGGGATCCTGTACTTGTGTTCAATATCACGTTACAGTTTTAGGTAAAACAAATTAAAAATCCTTTAAATTGTCCTAGTGCAAAAATTGTTTTTAATTTTTAATTTGGATTAATTTCAATTATTGAATTTTTGTAATTTTTCTAAATTCTTGTTTCCAATTTTTGCAAAAAGTTTTTGTTGACACAAAACTAGGGAACCATGGAGCTTGATCTGGCTAGCCTACCCACACTGACAGTAGTCCAGCTTAGGGGGTTGTGTATTGAAAGAGGGTTGCCTGCAACCACTGATCTCAGGAAGCAAATCCTGATCACATCCCTGACAGCATGGGCTGAGGCCCAAGAGGTAGAGTCAGAAGAAGCTCCAGAGGAGGGAGAAAGAAGGGAGGATGCAAGCTCTAACCACTCAGGGGAGGGAAGGCATCTGAGCCCAAGTGAGGATGAGGAAGAACGGTCCTCAGTAAATACAGTCACTAGGGGCAGATCCAAAGCTAGTGGTGGGAAGGGGGTCCTTTCAGGAGGAGAGAACCCATCCATCAGAGAAAGAGAGCTGGAGGCCCAGCTAGCATACATAGCTTTGGAAGCAGAGAAGCTGGCCCTAGAAAAGAAAAAGTGGGCATACAAAGAGAAAAGAGATGGAAGCAGCGATAAAGAAGCTGAGGTGTCCATGGGTGGGGGAGTTTGCCCCAGGTTACCCAAGGGGGTAGTTCCTGCTTATGTAGAGGGGGATGACATAGATAAGTGGCTGGGGGCCTTTGAGAGGGCACTCCAAATGAGAAGGGTTAGGCCTCAATACTGGGGTTCCCTTTTGTGGGAGTTGGTCCCCAACTCAGGGAGGGATAGGCTTCTGACCTTAAGGGGGGAGGAGGCAGATTCATACCCTAGTATGAAGAGGTGCTTAGCCAAGAAGTTTGGTCTGACCCCAGAGCAATATAGAATGAAGTTCAGGGACACCCAGAAGGTCAGTACCCAGTCTTGGGTTGACTTTGTGGACATTTCACTAAAGGCACTAGAGGGCTGGATTATTGGTAACAAAGTAGATACTTATGAGGGGTTATACAATCTGATCATGAGAGAGCACATCTTGACCAATTGTACCCAAGAAAGGTTACACCAGCATCTAGTGGACTCTAAGCAGACCAACCCTAGAGAACTAGGGGAGGCAGCTGATGAGTGGTTGAGAACCAGGGTGGTTGTCATGTCCCAGGGGGGAGACTCCAAGAAGGGGGGGACAGGTCCCCAAAAACCTAAGGAGGGAGGTGGTAAGCCCACCACAGAGACTCCCTCTGTACCCCAGAACCCTAAGAAGGAGGAGAGTAAATCCCACTCTGACCAGCAGAGACAGTTAGACCCAGGGTTAAAAAAGCTCTTGGACAGTAGGGCTTTGACTGTCAGCAGACAGGTCACTTCAGAGGAGATGCAGCCTGTCCAAAGAAGGTGGTTAGCATTGGGCTGTCCAGTGTAGCCATAGAGGAGGATTCCTCAGAAGACGAAGTCCTCCTAGCATTGTGCTGGGAGACAGGACCAGATGGTAAGCTGGTGATCCCTGAGGGTGGGAGTAAGCACTTCCACCACATTCAAGTGAATGGGATCCCTACCACTGGCCTGAGAGACACCTGTGCCAGTCACACTATAGTGAGTGACCGGTTAGTGACCCCAGACATGTATGTCCCAGGAAAGACAAAGAAAGTCAGGATAGCCACAGGGGAGGTCACCTCCAAACCTGTAGCCATAGTGCCCCTAGAGAGGGAGGGTATCCTTGACTGGATTAGGGTGGTAGTCAGTGCTGACCTTCCCCTAGATTGTATCCTGGGCAATGACCTCCCAGAGGTGAGTCTGGTCACAGATGGGGTGGTCGCCCAGGGCGCCCCCCTAACCCAAAGTCCTGGGGAGTCAGTCCCTACAGTTAGGAGACAGGGGTCCCCAAGAAAAGGAAAGAAGAAAAGGAAGGGTAGGCCACTCTTAAAGAGAGTTCCAGGGAGCCAAGGGCCTTCTGCCCCAGTAAGGGGGGAGCCCAGAGTTGGCACTGGTGAGGCCTCACCTGACCCCAAGGAAGTCCTGAGTAGTCAGGCAGCTGTCCAGATGCAAGGTGTTGCCCCTGCACTGACAGAAGGGAGAGTGGAAGGAGGGTGTCTGCCACAGGAGGTGGTAGCCCCCCACTCTAGACAGCAAGAGGGGTGCCAGGACCCCAAAGATGCCCCTAAAGCAGCTCAGCCACCTGTCATTGGAGAGCTTAGGGTGTGGTTCTGGGTACTGACAGCTGTCAGTAGCCTCTGCTGGGTGCTAGCCTTCCTGGCAGCAATGTACTTGGCCTGGGAGGCAGACCCCAGGGCCAATAGCAAAGTAGGCCCCCTGACCCTATTGGTCATGGTGGGGTTGCTCAAGTGTTGGGTGACCTCTTTGGGTAAGCTAGGTGTTGCCCTAGCAAAGTTTGGAGTAGGGGAGGTGGGCACCTCACTACCCAAGTTGGCAGAGAGAAAGGAGGAAGACCCCCCTAGAGGAAAGTTTCAGTTTGAGTTGGGTCCTTTTACTGTTGGGATGGCTTCACTACCCATAGGGAGTGACCCTGACAGGAGGATATAAGGCAGAGTAGGCCCTGCAAAGGGACAGCCAGTTTTCTTCACGGTCTTCCTCGCCTAACAAGCCAGGAAGACTCTCCCAGGGTTGGGCTGAGTCTCCTGGGCGTGTGGGCTGGGGGGGGGGGTTGTGTGAGAAAACAGGGCTGATTGCAGAGGCCCCATAACTTTTTGCCCCCATTTTCCTCTTTTTTGCTGCTGTTTTCCTGACTTTGATGGTGCCCTGGGTACTGCTAACCAGTCCCAGGGCCTGTGCTCTGAGTAAAATGGATATGCAAATTAGGCTAATTATAATTGGCTAAGTTAACCTACCTATAGTCCCTAGTATATGGTAGGGCATGTAGGTTTAGGGACCACAGCATAGGTGGTGCACACCTAGGTGCACTGCTGAGGTGCCCAGTGTCATTTTAAAGGCAGGCCTGCTTTGCTGGCTGCTTTTAAATTAAAGTTATATGCAAATTCGACTTTGGAATTAAAGGTACTTCCAAAGTCTTAAACTACCTTATTTTTACATATAAGTCACCCCTAAGGTGTGCCCTATGTGCCCCTAGGGCTGGGTGCCATGTAACTATAAGCAGGGACTTTATAAAAATAGATTTATAAGCCCTGGTGAGGTAAAAACAGCCAAATTGGTTTTTCCCTCATTGAAGTAAATGGCCTTCATAGGCTAGAATGGGCAGACTTTATTTTAAATTTTAAAGTCTCCTTAAATGTTACATACCAAGAATTTGGTATCAAATTGATTGTTGTAATAAATCCCACAACTTCCAGTTGTTGGATTTAATATAACTTGTCCAGGTAAAAAGTTTAGACTTTACCTAAAAAGTTGTCAATTTCAGCTCTGCATTGTTTTTGCTGCTGTGCTCTGATTGGCCAGCCTGCAGCAGCTTCTGCCAGGCTGCCTTGATGAGGTGTGAAGTGGCCTAGCTTCACACAAAGGAATGTGCTTGGGGGAGAGAATCTCCCCACAGCAGATGGTGAGGCAGGAATGGGGAGGGCTGCCAAACTGGTCTTCAAAGGCAGAGAAGGACATTTGGAGCACCCAGCAACACCCCCACATCCTGCAACCCCAGACAATTAGGTGCCCCCTTGATTAGATTAGGAGAGGGCAGGAGAGGGGTGTGTTTATGATTTTTAGCCACACCAGTGGGTGGGCTCAGCCAGATGTAACCTCCAAAAATCAGATTCATCCATGTTGGATTTTTAGAGACTGTTGCCTTCTGGGATGGATTTTTGCCACACTTCCCAGGAAGTGGTCATCACAGGGGGACGACCCTGTCCCTGATTGGAGAACCAGGGCCCCCCTGCTTTTCACCCAGGAGCAAGGATAAAACTGGCAGACCTGCACCCACGCCTCAGATCCCCTCCAGAATTCAACAAGAAAGGAACTAAAGAAGAAGAAGGACTGCCCTGCTGGACCCCTGGCCTGCACCTGGACCCTGCACTCAGAAGGACTGCACCAGCTGCACACTTGGGCTTCACCACAAGAAGGACTTTGCCTAGCTTCAACTGGTTCAAGGAGGGACTCCCTGTTTGCTACAGGTGAAAAATTGCTAAACCAGAGTCCCCTGCACCAACTCCTGAAGAAAGCGACCAGCTGACCACTGTCCAGTGGCCAAAAAGGAGTTTGCGCCAGGTGCATTCTGGGAGTTGAAGTCCGCACCCCCCAAGGACCATCACAGAACTTCTGGACCCTTGGGGTGAGCTGTGGACCCCAAAAGAACCTTAAAAGAACATCTGGGTGAAGCCCCAGAAGTTTGGAAAAGATTTGAGAATTTTTGGAAAAAAGCTCCAGAGAGGGACCGACCCGCGGCGGAAATTCTAGCTGGCTTGCCTCAACCGCGACCCGGCCTGACTTCGTGGTTCGTCCCGGTAAAGAAGAACATCCAAAAAAGAGACTAAGTCCGAACGTAAAAAGTTGACCGGGACCTCCCAGCCATCGTATCCGAGAAGGGCTCCATGGACGTCGGATCAAGATCCAGGTTTACCCCGGTCGAAGGATTTTCATCTCGAAAAAACGACTAAGTCCGAAGGTAAAAGTCTCCACCGAGGAAACCCACATTGCGTATCCGGACAAGGGCTCCAGGAGGTCGGATTCAACTGGCAGGTTCGTCCCGGTGAAGAAAAACTTGTTGGCGGTGCTCCCTTGGTCGGTGACCCTGGCGGTCACCGGCCGCCAGGGTCAGAATGACCCCCTAAGTCAGAAGGTAACTTTTTAACCGAGGCCTCCCGCGACCTGTAGCCGAGCAGGGCTCCATCGCGGTCGGCCTGAAAGTTTGACTTTGCCCCGGTCGAGGTGCAACCAGATGACACGATTGCCGCTTTTTGTTTCTAAGCACTAGAAAAGTAATAATTCTTTAAAAATCCATATCTCCGGTTCCCCTGAACCGATTTTAATCGTTTTTGTGTCATTTTAAAGATAAAAATATAAACTATTTTTATAAATTGGTTTTGGATTTTTAAACTGTTTCCTGTGTTTTATTTAATTACTGTTTTGTGATATTTGAATGCTTTACACTTTGTCTCCTAAGTTAAGCCTTGACGCTCGTTGCCAAGCTATCAAGGGTTGAGCTGAGATTAATTTACTGAGACCTAACTGTACCTATGTGGAGGTTAGTGGCTTGTTGCTAGGTGTAGGTACCTACCTGCCCTACCAATAACCCATTTTCCAACACGCAGGATAGCAACTGAGGGGAAAATTAGTACTGAAACTCCACTGGGTACTTACCTCATACAAGGTACTGGACAGTAACCAGGGGGTAAAATAAAAATAAAAAATAAACTGGATACATATCTCAAAGTGGATAGTGCACAGCAACTAAACAATACATAGAAAATGAAAAGAAATGACTACACTCTTTTCTGTTTATTTTTATAGATTCCAAATTGGAGAAAAAAAAAACTACAGAAGGGCGTCAAGAATTTGAAAAACATCTTGCAAAAATCAGTTAAACCCCCCCCCACAAAAAGAAAAGTACGTCTAATCTCAAAAATAAAAAATTTCAATGCTATGTCTAATATATACAAAACTGAGGGCAACAGTTGGACAGTGATCATCAGGTAAAATTATTTTTCTAATTATAATAGATACTTACCTCACATTTCCTGGAGAGCAAAGTAAGTATTTTAAGTTTGCAAGATACTTACCTCAACAAAGTTGCAGGAGAATAACCAGAGGGTAAAATACATATTCAAAGTCGGTAGTTACCTCAGGGAAGATGCAGAACAGGAACTAGGAAAAATAAATAGTATTCTAACTCTACTAGGTACGTAGGTGAGGGCAAGTGCTGGACAGTAGTAAGATGGCAAAATAACGATCCTAACTCCAATAGGTACTTACCTCAAGGTAAGTGCTGGACAGTGAGTAAGAGGCAAATTTACGATACGAAGTCCACCGGGTAGTTCCCTCAGGGTGGGTGGTGGACAGTGAGTAGAGGCAAATTTATTATTCCAACTCCACCAGTTACTTACATCAGGGTAGGTGCTGGACAGCGATTAGAGGCAAATTTACTATTCCAACTCCGCCAAGTACTTCTCTCAGAGCAGGGGATGGACAATGGATGGGGGGAACATTACTACTCAAACTCCACCTGGAACTTACCTCAGGGCAAGTGCTAGACAGTGATTAAAGGGCACATTAATATTCCAAGTCCACTGGGTACTTATGTCAGGGTAGGTGCTGGACAGTGATAAAAGGCAAAATTACTATTCTGACTCCACTGGGTACTTAACTCAGGGCAGGTGCTGGACAGTGACTGGGGGCAAAATTACTACTCTAACTCCACCAGGACCTTACCTCGGGGCAAGTGCTAGACAGTGAGTAACGGGCAAAATTACTATTCAAACTTCACTGGGTACTTACCTCAGGGCAGATGCTGGACAGTGAGTAAGAGGGACATTTACTATTCCAACTCCCCCGAGTACTATTCTCGGGGCAGGTGCTGGAAAGTAACTGGGGGCAAATTTACTACTCTAACTCCACCAGGAACTTACCTCAGGGCAGGTGCTAGACAGTGAGTAAAGGGCAAATTTACTATTCCAAGTCCACAGCGTACTTAAGTCAGGGTTAGTGCTGGACAGAGAGTAGAGGCAAAATTACTACTCTAACTCCACCAGGAACTTACCACAGGGCAGGTGCTGGACAGTAAATAAAGGAAAATTTACTATTCCAACTCCACCGAGTACTTACCTCAAGGCAGGTGATGGACAGTGACTAGGGGCAAAATTACTATTCCAACTCCACCAGGTACTTACGTCAGGGTAGGTGCTGGACAGTGATTAGAGGCAAAATTACTATTCCGACTCCACCAAGTACTTACCTCAGGGCAGTTGTCGGACAGTGACCGGGGCCAAATTACTAATCTAACTCCACCAGAAACTTACCTCAGGGCAGGTGCTAGAAAGTGAGTAAAGTGCAAATGTACTATTCCAAATCCATAGGGTACTTACGTCAGGGTAGTTGCTGGACAGTAAATAAAGGAAAATTTACTATTCCAACTCCACCGAGTACTTACCTCAAGGCAGGTGATGGACAGTGACTAGGGGCAAAATTACTATTTCAACTCCACCGGGTACTTACGTCAGGGTACGTGCTGGACAGTGATTAGAAGCAAAATTTCTATTCCGACTCCACAAAGTGCTTACCTCGGGGTAGTTGTTGGACAGTGACCGGAGCCAAATTACTAATCTAACTCCACCAGAAACGTACCTCAGGGCAGGTGCAAGAAAGTGAGTAAAGGGCAAATTTACTATTCCAAATCCATAGGGTACTTACGCCAGGGTAGTTGCCGGACAGTGATAAAAGGCAAAATTACCATTTTAACTCTACTTGGTACTTACCCCAGGGCAAGCTCTGGGCAGTGAGTAAGTGGCAAATTTACTTTTCCAAGTCCACTGCCTCAGGGCAGGTGATGGGCAGTGACTGGGGGCCGATTACTACTCTAACTCCACCTGGAATTTACCTCGGGCAGGTGCTAGACAGTGAGTAAAGGGCAAATTGACTATTTCAAGTCCACAGGGTACTTACGTCAGGGTAGTTGCTGGACAGTAAATAAAGGAAAATTTACTATTCCAACTCCACCGAGTACTTACCTCAAGGCAGGTGATGGACAGTGACTAGGGGCAAAATTACTATTTCAACTCCACCGGGTACTTACGTCAGGGTACGTGCTGGACAGTGATTAGAAGCAAAATTTCTATTCCGACTCCACAAAGTGCTTACCTCGGGGTAGTTGTTGGACAGTGACCGGAGCCAAATTACTAATCTAACTCCACCAGAAACGTACCTCAGGGCAGGTGCAAGAAAGTGAGTAAAGGGCAAATTTACTATTCCAAATCCATAGGGTACTTACGCCAGGGTAGTTGCCGGACAGTGATAAAAGGCAAAATTACCATTTTAACTCTACTTGGTACTTACCCCAGGGCAAGCTCTGGGCAGTGAGTAAGTGGCAAATTTACTTTTCCAAGTCCACTGCCTCAGGGCAGGTGATGGGCAGTGACTGGGGGCCGATTACTACTCTAACTCCACCTGGAATTTACCTCGGGCAGGTGCTAGACAGTGAGTAAAGGGCAAATTGACTATTTCAAGTCCACAGGGTACTTACATCATGGTAGGTGCTGGACAGTGATAAAAGGCAAAATTACTATTCTAACTCCAATGGGTACTTACCTCAGAGCAGGTGCTGGACAGTGCGTAGAGGCAAAATAACTGTTCCTACTCCACTGACTACTTACCTCAGGGCAGGTGATGGACAGTGACTGGGGGGAAAGTACTACTCCAACTCCACCAGGAACTTACCTCAGGACAGGTGCTGGACAGTAAATAAAGGGCAAGTTACTATTCCAACTCCACCGAGTATTTACCTCAGGGCAGGTGACGGACAGTGACTAGGGGCTAAATTACTATTCCAACTCCACCGGGTACTTACGTCAGGGTAGGTGCTGAACAGTGATTAGCGGCAAAATTACTATTCCGACTCCACCAAGTACTTACCTCAGGGAAGTTGATGGACAGTAACTGGGGGTGAAATTACTAATCTAACTCTACCAGGAAATTACCTCAGGCCAGGTGCTAGACAGTGACTAAAGGGAAAATTTACTATTCCAAGTCCACAGGTTACTTACGTCTGGGCAGGTGCTGGCCAGTGATAAAAGGCAAAATTACTATTCTAACTCCATTGGGTACTTACCTCAGGGCAGCTGCTGGACAGTGACTGAGGGCAACATTACTATTCCAAATCCCCAGGGTACTTACGTCAGGGTAGGTGCTGGGCAGTGATAAAAGGCAAAATTACTATTCGAACTCCGCTGGGTTCTTACCTCAGGGCAGTTGTTCGACAGTGAGTAAGAGGCAAATTTACTATTCCAAGTCTACCGTGTAGTTACCTCAGGGCATGGACAGGACAGTTAGTAGAGATAAAATCACTGTTCCAACTGCACTGAGTACTTACCTCAGGGCAGGTGATGGACTGTGAATGGGGGCAATATGACTATTCTAACTCCACTGGGAACTTACCTCAGGGCAGGTGCTGGACAGTAAGTAGATGGGCAAATTTACTATTCCAAGTACACCGAGTACTTACCTCAGGGCGGTGATGGACAGTGACTAGGGGCAAATTTACCATACCAAGTCCACCTGGTAGTTCCCTCAGTGCAGGTGCTGGACTGTGACTAAAAGGCAAAATTACTATTCCAACTCCACCGAGTACTTACCTTAGAGCAGGTGATGGACAGTTACTAGGGGCAAACTTATTATTCAAACTCCACCAGGTACTTATGTCAGGGTAGGTGCTTGACAGTGATTAGGGGCAAAATTACTATTCCAACTACAGTGGATACTTACCTCAGGGCGGGTGGCGGACAGTGATTAGGGGCAAAATTGATATTCTAACTCCACCAGGTATTTACCTTAGGACATGTGCTGGACAGTGAATGGAGGCAAAATTACTATTAAAGCTCAGCTGGGTACTTACCTCAGAGCAGGTACTGGACAGTGATTAGGGCCAAAATTACTACACCAGGTACTTACCTCAGGGCAGGTGCTGCACAGTTAGTTGGGGCAAATTTACTAATCCAAGTCCATCGGGCACTTATGCAGGGCATGTGCTGGACAGTGACTAAGGGGCAAATTTACTATCCAACTCCACCAGATAATAACAATTCAAACTGTGCATATATTTAGGAATTTTGTTTTTGAATTCCTTACAGATTTTGAAAGAATGGCATCACAGGGTAAAGCAAATTAAGCCACCTCACACATGGGACACCAACATCTGAAGTTGAAGGGTATCTTTATTGCAGAGATAGAGTTGTTGAACTTAGGAGCCATTGGAGGTGTGTGCAAAACATCTCTTCATATTGCAGAGGCAGAGCTGATACTGTGGTTAGGACAACAGATCATAACCACTCTGCCTCTGCAATGGCAACAGAATTGAGAGAACATGTACAGAACATTGAACATTTTGCACACACCTCCAATGATTCCTGGAGGCAGGTACAAAGTGAAGTAGCCCAAAGTATTCCCGTAGAGGTTGCAGGTAGCATGCCTTCAATACCGAATCTTAGACAAATGTTTCAATGTGAAAAACTGGCAAGTAATACCCACCATGTAACACCACAATCGTAAGAAGATATTTAGATCCCCCAGAACTAAAACTTACCTTCTCGAATGAAACTTTTCTCTTACATGACAATGAAAACCCTCATAAGAGAATTTCAATATTTAGCACAACCCGTATCTTACTTATCCTAGAGAATAGTGGATGATGGATGGAACATTTAAATCTACACCCCATCCATTCACCCAAATTTACACTATTCATGCAACAAATAATAACACAACAGTCCCCTTCGTATATGCATTGTTACCTTACAAACATTCCTCTACTTTCACTGAAATTTTATCAGTACTCAAAAACAACACAATCAGTAAAAGACCTAGAAAAGTAATAATACATTTTGAATTGTCACTGATAAACACAATAATAAAATCATATCCAGAAACAAAAATACAAGGATGCTATTTCCACTTTTCACAGGCCTATTGACATACAGTAGAATTCAAAAGTCATCCTTGAGCATAGAATATTTCTCAAACCGCATGCTACAATTTGCATCAAGAAAACTAACTGCGTTATGCTTTGTACTACCTGACAAAGTAGATGAATATTACACATGCATCCCAGATTCAAACAATTTTACGGCAAATCAAGACAAATTGGCAGCATTACTAAATTACTTCAAAGAAACCTGGATTGGAGACCTAATCAGATCAGGTTACAAAAGAAAACCAAGGTTTCCAATAGAGTGGTGAAACTGCTAAATGACCTTTTTAGAAGGTGATGGAAAGAATAAAAATGCCATTGAGGGATGTCACAACCCCTTCAACAAAGAAATTGGAAAACCCCATTCAAACCTATATCATTTCATGGAAATTTTGAAGAAGGAGCAAAGTTTCCATGAAATGAGGCTTGCTCAGTCACTGTCAGGTAGCCTGAACCCACGCACAACCCAAAAAAGTAAAGAAATGTCAGAATTATTTTTGGCTAAAATACAAGAATTTTTTTTTAATGGTGAATTCAGACCACCTTGACAGTCTAGCATATATACTACATTTCTAACAACTGCTAACCTATATAACCACTACTTGCCAGTTTTAAAAATAACATGAATTAAATTGAGATTTTTGAAATTATTTTATTTTTAAACTAAATTATTCCCCAAAAAATAAAGTTCCTACCTTTATCAGTTTTCATGTCTTTACGCAATGATGACAGTGTCTCTGCATCTGTCGCGGTAGAGTTCTTCTTCCATATTGATGTAGAAGAAGCATTTTACAGTGCAAAATTTGAAAAAAAATATTCATCCTGAAAATAATTAAAATTGGTCATGCAAAATGGATGAAGAAAGAAACCTTATATAAGAAAAAAACTTTACAAAAAAAAGTAAAACATTTTACCAAACTACAAATTTTCTCGAATTTTCTTGATAGCATAAGCCCATAGTCCCAAAGTCCCAGATCAAGATATCCGCTTAGTTTGAAGCGAAGCATTAACACAACAGGCAGTAGGCACCTTAGATTGTACACAATCCAGCAAAAACAGTGCTGCAAATACAGGCTAGTCACAATAACTAAATGAGCCGAACAGCAGTGTGATCATACTTCAACCTGTACAACCCTAATGGGACCCTGATCTCACCTTCTCGTAGCCTGAGTTCGGCTGCTTCCATCACCAGGTGTGAAGACACTGGCCATGACAGAGGGGCCTGTAATTATAGTCAGTGAAGCTCGCCGATGGCGTGCAAGATTGACTTGAATGCTGGGAAATGTAGTTCAAGTTATGATGTGTCATGGCGCATCAAGTGACGAGTACCATGCTGTCAGGGAGAATGCACTGCTGACCTGCTAGATGCGTTAAACACATTGAATCACACCGTGCCAAACCCACAGACAACATAAGATACTCAAATGAGGATCCATACAGCCTACTTTGCAGATGATTTGAAGTATATGTCTAACTAATGTGATAGGAATGTGGCATACTTTCATTGAACATGCCATGGCTGAGCAGACGAGTCAAACTCAGCTGTCGGCCTAGGTGTGTCATAAAGTGCACCTAATGATACAGGACTTATGTCATAAAAAACTGCAGTGATTAGTGCACAGAGGGCCTGAAGGGAACAGATATACAAATGTAATGAAAATCACATAACAGTCAAATGTATAGTGTATAAAGATAAATTTAAAGAAGACCAAGGATTCTCATAATTTAGCCAGTCACTATGTCTCCACAGTCTGAGAATCCATTTCTGTTCCCTATTAAAAAGGTATTGCAAAATGTTGATGACTGAAGATCGCAGTACAGTTCATCCACTAAGTGACCTTTTTCAATAAAATGGTTGGTCAATTTGGTCACCTGTTTTAGCATCTCACTGTGCTCTTATGTTCAGTGATGTGGATTTTCACTTTCCTCATAGTCATGCCAAAGTATTGAAGACTGCACAGGCACGTGATGAGGTATGTGAGACTCTCACTTTTGCAGTTTGTGTGCTGCCTTTATTCCCAAGGGGTGTCAGTCTCTATGTCAATCTGAGTCAAGTGTGCTGTCTGTGCACACGCACCACAGGAACCGCAGGGAAAATGTCCTTGGACAGGTGGTAGGCCCTAAACTGTGTCTTGTCTAATGGTGCCAATTGCCAAGGGCCTCGTTTTGACTAATTTGTCCTTGAGATTGCTACTACACTTGGAAGCAAATAGTGGGCATTGGATGAGCATCTTCCCCTTGTACAGGATATGTCAATTTTTACAAATCAATTACTTGATAAGACCCAAGAGACTGAGGCCCTCAATACAACCCTGGCGGTCGGTGTTAAAGTGGCGGTAATACCGCCAACAGGCCGGCGGTAAAAGAAAATGAATCACGACCATGGCAGAAACCGCCAACATAGACAGCCACTTTAACACTCAGACCGCCACGGCGGTAGAAACAAACACCGCAGCGGTAACCGCCAACCAACAGGCGGAAGACAAAGTACCGCCCACAGTATTTCAACACACCTATCCGCCACCTTTTCCGGGGCGGAACCAGCGCTATCAAAAGCACAGCATAAACAGTACACAGAAGGGAAAACACTCACCTCTCGACACCCAACGAGGAACCATGACGCCATGGAGTCTGAACTACAGGTGTTTCCTATGCTGCTCTTCCTCCTGTTCTATCAGAAGCAGGACAGACGCCGTCAACAACGACGGTGAGTACTGCACCTACAACACGGGGGAAAGAGTGGCACACACACGCAACACGCAGTACCCCCACCCCCACCCACAACACCATACATACAAATACATGCAGCAACATTACATATACACACACCCCAACCCCTGGAAGAACACAAGGACAAAAGGAAATGATTGTACCAGTTTAATCATGAAAAATCTGATAGCCAAAAATCTAAATTCAGTATATACAAATATGTACTCCAACTACACAAGTCCGGATAGTGTACCAATCATTGTCCGTGGACCAGTGGTCCCTAAATGCATGGGCGAAGCCCACACTAGATACCTTACTGGAAACAGAGACAACACTGCTGGGGCATCAGACCGAAAATATACAGGCACCTCAAGGGGAGGGGGGCACCTCAGCCAGATGAACGCACAACGCCACTGCTGCACGAGGGGGCTCCATGCCCAGTGCTGCATCCTGGGGAGTGCAAAGCCACAGTCTCTCAAGTCTCTCCAGTGGGTGGTTTGCCCTCTGCTTTATCCTGGGGAGAGCGAAGCCACAGTCTCTCAAGTCTCTCCAGTGGGTGGTTTGCCCACTGCTTTATCCTGGGGAGTGCAAAGCCACAGTCTCACAAGTCTCTCCAGTGGGTGGTTTGCCCACTGATTTATCCTGGGGAGTGCAAAGCCACAGTCTCTCAAGTCTCTCCAGTGGGTGGTTTGCCTACTGATTTATCCTGATGTGTGCAAAGCCACAGTCTCTCAAGTCTCTCCAGTGGGTGGTTTGCCCACTGCCTTATCCTGGGGAGTGCAGAGCCACAGTCTCTCGAATCTCTCCAGTGGGTGGTTTGCCCACTGCTTTATCCTGGGGAGTGCAAAGCCACAGTCTCTCAAGTCTCTCAAGTGGGTGGTTTGCACACTGCTTTATCCTGGGGAGTGCAAAGCCACAGTCTCTCAAGTCTCTCCAGTGGGTGGTTTGCACACTGCTTTATCCTGGGGAGTGCAATGCCACAGTCTCTCAAGTGGATGTTATTCTCCATGGGTTCTGGAGGGGGCCTGGTGCCCAGAGTACTTCATCCTGCCAAGGACTGAGGTAGTGGATGTATCTCTCCACTGGTCCTGGAGGGGGCCTAGTGCTCAGAGTGCTTCATCCTGCCAAGGACTGAGGTAGTGGATGTATCTCTCCGCCTGTTCTGGAGGGGGCCTGGTGCCCAGAGTGCTCCACGTGCAGTGTGGCCGGTACCATTCCCTCACCTGGGTGTGGGTGCCACGAGATTGGCGAGGTACAGGTAGCATGATACGCCATGGAGGCAGCAACAATACCCCACACTGCTGTGGCTTCGCCTTCCACCTGCAGGTGCAAACAGTGATGGTAGTCATGCCTCATAGAAGCTGTCCAGTGTCCAGGAACTCTCCTCCAGCCTCGGACGACTGACCACTGTGGATGGTAGCCATGTCAGCGGTGGTGCCACTGTCCGAGTACGTCGTAGAGCTGGTGGCGGTGCTTGCGGCGGTGTCTGTGGCGGCGGTGCATGGTTCAGCACCTGCTGAGGGACACAGCAGGACGTCTCCTGCAGCCTCGGACAGATGCCCACTGGGGAAGAGGCTGGGGATTGTCGCTGAGGCTGTAGACGTGCCGTTGGCAGTGCAGGTGGCGGTGCAGGTGGCGGTGGTGATGGCGGGGCATCTAGAGGTGTTCGCCGCCATACAGGTTGGTGTGGTCGTGGACAGAAGGTGTGACACTGGTCCCTCAGTCAGTGCCACAATGCGCTCTCCTGGCCTGCTCTTCTGCTTTTGGCCCTTCCCCACCTTTGAAGGTGCCGCAGTTGTCTTGCCGCTATCCCCTTTTGTTTTTGCTGAGCCCTTGGTGGCTGGTAGTTTCGGCTTCTCCCTCTGGGATGTGGGCACCTTTATCACCTTGGCAGGTTGCAGAATGTTCTTGCCTTTGCTACGTGGCACACTGGCAGCCCTGATGGGTGGCGCACTCGATGAGCCCGCAGTTGCTGGCACCACTGTGCCTGGGTATTTGGTGGCTGAGGTGCTGGGCTGGGACCTGGAAAGCTTGGCCCTAGGGAAAGGACAGTGGTAGGTGAAGGGAAGAGGTCAAGGGTTGCCAGGAAAAGTATTTTAGACACACTGGGATGGGAAGATGGAGGGGGTTTGGGAGTGGAGGAAGAGGTAGTGGTTGTAGGAGGTGTACGTCTGCTGAATTTGGGTGAAGGTGCATGGGCCGGAGGCTGTTGTGAGGTGGATGGCTGTTGGGTGAGTGTGTGCTTGTGTTTGTGTACTTTGGGAGGAGGGCTCACAGACACACTGGGAGAGGACAAAGGGGATGTGTGTATGGTAGTGGGGGTGGTGATTGCACATGAGCGGTGTGTGGTGATGGGCGTGCTGGTGATGCAGGTAGTGGCTGAGGATGTAGTGCATGCAGGTGTGAGTGGAGATGAGACAGGGAGGGAGGAGGAGGATGTGGAGGAGGGGGACACAGTGGAGGCTGTGGATGTTGCTGTGTCTGCATTGCGATGGTGCTTGTGTGAGTGCCTGTGGGATGTGTGGTGCTTATGTTTGCCATGTCCACTCTTGTGTGTTGATGTGTGTGCATGCTGGTCTGATGGTGTGCTTGGGATAGGCTGAGGTACACGGAATTGGGTCTGGGTGGAGGAAGGTGGAGGGGGAGGCTGGACACGGGGACAATGGCTTTCATCAGTGCTGAGGCCAGAGCCTGAAATGCTCTCTGTTGGGCCGCCTGCCCAGAACGAATGCCCTCCAGGTATGCATGTGTTTGCTGTAATTGCCTCTCAACACCCTGGATGGCATTCAAAATGGTAGATTGCCCAACAGTGAGGGATCTCAGGAGTCAATAGCCTCCTCACTGAGGGCAGCAGGGTTCACTGGGGCAGGGCCTGAGGTGCCTGGGGCGAAGGAGATGCCCACCCTCCTGGGTGAGCGGGCACGGGACACATGCTGAGGGGCTGCTGGGAGGGCAGTGCTGGTAGGGGGGGTGGCGGCTGTACCTGTTGATGTGGTGAGCACAGAGGTGCCCGCCACCGCATGGGAGCTCCCATCAGAGGAGGAGTCGCTGTCACTGTTGTCCGCTCCTGTTCCCACCGTGGAGCTCCCCTCGCCCTCTATCCCATTTGGTGGCTTCGGACTCCGTTGCTTCACCCTCCAGGGCCAAGTGGATTGCAGCTCCCCCCTGCTCCGGTGCCAATGCTCCTCCGCCTGATGCCGCCTGATGATGCTATTGCACACATGAACAGGGAGACCACAAAAAGGGGGGGAAAGACAGAAGAAAAACATGTTCAGTGCATGCAACACCACTACCGTTGGCGGACACAACACAAAGGGAGCAGCCCTCTGCACTACGCCATGCAATAACATTTCCCAGAAAATTCACCTGACCATGGGGTACGTGGCCTAAGCCCAATTGCTGCACACCTGGAAGTCACTCTTACCACTAGTGGGTTTGGGGTGCCACATAGCCTGCCTCACAAGGGACCTTGCCTACCAAGTTCGCCCTGGCCTAGGGGAACCCACTGCTCACCTCCCCCACCCAGACACCTCGTAATGCGCGCAGAGTCAGCTGAATGAGAGTGTACTCACCCCCTTGTGGCTGCTGTGATGCCCTCAAGTGCCCATCTAACTCCGGATATGCCACCCCCAGGATCCAGGACATCAGGGAGGTCATGGTGAGACGGACACCCCTTCCACGTTAGGAGGCCATCCCCAGCTGTGCCTCCACCATCTTCTTGCTCCAACAATGCAGGTCCTCCCATCTTTTACTGCAGTGTGTGCTCCGTCTGTGGTAGACCCCGAGGGTCTGGACGTCCTTGGCGATGGCACACCAAATACCCTTCTTCTGGTGGGTGCTGACCTAGAGGAATGGTACAGGGGGAAAGGAATTTAATCACCTGTCCGGATCGTCATACTCATTGCCCACCAGTTCCCACCCATGCCCTGACGCACATACACTCACCATCCACACATGCAGGCCTCAGCCCCCCTATGTATCTTCCATCCACACCACTCAAAGCAGGCATTGCCCATGCAGCATGCGCACAGTGTACTCACCTGTTTGTCTGGAGCACCGTACAGTTGTGTGTACTGGGGGAGGACCCCATCCACTAGTTTCTCCAACTCCTCCGAAGTGAAGGCAGGGGCCCTTTCCTCAGACGCTGTAGCCATTGTCGCGTCCAGAAATAGGTCATAGCAGCACTTGCAGTGTATGTCCTCTCCTGTTGAAGGTCAGGTATCAAGTGAGTGAACAGACAGAAAATGGCGGTCACGTCCACGGCAGTGTGTACCGTCACCACCGGCGTACATCGTAATTGGCTCTTGGGACCCATAGGGCCCAATGTTAACCAATGCAGAATTGCACAGCGGTCTTCGACCGCCCACCGCGACAGTGTACAACGCCAGTGCAGTTACCTCATGTCCCCTTGTCCCACCTTACAGGTCAGGCAGCCGCCATTTCAGGGGGCCACTTGGGATGGATAAAAACTGTGTCACACCTATCTAGGCCAGTAATACAGACAGATACCAGCACATTGCGGATTAATAACGTTTCTGCAAATAACACATTGTGATACCTCAGTGTTGGATGACTCTCTGCTCTCTGTTCTCCATAGGGCACGTCTGTTGGGGCAGGTGATGAGATGGTGGCATCCTCCAGTGTACAGACCCCTGGTAGACCTGTCAACAATGGAAGAGAGACACATCATAATCCATACAAACTTGATCGTGCAACAATCCTGGAACTGTGTGCCTAGTTGGAGCCGGACCTGATGTCAACTATCCGCCATCCAACAAGGATACCCCCTCTAGTGCAGGTCCTGTCTGTACTCCATTTCCTGGGCAGTAGGTCTTTTCAAACAACAGTATCCATGGCATCAGGCATGTCCGAGCCAATGTTCTCTAACGTGTTGTCCAGAGTGTTGTCTGCCCTGCTGAAACACATGCGCAGCTACATCGTTTTCCCTCAGGTGGAGGATTTGCCCACAGTGAAAGGTGACTTCTATGCCTTGGGACATATCCCCTACATCACTGGTGCCATTGATGGTGCACATCTGGCATTTGTCCCCCCCGCAGGAATGAACAGGTGTACAGAAACCGGAAAAGCTACCATTTGATGAATGTGCAGATGGTGTATTTGGCAGACCAGTACATCTCCCATATGAATGCCAAGGATCCTAGCTCTGTGCATGACGCTTACAATTTGAGGAATAGCAGTATCCCTTGTGTGATGGGGCAACTCCTGAGGCACCGTGTGTGGCTAATAGGTGAGGCCAAGGTCCCAATACAGTTGACATAGGTGTCTTGGTATTGGGTTGTCCATAAGGGGTAGTGTGTCTCTAACAGTTGTCCCTCGACATTTGCAGGTGACTCTGGTTACCGCAACCTGTCATGGCTACTGACCCCTGTGAGGAATCCCAGGACAAGGGCAGAGGAACGTTACAATGAGGCACATGGATGAACCAGGAGGATAATAGAACGCACCTATGGCCTCGAGAAGGCCAGATTCTGGTTCTTCCATCTGACAGGTGGTTCCCTATACTAGGAGGATGGGCCAGATGGTAGTCTTGTGGCAGCTGTGGAGCCTGTGGCCAGTGAAGAAGAGGAGGCAGAAGAAGAGGATATCGACAACCCAACCAACATCATCATGCAATACTTCCAGTGAGACACAGGTAAGAAGATGTCACTGCTTCCCACATCTCATACTATTGTTGGAAATAGCATAAGTCTGTCATTTTTACTCAGTGTATGGACCCTGACTTGTCACTTTGACTTTCCATTTCACAGATCTGGGTCCCACTTTGTGCCCTCTGCTATGTTTACTCCTGGCCTACAGCTGTGTTACATTGGTATGTGAACAAGTAAATTGACATTGCTATATTCCATAGATATTGCAATTACACATTTGTGAAAGCACAGACTGACTCCAGATTTTTTTGTGATTGAAGTGTGTTTATTCCTGTGCAAATAATTTGAGGGGGATGTAAAATGGGCTAGGGTGATGGTGAAGGTATGTCCATGGCAGAGTCCAGTCTATTTGTTTCACAGGTGCATTGAACAAAGGGGCATAGGAAGTGGAGCAATGGCAGTTTAAGGACTGGGTGACATAGTGGGACAGAAGGGTGACATTCAGGGGGGTCTTATTTCCTGGCGGGGGTCTTGACAATGTTCTCTGTCTTGTTCCTGGATCTCAGGGACCGTTTGCGGGGTGGTTCTCCATCTGCAGGGGGTGGGGTGCTGGTGGGCTGTTGTTCCTGTGGCGGTGCCTCCTGTCCACTAGCGCCAGCGGAGGTGGAGGGCTGTTCATCATCCAGGCTAGTGTCAGGGGCCCATTGGTGTGCCACTGTGTTCATCCTGGTGTTGAGAAGGTCTGCCAGCACCCCTGCAATGGTGACCAGGGTGGTGTTGATGGACTTCAAGTCCTCCCTGATCCCCAGGTAGTGTTCCTCCTGCAGCCGCTGGGTCTCCTGAAACTTGGGCAGTACCGTGCCCATGGTCTCCTGGGAATGGTGGTATGCTCCCATGATGTTGGAGAGTGCCTCGTGGAGATTGGGTTCCCTGTGCCTGTCCTCCCCCTGTCGCACAGCAGTCCTCCCAGCTTCCTTGTTATCCTGTGCCTCTGTCCCCTGAACCGTATGCCCACTACCACTGACCCCAGGTGCCTGATCATCCTGTGTTAGTGGGTTTGCCTGGGTTCCCTGTAGTGGTGGACACACTGCTGATTGACGTGTCCTGGGGACAGAGGGATGGGCCCGCTGAGTGGGTGCTGTGCTGGTGTTTCCTGAGGGGGAGGCTCTGTGGTGGCTTGTGACTGTGTCAGGGGAACCAACTGTCCCAATGTCCCTGATGGGCCGGGCTGGTCATCTTGATCCAGGCGTGCAGAGCTGCTGTCATCACTGTGGGTCTCTTCTGTGGGGGGACTGGATACGTCTGGCACCTCCTGTCCGGTGACATTGGGTATGGGTCCTGTTGGGGTGTAAATGCATAGTTATTGTATCTGTGTGTGCCAACTTGTGCAATGGGTGAGTGACCCTCTATTCCTGTGCTTGCATTATTGGCTTGGTCCTTGTGTGATTGGTGATTTTTGGGCATGAGTGAGTTTCTGTACCGGACCTGCTCTGGTGATGGGTGTCCATGCATTGGTGTTACATGTAGGGCTTGGTTTGGGGGTGTGTGGGTTGTGATAGTGGGGTATCTGTGGGTTGTTGGGGTGATGGGTGTGAGGGTAAAGATGGCGGTATGTGATGGCATGCAGGTGGGGTGTGAGGGACAAAGTAGTAAAGATTTTCCTTACCAGAGTCCAGTCCTCCTGGTACTCCTGTGAGGCCCTCAGGATGCATTATTGCCAAGACTTGCTCCTCCCATGTTGTTAGTTGTGGGGGAGGAGGTGAGGGTCCACCGCCAGTCCTCTGTACAGCAATCTGGTTTCTGGATACCACGGAATATACATTCCCCCGTAGGTCGCTCCACCTCTTCCTGAAGTTATCCTGTGTTCTTGGATGCTGTCCCACTGTGCCATAGCTCCATCTTCCTTGCAATGGATGTATGCTGCACCGTTGATCCGAATAGCTGTGGCCCTACCCGGACGATTTCCTCCACCATGACCCTGAGCTCCTCCTCAGAGAACCTGGGGTGTCTTTGAGGGGCCATGATGTGGTGAGGGTGATGTGTGAGGTGGTGTCTGTTGTGATGTGTGAGGGAATGTGTTGGTGTGTGTTGTTTGAGGTGCATGGATGTTGTGTAAGTGATGGTGTTGTGTGTCTGTGGATGCTGGTGTTCATTTAGGTAGTCTCTCTCTCTGGCCTTCTTTCAAAATTCTGTTAGTAAGGGTTTGTGGGTGATGTGGGTGTGTGCTTTATATTGGATTGGGTGTGTAGGTGTGGTGTGTGTATGTGTATCAGGTGTGTGTATTTTGAATTGTCCAATGTGGTTGTGTTTTGTAAGTGTTTTGAGCGCGGCAGTGTGTAACCCCCAATGGATTACAGCGGTTGAATGACCGCTGCGTTGATTCATGGGTCGTGATACTGTGGGCGTATTCCTGTTGGTGTGTCGGTGTCAGTTATGTTATCGCCAGTTTATCACTGACGTTTGGTGTGGTGGACTTGTGTGGGTGTCTGTATTGTGGCAGATTCCGAGCTGTGGGTCGTAATACCTGTAGCGGAATTCCGTGGCCGCAGAGGTATGTTGGCGGTCTTCTGCACGGCAGAAAGCGGGATTTACCGCCAAGGTTGTAATGAGGGCCTAAATGTGTTCACACAGTCAAGTCGCCCTGTTGAGGGCTTTGGGGGTCTGATCTCCAGAAGTGTTACACAGTTGTTATTCCTGCCTTCCTTAGCAGACTTCTGGATAAGTGTATTTGGATGCTGTCTGTATACCAATTGTGCAAATAGGGTATTAGCATGTTCCCTGCATTTCTGGGTATTGGAACAGTTGCACTTAAAGCTCAGAAACTGTCCTAAAGGAATATTGTATCCGAGGGCTTTTGGATGGTAGCTCTTGTAAGAAAGACTCTACAGTAGCCAAAATCTGTTCTAGTGGGATACACGTATACAGAGACTGTGTCAAAAGGCGTGCCATCCAAAAAGCACAAAACATCCTTTGTGTCCTGGAGATAGTCTGGCATCTCGAGGACTAGAGGTTTCATGAAGTAGTTCACAAATTGGGACAAACGTTCCAGAATCGAACCAATTACAGATATTATAGGTGTCCCCAGAAGAGGCAGTTGAGGTTTGTTAATTTTGGATAATATGTAATAATAGGGGGTGATTGGATCAGTTACCACAAGAAATTCAGCTTCCTTAGCCGTGACCCAGACTTTTGACCAATTGTCTCATCTATTGGCTCTATTCTCAAAAATACCTCACAACATGTAGACTATTTCCTAATACCCTTTATTGAGGCACTCCCCCGTATGTTCATAACAATGGGGACTTTCTTAGAATCATTGATGGAATCACATGGGAAAAGGGCAATTTATTGATGTGCTTAGATGCCAGCAGTCTAGATGCATGAATCTTCCATGACCTAGGTGTGCAAGCATGTGATAATTTCCTGAGAACCAGATCTTTAACTTGTCTCCTTCCCATGGAGATGATATTGGACATATTCTGTCTTAATAATATTTTTGTAACGTTTTTGACAGAAATCACTAACGGCAGAACCAGGGCACTGTATTGGGGACCTGCTTCGCACCCAGCTATGCATGTCTGTACATGGGCTGATCAGAAGAGCAGATCTTAGTACCAATCATTATGATGACCACGTAGTGCTTTGGCGACAGTACATTGATAATATTCTTATCATTTGGAAGGGATCCAAACAATAGGCTTTGTTGATGAGCTCAATACAATTGATTTAAATCTTGGTTTCTCAAGTAGTATCCACAGGAAAACTCTGGAATTCTTGGATTTGAAAATAGAGATAGTTGATTCACACATAAAGACCAAGCTATTCTGGAAAGAGACAGCAGAAAATAGTGTGCTCCATTCCACCAGCAATCATCCTAAACACCTCATCTGTAGCACTCCTTTGGGGAACTATTAAAGGCTGGGAGAAACTGTAGAAATGATGAGGAATTTGAGGAAGAGAAGAAAGTCATGATAGATAGGTTCCTTTCACGGGGCTGTAATTCTAAAATGTTGAAGGCAGTATGCACCAAGGTTGACAAGCTGAAAAGAGAAGGCCTTTTAATTTCAGTTAATAAGCTGAGAACTGAAACTCAGCCTGTGAGATTCATTACTATGTATAGCAACCAGGTACATAGCGTCTGGTTTTGCAAAAACACTGACATGCATTAAATACACATGCAGTAATAGCATGATATGTGACAGCCCATCTGGGAATTACCTTCAGGAGGAGCAAGTCCTTAAAGGATATGCTATGTAAAAATATATTATAGAACACACCTGATACAGGGACCGTCATTAAAATGGCAAGCTTTGTAACCTGTAACAACTGCATAGCCTGCAAATTGAGTAAAAATGTTCAGGTTTCAACATACCTGGTAGTAATTAGGAATTCAGTCCATGAAAGGACCTTACAAGCAATTTTGATTTTTGTGTTTACATCCTGAAATTCCCCTGCAATTTGTACTGTACTGGGAGCACTATACAGAAGGTACAGACACTGGTGTTGGAACACTAGAGGGCAATTGCCTGAGGTGATAGACAATATTCAGTTGCAAGACATTTCAGGGATTTCCATGCAAGTAACAACTGCCTCCTACAGTTTTTTGCATTTGATCGAGTCACTGTTAACATCTGAGGGGTGACAGGGTTCTGGCACTTTGGAGGATAGAATCTCGGCATATAATTAACATTGGTACTTTACCCCTGGTCGGTTGAATCTTGATGAGGAAATGTGTGTACATCTGGGCTAAAGAATTTATGATTGATGTTTTAACACATTTTAATGTCTAGACTGTGTCAAATCTGTAATGTTAACTGCAAATCCACATCTACTTTGGCTGACATCCCACTTTTATTCAAAGAACGGTAGTTACTCTTATCTTTTTGAATTATGTTTTTACACTGGTTTACTGGGGAGCACGTGAGAGCCAATAGGCAACTTCCTACGCTAAGCAAGAGCTTTTCCTGTTTCCATTGATCTATTTTGTACTCTTTTTTGAATTTGCTTGATGGGGTAATTTGCTGTAAACACCAAATGGCACTTTGTATTACCAGGACAGGATATTGAGTAGGAACAATTTTGGTTTTCAGATTATGTTAGTAATTCTTGCGTTTCCAACTCTGGATCACAATATATGTATACAGTTTCTTCCCTGAAACATTTATAGTTTGTAATTTGGAGTTCTTACTTTGCTTCAGATGTATTTTGACCCACCGTTTTTTGGTGAGACTTGCCCGGGGGGGCGTTAAGGAGCAGATATTCACTAGGACACAAGAATGATGATGAGTTACCATTGCTTGTCTTATGTATGACATTTATGTAACATCCCTATGATGATGCTACTTGGGGGTTTGCATATGTTACTCGAATAATTTATGCATTGAACATGCTTTTGAATTCTAGTACTGGGCCCATGTGGACAGCATTATCCTATGTTTTATTTATCAATGTGTGAGGTATACTTTTTTTCTGTACTTTCTGTGAATTTTTTTCATTTCCCGGAATTTATAGAATGCTGGTACTCTCTGATGACGCAAGTTAGGGGGAGAATAAAATAACATATAAAAGAAAAATTACCTTAATGCTGCGGTGCTCCACCTCCAGTGCAGGCACAGGCTCCCAACCTGACCTGCAGCCAATACTTATGCTGCTCAGAGCAACATCAGGATTGGGTTTGAGTGCCCAGCCAGGATGCTCCCAGGCAGACTGGGAGCCTGAGTCTGCTCTCTCCAGCCCGGAAACACAGAGCTGGGCTGGAAGGACTACACTGTGCATGTGTGTTTGGCCGGCTCGAGATGGTCAACCAAACACACATGTGCTCTAAGGGGAGTGCACAGTTCACTCCACTGATCCTTGTCACAGTCGGTGGTCCCGCCACTTTTTGTACAAAACGATATTAAACATAGTTTATTATTGTTCTGTATTAAAGGGTTTGGAGGTCCTGCTGCTGGGAGGGGGTGACGCCCCTTCGTCCTAGTGGAGGAGCCACCCCTGCTTTTTATGCTTTTTATTGTTTCATTCTCAATTATATAACTTCAAGGGGACATGAGAAATGTTGACACCCCCGGTTGCCAGTGAATCTAAATAGGTTGAACAAGCCCACTGGGGCATTACTGAGTAATTCTCATTGTGCATATGCTAATTTAGTGCATATGTACACTGAAAGACATATCACTGATGCCAACAAACAAGCCCTGGGAGCTTTATAAGGTGACTCATGCATACACAGTATTGATAAATCCCAGTCAGTCAATGTTAGAACTATAAGTGAAATGTGACTTGTGCATTTGTGTACTGTAACAGTAGTATGCATCTCCCTTTGTAGTTCCTTGAAAACAATTAAGATATATAGAAAATAAAGTGACTCATGCTGATAATGAAGCACTAGACGTTTAACAAAGTGATTTATGCAAATGTTAAGAACATATGGGGAAAGTGACTTGTGCATATACAGTAATACTACTAAAAAGCTGCCTTAAGGATCCCATATATAAGCAATAACTCATGCTGCATTATGATACACTGAGAGCTACATAGATACTCATGCATACACATTCTTACATAAAGTGGCAGAAAAAATGACTCATGCTGAAAGTAGAGCACTAGAAATTTCATAAAGTGACTCATGCTAACATTAAGGACATAAAGGTAAGATGGCCTTTACAAAGACAGTAATAGCACTGAAGGGCTAACTTAAAAATCCCATATGTGAGCAACAACTCATGCTCCAAGGTGATAGCTGTGGGCTACATAGATTAACCAATACATGAATGATATTGTTGACTCCCTGTTCCTAGATATTAAAAAATATTGGTACAATGACTTGGAGATATAGCTATACAAAACAATGCTACATAGCTATCTTCTTTGGTTGTATATGAACAATAAGAATATACAGGAGGATATCAAACCCCTCTAAATCCAGAGGGGTTTGATATCTGAAGTACGCAGAACAGTCATCGAGTGCAAGAAACGCTGGCATGACTGCAAACGCAGGACCAAGGAAAAGATGGCAAGGAACAGGAAGGCAGCACTGCAGACTGGAAGGGGGAGTCTAGCACACCAGGAGGCCCTGGACCACATGGAGGAGATGGTCACAGCCGTCATCCCTGAGGAGATCGTCACAGGGATTCAAGGACAGGACACCGCAGACTACCTGGAGACAACGCACATGAAGGGTAAGTCGCATGGGGAATTAAAATTCACAAATGTTAACTGCAAGCGGGGGGGATTCCGACCACAAAATGCATGGAAGTCAACATATACATGGAGTGGCATGGGTAAAGGGGCATGGCATTGGGGCATGGCCTGCACAGACAGAAGCTGGGGCACACCATTACACTACACCAACAACAGTCCCATGAGGGCATGCTGTCATGCCAACGATGGAGAAAAGGGAAAGCCACGACAGGAGGGAAGGCCACTACGTCAAACTTACATCCTGGCACTCGTCAGCCAACATACCTCCTACATTAACTAGGGCCCTATTAGCAATCCTCTAGCCAAACCGACAACTGCAATGTAACTGCGACAACAGTTGCCACTACCACCTCTGATCTGTGTGCAGCTCAAGTAGCCAATGGCAGTAACCTCCCCATGGATCATACACACCTAAATTAGGGGGTGAGGATGACAACTGCAACAATCCCCAGAAACAAGACAAAGGCCCCAGTACTCTCAAACGTCAATGCCCATAGTTGTCACAAACATCACCCAAAGTAAACAACAATAGGAGCGACACAGCACTAAGGACACACCCATGCTGCATATGTCAGGGTCCATCCTGTGCCTGGGTAACAAGGCAACATCCCAAATGTCATAATGCTCAGACAACAGCATTGAGGAGGGGACACAAGTAACTGGTCACTGAAATACACCTGCACAGTCAGAGGATGAAATAGGACACTGATACGACTATCAGGGCAATCCAATGTAACACACATTACCCAACATCAGCAGGACCCATTAACAATGTCAACATCCATATCGGATCATAACATTGCCATGCATAGGATATGCCACATGTCAATTACATTTAAGTCGATGTGAACTATCAGGGATTGGGACAGGTCCAGATTGTTAAGTGTGCTGCCAGGGCCATCAGAACACCCACAGCCAGTGAAAGGTCTCACCATGAGAATGGATGTACACGGAGGGTCGAGTAAGAAAAGAAGGTGGCAATTCTCTATTTGGCTAAAATCAACACCTAGAGGCGATGAGGCTGACAAGTCTAATAACTCAATAACATACATGTGACACACAGGTGGGCCATAGGCCTGAAACAATGCCCATCTGAAGGACTGCAGATATTAACACAAAACAAGATCACAAAGTGAATTCATCAAAAGGCAGGCATGTCACATCAAAATTGCCACAACACAGACACACTAATTGTACCCTGTTTCATTGCAGAGGAAGATGGATCTCCTGCCGATATGCCTGTCCCAGATTTCCCTGATGACATGGATGACGAGCCAATAAACATTCCCCAGGAGACTATTCAAAAGGTCCTTGAAACCCTCCAGACCCCACCTTCTGTCACAAGGAAGAGCACAGAACAAGCAGCCATCGCAGAGGAACCACCCACCACCCCAATTGTAAGACCTGCCAGCTCCAATACAGCTGAGGACTCAGACGACACTGGCACCAGCTTTGAGAGAACTGTAGTTGGAGTACAGTGGGAGCTGGCCAAGGAGGTGCAGGTGGGGATGCAAAATATGGCAGCCAGCCTTGAGGGGGTGCGTTCGTGCATGATGTCATTTGCAGATCAGGCAGCAGCTATGCAAGCCCTAACATCTATCTTGCAGGAACTGCAGAAAACCCAGAAGGAAATGAGCACAGTTGTAATACAGTTGACCCAACACCTACAACAGCAATCCTGTCAACGCGTGCATGAATGCAACATTGAACCCCTCAGGGCCCACCTGGCTGCCTACCATCGTGACGTGGCTGCTATTCTCAAGAACCAGCAGGCTCTCCTTGCAGCAGTACTGCCCTTAAGACCTTCACAGGGAGCAGCCACCGGGATGTCTGACTCCACGTCTTCTAACACTGAGGTGTGTGTTGCCCCTTCACAACCAAAAACAACAAGGACAACACACACATCAGAAGAAGAAGACATGGAACAGATCACATTCACAAGGAAAAGTACCCGGAAGCACTAGTCCCTGCCACATGGCCAACTATTACCAAAGTCCTGCGTTTTGAAACATGACAGTCTTACAACAACTGTACTCAAGCACTGTTCTGCTAACCACTGTATATCTTGTCACCCAGCCCGGTGATTGTCTCTCTCCTACTCATTGGCTAAGTCTGTCCCTCTGCACTGTCTGAAACAGCAACCCCAGCATGACAAAAGCATTTAGGTAAACCCTTGTGTTGGATCACAATGGAAGATATCACTATAATGGACTCACAATCATGGACAATGTACATATAGCACTACAGCACTTTTCAATAAATAGCACTCACACAACAAATCTGTCTCTGGGTAATGTGACATATCAACTGTGCAGTAGATAACTGAAATGTGCCTACTGTCAAATTACGTAGCTTGTCAATACAACTGTCCAGATATTATGTAGTTAGAGAAATCTGCACAGTGACCATTATTGCATCATACTCTGCCCATCCTGAGGGAATAATCTGATGAAGTGAGAAACCATAAACCACCATGCTGTGTAGGACAGAAGAATGCTTCCTCAGGGGATAAGTAAGTCATCAAATAGTGCCCGCTAAATGTTGTTAACATGCAAAAATAACACAATAAACATGCCACACTAATCTAAGTAAATACAAAAAAAACTGCACAAATGAAGGTGTCTGAGTTAACATACAAATAGATAATCATGCCGAACTGTGTCACAAATGATTTATGAGGGTCATGAAGACAAGAATACAAGATTGCCAATGAGAACTCATCTTATAAGGGTGTGCATGATCATCACACTGCAGTCAGACCTAAAACTGTTTCCCCAATATCAAGTCTGCAAGCACTGTTAGTGACTTTGAAAACACACTTATCAACAGAAACACATTGGGAACAATATTAACTGTGATTGGTGGTTGCAACAAAGGGTAGACACTTTGCAAGGTAGCTCTGGGCTAGCTGCCAATCGTATAGCTCAGTTGGGATTTGTTTGTAGCATAGGACACAGATGTTATAGTACAAAATTTATGTACACTGAATCCAAACCCACGATCAAGTACCATTCAACACATACTATTAAGGGGTAACCAAATATTTATTAAAGCTAACCATAGATGAGGAAACTGAAGGAAAAATCTTACCTACCCTAATCTACCCTGAATACTCATTACCCACAACTGTCCCTAACTAACCTAAGCTACACTTACTAATCACATGTAACAAAACATTCTAAACATCTACCCCCCACCCCACTTATGAGACGGGACACATTGAGGACAACACATACTAACCTAAACACATACTATACTATCCTAAACAAATATATACTGTATATATATATCTATATATATTTTTTTTTACACACAAGAACCCCAACATAGCCCCTCACCCACCCACCCACACATGTAATAAGTCAAAAAAGAAACAAGCAGGACCCCCTACCCCCCACCCCCACCCACTAACACTAACTAAACTAACAGCCTATACTAACCTAACACTAAGCCCCCTAAGCCCACTAACTATAAGAACAAGGAAAGAGGAGGGAGGAGAGGGTATCATGTCCATCAAATCAACTGTCTAGAGGTTGGCCCTCCGGAGGGTCCTCTTTATATCCTTGACCTGCCGTTTAATGTGCAGCACGTCCCGGCTCAGGTGGCTCACCTTGAGCAGCACTTTGTCCATCCTATGTTCAAGTCTATTGAAGGCTGCAGGGTCAACAGCTGGAGCAGTGGCAGTGTGGGTACCGGTGGAGGAGGTCTGTGTGGGCTGTCCTGCACCAGTGGCAATGCTGTGGCCAGGAAGTCCAGCAGATGTTGGATCAACAGTGGCAGCTGTGGGTAGGGCCACCTGGCTCTGATTGGTGGTTGTTTCTGTGGTGGTTGTGGTGGGCAAAGTAGGCCCACCCTGTGGGAAGGCTCGCCATGCCCCAGAGGCACGTTCATGGCGATATCGACGCTGAAATTCACGGACCTGGTCTGGAGTCATGTTAGCTGCTGTGAAGACAAATGCAGATATGCTACATTAGTAACTGCATTGTGTGAAACGGCACAGCAAGTTAATCAGACATTACATCTAATGTACTTGTAACAGCTCATATCACGATACAGAGCACTGAATGTCCCTGAGGAAGTATATGGCAGCCAAGACAACAAAGGTGACATCACACAAAGCACATCCATAACCCACAAGATTGGTAACAACTGGCTTTGACTTGCAATCTGAGTTCTGACAGTTAACATCTAAGAATCATGCTGCATATCCTCCACCAAGAGCTGGGCTACAAATGTCAGTGTACGGAAAGCAAAACTAAAGCCACATGGTCTGCAAGTTGTAACTGGACTTTCCAGTATGGTACCAAGTGCCAAACCTGAGTGTGTATACTAGTATGCAACCAAACCATCACTTATTCACAGGTATGTGTAACATACTGGTAGCATCAATACTAGGTACCCCATTCACAAATCCATGGCCGTGTTTGAGGGGGGGCGGTGGATACACAACTATAATTTGCCAACAACACGTACACCGAGGAGTGTATAGGCAACTCCACACATGTTTGTCTCTACAGACACACCACAGGTAAGGTCTATCTACAATTTGGAGTCAGCAAACCCTAGAGCACTCATAGGGTCAGACATGTCAGGAAATTCAGAACTTAGTACACAACATATACTTCCAGTGAGGCCTGACTTACATCAGACACAGAGTTGCTAGAACACCCATGATGAATTGCATGCACACCTAGGCCATTACACTCAGGTTACACAGACCTGATGCACTACATGTGGAAGTACATGCTGCTAGGAGGTTCTACCTACTGTTTCAAACTTACGTAGGTAAATAGTGAAGCAGATGTCTATTGGGAAGCTATTAGCTCCACCAATCTTAGAGAATGTGGGGCTGACAGGCTGACTAAATAGGGGCTGACTTCCATTGCGACTCTTGGTGATACAAGTGTCAGACACATGACTATCCCCTGTACTCACAGTGGGGCCTACAGGGATGTCCTACAATCCCTACATGATACCATTGGATACGCATTGGCAAACTCAAAACATGTGAGAACTGCATTCCCACTCATGGAACAAGTGAAAAACATGCCCAACGCATCACACCTTGCTATGCGTCCAACTCACACGAGTCCATAACCAGCAAACACAACACATAACAGACATATCAACACTTACTGGAGTGGTCGGGGTCCTCAAATGTCGCCACGTCTCCCACAGTGCAGGGTGCCGGTCCACCTGTAAGGTATGGAAGGAAGAAATGTGCTCAAAATCTGCGCACAGTGCAACAATTTCATGATCATTTACAATGTGTAGGCTGAATAAGGACATGGCAGCCATTCAGACATGATGGTATTGCATCTGATATTTCACGGCCAACTTATACATAGCATGGGTCTCCTGTGACAGTTACACACATATCTGCACACATACATTGGCCCTAACTATCATGTGGTTGCAAACTTGCCCCATAATTGGTGAGCACTAAAAAATATGGAGTGTAATCGTCTCATCATGTGCATCCAAGAGAAACATCCAGCGCCTGGTTACTTGAGGACTGCATTACCAGTCAAACATGCCTTGTGGCCATGACACATTTATTGCACATAGGCCCAATGTACAGAGGGAGGGGCAGGGACTCCTGTAAGCCATCCTGTTGTTACAGTATAGTCAATTGATGTGGCCCAGCTATGGTGATTTGCACCAACCATGGAGATGTGAAGCCATGTGCATACACTTGGACTGCCATCCATATTTGGATTGTGGCTCAACTAATTCCAACAAACATCTTAAGATGTTAGCTAAGGGCACCTTACACCTTTTCACAATGTTTTCAAATCATGAACTGACATGCATCCAAAAAAGATCAAGAAACCAAATAATCCCACACATTCATAGTACTTCTGTAAATGCTTTCCTTCCACACTCACCAGACTAACATGAGACCAATGTTTGAGCCACTTTGCTATAATCAATTGACGTGAAGGCAGCACTCATTTTCAGCATCATGCAGTGATTCTAAAGTCAGTCTAGCAATTGCGTCAACATAGTTGGCCTAAATGTTGTTACATCTGTACTTCTCTGTCAATAATACCCTATATAGACATGATTGGCTCCTATTTTGTTAGCTGTGCTGACAAAAAGGCCGCACCAATTTCCTTCATGGTAAAGTTACCTGTAAGTTTGTTCAGCACGTGCTACCTGACAGCTAACAATTGTGATCCTTGCCATAGTGCATCAATGATCCCATTATACTTCCCCAGCATTACACACAGTCATCAAGTTAGCTGGCAGACATTGCACTAATCCCCTGATGTCACTACAGAGCATTTAATCGTGCACATTAACAATTGTCGTACTCACCAACAGTGCCACCAATCATGATTCCCAGGTGGTCCAAGAGATCCTGCTCCCTGGTGATGAGGTCAGCCCACCGGTGCTTCAGCTGGTGGTCACTCCTCTGGTTGGCATACACACGCTGCAGGTGATGCAGAACCTTTCCCCACCGGATTCTGCTCGCCTCTGTCGGGTACCCCTGTATGACCCTGCCTGGATCATGAGTGGCAAGAAATGTGTCACCAGCCAGATGAAGACCCCCAACTCCTCTTCCCTCATCCTGCCAAGACGTGGCCTACCAGACATACTTATAGTTGAAGACAAGGAATAGGGGTAAAAGAAATAGAAAGGGGAAATGGGTGAAAGTAGGGGTAAAAAGATAGACAAAAAGTAAACCTAAACACTAAAAGAGCCCAACTATCCCCAAACTAACACTACCCACAACAGACTCCCACAAACAAGAAATACACAAGATAAATGGACAAATGTAGACAAAACACAGTAGTACAGTATACACAAACAATATTTATTTCACAAAAGGACTTTACAGATAGCACACAGGACAAATAAAGCACAAAATCTCTGGACAACACTCTCTACACAGCCACACAGTCTAGAAGGATCATAGACTGCAAAGTGAAAGTGAAAGTACACCCACTGTACATGATCTGTAAACAGGATATCCTATTACATCACTTCCTGTATGAAAAGTCCCACCTTTTTTGCATTATGCGTCATTTTTTGTTGCACAAAACTGTATTTGCATCATTTTATTTGACGCACAGACGTGAATATTAACCCGCATCCACATAATGATACATGGACTGTACAAATATCTGGATGCGGGCTAAATTTCACTCCTGTGCGTCAAAAAAAATTACGCAAATACAGTTTTGGTAAACAAAAAATGACGCACACCGCTAGGGACGTCAAAATTACAGTGCATTAACTGGTTTGGGGCATTTTTACTTGTTTTTTGGTTATTTTACATTTGGAACACATGAGAGATTGGCTAATTGAAGACAGTATGGTGTTGATGGTGTATGTTCACATGTGTGACATCATACTGCAGTGGAACATCATCCACTATACCCTTCACAGTATGTTTACAGTTGGCTGACGTCATAGATGGTCATAAGTGTGGCCTACATATATGTGTGGCACAAATTGTGCATGTTTGTCATAAGGAGAGAATAGAAATGGGACGCACATATGTACAATACCTAAATGCCTTTGGCTCAAAGTGTGTGCTTTGACAACTAATGTGTTGGTTGACCAAGTGTGTGTATATCACATGAAGCATTATTGTACATATGGTTGTATGAATGTGATGTCCATGTGTCCAATCCTAAGATGCAAGTCAAATTTGGAATGAGCAAGGGCATGTGTTAGTCATACATGTAACAATACCCGTAAAGTATACTTCCAAGTTTTAGGGTCACGTAGACACCACATGTGACATAGCATGCACCAGATGGATGGCAGACGCATGTTCATGTCAATGGTCCACATTTTCTACATCCTATGTCCTAGAGTACTGGTAAGAGCTTTCTAGGCACTAGTTGATGAATCCCACAGTGAGTCATACACATGCGTTGAGGAACTGGGTACCATGTTGTTTGCACAGACAGACAAGGGTCAATCTCATATGTATGATGACACCACAGTTGAGGCCATAGACGTAAGCCCCAACTATCAAGGGGCTGTGGTTGACCAGCATACAAGACAGCACGTGTCCACATATTTCCAGTGATCAATTGCACATAGGTGTCTTGTTCATGTGTGTGGTCCAATGATGATCTTGTAGATTGTTTGGGGTGTAATTTGTCACAGTTCGGACCAGGACTCATCATGAGTCAGTGGCAGCTATTCCTGTAACAACTGAGTATCCTTTGTTGATCAATGTGAGTAAAGTAGATGTGGACATGTGAACCAACATGTGGATGGTCCCACCCTGTCACTAAAGACGTGTAATGAGACAGTCAACAAGGAAACCTTGGTGTGCTGAGTGAGATAATGTCTCAATTGTCATGTTCCAGAAGGTGTCATTACAACATTTGTACACAGGTTGGCCTCTGCACTTCCCACTGCATCTGGGAACATCATAGCCTCTGTACTGTTTATTCTCGCAGCTATTCACCACACACAGCCCATTACTATGTTGTGCGCACTGTGATGCTGTGATTGAACTGTCATGGTTCTGACATTTGTGTATTATTCATGTACATTATCAGAGGTTGCTGGTTGCGCTGAAAGCCCCATACCCAATCCCTGCCTATGACCCTGGGACACTGTCACACTTTGTCATTCATGCATATATGCAACCCAGACAAGGGATGGGCCATGAATTTTGCATTTCCAAGAGGATGTAACTCAAATGGTACAGTTAAAAGGCAGATGATGCTATACAATGTATTTGGGTATACATGGAAGAAGCCCATGCCCAATGCCCCCTTGATGAATGGGAGGTTTTCTTACGCACGTGTGGTACATATGTAGACACAGGGATACTTTAGTGTGACGCGCAGACAGTTGCCAGTCAGGCTGACAGAATGCAAGGTGATTCAGGAGCCAGCTACTGGACAAGTTACATAATCAGTGGTCTGACTGAGACTGTTTGGAGGACAAACTAGACAGTTGACATGTCAAACTGTGTACGTCCTGTGTTTTTGAAGGTGACAAATGAACCCAAGGGCTGTGTTACACGGCTTAATTAGTATCAATGGTTGACGGTGTATTTGACATAATGGCAACTCCTATGCTGTTCCATGCATCATCAGGGGCAGTGCTTTTTTAAATGGGTGGTGGGCATGGAGGTGATCACAGGTGTGGGCTGCATCTGTTTCTCACCAGTCCTGTAGGTGAGACTTGCATTCTAAGGTCCAACAGACATGTTCACAAGGGGAAGCAATCTACATGTGCTAACAGTGCTTTGAAACTAGAAGACAGTGTATAAACTGACCTGACGTCCATTCAGTCAGATGTTATATGACAATGGCATACCTTAGGAAAGGGTGTAGCACACTGGTTTTCTAATGTTGGTCTGTGAGTGTAGAGGAGGTATTATCAGGGTACACATCTTAGTATTCCAGGGACCTCTTCCGACAGGTGGGTTGTGACCAGGTGCATGGGTGTGTCAGGAGTTAGGAAATGGGCTGAAATGCATGGAATGTCATGTGCGCAATGCATGTCATATGTGTGGCACTTGTGCTGTCTATGTTCTGCTTCTATGGAACTCTAGTCACAGATATTCCTTGCAAATATTGGATGCAGTTGGACTAACTGCTGTCAAGGGTCTTGTCATACATTCCTGTTAGTGATGCCAAAACACATTGACTGCCTCATGTATGAGGGTTGTTTTCCCCTTATTGTGTGATGGTGTCATAGTTTTGTCCCATATGCTGCGTTGGACCTTGCTTTCAACATGTATGTGTGAAATAGTTGTGGTCCTCTGCTATTGGCCTTCAAAGGAGATATGTACATGATATATGTCATTAAGAGTGTGTGTGTATGTGACCATTGTATGTTAGGCATCACATTAGCTCTGGGATGTTCCGTGTCCTACTCAGTATCTCAGCAATGCTCCATGAGGCAACACTCTTATTCTGATAAGTAGAGATGAAGGTGTGCAAAAAGGAATAGCCAGACCATGATATGGTGATTAGAATAGGTGTTTATTTAAATTAGTTATCTAAAGTGGTGAAGGTGATCATATTCAGAAGAAATTATTTACAATCTGTTGCTGCCTGCGTATACCAGCAGCTGTGTTCTGTAGTTCCCCCTCCTGTTGCAGGCCATCATCCTCCTCTTCCTCCTCTTCAGGCATGTGTGGCTCTGGTTCCAGGAGGGGAATGTTTCTTCTGATACAAATGTTGTGCAATATTGCACATGTGAGGATGATCCTACAGACCATCTCTGGGGAATATAGGAGGCTACCACCAGTGATGTCGAGGCAGCAGAACCTTGACTTGAGGATGCCGAAGGTCCGCTCGACAATGCTGCGTGTCCTCCAATGGGCCTCGTTGTATGCGCACTCTGCAGCTGTATTTGGGTTGCCAAATGGTGTCATAATCCATGGCTAGATGCTATACACCTGATCAGCTGCAAGAGAAAATGAATGGGATCATGTTGATGTAGCTGGCACTATTGAAAAGACCTTTAATGGCAGTAGTTGTCTTGTGTTGTCTGTGACTCTTTTGTGTACTAATGTGACATTGTATGCTTGTAGGCTGTACCATCTGCATTGTGTTGTGTCCTTGGCAGAACAAGTGTTTGTCTGCTAACCGTTTGTCAGCAGTATATTTTGGGATTTGCAATACAGTGTGCCCTCCCTAGCATTGTGACTTGTAATACAGGTGTCCATGTATCTTCACTGGGGGTGAGAGGATAGTTCCATGCACAGTTAAAATTGAAAGTGTTGGTAACATGTTCATATCAAAGTACCCTGGACATCCCATACCTTGACACTTATGCAATGTATTATTGTAAAGGTCATTGGGACACTTATAATTTGCAAGGTGACATTTAGGCAACCACACTCATTGACGTCTTCACATTAGGCTGTACAGTAGTTTCAAATGTGTGACAGGTTCAATGGTGACTTAAGAAACATGGCTAGTGATGTCACGACCTCAGTGTGTTCCTGTTGACATGTTGCTGTTGTGGTGTATGAGTTGTGTGTCCTAGAGGGTTGCTGTGCAGTGTGTATATCAGTAGGTTTTTGTACTTACCAACAAGTAGTCGATTGCCATACCGTCCATCCTGGAAGTGTTCATTGATGGTGCGGTGACGGAAGATGTATGAGTCATGTACACTCCCAGGATATTTAGCCACAATGTTGGTGATCAATCCCTGGTGATCGACTATGGCCTGCACATTGAAGGAATGTGTGTGCTTCCTGTTGCGGTAGAGGTGTTCAGTTGCAGCAGGTGGCACAAGGCGTACATGTGTGCAGTCGATTGCACCAAGGACGTGTGGGAAGTCACTGATTGCGTAGAACCCCTGTTTTGTTTCCTGCTGCTTCTGTAGTGTGTTAGGGAAGCAGATGTGGCGGGGTGTCAGTCGAATTATGGCATCCAGTACTTTGGGCAAAAAGGCAGAGAATGATGGTTGTGATATTCCGCCAACCAGGGCACCAGTTGTTTGGAAAGAGCCACTTGCCAGCATGTGAAGTACGGCAAGCAGCTTGGTTTCTGTTGGGATGGTGCGGGGTGTCACCAAAGTGGGGGCCAACTGCAGTTCAATGTTTCGCAGCAGCTGCTGAATGGCCTGCCAGTTCAACCGGTACCTCTTTATGATGTCGTGTTCCCTGAGTCCCTAAAGGGTTGTTCTTGGGCGGAATATCCTCTCCTGCCTTCTGCGCTGCCTTTGGGGTCCCTGCTGGTGTTGTTGTAGCTGCTGTTGTTGCTGCTGGGCTCTGCGTCTGCGTGCACGCTGGATTAGAATCACCTCCATGTCTCCCTGTTGCTGCTCTGCTGCTCTGCTGTTTGTTCTGTGTGTTCTGATTAAATACAGGTGTGTTTGCCCCATTTTAACGCCCGCCCTGACCCAGGCATTAATTTTTTAAGCAAATCGGGCTGTGCGTCATTTTCTGGCTCCGCCTCGTTGCCGTGTGTCATTTTTGCCCGAAAGCATAAATACGACGCACGGCCGTTTAAGCCATTTTTTGGACAGGAACGCCTACCTTGCATATAATTAACGCAAGGCAGGTTGCCGCATCTAAAAAATGACGCACACAGAGGAATTTTGTCGTCCGCGGGCTCGGGCGTCAAAGTTTAAATACGGGGCAACGTTTGCGCTGAGTGTGCGTCAAGATTTTTGACGCACAATCGGCGCAGACGGAGTATAAATATGCCCCTAAGGGTAAAATAGCCTGGTGAATGGCAAACAAGCGTAAACCTACACAAAAGTGAAAATGTACCTTTGTTAATTAGGTCCATAGAGATTAATTTGATTCATTTCATTATTGACATAGTAACAAGCAAAATATAAACCCAACCTGAAAAATGAACTGATGCTGTTAAATAATAATTGCTGAGCATATTTCGTTAAGAGACTCGAGACTCCCATTATTTCTGTCTTGGAGGGGCTCTTTCTGCTTTACCGTAGCACTTCTACATTGCTGTTCGTAGGAACGGCATGAAAGTATGAGCAATCTAATCACGGGGAGGAGTGATGTGCACATGTGTAGTACAGTAAAATGTTTGCAAATAAACCCCAAGGGTTTAATTAATCTCACAAGCCCTACAAATCATGACATTCTATGGAGACGTACTGGCAGATTTTCTAAATTGAGATAACCTTTTATAACATTTGCAAGGCCCAATTACCTTGCATCTTTATGGCTTTGCCATTTTTAAATGCATCAAAAGAAATTTTCAGTTAATTTCTGAGATTTTGATATTTTACGACTCAAAGCAGCAACTGCAGTTTAGAAATGCAATTGGGATGGATAATGGCGGGAGTAATTAAGGTAAAACAACATCCCCAAACCCTGATGTATCATTTTACTCATTCTCCCATGCAGTCCAGAAATGCGGTCGCTGCACTTGCGTTTTGCGAAGCAATGCATTTTCCAATTACTGTAGCTCTCCGCAGCTCAGAATTTACATTTACTACTGTTCTTATTAGATCCAGTTCTATTAATGCTGGTCACTCAGTGTCATTTTAGACACAATTTGATAGCCCTTCTCTGGGACAGACTTGAGTGATGAGTTTTCCTGTCTGTGATAATAATCCGCATTTTATCATCATACGGGGCCAAATGTACTATTTACTGGTCACAAAATACTGGTAACACAGTTTTTTTCTGAGCAGTACATATTTTTTACCATTAGGTCAGTACATAACAACAGAATTAGACTGAGTCAAAATCCAAACGACCTAATTAATAATATTCATAAGGCAAGTCTCAACGTGAGACTCAATCCGATTGGCCACTCTCTGGGGATGATGGCCTTCACTGATCAGCAGGCCTTCATATGTGCTATTGGATTTCAATATAGCAAACTTTTTTTTAAAAGTGAAGCCCCGTTTCCTTAGAGGAGAAACACTCATTCATATTTGTCCTTTACACCTAAATGAGCTGTTAGTCGCATATCACATATAAATGCCTTCGATTCACTGTAACACAAGCCCCGTACATTTTTTACATTTGTTCATTACAATACTCTTTCGTACAGAAACTCTTTCAAGTAGATTGATTGCTTCGTCAAGAGCAGAAGTCATTGGAACTGCATGAGGGCAACACACAAGATAGGTCTTACAACACTACCTACCTACACACATAAGTATGTCCTTCTGCTAACAATCTCACCAACACATGAATCAGGATTTTTATCATTTACTTTCTAATTTCTGAACACTGTATATGGAAATGTATTTTGCAATGTATTTTATTTGTAATTAAGTATAACCTAGTTGTTTATACTGTTACAATATATACCAATACATTTCTTTTAAATGTTTTAAGGCCCTATGTTGTTGTCCTAGCCTCAACCTGCCAAAGCATTGACTTCTGCTGCTAGCAGTGCACTAACACCCAGGCTGGGACCACAAAGCAGACCAATGGTAAGTTTAATATCTGCTCCTTTGTCAAAGACTTTAACCTCTTTATTTATTACAGAAAGGGTAGTTGTATGTCTTTTGTCACACACCTCTGTTGGCATCACAGTCAATATCTCACCCTATTTTTCAAATCTTATATATTAACAAATTAACCTTAATATGGTAAATGTAAGGGTAGCTGTATAAGATATCTGTTAGGCCTTGTTTTATCTTGCAGGATAACTATCTTTGTTGCCGTCAAAATGTGTATTGAATTCATGAACACAGCATCTTCTTGTATGATTTTCAATGACTTATTCCAATATGTGTCTTGCACTCCTTTCGACTTGTGTCATACAACAGTCCCTGGTGTCCACCTTCATAAAATTCACAACAACACATAAGGGGGCATCCTGGAAGCTGCTATTAGGCCTCCCATAATGCCCATTAGGTACGTTTGAGAAACTGTGATCTTACATTTTGCATCTCATCATTACACCACTCACTAGCTCATTTCTTCCTAGTTTTTAAGCTTATTGTTGGAAAGGGCCGTCTCTGCAGGGTCACCCCCAAACTCTTTGTCTTTCTCCCTCCACTTTTTGACTAATTTGTTTTTGCTGGCCTTAGGATTTTGTGCACTTTACAACTGTTAACCAGGGCTAAAGGGCATCTGCTCTCTCAAACATGGTTTGATTGGCAGATACTCAAATGGCATATTCAATGTACTTAAAGGTCCCTAATAAAGGCCTGTAAATTAAATGATACTAGTAGGCCTGCAACATTGCTTGTGCCACCCTCTTACGTGGCACCTTAAAAAATGTCCCAGACCTGCCATAGCAGCCTGAATGCAGTGTTTCTCTGCCATGTCGACTTGGCATTTAAAAAACCTTGCCAAGCATTAAGCGCCCCTTCTATTACATATGTCACCCCTAAGGCAGGCCCTAGATAGCCCATAGGGCAGGGTGCTATGTATTGAAAAGGAAGGATATATACTTTTAAGTTTTACATGCCCTGGTAGTGAAAAGCTACCAAATTCATTTTTCACTACTGTGATGTCTACCCCTCTCATAGGATAACATTAGGTGGTGTGATCGGGGCAGAACGGAGCATAGCAACATTTGCACATACATAGGTTGGGCCTTGACTCTTCACAATAGGCCTAACAACTCTTTATTGTCACTCCAGTGAGCTTAGTGTAAGGGAATGGGAGGAAGGGGATTCCTTGCACTTCAAAGCCACAGTCTAGATTTTTTCTCCCACCTTCCAGAACCAGAGTATCAATGTATAACCACTGGACTTCAAACACCACCACTTTTGAACCTGTGGATACTCTGCCAGGAAGAAGGACTGCAGTGCTTTAGTAAGGAATGCCACTCTGCTGGATTGCTACCCAGCTGGGCTCCTGCTGAACTGTACTGACCTGCTGCCTACTGCCCTCCATGCCTGGGTGAGAAGGACTGGACCCACGTTACTTGAACCCAAACTCCAAGGGCTAGCTGACTAGACTACTGTTGTATGAAGACTCAGGTACACAAAGACTTCTATTTCACCTGCTACAGCACTTGGACTATGTTAACTGTGAGTCATACCCTGTCAAGTGGTGCCAATCTAGTCCTGGGCCATTGGAAGTAGGTATAAAATGCAGCTCCATTCAAATCAATGCATTGCCATTGCTGCACTGATTGAAACTGACGCATCGCCCCCTGCCGCATGGATGAGAACCGGTGCATCAGCCCCATTGCATGTATTGGAGTCAGGGAATTGCCTCTCCCATGCATGTTGACCTCAGCACATAGCATTCGGAACCCCCACATCCGGAACCAAAAACATTGCCTCTGTTGCATGTAGAAAAGTGATGCATCTTTGCTACTGTGTAGAAAGAATCGATGCATTAACTCCAATGTGCAGATCAACACAATGCATCACGTCAGTCTGCTCCCCGCAACATCAACGTCAATGCAACTAGGACTAACGTACTTTTGTTCAGTTGGCCTCATTGGGTCCCTGTAGCTGGCCTACGCTCCATTGCGGGTGGCCTGAACTCTTGACTTTGTCTCAGTCTGGCATGACCAGATATCCCCAGTTGGGGCGTCCTGTTTCTATGCTCTATTTCACACTTTATTCTTTAAAAGATCATATCTCAAGTTCTACCTATTGTTTTTTTTTGCCGTTCTGGTCTTGCTTTTTTTATTAAATTGAGTTCTATTTTACTAACCAGCTGTGGTATCTTTTTGTGTGGTGTGTTCACTTACCACATTGCCTCTTAAGTTAGGCCTGACTGCTCTGTACCAAGCTACTGGGATGGGGGGCTTAGCACAGGCTAATATAGAGTATTTTTATGACTTACTGACTAGGATTGTGGTTCCTGCTTGAACAAGGTGCATATCTCTGCCAACAAGAAACCCAATACTCAATAATCAATTTTAGAAGTATATTTTATTGTGCTGTATATCCCCTTGTTTGTATCTCTAATGTCTTTACATTTGTGGTCATGATGGCTTCCATATGTTTATAATACTTATTGAACCTATACCTTATCTCTATAGATGCTGAATATGGAGATATTTTGAAAACACAACTACGAGATCTAAGGCTCTACAGCTGACCTCACAGGGGATTTCTGAGAAACATGTCTCTGTAATTTCATCCAAGGATCAACCCTTAACTGCATATGCTGGTTTATGCTCACATAGTACCAATACTAGTTATTTGTAAAACAATGCTTCTTAAAGTACTGTGTTGAAATAGAGACACTTCATCTTTTGACATCTTCTTATTCCAAGTTCTGAAGACCTTGCACTGGATGATGCTGCTTAACCATCTACAACCAGAGGATACCAAGCAATCTGAGGAGATAATACATCCTCCTCAAGGCTACAATGTCAACAAGCAGCACTGCTCAGCAAGCAAAGGAGGAGAAGGAGCAGGAGCTGGAGAGAGCACCTGAAGTGAGAAGCAGGTATCTCCTATTTACTATTCTCCCCATACACAACCTCCCGGATGCCACCCCTCTCCACTCTGAACAATTTGCTGGCCATGACAGATGGCTACACATGTTGGTGGGAGGACTGGCATGGGCTAATGTGGCTTACTGGGAGGAACAGTTTTATCAACAACAATCAAATCTGTGTGAGGATATTCATGCAATGGAAGGCACTCTCTGTAAGATAGCTGCCTCTCTTTAAGGACTTCCTCCAGTGATTGACAGGCAGATCTCTGCCTTGAGTAATGTAAAAATAATAGGAAAGGTGCACCAAGAACCACTTCAAGTTTTTGGGGAAGAGAATGAAAAGCACCATGTCTTCGCCAGGAAGATGAAAGATGCAACAGGGAAAACATGCTAATGTATATATATATATATATATATATATATATATATATACACAAAACCTAGTGGCAGTTGCCATTAGGTAGGTATAGTTAGGACCTAGTTTCAAAAGAAAAAGCTTTTTTTGATTTGGCTACATCCTTGGCACCAGTTGACAAATGTCCATGAAATTCTCCCAATAACTTTTACACTCACTTCAGCTGCTATCTAGTTTCGGGTCAAACGAGGGCTGACAAAAAGGAGGGTCCCAAAACTAATTTTCCCCATTCATTTTTCTTTAGGGATTTTTAACAGCAGTAGCACCAAAACCACTGGATGGTGAATTACACTAAATTTGGCAGAAAGGTAGCTCTTGGTCCAGAAAGAGGCCTTTTTGTTACTTGGTGTAAGTCTGTTCAGTAGTTTTAGAGAAATCAACAAAAATACACATTTGTATATATATATATATATATATATATATATATATAGGGATACAAAGAATTTGTGACCCCTTCCGATCTCGTGCTGAAATTGGCTGCCAACACTTCAACAAAAAAGTGTTTGCAGCAATGTTGAGATTTGGCTTCAGCCGAGTCCCAGAAAAAAGTGTAAAAAAACAAAAGGGGCCAGGGTAGAGTCATCCTCACCCCTTAGCTCTAGTACTGGGGTCCCAGAGAGACACCCCAGGCCAAAAAATCATTTTTGTAAACATTTTTGCTGCGATTCACTGTGGATCGGGGGAAAGTAAAAAAAAAAATCATGGTATCCTGTGCTTTGTTATTCTCAAGCATCTAGGTAGACCAAGTCCCGGGGGAATTGTTAACTTTAATGCAGGGATGCCCACCCCCTCCGCAGCCCTGGGGACTGCCGTCTCCCCGGGTCCAAAAACATTATGTATGCGTGGGCCACCCGGCCCCCGGAGCTCCGGGGATCTCCACCTCCCTGGACTATTGTCAAATTCAATGTGGGGTCCACACGGCACCCTCTGCAGCCCTGGGAACTACCACCTCCCTGGAACCTAAATGCAATTTAATGTAGGGGGTCACGCATCCCTCCGCAGCACCAGGGACCACCACCTCCCTGGGGTTGTCATTAAATTCAATGCAGGGGTATGTGTGCCCACCTCCGCAGCCCCAGGGACCACCACTTCCCCAAGGCACTAAAAACAAAGCAGGAGGCTACATGCCACCTCCCCGGACTATACTAAAAGAGTGAAGCGGTCCATTTTGGACCTCCTAAAGCCCCTGGGAGCACCAAATATTTGGTGCTCTGCTTGTTGGAAGGGGACCGCACGCCCCTCTCAAGGAACCTCTGATGGCCCTGGAGACTGCCACCCCCAGGTCCGACTCCAACTATATCTTAGGGTGCCTATCCCCAGGGCACAGCTGTTTGCATTTGTTTTTTGGGAGCTGGCAGCTCCCACAAAGCAAAAGCAAACAAAGTCCGCTTTCTAACTTTGACAGCTGGCAAACAGCTCCTATTGTCAGAAAGCAGAGTTTTCATCTATCTTCCCTGCAGCAAATATGCGTGCTGGGATGACAGATGAAAACATTGCCCCCACAAGCAGGAAGCTGCTATTAAAAGCGCTTGGGGGAGCACTGCTGGCTTCTACAGGATGTGGGGAGCAGGCTAAGACCACAGGGGCCTTGAGGCTCCCCCTCACAGTCCTTTCACTCTCTTGCTTTCTCTCTCTCTTCCATCCCATAATGGGATGGAAGGAAGAGAGAGAGACATGGTCATTGCAATGGCCTTTCCACGCAATGACTTAAAAAAAAAAAGCAAGGAGCCACCTATGGTGTAATGGTTAGGGTCACAGACCCACACAATGAAAGTTGAGGGTTCTAGTTCAGGTGTGTCTGTGATCATTTTTATTGGCAACATCAAATCTTTAAGGTTGATAATAAAAGGTTATCCTACTCTTCTTAATTGACAAATACATTTTTATTTTCAATTTGTCATGAGATATCTCATTCTAAGTATTTCATTCAACATAGCCTAAACAACTCTCTCTCTCCTTTTCACTTTCTTTCTCTGTTTCTCTCCCTTTCAATCTCTTTCTCCCACTCACACACCTACTCAGACCCCTACACTCCCACTCACAGACCCACTCAGACCCTCATGTGCTTACTCACAGACCCACTCAGACACTCTCTCACCCACTCACATACCCACTCAGACTCTCACATATCCACCCACATTGAAACCCTCACGTACTTGCTCACAGACCCACACAGACACTGATGCACCCACTCACAGATGCACTAACACACTGATGTGCCCACTCTCACACTCAGACAGAAACTGTCAAACCTGTCAAACCTATTCTTACACCCAGAGGGACAGGCCACAGCCACCTCCCTCCACACACACCCAAAGGGCCATGCGCAGTGTGGAGTTGGGTGGTTAGGGGGGTTGGCTGCAGGATCAAGCTATTTGGATTAATGTATAGTAATTAAAATGATTTTACATTAAATAAACCCATATAAATTCACTGAAAAAAACAAAGGTTAAACATACCAAACCATAGAAATTCACCAGTTATGGTTAGAGTTCTCTCAAGTAACTATAACCCATGCCCTAAGGTAACTGTAACTCGTGCCCTTGTGACAAGGTGGTTCTAACCACCTAATATGCCCTGATTATTTTCTTTTTGATCACCTGGTATTTATTGTTTTACTGTGAGGGAGCCTTATAACCTGTGACTTACCCATGTTAAGCTCATGGTAAAATGGACTGTGTGTGGTTACTGCCAGTGTCTGACTTTTGAAATAAGGCTGCTGCGATGCAACAAGAATAAGAAGCACGTTGCTGGTTAAACGTGAACACGAGCGCACATGCATGTGCACCTGAGTGAGGGCTGTGCATGGGAGAATTCTGTCATGCACAGCCCAAGAACTGTGCACTTGTAGCCTGGCACAGAGGGGACTATGCAAGATTAAGTTGTGACCTGCAATAGTCCTTATATTGTGGGTGTACACATGGAGGGAAATTTAGTGTGTTTTACTGTCTTGACTGTAGTGACACTCCCTTATACTCCTATGGAAAATGAATGCCTTAGAGCACATCTACAGTTCACTTCAGAGTGACACCAATGTACACAGTAACCTAAGTGAAAAGAACCATTCAGTAAAGTTCAAAAGCACATCTGTATGGCTGATGGGTCATCCAGGAATATCATATGTCTCTGTCTCAGCACAGGATCAGAGCGAAGGCCTTTTGTGATCATGCTGGGCCTGGTTAATTACTTTCCTCTCCAGCCGCTGGAACAAAGGCCTCACCCATCAATGGAGGGTATTAACCATGCTTAAGTCAGCTCAGAAGGAAGAAGGGATTGGGTTAGTTGCTCTGCATAAACCAGCCAGCTGTCATCCTGTGCCAGGAAGAGGGCCTTTCCTAAGCCACTCAACAAAGAACGGAGTTCAGACCTCTGGACCCTAAGCTGGGGGAATCCTTTAAAGATTTGCTGGGGGAAGGCCCTAGTAATGATGTCAGCAAGGGGTGGAGCTGAGATTCCCAGAGAACATAAGTACATGTGACAAGTGACTGCTAGGTGATGCCATTTTGAACCATCCCAGAAGACTGAGTAGGGAGTTTGGAACAGGGCTGAGAGGTGATTTGGCAAATCAAGATAGGGAAGAGGTGCAGCCCTGCTGGACACTCCTGTCCCCACTTAAAAGGCCCTGTGCAGGGGACAGAGCTCTCTCTTGGCTGTGCTTTTCTGCAGAACACTGGGGCTGGAGGCTGGTGCCATGGACAATTGGAAGGAAGAACACCCACTGGATCAAGTACTCTGCCTTTGATTGACCCCAGGACTAGTGGGACATGCCCCAGGACAAGTGATACTGGGCCCCATATCCCCCTGATGACCAATTAGGGGAAAGACTGGGCTCTGTGCAAGAAGAAGGAGAGGCCCAGAGGACAACAGAGTGAAAGGCTGGTTCCATTAGCCAGAGAAACCTGCTTCCTACCAGGTTTGTGGCTTGGAGGCCAAGAAGCCAGCATAAAGTGCTACAGATGGCAAGGACTCACCACCAGGGGTGAACTGTGACCAAAATTGCCAAAATTAGCCCAACGGGCCGGAGTTAGGGCAGTTGGAAGTTTGGCAACCTTTGCCCTGTTGCTAAGCAAGTGACAAAGTGCAAGGGGCTTTGCTGCCATAACTTGACTAGCCTCCGGGGTGGGCCAGGGCCCAGAGGCTGCCCCACAGCAACTGAAAAGGCAGGAAGCACTGTTGCGCTTTCCCACAAGAATGAAGCAATATTGAACCAGTACCTGGAACAATGATGGATGGAGGGAGCCCTGTTGTGCCTCCTTACGATGCAAGGATGGTGCGCAGGTCCCAATCCTTGTGACCCATAAAAGAAATGACCAAGGGAGCGCCATCACACTCCCTGCAAAGCATGGAGGGAGCCCAGGTCCCCATCCCTGGGGCCTGAGAAGATCCAGGACTTTGGGAGAGCTGTTGTTCCCCCTGGGAAGGTGGAAAAGGGCTCAGAACCCCATACCCGGGCCCCAACATCACCAAAGAAGTAGGGTAGTGTTGCTGCACTCCCCTGTGCTGCAGGCCTTCCCCTTGCCATGTCTAGTGGGAGTGGGAAGGCCAGTAACAGGAATGGTCAGACCAGAATGTAGCTGCAAAGTCTGGCGGCCGCACTCCAAAGAGCTGGCCATGTGGGGAGCAGGCCCAGGATAGACCATGGTGAGCTTCCAAGGTTGTCCCACAATGTGTCACAAACACAGGGTGTCTGGGTGGGACTGGCCACCCCAAACAGAGGCACAGTGCAAGGCTGTTAAAGAGGAAACAAAACCGGAAAGGAAACAGCTCTCCTTGGTGCAGCAGAGGGGCCGCTACTCAACTATGAATATAGCTCACAGAAGAGCGTTCCATAATGCCTGGAAAGGCCTGCCTGCATTTTTAAGGAAAAGCCCTTGATTTTAGTCTTATGGTGGAATCTAGAGGAGAAGGTCACTACCAAAATGATGCAAAAGTGTGGGGGCGCTGCGAGAGCAGTGGAGTCTCCCCCTACAAAATAATCCAAAACCCCCCCACCCCCAGTTTCAGGGGACTCAGAAGGGATAACCTTTCAAGGGTTTTTGAAGGAAACTCAAGCACTCTCCAGGCTGGAGCTTTTGCTCTTCAGCTGGAAGTGTTGTGTCCTCTTGGGATAAACACTAAGGCTACAGGTTTTGTGGCCTAAATATGTATAATGTCATATTTCATGATGGCAGACACCCTCTAGGGATGAAAGACAGTAATTGTATATTTGTGCTGTTCCAAAATGATGTCCTGTAGGGACTACGGTCATATTTTATGGAGAATATTGTTCAAAGTATATGCTGCAAACACCCACTAAGGGTGGACGTCTGTAATTTCATATTGTTGTAATTACAACTTGTGAGGGGTTAAGTGGAGTTAATTAATATTAGGTTAGAGGTTATTCCAAAGGTATATTGCAAACACCCCCTAGAAATGTAATTGCACAAACAGTGATTATAAATGTGATATTTAGATTGTGTTATTCCTGTTTATAGTAATGTTGCCTTCACCAATCACCCAGGCATGATTAGACCCTTTACTATGTGAATGTTTTAATGAAGTAATGACACTGACAATCATTTATGTCCAAAATACGCATGTTTTATTGGTAAAGGTATATGTGTTACTTCAAGTTGATATACCATTATGTAATTTCAATACAAGTAAAAGTTCTGACATGTGATTGTTGAAATAGGCCTCCCTTTACAGAGGGGCTAGAGTACTTATGAAATATCATCCAGAAGTATTTACATTTGCTTATGCAGTTGTGAGTAGTTTGCCTATGATTAATGTGCTTTTTCCCTTTTTTGAAGAAAAAGCAGAGACTGGACAATCAGTTATCAAGTGTTATTTTTGTGTACATGTGAATGGGAATTGCTAGCCTACACCACCTACCCTGGACTGCTCTGTTTCGCTACCCTGTGAGTTTCTAGCACTACAATAGCGTCGCCAGTAGGTAGTTATAGGTAGAACCTAGTTTACATAGGAAAAGTGTTTTTTTTATCCAAAACTTTGGTGCCGCTTTAAAAAAAAATCATAACTAATATGATGGTCAGTTCAGCTGCTGTCTTGAAAGTTCTGGGGTGATCTGTCAAGCAAGGGCCAAAAAAAAGGTGTGTACCAAAATGCTTCTTCTCTATTCATTTTTCCATAGGGTCTTTAGACATGCCTACTGCCAGAACCTCTGAATTGAATAACTGGCAAGTTTGGCAGGGAGCTAGATCCTGGTGGGCCGATTGTGCCTTTTGTGATTTGGTATAAAACTGTTCAGTAGTTTCTAAGGTATTCAAGGGGAAAAATATAGATATAAAGGGACACGCGGAACCAACTGTCCCTGTGCTAATATCTGATTTGGCTGCCAACACTTCAAAAAAGTGTTGGCAGCCATTATTTTGGGACTCGGCTTCAGCCAAATCTCAAATTAAAAACACAAAAAAAGAAGAAAAGGGGGCAAAGTAGGAATATCATGAGTCCATAACCTTGGTGCAGGAGTCCCTCAGGGATTCTGCCCGGGCTGATTTTTTTTTTTTTAAATCACTAAAAAAACTTCAGATGGATTGTGTGCTGTAAATGTATCTGGCCCTAGATGGGCCAGGTATAGGGGACATTTGGGTATAAAAAGAAAGGAGGGGGTGCACAAACCAAGGGGACCACCACATCACTGTAGCTATATTAAAAAAATATGGGGGGGGAGCACCCCATGACCACATCCTCCCCAGGGCTTCAATAATTATAAAATAAAAGGGGGGTCCTGCGGACCACCCTGGGCCCTGAGGAGGGCCACCTCCCTGGGGCAATATGCAAATAGTTTGCAGTGGTGCATGCCTCAGTGCCATGGGGACCCCCACCTACCCAGGGCTACTTGTACAAAAATAATGATGAAATAGGGGGGTCACTTTAACACATCGACTACCAGGGCTGAAACAGCAGGCACCACAGCGGTAACCTGCACAAAGTGAGGTCCCCTTGCCAAACAATTTTTTCTTTCACAAAATACAAAATGTCAATGAATCAAGTGAGTACAGTTCAAGATAAATGAGTCAAGATTCAATTGAGTGGGCTCCAGGAAATATAATAAAAAGTAAAAATTTCCTTTCTCAATAATGAACTTTTTTTTAGGGAATTAGTATGTCGCAGTATTCTTTCACCAAATACAAAAATGTCTCTGAATTTGTAGATTGTTTTCTACAACCAATAGTGTGCAATCTTCCTTCCTTCATCAAGGATACTACCCATATTCTTAGCATTCTAAATGATGTTGATTGGGATAGGAATATGTTGCTGGTTACGCTTGATGTAGTATCTCTTTACACTTGTATTAAGCATGAACTAGGATTGGAAGCTGTTTGTTTCTTTCTAACTAAAAGGTCAGCAAGCCTGTGGCAACATACTGTGATGATAATTGAAATGATCAATATAATTCTTACTCAAAATTTCTTCCTTTTCAATAACAATTGGTTTAGGCAAAAATGGGGTGTTGCAATGGGCTCCAATTTCTCTCCTTCCTATGCAAATCTTTTTATGGGTTGGTTTGAACACAATTGGGTTTGGGGCTCTGAATCCACTCAATGGCAAACCGATATTTTATTTTGGGGTAGATTTATAGACGATTGTTTCATGATTTGGACTGGTGGAGAACAAAAATTGCTAGAATTTTGCACTTTCTTAAATTCTAATGCCTTGAATGTAGAATTTACTTATCATTAAGGTGCAGAAAAGATTGTATTTTTAGACGTAGATGTCTTTATTGCAGATAACAAAATTCAGAGTAGACTCTTCCGTAAGGCCACAGCGTGCAACTCTATTTTACATGCTGCAAGTGCTCACCCGCAACATCAAATAGCTTCCATCCCCTTTGGTGAAATGGTGAGAGCACGACGTAATTGCAGTCTGGATGATGATTTTCTATATCATGTCAGTGACATGGGCGAAAGATTTAAAGCACGCGGTTACTCCAAAAAAATGATTAAGAAGGCACAACTTAGAAGTACAAAGGTCAATAGGATGGATACCTTAAAAACTGGAAGTCGTAGGAACACGTTTGATGAATCCAACAAGGTACGCCTTATAACAGACTTTAATGATGCTTCTTTGATTTTGGTGAAGGTTATGACTAAACATTGGCATCTACTATCGCAGGATGAGTCAATTAAAACTCTAATACCAGAGCGAGTTCCTGTAACTTACCGTAAGGGTAAAACTTTAAAAAGTATTCTAAGTCCCAGTTTTACCACTGTTTCTTCTAACAAAACTTGGCTTTCTACACAAACGATTGGTTTTTTCAAATGTGGCAATTGTGGAACGTGTTGTTGGGCATGCCATGGGATGAAAGAATTCTCTTTGAATGGGCAAACTCACAAAATCTGTACTATGATTAATTGCAACACTACTCATATTGTTTATATAATACAATGTGAATGTACACGTATATATGTAGGGAGCACTATACGCCCGTTAAAAACCAGAATTGGGGAACATATGCGAATGCTCAAAAATGGGGATACAAGATATCCAATAGTGGCCCACATCTTATCCTGTAATGCACAATCGGTACATAAGAATTTCAAATTTTTCGGACTGGAACATGTCCCCCGGAACCCGAGAGGGGGCAATAGAGAACTTATGCTACGCAGAAAAGAGGCAACCTGGATAATGAGACTAAAAGCTGTAGAATCGGGCCTCAACTCTGACAGAGAGTTAGAATTATTCCTGGGGGATCGCAGTTAATGCAAATGAGATAACAACCAGTTATCGTATGGAGCATGCATGGATATGATTATACTTTACTTTATTTTGATGATTATGTATAAATCTGGAAATTATTAATCAAAATTCTCATGCTCGAGTTTTATTCCAACATTGTTTAATTATGACCTCAATTTTCGCACTTCCATTTAATTATTCGTATTTGATCTTCTTCTCAAAATTGCTATATCTATATAGTAAGTACATTGGAATACAATTATGGTGGCAACACTTGACCTTAGTTATAGGTTTCTTAATGACTTTGTGACTTAATTTATCAGTGGTTAGGAGTTTATGAAAAAAAAAAAAGAAAAAAAAAAAAGAATTCCTCTCCTTGGTGATTGCGGTTTTTATCTGGTGAGTGTTACAGTGCAAAATCACTAATTTATTCTGGATGGGTTACTCTGCATTTGCATTTATAGGACGTGAATTTTGGTGCTTCATCAGACTTGCATATGCGGACACATAGGATAAATATTCAGTGGCGTTGTTTTGAATTCTGATCCCCGATGATTGCATCCGCATTTATTATATTTTCTTCTTTTGGCGTTGGTTGTCATCTTTCTCTGATCAGCAGGTGATGTTTAGTGATTGCCCGAATTTCCTAAAGATTAAAGAAAGGTGTAGTCAATTTCCAAGATGGCGCTACTCCCCGTAGCGTTGCTATGTTCGGACAGCGGACGGTAATCCGTCGTCTGTTGTTGCGCGAGGTGAACTCGCGCTTCTGGGAGGATTTAGCCCCCGGTGTTTCAGACGCACGTATGCGTACTCGCATCGTCGCGTCCTGTATGATGTGGAATGCTTCTACACACAACTCACGAATCTAGGAGGTAAGGAAATATGGGTCAGCTCATTGTCGCCTAGACTTTGTGAGCTTTAGAAACAGTTTGAATTGATTAGCATGATGCACAGTTTCGACCTTTGTTTTCCATATTTTATTTTCACAGCCTAGAATAGAAACAGCTTTTTACAAATCTACTGAAGACACCTCATAACTTGGTGCTAGACGTAAGACACGAAATATACATTTGCTTATTACAAAAGTTTGAAGGCTTAGGTTTAAATATAAATATAATTATTGGCATGTCACATTTTCTTTGGATATTTAGGATTGTAGGACATCGAACAGACATATAGGAACAGTACCTAACCCTTGAGAGGGATTTGCAGTTATTGTAAAAATTGGAAGCTTTTTGAGGTATGATATTGACTACGCTGGCATGTATTAACTAGCGGCAGCTTTTCACTGAGTACTTGCACTCGTTTGTTGCATGTTTAAACACTTATAGGGATTTGTTTTGAACAGTCGGTTTAGTTTTAGATGCACTTGCCACGATAATAGTTGCCAGTACAAATTTAGGTGACATGTTTCATGTTGGGTGACTGGTAGCACCTCTCTTTTTCCTCCCTATATTTGGTAGGTTGGTGATTGAGCTTGATTTGAATTAACATTAGATTTCATTTACTTTCCTCTCACCTATGTAGTTTCTTTCTTGCTTTCGGGGTTGAATGGGACTTTTCTTTAGTGTATATTTTGTACGTCTCAGAGTTTGAGCATTTTGGTTTCTAATACCATTCATTTATGTACAATATAGAGCCGTGAAGAAGTCGCAGGGGATTAGAAGAACCCCCCCATGACGAAACACGTGTTGGCTCAGAATCTATCTTCATGGATGTTGGTGCAAGTAAAAGATACTGTGACCTACTAATTCTTTAAACTTTCTTTATTGAGAAAGGATATTTTTTCTTTTTGATTATTTTTCCTGGAACCCACTCACTTGGGTCTTGACTCATTTGTCTTGAACTGTACTCACTTGATTCGTTGACATTTTTGTATTTGGTGAAAGAATACTGCGACATACTAATTCCCTAAAAAAAAGTTCATTATTGAGAAAGGACATTTTTACTTTTTATTATATTTCCTGGAACCCACTCAATTGAATCTTGACTCATTTATCTTGAACTGTACTCACTTGATTCATTGACATTTTGTATTTTGTGAAAGAAAAAATTGTTTGGCAAGGGGACCTCACTTTGTGCATTTTATGTTAGGTTTATTTTAAACCCTTGAGGGATGGGTGTTTTCCCTTGTGTAGGTTACCCCTATACACTTTAATTGGCCTAGCAGTACCCTGAGCGCCATTTTTTTCCCCTATTTTGCACCCCATTTCGTCAGACCACAGCGGTAACCGCCTACAGCCAGGCGGAAGACAATGTTCCGCCCACTGTATTAACACATGCCAATCCACCACCTTTTCCGGGATGGTACCAACGAAATCAAAAGCCTGGCAGAAACATTGCACAGAAGGGAAACAACTCTCCTGTGGAGACTTAGGGAAGAACTACGCCACCATGGAGCCTGAGTTGCATGTCTTCCCCATGCTCTTCTAAGTGCTGCTCCACTACGAACACCAACAATGGCGAAGACGACCACGGAGAGTACAGCCGCCTACCACACAGGGGAGGGGGGAGGAAAAAGAGAGTGACACACACACACAACACCCCCACCCCAACACCATACACACAAGCAGAAGCAGTAACATAACATATTTACCCCGTACTCCTCAGGAATAATGCAAGGACCACAGGAATACAGGAAAGTGAGTGTAATAATATAAATATAATAGAAATATGAAAATTCAATCTAAAAGTATATTAATATGTATATACTTTATATAATCTAAAAGTATATACATATGTACAAACAATGAACACTGCCCAGTCCTCAATGTTCGTGGGCCACAGGGCCACATCACAAAGTCTAAGGCCTCACCTCACTCCTGCAACAACACGGAGAGAACACTGCAGGGGCATCAGGTCGAAAATAGGAAGACACCTCAGGGGGACGAGGATCGGGAGGGCACCTCAGCCGAAAGATGGTACAATGCCACTGGTCCTGGAGGGGGCAACATGCCCATTGCTCTGTCCTGGGGAATGCAAGGCCAAAGTCTCTCGAGTGGGTGACTTGCCCACAGGTTCTGGAGGTAGTAACATGCCCATTGCTCTGTCATGGGGAGTGCAAGGCCAAAGTATCTCGAGTGGGTGACTTGCCCACTGGCTCTGGAGGGGGCAACATGCCCATTGCTCTGTCCTTAGGAGTGCAAGGCCACAGTCTCTCAAGTGGATGACTTCTCCACTGGTTCTGGAGGGCGCATTGTGCCCAGTGAGCTTCATCCTGGGGAGGATGGGGTGAGTGGATGGCTTCTCAACTGGTCCTGGAGGGGGCATCATACCCAGTAAGCTTCATCCTGGGGAGAATGGGGTGAGTGGATGGCTTCTCCACTGGTTCTGGAGGGGGCATCATGCCCAGTGATGCAGAACCTAGGGAGTGCAAGGTCACAGTCTCTCAGCTGGGTGTCATACCCACAGGATTTGAGGGTGCTCGGCCGCACAATAGCCAACGGACACAGGATTACACACTGTCTACCGGCAGAGACAGCTGTTCAGTGGTGGAGTGGTGGTGGCAGTGCTGCTAGTGGTGGTGGGGGGAGGCTCCAGCCCATCCCCTGCAGCTTTGGATGGCTGCCCACTGGTGCTGCTGCTACTGGTGGTGGTGCTGGTGGCGGTGCTGCTGGCTGAACTGGTGGTAGTGGTGGCTGCCCACTGGTGCTGCTGGTGGTGGTGCTGATGGCTGTGCTGCTGGTGGAGCTGGTGGTGGTGGTGGGGGCAGGTCCCAACCCATCCCCTGCAGCCTTGGACGGCTGTGGCTGCCCACTGCTGCTGCTGCTGGTGGTGCTGGTGGCAGTGCTGCTGGCGGAGCTCGTGGTGGTGGGGGGGGGAGGCTCCATCCCATTCCCTGCAGTCTCTGATGCCTGCCCACTGGTGCTGCTGCTGGTGCTAGTAGTGGAGGGAGGCCCCAGCCCCTGAAGCCTCAGACAGCTGCACCATCATGGTTGGTGGGGTGGGCTCTGACAGAGTCCCATCACCAGGCCCCTTGTCCTTACTGCCTGCTGGTGCAGGCCCCTTGCCCTTCCTGCCAGCAGCTGGGGATGGCTCCTTGCTCCTTTTGGCAGCAGCTGGGGGTGGCTCCTCGTCCTTCCTTGCTGCAGCTGGGGGTGGCTCCTTGCCCTTCCTTGCTGCAGCTGGGAGTGGCTCCTTGCCCTTCCTTCCTGCAGCTGGGAGTGGCTCCTTGCCCTTCCTTCCTGCAGCTAGAGCTGGCTCCTTGCCCTTCCTTGCTGCAGCTGGGGCTAGCTCTTTGCCCTTCCTTGAAGCACTTGAGGCAGGCACCCTTTCCGTCTGGCTGGATGGTGGCCGGGATCCTTTCCCACCTGGAGTTGCTGGGGACACTACAGTGCCCGTTGATGGGGTGGCTGAGGTGCGTGCCTGGGTTTTGACCACCCTGGCCTGACGTGAAGGACGAGGGAGGAGAGGTAGGGAAGTGGTCAGTGGTGGAGAGGAAAAGCTTATTGGGGATATTGGGGTGGAAGGAGGGAGAAGGTCTGGGAGTGGAGGAAGAGGGAGTGGTTGTAGGAGGTGTCAGTCTGCTGTGTTTGGGGGCAGGTGCATGGGCTGGATGCTGTTGTGAGGTGCATGGCTGTTGGGTGTCTGAATGCTTGCGTTTCTGTTCTTTGGGAGGAGGGGGCACAGACACAGTGGGAGAGGACACAGGGGACGTGTGCATGGATGTGGGGGTGGTGACTGCCAGTGAGGAGTGTGTACTGATAGGTGTGCTGGTGATGGCGGTAATGGATGAGGATGTAGTGCAAGGAGATGTGAGTGGAGACACTACTGGAAGGGAGGTGGACAAGGGGTCCACAGTGGATGCAGTGGATGTTGGTATGTCTGCATCTGAATGGCGTTTGTGTGAGTGCCTGTGGTGCTTGTGTTTGCTCCGTCCACTCTTGTGTGTTGTCCTGGGTGACTGCTCGTCTGCCTGTGTGCTTAGGATAAGTTGGGGTTGAGGGGAATGGGATTGGATGGAGGAAGTTGGAGGGGGAAGGGTGGAAACAGGGGCAACTGCTGCCATCAGAGAGGAGGCCAGAGCCTGGATTGATCTCTGTTGGGGCGCCAAGCCAGTGTGAATGCCCTCCGGAAATGCATTGGTATGCTTCACTGACATTGGACACAATGCTTGACTGCCCAACAGAGATGGATTGCATGTGGTCAATAGCTTCCTCACTCAGGGCACCAGGGCTGACTGGGGCAGAGCCTGAGGTGCCTGAGGCGAAGGAGATGCCCACCCTCCTAGGTGAGCGGGCACGGGCAACTCGCTCAGGGGCTGCGGGGAGCGCGGTCCTGGTATGGGGGTGGCGGCCGTACTTGTAGCTGGGGTGGGCACAGAGGTGTCGGCCACCACCAGGGAGCTTCTGTCGGAGGAGGTATCCGTGTCCGAACTGTCCCCTCCAGTCCCCGCCGTGGTGCTTCCCTCACCCTCCGTCCCACTGGTGCCCTCACCGTCGGTGGATTTGGCCTCCTGGGTCTTGTGGGATGCAGCTCCCTCTGTCGCCGGTACCTCTGCTCCTCTGCCAGATGATGCTAATGCACAGAAGGACAGGGTGACAAAAAGGGGGGGAGAGACAAAAGATACACTTGGTCAATGGCGGCACCAACACCACCGTTGGCATACACAACACAAAGGGAACAGCCCTACGCACTAGGCAATTCACTAGTGACACCTATCGCTAATTGCAGCATACCTGAGACCCACCGACCCCTGCCCAGTAGTGGCTGCCTACTAGCTTAGTTAGAGAACCTTTACATCAGAACCCCGCCCAACATGGGACCTACTCTGCAATGTCAGGCCTGGCCTAGGGGTACCCACAAGGCCTACACCCCCACCCGGATACCACCCTACCAGGCGTAATTTGTAATGAAGGGCACTGTACTCACCCCCTTGTTGCTGCTGTGATTCCCCCAAGTGCCCATCTAGCTCCCGATAGGCCACCACCAGTATGCGGGCCATCAGGGGGGTCAGGGTTTGACGGGCACTCCTTCCTCGTTGGGAGGCCATCCCCAGCTGGGCCTCTGCCATCTTCTGTGCCCAGCGTCTCAGGTCCTCCCACCATTTAGGACAGTGGGTGCTCTGCCTACCGTGGAGGCCCAGGGTCGGCACGTGATGGTGATGGCACGCCATATACTCTTCTTTTGATGGCCGCTGACCTGCAGGGAAATACACACAAGGAAAGGTATTAGTCAGGCCTTCCTGCCTGTTACACTTATGGCCCACCATGCCCCTTCCCATCCCCATTAGCACAGACATGGCCCAGCATACATGCTGCATGCTACCCATGGCCCATTCACCAACCCCCCCTACACGAGGTCTTCACACACAGCACTCCATGCATGCATGGCCCATGCATCGTACTCACGATTAACTCATCTGTTGGTCTGGAGGTCCATACAGCAATCGGTACTGGTGTAGGACCTCATCCACCAGTCTCTCCAAATCCGCTGAGTTAAAGGCAGGGGCCCATTCCCCAGTCACACAAGCCATTGTTGGTTCCAGACACAGGTCACAGCAGCACATGCAGTGTAGGCCCTCTCCTGTTGAAGGTCTGGTAGTAAGTGAGTGAACAGATAGAAAATGGTGGTCACATCCACGGCGGTGCGCACCGTCACCACAGGCGCACATCACCATTGGCCACTGTACCCCATAGGGCCCAATGACAACCAATGAGGAGTTGCACGGCGGTTCTCGATTGCCTTCCACAACGGCACACAACATCATATGAACTACCTCACTTCCACCTGTTCCTCCATACTGGACAGGCAAATGCCATTTCAGGAGGGTGCAGGCCATGGATCGTATCTGCATCACAGTACACACTGGGGGTAATTTTGACCTCAGCGGTCTTTTTTAAAGACCGCCGAGGGACCGCCGAGAGGAAGACCGCCAGTGGTGGAGGTTTGCCGCTCAGCCTATTATGACCGTTGGCAGCTCTCCGTCCTTTTACGGATGGAGAGCTGGCAACAGCCATAATGGCGGGAGGCGGGGAAGTGGAGGTTGCTCCACCTCCACCGCCACACCAACAGAACACCGCCCAGCGAATCACGTCCTGTGATTCGCCGTGGCGGTGTTCTGTTGGCGGTGTGGTGTTGGTGGAGCTGCCCCCATGGCTCCCGTCCCCTCCCGGAGGATCGTCGGACCAGGTAAGTCGATTGTCTGTGAGGGGAGGGGGATGGGGGGGTGTTGTGTGTTGTGTGGGTGCATTGGGGTGTCCGTGTGTGTAGGTAGAGGGGGTGTGTGAGTGCGTGTATGCCTGCGGGGGTGTTGTGTGTATGGGAATGAGTGCGTGTATGTCTGTGGGTATCTGTATGGATGTGTGCGTGTATGTTTGAATGTGGGTGTGCGTGTATGACTGCGTGTGTGGATGTAGGCATGTATGTCGGCATGTGTGCGTGTAAGTATGTAGGTGGTGCCTGCGTGCGTGTTGTGTGGGTATGGGTGAAGTGATGTTGGGGGTTGGGGTGGGGAGGGGGGCCCTGCCACCTTTGGGGGTGGCAGGGGTAGTGGGGGGGTAGGGGAGGGAGTCGGGGTGGGGGGTTGGGGAGACCCCTATCAGTGCCAGGGAAGGAATTCCCTAGCACTAATAGTGCTTACCGCCATGGATTTCATGGCGGTTCAAACCGTCGGAAATCCACGGCGGTAAGCCGGGTCCAAATACCGCCAGCGGTATAGTGACGGCCGCCGGGCTGGAGACCCAGGTCTCCAGCCCGGCGGGCGGAACGGAGAACCGGCGGATGACCATGGCGGTAACTGCCATGGTCATAATTCCACAGAGTAAGACCGCCAGCCTGTTGGCGGTCTTACCGCCGGTTCTCCGCCTTCCCCCAGAGTCATAATGACCCCCAAAGTCACATTTTGGACCTATCACACCTAAATAATGTAACAATCACAATATACATAGAACTGTAGTGGTTGCAATGTATAGATAATGACCAGCTGCTCACTCTTTTGCCACATAGATTGCAACCGCTGCGGATGAATAGGAGATGGAGACATCCCCCCGTGTACAAACCCTTGGTGGACTTGGCAACAATGGAGGACAGGCACATTATCCTCACCTAAAGACTTGACAGGGCCACAATCATGGACCTGTGTGCCCAATGGGAGCATGACCTAATATCTGCTATCCGTCACCCCACCAGGATCCTCCCTCTTGTGCAAGTGCTAGCTGTGCTCCATTTCTTGGCAGTTGGTTCCTTCCAAGTGACAGTGGGCTTGGCAGCAGCAATGTCACAGCCAATGTTCTTAATAGTGCAGACCAGAGAGTTGGCTGCTGTGATTAAACACATGTGCAGCTACATCATTTTCCCCCAGGTGGAGGATTTGGCCACAATGAAAGCTGACTTCTATGCAACGGGACATATCCCCAACATCATTGGGGCAATTGATGGAACACATATTGCATTTGTCCCCATCCCCCCCGGCAGAATGAACAGGTGTTCAGAAATCGAAAGAGTTTTCATTCCATGAATGTCCAGATGGTGTGCCTGACAAACCAGTACATCTCCCATGTCAATGCAAAGTATCCTGGGCCTGTGCATGATGCCTTTATCCTGAGGAATAGCAGCATCCCAAATGTGATGGCTTAACTCCAGAGGCACAGGGTGTGGCTAACAGGTGAGCCCTGGTTCCCACCCAGTGGATGTTGCTGTATGGGTATGTTGTGGGCCCTAAGGGTGAGTGTGTGGCTAATAGTTGTCCCTCGATATTTGCAGGTGACTCTGGTTACCCCAACCTCTCATGGCTACTGACCCCTGTGAGGAGCCCCAGGACAAGGGCAGAGGAATGTTACAATGAGGCTCATGGGCGAACAAGAAGGATAATAGAAAGGACATTTAGCTTCCTGAAGGCCAGGTTTCGTTGCCTCCATCTGACAGGTGCTACTCACCAAAGAAGGTTTGCCAGATCATCTTGGCATGCTGTATGTTGCACAACCTTGCCTTGCACCGCCAGGCGCCTTTTCTGCAGGAGGAGGAACTGGAGATGGCCGTGTGGCAGCAGTGGACCCTGTGAACAGTGAAGATGTTGAGGCAGAGGATGAGGATGAGGACGACAGAAGTGCAGTCATTCGTCAATACTTCCAATGACACACAGGTAAGACAGTGTTATTTTACATTTCATTTACAGTTTGATGTGTGACATTGTCAATGGCAGGCTGTGAATTCCTTCTTGTATGCCCACTCACTGTACCCTTTGGAATCTCTTTTTGCAGATGTTAGTGAACCACTATTGCTCCTGGTGTGTTCAGTGCAGCCAATTACAGGTCTTTCCTATGTAAACATTACTGTACAGTTGAATTGCAATCTTGCTAAACAAATACATTTTAAAATCATTTGACATACACCATACTTGTATTTTTTCTAAGTGTGTTTATTGCAGTGCTCTGAAGAAGAAGGGGTAGTGCAATGGGCTGAGTTGATGATGAAGGAAAGTCCAGGGTAGAGTCCAGTCTATTTGTATCACAGGTGCAGTGTCCAAGAGGGCATAGGGAGGGGAGCAATGGCAGTTCAAGGTTGACAGGGTGACAGAGTGGGACACAAGCGTGACAATCAGAAGAGTCTTATTTCCTGGAGGGCGTCTTGGCAATAGTATCTGACTTCTGCCTGGATCACAGGGAATGTTTGCGGGGTGCTTCATCTTCTGCAGGGGGAGGGGTGCTGGTGGCCTGTTGGTCCTGTGGCGGGGCCTCCTGTCCACTAGTGGCAGCGGAGGTGGATGGCTGTTCAGTAGTCAGGCTATTATCAGGTGCCCGCTGGTGTGCCACTGCCTCCCTCATACTGTTGGCCATGTCTGCCAGCACCCCTCCAATGGAGACGAGGGTGGTGTTAATGGACTTCAAGTCCTCCCTGATCCTTAGGTACTGTCTCTCCTGCAGCCACATGTTCTCCTGCATCTTGTTCAGAATCTGGCCCAGCTTATCCTGGGAATATTAGTAGGCTCCCAGGATCGCAGTGAGTACCTCCTAGAGAGTTGGTTCCTTGGGCCTGTCCTCCCCCTGTCGCACAGCAGTCCTCCCAGGTTCCCTGTTGTCCTGTGCCTCTGTCCCCTGAACCGTGTGCCCACTGCCACTGACCCCAGGTCCCTGATTGTCTTGGGTTTGTGGTGTGCCATGGGGTCCCTGCAGTGGTGGACACACTGCTGAGTGACGTGTCCTGGGGACAGCGGTATGGGCCCGCTGGGTGGATGCTGTGGTGGTGTTTCCTGAGGGGGAGGCTTTTTGGTGGTGTGAGGCTGTCCCTGGGTAACCGATTGTCCGGAGGTCCCTGATGGGCCAGCTTGGTCATCCAGATCCAGGCGAGCAGAGCTGCTGTCATCACTGTGGGCCTCTTCTGTGGGGGGACTGCATGCTGCTGGCACCTCTTCTCCGGTGACATTGGCTGGGATACCTGTGGGGATGTAAATGCAGTGTTATTGTTTCTGTGTATGACATCTTGTGCATGGGTTGGTTGCCCTCTATGGTTGTTATTGCCCTGGCAGCTTTGCCTTGTGTGAGTTTTTACTTGGTGGGATAGCTGATTCTCTCTAGTGTGCATGCTGTAATGATAGGTGTCCATGCATTGGTAGTGCATGCAGGGCTTGGCATTGGGATCAGTGATATGTGATGGTGGGGTGTGTGGGAGGTGGTGGAGTGATGGGAGTGAGGGTGGGGTGTGGGTACGTGTTGGCATGCAGGTAGGGGTGTAGTAGTAGAATAGAGTTGACTTACCAGAGTCCAGTCCTCCTGCTACTCCTGCCAGGCCCTCCGGATGCATGATTGCCAAGACTTGCTCCTCTCATGTTGATAGTTGTGGGGGAGGAGGTGGGGTCCGCCACCTGTCCTCTGTACTGCAAGTTGGTGTCTTCCTGCAATGGAACGTACCTTACTCCGTAGGTCGATCCACCTCTTCCTGATATCATCCCTTGTTCTGGGGTGCTGTCTCACGGCGTTGACCCTGTCTACGATTCTCCGCCATAGCTCCACCTTCCTAGCAATGGATATCTGCTAGTAGCTGTGGCTCTCTCCGAATGATTTCCTCCACCATGACCCTTAGCTCCTCCTCAGAGAATCTGGGGTGTCGTTGTGGTGCCATGAGTGTAGTGTGAGTGGTGTGTCTGAGGGTGTGTAGGGTGATGTGTTTGGGTGTGTGTTGTAAGGTGCATGAGTGGTGTATAGGTGATTGTGATGTGTGGGTCTGGTCTTGTCTGTAGTCATGATGTCAGTCTGTTGCTAATGGTTTGTATTCGTAAAGAGTTCTGGGTAATGTGGGTGTGTGTTTCATAGTGGTGTGGGTGTGTGGGTGTGGTGTGTGTGTATTGGTGACAGGTGTGTGTAGTATGAATTGTCCAATGTTGTGCTGTTTTGCTTGTGTGTGTATTTTGAGCGCGGTGGTATGTACCGCCAATGGTTTACCACCATTGAATGTTCACTGTGGTGATTCGTGGATCATAATGTGATGGGCTTTGTTCTGTTGGCGTAACAGTGTGGGTTTTGCTACCACCACTTTATCACTGACCTTTGGGCTGGCAGATTTGTGTGGGTGTCTGAATAGTGATGGATTGGTGTGTGTGTGTCATAATATGGTTAGCAGATATCCGCCTCGGCGGCGGTATGTTGGCGGCAGTCGGCATGGCGGTAAGTGGAATTTCCACCAATGTCATAATGAGGGCCTTAGTGCCTTAGGGTCTGATTTAGAGTTTGGAGGAGGTGTTACTCCATCACAATGGTGACAGATAACCTGTTCACCAAAATATAAATCCAGTTATATGCTAAAGGATTAATATTTCGGAGGATGGGATATCTGATATCTCACATCGTTGTGATGGAGTAACCCCTCTGCCAAACTCTCAATCAGACTCTTAGTCTCAAATGAATGAGTATGATGCCTCACTGGAACCTAAAATATAAAAAACAATTATTTCACTCCTGATTTTAAAGTGCAATGTGTTGTGGTAGTTTAAGTCAAAATGTCAAAGGACACTGAACACAACTTTCATTTTTGCACTCCTTATCTTAAAGTGCAGTGTGGTGTGCCTAAAAGTACAGTGATGGAAACTAAAGTTTGAATGTACTCGACAGGGTAATTATCTCCCAGTAAGGTGCAAGATATTTGTAAGAAAGTGAGAGGAGGAAAGTGATTGTTTTAAATGGTTCCTTAGTGACTACCCTCTCATCTGGAGATCCATATAGCCAATGAGAGGGAGGTGATAGATGTTATGTTTATATTGTCTAGTTAAAGCAAAAAGTGCAAAATACCTTTAAGATGATAACACAAAGGATTGATATATGTGGTAATTCCTGATTTGTTACTCTTTCATTTTATATAGTGCATTACATTCAATAGAAAGAAAAGGTAGATAAAATGTTGTTGTACTAATTTATAAAAAGGTGCACTGTCCTTTCTCTGAAAGAAGGACATTTGTTTTTATTGCACTAGTTAAAAGTCCTGCAACATACCTATAAGATGATAACACAAGAGAGTGATGAGTGTGATTATTCCTGAGCTGTTACCCTTACATTTTGTAAGTGCAATATGTTCAATAGAAAGATAAGATATGTGGTGTGTTCCTAATTCACTACTCAGTGACAAAGTGGATTGTGCTTTCTTTAAAAGAAGAGATTGTGTGAATTCATATTTCTTAAATCTAAAATATAGCCATGCCTATAGATTGATAAAAGGCAAAGGGAAAGCAATGAAAAAGGTGAAAGAAATATTACTTAGAATTCCTCTTTTTTTCCCATTTCTATTAAGCTGCTCAACTGAAATGATGGTACCATTAAAGTCAAGATACCCAGGTTATCTTCCTCTTACTCAATTATCTCTTTTTCTACATCAGCTGCTATCCGTATCCCTACATATTTCTAATAAGTTATTTCACCCAGACCAATTTAGTTGGAGAATATGTCAGGTATAATTCAAATTATATGGTTCATAGTCTCCCTCCCTCCCTCTCTCTCTCTCTCTATATATATATATATATATATATATATACCCACACACATACAGTTTTGTATGTTTAAAATGTGAGCCTAACTATACCGTGCTAGTAACCTTTGTTTTTTAAATGCTTTTTATAAAAACAATTTCCTAACTAAAATGTCTCTTTAATGGGTTTTTTTTCAGTGTATTTCTATGTTTTTCTTAACTTATAATCACTTTCATTACTAGAATTTAATCTAAGCAGCACCCCGCTTGGCCTTTGGTCATGAGCAGCAGCGGTTAAGGCCCTGCGGCCTACCCCTATCAGCACCCAACCTTCTGTCAGGCACTGCCTCTGCCTGTGCATGGCAGGGGTTTCTCACAAGGGCTGGCCTGCAGCCAGACCCTTTGGCCACCCCCCCTAGCCACCCATCCCAACACTGCACACATCCCTTTGGCCGTGCATGCCAGGAGTTGGCAGCAGGCTTTTTCTCTTGTGAGAATAGGTGTGAGAGTGTGTATCTGGGGGTTAAAGTGACTGTGAGAGTCTCTGTGTGGATGTGAGAGTACATTCATCTGTGTGTTAGTGGGAAAGTCACAGGTCTGTGAGTGGGTGCAAGGGGCTTTCAGTGGGTCTGGAAGTGGGTGTGTAAGAGTCTGAGTGGGTCTGGAAGTGGGTGCATGAGTGAGTGGGTCTGTGAGTCGTGTGTTAGGTTCTGAGTGGTGCTGTGAGTGAGTACACGAGGGCCTGAGTGGGTCTGTGAGTAGGTGCATGAGTGTCTGAGTGGGTCTGTGAGTGGGTGCGTAAGTGTATGAGTGGGAAAAAAGGTTTAAAAAAGAAAGAAATTGAAAGAGAGAGCAAGAGAGTGAGAGGGAGAGAAATAGAAAGTGTTTTTTAGACTTTGATTAATGTTGCACTTAGAATGAGATGTTTCTGGACAAAATGCAAAGAAAAACACCTTTCACTATGTATCTAAAATGTTGTGACCACAGACACACCTAGCCTTGACCCCTCAACTTTCAGTGCCAGGGTCTGTAACCTGAACCTTTAGGCCATGTTCTCTCCCTCTCTTCCATCCCATTCCGAGTTTGTAAGTTTGGCCTGGGCTCAACACAGGCCCTGCGTCAAGCCTACACTCAAATGACAGAAGTCAATGTGCCTCGAAGTGGGTTGGTCACCTATTACAAACTCTTTACTGTGCACAGCTGAAGGCCATGCATGTTGGGGACGATTGGCTTTAAATAGATCAAAGTAGTGTTATAAAAAAGATATATAATGATGCGATAAAAAGATCTGTTTTGTTTTTAAAAAACTAGGAAATTCAATAAAAAACTAAAGTTAAAGTATCATTATAGTTAGATGAATATGTTGGTGGCATCAGTGAGGTTTTGAGCTAAAAAAACACAGAAATTCCTACATTATGGTTAGTAGAGCATGTGCTCCTGCCATGCACTTCTTATGACCTTACATATTATGCACTCATGACATGTTCTATGACATAATTTATGACATCACTGATGACATCTCAAATGACATAATTGCTGACATCATTGTTGAGATCATTGATGACATCATCCAATGAGTGTGCAAGTTTGTTTTACAGTTTACATAGTGATGGGGAAATGCCATATTATTTTTCTATGTAAGAAGGCTTGGGCCCCCTTCCTAGTTTTAATATAATTTTGCCCTTGAGATGTGGTCTCTGGGGCCAATTAACGGTCAAGGCGGGGGTAGCCCTTTCCTCACCCCTTAATATCTATGTTTTGGCCACAGGGGACGGAGTCCCCAGGGCTCAAAGGCCAACTCTATGCCTCACACATCAAAGGCTGCGAGCAGTATTGGATTGGCGCAATGTTAGGGGTTTGGTCACAGGACCTGGTAGCAGGTTAACCTCCGTTACCAACCACTCCACTGCTCATGGCCATTCGCTGCATCCAGGAAGTTGGAAGAAGGGCCTGGCCATAACATAGGCCCTGTGGCTAAACCCACGCTAAGCAGGGCCAAGGGCCGTGCCTGGCATGGGGTTAGCTACATCCTTGTGGCTGCCTGTGTGCAGTTAGATGCAGAGTCTGGCTGCAAGCCAGGCCCTGTGACCACTCCATGTGTGATGAAAGGCCGGGTGCAGCATGAGGCTGTCTGCTTGCGGGGGTTGTCTGCCTCCAGGTTGGATGGACACAGGGTGTAGCCGCCGGCTAGCCCCTGTTGGTAAACCTCTGCTATACACAGCCAAAAGCTGCATGCAGTGTGGAGTTGGCTGCTTGTGGAGGGTTAGCCAGAGGGGCTGAGGCTTGGCTGAAGGCCATGCTCTAGGATAAGCCCTCAACATGCATGGCCTGTGGCTGTGTATAGTTGGGGTGGCTTTACATATGGTAATAAAATAATATGTTACATAAACAAAGCTTGAAATTTACTCACAAAAATAAAGGTTAAAGTTACGTTATAGTTAGGCTTCATAAAAAGATCTGCTTTCATTAAAAAAAATAGAAATTCACTAAAAAAACAAAGGTTAAAGTAAAGTTACATTTGGGTGAATACTTCAGTGACAACATTAGCATTTTGAACTAAAAAATATACAGAAATGTGCCTGTTATAGTTAGCAGAGATAACTATAAAACGCTCCCCTGCCTTTCACTGCTTATGACCTTATATACTACATCATTCATCACATGTTTTATGACTTCATTTATAACATCACTGACATCTCAAATATTCACCAAACTATAATGTTACTTTAACTTTTTTTTTTTCAGTGAGTTTCTGAGGTTTGTTTAACAGATTCAGATCTTTTTATCATACATGCCTTAAACATTACTTTAGCCCATTCATTTTTTCATAGGAACTTTAGACATAGCTACAGCCCAGACAGATAAACCAAATTTGTCAGAAAGGTAGATCATGGTCCAGAGGGAGCGCTTTTTGTGATTTGGTGTAAATTTATTCAGTTGTTTAGAGAAATTAAGGTTCAACAAATGTATTTATGTCTGATGCTGCAGATCCTTCACAATGGATTCACGAATATGTGAGCCACACCTCACATTGTGACTGTCTAGCTACAACTTGAACAGTATGTTGTGGCTGCCATCTTAAGACTCAGGACTCAATCCCTTTGTTGTCTGTAAAATACTGAAAAATGGTGAAAGAGAGCAGGGTAGAGGTATTACGTCCCTCAGGATTTGTTCAGGGTGTTGTGAAAGGATCCCCTGTGAAGCTGAACCTCATCATAAAATTATTTTCTTGATTCTATGGTGGATTCATGGAGCTATTGCAACACTCATTGTAGCCCCTTGAGAATACTCTCTTGCACCTGTACAGTCCCTGTCCTACACACTTCTCCAGACACACTTTAAAAACAATAATTTAAAAAAATTATTAGACCCATAATCCACCGCCAGATGTCTTTTAGCTAGAATCATGCTGTAGGACTGGTAACTGGCCTCGCGGTGGACCACTGACCTGGTTGTTACATTAAAAATTGTTAAAAAATCAAACAGCATTTCAACTTATATTAAAAAATAAACTTAACATAAATTTATAATATGACTTTACAATAAAAATGTTAATGATATTGGATGGGAAAACAACAAAAATTACTCTGGCTTTGAAAACAAAACTTTCATCAATTTGTTAATCAATCAAAGAAATAAATGTGACTTTATTTCCAATATATTGCTACAGTTTTGTGGTGGCTCCATTGAATTTAATGAGAAGGTCTTGGCTTGTGCAATGCTGGATGTACTGCAGCTTTGAGTTGGAGCATGGTTACTACTGTTCTGAGTACTTTTTGAGTATGGTAGGTTTGTGAATAACAGTGGGATTGCATTTCTGTGGGTAGGTGCATGCTCCCCAAAACCACTCGCTATCCATCTTTTAATCCCTCCTTAGACCTGCATTTCCTTTCCCCTTAGATTGCACGTATTCCACATTTTCCAGCCACTCCTCCCTGTCCATCCCACATTTACTGCTAAAAGTTATGCTTACATGTCTGGAGATTCTGCATTTATGATTAGAGATCTCCCAACCTAAAAAGATGGGATAAGTGGATATGGAAATTCCGCTCATATGTTTTTGAATAGCATTTTGTAGTACATTTGTACTATTATTGTAGTACTACTAAACATAACACAAAATTCATTTTGTGACTAGGCCACTTTGTGTTATTTTTATCTTAACTTTAGTTAAGCTTATTCACGCTCATTCTTGCTTCTGAACTAATATTTCTTAATTATTTTGTATAAATGGCCAGACCCTTATTTTAGGTTTTGTTTGCGTATTCAAAGGAATGTTGCCTTTCTATAAGAGCTGCAATATCTCACTCATATTCCTCTAGTTTTGAGATGAATAGCTTTATGACCAAGTAATATCACCCAGCAACTATGTTGCCTTTGAACTCATCATTCTATCTCATTTTTCTTTTTTTCATAATGTTCATCTCAGAGTATTTAGCTCTGCATGTTTTGCTGCAGAAGGTAATTTCTGGGAGTATGGCAACAACTTGCAGACTGTAATTACTTTCTAGGCAGGCTATTGTATTGAAATCAAAGCACATCAAGAAGCTAGATCTATTAATGAGGGCATAATCCAAAACAGTGCTTTGGCTGAGGGAACTATGGGCAAATTGGGTGGGTCTAACGCTCGAAATCTTCCATTTATATCAACAAGCCTGCACCTCTTTTTTATTCTAAAAAGGTTCTAGTCTATGTTTTGTTCACCTCAGTGGTTGGAACGATTGAAGAGGTAAAGTAGTATCCTTAATTTACATGTCATCCTCTGCTTTTGGTAATAGAAAAAGATAACTGATAAATGGTACTGTTAAGATCAGAGAATAATCAGCATGATTTGTGGCTAAATAGACAGTTATATTGAAAACAGATTCAACTTGCGTAGCATCAATTACCATCTTGGGAGAGAGGTATGAATTTAACAACAACAATTTACCAATATTACTTGAATGTTCATTAAAGAAAAGATCTAACAGCTGTGGAGTGTTATGCCCCATTAATAGAACCTTGCCCCATAAACAATAATACCCCTACTAGGATGGCCTCTCATTTTTGTATGCTAAAACATTACACTTTATATTTTGAGGAACTCTGTGGGGGGCAATGGTTGTATACTATGATTCCTGGAGGCAATTTTATTAAATTCAGATGGAAAATTTGGGGAGATTTTTCTATAGTTTAGTAATATTTGCAAGCACCTGCAATATTCCAGGATAATATTTTTGAGTTTTTGTTTTGAGTATAATTATTCTTGTATATGTCCCCCAATACTATGCTCTTATTGTTTATAATTGTGAGGTTCCTTATAATTTCAGAGCAAGCAATAATTCAACCTATCTCCCTCTAGTATAGCTGAGTAAGGCAGAATACTGAAAGAGAGGTAGTTAATGCCCCTCAAAAATAGAATATTCAAGTTAATGTTAATTTTAAAGTTTAATAGTTTGTCTTGGAATACCCTTAAAAACCAAAATATCATTCTATCCAAGCAATTCTTTTTCTCTTAAATATTCTTGTTATTTCTGTGGCTATAACCCTGCCTTATTTATATCCCTTTAATTAATAGAACATCTGACGCACATCACACCACCAAAGCTGAAATATGCATCTTTGACTGGAAGAGTTAACCACCCTGACTCAGATAACAATGATTGACCTTTGGGCACAGAAAAGGCAATGGGTGTCAACTGCTGACCACTTAACAGTGATTAGCTGTCTAGGAGTGGACAGTAATAGTTGGGAGAACAAAATCCTCCTTTAACCCTACCTTGGAGATGACTAGGAGGGTTTCTCCTATTTTTCCACAAGACCCTTCTAGACAGTTAGGTACCAATCACAGTAAGAAAGAAAACTAGTTTTGTCTACAGGGCTGCAGGTGGAAGCTGGATCCTGCCATGTTGGAACAGGGGCTCTTGAACAATTTTGCAGAAAGACAAAGAGGAAGTGATGCAAAATGAGGAAGACTGCAAGAAAATTGTTGATGCTGAATGGTAGATTTGCTCCATTTTCTGGCTAGTGCACATCCTTAACCTGATGCCTTAAATACCTCCTTCTTAGAAAGCTTCCTAGACTTGGGAAGACTCAGGTGGTCATTTCGACTTCGTCGGTCTTTACCAAAGACCGCAGTGTTAGTGGGCACTGAAAGACCGCCAGTGATGGCGGTCTGAAGACTGACGTATCATGAGTCACCAACACAACACCACCAAAAAAAGAACTAAAATCTGACACAATCAGCCTGACAAATGGCATGAAAGAGGCATTTCCACCACCAGTACTGCCATGCCGACAACATCCCGCCCCCTCAAATAATGAATCACATATCAGCACGTGGCCTTAACACAGTGGCAATCCATTGGCGGTCCAAATGGCCGCAGACAAAAAAAGCACCTCCATCAGAACACAGCACTAAATTGGACAATACCAATGCCCGACACCTGATACACATAGACATCCCACAAACACCTGACCAGAGCACTACAAAACACCCACACATACCCAGAATCCTTTGTACCCAGAAAGTCTGACATAGCCAGAGAAGAACACACCGACAAAAGACACTGCACCTAGATATCACAGGCACCATCACACTGGACACGTATCACACAACAACAAGAACAACACAATACACACATCACCACTGCACACAAGCACTATAAACCAAACGCACATCCTATCACACAAACTCACAGCAACAAACAGCACACCGAGCCTCCCTGCAAATCACACACCCCACCACCTATAATACAACCACCATGGCACCACAAAAAATCCCACAATTCACAGACGAAGAGCTGAGGGTCATGGTGGATGAAACCGTCAGAGTGGAGCCCATAACTGTTTGGAGCACAAGTCCAGCAGAAAGCCATAGCCCGGAAAACAGACTTATGGCAGAGGATCATCATCAAGGTGAACACAGTGGGAAACCATCCACGCACAACGGACGACATTAGGAAGAGGTGGAATGACGTATGGGGGAAGGTATGGGCCGTCATGAGGACTTGTGGTGGGCCCCCACAACCTCCCCAGAGTTATCATCGTGGGAGGAGAAGGTCTTGGCGATCCTAAACCCAGAGGGGCTGATGGAAATACCAGGTAGACTAGACACTGGTGAGTCAACTACACTCCCCGGCCACCATGTACCCCTGCACAGCATATACCCCCACCACCCTGTTACCCCTTTCATACCACTCTCACGTACACAAAATCGCCATGGACCCAAGGCCCACTCTTGCATGTCACAGCTCCCTACTAACACCATTCCAGCATAGGCCCACCTAGTGCATGGATTCCCCACACTGCAGCAAGTACTACAACTACCACAATGCAACACTCCCTACCCTTGCATGACTGCTAAATCCACTTCACATCTGTGCACCTGCACATAAAAACATGTCACCCCCTTCACTAACAAGAAATTGGAATGCACATCAATACATGGCAATGACAGTAGCAAGACCAATATCAACTGTCAATGCCATTACTGCTCTGCTAATCCATACAATGATGGCATACATCCATGTGTACCACTAGTACTATACCATCATGTATCATAATACCTCTCATTCCACAGGTCTCCCAAGTACTGCCAAACAGCAGAGTATGCCAGTGACTGAAAGCCCAGACCTGACAGCAAGTCCAATAGAGGAGGAATCCCCTGGATGTTTGGATAGGGATGACACACCTGGCCCATAAGGCTTGACTGGTCAGTTCACCACCACCAGCCTCAACCTGCTCACAAATGAATCCACCTCCCCTGTGGCATCCATTGTACCGCCGAGCCTGCCTTCCCAAACGTGTGTCCCAAGGTCACATCAAACATCACCCACAGTACAGGGGCATGAGTCACCATTCCAATCCCAAGACCATGACGTCCTGGTGTCAGTGGAAGGGGGCACACTGAACCAGGGGCACAGGCACAGGGGGCAAGGGCCAATGGGAGGGCAATCGTGGGCCACAGGATGAGGCAGCAACAGGACTCGACTGGCCAAGAGGCCGTCTCCAGAGTCCTTGGAGCCTACCAGCAATCCCAGAACAAGAAGACCAGATACCACCTTTGCAGGAGACCCAAAGGTTGCAGGGAGAATGCCACCAGGAAGTCATGCAGCAGTGGCAGGTACTCAATGCCACCATGGTCTCCATGTTAGGGGAGTTCAAAGAACACAACACCATCCTGAGTCCTTCCTCCAACCAACATCAGTCCCCATCCAGTAGCCACACAACACCTCTGCCCTCTACATCAGCACCTGCTACTGGAATGGAGCCCCAGCAGCAGGACCCCCAGGTCATCAGCACCCTAGCCCCTGCATCTGAGGTACCCCCATAAAAGAGGTCAACCATCCAGACATCCTGCAGGACCTGAGGCAAAGACCAATCCCCCACCAGGAAGCGATCCCTTTCCTGAACTGTCACCCTTGTGTGCCACTGTTATACCCTGTTGGCTGTCCAATGCCAAGTCCCCATCATCCCAAGGCTAATGGATACAGGACTGTGAAACATACAGCTGGACCACCCACTCTGATTATCACTGACACCATGTACCCACTCCTCTGGACTGTGATGTGAAACATTCAATAAACATCAATGAGCATAAGTCATGGTGGATGTGTTTTCATTGTTTAAAGTGGCATTTCTGTTTACAAGCAACAATCAAATTCATATATCTGGACTACAAGAAATTCAAAGTGACAGATGTAGTAGGAATCTCCAGCAGGTGTGTAAGTACCTCCATATTGTAGCACAATCCAATAGCAAGGGTGCCAACAGGCATATCAGTAATCAGCTTGCAAACAGACATGTGATCTGAAGAGGGAAAAAACATGGAATACGACTCAATTTTGTAAGTCATGTAATTCATATCTATACATCCACAGCAGTATAACACAAACACAGGATGATTGCCCCTGTGATACCACATATGCCTGCATTGTCACTCACAAATGTGTAGTGATGTAAAGATTTATCATAGGTGATATCCTCTACCGATCACCTTCTTGTGTAGTCAGGAACAGGTAGTTGCCACACAGCAGCTGACAATGCAGCAAGAGAGGCCCACACAAAAGGACAAGTCTGATAAGTGTCTCTTACAGTTACCCAAACAGACAGATTGAGGATCAATAAACTATGGGTACAACCATAAGGATGTTTTGTCATGGCACCAGCATTAAACACATGTCATTGGCAGCAATGCATTTCCACTACCCCTCATGGTAAGTCAGCTACCAAGATGGAAGGCTGTAGTCTCCACATATACCTTGATGCATACAAAATCTGAGTACAGACTAGCTTGTCCAATACATAGTCCAAGTGTACATAACATCCAAATCACACATTCCTGAAAATCATTGAAAGTAGTGACGAATCAGGTCAGTCCTGTTGTCATGTGTCTCATTCTCGTCAGCCTCCTCCTCAGTGTCAGGGTCACCGGCCATAGCCACTGCTCCAGCATCAATGTCTCCCTCCTCCAACAGTGGGATGTGCCTTCTGAGGGCCAGATTATGGAGCATGCAGCATGCAATAATGATCTTGCAGACTTTCCCTGGTCAGTATTGGAGGGTACCACCGGACACATGGAGGCAATGAAATCTAGCTTTCAAGAGGCTGAAAGTCCCCTCTATCACCCGCCTCATTATCCTAAATGAGACTACTGGATTTCTAGGCAGCAGGATCTATAACGGTGTGGGGGACTGAGTCTGACCCACTTGTAAAGAACTCTGTCACCCTAAATCCGGTTTTTGCTCTGGCTAACTAGCAGTGCCTCATTTCTCCCATGGGGAAGAAATGATTAGGCAGCCGAGCGCATGACATCTTTGGTACTTCTCAGGGAAGTCGTGGTCACTCAGATCCAAACCAACTCTCTCATTTACATTATGGTCTCATATACAAATGACAAAGACAGTATAAGTTTTATATAATGTTTTAATAAAACAACTGTATTTTAGATAATAAGGCGTGAGCCGCAATAACCAGAACAATACAACATAGTAGGATTGAAATAGTCACCAGGAGAGTAAAACATAAGAACAAAGCTATCATATTGCCTAACAGTTTCTGCTCTCCCTCTGCTTGTTCTATTTAGAGCACAGCATGTTAAGCTTCTAGCTTGCCTTTCTGAATCACTGGGGAGACATAAGCCCTCATACCTGAGCAAAGGCCTGTGATCTGGTTCAGCATCTGCAACGAGGCAGTCAGCGTCTAGTTGTGGGTCTCTGGTCGGAATCTTCCTCTTACATGTATTGGGAGAAGGAAGTGATTTTATAACTAACATGTCATCGTGATCACAAAATGTCCCTACGGAGGAATGCCAAATCTAAACTCCTACCACGTCTATCGGCAATGTACCAGACTGTATCCTTGACTGAAGCACAGAGTGAATATGTTATGAAGAACTCCAGTGCTGAAGTAGGCAAAACAGTGTGATATGAATAAAAAAAAACACTGTAGAACTGGCTATTTGAAAAATAACAGTACGAAGCCTAATAAAAAGCATTTAGAGCAAAGTGCACAGAGGCTCTAAGCTGTCAGCAAATGAATAAAATACATTCAGGGCAAAGTGCACAAAGGCCTAAAGCCTGAAGCTAATGCGCAAAGTATACGTAAAACTAACCACACAACACCCTCCCCTTGTCGGTAGCAAGTGGTTCCAATAACATAAAAGCATGCCCCAAATATAAACAATATATTTCGACAAGGTAAGAAGACAACAAAGTCATAAATTTAGGAAACATGTGACGATAAAGCCAAATTCAATATAGTAATTTAGTATCGGTCAATAAAATTTGCTTATTAGAATACGGTGCAACTTTAAAATAGTAAGACTTAGCATTCCGCTGATCATGCCCAGAAAAATATGCAAATTTATCATAATACGTTTTCGAACTCCCTTGTGGAGGAGTCGAGCAATGTTCCCATTGCGCATAATTAAATATGGACTTAGGGCTACTAGCTTTATGAATAAAGTGGTGTCCATAATAGTTGTAGCAAAACATGTCACCATGATTATCTCTAAATTGGTAAGCATCTTCATCGTCATAGACAGTATAATATTGCAAATCCGTTAGCATAGAATCTACTGTCTTCACATCCCAATCATCAGAAACAATGCCTGGTATAACAATATCATTCATTGATAACTTGAGGACATACGGTATTTGAATCAATTCAGTGGGACCATATATATCAAACATTACTTTATCCCACACAATCCCATCCGGAATCGGTATTGCAGAAATGTTCACATTGAACAAGTCTCTTCGAACCATATGAGACGAAAAATGTGGTCTCAACACAGTCTCCACGTGCTCAATGTCCGATCGATCAGGAAGAAAATGACCATGTATTACTAGAAAAAAGTAACCACAAATCCCAACCATAAAAAAAAGAGTCATTACAGCCATAAAAAGCCATAAATAGTTCCAAGGAAAAACAAAATATGAGCGTTTAAGCCAACTCAGCAGCTTACGTGGACCTCGGACAGAAGACATCGAGGACGAAGAGCTGGACACTGCTTTATCAGCGTCGTTGAAGCAGCCAGAGGCAGTTCTTGCAAAAGGTGCAATTGTGAACAAAGAAGCAGATGGAGGCTCTCTCCTAGGCACGCTATAAACCACATGTTCAGAAACATCAGTAGAACGTACAGCAACTTGATCAAAAGATTCCAAATTAATCGCTGTCTGTGGAACAATCGCAAGATCATCTTCCACCCTCTCCAAGCTCGGAGAGGAAACAGCGTCGGTGTAAATCACCTGCAGCGGGACTTCTTCCCCAGTAGTGAGAGGGATGCCGGAACTACTGGGTGTCCCTCTTGGTCTGCTGTGCAGAATCGGCCACATGTTGTAACTTGACATTATCAATAGAAACAAAGCGATTTCCTTTGGCCCCTTGCAGTGGCGGTAAAATCACAGTTCTTGTGCCGCTCACCCCTAACACAGGGACAGATGCTCGATAAGAAGGACCAAATTCTTTCTTTACCGCGACCTTTTCACGCACTAGATCCCCAATCCAACCAGAAGGTGTTACTGGCTCATCCTTAATTCCTGAGGAGGCAGCACTTGCAGAAGAGTTACCTTCACGGAATTGTTGTAAATCCTGCAAAACAGTGACACAATCATTTATGTCAAAGGGCGTAACTGCCGCCTCCACACCAGGACCATCTAGATCAGGAACATACATTCGTGTTCCAAACAGGCACTCATATGAAGTACCACCCCCCAGTGACCGTCTAGGCAAGTTATTAAGTGCTCTCTGTACTCCATGTAGGTGGGCTAGCCAACTACGACCCGTACCTATAACTCTGGCCGTTAAGGATTGCTTTCAATCACGATTTAAACGCTCCACGACAGAATTTCCCTCGGGATGAAATGGAGACTAGAATTGGAGTTGGACCCCCAACGAAGCCATGGTGTCCCTGAATGCCTTAGAGGCGAAAGCAGGGCCCTGGTCCGAATGAAAAGCCGCAAATGCAAATGTATCGACAAAGACGCGCAAATCTTTAATAACAGTCTGAGCATCAGCCGAGCGTTGTGGCCATACCCACACAAATCTGGAGCACGAATCTACAGCAACCAATATATATTTGTATGCACTATCTGGTGTCAGTGGACCACAATGATCCAAGTACACACACTGTAACGGTTTGTTTGAAATCAGAAGGGGCGTCTGCTGCGGGCGTCTAGCCGACGAAGCTTTAATTTGTTGACAGATGTCACAACAAAGGACATACTGCTTTGTCTCTTCATAGAGACCAGGCCACCAGTAACTAGCCTGTAAAAGTGAAATCGTGGCAGCCACACCAGCATGTGCAGATGCCACCCCCTCATGTGCTGCAGAAATTAATCGAGGTCTCTCAATTCTATTGGGTAGTTCACGTACACCAATGCCTGGAATATTAACAACAGCATTTAGCGCACTACTCAAGCAGTAACCATATTTAGAATGAAATCCTTTAGGAAACGGCGTGCCATCAGCCGTAGCTTTTATGGCAGCCGAAATCTCTGTGTCTGGTTTGGAACTCGAACGAGTCACTGCGGTCACAGTGGCGACAGCCACTGCCGACTTTGCGGCTTCATCAGCCAAAGTATTCCCAGCAACGTGTATTCTAAAGCGCTGGTGTCCAAGTGTATGCACAACATGGACCTTAGGAAGCATTTCTTTCAGATTCGCAACCTTACCCCACAACAATTTATGTTTAATGGTGTTGCCTTTACAATCTCTGAAACCATTCAACTTCCAATAGTGCAGATATTCATTGAAAGACTGAACACAGTAGTAGGAGTCACAGACCAGCAAGGTCAAAATCGCTGGATCCGCGTGCTCCAACGCTAAAAATAGAGCTTTGAGCTCAGCCAGCTGCGCCGTGCAATCTCCCAAGGTTTTAGTATAAGTATGTCGGGGGCAGAACACTTCCCCCTCCATTGTGCCACTCACCCCTGCACATGCAGCAGAATACTGTTGTTTAGTCCCAACCGCTGGTTGCGCAGAGCCATCGATATACATGACCACTTGATATTGGTCAATAGGCAATGTGCCAGCAGGAACTGGGTACTCTATTTCATATTGAAGAAATTCTTGAGTCTGCAGTTTAGGGTCAAATATATAATCTACATCAGTGGCTGTCAAAGACGTAGCCCATTGTATCCATCGCGGGTGTAAAGCTTTCGAATTAGGAACACTCGCTTTTGTAACAGCCTCTAAAGCCGGAATCGGGGAAACGACAATGATGCGTTGGCCCTGGGCAAGCGGTCTTTCTTTAATCACAGCCATCTATACTGCAGTGAGTATTTTCTCAGTCTCTGCAAATCATTGTTCTGCAGCAGAATACAAGTGGGACTTGTATGCAATCGGGACTGTCTCACCCTCATTAAAGGTGACATACGTAAACCCAACAGCCCCAGGTATCACCCTGATGACTAAATGTGTCTTATTGTCCCGTGTGTGTAAGTGTTTAACTGCTAAGAGATCAGTCTGTAACTCTCGCAGTATGTGTGTATGCTCAATCGTCCAAAATCTACTCGAAAAATTCGGGCGAATCAGTTCGTATAATGGTTTTATATGCGTAGCATAGTCAGGAATGTAAGTTCTGCCAAAATTCAGAAACCCCAACAATGACTGGATCTTCCGAACCATATTAGGAGGCTGCAATGAAGCACATTTCTCCCAAAAATGTGGCGCTAGGCTCTTACCCTCACTCGATAACTCATATCCCAGGAAAATGACGCTGAGGAAGGCAATCTTTGATTTCTTAAAATTAAACTTATAGCCAATATTAGCAAATCCCACAACAATGCGCGATACACGCCTTAGATGTTGCAGAATCTCATTGTCTGTCAAATATATGTCATCAACATATGATAACGCTTCAGGGTCCAACTCGTGCAGCATTTCAGTCACACGAGCCGAAAACAGTCCTGGGCTATTCTTATACCCCTGAGGCAAACGACAATTTTTTTTCTGAGAGCCAAACGCACTGAAACTGGTATAGTCCCGACTTTCGGGTGCTATATTTTGGCAGAAAAATCCATTCGAGATATCCAACGTTGTCTTGTATTTCTTACGCACTATATTGTTCATAAGCGCTGCGCTACGTGAATTCTGTATTGCATATGTGCGTGTGTGACTATTCAAATGTCTGTAATCCACCACTATCCTATATGAATAGTCCGGTTTAGCAACCGTAAATAAGGGATTATTCATCGGCGAGACACAGGGCTCAATTACTCCCTGGTACTCCAATTGTGTAAGAATTTTCCGAACCGATGCCCTTGCCTCAAATTTAATAGGATACTGCGGCTGTGTTGTTGCTAAGTCTATATATAAACGACGCACATCAGCCACTGCCAAATTTGCAACCGCAGGATATGGTGTGTAAGTAGCCAATAAAGGCCAGGTCGGACCATCATTACTCAACGGAACTAACCTCACTTGTGCTACTGTATGTGGGAGGGCGCCATCAAGCCAATTATGGTGTTCTTGATAAGATAGAGGTATCTCTAAGTATGCGTAAGCCCTGTATTGTCCAGGGACATTCGCAACAGTGTATTCGTGAAAAGTATTTGTACCCTCATCAGCTGCTGGAAATACGACCCAAGAATAAAAAAGTTCTGTCCTATAGGCTGCATGGGCGTCCACCACAAAAGTGACTGGACCCCCCTGGACTGTCAGTCCATGTGCTATCAGATGTCCTGTGAGCGGGTGATGCATATTGATTGCTATATTCACTTGATTAGGATTCGCCATTTGCAAAAAATAGCTCTAGGTCAGAGAAGGCACACCAATATCGGGGTTTTTCCTTTCAAAGTTCAAGCTTGAACAACCGACCACTAAGCAATAGGACGTACCTATCCCGTGGTGGCGGAAACCCTCAGCCCCACGGACTTCTCCGCGTACGGAACCGAGGGGTCAAAATATATATGAGACCGAGAGAGTCAGTCGGACCTAAACATTAGAGCCAGACCAATCGTTGGCGGCGCCATGTCGCGTTGAATCTCATTATCCTAAATGAGACTACTGGATTTCTAGGCAGCAGGATCTATAACGGTGTGGGGGACTGAGTCTGACCCACTTGTAAAGAACTCTGTCACCCTAAATCCGGTTTTTGCTCCGGCTAACTAGCAGTGCCTCATTTCTCCCATGGGGAAGAAATGATTAGGCAGCCGAGCGCATGACATCTTTGGTACTTCTCAGGGAAGTCGTGGTCACTCAGATCCAAACCAACTCTCTCATTTACAATATGGTCTCATATACAAATGACAAAGACAGTATAAGTTTTATATAATGTTTTAATAAAACGAGTGTGTTTTAGATAATAAGGCGTGAGCCGCAATAACCAGAACAATACAACATAGTAGGATTGAAATAGTCACCAGGAGAGTAAAACATAAGAACAAAGCTATCATATTGCCTAACAGTTTCTACTCTCCCTCTGCTTGTTCTATTTAGAGCACAGCATGTTAAGCTTCTAGCTTGCCTTTCTGAATCACTGGGGAGACATAAGCCCTCATACCTGAGCAAAGGCCTGTGATCTGGTTCAGCATCTGCAACGAGGCAGTCAGCGTCTAGTTGTGGGTCTCTGGTCGGAATCTCCCTCTTACATGTATTGGGACAAGGAAGTGATTTTATAACTAACATGTCATCGTGATCACAAAATGTCCCTACGCAGGAATGCCAAATCTAAACTCCTACCACGTCTATCGGCAATGTACCAGACTGTATCCTTGACTGAAGCACAGAGTAAATATGTTATGAAAAACTCCAGTGCTGAAGTAGGCAAAACAGTGTGATATGAATATAAAACAACACCGTAGAACTGGCTATTTGAAAAATAACAGTACGAAGCCTAATAAAAAGCATTTAGAGCAAAGTGCACAGAGGCTCTAAGCTGTCAGCAAATGAATAAAATACATTCAGGGCAAAGTGCACAAAGGCCTAAAGCCTGAAGCTAATGCGCAAAGTATACGTAAAACTAATCACACTACACAGCCATGTGTCTCATTGAACCTGTTCTCCCCTCCTGTAGTTGGATATTGAACGGGTGTCAGGAGCCAAGGCAGGTTTGGTATCCAGAGTCACCTGTGTGGAAAAGGAAATATGACTATAGGAAACAGTACCAGGCATAGTGCAGACTGTGTAGGGAGAGATATCAAATGACTGGAATGGACAGCAGTACACATACCTATTAGCCAAGCCCATTCTCGCTGTAGCTGTTACATCAATGCAGGGACACCGCTGTTTCTCAGGACGTAGGAATCATGTACCGAACCAGGGAATTTCACTGACACATGTGAAATGTACTCGTTTGCAAGACACACCACTTGTACATTGAAGGAATATGTACTCTTTTGGTTTCTGTAGACCTGTTCGTGACGTGAGTCCCATCAATGGCCCCAATTACATGTGGGGCATTTGAATTGTTATAAAAGAATGCCTTAACAGTGTTCAATTCAGCTCATTGTGGGAACCTTAGGCACCTGTTCATATCCTTGAGTAGGGCATCCAACACATCCTGTAACACCGTACTGAACTTGGGCTTTGACATCCCTGCAGCCAGTCCCACAGTCTCCTGAAATGAGCCAGTGGTCATAAAATGGAGAACTGCCAATACCTGGACTTTTAGAGGGATGGCCTGGGGATTTCTCAGAGTCAGCAGGAGGTCTGGCTCTGTCAAAGCCCAGCTCACCTGAGTTCTTGTTAAGTTCTGATGGAGGTTGAAGACAATCCGACCCCACCCTGAAACTGCTTGTTCCAGCACACTAGTTTTTAAAAACAGTGCACTAAGAACAGAAGCTCAAGGGAAGGGGGGAAGTGGATAAAATAAAAAAAAGAGAGACAACACCGTTCTTGCGTTTCCACTGTTGAAGTGCTGCACAAATCAGCGGCCCTTTCTGACTTCTGTAGAAACTGGTGCCTAATGAAACATAAACAAAGAACAGATAAGTGCAACCTATTCCTAAATGGGTTCCTGACTATCCCTTTATTTATTAGAAATTCTCTTCTAAAAGTACCTCTTGGATCCTGGTCTCTAGTTTCCAGGTTTGGAATGTGTTACTGCTCTGGGATGTGTTTTCTATTACTGTAAAACTTTTTTCCCATATTTCCAGAATCTTTTATAAAACAAATACTGTACTTTTACATCAAAATACAGCATGTAATTTGTGCAAGTCCTTGATTTACTGTTTGCCTTGCTGTTAATGGTTTCCACTGTTCGATTCTTAAAAGTTCCATGAGAAAAAACAATGTTTGCTTCACAAAGTTCTGCAAAATATTCTTGTAACAAAGAGTTTGAATCACAATGTTCGTGGAAGGTATTTCGTTTCAAATTGTCTATACACGAATCCAGAAATTGTTGTCAAAGTTCTTTCAGGTAATAAAAGGTTTTGCACTTTCTTGTTGCTGGCAAGAGATACTGATCAGTCTAACCTTGTCTTCTTTCTCTTTTGCAGGATACTCATAGGAGAGAGGCTGAAGCAAGGAGGAACCGGAAACCGGAAGAAGGAAGAGCCAGAAGCTGCGCCCATTGAAGTCAATGAAAGTCTGTAAAGAGCAGGAGTGCCAGCGCCGAGGGATCTGTTCTCAGGTAAGCGGGAGGTAGACGAGCACAAGCACTGGGTGAGGCTCGGGGGATGCCTTTTATAGACAGGGCTGGGTGTGGTTTGAAGGGCTGGGTGTGGTCCTCACATGCTGCACATGTTCTTGGAAGGTGTGCAGAGCTGGGTGTGGTTTGAAGAGCTGGGTGTGGTCCTCACATGCTGCACATGTTCTTGAAAGGTGTGCAGAGTTTCAGTTATTATGCAAATGAGTTGGATTAACACATGGCCTAGGGAGGAGTGTTTTAAAGAAGCCTTGGTAAAAGCAAGGCCCAATGTGTAAACAAAACAGCACATTAAACAACATACACAGAAGCCTAGGGGGGGGGGAAGGTGAGATAACAAGAAAGGCTTTCAATAGTAAGTTTAAAAGGGAGCTATTACAGAACCCACTAGTGCAGTGAGAGGGGACATGCTCTTTGCTGTGTACAAACCCTAACAGGCTCCAACTGGGTGTCAAGTTCCCTGATGGAAATACGGTTCAATTGATAGGTCATGATGATGTGGTGCTCTTCCATGGTATCAAGATCTACTAGGGGTCGGTAAACTGGTGCATTCCTCATCACTCCATTTTGGCGGTATCTAGGCAGGGAGAGAAGCAACAATCTGGACACATCGCAGGATATAGTGACCAATATCTGACATATGAGAATCAGGAAGTATTGGTCATGTAAGTTGGCTGTCATGTTGTAGTAAAACACATGACCCCACACACCATTCCTACCCAGAGAATGCCTCATATTGACAAACATACCTGTGACAAGGGACGTGTACAGGACTTGTAGTGATGTACACAAGATGACTTTTCATATGTTCCACTATACAGAATGTCAATACAAACATATGTATTGGCAACGGTGGAAATGTCACCTTACAACCACTACATATGTGACTGTTGACAAAATGTAACCTACAATAAGCATATTGTGACGATATGCAGGTAATTACGCATTGTGAACCAAGGACAGTCACATAACATGCTAAAATGGCAGTTGCCTGTCCTGCATACAGAGGACACATGGAAGTGACCTCATTCCACCGGCAGCAGTCACTATGGCTAGTTAACATTGACGTCTATGGGAAACTATTACCAATGATGATCACCACCGCCGCTGACGGTTATGACTGCTGCAGTCGTGACTGCCATTTTATATGGGCAAGCTCACTTGACTCCTAGCATTTCAGGCAAGGAAGACCTCCACTTCGTGTGCTGCTGTGTCCTGTATCTTGGAGCCACAATGGCATGCACTGCAGGGGATAGGGCCCCAGCCTTCACAGCTTTTGAGCTGGACAAACTGGTGGGAGGGGTCTGACATGTAGTTGGGTATGTGCATGGATTAAAGTGTTTGATTAGTCAGTCAGTTAACAGGCATGTGGGATTTTCAATCAGGTGTCCAGGCTCTAGGGAAGAGGTAATGGGTATTTTGGTTATGGCTTGCAGGACTCTATTGTTCATGGCTGAAATAATGTTTTCACGACAGGGGCAAGTGAGTGTATTGTTTGTATGTGTTCTAGATGTGTAGGTATTCCTTTCCTCCTTTTCTATCACTCCCACCCTTCGTCTCTGTCCACCTCTGTCTATGTGTGCATTAGCATCATTTAGCAAAGGAGGAAGGGGACTGGCGAGGGGAGATGCTGCAGGTCACGGGACCCAGAAGGCTGTTACCAGCGGAGCTGAGGGGACCAGAGGGATGGAGGGTGAGGGGATTACCATGGGGAGACTGGAGCTACCATGACATCTGGTTCAGATTCCTCCTCCAGTGGCAGCTCTCTGGCAGTGGCAGACCCATTTAAGACCACCGCAACACCATACTTGTCCGCCATCCCCTTACCAGCACTGCCCTCCCTGTAGCTCCCCACCCAGTTGCCTGTGCCCACACACCCAGGAGGGTGGGCGTCTCCTTTGCCGGAGGTACCTCTCCCCTGCCACTGTCAGCCATTACCTATCAGCTATTGACCTCCTGAGGTCCATCTCTGTGGGGCAGGCAACCATTGTGAATCCCATCCAGGGACTGTCATCCCAGATGCAGCAATAAAATGCCTACCTGGAAGGCATTCACATTGCCTTGTCTGGCCTAAAGAGATCATTTCAGGCTCTGGCCTCCTTGTTGACGGCAGCCAGTGTCCCTACATCTTCCCTCCGCCTCCAGCTACCTGTTCTCAATCCACAACCCCTCTACCTTCACCCATCCAGGGCACACCTACAGACCAGCATACACCCACTACAACAGACATGGTGCGCAAAGACAAACATAAGCACCGCAAATGAACCTACAGGCATGCACACACAACACACTTCAGCATACACAACAACAGACACTTTCCACACTGCCTTCCTCACAGTCACATCCCCACTCACATATGCCAGCATTGCATCATCACACACTGATCCTTCCAGTATTCCTGCCATACCCTCAATCACCACAACAGAAGACTCACAGCCACACATCTCACACACTACAGCCCAGATTTATACTTTTTTTGCACTGCATTTGCGTCATTTTTTAACGCAAAAGTGGCACTAACTTAGAAAATACAATTGTATTTTGTAAGTTTGCACAGCTTTTGTGTAAAAAAATTACTCTAATGCAGCGCAAAAAAAGTATAAAAATGGGCCTATATCTGCACTCACCACGACCACCTTCTCTGCCACCTGCAGCACATCCATCTCACTTGCACACACCACCCCAACATTCACTCACATGTCTTCTATTACCTCTCCCTGCATCTCTACCCCCTCCTCCCATGATAGACACACGCACTCACTCACCCACCCAACATACACCCACCACACACATGCACACATTTCACACACCAGCATCCACACACAGCACACCAACACATAACACAAGCGCTCCCTCTACTTCCACTCCGACCTCTCATTCATGTGACTTCCACTGTGTACCTAAGAAGGACTTCCATGCTACCCTTGACCTGTTCCCTACTCCTGTCCCACCCTGTGTTGCCCACAATCATCATGTTCCCCTGCCCCTACCGGGCCCTTCCACCTCCAATTCCTCTAGTGCCTCCTCTGGTGTTGCCCCTGGTCATCCACCCAACAAGACGTTCACCACTCCCGGAGCCAAAGTCCCCCCTCCCAAACCCAAACAGAGAAAACCCCCTTCCAAAACCAAGCCACCCCAATACCCCCCACACTCCTCAGGGGCCTGCCTGTCACATTGTTGCCCCTATGACATGGAGGCCTATTTGCTGTCAGGAGTCAAGTTGGGGCCATGAAATGTGGACTATTTGCTATGTGGTCTTCTGCACATTGGACTAGCCATTTGGCACTTTTGTATATAGTTATTTTTTCAATTTCTGTATTCTGATACATCTGCGCACATTGCTATGGTTGGCAAGATGAGATGTTTGTCCTGGATTCCTTCAACATGGTGGTGTGACATCTGTGTGCAACGTTGTGTGATGTTTGTGTATGGGTTGCGTCTGTGCTGTTGCATGCGCTTTTGATATGGGTTATGCCATGTGCATGTTGTAATGTGTTTGACTGCTTGCTTGTGGGATTGTATGGGGTGGTGTGTGCATCCGTGTACATCAGAGGTCTTCAAACTGGGGGGCGGGCCCCCCTAGGGGGGCCTCAAGTGGTTCCCAGGGGGGCGCCAAACTCTGTCCAAAAGAAGCATTATACAGATAACTGGCCTTTGTTTTAAACAAAAGCATGTTATTGCATTTTTAAAAATGTAACAGCACCAGACTGCAATGTTTAAATAGGTCTGGACATATTTAACCATTGCCATCTTTATAAAATATTTGTGAAAATTCTGAGGGGGGTGCCCATAGATTTTTGTTTTTCAATTGGGGGGGCGCGGCATTAAGAAGTTTGGAGACCACTGGTGTACATGGTGCTGCATCTGTGGATTACTTTGTATGTTGGTTGTGTGATGTGTCACCTGTGTCCTTGTTTGGATGTGTGTTCACTGATATGGAATGCGTGTCATTGCTAATTACAGCTTTTTGTATGTGTGGATGTGTGGTGTTTCTCAACTTGACTGTCTGTGACTGCGTTGAAGTGTTTGTGGTCTAGAGTTCATTGTGTGATCATGGGATGTTGTGTATGGATGTGTATGACTGTGTTGGTGGTGTTTGTGTGAGTTGTGCCTTGTATTTGGCACATATCTGCTTGGCTTTTTGTGTATATTGGGTATTTGGCCTTTTCGTATTTTGTGTGTGCCCGTGTGTGTGTAGATGTGTATACTGGTACGGCACGTTTGTTTGTGTGTGTGGCCTTCGCTGTCCGTGTTGGGAGTGTGATATGTGTGGATGTGTATCACTGCCCTTTCCTCCTCTATATGCTAGGTGTACTTACGGTTGTTGTCTTCGTCATTGTTTCTGGCCCTGAAGGTGAATGGCAAGATACAATGCTGGGAGGACTTGCAGTTCGCTTGCCATGGCAGCCTTGGACGTGTCTGTTTTTCAGTTTCCGCCAAGCCTTGTGTCGTGGTTGGCCTGCCCTCGAAATCCTGGTGGTCTGGTGACTCTTAATATGGTGGGCGGTACATTGGTTCCTGCCAGTCTGGAGAAGGCTTCTGCTACCTTCTGCAGCTCATCCGCAGTGGCCGTACTAGCGGTTAGTTGGCTGAGGTGCGTTGGGTTCACCGCTGTAGTCGCTATATGGCCGTCTACTCCACCAGCCTGGTGGCGGTCTCACTGCCACCGCAAGCATAGAGGTCTGTTACCGGCAAAACTCGAAATGAGGGCCTCAGTCTGTAAAAGAAGGCCCCACATGAAGATAAATCCTCATTACTGACACCTGACCTCTGCCGAAAGAAGGGGGCACACAAACTTGCTGTCACCCAGTGACTCTTTAAGGGTCATGTAGTTGACAACTTGTTTACCTGCACAGGGACACAAAAAGCAGAAGGATTCCTGACTCCAAGACGGCCCACCTGACTAAATTGGACTAAAACTGTTAGGGGCATATTTATACTCCGTTTGCGCTGAATTTGCGTCGTTTTTTTCGACGCAAATTCGACGCAAAACTAACTCCATATTTATACTTTGGCGTTAGACGCGTCTAGCGCCAAAGTTCATGGAGTTAGCGTCATTTTTTTGCGTGAACACCTTCCTTGCGTTAATGATATGCAAGGTAGGCGTTCCCGTCTTAAAAAATGACTGCGATGCATACGCGTCGTATTTATACTCCCGGGCAAAAATGACGCCCGGGAGTGGGCGGGTCTAAAAAACCCGCATTCGCGCCGGATTTTAGCGCCTGGGTCAGGGCAGGCGTTAAGGGACCTGTGGGCTCAGAATGAGCCCAGAGGTGCCCTCCCCTGCCCCCAGGGACACCCCCTGCCACCCTTGCCCACCCCAGGAGGACACCCAAGGATGTTATAATAAATCCCACAACTTCCATTTGTTGGATTTAATATAACTTGTTCAGGTAAAGTATTTTAAAGTTTACCTGAAACATTGCCATCTTCAGCCCTGCAGTGTTTTTGCTGCTGTGCTCTGATTGGCCAGCCTCTGGCAGCCTGGCCAGGCTGCATTGATGAGGTGTGAAGTGGCATGGCTTCACACAAAGAGATGTGCCTGTGGGAGGAGATCTCCCCTCAGCAGATAATAAGGCAGGAAGGGGGAGGGCTGCCAAACTGGTCTTCAAAGGCAGAAAAGGACATTTGGAGCAACCCAGCAACACCCCACATCCTGCAAACCCAGATAATTAGGTGACCCTTTGATTAGATTAGGAGAGGGCAGGAGAGGGAAGTGTTTAGGATTTTCAGCCACACTAGTGGGTGGGCTCAGCCAGATGTAATCTCCAAAAATCACTTTCAGCCATGATGGATTTTTAAGGAATGTTGCTCCCTGGGATTGGTTTTTGCCACACTTCACAGGAAGTGGTCATCACAGAGGGAAGGACCCTGCCCCTGATTGGAGAACCAGGACCCCCCTGTTTTTCACCCAGGAGCAGGGATAAAACTGGCAGACCTGCACCCACACCTCAGATCCCTATCAGATTCCAATAAGGAAGAACTACAGGAGAAGAAGGACTGCCCTGCTGGACCCCTGACCTGCACCTAAACACTGCACTCTGGAGGACTGCACTAGCTGCACACTTGGGCTTCACCACTAAAAGGACTTTACCTGTCTTCTACTGCTTCAAGAAGGGACTTGTTGTTTGCTGCAGGTATAAAGGAGCTGCCCAGAGTCCCCTGCATCAAGTCCTGCAAGCAGAGCCTGTCTGACCAGCGTCCAGTGGCCATTTGAGGATTCTGACCAGGTGCATTCTGGGAATTATAGTCCCAACTCCCACAGAGCAACTCAGAGCTTCTGGAACCTTGGATGAGGTTGTGGACACTTCAAGGACACAAAAAGGAACTCTGGAAGAAGATCCAGAAGTTTTGGAGACGTTTGGAGCAACTCCATAAGTTGAAGAGGTGCATTGTGGGAGTTGTAGTCCCAGACCCCAAGAGGCACACCAGAGCCTCTGAACTCTTGGCTGGTGCTGTGGACCACTTTCCTGAATCAAACACTTCTGAAAGTAGGTGTGACAGTGTTACCTCATGGGTGGCCTGAACTCTGGGCTTTGGGCCATTTGTATGAACACATTTTCCCATAGACACAGAATGGGTAAAACCCTTTGATACATCTGGCCCTTTCCAGTGTGACCGTTTTAACCCTTTGAGCTCTAGTTGCTTCTATGCGCTAGAAAGCATTGATTCTTTAAAGAAATTCATATCTCCGGTTCCCCTTTCCTGATTTTATTAGTTTTGGTGTCATTTTAAAGATAAAAATATAGTCTGATTTTGGATTTTTAAACTGATTCCTGTGTTTTATTTAATTACTGTTTTGTGAGATTTTAATGCTTTACGCTTTGTCTCCTAAGTTAAGCCTTGTGGCTCCTTGCCAAGCTACCAAGGGTTGAGCTAGGATTAATTTACTGAATATAACTAGTTCAGCAAAGAGTTATAAAACTCTACCTGAAAGCTGCCAACTTCAGCTCTGTAGGGCCCTTCTCTGATTGGCCAGTCTCTGGTAGCCTGGCCAGGGTGCCTTGATGAGGTGTGAAGTGGCCATCCATCTGTCACCGGTGCCCCTGCTCCTCTGCCAGATGATGCTAATGCACACCTGGACAGGATGACAGAAGAAATAACGGGGGAGAGAGAGAAAGAAAACACTGGGTCAGTTACTGCACCAACACCACAGTTGGCATACATAGCACCGTCACACACAGGGATCAGGTGTGAGCACTATGCATTGCACTGCCAGTGATTTGGCTAGATGCCATGGCAAGATGAGGGTGACACACCGCTAACTGCACCCCTCCTGAGACCCACAAAGCCCTGACTGACATGGAATGCAAACAAGCTTGTTTGCCTGCATTTGCCATACACCCATTACCCTTGAGCTGGATCACGCTGCAATATCCTGCAGAGGTAATACAAACAGGAGGACACCAGCCTGTCACAGATATGGCACACAATCCCATTTCCATCACCACTGACACACACATTGGCGGCGCACACCATGTACACCACCACAAGACATTTCCCCCCGATGACATGATGCTTGCACACACATCTCCATGCATCCTTCCCACATGCATTGTGCCCAAGATGTACTCACCTGTTGGTCTGGAGGCCTATACAGCAGTCCGTACTGGGGTAGGACCCTATCCACCAAACGCTCCAACTCCTCTGAAGTGAAGGCATGGGCCCTTTTCCCAGTCACACAGGCCATGGTAGATTCCAGACACAGGTCACAGCAGCACACGCAGTATAGGTTTTCTTCTGTTGAAGGTCAGGAAACAAGTGAGGAATCAGATAGAAAATGTCGTTTACGTCTGCCGTGGTGTACACCATCACCGCTGGTGCTGATCCCCATTGGCCACTATACTCCATAGAGTCCCATATTATCCAATGAGGAATTGTACAGCAGTGAAAGACCGCCTTCTGCCACAACGCCCAATGTCGGTGGAGTTACCTCACTTCCACCTGCCCCTACATACAGGGCAGGCAGTCGCCATACGTACAGTCAAATCAACCTTAACTGCATCACAGCCTAGAGTAGCACATACCTCGCCATTCCCACTGTCCCATCACATAAATGCAATATGTACACTGAGTTTGGGGTTCCCTTGTTCAAATTGTGACAGCCTACTCACTCTTGAGCCCCTTGGATACCTACCACTGCGGATAAATAGGAGGAGGAGACATACCCCGTATACAGACCCCTTATGGACTTGGCCACACTGGAGGACAGTCACATTATACTCACCTATAGACTGGACAGGGCCACAATCATAGAGCTCTGTGCCCAATTGGAGCCTGAACTGATGTCTGCTATCCGTCATCCGAATGGAATCTCCCCTCTTGTGCAAGTGCTATCAGTGCTCCATTTCCTAGCAACTTGTTCTTTCCAAATGACAGTGGGCTTGGCAGCAGGAATGTCAAAGCCAATGTTCTCAATCGTGCTGGCAAGCATTTTGTCTGCTCTGGTGAAACGCATGTGCAGCTACATAGGTTTCCCCCAAACGGAAGACCTGGCCAGTGTGAAGGCCAGAATTCCATGCAATGGGACGTATACCCAATATTGTTGGGGCCATTGACGGGACACATGTTGCGTAAGCCCCACACCCCCGCCAGAATGAACAGGTTTTCCAGAATTGGAAGAGTTTCCAATCACAGAATGTTCGAATGGTGTGCCTGACGGACCAGTACATCTCCCACGTCAATGCTAAGTATCCTGAGTTAATGCATGATGCCTTTGTTCTGAAGAATAGCAGCATCCCAAATGTGGTGGCCCAACTACAAAGGCACGGGGTGCGGCTAATAGGTGAGCCATGGTCACCACCGAGTGTATGTTACTGTTTGTCTTCAGGTGTCATCCCCGTATCATTGTGTGAGGCTAAATGCTGTCCCTTAATACTTGCAGGTGACTCTGGCCATCCAAACCTATCGTGGCTGCTGACCCCTGTGAGGAATGCCAGGACAGGGGCTGAGGAATGTTATAATGAGGCACATGGGTGAACCAGCAGGATCATCGAGAGGACCTTTGGGGCCCTGAAGGCCAGGTTCAGGTGCCTCCATTTGACAGGTGGATCCCTGTGCTACTCACCTAAGAAGGTCTGCCAGATAGTAGTGGCATGCTGCATATTGCACAACCTGGCCCTCAGATGGCATGTACCTTTTCTGCAGGATGAGGAGACTAGAGATGCCCCTGTGGCAGCAATTAATCCTGAGGACATTCAAGATGAGGAGGCAGAGGATGAGGATGAGGACAACCGAACATCAGTTATATGTCAATACTTTCAATTACACAAATGTGAGACAGTGCAAGTCACCATTCCCCTGACTGTTTTCTGTGTGGCTGTAGTATGATTTCATTTACTTCCATTGCATCTCAACTTACTGTCATAAATGGCTTATCATTTTACAGATATTGTAACTTTGTACTGATGTGATGAGCACAGACAGCTACTGGTCATTATTTCTATGCTCTCACAGTGTTCTGATCATTGGCTCTAGATGAGACTGTTTCCATAAATGCACATTTTCAACACATAAAACACTAGTAGTCAAGTTGTGTTCAAGGGTGTTTATTGTAGTGCTGTGAAATGGAGGGAAAAGTACAATGGAATGGGGTGATGATGGAGGAAAGTCCAGGGTATTGTTCCAGTCTGTTTGTAGCACAGGTGCAGTGTCCAAGGGGCCATAGGAAGGGGAGAAAAGGCAGTTCAAAGTGAACAAGTTGACAGTGTGGGACACAAGGGGGACAATCAAGTGAGTCTCATTTCCTGACAATAGTCTTGGCAAGTGTCTCTGGCTTCTGTCTGGGTCGCAGGGAACGTTTGCGTAGTGGTCCACCTTCTGCACGGGGTGGGGTGCTGGTGGTCTGGGGTCCTGTGGCAGGGCCTCCTGCCCACTAACTGCAGTGGAAGTGGAGGGCTGGTCATAGACTGGCTAGTGGTAGGGGCCCACTGCTGTGCTGTTGCTTTCCTCATGATGTTGGCCATGTCTGCCAGCACCCCTGCTATGGAGATCAAGGTGGTGTTGATTGCCTGCAGGTCCTCCCTGATCCCCTGATACTGTACCTCCTGCAACTGCCTGTTCTCCTGCACGTTGTCAAGGATCTGGCACATTGTGTCCTGGGAATGTTGGTAGGCTCCCAGGATCTCGATGAGTGCCTCCTGGAGAGTTGGTTCCCTGGGCCTATCTACCCTGGCGCACAGCTGTACCCCCAGTGTCCCTGTTGGCCTGTGCCTCTTTCCCCTGAATGGTGTGCCCACTGCCACTGACCCCAGGTCCCTGATTGTCTTGGGTATGAGGTGTGGCCTGGGGGCCCTGTACAGGTGGGCACCCTGCTGATTGAAGTGTCCTGGGGACAGAGGTGTGGGTATGCTGAGTGGGTGCTGTGGTTTTGGATATTGATGGGGGAGGCTCTGTGGTGGACTGTGAGTGGGCTTGGGTGACTGACTGTCCAGTGTCCCTGATGGGCCAGGTTCTTGGTCCTGATCCTGAAGTCCAGAGTTACTGTCATGACTGGGGGCTTCTTCTGTTGGGGTACTGGATAGTCGTGGTACCTCCTTCCTGCTTGGATTGGCTGGGGCACCAGTGGGGATGTAAGTGATGTGTTATGCTTTATGTCTGTGACATATTGTACATCCCTGGCTACCCTGCTATCGTTGTTGTTGTCCTGTCACCTTTGTTTGTGTATGGTGATGTTTTGTGGGATTGTTAGTTTCCCTATGCTGTGCATTCTTTAGTGATAGGTGTCCATGCAGGGCTGGGAGGGTTCTCCATGCATTGGTATAGCATGCAGGGCTAGGCATTGGGGTTAGTCATATATGTAGGTGCAGTGTGTGGGATGGAGTGGACTGATGGGGGTGAGTGTGAGGGAGTGTGAGGGCATGCAGGTATGGGGGGTGATAAGTTGTAAATGTTGACTCACCAGTGCCCAGTCCTCTGGCTACTCCAGTGAGTCCCTCAGGTTGCAGTAATGTTAAGACTTGCTCCTCCCAAGACTTAGCTTGAGCCAACCCGTCAATGTCATAATGTGGCAGTAAGTACCGTCAGCCTGTTGGCGGTACTACCGCCACATTATCGCCGACCCCCTAAGTGTGTTAGAGCTCACAAGGTAGGACTTATAGTAGTTAAATGTAGTACTTACAAATATGGAGTGTTGGCATGCACCCACTCTGACTAGCCCCTTAAAGCTATTTTCACTCTGAATAGCTATAGCTTTCCTATATGAAAAACTAATCTTCAGAATAATATAATAACTCTGCTAACTTTGGTTTCATACAAGCTACCAGATTAATTCAAATACTATTTTTAATGTTTATAAAAAATTGAATTGAGTGTTGAAGTCAGGTTTGTAATAAATATTTGGAAAAGTGACTTTAAAAACATTAGACTTTGTCTATGGAAAACTCCAATAGGCTAACAAGCATAAACCTTCCTGCAGCTGGCCGGTCAGTGCTTCATTCTAATGAGGTGTGAAAACTGCTCTCTTTGCAGAAACAGTGGCTTAGGTCTTTTGGCAGGAAGGCCTAAGCCTGAGGCACTTAACATTTATCAGCTCAGGATGAGCAGTTGATGAAGGTTCAAGAACTTCATTAATTTGAAAGAAACCAAGGCGAGGCTTGCCTGTTCATAGTTAAGTGTAGAAGGAGACATGAGGAAGTTAAACCTTTTCTCTTCTTGGCTCTGTCATCAGTTTGGTGTCAGCCCAGAGAGAGTATGATCTGCTTCTAGAACCAGTTTGCTGTAGTAGATGAAGAGGGCACCTTTCCTACACACACCTCTTGCTCACAGAAAAGCCACCTTTATGGGCAGAATGGCTGTAACATTTTGGGTTTTACTTAGAACTGTGCACTGTGGGATAGCTTGCACTAAGGCAAACTGGATGTGCTGTAAAAGTGAGAAGGTATGCCCTTAGGAACTTTTTCCACATTGGTTAGTTAGCATTCATGAGTCACCCATTTACTAGTGAAACTACAAAGTAGCACATCACCCACAACTCAACAGAACACTTTCTGGGCTGACAGAAGAACAAAAGAGAGTTGGACCTGCCGTTTGTGACCCATGTGGAGAGAGGAAGGGCTGGACCTGTTCACACATGTATCCAGTATTGAGAAGTAGACTTCAAGGGTCAGTTGATTGAGCTCCTGTGTATCTACCGGAGCACAAAATAGCTACAAGAGGACTATTTCCGATGTGCTCAGCTGACCAGTAGCAACTGGACCTGAACTGGACCCTTCTAGTGGTATCAACTTGAGTGAGTCCTGGCCTCTAAGTTCTATCTCTTAGGCTTTGGGATCCTTAGAAGGGACTGACCAAGAAGAGCAGCCCCAGAGAGACTCTATTTAAAAGTTAGTGAAGAATGAACTCTCTTGCATTAGTATATTAGCCCCCTCTCTGCCAACATTATGCTCTGCCCACAGATTTTGATTCAAGCAGACCATATTTTGATGACAGCAGAGCAACATTTATCTCTGCCGTAGTCACGCTTATCTGACAGCTTGGCAGAATAAGGGCAATTAGAGAATTGGTTACATGTCTGCGCACTTAATTTAGATAGGTGGATATAGACCTTTATTCAGTGCTAATCATTGCTGAGAAAACCTGGAGGTAAGGTGCACTAAAAAGTGCACAGTGCCTCCCTTGCCATGATAAGTAGCTCCCATTCCTGGGGGTGAAGGGTATTTCTTTTCTTTTTTTAAACAAAGATCCCACTTTGGGATTTGGGAACATTTTTAAAAATTCTTACTTTTGACATATGGCTATATCAAACTTGATGGAGCCATCTTGCAAAGTTCCATTGCATTGGTAGGAACTGCTTTGGCAGTAGTTCCTGTCAATTCTTGAAATGTCCTTTATACTGACGGACATTTCAAACTTTAGAAGGCAACATCTCCAGTGGAATTCACTCTGTCACCCAACAGAGGATAGCTCTCTGCCAAGATCAAAATCAGGCCCTGAATCCAGAGTAAAAATCTTGATGGATGAAGGTTCGAAAAGTATTTGTTTGACTTGAGGCTTTGGTGGGTGATAAATTTTAATTTCTCCTGCTCAGAGCTTTCCCCTCATTCTGCAGTGGATCAAATCCAGTGGCTAACCAGCTTCAAGAAGATCCTGGCAGTTATAGCCTGCAACCTTGTCATGCCAGACAATTTTAATTTCCATTTAAGAGGCTAAGGGACAGACGTACGAAGCACTTTTGAGGTTGCAAATAGCATGATTCACAGATTCAGTGCATTTGTGATTGCAAAATGCCTTATTCTATGTACAAACCTTAAAATTGTAATTTGGTAACAAGTTAACAAATCACAATTTCGGTTTGCAACCCAATGCCGACTCTGAATTTGGAAGGGTCGTGTTTAGAGCATCCTTCCTGTAAGGAAATGCCTCTTTTTGCATGTTCACCACTACATTTTTGGACTGATGCTGCTGTTTTTTCTGACTCTGAGATGGCACTGAGGCGTAGTAACTAGACCTCAGTGCCATTGTTTTAACCCTATACAAGTTGCATTTTGAATTAGATACACCCAATTAGCAAGACCTGACTTACTTATAAGTCCCTACTATATGGTACCCATGGTACACAGGGCATGTAAGACAGAGTGTTCACTCAGAACTGAAACACTATTTGTGCCGCTCTTCATGTGACAAAATACAAAATGGCTCCCAGCCTACCACTGTAGATTGAAAGGGCAGTATTTGCACTGTGAGTTCAATTTTGCCATCTAAATCTATGGAAAAACAACCCTATGCCTTTACATTATCTGAAAGTATCCCCTAAGTAAGGTCTATTGAGTCCAATCAGGGAACAATATTTTGGTTAGTAAGACATATGCTTTATGCTTTGTATTAGCAGCAACACTCCAAATTGTCATTTTGCTGCAGGAAATGTTTGTAGCCCCATTAGCTAATACAGGGGTACTGTGTGGCATCCCCACCTGCTAACTTTTGACTGGGATTGGGACTTCCAAACCGGGTTGTGTGAGGTATCATATTAATAATGGCATGAAATGCACCCTGATGCACCCTGATGCCCATGTCGAAATTAATGTCACTATTAATAGTGCACAGCTTTTAGAAAGGTGTGCCTCGGTGCTCTGCTTGTCCAGCAGCATCACAAAGGGGGACCACCTGTGGAGATGCATGAATGAGTCCCAGGCTCAAAAACAAAGGGCAGTGTTGCAGCAGTGCGATGTCACCTTCTCTGAGTAGATGGCCACTTGGGGATCAGCCCACAGGTGAGTTTCAAAGGAAATCCACCTTTGGTGGGCCATCTGGCCCAAAACCCTTGAGCAGGATGCCTTTTGTTTCTGTAGACAGCATGGGACAAGACCAGAGAGGGGAAACTTACACCCAATCAAGTCTTACAGTGGACATGTTGTCCTCATGTAGCCACACCTCTAGGCTTTAATACCTTGTTCCTCATTGCTTGCTGAGGAAGGGTTGTGCAATCTTGGAAGGGGCAAGAATGTAGCATTCTGGGTTAGCCAGATGCTATACATAGCAGGAAATGTGTCACTTGGTAAGAAGGGACCCAGTAGCCCATTGGCTAATGACTGTGTGGTCCCCTTGGGGCACTTTCCTGGGATAAATAAGGCACCCCTGGCACATTGACTTTCAAGACTTGCTGGACTTTGAAAGAGGATGAGAAGAAGACAACTTTGCATCTGTTGGAGTGCACAGAGAGAGGCTGTGGTGCCAGTGTGACTTGCTGCACTTTGGGCTAGCAGAATTTGGACCCTGTTCTGAGTGCCTGGCTTGAGGACAAGATGATTCCCAGCCCCAGTCTGAAGCAGAGATTCTAAGAGTCTGTTTGCTGACCCCCCAGAACAGCACTGGGGACATCAAAGCTGGAAAAGCCCAAGTCACATCTTTGGTAGCCACCACAGAGGGTGGCTGCCACTGGATGCCTGGCACCCAAGAGGGCAATTCACAGTTAGCCAAAAGGTGCACACATGTTTGCTGAGCCCATGAGTGTTGGTTATGACTGGATTCATCACCCAAAATTGACACTAGCCCCCCCTAAAGATTTGCCCCATGATCATTGTGTTACAAAAGCTCAAGGTCAGCATCAGCAGCCCTTGAAACCCTGCAAATATGACTTTGTGGGATCCCTACATACATGGATAAAGTTGCCCCTACTTACCTGTGGACCGAGGACTCAACCGGACTTGACCACCATGGACCAAACAGCATCAGGAGTACTCTTGAGATCTTGAAGCCTGCATCCCTCTGCATCAGGGCCACTCCATTGTCATCTATGGTGGTCACCCAGTAAAGTTTGGATCTTGCTTTGAAAGTGCTTTGGTGGCCAGGTGACTGTTGTGTCGCAGAGGCTCTCATTATTTTAATGAGACTACTGGATTTTGAGTGGCGGAATCGCCTGCGGTGTGGGAGACTGAGTCCCTGTTGCTCCAATCTGGGTTTTGCTTCGGCTAACTAGCAGTGTCTCATCTCCACCAAGGGTGGGATGATTGGGCAGCCAAGTGCATGACATGGTTGATATCTCAGGGAAACCGTGGTCACTCAGGTCTCGTCCGTTTCTCTCAGTACATTAGTCTCACATACATACATAATGACAAATACAGGTAGTATAGGTTTCACCACTGTTTTAATAAAGCAACTGCATTTTAGATAGCAAAGCATGGACTGCAATAACCAGGACGATACAGCATGACAAGATAAAATTGTGACAAGGAGAGTAAAGCATAGAAAAAGCACTACCATATTGTCACTAAAGTCAATAGACTAATTCCTACCTAAGCTATAATAGAGCACAGCATTTTAAGCTCTAATTCGGCCCTTCAGGTTCCCCTGGGAAGACATCATCCCTCATACCTGAGCAAAGGCCTGTAGTATGCATAAGCAGCTGTAGCTAAGCGTTTGGCAATCAGCATACACTTGTGGTTCTCTGGCTGGAATCTCCCTCTAACGTGTAAGGGACAGGGACGTGTTTTTATAATAAAACAACTGATGTTCTGAGAAAATGTCCCTACGTAAGGATGTGTGTTTTTCTATGAATGTCAGAAACAAAACTTGTACCACGTTCATCGGCAATCTATCTTACTACAGCCTTGAAAGAAGCACAGAGTGAGCAAGAAAGTCTTGTTTGAGAACTCAGTGCTGGCCTAGGTAAAAACAGCTAGATAGAGTAAAATAAAACAAGAACACAAAAGTGTCTATTGTAAGAATAATCAAGTGAAGTTGAATAAAATAAATCTAGGTTAGAGTGCACAGCAGCAGGCCTAGTATACTAAAATAACATACATGGAACTATAACTAGAATGGCTGCACAAAACCCTCCCCTTGTCGGCTGAAGGTGGTTCAAAGCCTAAATATTTATAAAAGCTTCTAAAACTTAACCTAAGATATATATGTAAAAAATGTCAATAAAAAAAAAAGTTAAAATGACACATGAGCATATGAAAAGACAATTTAAAATGTTAACATGTGGCATAAAAGGACCGAATTTCAAAAGTCAGAGTAATTTTTTGAATGTCCAATCGTGTCTGGGACAATGGAGGACAGGAAATCTTACACTTTGGCAGGTGTTAAAGCTGGAAAGGCATAGCTGAGAAGGACCAAGGAGCAGTCATGTTCCATGGCCTGAGCCTCAGCCAAGGCGGCATTCCGTGGTATGCCCAACGATGAGTTTAGAGCCACATCCTCCAGGAAGGGTAACTCATAAGTGGCTTCCCATAGAAAATGCACCCTCAACGTGCATGAATGGTAATGAGCCCTCAGAGAGAGCATCAACAGATCAGCAGCCAATGAAAGCAACTGCTGCGTAGAAAGACAAACTTCAAGTGCATGTTCGAAATGGCACCAGAGGCACCGAAACACAGGCTGCACACAATGCAAAACCGGTCTGAATGACAAGGACCAGTCACACTTCAATTGCTCCAGGAGTGTTGCTCCAAAATACTGCATCATACGTTCACAACACATCTGCGCTCATGGGAGCGCTTTAATTCCTCCTTGTTGCGGCGGGACAGCCATTGCGCACAAGCAATAACAGCAAAACGCCATCTATTATAGCCCATGTTTTTGGAAATCCCCCGAAAATGCCGGAGAATATTGAGTGGATGGCTGATGGTATTAAACCAAATATGGAGGAGATGGTGTGAACGAAACCAGAACCAACAGCCTTAAAGAAATTTGCGACTGTATCTCTGCTGACGACCTTGCCACCTGAAGTGCGAAGGTCTTGCGTGCAGATGTGAGAGCCACATGTTTTTGAAACAATAAAGCCTTGAGTTTGCTCAACTTGTCGAAATTCACATTAGAAGTAGCAATATGAGGCCAAATGCCTGCTACCTCTTTTATTTAAGTGGGAGGAAAAAGTATGTTCCTGCCGCATGTAACAATCTTAGAGACCGAAACAACATAAACTATTCCGGCTCGAATCCCACAACAGTCTTCACCATTGAGGAGAACATAGCTGCCTTTTCAAAGCACCTGGAATGTAAGTCTAATCAAGGGGACATGTACTCACTTCAGATAACAAGCCAAGTTTGCATGCAAGGACAGCTGTTTACAAACCATTGAATGGCTCACATTTACTACCGCTAAGAAAGACTTCTTTCATGCCACTGAGACATTTGTACGAGAAGGGTAGCTCCCACACCTCAAGGATGTAACTGTCTCCCAGCCTTTCATATATGCCTAGCGGAATGTGTTTTAAACAGGAGTTGAATTGAAGTGTGGAAATAGGCAGATTAATGACTCCGTGTATTAACCTCTCAGCAGATGGTATTTCAGCCACAGTAAAAGGCAACTTTTTTAACTTTTCGATGTTTAACATGACATAGGTCGCTTCTTTCTTAGCCATTAGTTGTTGTTGCTGCGTTAAATTAAAGGTAGAAAATATTTCCCTTGCGCTGACATGTTGCCAGGGAACGCGACCCGCCTTCAGTGTTTGAAGTGTCCAACTCAACTGCATAATGTACCTTGGTTGACCCTGCCCATGGTGTAGTGAAGACCTATCTGTTTGTATAATGTCTATTGCAGAACAGACAATATTATTTAGGGTGTATATCCGGTCGGACAGGGTGTTAATCCCATTATCCACAACAGCTAATGCCTTCTGTAAGTTTTCCTGGTCTATTTGCCTCAACTGGCCAGCAGCTTCTTGTTGTGAAAGCTTCCAAATTTCATTATATACTTCATATAAGAAGTGCTTTCGGCATTGTTTTCTGGGGCCTAACAGGAAGTCTTGTAAGTCAGTGTTATTAGACAGGAGACTGAGATGTTCTCTAACCGCATCTATTGAGGAACTCTTCAACCCTTTCTGGCATAGTTTCCCTACAGTGTATGTTGTTACTCTACCCGCATGTTCGGATGATATATAGCAAAGGTCCAGCCTACTCGTTCTAAAAACCCCCGAGGAACGCATAAAATGTTTATGACACCCATTGGTATCTATTGGCCACAAAAAACACCTGCCTGGACGTGACAATGAAACATCAAATGTGCCATTCAGGACCCATTCATCGAGCTGATCTTCATTTGCATTTATATATTTTTGCCATTTATAAAATTTTGCAGGTGTAGGAATACTGGGCGTGTTCAATTCCTTTATCTTTGCTAAGCCTAAACAACTTGTTTGTTGTACAGATTCATTTAAAAATATCATTTGAACAGGTATTAGGCATGTTCTAAATAAAGCTTCCTTCCCCGTATTTGCCAATGTCTAGTTCCCCACACACTTTACAGCCAATACTCATAGCCCTCTATAGTCAACTGGAAAACAAAGGAATCTGAATAAATAAATGTAGTATTTGTTAATAATATGCATACATTTTGTGTTGGTGGTAATTTAAAATAATATGACTCAGCATTTTTAACATCGTGCCCAGAAAAGTATGTAAACTTTTCAAAAAAAGTTTTGGAACACTCTTGTGGTGGAGTGGGACAATGTTCCTATTGCATATAATTAAAAGCAGTCTTCGGGGTAGTCGCTCTGTGAATGAAATGGTGCCCACAATAATTATAGCAAAATTTATCACCATAATTCTCTTTAGATTGGTATACATCTTTGTTTTCAAATACAGTGTAATACTGTAATTCAGTCATCATAGAATCAACTGTTTTCACATCCCAATCATCAGACACAACTCCAGGGAATTATTATATTGTTCATTGAAAGCTTAAACACATATGGTATTTGAATGACCTCTCTAGGGCCGTATATATCAAATGTTACTTTATCCCATACAATCCCATCGGGAATTGGTATAGCGGAAATGTTCACAAAAGATAGGTCTCTGTGGACCTTATGAGAAGAAAAATGTGGTTTGAGGACCTCATCAACTAGTTCAACTGTCGATTTTTCAGGAAGAAAATGACCATGTATTAAGAAAAAGAATGCTATGACAAATCTAATCCAAAACAGGAAAGCCAATACAGTCAAGGAAAGCCACAGATAGTTCCATGGAAGAATGAAGTAAGTTGCTTTAAGCCAGTTTATCAGCTTACGTTTTCTTGACAGTTCAGGTGTCGAAGGGGCGAATGAGTCAGAAACGTTGTCATAGACGTCGGCACAGTATCCAGACGTAGTTCGTGCAAAGACTGGAGCCATGTTAGTACCTGGTGTTGGTGTTTCCCACTGTGGCACAGAATAAATGGCACCATCCGTCTGTATCAAAGTTGTGTCAAATCGATCAATTATTTCTGTATTATTTGATGTTAGTGGAACTAATGCAAGATAATTATCCACCCTCCCCAAGCTCGGAGAGGTGTCAGTGTTGCTGTTTACAACTTGTAGAGGAACATCTTGACTCGTAGTGAGAGGGATTCGTGAACTACTGGTTGTTCCTTTTGGTGGGCTGTGCAGGATCGGCCACATGGTGTAGTTTAACATTGTTGATGGAGACAAAGCGGTTTCCTTTGGCACCTGACAACGGTGGTAGAATCACAGTTCTGGTACAGTGTATTCCCAAGACTGGGACTAGTGCACGATACGAAGGACCAAATTGCTTTTTCACAGCAACCTTTTCACGTACTAGATCCCCAACTTTAGGGATCCAGCCTATAGGCGTTACAGGTACATCCTTAATTCCTGTGGAGGCAGCACTGGCAGAAGCGTTGCCATCAAGGAACTGTTGCAAATCCTGTAAGACAGTGACATGTTCATTTGTGTCAAAGGGTGTTTCTGCTGCCTCCACGCCAGGAGCATCAAGATCTGGAACATACATTTGAGATCCAAATAGGCAGTCATATGAAGTACAACCCCTCAGGGACCTTCTAGGCAGATTGTTAAGTGCTCTCTGGACTCCGTACAGGTGGTTAAGCCAACTACTACCCGTACCTAAGTCTCTGGCTGTTAAGGATTGCATAAAATCATGGTTTAATCGCTCCACAACATTATTTCCCTCAGGATGAAATGGAGATGAGTACTGGAGTTAGACCCTCAATGAAGCCATGGCGTCCCTGATTGCCCTTGAGGCGAAAGCAGGGCCCTAGTCCGAGTGGAAAGCTGCAACTGCATATGTACCTATAAAGACTCGCAAATCTTTAATAACAGTCTGAGCGTCAGCCGAGCATTGTGGCCACACCCATAGAAATCTGGAGCAGGAGTCACAGCAACTAAGATGTATTTGTATGCACTGTCCGGTGTTAAGGGACTGCAATGGTCCAAGTACACACACTGTAAAGGTTTGTTGGAAATTAGGCTGGGTGCCTGCGGCGGGCGTTTAGCAGTGGGAACTTTTATTTTTTGGCAGATGTCACAACACAGGACATACTGCTCGGCCTCTTTGTAAAGGCCTGGACACCAATAACAGACTTATAATAATGATATTGTAGCCGCCACACCAGCATGGGCAGAAGCTACCCCCTCATGCACTGCTTTAATCAACTCTGGTGTTACATCTTCATTGGGAATATCTCAAACACCTACGCCTGGTATCTTAACCTCAGCGTTTAGGCAGCCTCTCATTTGGTAGGAATATTTAGCAGGAAATGCTTTTTGATAGGGTGTACCATCAGCAGTAGCTTTCATGGCAGTTCATATGTCTTCGCCCGCTTTCGCACATCAGTGGGTCACTGCAGCAACAGTGGAAGTAGCAACTGCTGACTTTGCAGCTTCATCAGCCAGTGTATTCCCAGCCACGTGCATTCCAACGTGCTGGTGTCCAAGTGCATGTACAACATCGATATTTGGTAGCGTTTCCTTCAGATTCGCTACTTTCTTCCACAGTAATCTGTGTTTAATGGTGTTACCTTTAGAATCTCTGAACCCATTCTGGCACCAGTAATGCAGGTATTCATTGAAGGACTGGACACAATAGTACAAATCACAAACAATCAGTGTTAGCTGTGCAGATTCCGTATGTTCCAGTGCCATCACCAGAGCCTTTAGCTCTGCTAGCTGTGCTGTGCAATCCCCTAGGGTTTGCGTGAATGTATGTTGGGGAACAAATGTGTTATCCTCCATATGGCCATTTAGAACTGCGCAAGCAGTAGAGTATTGATGCTTTGTGCCAATTGCAGGTTGTGCAGAGCCATCGGTGTACATGACTCTTTGATACTGATCAATAGGCAGTGTGTTTGCAGGAACTGGGTATTCTAGTTCATATTGCAAAAATCTTGAGTTTGTAATTTTGGGTCAAAAGTGTAGTCTACATCAGTGGCTGTCAAAGACGTGGCCCATTGTATCCAACGTGGATGCAATACTTTAGCGTTTGGAATGCTGGCTTTTGTGAGGGCCTCAAGGGCTGAGATGGGAGAAACGATGATAATGCGTTTGCTTTGGGCTAGAGGTCTTTCTTTAATGACAGCTCTCTGAAAGCTATGAGAATTTTCTCAGTGGGAGCAAAGCGCTGTTCTGCTGCTGAGTACATATGTGATTTGTATGTAATCGGGACAGTCTCACCCTCATTAAACATTACATAGGTGAAACCACTGGCAACAGCAATTACGCTGATGACCAAGTGTGTTTTGTTGTCCCTTGTGTGTAAATGTTGTGCTGCAAGTATGTCTGTCTGTAGGTCTCTGAGAATGCGTGTGTGTTCGACTGTCCAAAATTTACTAGAAAAGTCAGGACGTATTAAGTCATATAAAGGTTTTATGCTTGTTGCATAATCTGGAATATAAATTCTGCCAAAATGTAGGAAGCCCGATAGAGATTGGAGTTTTTTAATCATGTTTGGAGGTTGTAATTGTGTGCATTATTCCAAGAATTGTGGTGCTAGGCTCTTTCTTTCACTCGATAGCACATATCCAAGAAACAGGATGCTAAGGAAGGCTATTTTTTTTTTTTTTTAATTTAATTTGTAGCCAAATTCAGCAAATCCCACAACAATGCGGGCTACCCGTCTTAAAAGTTGCAGCTCTTAATCATGCGTGAGATAGATATCATCTACATAGGACAATGCTTCAGGGTCAATGTTGTGTAAAATTGCAGTCGCACAAGCTGCGAACAGTCCTGGGCTATTCTTGTACCCCTGGGGTAAACAACTGAATTTTTTCTGAGAGCCTAGTGCGCTGAAACCAGTTAAGTCTATACTCTCAGGTGCTATATTCTGGCAGAAGAAACCATTGGAAATATCCAGTGTTGTTTTGTATTTTTTGCACACTATTTTGTTCATCAGTGCTGTGCTATGTGAGTTTTGTTTTGTATTGCGTATGTGCGTGTATGACTATTTAAATGTCTGTAGTCTAAGATTATTCGGTATGAATGGTCCGGTTAAGCTACTGGGAATAACTGTTATTTATTGGGGAGATGCAGGGTTCAATTACGCACTGTTGTATGAGAATTTCTCTTTATTTATGTTTTATTGGATACTGGTGTTGTGGTTGGGGTTGAATTTTAACAGGAATTACGTGGTAGGGGGAATAATTGTCCCTTCCTAAGTGATTGCGATATCACACGGATGCCTGCGCCAGCACTCAATCGATGGTGAAGGATTCTGCGAGTTCCCCTGGAACAAGGGGAGAGAAAGAAGGTTTAATAACATCTTCCCCATATGGGCAGGTACGGACAAATTCAGGTGGCCAATCTTGTTCGGCCAACAAAATATCACATATATTTACAACGCGATCCCAAACAATTATGTCAATTGTGCGTTCAATGTCTCCTTCTAACTATAGCATTACTTTATACACCCTATCAGGCGTGGAGACACGCATGTCTGCAGTTTCTACTTGTAGAAATTCATCATTTGCTTTCACCTCCAGATGCTCTAGAAGACTCCGGTGAACTATTGTGACCTCTGCCGCACTCTCTAGCAGCGCTAGTGCCCATTTCCTGTTCTTCAAGAGGACCCTCTTCTTGAGCGGCTTGTCGAACTGCAACTGCTGCCACCTTTTTCAGTTTAAATTGTGTTTTTTATTGGAGGTTTCTCTTCCTTTTTAACAGAAACCTCTGATGAGAGTTGTGATTCCTGTCTCGGTGTCACGTACTCTGTTCTTCGCTCTGACCACCCACCTCTCTCATTGCATTTTTCCGATGAGTCCTAAAAGGAACAAGATTGGTGTGTATCAGTATATTGATAACTATCAGGTGTTTCTATATAATCTCTATTTCAGAGATTATGGGGGTCATTACAACATTGGCGGTAAAAGCCGCTTACCGCCGTGCAGAAGACCGCCAATACACCGCCGTGGCCGCAGAAATCCGCCACAGCTATTATGACCCACATCTCGGAATCCGCCGAAATTCAGACTCCCAAACAAGTCCGCCACACCAAAGGTCAGTGTTAAACTGGCGAAAACAAATCCTCCACCGTCATGCCAACAGAAACACGCCCATGCTATCACGACCCACGAATCCATGCGGCGGTCTTTCAACCGCGGTATTCCATTGGCAGTACACACCGCCGAGCTCAAAATACACACACATCTCCAAAACACCGCCACATTGGACAATTCAAAATACACACACCTGATACACATACAAACACCACTCCCACACACCCAACACAATATAAAACACACAACCACATCACCCACAAACCCCTACGACCAAAAATTATTGACGAAGGCCAGAGAGACTACAGAGCATAGACAACCCCACCACACAGAGGCACACAACACCATCACCCACACAACATCCACGCACAAAACACCACACACCACTAGACATCACCACACTCATCACCATATACACCACCCCACACATCACCTACACCACCCCATGGCACGGCAAAGACACCCCAGGTTCTCTAAGGAGGAGCTCAGGGTCATGGTGGAGGAAATCATACGGGTAGAGCCACTGCTATTTGGATCACAGGTGCAGCACATATCCATAGCTAGGAAGATGGAGCTATGGCGAAGACTAGTCGACAGGGTCAACGCAGTGGGACAGCATCCAAGAAATCAGGAGGACATCAGGAAGAGGTGGAACGACCTACGGGGGAAGGTGCGTTCCGTGGTATCAAGACACAACATTGCGGTACAGCGGACTGGCGGTGGACCCCCACCTCCTCCCCCACAACTAACAACATGGGAGGAGCAGGTCTTCACCATTATGCATCCTGAGGGCCTCGGCGGAGTCGGTGGAGGAATGGACTCTGGTAAGTCAAATCTTAACTATCATATCCCCCACCCTACCTGCATGCTATCACAGACCCCCACCCTCACCCCCTCCCCTATCACTCCAACTCCTCACTAATGTACTAATAACACAAACCACACATCCCAACACCAAGCCCTGCATGACACAACAAAGCATGGACACCCCTCACTAAAGCATGCCCACTGCACATACCCATAACACCCCCCCAACCATCATCACACAGCACAGACACGTGCGCTGCAACACGCAATCGTCAATTGCACACATCCGGTGTGTGCCTTTTGCGGAATGCATCAAGCTCCCACTGTTGGGCACACAACAAATTTTGCCTAATACAAGAACTGTATAAACTAACCACCTCAATCACAACGCAATACGAAGAGAGCTCAGAACAGGCGAAACCATGGTGAAACCGAAGCCACCGAGGGGCCAATCAGAGACCAGACTTGGGGACCCGCCAACGATGGAGAGCCCAGATCCACTGCACAAAGTGACTGAATCGCTAGCTGCTCACTCGTTACAAATTGACAAGGTACTGCATGCAATATTAGAAACTAAAACATCCCTGGAAGGAAAAATAGATGCAATGGCAGTGGAAGTCACTATCCTATGCACTGAACACCGGAAGCTAGCGGATAGAGTAACCACCGTTGAATCTACCCTAGAAACATCTCAACCAAATATAGAGGACATGAAAAACCGAATACAGCAGCAGGAATCTGAGATAATACAACTCCAAAGACGCGCGGAGGAGGCGGAAGGCCGGTCACGACATAATAACATTAGATTTATGGGATTCCCGGAGCGAATCGAGCTCCCTAACGCAGAGTTATTTCTAGAGAGCTGGCTAAAAGATCACATATTGCAGCAGGAGGCCTCCCCTTTTCTGACAGTGGAGCGGGCACACCAGATCCCGGGCGGTCCTGCACGCCCGGGAGCCCCTCATCGCCCATTAATAGCCAGGCTGTTGAATTACCGTGATAGAGATAAAGAGCTTCCGTGCGCTGGGACCCGTCGAAATTGAAAATGTAAAAGTCACAGCCTATCCGGACTATACAGCAGAGGTCCAGCGCAGACGTGCCACCTTTACTAAGGCAAAACAGGTACTACGCTATAAGAACTTTCCATACTCCCTCATGTATCCTGCCAGACTACGAGTAGTGGATGGCGATAAAACTCACGTCTTCCCGTCCCCAGAGGATGTATGGACTTGGATCCACGCCAAGGGCTTAATAGACCCCACAGATGAACACCCAGAGCAAAAGGAATGGCTAACACAAAAAAAGCGTAAGAAAAGGAAATTGAAACCCAGAACCGGATCACGCCCTACTGAAAAGCAAGCATCGGACTGGCAAGCTCAAGCATTAAAGGACGTTAATAGGTTCTCGAGTATTCGAATACAGCACAACCGCGAATATGGCACCACGGACTCGGACTCGGTGGCGTCCCCGCAAAGCCTGCCCACATCCTAACTAATCTCGGGACCGGTGGTCACACCACGCACAGCAGACGACCTCTGAAAAGGTAACACACAGATGCAGCGATTAACCTACTCCGAAAGCTATAAACACTATGCGCCTGAAGCCGGCGTGCCTTCCAGCCTGAACGCGCCTAATTAGGAGAAGACGACACCCGAATGGGTCGGACCCCGCGGCCACCTTGGACCACATACCACAGCAGCCCCTAACCCAGATGGGTTCCCGTATGGACAGGAATCGGCTCGAAGCCACTCTTGCACCTGTTGTGCCTGGTTATTCACACTTTTCCCCCTTTCCCCCTTTCTTCTATACTCCTCTTACTCTTAATTCTTTAAGGTATGTATTAACCACAACACACTCGAGGGTTGATCGGATTTGGGGAGGTCATGGGGGCAATGGGCGAGGGGATGCAGCAAATCCTACTTAAAAACATGCGCCGCTAGTGATTCGTACACAAAACGTTTCAATGACATACAACATTGTAACCTGGAACATAAGAGGCCTGGTTAACCCAACTAAAAGACGCAGAGTACATACATATCTCAAACGCCACAAAGTGCATATAGCTATACTACAGGAGACCCATGCCACCACACAAGAATTAAAGGAAATTAATAAGAGCTGGTCGGGCACTGTTTATGGAACTAAAATATCCAAATATGCAAAGGGAGTACTGATATGGATCGCACCAGGGATCCCATACACGGTCCAAGACACATATATAGACACAGATGGCAGATATGTCTGCCTCAGTGGAGAGTTGGATGGTAGACAGCTAGCCATAGCTGGTATATATGCCCTAAACTCGGGACAAGGGGAATTCCTGAGGGCCACATCCGTACAGATCTCACGGGACCCGTCCATACCAATTATCTGGGGAGGAGATTTTAACAGTGTACCGGACATCTCTATGGACAGATCACACCCGCCATTAATAAGCGCTCCTAGAAGACGGGTATCTGAGATGCTAAGGTCCTGGATAACAGAACGGAGGCTACATGATGCATGGAGAAGTCTCCATCCCGTTGATAGAGAATATTCCTTTTATTCACCCGTACACAACCTCCACACACGGATTGATTTACTATTATGCTCGCCCACATTAACACACTTAATACATAGCGCCAACTATCTGGCCAAAACCCTATCGGACCACTGCCCCCTATTCGTCACACTGAGATGGGGTTATCAGCCATCACGAATACCCACTTGGCGCTTACAACCCATCTTCTTGCGCGACCCGCCATTCCGGGAAGAACTAGCTAACACCATAAAATCATATTTCACAATTAATAGTCAAACAGCCACAACACGCGCAATCGAGTGGGATGGACACAAGGTGGTAGTCAGGGGCATGTGCATCGGGGCTGCAGGAGGTATCAGGCGCACACTGCTCTCAGAGCTACATGACATCGAGGAGAAATTACGGAAGGCAGAATGCGAGGCGGCCTTAAATAGTACTTCCAAGAATAACACGATCACACTCAAAAAGCAATGGGGCGATGCCGAAATCCGTCTACGAAAATTCGACTATCGATACCATACGGCGCGATTACACGCCGAGGGCGATAGATCAAGTCGTATGCTGGCCTGGTTAGCGAAAGGGACCCAGCAGCATACTCCTATAAACGCCATCCGCCTAGATACTGGTGTGATAGTGAATACACAATCAGAAATAAACGATGCATTTAGGCAGTATTATGCAAGGTTATATCAGGCAGAACCTCCCCCACTCGCACCACAACTAGAAGATTTCTTCAAGACTTCCCACGTAAATCATTTAACGGCTGCACAAGCACTAGAGTTAGACAAACCCATCGAAAGTGCCGAAATAAAACAAGCACTGCAACAGCTAGCCCACAATAAAGCACCAGGGACGGACGGACTACCGATCGAGTACTATCAGACTTTCTCATCACAAACGCTCACTCCATATCTGACCATGCTACAGGAGGCATATGAAACAGGTCATCTCTCAGACTCACAGCGCGAAGCTACGATTGTAGTCCTCCATAAAAAGGGCCGCGACCCACTGGACGTACGCTCTTACTGACCCCTATCACTTTTAAACTCGGACTGTAAAATATTAGGCAAGGTACTGTCCAACCGACTTCTCCCAATAATTTCTTCCTTGGTACACCCAGACCAATCAGGATTTATACCAGGACGCAACACCTCTATAAACATCAGGAACCTATTGCGCCTGATCGCTGAAACTCCTGATACAGACTACTCCAGAGTTGCGGTTTCACTAGACGTTGAAAAAGCTTTCAACACACTGGGATGGCCATATCTGATGGCAACCCTGCAGTTACTGGGATTTGGAAAAGTGTTCACACGCTGGATATCTATCTTATATTCAGACCCCATACCTAGAGTAAAAACGGGCACCATCACTTCCGAAAAATTCAAGATCGGTAGAGGCACGCGACAGGGATGCCCCCTGTCACCACTTCTGTTCGCACTAGCCATAGAACCCCTCGCGGCTAAATTGCGCAATGATGCCACAAGATGGGGCATACCGGACGGCGTAGAACACCGCATAGTGTCCTTTTACGCAGACGATGCATTAATATACTTACGTAACCATACCGAAACCCTACCAATCCTGCTACAATTATTCGGAGACATATCCGGCCTACGCGTTAACTGGGCCAAATCATGTCTATTCCCCATGCGCCTACTACCCGACACACAGACCCACATACCCACTGAGCATAATTTACAATGGACTTACAGCACTTTCGAATATTTAGGAGTGCACATATATCATGACGAATCTGACCTCAAGGAGGGCAATCTAGACCGGACGATTAGATCAATAAAAGGACTGCTGCCCTTTTGGTGCGCACTACCACTATCACCTATGGGTAGAGTGGCATTAATCAAAATGATTATACCCCCTCGACTACTATATTTTTTCACTGCCCTACCACTATGGCTTCCTAGCACTTTTTTGCACAGCTGAATAAGCTGTTGATAGACTTGATATGGAGCACCGGACGTAAACGTGTGGCTTTGGCTAAGATCTGCCTACCACTGGACAGAGGCGGGATGGGTGTACCACAATTTGAGCTCTACTACGCAGCTGCTCAGCTGCGGTGGATCTTAACTTGGTTACAAGACCCCACTCACTCGGAAACCCACACTGTGAGCACACAACTGGGTGGTTTAAACATACTGGAATGGCTCGTAGGACGTGTGGCCCTACCGCGACACAACAATACCCTGTTAAAAGTGGCCGAAAGGGTGTGGCGGCGCTATGTGAACAGGGGACCCGGAAAACCACCATACTCGCCTAAGACCCCATTACTCGCCATCCCAGGGGTACATAGATTACATGCCCGTCTGTGTCTCACTGACTGGGCCGCCAAAGACCTCCGGTTAGTGGGAGAATTATTTGCAGAGGGCCAATTTCTCCCCTACGAGGCACTCGCGTGGACGTACACTCTGGGACAGGGCAGTTTTATTATGTACGGCGCACTACAATCTCTAATACGCAACGCATGGGGACACGGTAGCAGGGAACCACTACCATCACCTATTCTGCATGAATTGCTATCAGACATCGGTACATCAACACGTATCTCAGGGATCCATAACGTGCTACGAGCTAACCCAGAAGAAGCACAGCCACAAGCTAAGAACAAATGGGAAAAAGCACACAATTCACAGCTCCAACATGGTCCATGGCCCTCACATCCACACGCGAGGTATCGCGCAACGCACGTTTCAGATACACCCAGCTCAACTACCTACACCAGACGTACCTGACTCCACACCGAATCCACCACATGTACCCCCAAGCTAGTTCTGATTGTCCAAGGTGTGGTAACTCGGAAGCTTGCACATGACCTGGAACTGCCCACCACTACTCCGAGTATGGCAAGACATCACACAACAAACTGCTACATGGCTGGGTATTCCCCTAGCACTTACCCCTGAGTCCTGCCTATTGGGTATCAGACACAAACGTAGCAAAGATAAACAAAAACACGGATGCGCAGATCTAGCATTTGTAATCCTCAAACGACTCATCGCCACACAGTGGAAATCACCTAGCGCTCCAGATTCCCGCCACTGGAAAACTGACGTACAGCGTTGGGTCAATGCAGAAATACAGGTGTTGCACACATTACGTGATATAGGAGTGGTAGTCAAGCACGCTGATATATGGGACTCCATGGCAGATCAACTACAGGAAAAAGATGATACACGACCTCCCTAGTCTTCTGGAAAAATACTGATCCGAGACATCACAACCAACATATTTCCTATACATAACTACCTAGACCTGAAACTTCATTCGAACACAGATGATAAGAATATAAACACACACCCTAGATATACAGCTGCGAAACTATATCCACAAAGGAACACTCCACCCACGTCAAATGCATCCTGCTCGTAATCATTACCCTTCGCCCTGATTGCCCCGTAGACCTCCCCCCCCCTCACGGCGGACTTACCCCCTACATCAGACCACCAAACAACAGACTCGCGTCCACTTATCAAACAGAGTATAATATTCATACCTTTCTACTACCTATTTGTTTTTTGTTTTTTTTCCCCCACTCTATTCTTATCTTGTATAAGTATTTTAGTAATATGCGTTTTGTTTATGTTATAAATGCAATAAAAAGATTTAACAAAAAAAATGAAGCCATGTGGGCCCCTGAAATGGCGGCTGCCTGACCTCTAAACTGGGACAATGGGATGTGAGGTAACTGTGCTGGCGTTGTACACCGTCACGGTAGGTGGTCGAAGACCGCGGCGCAATGCTGCATTGGTTAACATTGGACCCTATGAGTCCCAGGAGCCAATGACGAAGTGCGCCAGCGGTGATGATATGCACCGCCGCGGACGTCACCGCCGCAGACGTCACCGCCATTTTCTATCTGTTTAATCACTCGATACCTGATCTTCGACAGGAGAGGACCTACACTGCAAGTGCTGCTGTGACCTCGGTCTGGAAGAGACAATGGCATGTGCGTCTGGGGAAAGGGCCCCTGCCTTCACTGCACAGGAGTTGGAGAAGCTTGTGGACGGGGTCCTCCCCTAGTACACGCTAATCTACGGTCCTCCAGACCAACAGGTGAGTACACAGGGAGCAAGTTGTATGGGCTATGCCTGGGTGGAGAGGGCTGGTTGTAAGAAGGAAGGGGGCAGAGTTCTGCGAGCATGAAGGACGGTGAATGCATGTGCCACATGGCAAGGGTAGGGATATGGGCCACTCACTTCGACAGTGCAGTTGGTAATGACTTCTCTTCTCCCCCTGTACATGTCATGTAGGTCAGCACCCACCAGATGAAGGATATTTGGCGTGCCATCGCCAAGGACGTCCGGACCCTGGGTGTCCACCACAGACGGAGCACCCACTGCCGTAAAAGATAGGAGGACATTCGCCGCTGGAGCAAGAAGACGGCGGAGGCTCAGCTGGGGATGGCCTCCCAACGTGGGAGGGGTGCCCGTCGCAACATGACCTCCCTGATGTTCCAGATCGTGGCGGTGGCCTACCCGGAGTTGGATGGGCGGTTGAGGGCATCACAGCAGACACAAGCGGGTGAGTACAACATCATTCTGCGGACTTTGCGCGCAGTGAAGGTGTCTGGGTGGGGGAGGAGGGCTGTGGGTTCCCCTAGGCCAGGGCGAGTTCTGTAGGCTAGGCCTCTCCGTAATGCAGGCCATGTGGCACACAACCCCACCTCTGTAGAGTGACAAGTACAGGTATCCATGCCCCTGTGTCATCTATGTGTGCTAATGTCCACCATAGCCATGTAGGCCATATCCCAGGAACTGCATCTGTAGAGCGCGGCGTAGTGCAGGGGGCTGCTGTGTCTGTAGTGTCCACCAACGGTAAGCCATGCACCCAACCTGTCTTTCTTCTGTCGTTCCCCCCCCCCTTTTTGTGCTCTCCCTGTTCTTTTGTGCATCAGCATCATCAGGCGGAGGTACAGTGGCACCGGAGCACGAGGGAGCTGCATCCCATATGGCCATGGAGGGCCACACCACGGACTCTGAATACACCAGTCGGACGGAGGGCGAGGGGAGCTTCACGGCGGGGACAGGATCAGCAACCAGCGACACGGACTCGTCCTCCGAAGGGAGCTCCCTTGTGGTGGCGGCAAAATCTATGCCCCCCACTTCTACAGGTACAGCCGCCACCCCCACTACCAGCACCGCCCTCCCAGCAGCCCCTCAGCCTTCGCCCCCTACCCGCTCACCCTGGAGGGTGGGCATCACCTTCGCCCCAGGCACCTCAGCCCCTGCCCCTGTCACCTCTGCTGCCCTCAGTGAGGAGGCCATTGACCTCCTCAGGTCACTCACTGTTGGGCAGTCTACCATTGTGAATGCCATCCATGGTGTTGAAAGGGAGTTGCAACACATTAATGCATTCCTGGAGGGCATTCATTCTGGTCAGGCTGCCCTTCATCGAACCCTGCAATCTCTGGCATCAGCACTGATGGCAGCCATTGTCCCTGTCTCTAGCCTCCCCCCTCCAACTTCCTCCACCCATACCCAATCCCCTGTACCCCAGCCTATCCCAAGCACACCATCAGACCAACCTGCACACACCTCAACACACAAGGGAAGCTCAAGCAAACATAAGCACCACACATCCCACAGGCACTCACGCAAGCATCACACACATACAGACACACCAACATCCACTGCCTCCACTGTGTCCCCCTCCTCGTCGTCTCCCTCCTCCCTCCCAGTGTCGTCTACACTCTCACCTGCATGCACTACCACTACAGCCACTAGGTCCTGCACTGGCACACCCACCACCACACCCCGCTCACCAGCACTCACTACCCCCTTTACATGTCCCCTGTGTCTTCTCCCAGTGTGTCTGTGATGCCCCCTCCCAAAGTACACAAACGCGGGCACACACCCACCCAACATCCATCCACCTCACGACAGCCTACAGCGCATGCGCATGCACCTGCACCCAAATCAACAAAAGTTACACCTCCTACAACCACCTCCTCTTCCTCCACTCCCAGACCCCCTCCAGCTACCCGTCCCAGTGTTCATCAGCAAATTTTCCTGAGCAACCTTAACCTCTTTCCCATCACCCCCCCCTCCAATTCATAGGTCCCGTACTAGCACCTCAGCCAAAAAATCTCCGGTACCAGTGGTGCCTGTTGGAAGTATGTGGAGTGCACCGGGCATCAGGACAGCCAGTGTGACATGGAGCCACAGCACAGCCATTCCCACCCCTGTGAAGCACCAGAAGTTGGACAGTGCCCGACAGGATAGGGGGAAGACTCCAGCCGGCAAAGCCGCTCACAAGGGTCCCGGGGGGATTTTCCACTCAGCTGTGACTCCTCCCAAGGTGGGGAAGGGGCAGAAAAAATCTCCAAAGTCTGGGAAGAGCAGCACGGCGGAGAAGCTCGCCATCATCCCCGCTGCCCAGGAGGCCACCGCCAGCCCCATCGTCACTGGCCAGGAGGCCACCACCAGAGTCAGTGCCCAGGAGGGCAGTCCCATCGTCACTGGCCAGGAGACCACCGCCAGAGTCATTGCCCAGGAGGGCAGTCCCATCGTCACTGACCAGGAGGCCACCGCTGGGAAATGAGGGACCGCCATGGCAAACACCGCTGAACAGGTCAGAGACAGCAAAGTCAAGCACCGCTGAGGAGGGCAAGCACCGCTGAACAGGGCAAAGACCGCCATGGCAAACACCGCTGAACAGGTCAGAGACAGCAAAGTCAAGCACCGCTGAGGAGGGCAAGCACCGCCAACTCAAGCACAGCTAGCCCATGTGCGGCAGGGGCAGTGATGGAACTGGGACCGTCACGGGGAGAGTGATGCACTCTGGGCACCAGTCCCCTCCAGAACCAGTGGAGAACAGCATCCACTCCATCTGTCCTTAACAGGATGAAGCACTCTGAGCACCAATCCCCCTCCAGAACCAGTGGAGAACAGCATCCACTCCGTCTGTCCTTAACAGGGTGAAGCACTCTGGGCACCAGTCCCCCTCCAGAACCAGTGGAGAACAGCATCCACTCCGTCTGTCTTTAACAGGATGAAGCACTCTGGGCACCAGTCCCCCTCCAGAACCAGTGGAGAACAGCATCCACTCCGTCTGTCCTTAACAGGATGAAGCACTCTGGGCACCAGTCCCCCTCCAGAACCAGTGGAAAACAGCATCCACTCCATCTGTCCTTAACAGGATGAAGCACTCTGGGCACAAGTCCCCCTCCAGAACCAGTGGAGACTGTTATCGACTTGAGAGACTGTGGCTTTGCACTCCCCAGGATGGTACAGTGGGCAAACCACTTACTGTAGAGACTTGAGAGACTGTGGCTTGGCACTCCCCAGGATTGAACAGTGGGCAAGCCACCCACTGTATAGACTTGAGAGATTGTGGCTTTGCACTCCCCAGGATGGTACAGTGGGCAAACCACCCACTGTAGAGACTTGAGAGACTGTGGCTTTGCACTTCCCAGGATTGAACAGTGGGCAAGCCACCCACTGTATAGACTTGAGAGACTGTGGCTTTGCACTCCCCAGGATGGTACAGTGGGCAAACCACCCACTGTATAGACTTGAGAGACTGTGGCTTTGCACTCCCCAGGATGGTACAGTTGACAAACCACCCACTGTAGAGACTTGAGAGACTGTGGCTTTGCACTCCCCAGGGTGGTACAGTGGGCAAGCCACCCACTGTATAGACTTGAGAGACTGTGGCTTTGCACTCCCCAGGATGGTACAGTGGGCAAGCCACCCACTGTAGAGACTTGAGAGACTGTGGCTTTGCACCCCCCAGGATACATCAATGGGCATGGAGCCCCCTCGTGGATCTGGCGTGGTGCTGTCATCCGGCTGAGGTGCCCTCCCTTCCCTTCCCCTGAGGTGCCTGTTGTATTTCTATCTGATGCCCCAGCAGTGTTCTCTCCGTTTTGCTCAGGTATCGTGTGTGGGCCTCGCCCATGCATTTTGGGCCCAGTGGTCAACGGACATTGAATGGTGCATTACCTGCACTACTAATCGTGATGTATATTTTGTTGAATGTGTAATTATATCTGTATATATTTGGTTACTGTATTTTGATATATTACAATGGTTGCACTCATTTCCTTTTGTCTTTGCATTTTTCCGGAGGGTTTGGGGGTTGTTACTGTAATGTTTGGATATGCATTGGTGTGTGTGTTGTAGTGGGTGGGGGTCAGGGTGGGGGTGGGGGTGTTGCGTGTGTGTGTGTCTGACTTTTGCCTCCCCCTCCCCTATGTCGTAGGTGCAGTACTCACTGTTGTCTTCGGCGGCGGCATTGCCGATGATCGTACAGGAGCAGGAAGACTATCGCAGGGAGTATTTGGAGTTCCGGCTCCATGGCGTCCTCGTTCCTCGTGGAGTGTGTAGAGGTGAGCGTTTCCCCATTGAAATGGCTGTTTCCGCCGTGTTTTTATCTAAGGTAAATCCGCCCCGGAAAAGGTGGCGGATTGGTAGGTTGTGATACTGTGGGCGGTACTTTGTCTCCCGCCTGTCTGTTGGCGATGACCGCCACGCTGTTTGTCTGTACCGCCGTGGCGGTCGGAGTGTTAAAGTGGCTATCTTTGTTGGCGGTTTCCGCCACTGTCATAATTCCCTTTTTTTTCCGCCGGCCTGTTTACGGACTTTCCGCCGCTTTAACACCGTCCGCCAGGGTTGTAATGACCCCCTATATCTATTCTGTAGGGTCTCCGTAAGCAGAGATTCTCCCCTTTTTTTCTCAGGATTTTTTTTTTTTATCCCAGCCTTTTTTGTTACTCTCAGGAGCTTGCTTGGAAAAATCTTTATTAGATTTGCCCTGAAATTGTGGGTTAGTTGGTCTGACTCCCAGACTATCTCAACCAGTACTACAATAGGTCTCTGTGACAATCTTTATCAGCTCGCGTTCTTGATCCTGTTGAGGAACATCCCGGAGCCACATGCGCACTGCTAGTTCGAACGCTTCCCCTTGAAGGTTACTTAAAATAAATGTACACTTTTCACTTTGTGTTTCCAAATGCGTAATGTTTTCCTTTAAAGAGAACTCATTGCATTAAACAAATGGTTTAATCAAAAGCAATCACAGACATGGTGTTCTTCTGACCCCAGCAGGCTGCAATCCCTGCACTGGGAATGATTCCTAGTGGGTTGAAAATTGCAATCTACTTCATTAATATTCATGAGGTAGGACCATTGGTAACCAGCTTGGAATCAATCGTTTGTGAACTAACCTATTAGTACATAGGTTGGTTTGCAAATATTAGTACATAGGTTGGTTTGCAAATGACCACACTGGTCATCAAAATTCTTGTGGCAAATTGAGGGCAACACTTTCAATGAGTTCTTAATACATCTTGCCGTAAATGAAAAAGCAAAATCTTCAGACAGTGCTAGCTCACTTGACATATCCAAACTGTGCTCAATTGCTGTTAGTCCTGGTCAACTACGAACAGTGACTACTGATTGGTGTTTTATGTTTTTCTACTTTAATTATTAATTTCTCCAGTTCCCTTTATTGTACTTTTGTCATTGTGGTATCATTTTACTCATTAAAATGTTTCACTATTTCCCTATCATTTTACTCATTAAAATGTTTCACTATTTCCCTAAATTGGTTGTGGGATTTTTATTGAGATTTGTATTGGTTTTTTAACAGTTTTATTACTGCTTAGTACTTTACTCACTTTCCTAAGCGAAGCCTGTATTCTTTGTGACAAGCTCCCAGGGTGTTGAGACCAGAGGTACATTTTTGAAAATTTGTTTTATCATGACATGTTTGTGGTCTCATTCCATGGGGGTAAACCACACTTTTATACTAAATCCACTTTCTTACACATAGCAAATTGAGGAAGTTGTGCATCAAGGTTATTAGAGCCTGTTTCTAATGTTGATTCCATAACATTTAACATTAAAGCCATCACTAATGACAGTTAAAATGAGATATGAAGGTGGAGCCAGCCTTTACTGGGCCCTCAGTAGTTTTATTCAGAGCAACCTTCTCCTCCTTCATATCTGGTCGCTCACCATTATTTCCTTGCTTGTCCTTGCCCTAGGTTGGTTGTGAACTAGCTTCTAGGATTGCTAAGTTGTTAATTGTGTCATCAGATAGAGAAGGTATAACAGTGGGAAAACTCTAAAGTTCAAAAACATACTCTTCTAGCACACAGATTCACTTTCTAAGAATAGGGAGCCAGATAATTGAGTAGAATGTAATATATGACTATCATTAGAAATGTGATTCATCCACACATCAAAAGAGGTAAATAACTCTCAAGTGTACATAAAAGAGATAATGCAAACCACCTCAGAAGTCTCAGACATATGAAGGCAATTAGCCTGCAGCCTAATCCCTCTTTAAGGTCATGACACATCTCTGTGACTACCAATAGTCTTATAATATAATAACTGGAGTATACTTTATCCCACGTATGCCCAAATATGTACATAGTTGTGGGTCATTATCTCACAAATAATAGAGTTTTGAACTGGCATGTTATTTCCCTTCCATGTTTTAAACAAATTATGATTTAGAATTGATAGTGGTTTACAAGTGTACTGCCCGCCCATACTAGTGCCAGAATTACACAATACATAGGTGCTGTATCACTAGGGATTAACTGTCACCACTTTTTGCAATGAAAGAGACTTTCAAATGTTCTGATGTGATTGAAAAAAACACGCTGATTGATTTTTATAATGTTCCTTTCAATGTTAATAATCATCCAATTCAATTGATAATTCATATGCTTGTGGTTCAAGGTCCAAACGAAAAGGTTAACAAAATGTGAAATTCCACATTCCTAAATCTTTATTATTTCATCGTTCAATCAATAATAATCACCGAACGCATTTTGTCCCAGAGAACTTTTCCCCAGCTGCAATCTCATATCTGCAGATATTAAAGCCAATATTATATCAGTGCAATCAAACCATTAAAAACAGCAATCCTGGTTTGGAACACATAATAGAGTTTTGAATAGGCATGTTATTTTCCTTCCATATATTAAACAAATTATGATTTAGAATAGATAGTGGTACACACGTTTACGCCCCACCCATTCTAGTGCAAGAATTACACAATAGGTGGGTGCTATACTGCCAGGGATTAACTGTCAACTACCCTACCTCTTACAATGCAATAGACTTTCAAACGTTCCCATGTGATTGCCAAAAGCACTCAAATTTTTACAATGTCCCTTTTCACTGTCAATATTTATCCAATTCAATTGATAACTCATATGCTTATGAGCTGAGGACCAAACGAAAATGTTTACAATACATGAAATTCCACATTTCGAAATCTTTATTATTTCATGTTTCAATCAATAGTAATCACCCAACGTGTATTGTTTCAGAAAACATTTCCCCAGCTGCAATCTCTTATCTGCACATATTAAAGCCTATTTTATATCAGTACAATCAAAACATTAAAAACAGCAGTTCCTGGTTTGGACCACATATACTCAAAACGAGAATCGTTATTCTGCCATTCATCTACACTACTATATTATAATTTTATATTCTACTGTGATGACAAGTTTGACTAAAGTTGGCAAATTTAAATAAGTCACTACAATGTTAGTAACTCTATACACATACCACGATCAACACTACGGTTGTCATCAGGAATCCTCAGATTCTTTTAATTCAAAAATTACTCACAGTAGTGAATTCGTTTTCTTCAATTCTCATTGACCTATTATTTACATTTTTTAATATTTTAAATTATTGTGGGAGTTAAAAATCAGTGTAGGTGGAAAATGTAATGTAAGAAGATTTGTTCCCATTTTTTAACTGATCCCAAGTTCTTAATAGAAGTGAAGTGTGTCATCTTAGAAGAACGTTCCCTGTTATCATTATGACTTGATTCCCTGCTGAATTGAGTGAAGCTGTAATAAGGTCAGTGAATATAATGTGCCAATGTGCAGGTGGAATGGGAAAGGATGCAAAAAGCCTATTGGCCAGTTATGAGATGATTCTCCAATATTCACCTGACTATAATGTTACTTTAACTTTTGTTTTTTTCTGTGGATTTTTGAGTTTTTTTTTTAACAGAAACAGCTCTTTTTATCATACCTAACCTTGATATTACTTTATCCCATTTATTTGTCCTTAGGAACTTTAGACAGAGCTACAGCCCAAATGGATAAACCAAATTTGCCAAAAAGCTAGATCATGTTCCAGAAAGAGTCCTTTTTGTGATTTGGTGTGAATCTGTTCAGTAGTTTTTGAGAAATTAATGTTCAATAAATGTATTTATGTGTGATGCGGCATATCCTTCTCAATGGATTCATGAATCTGTGAGCCACACCTCGCATTGCGATTGTCTGGCTACAACATTCCCTCTGTAAAATACATTAAAAAGGTGAAAGGGGGCAGGGTAGAAGTTCCCTGTCCCCCTGGATTTGTTGAGGATCACCTGTGTAGTTGAACCTTATCATGAAATTATTTTCTTGACTGCACGGTGCATTCGTGGATCCATTGCCGCACTCAGCGTAGCCCTCTGTGACTTTGCAAGATATACATAAAGATACACACAGACACATGCATGCACACATAGGCATTCACAAAACTATGAAATCTCCTATGCACACAGTTAACACATCCACAAAACCATTACCACTCACACACACATAGATATCTGTACACAACGCCAAAAATAATTAATTACTCATATAAACACACTATCATACACACACACAAACTTACACAATGCACCAAACACACCCACTACAAAACACCCCAACACAAACATACAAACTCCCTATATAAACAACATACACACAAGTGCATATAGTAACAGACCCCAAACAAAGTCCCATACGACTGTCTAGATGGATGTACACACTGATACTCCCACTCACTCAGACACACGGCGAGTCAACCACACACACACATACACAAAGAGTCACAAAATGAAACACACAAGTTGACACATATACAGTCACTTACACACCTACACACAAACCACTTTACTGATGTTCAGAGATTCCCATACAGACATGCACCTACTAATGCACACCAACACTTATTTACACACACACCCATGAACATAGATACTCACACACATATTCAGACACACACTCATACATCAATCAACACAGACTTCCATTGAAATAGTTTTATATACAGACATACATTCATGCAACTACTCCTGCATAGTGATGCTCATACTCAGACAAAGAGCTATACATACCACTACCTGCAGATATAGACACACTTCTATAGTGAGAGACACACTCAGCAACACATACACCATCACACATTGATCCACCCATGTACATACATTAAGATATTCTTGAACACATAGGTTCATATTTATACTTTTTTTAGCTCTGCATTTTCGTCATTCTTTGACGCAAAAGTGGTGTAAACTTACAAAATACAATTGTATTTTGTAAGTTTGTGCCCCTTTTGCATCAAAAGGCAGCGCAAATGTGGCGCTAAAAAAGTATAAATATGGGCCATACTCTCTTGCACATGTACAGACCCCGCCTTACACACTTCTCCAGACACCCTTTTGAAACAATAATTTAAAACAAGCATTTGTAATGCAATGGGTCTTGCGTTTACTCGAGTAAAAGCTATTAATGTTGTAAACTCCTATCCAGACTTTTCTTGCCACATAAGCTGAAATGTAAAATAGTTTCAACCCCCCACTCATAATAGCTGCAATACCATTTGCTCCATTGGGGATCTTAAAGGTGTAGTATCTGGAATCTACAAAGCGCTACAAACCAGCACATGCCTACCCCTAGAAAAACTTAAAACCAAATGGCAATCGGACTTGGATGTCGCTTGGGATGAAAAGCAATGGGATCGGATCGTCTCTCATATCTATCCAGTGTACAGAAATGCCAGGTTCAAATTAATAAAACTATACATCTTTCATAGAGCTTATATGACCCCACACATGATCTCCAAAATCTACAGAACAAACTCCACAAGCTGTCCCAGATTCACAGAGCCTGCAGCCAACCTAATAGATATGCTCTGGAGCTGCCCCCAACTTAACACATTCTGGGAGGAGACTTTTGCTAAAACATCAGCCTGCACTGATAGAACATTAATTAAATCCCCGCCAGTGGCACTACCGGGGGACTTTCCACGCCCGACAGCCCTTAAAATCTCCAACAAATTTATAGACCTTGCTCTAATCCTAGCAAGACGTGAAATAACCACAAACTGGAAATCACCAACGGGCCCACAAGTATCCAGATGGCAAAACTCTTTAGTGAAGTGGGCAGAAGCAGAAGGAACGACACTGCTTCGCGAGGCATTACGCGAACTCTGACCAAGAGAAGACGCATCCCAATGGGAATTAATCCTGGAAAAACTAAAATCCCCAAATGCATTCTCCGAAGAAGCAAACAGAACCACTACGGACTCAGATACAGACTCAAGCGCAACACAGCAATCCTAAGGCTCTGCGAGCGAGGACGGTAACAACTAACTCTATTGAGACCTGCCAACTGCGAAACACTTTTATATAATCTCTAGCATGAGGGGTGGGAGGGGGGAACAGTTAATCTAAGCACCTTTGCGATAATGTTACTGTTATATTCAAAACTGTAATAAAATCTTTAAAAAAAAAAAAATGTAAAATAGTTTCACACAAGCGAGCCAACGGCCACCATGATGGCAAAGTAAACACACAAAAGGAAACAGAAGTCTGCTCGACTATGACGGAAGAGCATCGCCCCCTCTTTCAGCAGCAGGAGCTGCAAAATGAAAAATTAAAATAATAATAAACAGTGTTTATTATAATTTTTCAGGGACAAGGCCATGGGCAATGACAGGTACAGAGGGTGAGTGCACAGCCTTCCCCTAATGAAATCAAGCTAATTTTAAAAGGCAATCCCACAAACCAACCAAACGGATGGGCTTGACATGGGTGTGGTTAAAAGCCCACAGAGAGATTACACCGGGTGGAGCGTTCAACCCTAAAATATGTTAATTGGACCCACAGATCCACCGCCAGAAGTTATTTAGCCAGATTCATGTTATAGACCTGGAATCTTGTGACACGGTGAACTCAATGATCTGGTTGATACATTAAAAATTGTTCAAACATCATACAGCATTTTAACTTCTGTTAAAAAATAAACTTAACATAAATTTATAAAAGGATTTTACACTACAAATTATAAAAATATTAGATGAGATTTCAAAAAAATACTCTGGATTTAAGAAAAAAGATTTCATCAATTTATATAATAATCAGGGAAATAAATGTGAGTCTATATTCCAATACATTGTTATAGTTTTGTGGGGACTCCATTGAATTCAGTGGAAAGGTTGGGACTTGTGTAGTGCTGGATGTACTGCAGCCTTGAGATGGAGCATATTTACTACTGTTAAGAGTCCTTTTTGAGTGTGGTAAGTTTGTGAATAACAATGGCTTGCATTTTTCTGAGTGTATGCATGCCCCCCAAAACACTCCCTGTCCATCTTTTAATCCCTCCTTACACCTGCATTTCCACTCCCCGTTAGTTGTAAGTATTCCACATTTTCCAGCCACTCCTTCCTGTCCATCCCACATTCACTGCTAAAAGTTATACTTACATGTCTGGGGATTGTGCATGTATGATTGGAGGTCTCCACATCTACAAAGATAGGCTAGGCAGATACGGAAACACCACACATATGTTTTTTAATGGCACTTTGTGGTAAATTTGTACTACTATTGTTGTACTACTAAACGTAATACAAAATTCAATTTATAAATAGGCCACTTTAAGTTATTTTTATGATAACTTTATTTAAGCTTATTTGAGCAGTTTCTTGTTTCTGAACTAATATTTCTTATTTATTTTGTATAATTAGCCATATCCTCATTTTAGGTTTTGTTTGCCTATTCAAATGAGTGTTGCCTTTCTATAAAAGCTGCAATATCTCAATGATTTTAAACTCATTTGATTTCCTTTGACCACTAGTTATTGAAAGTATAAACAGGGTCATCTTCCTCTAGGTTTGAGATGAATGAGTTTATGACCAAGTGGTTTCACCTATCAACCATGTTGCCTTTGAACTCATCCTTCTATCTCTTTTTTTTTGTTCATAATCCCCAAATCAGAGTATTCAGCTCTGTAGGTTTTACTGCAGAAGTTAATTGCAGGTAGTATGGGAACAACTTGCAGACTATCATCACTTTCCAGGCAGGCTATTGTACTGAAATCAAATCACATCAAAAAGCTTAATCTTATGATGAGGGCATAATTCAAAAAAGTGCTTTTGCTGAAGGAACTATGGGTGAATTGGATGGGTCCTACACTTTTATACTCTATATCTTTCATTTATACCAAGAAGGCTACACTTCTTTTTCATCCTAAACAGGTTACAGTCTATATTTTGTTCACCTCTGTGGCTGGAATGATTGAAGAGGTAAAGTAGTATCCCTAAATTACATGTCATCCTCAGTCTTTACTAATGGAAAACGTATACTCATAAAATATACTGTTAAGATCAGAAAACAATCAGCATGATGTGTAGGTAAATGGACAGTTATATTAAAAACAGATTCAACTTGTGCAGCGTTAATTACCACCTTGGGAAAGAGGTATGTGTTTCACAACAACAATTTACCAAAATTACTTGAATGGTTATTAAAGAAAAGATCTAACATCTGTGGAGAGGTATGCCCGTTTGATAGAACCTTGCCCCACAAATGATAATACCCCGACTAGGATGACCTCTCATTTTTGTATGCTAAAACATTACATTTTATATTTTGAGGAAGTCTTGTGGGGCAATGGTTGAATACTACGATTCCTGGAGCCAAATTTTATTAAATTCAGATGAGAATTTGGGGGATTCATAGTTTCTAAATATTTGCAGGCACCTGCAATATTCCAGGACAGTATTTTTTAGTTTTTGTTTTGACTATGATTATTCTTGTATATGTTCCCCAATACTATGCACTTATTCTTTATATTTAGGGGTTCCTTGTAAATGCAGAGCAAGCAATAATTCAATCTATCCCTCTCTAGTGTAGCCGAGCAATGTAGAATACTAAAAGAGAGGTAGTTTATGCCACTCAAGAATAGAATATTCAAGTTAATGTTAATTTTAAAGTTTAAGAAATCTCTAATAGTTTGGGTCAAATCTGGATATGTGCTGTTACAAAAGAAGTATGCTTCAAGCTTTGGCTTCAAAGCATTAATGGATGCTTCTGTTTACAACATTTGTTACTACTGTTCTGTTATCCTTCAGCAATTTCCAATGGGACCACATTTCTGCAATAAAATATCATTCTATCCAAGTTATTCCTTTTCTATCAAAGTATTGTTATTATTTCCGTCGATAGTACCCTACCTTATTCATTTCCATTGAATTATTAAAATCTAAGCTTTTGATATGCAAGACAAGTTCCAGTAAGTCATTCCTAGTATCCTATTGTTTATATTTAAAATTACATGATTACCCTTAGAGACATAAGCCCTCATTATGACCTTGGCTGTAAATCCCACTTACCGCCACAGTGACGGCCGCCAACATACCCCAGCGGTGGCGAATATCCGTTTGCCGTATAATGACACACACACCAATCTGACAGGATACTGCTACATAAACAAATCCACCAGCCCAAAGGTCAGTGTTAAACTGTTGGTAACCACACCGTTACGCCAACAAAACAATGCCCACTACATCATGACCCACGAATCACCACAGCGGACATTCAATGGCGGTAAACCATTGACAGTACACACTGGTGCTCACAAAATGGACACCCAAATACTAAACCACACAACATTGGACAATACCAAAAACACACACCTGACACTCATACACATACCACACACACCCACCCACAGCACTATAAAACACACACCGACAAACCTTTACAAATACAAATTATTGCCACCAGACTGACACCAAGACCACTGCGACAATTAGACACACACCACATACACCCATACATTCCTAACGCACCCACCTACGCACACCCAACCACAGTACCCAATACGCACACACTTGCACACACACCACAACATCCATGTCCCCACAAAGGCACCCCCGTTTCACAGATGAGGAGTTGTGGGTCATGGTGGAGGAAATAGTCAGGGTAGAGCCACAGCTGCTTGGAGCACAGGTACAGCAAATATCCATTGCCAGGAAGATGGAGCATGGTGGAGAATCGTGGACAGGATGAACACCATGGGACAGCATCCAAGAACAAAGGACAACATCAGGAAGAGGTGGAACATCCTTCGGGGGAAGGTACATTCCAAAACAGCAAGGCACCAGCTCCCAATACAGAGGACTGGCAGTGGACACCCACCTCCTCCGCCACAGCTCACAGCATGGGAGGAGCAAGTCTTGCCATGACTGCATCCTGAGGGACTCACTGGAGTTGTTGGAGGACTGGACACTGGTGAGTCACCATTTATTACTTATCAACGCCCATACCTGCATGCCATCTCACACCCTCGCCCTCACTCCCATCATTCCACTCCATCCCACATACTGCACCTACACATATGACTAACCCCAATGCAAAGCCCTGCATGCTATACCAATGCATGGACAGCCTTCCCAGCCCTGCTTGGACAATCATCACTAAAGCATGCACAGCATAGGGGAACTAACAATCCCACAATACATCAACATTCACAAACCAATGTGGCAGGGCAACAGCAATGATATAGAGGAAGCATGTCAAAGACATGAAGCATAGGTGCCCCAGCCAATGTCAGTGGAGAGGAGGTGCCACGACAAACCAGTATCCAACAGAAGATGCCCCCAGTGATGACAGTAACTCTGGACTTCAGGACCTGGATGAACAACCTGGCCCATCATGGCCCACTAGACAGTCAGTCACCCCAGCCTACTCACAGTCCACCATAGAGCTTCCCCCATAAGTATCCAACACCACAGCACCCACTTAGCATCCCCACACCTCTGTCCCCAGGACACTTCAAACAGCAGTGTGCCCACCTGTATAGGGACCCCAGTCCACACCTCACCCCCCAAGACAATCAGGGACCTGGGGTCAGAGGTAGTTGGCACACCATTCAGGGGACAGGGGTACAAGGGAAAAGGGACTCTGGGAGGACCACTGTCTGCCAGGGGAGGACAGGTCCAGGGAAACAACTCTAGCAACACAAAAGGATGATGGACGGAGTGCTGACAATGCAAACACTCACCCCCAGTCATTTATTTGTTGTCTCAGGTAAGGACGTTTTTGCTATGGAACATTGCAGTTTAACAAATGATATATCTAATATGCATCACAGGTTATTTGGTGTATATTGAAACACATATTCTAAAGTTGTACACATGGCAAGATTTTGAAGAGTATGAGGCAACACAGCCAAAACCATCATTGTAGTCTGGGTATGCCCAGACGTGGGTCCCTTGCTCACTGTGCCACTGGATTCAAGCTAGCCTAGCTGATGAAGGGTGATACCCTGAAACCAGTCCTAGGATGCTTGTTTCCGGTGCAGGGAGGACCTGGCTTGGCAGTTCGGGCTGGACTGTTCTCATGAGGAACAGGGTCAAGACTGATTTGCATATGGCTGGGTCCAAACTGGGGTGGCATAGTGAGCAAAAGAACGATGGATTAAACCCAGATCTGTGACTGGGGGTGAGTGTTTGAAAAGTTTCAACACTCCGTCCATCATCCTTTTGTGTTGCTAAAGTTCCCCTAAGTGGGAAGGGTATGCCCAGATGTGGGTCCCTTGCTCACTGTGCCACTGGATTCAAGCTAGCCTGGCTGATGAAGGGTGAAACCCTGAAACCAGTCCCAGAATGCTTGTTTCCGATCCAGGGAGGACCTGGCTTGGCAGTTTGGGCTGGACTGTTTCCATGAGGAACAGGGTCAAGACTGATTTGCATATGGCTGGGTCCAAACTGGGGTGGCATGGTGAGCAAAAGAACGATGGATTAAACCCAGATCTGTGACTGGGGATGAGTATTTGCATTGTTTAGCACTCCGTCCATCATCCAGGAGGCACTCACCAACACCTGGGTGCCTACCAACAATCCCAGGACACGATGGGCCAGATCCTTGACAACATGTAGGAGAGCAAGTGGCTGCAAGAGGACTACCATCAGGAGATCAGGGAGGACTTGCAGGCCCTCAACACCACCATGATCTCCATAGCAGGGTTGCTGGCAGACATGGCCAACATCATGAGGTAATAGACAGCACACTAGCGGGCCTCTACCACTAGCCAATCTATTGACCAGCCCACCACTTATTCTGAAGCTAGTGAGCAGGAGGCCCCGCCACAAGACTCACAGGCCACCAGTACCCCTCCCCCTGGAGAAGATGAACCACCCTGTAAACATTTCCTGCAACCCAGACAGAAGCCAGAGGCACTTGCAAAGACCAAGACCAAGACCAGCACCAGGAAATGAGACTCTCCTGATTGTCCCCGTTGTGTCCTACTCTGTCACCTTGTCCACTTTGAACTGCCTTTGCTCCCCTTCCTATGGCCTTCCACTGGACCTGTGCTACAAACAGACTGGAACAATATCCTGGACTGTCCTCTAGCATCACCCCATTCCATTGCACTTTTTCCTCAATTTTATAGAACTACAATAAACACCCTTGAACACAACTTGACTGATAGTATGTTATGTGTTGAGAATGTGCATTTAGGGGTACAGTCACATCTGGTGCAATTGATCTGAACACTGTGATAGCATGCAATTACTGACCTATAACTATCTGTAGTAATCACATCAGGACACCTTTGTCATATCATTCACATCTGTAAAATGACAAGCCATAGGTGACAGTAAGTTGCAATCCAAAGGAAGTGAATGCCATCATGCTACAGTCACAAAGATTAAATCAATAGTCAGATCAATGATCAGTTCCACTGTTTCACCTGTGTGTCATTGGAAGTATTGACATATAACTGATGTTCTGTTATTCACATCCTCTACCTCCTCATCCTCACTGGCCTCAGGGTCCACTGCTGCCACAGGGGCATCTCTAGTCTCCTCCTCCTGCAGAAAAGGCACATGTCGTCTGAGGGCCAGGTTGTGTAACATGCAGCACGCCACTACTATCTGGCAGGCCTTCCCGGGTGAGTAGCACAGGGATCCACCTGTCAGATGGAGGCACCTGAACCTGGCCTTCAGGAGGCCCAAGGTCCTTTCGATTATTCTTCTGGTTCACCCGTGTGCCTAATTATAACGGTTCTCAGCACCTGTCCTGGCATTCCTCACAGGGGTCAGGAGCCACAATAGGTTTGGGTAGCCAGAGTCACCTGCAAGGGGGATAACACCTGAAGGCATACACTGACATGCAGTGGGTGTGGACTCAGGCTCACCTATTAGCCACTCCCTGTGCCTCTGTAGTTGGACCATTACATTTGGGATGCTGCTATTCCTCAGTGGGCATTACAACAATAATTGGTAGGTGGCATGGAATCTAGGTGGTGGGTGTGAGTTAGTGCTTGCCCCTTAATGCCAGGATAGACATTGCAGCGTGATCCCGCTCAAGGGTAATGTGTGTATGGCAAACCCAAGTAACCTAGCTAGGTTGCATTCCATGTCAGACAGGGCTTAGTGGGTCCCAGGAGGGGTGCAGTGGCTGTGGTTGGCCCCCATCTTGCTGTGGCATCTAGCCAATTGAATGCCAGTGCAATGCATAGTGCTCAATCCTGATCCCTGTGTGTGACGGTACTGTGTATGCCAACTGTGGTGTTGGTGCTGTAATTGACCCAGTGCTCTCTGTCTCTCTCTCCCCCCCTTCTGTCATCCTGTTCATGTGTGCATTAGCATCATCTGGCAGAGGAGCAGGGACACCGGCAACAGAGGGAGCTGCATCCCACAGGATCCAGGAGGCAGAGTCCACCGATGCCGAGGGAACCAGTGGGACGGAGGGTGAGGGGAGCACCATGGCAGAGACTGGAGGTGACAACACTGACTCAGATACCTTCTCTGATGGAAGCTCCCTGGTGGTGGTGGACACCTCAATGACCACCCCAGCTTCAGATACAGTCGCCACCCCCATACCAGCACCGCCCTCCCATTAGCCCTTCAGCAAGTTGCCCATGCCTGCTCACCCAGCAGGGTGGGCATCTCCTTTGCCCCAGGCACCTCAGGCCCTGCCCCAGTGAGCCCTGCTGCCCTGAGCGAGGAGGCTATTAACCTCATGAGATCCATCTCTGTAGAGCAGTCAACCATTGTGAACGCCATCCAGGGGCTGGCATCCCACATGCAGCAATGCAATGCATTCCTGGAGGGCATCCACAGTGGATTGGCGGCCCAACAGAGATCGATTCAGGCTCTGGCCTCCTCTCTGATGGCAGCCATTATCCCTGTTCCTATTGTCCCCCCTCCAACTACCACTTCCCAGTCACAGTCTCCTCAGCCCCAACCCATGCACAGATACAGATGAGCATGCACACAAGACATCACACAAGAGTGGCACAGTCAAACACAGGCACCACACTTCAGCCTACAAGCACTCACGCAAACACCAGACAGTTACACACACAACCACATCCACTGCCTCCGCTGTCTCCCCCTCCTTCACAGTCACGTCCACACTCACACCTGCATGCACTACTTCAACATCCACCACCAGCATCACCACATCAAGCAGCAGACAAACCTCACTAGCAGACATCTCCACAACATCCATCCACGCACCCCTGTGTCCTCTCCACCCTGTCTATCCCCCTTCCTAAAGGACAGAAACGCAGGCACTCAGACACCCAACAGCCATCCACTTCACATCAGCACACTGCCCGTGTACCTGCACCCAAGTCCAGCAGACTTACTCCTCCAACAACTACTCCCTCAACCTCCACTCCCATCCCTCCTCCCTCATCCCACCCCACCATCCCCAAGAAGCTATTCCTTGTCCAACTTGGACTCTTTCCTTCCCCTCCCTCCCCCATCCTGCCCGTAAGAGCAGGGTCCCAATGACCCATCCCAGCACCTCAGCCAAACAGTCCACGGGTACAGTGGATGCACCTCCTATACGTGGAGGCAAGTCAGTGAAGGATCCCACTCCACCATCCAAGAAGGGTAAGGAACCCACTCCACCAGCCAGGAAGGGGAAGGATCCAATTCCACCAGCCAGGAAGGGGAAGGAACCCTCACCTCCTGCCAGGGAAGGGAAGAAGCCATCACCTCCTGCCATGAAAGGGAGGAAGCCCTCACCCCCTGCCTTGAAAGGGAAGACACCCTCACCTCCTGCCATGAAAGAGAAGAAGCCCTCACCTCCTGCCATGAAAAGGAAGAGGCCCTCACCTCCTGCCATGAAAGGAAAGAAGCCCTCACCTCCAGATGAGACACAGCAGCCCTCAGTTCCAACAGAGGCTGACCAGGAGGCCCCTTCCCATGCTGAGACACAGCAGCCCTCATCTTCTGCAGAGGCTGGCAGGGTACCAACACCACCACCACCACCAGTGGGCATGGGGCCCTCATCTCCTGCTGAGACACAGCAGCCCTCGCCTCCAGCAGAGGCTACCCAGGAGGCACCTGCCCAAGCTGAGACACAGCAGCCCTCACCTCCTGCAGAAGCTGCCCAGGAGGCACCTCCACCACCTGAGGCACTGCAGCCCTCACCTCCAGCAGAGGCTGGCAGGGCACCAACACCTCCATCACCACCAGTAGTCACTGAGCCCTCACCTCCAGCTGAGACAGTGCAGCCCTCACCTCCAGCAGAGGGCATGTAGGCCACCCTCCAGGTATCGCTGTACAAGAAGCCCTCTCCAGAACCAGTGGGAAAGTCCCCCACCTCAGAGACTGTGACCTTGCACTTCCCAGCAAAGGATAATGGGCATGAAACCTCCTCCAGAACCAGTGGCCAAGTTCCCCACCTGAGAGACTGTGACCTTGCACTCCCCAGCAAAGGATAATGGGCATGGAGCCCCTCCAGAACCAGTGGGCAAGTACCTCACCTGAGAGACTGTGACCTTGCACTCCCCTGCAAAGGATAATGGGCATGGAGCCCCCTCCAGAACCATTGGGCAAGTTCCCGACTTCGGCTGAGGTGCCCCTCCTTCCCCCTGAGGTGCCTGCCCACTTAAAAAATGATGCCCCTGCACAGTTCTATGCAGATGTTGTCAGGAAACAAGCTGGGCTTGGATTGTGCCCTGTGGCCATGTGGGCCCTCAGTAGTTTGGACTGGGCATTGGCCCTTTGTGGACAATTGTACATATCTCTTTTTTATCCAATTGGTTCATTTGGGGGCTGTTCCCATTCAATACATTCTCAGTACTGTCTTATTGTTGTCCTTGCATTATTATGATGTGTGTCATGTGCCATTGTTTTTCATCTGCAGGAGGTTGTGTATATGGTGTGTGTGTCTGGTGTGTGTTGTGCGTATGTGTCACTCTCCTTCTCCTTACTCCCTCCCTTGTGTGCTAGGCAGCTGTACTCACCGTCGTCGTCTTCGTCAATGTTGGTATTCCAGATGGAGCATGGTGTAGAAGAGCATCGGGAAGACTTACAGTTCCAGTTCCATGGCAAAGTTATTCTTCTCTGTGTCTCTGATGGTGAGTCTTTAGACTTCTGTGCAGTGTTTCCGCCAGGCTATTGATGGTGTTGGTACCACCCAGAAATCGTGGCGGATTGCAGTGTCATGATATGGTGGGAGGTACCTTGTCTTCTTCCTGGCTGTTGATGGCAACCCCTGTGGTGCGTGGTGTTAACGCCCTGGCGGATGGTGTGGTACATTGGCTGTGTATGGGAAATCTCACCAACATGGTCTTAATTTGGTGGTAATTACCGCCAGCCAGTTGGGAGTATTTCCACCACTTTATCACTCACCACCAATGTCATAAGGACCACCATAGTTAGGAAATAGTTTGATATTGAAAATGTAGAATTTGTCCTAATAAATATCTGCTAGGTTTGGGTTTGAAAAAGTGGGAATTCTAGTCAGCAGGTGTAGCAAATCTGACCTTTCTACATGGCCACCCCAAATTTTCACCCTTTTCTGGACCCATTTTTGCTGGCTTTAAATCTCTGTGCAGTTTACCACTGCTAAATAGTAGTCTAGTAAAGTGTCTGTGTTCCCCCTGATCATGGGCTTCATTTATACTTTTTTAGCGCAGCATTTGAGTCATTTTTTGATGCAAAAGTGGCACAAGCTTACAAAATTCAATTATATTTTGTAAGTTTGTGCCGCTTTTGCGTAAAAAATAATGCAAATGCGGCGCTAAAAAAGTATAAATCAGGCCCCATATTTGGTACATTGTAATTCACTTTTTGGGCAACTTAACTTTCCTATATGTCCATTGAAAATAGGGCCTAAATTGTACCTATTGCACCAAATGTTAAAATTCATATGTAGGCTACAGTGTATATTTACACCACCAACAGATACTCCAAAAACATATATCCACCAAGAGCACCACTGTGCTCTGACTGGGCTGTACGTTAAATGCTTTGTAGCAGATATGTGGCAGAAAAAGTGTGCTTTTGCCATGTACGAAAAAACAAAATACTGTATCGACCCATAGGGCAAGGTGTTTTTGGGGTTAGTGTGTCCTCACAGTGAAATAAAACCCAAAAAGCCACTTGACTGTGTGGGTCTATATAAGCCTGGCTAAAGATTTTCATAATGGGCATAGATGAGAATAAATTAGAATTTTCTACCTCCACTTGCAATTGAAACATGGTTCATTGTTATTTCTTTCTTAGGCCCAGATTTACAAGAACTTGGCGCATCAGTACTGAAGCGCCCGGTTTCTTGCCCCTCCCACCACTTAATGATACCATGGGTTTGTGTTATTTACAATACGGCATACCATGGTGCACGTTAGGCCAATAACATCAACATTTTTAATGCTATTGTGTCGCTTTTCTCCACTAGCACTAAAAATGTTGACACTAGTGGATTAAAGTGCAAGGAGGCCCATTGATTTCAATAGGCGCGTCCTTTTAATGCCTGCTTTGAGCAGGCATTAAAAGTGACACCAAAAATGGTGCAATGAAATCTTGCAAACTTCATTTTTACCATTTTTGCGGGCCTCTTAATGACACAATGCCCCCCCTTGCTTACATTATGCCTGGCACAAGCATAATATGGCGCAAGGGGTCGCAAAGTGGCACAATGCATGCATTGCATCACTTTGTATATATGGTGCAGCAATTTTGCCTCAATGAGACACATTAGCATAAAATACATGATGCTAATGTGACACAAGGAGGTGCTTGGGCCTTATAAATCTGCCTTTTAGTTCTTAAAGTCCGATTTAATGATAGAATCAGAGTTTTAATAATTTAGGCAAAAAAATAAATTTGCAAAAATCAGTTTGGGCAGCCTGAGTCATAACTGGATTAAAAACAATTCTGGCACACATCACACAGCCAAAGCTTAAATATATATCTTCTTTACCCTGGCTCAGATCACAATGATTTACCTTTGGGCCCTTAAAAGGCAACAAGGGTCAACTGCTGACCACTTAGCAGGGATTAGCTGTCTGGGAGTGGACAGTAACAGTTGGGAGAACAAAATACTGCTTTAGCACTACCTCTTTTGACTTGGAGATGGCTGGGAGAGTTTCTCCTAATCCTCAACAAGACTCTTCAGGACAGTTAGGTACCTGTCACAGTAAGAGAGTAAACTAGTTTTGTTCACAGGCCTGCTGGTGGTAGCTGGATCCTGCTATGTTGAAACAGGGGCTCCTGAACAATTTTGCAGAAAGACAAAGAGGAAGTGATGCAAAATTAGGTGGACTGCAAGAACATTGTCAATGCTGAATGGTTGATTTTCTCCAATTACTGGTTAGTGCACGTCATACATCTGATACCTTAAGTGCCACCTTCTTAGAAGAAACATTCCTGGACTTGGGAATACTCAATATGTAAAAGATGGCCCCATATTAAGATAAATGCTCACTACTGGCACCTGACCTCTGCTGAAAGTAGAGGACACACAATCTTACTGCCACCCAGTGACTCTCTAAGGGTCAAGTAATTGACCACTTTTTTACCTGCTTCAGGGACACAAAAAGCAGAAGGATTCCTGTCTCCAAGAGGACCCACCTGAGTAAATTGAACTGGATGTTAATGTTTCTGGACTGACAGCTGATGTTCATTTTAGTGCTGTTTATGGTCTCAGTGCTGACTCAAATTATTACATCTTGTGTGGAATCAGGAGAAATGTTATACTCTGCAATTGCACCATTGGCATTTAAAATAGGGCATAAGGGTGGAGCCCTCACTTAGCAGTAATAGTCAATGTTGGACTCAAACTTGGTGTGGATAGTTTATGCTGAAAAATTTAAAGACAGACACAACCACCTAAATTTCAGTTTCATTTTCAAATATAGAATTAATAGTATCCTCATTTTTGACAGGTTTACATTGAGTTTTAGTGTGGTTGAATGTCAAATAGAGAAAATACCCTTTTTTAGCAGGAACCTTAATATTTCCCCACATTTCTTTAGTTTTTCTATGTTTTGGGGTTTGTCTTTACTGTAGACTTCAATGAAGCAATTGCTATTAGCATAATTAGAAGCCATAATTTTTAAAGTTTTTGAGTTGATAGGTTTAGAAGTTTTCTCGTCTAAGATTGGTATTGTGGCTCAGTAGCTAAAGCTCATGATAACCTATCTCCTCTTCTACAGTAGTGGCTTCTATAAGAGCCTCAACAGTTTTACTACAGTTAGTGAGTTCTAAAGATTGTGGGGGTCATTCTGACCTCGGCGGTAAAAGGCGCTTACTGCCGGTCAGAAGACCGCCATAACACCGCCGTGGTCATGGTAAACCGCCACGGTCATTCTGACCCGCAACTGGCAAACCGCCAAAAACCCAACATCAACAAAAGTCCGCCACAGCAACGGCCTGCGAAAAACTGGCGATGACCAAACCTCCACCGTCACGCCAACAGAAATACGCCCATGCCATTCCGACCCACAAATCCCCGTAGCGGTCTTTCAACCGCGGTATTCCATTGGCGGTACACACCGCCGCGCTCAAAATACACACACCTTTACAAAACACTACCACATTGGACAATTCAAAATACACACACCTGAGACACATACACACACCACTCCCACACACCCAATTAAATATAAAACACACACCCACATCACCCACAAACCCTTACGACCACAATTGCGACTGACGGACAGAGAGAGACAGCACAGCATAGAGTAGACCATCACACAGAGGCAAATCACAACATCACCCACACAATTTCCACGCACAAAACACCATACACCACCACGCTCACCACACTCTACAACACATACACCACCCCTCACCCCATCCACACCACCCCATGGCACCCCAAAGACACCCCAGGTTCTCTGACGCAGAACTCAGGGTCATGGTGGAGGAAATAGTTCGGGTAGAGCCCCAGCTCTTCGGGGCACAGGTGCAGCAAACCACCATTGCCAGGAAGATGGAGCTATGGAGCAGAATAGTGGACAGGGTCAACACTGTGGGACAGCATCCACGAAATCGGGACGACATCAGGAAGCGGTGGAACGACCTATGGGGGAAGGTGCGTTCCATGGTATCAAGGAACAACATCGCGGTACAGCGGACTGGTGGCGGACCCCCACCTACTCCCCCAGAATTCACAGCATGGGAGGAGGAAGTCTTGCACATCCTGCATCCTGATGGCCTCGCAGGAGTAGGCGGAGGAATGGACTCTGGCAAGTCAAAGCTTCACTACTTCATTCCCCCCAACCCACCTGCATGCCAAATCATACCCCCACCCTCACCCCCACCCCATCACACCAACTCCTTGCAAATGGCTCACCATCACAACCCACCCATCCCAAAACCTAGCCCTGCATGCCTCCCCAAAGCATGGACACCCATCACCAAAGCATGCCCACTGCACATACACATCTCCCCCACAAGCCACCGTCACAAAAGCCCCCACAAAGGAATGCCAGCACTGGGGTACACGGCCACCCACCCATTACATGAAATGGCACACACAGAAGCAATAACCATACTCTTATACCCCTGCAGGACCCGAACGCCACCACACCGCCCAGGAGGGTCCAGAGATGTCCATCCCACCCCCAGAAGAGGCCCCCAGTGATGAGAGCAGCTCTGTCTTCCTGGACCCAGATGACCAGCCCGGCCCATCGGGGACCTCGGGACAGTCGGTTCCCCACAGACAGCCACAGGCTACAGCAGACCTAACCCCCTCTGGGAACACCAGCACAGCTCCCACCCAGCGGGCCCATGCCTCTGTCTCCAGGACACGTCAATCAGCGGTGTGTCCACCACTACAGGGCACCCAGGTTGACCCACCACCCCAACAACAACAGGGACCTGGGGGCAGTGGTAGTGGGCACACGGTCCAGGGGACAGAGGCCCAGGGAAACAGGGGAACTGGGAGGGCTGCTGTGCGACAGGGGGGGGACAGGCCCAGGGAACCGACTCTCCAAGAGGCCCTCTCCTCCATCATGGGAGCATACCACCCCTCCCAGGAGACGATGGCTACGGTACTGGCCAGGTTCCAGGAGATCCAGGTACTGCAGGAGGAACAGTACATGGGGTTCAGAGAGGAACTGAGAAACATTAATTCCGCAATGGGGTCCATCGTCGTGGCCCTTAACCAGATAGTCACCACATTGCAGGACCATGTGGCACCACAAAGGGCCCCTGTCACTAGCATGGACCAGGAACAGCCTACCACCTCCGCCGGCGCTAGTGGACAGGAGGCCCCCACACAACGACAGGCCACCAGAACCCCACCTCCTGCAGAAGAAGAAGCACCCCGCAAGCGGTACCTGAGATCTCACAAGAAGACAGAGTAGGATGCCAAGACCCCCGCCAGCAAACGATAACCCCTGATGTCATCCCACTGTCCCACATTGTCACCCTGTCCAAACTTAAACTGCCCCTGCTCCATCCTTCCACAGGCATATGGACAATTCACCTGTGAGACTGAAAACTGGACTCTGCCATGGACATTACTCCACCATCACCCATCACCGTTTTACAATCATGTCCCTAAATTTAGCACTTTAATAAAATCACTTATTGCACTTTAAAAATCTGGAGTCTGCTTGTATTTTGAACAAATGTATTAGACATAACGTTGCCAAAATGTTCAGTTACATTGTGATGACAACATAAAACTGTCACACAGCTGTAGTCCAAGGGCAAACAAAGCAGAGGTCACGCAGTGGGGCCCACAGCTCTGAAAACGGAAGGGAAAGTCACAACTCAGTTAACAGGAACTGGGGGGAAACACAGACAGTAGAGAGGCAGGAGACTTTAAGTAAATGTAAAATGTCGGGGTTGATTCGTACCTGTGTGCTACTGAAAATACTGTTGTATCACTGTGTCCCTGTTGTCTGTGTCGTCCCCGTCATCTTCCTCCTCTTCACTCTCCACAGGCTCCACAGCTGCTACAACACCACCCTCTGGACCATCCTCCTGCAGGAAAGGCACCTGGCGTCGCAAAGCCAGGTTGTGAAGCATACAGCAGGCCACGATGATATGGCACACCTTCTTTGGTGAGTACATTAGGGATCCACCTGTCATATGCAGGCACCTAAACCTGGCCTTCAGGAGGCCGAAGGTCCGCTCGATCACCCTCCTAGTACGCCCATGGGCCTCATTGTACCGTTCCTCTGCCCTTGTCCTGGGATTCCTCACTGGGGTCAGTAGCCACGACAGGTTGGGGTAACCAGAGTCACCAATTAGCCACACCCGGTGTCTCTGTAGCTGTTCCATCACGTAAGGGATGCTGCTATTTCGCATGATGTATGCGTCATGCACTGACCCAGGGAACTTTGCATTTACATGGGAGATGTACTGGTCAGCCAAACAGACCACCTGGACATTCATCGAATGATAACTTTTTCTGTTCCTGTACACCTGCTCACTTCCACTGGGGGGAACCAAAGCCACATGGGTCCCATCAATGGCACCAATGATGTTGGGGATATGGCCAAGGGCATAGAAATCACCCTTCACTGTAGCCAAATCGCCCACCTCAGGGAAAACAATGTATCTCCGCATGTATTTCATCAGGGCAGACAACACTCTGGATAAAACCTTAGAAAACATATGCTGAGACATCCCTGATGATATGGCCACTGTTGTTTGGAATGATCCACTTGCCAAAAAATTGAGTACTGACAGAACCTGCACCAGAAGGGGAATCCCTGTGGGTTGGCGAATGGGGGACATCAGGTCTGGCTCCAGCTGGGCACACAGTTCCTGTTTAGTGGCTCGGTCAAGTCTGTATGTCAGTATGACATGTCTTTCTTCCATTGTCGACAGGTCCACCAGCGGTCTGTACACGGGAACATTCCTCCATCTCCTCGCAAGTCCCAGCGGACGGTGCCTAGGAAGGACAACATGGAGCACAGAGTCAAGCAACCCACAGGTACGTAACCACAGCTTGCACAGAACACGATTCGCTATGCATTGAATGGCTTGTATGAGTGGCAATGCAAGGCCTAGGCCTGTGTGACGCAGTACAAATTAAGCCATGTGGGCCCTTGAAATGGCGGCTGCCTGACCTGTGAAGTGTGACAATGGGATGTGAGGTCAATGCGCTGGCGTGGCACACTGTGGCGGTAGGCGGTCGAAGACCGCGGCGCAAAGCAGCATTGGTTAACATTGAACCCTATGGGTCTCAGGAGCCATTGATGATGTGCGCCGGCGGTCGCGGTACGCACCGCCGCGGTACGCACCACCGCGGGCGTGACCGTCATCTTCTATCTGCTTAATCACTCGAGACCTGATCATCCACAGGAGAGGACCTATACTGCAAGTGCTGCTGTGACCTCGGTCTGGAAGATACAATGGCTGCTGCGACTGGGGAAAGGGCCCCTGCCTTCACATCTGAGGAATTGGAGAAACTTGTTGATGGGGTCCTCCCCCAGTATGCGCTACTCTACGGTCCTCCAGACCAACAGGTAAGTACACTGGGACCATGCTTTGTGGGCAATGCCTGTGTTGAGTCGGGTGGATGAAAGATGGTTGGGAGGGGAGCGAATGAGGCATGCATCGCACGACAGATGAGAGCATGTGCCATATGGCAAAGTTGGGGAGGGGGGCCACTCACATCGACCATGCAGAAAATGATGATATTTTTTTTCCTACCCTGTCCATGTCACATAGGTCAGCGCCCATCAGGAGATCGACATTTGGCGTGCCATCGCCAAGGACGTCCAGACCCTGGGGGTCCACAACAGACGGGGCACCCACTGCCGCAAGAGGTGGGAGGACATCCGCCGTGGGAGCAGGAAGACCGCGGAGGCTCTGCTGGGGATGGCCTCCCAACGTAGAAGGGGTGGCTCCCGTCAATTGACCCCCCTGATGTCCCGGATCCTGGCGGTGACCTACCCCGATTTGGAGGGGCACGTGAGGACATCACAGCAGACACAAGGGGGTGAGTACCAGCACATTCTGCTATGTTAGCGCACAGTGGAGGTGTCTGGGTGGGGGAGGAGGGCTGTGGGTATCTCTAGGCCAGGGCGACTTCTGTAGGCTGGTCCCCTCCGTAAGGCATGGCCCTGTGCCCCCGCCCCCCACCTCTGTAGGGTGCTAAGTACAGCTATCCATGGCCCTGGGTCACCTATGTGTGCAGTTGTCGTCCATAGGCTTGTAGGCCAAGTCACAATAATTGAGTAGTGTACACCGAGTGCGCGGCGTAGTGCAGGGGGCTTCTGTGTCTGTCCTCTCCGCCAACGGTGTCGCCAATGCATGCACTCAACATGTCATTTTTTCTCCCCCCCCCTTATTTGTGGTCTTCCTGTTCATGGTGGTCATTCTGACCCTGGCGGTCTTTGACCGCCAGGGCGGAGGACCGCGGGAGCACCGCCGACAGGCCGGCGGTGCTCCAATGGGGATTCCGACCGCGGCGGTAAAGCCGCGGTCGGACCGGCACCACTGGCGGGGTCCCGCCAGTGTACCGCCGCCCCATTGAATCCTCCGCGGCGGCGCAGCTTGCTGCACCGCCGCGGGGATTCCGACCCCCCCTACCGCCATCCAGATCCCGGCGGTCGGACCGCCGAGATCCGGATGGCGGTAGGGGGGGTCGCGGGGCCCCTGGGGGCCCCTGCAGTGCCCATGCCACTGGCATGGGCATTGCAGGGGCCCCCGTAAGAGGGCCCCTACATGTATTTCACTGTCTGCTGTGCAGACAGTGAAATACGCGACGGGTGCAACTGCACCCGTCGCACAGCTTCCACTCCGCCGGCTCGATTCCGAGCCGGCTTCATCGTGGAAGCCTCTTTCCCGCTGGGCTGGCTGGCGGTCTGAAGGCGACCGCCCGCCAGCCCAGCGGGAAAGTCAGAATTACCGCCGCGGTCTTTCGACCGCGGAACGGTAACCTGACGGCGGGACTTTGGCGGGCGGCCTCCGCCGCCCGCCAAGGTCAGAATGAGGGCCCATGTGTGCATTAGCATCATCAGGCGGAGGAGAAGTCGCATCGGAGCACGAGGGAGCTGCATGTCACATGGCCCCGGAGGGCCATGCAACCGACTCCGAGTTCACCAGTGAGACGGAGGGCGAGGGGAGCTCCACAACGGGGACCCGTGGAGACGTCAGCGACACAGACACGTCCTCGGAAGGGAGCTCCTTTGTGGTGGCGGCAACATCCGTGCCCACCGCTACAACAGGTACAGCCGCCACCCCGCGCACCAGCCCCGCCCTCCAAGCAGCCCCTCAGCGTTCGCCCCGTGCCCGCTCGGCCAGGAAGGCGGGCATCTCCTTCGCCCCAGGCACCTCAGGCCCTGCCCCAGTTACCCCTGCTGCCCTCAGTGAGGAGATCATTGACCTCCTCCAGACGCTCATTATTGGGCAGTCTACCCTTTTGAATGTCATCCAGGGTGTAGAAAGGGAGGTGCACCGGAGCAATGCATACTTGGAGGGCATTCATTCGGGTCAGGCTGCCCATCAGCGATCGTTCAACGCTCTGGCCTCAGCACTGACGGCAGCCATTGTCCCTGTCTCCTGCCTCCCCCCTCCAATTTCCTCATCCCAGACCCAATCCCCTGTACCTCTGCCTATCCAAGACACACCATCACACCAGCCTGCACACACATCAACCCCCAAGGGCAGCTCATCCAGACATAAGCACCACAGATCACACAAGCATTCACACAAGCAACATCCACATGCAGACATGCCAACAGCCACTGCCTCCTCTGTGTCCCCCTCCTCCTCGTCTCCCTCCTCCCTCCCTGTGACGTCTCCACTCACACCTGCATGCACACCACCATCAGCCAGTACGTCCATCACCAGCACACCCACCAGAAAACTCCGCACACGTGCAGTCACCACCCCCACTGCCATTTACACGTCCCCTGTGTCCTCTCCCAGTGTGTCTGTCACCCCCTCTTCCAAACCACACAAACGCAGGCAGCCACCCACCCAACAGCCATCCACCTCACGACAGCCTCCGTCTCAAGCACCTGCACCCAAAGACAGCACACTTGACTCTCCTACAACCACATCCTCTTCCTCCACTCCCATACCCACTGCACCTACCCTTCCCACTGCTCCTAAAATGTTTTTCCTCTCCAAAATTAACCTCTTTGCATCACCTGACCAACCCCCTCCATCTCGTAAGAGTCCAAACAGCACCTCAGCCACCACAAGCCCTGCACCTACAAGGACCATAGTCCAGGGCTATTGGAGTCCACCAGCTTCTAGGGCAGCAACATCGGCCAGCAGCAAGGGGACAGCCAGCCCACCCCCTGGGAAAAAAACTAAAAAAGGGAAGGGCCGGCGCGAGAGGCCAGAGACGGCAGCCCCCAAAGGCAATACCCTGGCACCGTCACCTGGCACATCCACAAAAGGAGGCAAGGGCCCCAGAGAATTGGCGAAGGAGGGCAAGGGCAGCAGGGCGGACATTTCCGGCAGCAGGCGAGCTGCCCAGGAGGGCCCCACCAGCCCCATTTCAGGTGTGAAGGAGGACACCCACGGGCCCAGGACTCCAGCACAGGAGGGCCCCGCAAGCGAAAGGTCGGATGGCGACTGAGTGGGAAATATTGGCCCGATCTGGTTCCCTGGGAACACATGTCAAGCACTGCTGAACAGGGCCCTGCCGTGACAAGCACCGCTGAACAGGGCACCGCTGTGTCAAGCACCGCTGAACAGGGCCCCGCCGTGGCAAGCACCACTGAACAGGGCCCCGCCGTGACAAGCACCGCTGAACGGGGCCCCGCCGTGGCAAGCACCGCTGAACAGGGCCCCGCCGTGACAAGCACTGCTGAACAGGGCACCGCCGTGACAAGCACTGCTGAACAGGGCACCGCCGTGTCAGGCACCGCTGAACAGGGCCCCGCCGTGGCAAGCACCGCTGAACAAGGCCCCGCCGTGGCAAGCACCGCTGAACAGGGCCCCGCCGTGACAAGCACCGCTGAACAGGGCCCCGCTGTGTCAGGCACCGCTGAACAGGGCCCCGCTGTGACAAGCACCGCTGAACAGGGCCCGCCGTGACAAGCACCGCTGAACTGGGCCCCGCCGTGACAAGCACCGCTCCGCTGTGCCCTTCCTCTCTGCATCGCTCCGCTGGGCCCTTCCTGTCAAGCACCGCTCCGCTGGGCCCTTCCTGTCAAGCACCGCTCCGCTGGGCCCTTCATCTCAAGCACCGCTCTGCTGGGCCCTTCATCTCTGCACCGCTCCGCTGGGCCCTTCCTGTCAAGCACCGCTCCGCTGGGCCCTTCCTGTCAAGCACCGCTCTGCTGGGCCCTTCCTGTCAAGCACCGCTCCGCTGGGCCCTTCCTGTCAAGCACCGCTCCGCTGGGCCCTTCATCTCTGCACTGCTCCGCTGGGCCCTTCCTGTCAAGCACCGCTCCGCTGGGCCCTTCATCTCTGCACCGCTCCGCTGGGCCCTTCCTGTCAAGCACCGCTCCACTGGGCCCTTCCTGTGAAGCACCGCTCCGCTGGGCCCTTCCTGTCAAGCACCGCTCCGCTGGGCCCTTCATCTCAAGCACCGCTCCGCTGGGCCCTTCATCTCAAGCACCGCTCCGCTGGGCCCTTCGTCTCTGCACCGCTCCGCTGTGCCCTTCCTGTCAAGCACCGCTCCGCTGGGCCCTTCCTGTCAAGCACCGCTCCACTGGGCCCTTCATCACAAGCACCGCTGGCCCATTGGCAGGGCCGGATCTGTGTCGGCCAGGGCTTCACGAAGCACTCTGGGCACCATGCCTCCTCCAGAACCAGTGGAGTCTGTAATCCACTTGATGGACTATGGCTTTGCACTCCCCAGGATGGTACAGTGGCCATGGAGGCCCCTCATGGATCTGGCGTCGTGGACTGAACTGGCTGAGGTGCCCCCCCTTCCCTTCCCCCTGAGGTGCCTGTAGTTTTACTATCTGATGCCCCTGCAGTGTTCTCTCCAATGGAATTGGGTCTCGTGTGTGGGCTTTGCCCATGTGTTTAAGCCCATTGGCCCACGAACAATGGATGATAGCCAATATGGGCCGGACTTTTGACCTATGTATATATTGTTCATGATGTAATATATTTTATTTATATTTTCATATTTCACTTAACTTCAATTATGCTATAATATACTTAATATTTAATTATCAATTTATTTTGTCTTTGCATTCTTCCTGGGGGTTTGGGGGGTGTCACTCTGACTTGTTGCTCTGCATTGATGTGTGTGTTGTAGTGGGTGAGGGTGGGGGTGGGTGTGTGGCGTATGTGTGTCCCCGTAATTTTTTGCCTCCCCTGTGTCGTAGGTGCAGTACTCACCGTTGTCTTCTGTGCCGGCGTTCGTGCTCCTGGTAGAGGAGCAGGTAGACAATAGCTGGTAGGATGTGTAGTTCGGGTTCCATGCTGTCCAGATTCCTCGTGTGGTGTATGGAGGTGAGCGTTTTCCCGTTCGAAGTCTGTTTCCGCCGTGTTTTTATCGGCGGGGCTCCCGTCAAGGAAAAGGTGGCGGATTGGTGAGTTGTGATAGGGTGGGCGGTACATTGTCTGCCGCCTGTCTGTTGGCGGTGACCGCCGCGCTGCTTGTCTGTACCGCTGTGGCGGTCGGAGTGTTAAAGTGGCGGGCCGTGATGGCGTTTCCCGCCAGGGTCGGAATTCAATTTTTTTGGGCGCCTGCCTGTTTGCGGGTTGGCCGCCGCTTTTACACCTACCGCCAGGGTTGGAATGACCCCCTGTATGTCTGCTAAGGCTTTCAGAGGAATTAGCCGAATGGCCTCTAAGATATTGTGAAGGACAGCCAATTGATTTCATGATATTGTTGACCACATACCAGATCTTGGAGAGAAAATGTGTACTTTATGTTGTGAATTTTAACAATGCAGGCAAAATGTGAGAAAGTGACTCTTTTTGTATGGTTACCCTCATTTGCTTTGCTGACTAGTACTGCTGTGTTTTGACTCTGCACACTAGGACACTGTGGTCCAGACAAGCAGTATGTTTGTTGTCCCTTAAAACATGGCAAACATGGCTAACTCCCAATCAATCTGGTTATATTTCCAGTTAGCCCTTAGAATACAGTGTAGGAAAAACATCAAAAGCATGGACAATTAACCCGTAGAATGCAACACAAAACATGTCTTCAAGCCTACCTGTGTACCTTGACTTTTGCAGCTTTTAAAACTGTAGACGACATGCAAACCTGTCAAAATAACCCTCTTATGACAGGAAAGAAGTCTATTTTTTATATATTAAGTATGTTAGAGCCTACAAGATGGAAAATCTTTTATTTAAAACTATTACATATGAAAATTTAGTTATGGGATGCATCCACAATGACTAGCCACTGAAAGCTATTCTCACTCTGAAGAGCTATAGCTTTCCTATTTGAAAAACTAATCTTCAGAACAAAATAATAACTTTATTTACTTTGGCTTTTGGACAAGCTACCAGAATAATTCAAAAAAATTTTTTTATGTTTATAAAAAATTCAATTGAGTGGTGAAGTCAGGTTTGTAATAAATATTTGGAAATGTGACTTTAAAAACATTAGACTTTGTCTATGGAAAACTCCAGTAGGCTAACAAGTACTATGCTTCCTGCAGCTGGCCTGTCAGTGTTTCATTCTAATAAGCTGTGAAAACTGCTCTCTTAGCAGAAAAAGTGGCTTAGGTCTTAGGCAGGAAGACCTGGACATGAGGCATTTAACATTTATCACCTCAGGAGGAGCAGTTGAAGAGGGTTCAGGAACTTAATTAATTTGAAAGGGACCTAGGCAAGGCTTTCCTTTTCATAGTTAAGTGTAAAAGGATACATGGGGAAGCTAATGCTTTTGTGTTCTGGGCTCTGTAGCTAGTTTGACACCAGCCAAGAGAGGAGGATCTGCTTCTAGAACCAGTTTGCTGTAGTAGATGAAGAGGGGACCTTTCCTACATACACACCTCTGGCTCACACAACAACCAACTCTAGGGGCAGAAAGACTGTATCATTTTGGATTTAACTTAGAATAGTGTCCTGTGGGATAGCTTGCACTGAGGGAAACAGGTAAAAGTGAGACGGTATGCCCTTAGGAACTTTTTCTACATTGGTTAGGTAGCATTCAGGAGTCACTCATTGACTAATGAACCCTATAATAGTAGCACATCATCCACAACTCATCAGAACATATTCTGAGCAGGCAGAAAACCAGAAGAGGGTTAGACCTGCCTTTTGTGACCCATGTGGAGAAAGGAAGGGCTGGACCTGTTCACACCTGTATCCAGTATTGAGAAGTAGACTTCAAGGGTCAGTTGATTGACCTCCTGTGCAGCTGCAGTGGCACAAAAAAGCTACAAGAGGTCTGATTCCGATGTGCCTAGCTGACCAGTAGCAACTGGACCTGAACTGGACCCTTCTAGTCTTATCAGCTTGAGTTTGTCCTAGCCTCTAAGTTCTGTCTCTTAGGCTTTGGGAGTCTAAGAAGGGACTAATCAAGAAGAGCTGACCGAGTGAGTCCTGGTTTAAATGTTAGTGGAGAGTGACCTCCCTTTATTGGTAAATTATTTCCCTTCCGCCAACATTAACGTCTGCCCACCAATTTTGATTCAGACATACCATAATTTGACGACAGCAGAGACTAATTCATTTCTGCTGTAGTAGCACTTCTTTGACAGCCCGGCAGAATTAGGGCCATCAGAGAATTGGTTATATGTCTGCCCACTTAATTTAGATAGGTAGAAACACACCCTTTATTCAGTGCTCATCATTGCTGGGTAAACCTTGTGGTAAGGTCCACTGAAAAGTGCACAGTGCCTCCCTTGCCATGATAGGTAGCTCCCATACCTGTGGGCATTTTTTTTATTTTCAAAACAAAGATCCCACTTTGGGATTTCCTTTGGGGAAAAAAGCTGTACTTCGACATAGTGCTCCATCATATTTGATGGAGACATCTTGCAATGTTCCTGTCAATTCTTGAAATGTTCTTTGGGCTGACGGACATTTCAAACTTTAGAAAGCAGCATCTCCACTTGAATTCACTCTGTCGCCCTAATAAAGGATGGGTTCTTCACCAAGATCAAAATCAGGCCCTGAATTCAAAGTTAAAATATTGATGGATGAAGGTTAAAAAATTATTTGCTTGTCGTGAGAACTTCAGCGGGTGCTAAATTTTAATTTCTCCTGCTCAGAGCTTTCCCTGTAAACCGGATTCTGCAGTGTTCCAAATCCAGCGGCTAACCAGCTTCAAGAAGACCTTGGTGGATATAGCCTGCAACCTTGTCAAGCTAGACGATTTTGATTTCCAGTTCAGAGACTAAGGGCCAGATGTAAGTATGACTTTTGAGGTTGCAAATAGCCTGATTTGAAAATACAGTGCATGTGTGATTGCAAAATGCTCTATCCTATATACAAACTTTAAATTGTGATTTCGTAACAAGTTACCAAATTACAGTTTCAGTTTGCAACCCAATGCCGACTTTGAATTTGCAAGGGTCAGGTTTAGGGCATCCCTCCTGTAAGGAAATGACACTTTTTGCATGCTCGCCCCCATATTTTTGGACTGATGCTGCTGTTATATCAGCTCTGAGAGGGCACTAAGGCCTGCTAGCCAGACCTTAGTGCTTTTGTGTTAACCCCATACAAATTGCATTTTGAATTAGATACACCCAATTAATAAGACCTGACTTACTTATAAGTACCTAGTATATGGTGCCCATGGTACACAAGGCCCGTAAGAAAGAGTATCCCCTCAGAACTGAAACACTATTTGTGCCGCACTTTGTGTGACAAAATACTAAATGACTCCCGGCCTACCACTGCAGACTGGAAGGGCAATATTTGCACTATCAGTTAAATTTTGCTATTTAAATCTAAGGAAAACCACTAAGGGGGTCATTACGATCTTGGCGGTCTTTTTGAAAGACCGCCGAGGGACCGCCGTGCTGAAGACCGCCAGTGGTGGTGGTTTTCCGCTCTGCATATTATGACTGTTGGCAGCTCTCCGTCCTTTTTCGGACGGAGAGCCATCAACAGCCATACTGGCGGGCGGCGGTGAAGTGGAGGTTGCTCCACCTCCACCGCCACATCAACAGAACACCGCCCACGGAATCACTGCCTGTGATTCGGCGTGGCGGTGTTCTGTTGGTGGTGTGGTGTCGGCGGAGCAGCCCCCATGGATCCCGTCCCCTCCCGGAGTATCGACGGACCAGGTAAGTCGATCGTCCGTTAGGGGAGGAGGGTGGTGGGTTGTTGTGTGTTGTGTGCATGCATGGGGGTGTGCGTCTGTGTATGTAGAGGGGGTGTGTGAGTGCGTGTATGCCTGCGGGGGTGTTGTGTGTTTGGGAATGAGTGCGTGTATGTCTGTGGTTATGTCTGTATGGATGTGTACGTGTATGTTTGAATGTGGGTGTGCGTGTCTGACTGTGTGTGTGGATGTCGGCATGTATGTCGGTGTATGAGCGTGTATGTGTGTTGGTGGTGCCTGCATGCGTGTTGTGTGTGGATGAGTGATGTGCTGTTGGGAGTCGTGGTGGGGAGGGGGGTCCTGCCACCTTTGGGGGGTGGCAGGGGTGGTGGGGAGTGTAGGGGAGGGAGTCGGGGTGGTTGAGACCCCTATCAGTGCCAGGGAAGGAATTCCCTGGCACTGATAGTGCTTACCGCCATGGATTTCATGGCGGTTCCAAAACGCATGAAATCCATGGCTGTCAGCCGGGTCCAAATACCGCTGGCGGTATAGTGACGACCGCCATGGTCATAATTCCAAAAAAAAGACCGCCAGCCTGTTGGCGGTCTTACCGCCGCTTCTCCGCCGTCTGCCAGGGTCGTAATGACGCCCTCTATCCCTTAACATTATATGTAAGTCTCCCCTAAACAAGGCCTATTGAGTCCTATGGCAGAGAGAAATATTTTGCTAAGTAATACATATGCTTTATGCTGTGTATTAGCAGCAATATTCCAAATTGTCATTTTGCTGCAGATAAAGTTTGTAGCCCCATTGGCTAATATAGGGTTACTGCATGGCATCCCACCCTGCTAACTCTTGACTGGGACTACCAAAGTACGGCAGATAAGGTATCAAACTAATCATGACATGAAATGCACCCTCATGGCCAGGTTGAAATTAATGTCACTATTAATAGTGCACAGGTTTTAGAAAGTTGAGCCACTGTGCTCTGCTTGTCCAGCAGCCTCACAAAGGTATACACACTGACCACCTCGGGAAATGTGTGAAGGAGTCTGAGGTTCAGGAACAAAGTAGTGAGGTGTCTTTTCCTCTGTGTGGTTGGCCACTCAGGGGTCAGCTGAGAGGTGAGTTTCAAATGGAAGCTGCCTTTGATGGGCCACCTCACCCCGGAGCAAGATGCCTTTTGTTTCTGTAGACAGCATGGAGACAAGACCAGAGAGGGGAAACTTGCCCCCAAACCAGTTTTGCAGTGGGTATGCTGCCCTCATGTAGCCACACCTCCAGGGTGAGGCACCTTGCTCCGCACAGCTGAGGAAGAGTTGTGCCTTCTTAGAAGGGGAAACAATGTGGTATTCTGGGATATCCAGATGCCATACATAGCAGGAATTGTGTCACTAGGTAAGAATGGACCTAGTAGCCCATTGGCTAGTGACTACGTAGTCCCCTTGAGTCACTTTCCTAGGATAAATATGATACCCCTGGCACGTTTACCCTCAGTGCTTGCTGGAGTAGGAAGGAGGATGACAAGAAGACAACTTTGCATCCGTTGAACATGCAGAAAGAGAGGATGTAATGCTAGTGTGACTGCACCAGCTGCACTTTGGGCTAGCAGAGTTTGGAGCCTGTTCTGAATGCCTGGCTTGGGGAAAAGTTGGTTCCCAGCCCCAGTCTGAAGCAGAGATTCCAAGAGTATGTTTGCTTCCCCCCCAGGACAGCACTGGGGAGATCAAAGCTGAAAGAGCCCAAGTCATATATTTGGTAGCCACCACAGAATGTTTGACGTTACTGGACACTGTGTACACAAAAGGACAATTCAGAGATAGTCAAAAGATGCACCCATGTTTGTCAGGCCCGTGAGTGTTGGTTGTGACTTGATTCATCACCCAAAGTGGACACTAGTGTCGAATAAAGATTTGCCCCATGACTGCTGTGTTACAAATACACAAGGTTTGCATCAGCAGCCCTTGAAACCCTGCAATGATGACTTTATGGGACCCCGAGATACATGAACAATTTTGCCCCTACTCATCTGTGGACAGAGGACTCAAGCAGACTTTATAGTCTCATTAACCAAACAGCATGAGGAGCACCCTTGAGAATTTTGAAGCTTGTATCCCTCAGCATCAGGGCCACTTCATTATCATATATTCGCCATCATCCACTGAAGTTTGGATTTTGCTTTAAACATGCTCTTGTGGCCAGGTGACTGACCAAAGTCTCCTTTCTGGCCCCCCAGACCTCTGTCCTGTTGGACTTGGCCACCCAACACCGGCCACAGTTGTCAAACTACCTGTTTCAAGCTTTTCAAGTTTCCAAACTTTTTGTTGGCCAACGCTTTCGTACAGTTGTTTTAAAAGCTATTTATTGATTATAAAATGTGGGTGTCTCGAACTCTCTGGTGAATTTTGATGATTAAGGTCTCTAGAAATTCACAAATTAAGCTCTACTTTTTATAAGTTTGCATCTTGTTTCTTTTGTGCCATGTGAGTTTCTTATTTTGTTGTTTGATGTTGTTAAATGTTTTACATATTGCTCCTTTGCTAAGCCTCAATGCTTGCAGCCACAACTGCCTAGAGTTGAGCTTGAGGTTGATTAAATGTACCTGATGAACTCAAGACTTCATTTGTGAGTGTACTGCATGATAGGGCTACCCAGCCAAATCATTTAGTGCACACAGATCCTCACACCTCGCAAATTCTCTATTGATGTTTTGTGATTCCAATCACAAAACACTAATCTTTCACAACCTCCCCAATCGAGGAAGTAAGCTATTTGCAAATAGGAAGGGGATCCCTAAGGGAGCACTTCCCCTTTGTGAATGTGGACCAAAACATGTTTAAGAGCTGGCTGTAGTCTTATGGTCCCATGGGAAACTACCTACTCTTAAAAAATTTAATGTACATTTTTCATTTTTTGTTTCTCAAAGTATCATGTTTTCCTTTAAAGAGAATTCATTGCATTAAAAAATGGTTTAATCAAAAGTAATCACAGACATGGTGTTCTTTTGACCCCAGCAGGCTGCAATCCCTGCATTGGCTATGATTCCTTGAGGGTCACAAATTGCAACCTACTTCGTTGATATTCATGGGGTAGGGCGATTGGTAACCAGCTAGGTATCAATCATTTGTGAACTATTAGTACATAGGATTTTTTTGCAAATATTAGTATGGAGGTTGGATTGCAAATGTCCACACTGGTCACAAAAATACTTGTTGCAAACAGAGGGCAGCACTTTTAACGACTTCTTAGTACATCTTGCCCTAAATGAAAAGATAACATTCTCAAAAAGTGCTACCTCACTTGGCATATCCAAACTGTGCCCAATAGCTACTTATTGGTGCTTTTTTTTTTTTACTTTAATAATTCAGTTCTCCAGTTCCCCTTAGTGTGTTTTTGTCATTGTGATATCATTTTACTCAATAAAATGTTTCACTATTTTTCTAAATTGGTTGTGGGATTTTTATTGTGATTTGTTATGTCTTTTTATCTGTTTTATTACTGCTAAGTATTTTACACACTTTCGTAAGTGAAGCCTGTCTGCTCTGTGCCAAGGTCCAACGGTGTTGAGACCAAATGTACATTAATGAAACTATGTTTTATAATGACATATTTGTGGCCTCATTCCATGTGGTAAAACCACATCCACACCAATTAATAACCCACTTTCTTACATATAGTAAATTGAGGAAGTTGTGCAGCAAGGTTATTCGAACCTGTTTCAAATGTTGATTCCATTACATTTAACATTATAGGCATCACACTAATTACAGTTAAAATAGGATATAAGGTGGAGCCAGCCTTCACGGAGTCCTCAGTAGTCCTATTCAGAGGACCCTTTTCCTCATTCCCAACAGGTCATTTACCATTATTTCCTGACTTGTCCTTGCCCTAGGTTGGTTGTATCTAGCCTCTAGGATTGCTAAGTTGTCAAAGGTATCTTCAGATACAGAAGGTATAACAGTGGGTAAACTCTAAAGTTCAAAAACCTACTCTTCCAGCACACACATTATTTGTCTAAAAATACAATGCCAGAAACTTTTGTAGAATTTAAGTTATGACTATCATTAGAAATGTGATTCATTCACACATCAAAAGAGGTAAATAACTCTGAAGTGTACATAAAAGAGATAATGCAAACCACCTCAGAATTCCCAAACATATGAAGGCAATCAGCCTGCAGCCTAATCCCTCTATATGGTCATGACACATCTCTGTGACTACCAATATCCTTATAATATATAATTGCAGTATACTTTACAATATCCTTATAATATATAATTGCAGTATACTTTATCCCATGTATGCCCAAATATGTACATAGTTGTCAGTCATAATCTCACAAATAATAGAGTTTTGAATTGGCATGTTATTTCCCTTCTATGTTTTAAACAAATTATGATTTAGAATATATAGTGGTTTACAAGTGTACTGCCCGCCCATACTAGTGCCAGAATTACACAATAAGTAGGTGCTGTATCACCAGGGATTAACTGTCAATTACCCCACTTTTTGCAATGAAAGAGACTTTCAATTGTTCTGATGTGATTGAAAAAAGCACGCTGATTTTTACAATGTTCCTTTCAATGTAACTAATCATCCAATTCAATTGATAATTCATATGCTTGTGGTTCAAGGTCCAAACGAAAAGGTTAACACAATTTGAAATTCCACATTTCTAAATCTTTATTATTTCATGGTTCAATCAATAATAATCACCCAACGCATTTTGTCCCAGAGAACCTTTCCCCAGTTGCAATCTCATATCTGCAAATATTAAAACCAATATTATATCAGTGCAATCAAACCATTAAAAACAGCAATCCTGGTTTGGAACACATATACTCAAAATGAGAATCGCTACTGTAAAATTGATCCTCACAACTTTCATATTTTTTATGTTCTACTGTGATGATAAGTTTCACTAAATTTGGCAACTTTAAATAAGTCACTACAATGTTAGTAACACCATACACATACCATGATAAAGACTACTGCTGTCATCAATAATCCTTAGATTCATTTAATAAAAAAAATGCTTACAATAGTGAACTGTTTTTTTTCAATTATCATTGACCTTTTAATAACATTTTTAATATTTTAAATTGTTGTGGGATTTCTTTGGGTCGGTGACATTAGATTTCTTTGGAAGGTTTCTTTTGCTAGGCAACACTAGGTGATCATAAAGTTCTAAAATAAAAAAGACCTCCAATAAATTCCAATCCTCACAAGTAATCCATCCCATCAACCTAAAACTAAATGTAATACAAAAAAAGCATTAAATTAAAATAATTATTCTCCATTGTGGAAACAGATTTCTATGTGGTAGAAGCCCAATCTGAACATATTTTAATAATTATGCAACCTGATGTTTTCTATCATTAACAGATCACTTGTTAATGTATAGCCAAAATTAAAAACATAAACTTACTTAATTGCATCCTTCTAGTAGGGTATCCTGGGGAAGAGTGATTTTATTGTCCCGAACAGTCAGGAACATGTAGACCTTTGTTAACATGTATCAATCTAATTGTCCTAAACTTATAAACATATGATCCTGTGTAAGAGAACATATCATGTGTGCTGGTAAAGAAAGTCTTTCTTCTTCAACTGAATAAGTTTATGTATTCCAGCCCAGCAGTTGACATCACTACTGCTTCCAAATAATGCAGTGACATTGTCAACACTATTACCGTGCAAGTTCCTTAAACATCAGCCAATTACATGTGGAAGATGGCCATGAACAAAGCTAATACAATATTCATCTGAATGACCTCTTTTACTGAATCCACATTAAATTGCAAATGTTTGCTATCAACCTGGCGGATAAACTGGTCCTTCACTCCTGCTAGATTTGTGCCCTAGTTAGGCATAACTTGCAAAAGCCACAGCCACCTGAATCTAGCAACTTGACTCCCAAAAATCAGTAGACCATGTTTTCATATAGAGCACTGCAAATGATAAAAGACGGGGATGGTGCAATTGGTGAGTTTCATTCTGCAGAATGCCACTGAATTATATTGAAATTTCACAGAATTCAATGGAATTGCCCGACACTAGGGACTGAGTTCCTGCACCGAAAAAATACAAACCTGCCTTCCTTGTATGAGCCCATCAAATCAAAACAGAGGGACAGTCTCTGCCCTTTCACAGTCCTGTGCTGATCCTGTGGATATTAGCACAGGATATACAGCAAGAAGTGACATAAAAAGCTCTCATAAGAAAGTTGGCCTCCCAATAGGGATATATGGATTCAGCGGGGGTGCTGAATGAGAAAAGCAATGCCTCAAATTCACCCATCCACACGCCCACTTGTGCACCCTGCTCAACAACACCAACATCGTAACATGTAATCCTCCAAAAAAACATACTAAATACTGCTCAACAAGCTTACACCGCGGATACCTTTGCCAGAAAGAAGTTCCTCAAACAGTCAGATGATATATTCCACTTGGAGCTGTGGCCCATGGATATCATCTAAGTGCATGGAGAGGTGTGTGCATACAATTAAGTCAAAAAGTCACCCCAGTGGACCATCCAATGGAAGTGCAGTGGAATATTACAAAGAGCCAACACCTTTGCAACACCGCTGGCAACAACAGCTATGTATTGGGAGTATCATGGGCTGCCTGGGCCACTGATGTTGTAGTGTAGTGGTGAGGCCTTAATTTAAGTCTACAGGTAGAACAGTGGAAATAATTTGTAATGACAGGAGTAACACAGAATTACTAAGGGCCAGATGTAGGTAGAAATGGTTTTGTGACTCACAATTTGCGAGTTGCAAAACCATATGCAGAATGGTGTCCCTGACACCATCTGCGAATCGCAAGGGGGTCGCAAAGACCCACCTCATTAATATTAATCAGGTGGGTGGCAATTTGCGACCCCCTTGCGGTTCCCTGCACTCACAGGGATGGTGGCCTGCTGGAGACAGCAGACCACCATGTCTGTGACTGCTTTTTTAATAAAGCAGTTTTTTTTTGTAATGCAATACACTCGGGAAAATGAAACCATTTGGTTTCATTTTTTCAGAGTAGGCAGTGGTCCATTGGATCACTGCCTGCTCTGAAAAAATATTTTTGGTGCCATTCACAAAGGGTAAGGTGTCCCATGGGGATCCCTTCCCTTTTGCGAATGAGGTAGCACCCACTTCACATGGGTGCTAACTGCGAATTGCTTTGCAACCGCAAATCTGCATTGCAGTGCGAATCGCAAATAGGAAGGGGAACAACCCTTCCTATTTGCGAGTCGCATTCCCATTTTGAGAGTCAGTACCGACTCGCAAAATGGGCCTGTGCATTGCGATGCGTGTTTTGCATGGCACAAACTGTGAATTTCGCAGTTTGCACCATGCAAAACGCATTGTACATCTGGCCCTAAGTTACTCCAATTTCTCTGGCGAAATTAAACATTCTGCCCATCCCTAGATAAAATAATTTATTGTGAATGCTTCTCCAATGAAAGCTGTGGAGCCTGAGTGGTCATTTTGAAATCTGGTATAAAAAACTGCACTGTTCCCATATTCCATTAAAAGTAGGAATATAGTACATCTTGGATGTTCCAATTTCTGAGTTATTCAACCTTCTTGCAATTTGCAGGTAGTCAATCCAGTACTTTTACTCAACATTTTCTTTCTCACAAGTGGGAGATATAACATAAACATGTATGATATTGAAACTGCCAGTTTAAGGGCCAGCTTATGAAGCATTATTATTCCTGTATTTTCCGTTGAGTGGGCAAACAACACATTCAGGATAATCAAATCTCAAGTTTCTAAATTAGTTTGAGCATCTTGCAACCAATTCAATTCACAGACGGATAATTTAATATGATAATCCAAAATGTGCTTTTCCCAATCCATATGCACTTCTCCTGTAATAGTGTAAGGAGTTAAAACTTGCCTTAACCACACAAAACTGATAACTTCACTCACAAGTACGGTATGATAAGTTTTCTTATAAGGAAGAGCAACTATTAATGTTCTTACTATGGTTACCATCAAGGTGTTAGAATGTTGTGTATGAACCGCCATTTTGAAAGACAGTTTAAAAGCCAAATGTCCCCACATTAACCGGGAAGTAAAATACATTACAACAGGGATATTAAAACTTCTAAGTTTGTCAAAAACATTCAAAAAGGTTAAGATCGGAGGTAGCCAATCTAATATTGTAAATAAGCATGTGCTTTCCCTATTCCAGAGAGCTACACCGTGGGAAATTCTCAGGTATCAGCATAAGGTGTCAAGAAGCCAATATATTGAGCTGACTAATGTTGGCCCGGAAGTCACATACTAAGATGAAACATGTTCTTCTCCTATTGTAACCAACATGCCATGAGCACTTCGTATGTTTCTGCGTAAGATGTTAAGTTGCCATTAAATCCACCAGTTTCTGAGTGAAGTACACCCACGTTAACCTGGAAGTCAATTTATAATACATCCATAATAATGTCATTTCTGAGTTTGCATACATCTAAAATTTGGGTAACATTCACAGGTTACTAATCTAATATAATGAACAAATATTTACTTTCCAGAACTGTCAACGCATATAGGGCCAGATGTATGAAAATATTTTGCACTCGCAAACGGTGCAAATCGGAAAATTCGGCCGTTTCCGAGTGCAAAATAGTGGTCTGCAATGCATGAAAGGCATTCGCAGACCACAAAGTAGAAATCGCTAAAATTGCAATTTCTAACGTTGCGAACTGGATTTTGCAAATCACAATTTGCGATTCGCGAAATCCAGGTCACAAGGCAATGCTGCAAAAAATCGCAAATTGCGATTTTTCGCCAAATGGCATTTTGCACATGCAAAATACCATGATCTGCAACCAAGTGGTAACCAGGTGCAAAATTTAAAAATGCAGTTAAACTGCATTTTTAAATTGAACATGTAAAGCACACATGCCCTTTTGGCATGTGTGTACCTTACATGTTGCTAAAAATGTTCTTGGGGTGCAGTAGAGGGGGCCTTAGGCCCCCAGCACCCTAGTCTTTTGCATTTCCAAAATTGCGATTTCTGGTTCAGAGATCGCAATTTTGAAAATGCAAAAAATTCTCAGCTGCGAATGGGGTCGGTATTGCAATTTGCGATTCGGTAATAGCATTTGCGTTTTTTAAGAAATCGCTATTACCGAATCGCAAATGTGATACATGGCACTTTGCGAGTCGGTAATAGCGATTTCTTAAAAATCGCTACTACCGAATCGCAAAGGGCCGTCATGATACATCTGGCCCATAATGTGGTGACATGTGTTACGTGCTGTCAAGTAAATTCTTCATCAATGGTAAGTTGTTATTAACCATTAAAACATTGAGTTTTCTTTAGTTATTAAGTAGGAGATCTTCTATATTGACCCAGACGTTGACATGCAATATATTCAAAATATTAGAATTTCTAAATTTGCCGGGTATCTTGGATTGGGTTATATTCACAGGTTATTAGTCTTATATAATCAGCAAACAAATACCTTCCAGAACAATAGAAACAATTATGGGGTTACAAACGGTTGAGACAATACATGATCATTAAATCATTGAGTTTTATTCTACAAAATGTAAAATGTCCTTACTAATATAAAGACTCAAGACTTCTAATTAATTATTTTACATTATTCAGATCATGGCTGTGTACATGTTCACATGAATTGCAGTTCTTCTCAATTGCACATTGTAGAGATAAAAGCTGTAGGCATATTTGAATTATCTAGGATCAATGGATTACCTAATAGGAGTTCACCACAGGCCCGGCGGGTAGAAACAGGGACTTAACATTGACACCGGCTCCTAACGGAGCCAGCGTCAATGTGGGGGTGCGGCGGGTGCAGCAGCACTTTTCGTGCATTCCACTGCCCATAATTCAGGTAGTGGAATGCGCTACAGGGCTGTGAATGGGGGCCCCTGCACTGTCACCACGGTCTGACCACCGACGCCCCATTCCGCCAGCCTTTTCATACCGGGACCGCCAGGCTCCAGGCTGGTGGCAGCCTGGCAGTGTCAGCGGTCAGACAGCCCTGTCTGTGGCAGTCCGACCGCCATCGCAAGTGTAGTGGTCTTGAGACCACCACACTCGTAATGAGGGTGTATGTGTTTCATTGTCAAATATAACAATTTCATGAAGTGTTGCTTAACAAAAAGTGATAAAATTAGATCACCTCAGTGTTCAACCTCCTCCTGCTTACACTTCTTTAGCAACAAATCCAATTTGCCTTCATCTGCCATAAATCAATGTTCTGCTTCCTCCTCTTGGGGAAATTTCACATGCTTAGACCACATAGTTTAAAATGTCTCTTATATCTTTGCTAATCAGACATATGTACTGCAAGAAGACTTCTCTCCTCTTTCTATACTCATTAGATATGTACTGCATGTGGACTGCTAAGGTCAATATGCTTTGCAGATCACAAATTTACCTAAATTCGACTTTTTAGATTATGTTCAGTGCTGCCAGCATATACTTCTTGTCAGGACTCTGGGGTTGAGGTCAGCTGGCCGATGGCTTGACATAATGTCAAGATCTTTGAGCTCAGATCTTGACTGTCTTAGTCTGCCAGAGATAAGAGTGACCCCTTCTGGGAGCCCCAATTCCCCAAACACTTATAGCACCTAAGCAGATCATGCCCTCCAGAAGAAGCCCCAAGGAGGAAAACCCCCCAAGGGGAACAAACGTCCGATGATGATGGTAGGCTCCCTGATAGCAAAGACCTAAGGGCTCAGCAGACTGGAACTGGGCATAGGTGCCACCAGAGGCACAAGCAGGAAAAGAAGCCAGCACCAGGAGAGAAAGTACCAACAGAGAATGGGTGAAATCACTAGACAACAGGAGCAGTAAAACCGGAATGTCAATAGGAAGAAGATTATCAGGAGCATCAGAAAATGGGGCAGCCTTATTGGATTAGTAAAGTAAGGCAATAAAGATGAGAAAGCTGTCATGATGAATTTGTTACTAGAAAACTCCTTCTCAAGAATTCTGAGAAGGAGAACTATGGTGGCTTTCAACATGGTCCCCAGGGAGAGGAATGGAAAAGGCTGCACTGGTGAGCCAACGGCCATGAAGATTCACCCCAAATGCCCATGGTGGCCCTCCAGCATAATGACCACCATGTAGTTAAGGGATCTGTATGTCCCGCTGTATAGAGCAGGACATGATAGAAGTGGTCCGGCAGGCCACAGGCCGTATCGCATCCCGTGGTGTAACAGGATAACCCTCTCTTGAGGCCCGAGGTTTGTCAAAAAATTGCTGAAAGAATAGGCTAATTAGGATAGGGGCATAAACTGTAGTGACATCTTCCCATGACCTCTCACTGGGGGATAACCTTTCCAAAGAATACAAAATTACAGGTGTTTTCTCAAGAAGCAGCAATCACAAATGTCCTAACCTCGTTGGTGGATGAAAAAAACGCTGTGGAAAAGATCCATTATGACAGATTTTAACTGAGGAAAGAAAAAGGGGATGTTCCTTCCATGAAAGCGGCAATTGAACCTAGAATGCAACTGGATTAATTACACTTGCATGGTCCATAAAATTGCTTTTGAATTTGTTCAATGGGAGATAGTTAAGTAAGTAATTGGAATATAACCAAAGCTTGTGTACAATTTGATAAGCTGGAGACTGATCCTGATGGACATCCAAAGTGATTTTCATTTTCCTCTTTGATTCTTGTAGATTTAGGAAGATTTCACCTCTAACCTTTTGGAGCTGTTAAGTGATAGAAGCAGCAGGAGGAAGTGAGACAGAACCCTGGAGGCCCAATGGAAAGGTTTGAGGATGAAGTCCATATAAACAGGAAAATGTTGTTGTCCTAGATCTGCTATGAACTGAAATTTATGAAAATTCAGCAAGAGACAAGAAGGTGGACTAGTCACTTTGAGATGAATTGCAAAAACATCTGAGGTATTGTTCAAGACTCTGGTTGAAGCATTCTTTATGTCCATTGGTCTATGGACGAAAGCCAAAGGACAATGAGACCTAAATGTGTAAGGGTTTGCAAAAATGTTTCCAAAAGTGGTATTGGTATTGTGGGTCTTGATCTGATGCTATTACTTGAGAAAAGCAATGTAGGTTGAAAATGTAATGTAAGACAATTTGTCACAGTTCTTTAGCTGATCCCAACTTCTTAAAATAAGTGAAGTGTGTCATCTTAGAAGAAAGGTCGCCTTTCTTCATTATGACTTGATTCCCTGCTGATTTGTGTAAAGCAGTAATAAAGTCAGTGGATATAGTGTACCAATGTGCAGGTGGAATGGGTAAAGGATGCAACAAGCCTAAAGGCCAGTTATGAGATGGTTTAGTTTGGGCACAAATTGGACATGAGGTGATATACTGTTTGGTATTGATACATACAATAGGCCCCCAAAAAGGGTGATGGATTAGTTCTAAAGTCAATTGGACACCTCAGTGACCAGCAATGGGAGATTTATGACACATCTTTAGAACTTCAAGTTGTAACGCTATTGTTGGTATGAATAAGGCCTTGCTCTAGAAGTAATATTTCTCTTGTCTTTGGATCTACTTATGTAAGGCACTCCAGGCCTTCCTTGTAACAGTTGCATATTTGGATAGTACCCTGTCCAAGAATGATTGCGTGTCTCTGATTATGCATTGAGTGACCAGGATATTCTGATTAAAGGCAGTTGGGGACTCCGGCTAGCTGCAGGAAACAGCTTCAGCAATTACATTCCTGAAACCTGGTATGTAGGTGATGATGAAATCATATTGGTTGAAGAAATAGGCCCATCTTGCTTGGAGGTTATTCCAGCATTGCATGTTGGAAAGATACTGAAGGTTAGTTGTCAGTCCTAGGTTTGAAGGGTTCCCTTGCTCCCATTAGAAATTGTTTCTACTCACTACAGGCTAGCTTCATGGCTACTAGTTCTTGTTCTAACACTGAATGATTCAAGTTGGAACAAGATAAGACATGTGAAAGGTGATAGATGGGATGCTCTAATCCATTGTTGTGAGGTGGACAGTCCACAATCCTTGTACTCAACGTTGACTGATATCGGTTTTGGTTTCCCCATTGCCCGACAGCTCAGAAACATCTGTAGGAAAGAGATGAAATAAACAATCATTGAGGGAGGGGACTCCCAATAAACCAAAACAGTAAAGATTTACTAGTTTTTCTCTGGACAGGGGGATGGAGTTACTACTGTTATAGCACAATCTCCGCAAAGGACTGGTGAAACCCAGGAAGAAGCTGAGGAGTGTTGTTAGGACCAGGACGAGAACCACAGGAATGCCGACAGAGGAGAAAGATCGAATAGCTGCAGGAGTTTTGGTTTGAAGGAAATTGAAGCCAAAAAGGGACGATCAGGGAACCAGATGAGGACAGCGAGAGCCAGAAAGATGGCTTTACCAACCTAGACAAACCTTCTGAGACATGGTCCAATGAGTGGTAGTCACTACCAGAGGATGCTGTCTTGCCCGTCACAACTCTAGAATGTTGTTGTTCTGTGGGTGAGTAATTCGGAACGGGAGCAGGAAGCACAGTAGTTGGTTGGTTCAGGGAGGAGAGAGGGAAGTCACAATTCGGGAAGTCTTGTTGTTGTATGCTGAGCTAGACAAAAGAAGTCCGCTATAAAACAGTGTATGACCATATTCGAAGAATGGTGATTTTCTTACTTTGGGGTGCACTTTTTGGGTGAATCTAGCATCAAGAGCATGGATACTGACAATGATATGGAAGATAGCCCCTCCTTTACTGAGGTCTTCTTATTTACATTTTTTTGTTATAGTTTTCCTATTACAGAACCGAGAGATTTAACAGGCAAAAAGGGAAGAGAGACTAAGAGCGATAAGTAGGGTGAGAAGGGAACCCTGTTAGTAGAAACTCCTCACTAGTCCTTTTTTGCTTGCATGATACTATTTCGTCAAGTGTTGGTGACAGCTATACTTTTCCTTAAAGAACATCCTACATACTGCCCTTTTCTTTTCCGAGGACACAGGCAGCGACATTCTTCCAGAATAACCTACGAACAGACAAAAAACATTGTTAACAACCTCTTTTAGTGCCGACAACCCACCCTTCCCCTGAAATCCTTGACATTATTCTTTTTTTTAAACTTCAAGAAAACATCAAGATTCAGAAACCTGCTCATCCTCCACATCCATATATACAACTACCCTCCCACAATCATCTTCCTGTATTTGCAGTAAAACACCTCCGACACCTTAATCTAAAGCATCAGTTTCAACCATGAACGTTTTGGTGATATCTGGATGGCATAACAGAGGAGCTTGAGTAAATGCTTATTTCAGTTGTTGAAAGGCTGTCTCTGCCTTGTTTTCCCAATTGAGCCCATGTCAGAAATGTTCTTTTTTAATGGTTTGGGAGCTAAAACCTGTTGTCGAAGCAAACTCCTCAATGAATTGTCAATTGAAGTTAACCAATCCAAGGAAACAGTTTTTTTATTATTAATGAGGATGGTGGCCAAAAGAAAATGCAGGATCTATAGTATTCAGCTTCATTGAGACCAACACCTAAATATATTACTTCAGGCTGGTCCAACTCACATTTGTCATGTTTGCAAAACAGTTGATTTTGTCATAACCTATCCAGTACTTGACAGACATGTTGATGATGCAACTATGGATCAGAGGAAAAGGCTATAATGTCATCCAAGTAGACCACAACTATCTGATTTAACAAATCCACAAAGACATGATCTATGAAGTGGTGTATAAGTTATGGAACATTGCTTAACCCCTTCGCTGCCAGGCCTTTTCCCCCTCCTGTGCCGAGCCTTTTTTTGGCTATTTGGGGCAGTTCGCGCTTAGGCCCTCATAACCTTTTGTTCACATAAGCTACCCACGCCAAATTTGCGTCCTTTTTTTCCAACATCCTAGAGATTCTAGAGGTACCCAGACTTTGTGGGTTCCCCAGAAGGAGGCCAAGAAATTAGCCAAAATACAGTGAAAAACATTTTTTTTTCAAGAAAATGGGAAAAAGGGGCTGCAGAAGAAGGCTTGTGGTTTTTTCCCTGAAAAGGGCATCAACAAAGGGTTTGTGGTGCTAAAATCACCAGCTTCCCAGCTTTCAGGAACAGGAAGACTTGAATCAGAAAACCCAATTTTTCAACACAATTTTGCCATTTTTACTGGGACATACCCCATTTTTATGATTTTTTGTGCTTTCAGCCTCCTTCCAGTCAGTGACAGAAATGGGCATGAAATCAATGCTGGATCCCAGAAACTGCCACAATTCTGAAAAGTAGACAAAATTCTGAATTCAGCAAGGGGTAATTTGTGTAGATCCTACAAGGGTTTCCTACAGAAAACAACTGAAAAAGAAACATATTGAAATTGAGGTATAAAAAACATAAATTTTTCTCTACGTTTTACTCTGTAACTTTTTCCTGCAATGTCAGATTTTCGAAAGCAATATACCGTTACGTCTGCTGGACTCCTCTGGTTGCGGGGATATATAGGGCTTGTAGGTTCATCAAGAACCCTAGGTACCCAGAGCCAATAAATGAGCTGCACTCTGCAGTGCATTTTCATTCTATACTGGGTATACAGCAATTCATTTACTGAAATATAAAGAGTGAAAAAGAGCTATCAAGAAAACCTTTGTATTTCCAAAATGGGCACAAGATAAGGTGTTGAGGAGCAGTGGTTAGTTGCACATCTCTGAATTCCGGGGGGGTGACCATACTAGCATGTGAAGTACAGGGCATTTCTCAAATAGATGTCTTTTTTACACACTCTCTTATATTTGGAAGGAAAAAATGTAGAGAAAGACATGGGGCAATAACACTTGTTTTGCTAATCTATGTTCCCCCAGTCTCCCGATAAAAATGATACCTCACTTGTGTGGGAAGGGCTAGCGCACGCGACAGGAAACGCCCCAAAACACAACATGGACACATCACATTTTTTTTAAGAAAATAGAGGTGTTTTTTGCAAAGTGCCTACCTGTAGATTTTGGCCTCTAGCTCAGCCGGCACCTAGGGAAACCTACCAAACCTGTGCATTTTTGAAAACTAGAGACCTAGGGGAATCCCAGATGGGGTGACTTGTGGCGCTCTGACCAGGTTCTGTTACATAGAATCCTTTGCAAACCTCAAACTTTGGCTACAAAAACACATTTTCCTCAAATTTTGGTGACAGAAAGTCCTGGAATCAGAGAGGAGCCACAAATCTCCTTCCACCCAGTGTTCCCCCAAGTCTCCCAATAAAAATGATACCTCACTTGTGAGGGTAGGCCTAGCGCCGGCGACAGGAAACGCCCCAAAACACAACGTGGACACATCACATTTATTTAAAGAAAACAGAGGTGTTTTTTGCAAAGTGCCTACCTGTAGATTTTGGCCTCTAGCTCATCCGGCACCTAGGGAAACCTACCAAACCTGTGCATTTTTGAAAACTAGAGACCTAGGGGAATCCAAGATGGGGTGACTTGTGGGGCTCTGACCAGGTTCTGTTACCCAGAATCCTTTGCCTGTGTTGATAAATATTTATAATCTGATGATGTGCATATTCTAGATATGTATAGTTCATTAAAAGTATGTATTGTTAGTAGTTCATAATAATAAATTATACACATACTCTTTAAGCATGATTAACAAATGCATATTTACTCACTGTTAAATATATATATGTGTGTGTGTGGATATTCCAGATATGTATAGTTCATTAAGAAATATATATTGTTACTAATTCATAATGATAAATTATACACATACTCTTTAAGCCTGTTTAACAAATATATTTACTCACTGTTATATATATATGTGTGTGTGTGTGTGCATGTATATATATATATATATATATGAATATATATATATATATATATATATATATATATATATGAGTGGGTGTGTGTATATACATACATACGTGTATATTATTCTATGCTCACCATGTTTACCACTTTCATATGTCATCCCATAGCTCCTAGATAAGTTGTTATATTAGATAGTTATCAATCCCTGCTTTCTTTGTATATCACAATGAGTAAATGTTATTGTAACTGTTTCACCGCAAGCATTTCACTATTCACAAATTGAGGAAAGATAAATGAATGTAAGAAAAGTACACTTATTAATTAACTTCAAATATTACAAATCAAAGTATGTGTTTATACAATACTACTTTTCTTCTCATAATATTATACCCATTGTTATATTCCTTGCACATATGTTACCTTACTATGTATTCACATATCTATTTTTTACTCTAGTCCTACTGTACTAGAGAAACAATCAATACAAATGAATACAATTAAATCTATAAATAAAATTCCAATTATACATATTTAACTTAAATTAAATTATATATAATATATATGTACACATATATATAAATAAACTAATAAATACTTTAAAAATAATATTAATTTTACTCTCTTATAAGCTTTACTCTGTCTCCCCATCACCCTATGTCTCTATCAATCTATCCTCCATTCTTACTCTGACTCATACCAACACATTCTACTACTATCATCTCCAAAATAACCCTGCCGAAGTTCTTCCTCCCTCTACCGCATCTAGCTCACCCCAAACCTCAGTTTACTACCGTGATCTCTCAAATAACCTTACTCAATTCTCCCACATTTATCTCCTTTAACTCATCCAAAACCCCTCCTGCTACAATGGTCTCCCTAACCCTTTCCACAGACTATTCCCTCCTCCATCTCTCCTTTACTCATCCCAAGTCTCATCCTATTACTATAAACTCCCAATTAACACTTCTGGATTCTTCTCTTCTCTATCCCAACATTACTCTAGTCAATCCAACTAACAAACTCACAGATCCTCTGCTCAAATTAACTCCTAATAATACTAATACTGAACTCCTATTTCCCTATACTAATCCATCAATAATTCCTCTTGGGTTCTGGAGTGGCATGCTATTTACCAAAAATCGCTTTAACGCCTCAACAGGGGCAGTAAGCGCTATATAAATACAATCACAATGAAGATGGTTGGGTAGGATGCCTGGAGCAGTTGAAAGAGATGGGTTTTGAAGTCCATTTGGTTAGAAAGTGATGAGGATGTAAGAAATGGGGGTAAGATGCAAAGAGTACATAGATCCTTAAGGGAAAGGAATGTTCAGGAGGTCAAGGAAAGTACAGGTTCAATATGTTAATGTTAAGTAATGTTGTTTGGTTACATGTTAAATGTTTTGGGCAATCCTGTCCTAATAAATGGCCTTTTACACAGTGTCTGGAGTCCCGAGTGTGACTACCTCACCATAAATCCTGATCAGATTTTGGCTTCCCCACGTTGAATGATCGGTGCCTAGCACAAGCAATCCTCCTTCAATTAAGACAATCAAATCATGTCCCAGACACAAAGAGTATGTGAATGATTGACCATGTACATTCTCTACATTAGCATTAAATTGATTATTTCCCACAGCCACGTTCTCGAACCCAAACAAACAATTGTGCCAGCCTGACTCAAACTACATTTCACCGGGTATGACTGGTACGAAATGCAATTGTACATTTGACAAAACAACAATTCTCATTGATCTAATAAATGATGTAATTTGATGATCAATTCTTGTTATCTCCCTTACTATGAAGTAAGTCAAGTGAATATCACGTGAAGTATATCTCTCTCTATCACAATTTTAAGTTGTCTAGCCTCCTGTGATTATGGAATTACCCCTCCTTTATCAGAGTCTTTGATTCCCCAGAAAAAAAGGTAGCCAGGAAGCACTCTATGCAAGGTGATTCAGAGGAGATGAATAGGAATGTGGAGGGATGTAAGAGGGCCTCTATCGGACTGGAACTAGAGCTCATTTGCATGGTACGCCAGTGTCCTGACCCCTGTAAACCTCAGAGCTGTAGCCCAGGGAAGGGTGGTCCGTGGTGGTGGAGCTAATTATTTTCTCTAAAGATCCAGAGGAAGTATGCTGCTGTTGCTCTTGAAGAAATGGCTTGTGAGGTAGGGAAAAGGTAAAGGGGTATAATTTGTTTTCATAAAAATACAGAAGGTGCATAGTGCTTGAGACCTCTAGACTGTAGATGCCACGTTTCACAAGTATATGTATGATTTGCTGTTCCAGAACACTGGCCCTTGTGGCCCTAGAAATATACTAGCAAGTTCCAGAATGCAAAGAATAATCATGAACAGGAGCAACTAGCCATGCATGGGCCTGGATACTTGGCAGGGCTGTTCTAAGCCAGGATCCCGGGGAAAGCTATTAGTTTTAGGTAGCTCAATTTCTTGTCACAACTGTAGCCGGAGTGGACTCTTGGGTCTTGGGTCTTAGGACTCAGACAAAGTGCAGGAACTATTTTGTTTTCCTTAAAGCTCTAAATGGGGGCTGACTGCTTTGGGGTTTTCAATCATGGCCCAGGGAAGATGGTAAAGCTACAAGGCTATTTTTTCTTTTACATTTCCAAAGTGAACATGGTCCTTCGCAGCGCTCTCAAGCTAATCAGACACATGACTGAGTAGCTAATTCAGTGAAAGCGATTTTCTTTACATTCTGTTACATTTTTTATTATTAAATCAGAAATATGAATGCCAAAACACAAAGAATTATACCTAGACTAGTTGTCTATACACGTACCGAGGAAGCTAGAGCGCTCTGTTGGAGACCTCTGAGGCATAGTATGTAGGCAAGAGCTGAGGCACACTAACCTTAATAATTTTCATACTGCTGCAGAGGGGGATGAGTCCTGAGGTCCTTGAAGTCATGGCCCAAAATTAATGCGTTAACCCCTTTGCTGCCAGGCCTTTTCCCCTCCTGTGCTGAGCCTTTTTTTGGCTATTTGGGGCAGGTCGCACTTAGGCCCTCATAACCTTTGTTCACATAAGCAATTCACACCAAATTTGCGTCCTTCTTTTCCAACATCCTAGTTTGCAGGAACAATCCCTGTGTGCTGACCTGAGATAAAGCAAGGATCTGGTGGGCTAATCTTGAAACCCCCTGAGGAATTTAAAAAATGCATCTGACATCCGTTGGTGTCTATTGGACAAACTAACCACCCGCCGGGACTGGAAAGTGAACAAATTTAGGTACCATCCTGAACCTTTGCATCTAGTTCTTCGGTGTTATTCAGGAAGAGTTGGCAATCATTAAACTTAGCCGGTGTGGGGATACTGGGTGTGTTCATGTCTTTTATTTTTGCTAACCCGAGGCAGGATGTCTGTTGAACAGTGTCGTTTAAAAAAAATCATTTGTACAGGAATCAGGCATGCTCTAAACAAGGCTTCCCTACCCTGTATTTGACAATCTTTTGTTCCCCATACACTCTTTAAATCAAGAGTGTTCTTCCAGTGATCGTAACCTTCAATGGCAAGACGGGAAATGAAGGAATCTGAATATATCAGTTTTGTATCTGTTGGCAACATTTTCCTAATTTTTGATGGAGGCAATTTGAAAAAATATAACTTGAAAATTTCTTGTGTCATGCCCAGAAAAATAAGTGAATTTCTCTAAATAACTTTTTGGGCTCCCCAAAACAATGTTAAACAATGTTCCAACTGTGTGTAATTAAGTACTGGTCTATGTTTAGTCGCATGGTGCAGGTAGTAATATCCCCAATTATTGTAGCAGAGCATTTCCCCAAAATTCATTGTATTTACATATACATCATCACTTTCATACACTGAATAGTCCTTCATTTCAGTTAACATAGAATCAACTGTCTGGACATCCCAGTCATCAGATACAATACTGGGTGTAATAACATCTGTCATAGATATTTTAAATACATGTGGTATTTGGATAATTTCAGTAGGCCTATATATCTCAAATGGAACTTTGTCCCACACAATCCCTTCAGTAATGGGTACAGCTGAAATGTTCACCAGGGATAAGTCTCTGCGGACCTTATGTGAGGAATGATATTGTGTTAAGACTTCAACCACAGGCGCTACAGAGGCGCGTTCAGTAATATAATGACCATTTATAAGCAAGAAGAAAACAGTCACAAAACCAATCCATAGAAATAAGGTAGAAAATGTCAGGCAGAACCATAATTAGTTCCATGAGTATATTAAGCAATTTGTTTTAAGCTATTGGTATAGCTTACGTGTCCTAGAAACATTTTCAATCACTGGAGTGGATGAGTCTGGTGAAAAGTCATCAATGTCGATAACCAGAGGCAGTCTCTGCAAATACAGGAGCAAGTGCAGTACTTGTAGATGGGTCCACTTCACGTGGAGGCTCATAGTAGATAGTGCCATTAGTCTGTGTTGTATTGGTGTATATGACGGCCAACTCTTGAACCTGTGTTGTGGGTGAAGTGGTAACAGGAACCAGCAAGAGCTCATTATCTGTCCTCCCCATGGTCAAGGAGGAATTTATAGCATTGTTGGACATTGTTGCATAGTTCACAGTAGTGTTGGTCACTCTATTCTGAAGAGGGATGTCCTGTTGGGTAGTGAGAGGGGTTCGGGAACTACCCAAGGGATCTCTTGGTCTACTGTGCAGGATCGGCCACATGGTGTAGTTTGATGTTGTCAATCGAAACAAATCTGTTTCCTCGGAACTCAGACAACGGTGGCAAGATAACAGTTCTGGTACCTTGTATTCCCAGGACTGTGACGGGTGCGCTGTAGGATGGAACAAATTCCTTCTTCACAGCAATCTTTTAACAAACCAGATCTACAAATTTTAGGAATCCATCCAGTGGAAGTTGTTGGTATATCCCTTATTCCTAAAGTGGCAGCACTGGTGGATGATTCATCATCACAAAATTACTGAAGCTCCTGTAAGACACTGAGACGTTCATTTATGTCAAAAGGTGTTTCTGCTGCCACCATTTCAGAACCATCAAGATCTGGGACATACATAGGTATCCCAAAGAGAACCTCATAGGGAGTTCGTCCCCCCAAAGACCGTCTTGGCAGGCTATTCAGTGCTCTCTGGACCCCACATAGGTGATGAAGCCAGCTGTGGCCAGAACCTAATACTCTAATTGTTATGGACTGCTTTAGATCATGGTTCCACCTCTCCACAACCAAATTTCCCTTGGCATGGTATGGTGAGGAGTAATGGAGTTCAACACCCATCGTCCTCATGGTGTCCCTGAATGCCCTAGAGGCAAATGCAGGGCCCTGGTCTGAATGGAATGCTGCAACTGCATATATACCGATAAAGATCAGCAAATCGTTTATAACAGTTCGAGCGTCAGCCGACCGCTGCGGCCATACCCACAGGAATCTAGAACAAGAATCAACAGCGACTAGGATGTATTTGTATGCACCATCAGGTTGGAGTGGACCACAATGGTTCAGGCACACACTTTGTAATGGCCTGCTGGACACTATGAGGGATGTCTGTGGTGGGCGTTTGATATTAGAGCCGTTTATTTGCTGACAAATGTCACAACAAAGGATGTATTGCTTTGTCTGTTTGTATACAGACAAAGCCACCAGAATCTTTACTATAAGAGTGCTACTGTGGCTGAAATACCAGCATGAGCAGAAGCAACACCCTCATGCGCTGCTTTTACAAGACCTAATCTCTGGTTTTCGTTGGGGATTACTCGATCTCCAACCTCAGGAAGTGTTGCATAAGCAACATTCTGTGCATTGATATGATAAGCATATTTTGCAGGGTACCCTTTCGGGAGAGACTTGCCTTCAGCCGAAGCTTTCATGACAGTCACTATTTCATTACCCAATCTCGTATGGGAACAAGTCACTGCGGCCACAGAAGCCGTAGCTACTGCAGATTTGGCTGCTTCATCAGCCAAAGTATTACCGGTAACGTGTACTCCTACACGTTGGTGGCCCAATGTATGTACTACATGGACACAAGGTAGCTTATCCTTAAGATCAGCCACTCTCCCCCACAATGTCTTGTGTTTTATGGTGTTCCCTTTAGAGTCTCTAAACCCGTTCAGTTTCCAATGATTAAGATGATCATTGTAAGACTGAACACAGTAATATGGATCACAGACTATCAAAGTCAGTGCTCCTGCCTCTGTTTTTTCTAGCACTAAAATAAGGGCTTTGAGTTCGGCTAACTGCGCTGTGCAGTCCACTAGGGTCTGCCTGTAGGTGTCATGAAGGAGAAAGACTCCATCCTTCATCACTACACTCACGGCTGCGCAAGCGGCTGAGTATTGATGTTGGTACCTACAGCTGGTTGAGCTGAACCATCAGTATAAATGACAGAATGGTAGTTGTCTAAAGGCAAAATATGTAGAGGAGCGGGGCACTCCTGTTCATGTTAGAGAAATTGTTGTGTCTGGAATTTCGGATCAAAAACGCAATCAACATCAGTAGTGGTCAGAGAAGTTGCCCACTGAATCCAGCGTGGATGTAATGCTTTAACATTAGGAATGCTTGCTTTGGTGACGGCCTCTAAGGCTGGCACCGGGGTCACGACATTGATGCGTTTCCCTTCGGCAAGTGGCCTCTCTTTTATGACAGCCATCTGAAATGCAGTTAGAATTTTTTCAGTGGTTGCAAAACGTTGCTCTGCATTTGAGAATAAATGTGATTTATATGCTATGGGCACTGTGTCTTCCTCATTAAAGGTGACATAAGTAAACCCAATGGGGTTGAGGATGCATGTGTGTTCAACTGTCCAGTGTCTGCCAGAAAAATCTGGACGTATTAAGTTGCATAGTGGCTTGATACGTTGTGCATAGTCTGAAATGTATGTTCTGCCAAAATTGAAGAAACCAAGTATAGACTGTAGTTTCCTTAGAGTGTTTGGTGGGTGCAGTTGTGCACACTTCTCTAGGAAGTGTGGGGCCAGGCTCTTTCCTTCGTTCGATAGCTCGTATCCCAGGAACAATACAATGAGAATGGCAATCCTACTTTTCTTAAAGTTGAATTTATAACCTACTTCTGCAAACCCTAAAATTATTCGATCGACCCTTATAAGATGAATGTTAAGGTTGTCGTCTGTGAAATAAATGTTGTCCACATAGGATAATGCCTTAGGATCAATATCATGTAATATTGATGTTACTCGGGCTGAAAATAGCCCTGGACTAGTCTTATAGCCCTGGGGTAAACGGCAAAAGCGTTTCTGTGAGCCAAATGAGAATGCACTCAGGTCCCGACTTTCTTCCGCTAAATTCGGGCAGAAGAACCATTGGAGATATCCAACGTTGTTTTATATTTTTTGCGCACTAAATTGTTCATCAGTGCAGTGCTATGTGGATTTTGTATAGCATATGTACGTGTATGACTGTTTAAATGTCGATAATCTAAGACAATTCTATAGGAATGGTCTGGCTTTGCAACCGGGAATAATGGGTTATTCATTGCAGAAGCGCACGGCTCAACTACCCCCTGATATTCTAGCTGAGTGAGGATCTCCCTCACTGGAGCTTTAGCCTCATGTTTAACTGGATATTGTGTCTGAGGTTGGGGTGTAGACCTGATAGGTATTACATGACACAGAGAATCCCTGTCCCAACATACATGATTGCAGTATAATGCAGGTGCCTGCGTTAAAGCCCATCTGACAGCGTAGGCTTCTTTTTCCGCCTCTGGAACAAGATTAGAGAAAGAAGGCAAAATTACATTTTCCCCATGTGGGAGCTTAGTGACGTGTTTGGGCGGCCAATCTCTTTCGGCCAATAGGATGTCACAATTAAGTTCATCCCCAGAGATCACACCGATGTTGCGTTCCAAGTCTCCCTCAATTTGGATCTTTAGATCATAAAGTCTATCAGGTGGGAGGACGTGTCCGTCCACCTTTCAACTTCAATAAAATCGCTAGTTGCTGTCACATCCAGATGATCTTTCAGACTCGGCGACATATCGTGACCTGTGCTGCGCTGTCTAGCAGTGTTACTGCCCACGTCTTGTTCTTCAGCAATGTTCTCAAGTGTACTGGCATTTTTTACTGTTAGTGCTGCCACCTTTTTCTTTTTAAACTGTGGCTTTTGTTGTGAAGTCTTCTCTTCTTTCTTGAATGTAGACTGGGGTGAGTCTTTCTTTTGTTTCACGTATTCAGGACGTCGGTCAGGACGGCCCCCTCTCTCACTACGCCTATCAAGAGCGTCCTGGAAGGAACGAGAGGTACGTGAGTCAATATATCCATCAGGAGTTCTAATATTCTCCCTATTTCTGAGAGTATATCTCCTTTCGGAGTTCTCCGGATGTGGAGAGTCTGCTATCTGCTTCTGTCTATCTTTACATTGTCTTGGCTTTTCCCTGTGCTTTTTCGAACCATCTTGGGTCTGTTTCATACCTTCCTTAGGGGTGATACTCTGTACTTCCAGCTTCTTTGGCTTGGCTCCCAGACTATGCCATCCTATACTAGTATAGGTATCAGAAATAATTTTTGGTAGCTGTCTCTCTTGTTCCAAATGTGGAGTTTCTCTGAGACGCTGGTGTGTAGCCAGTGCTACCGCTTCCCCTTTAATGTTACTCAGTATAATCGAGGATACTGCATCAAAATTACACATTAATTACGCATTAATTTCATCTCCAAATCTAGGGCAGGTGCTGCCCCATGCTCATACTGTATTTGTTTTAACACTTCCGGTAAGTTGGCAAGTGTTGGGGTTCCATGTGTGGTAGTATATATTGCAGCAACGACTGTACCCCATGTGACACAGTCACCCACTGAGGGAACCATCCCAAAGGGAAAGCACATTGTGAGAATTCTATGTTTCTCCTGTGATCCCGTATGGGGAAACACAGCTTCCAGCTGATTTGATTTCTGGGCTATCCAGTAAGGTATTTTTTCCCGCTCTGTGGGTACTTTACCCATAATAGTATGTACTGTTTGTGGATTAATCCCAGTAGCTAATTGGTATCCAGCAGGTGCTGGTGGTGCTGGACGTGCTGGTGTTGTGTTCAAAGTCCACATTACGAACTAAACAAGCCTTTTGTATAATGTTACTATTTCATTATATAAGTTTCACAGATCTGCTGCTTGCAAATTGTGTGTACCCGGGTGAGGTGTGTATGTGGCAAACATAGGCCATGCAGGACCTCATCTCATGCATTGTATTACATGTGGTAGGGTGCCTTCAAACCAGTTCTGATGCTCCTGATAAGTGAACGGTATTTCATGATACTGGTATTCTTAGTACCGCTGTGGTACATTAGCAATTGTATATGTGATAAATGTAAGTGTTCTGTGGTCTTCCTCTGGAAAGGAGACCCAAGAAACAAAATGTTTCTGTTTGGTAACTTTCATTAGCTTCTACTATGAAAGTGACTTCCCTGCCCTCTTCTGTAATCCCATGTATTACTAAGTGTAATGCTAATGCTTGTCTAGCATTCTCAGGAATGTCTATGGCGTTAACCATTTTGTAAAATGGGTGAAGAGATGGAACACCAAGTGGTGAGTAAATTCCTTTTTAAGAGTTCGAGCTCGAACAACCTACAGCCTAATTAGGTGTTCCCTGTTCAGCTGAGGAGGATTTTCCCAAAGACAACAGACGTCTGCGTATATTGGTACTTAGGGTACCTGTTGTCTGTGAGACAGTGATAATCGGGGTGTCCGTAAATTAGTGCCTAAACACCATCGTTGGTGGCGCCCAACAAAATTAGCCAAAATACAGCTAAAATTTTGTTATTTTTATTTTAAACAAAAAAGGACTGCAGAAGAAAGCATGTGTTTTCTTCCCTGAAAATGGCATCAACAAAGGGTTTGCGGTGCTAGAATCAACATCTTCTTAACAGGCAGACTTGAATCAGAAAACCACCTTCTGGCATTTTACTGGGACATAGCCCATTTTTAATATTTTTTGTGATTTCAGCCTCCTTCCAGTTAGTGACAGAAATGGGTGTGAAACCAATGCTGGATCCTGGACAGCTAAACATTTCTGAAAAGTAGACAAATTCTGAATTCAGCAATGGGTCATTTGTGTAGATCATTCAAGGTTTTTCTACAGGAAGTAACAGCTCAAATAAAATATTGAAATTGAGGTAAAAAAGAGACATTTCTGTCCACCTTTTCTTCTCTAACTTTTTCCATGTATGGCAGAATTTTGAAAACGATATACTGTTACGTCTGCTGGACAATTCTGGTTGTGAGGATATATAGGGCTTGTAGGCTCATGAAGAATCCTAGGTACCCAGAGCCAATAAATGTGCTGCAGCTTTCAATGGATTTTCATTGTATACCGGGTATACAGAAATTAATTTGGTGAAATATAAAGAATGAAAAATAGGTATCAAGGAAACCTTTGTATTTCTGAAATAGGCACAAGATAAGATATTGAGAAGCAGTGGTTATTTTCACACCTCTGGATTCCGGGGTCCGCAAACTAGCATGTGAATTACTGTCTTACATTTGGAAGAAAACAATTCAGAGAAAGACAAGGGGCAATAATACTTTTTTTCTATTCTGTGTTAACCCAAGTCTCCTGATAAAAATGGTACCTCACTTGGACACATCACATTTTTACATTGAAATCTGATGTGTTTTTTTAAAAGTGCCTAGCTGTGGATTTGTTCTCTAGCTCAGCTGGCACCTATGGAAACCTATCAAACCTGTGCATTTTTGACAACTAGACACCTATGAGAACCCAGGATGGGGTCACTTGTGCTGCTCTCACCAGGGTTTGTTACCCAGAACCCTTAGCAAACCTTAAAATTTGTAAAAAAAAACACTTTTTCCTCACATTTCGGTGCTGCAAAGTTTTGGAATCCGAGGAGAGCCACAAACTTCCTTCTACCCAGCATTCCCCCACAACTACCGATAAAAGTGGAACCTCACTTGTTTGGTAGGCCTAGTGCCCACGACAGGAAATGCCGCAAAACACTACGTGGACACATCAAAATTATTAATTACAAAACTACCTGTTTTTGGTCCTGGGCTCAGCATCTATCTAGGGAAACCTACCAAACCCAGACATTTCTGAAGACCAGACACCCGAGGGAGTCCAGGGAAGTATGATTTGCATGGATACTCCTGTGTTCTCTTACCCAGAATCCTCAGCAAACCTCAAATTTAGCAAAACAAAATCACATTTAACCCACATTTCTGTGTGAAATCACTACACCGGCACAATTTTCCTAACACCCAAGGTTCCCCTCAGTTTCCCGATAAAATGATACCTCACTTGTGTGGATGGGCCATGTGCCTGTGACAGGGAAGAGCCAAAAAAATGTTGAAATTGAGGGGGAACCAAAGCGGATCCAAAAGGGCCTTTGGAAAAAAACGTTTTTAGGCTGACAAGTGGGGCACAATTTTTATCACTATAGATGTAACAATTCTGGGTGGTAGGAATTCTGTATATTCCTGCAGATTCCGAAAGGTTCCATCACAAACATGTGGGGAAAATGTGTGATTTCAAGCAAAGTTGGAGGTTTGCAGGTCATTGTAGGGAAAGAAAGTGGTGCGGGGTGCATATGAAGCATACCACCCTTGACTCACCCAGATGGTTAGTTTTCAGATGTGTGTAGATCTTGTAGATATTTCTAGACGGCAGCGTCTCAATGTCCAAAAAGTGCAGCTCTCACCGTTCCAAGTGGGCCGATTTTGAGAGTTAGCTAAGCTCTTATGGCCCAAATGTAAAACCAGAACCCAAAATAATCAGATGTCCTCTTGCTTTCCATTGGCATAAGATCTTTTAGTGTGAGGTGGAAAGCTGAAAGACTGTTACCCCCTTTAGTTGGGGTGGGGGCATATCCATACTGGTTTGTAGCCACCGCCCCAATATTTTTCATTTTTTTAAATTTCCTGGCATCTAGTAGGCTTTCTGCCCCACCCTGGGGAGTGAATCAGGAGTAATTGTCCCATCTGCCCAACGGTGGGCAGAACGACTTTGCCCCCATTTATTTGGGGTGGGGGTATGACCTTACCCCAACCCTCTTTTTTTGGAAAAAAATCTTCCCTGTTGTCTAGCTGGCTTTCTGCCCCCTTTGGGCTGATGAGCCTTACAGAAATAGGCTGATCTGCCCCAAGAGGAGCAGGAATGGCCAACAGTAATGGGCTCCCCTGGGGAGCAAACCTTGCCCAATGGGCTGTCCCCCCAGACAAAACACACACAAACATCAATCCCTGGTGTCTAAGTGGTTTCTGCCCTAGTTGGGGGCAGATTGGTCTAAGAAAAATGGCTCGATCTGCCCCCCGCGGGGGAGAAATGGCCTTATAAAAAATGCCCCCCCAGAGGAGTGACTCTTGCATAAGGGGGATCTCCCCTTCATTGTTTATTGCAAAAAAACGAACTCCCTGGTGTCTAGTAGGCATTTCTGCAGCATGATCGCTGTGCCTTTCCTTTCCTTCAATGCCTCTCCGACTGGCCCCTTCCACCGTTCAGAAGAGAAACTCTTTTGATTCTCTTCTGATCACACTGGAAGCTGAGCTTCCAGTGCGATGGAGGCGACCTCTGATGAGGTCAGCACACAATCATGAACTGACTTCATCAGACATCACTGGGGGGGTCGGGGAAGTGATTCCCCTTCCATCCCTGCCCAGGGGAGGGGGCGGGAGGCCCACGGGAGGAGTGCTAGTGCTCCCCCGTGGGCCAGGTGCAGGACGAGCTGTCTCGTCCTTGACACACGGCAACCATTGCCGAGGGGGAGCCCAGCTCGTCCGTGGCACCCAACAGGTTAATTTCATGAAGCTGTAGAGTGATCGACTGGTTATATTATACAATATAGATCACCAAAATATTGATTGACCACAATATTTCCTTAAAATATTGCTACCTTGAACACAGACAAGATATTAAAAAGAATATTGATATTGCTGTTAAAAAACCTAAAATACCATAAAGCAAAGCAAAATATTGAAAACAACAATATTAACTATAAAAATGTTGTCTAAAGAATGTTTAAAAAAAACACCAGTTAATTTTCAAATAGTAATTACTATTCAACCCCCAACAATTACTCCCAAAAAAGTAACAGTCACGTTTCGGCGTTAAACCGCCTTTGTCAACCTCGCGTTCGCCAAATTGGCATTTTGCATTTGTATCTCGTATGTGATCTCGTGATTCAAAATTCAATCTAAGCATGATAGAAACAATACAATTGCCATGCAACAGCCACAAATATTTGATTAATAATTATCACATATAACACAAAATTACAGGGCATATCTAATTCATCTGTTAACCACGCAAATATCTAAATAACAAATAATCACACAACACATAACGATTCTGATCGGTTACATAATACAAAGAAATTGGACTCAATAAATACAGCAATAAATCAAAAACTTGAAAATTAATTAGTAACTTGGTTGCAATAGCATGAAGACATCATCTATACTTGCAGCACACATCATAATTGCAATCAGCGCTAATTTCAAATTAAAACCATAAAGTACCTTTATGTAAAGAGAAATTCCTGAAACATGATAGTCTTAGTGTATCCACAGCGTAGATGTCAAAAAGCACTTCAGGTGACTCGATCTAACAATATCTTAAAAATATTCCCTCTATTGCATATGTACAGATAATTCTTCATGAATATTTAACCCATCAGGTTCCTTAGTATCTAACTTCATGATATACTAGAACTCTAGCATTCGTAATTTCAATTCTCTATTGCCACCTCTAATATCTTTAGGAATACCATCTATAATACTAAATTTTATGTAATTGATATTGTCTATATGGCATTGATGCGTGTGACGTGCAACCGGATATGTTTCGTCATTATTTTGTATAGCTCTTAGATGCTGTAAAATGTGTTTACAAGCTTGTAATTTAGTGCTGCCAAGATATATTTTTGGACAACTACATCTTAAAACATATATGACATTCTCACTTGTAAAGCTTTCTTTCCTTGCTTTATAGATTTCATGTTTCCCCGTTTTTGCATGCTTTACATTTTGAACATTTAAAAAAGCCATCTTGTTGTTTAAGTCAACTTTGTTGCATGTCACCAGTCCTGATGTCACTTTGAACTAAAATATCATGCATGGACTTGCTTCTCTTGTATGTCATTAACGGAGTATTAGATATCGCTTTGCCCATGACCGGATCACTTTGTAATATATGCCAGTTTCTGCGCAATATGTTCCTAATCTGAGAGTGTGCTGTGTTATATGTGGTGATAAATCTAACTATACTGGATCTTGCGTCTCTGTTTTTTATCATTTTATCACTGGAGCTAAATAGAAGTTCTATCTGTATAACCTTGCATTTTTAATCTTGTAATTATCTCACTTTGAGTGTTCTCAAAAATACTCTTGAGTGCTGCAAATTCTTTTAGCTCGCAGAAATTCTCCAAATGGGATACTCTCCTTTAGCGGAAGGGGATGGGAGCTCGTTGCGTGTAATATGCTATTACCTGCAGTTGGTTTTCTATACACAGTGGTCTGTAACTTATCTTTATTGATAACAATCTTAACATCTAAAAATGCAATTTCACGTGTATTTATATTACCAACAAATTTCAGATTTAAATCATTTACATTGATCTGTTGAATGAATGATCTTGCACTTTCCTCATTGCTTGCCATATGACCAAAATATCATTTATATATCGCAACCACATGACAATATGTTCATTCCATTGATAAAGGAGGATTGTTAAGTACATGTTCTTCCCACCATCCCATGTAAAGGTTTGCATGACTTGGAGCAAAGCAACTTCCCATTGCCGTACCGCATTGCTGTTCGAAAATCTCATTATTGAAAAAGAAGATATTATGATTCAAACACCAATTAATCATTTCAATCAACTTCTTGCTATGTTTGTAAAATGTAACCGGTCTTGCGTTTAGAAAGTACTCAACTGCTCTAACTCCCTCATTATGTGGAATGCTAGTATAGAGGGCAGAGACATCTAAGGTCATGAGGAGCATATTGGGTTCCCAACTCACATTGAATATCCTTTGTAAAAATTCCTTAGTATCTTTAAGGGACGAGGGCAAACTTGTCACTAGAGGTTGCAGAAACACTTTGATGTATTGGGAAACAAACTCAAATAGACTCCCTTGTACAGCCACAATGGGTCTACCCAGCGGTTTTTGGTCATTTTTATGGATTTTAGGAATCAAATAAAAGACAGGGAGTCTAGGATAATCTACCTTTAAAAAGTTATATTCATCAATGTTAATTAATTTCTGATCTTTCCATTTTCAAATATTTTTGTCAAAATTATCTTTTACAGTAATGGCATAATTAGTATCAACCCACTTGTAGAAAGTTGTGTCATTTAGTTGCTTGTAAGCCTCTTCCATATAGTCATTGATTGCCCAAAAAACAACATTGCCACCCTTGTCCGAAGTGCGGATCACAATTTCAGGATTGTTTTTCAATTTTTGCAGGGTATAAGTGTAGCTAGAAGTGTTATGTTTAAATGTATCACTGCTTTTATTTTTTAACCACTTGAATTCTTGAATCATAGTTTCTGAAAATTGGTCTATAAGATCACCAGTATAAGGCGGATTTGTCTTGGATTTTGATTTCAAACTTGAACCACCTTCTTGATCAACACTCACTCCCTCACTTTCTAATCTATGTATAATTTGAGTTTCATCAATATCGACCAAGGCATTCTCTTCCAATTCCCATAATTCTTTCACTCGGGCAATGTCCTGTATCAACAAATTTGGATGTGTACCTGAGATGTCAGATGAAATAGTGCCATTGAGTTTGTCACCTCTTAAATTGTGCAATTTGGTCAATTTCAGTTTCCTAATAAAAAGAAACAAATCGATTCTAGCTTGAACATAATCAAAATCACTAGTATCACAAAAAGATAAACCCAATGACAGGTTCTTTACATCTTCAGTGTCCAATTCTATGGTGGACAAATTGATTACAGTTCTACTATCTGTTAATAACAATTGTTGCTGCGTGTCATTTTCGCTTGTCCTATGATGAATCCTTCTTTTGCCTCCTCGTCTATTCTTCCTCGATCTCTTGCTTTTGCCCTGCCTCTGCCTCTCCATAGTCTGTGGTTGGTTCTGCGATCTTCTTGTAAATTAGTATGAGATCTCTCTCTGATGGTTTCATCTACATCTGTGTCAGAACTTTCACTTAAAGTAATGTTAGTCTCTGCAGTTTTAGCATGTGGTTGCATTATGCTGGACCTCTGTGTTCTCCAATAATCATTTTTTTTTGCAAATGTTTAGATTTGTCCTGTTTCATAGTCAATTTTATCCCTCATAAATTTACCTGACTTTTTGTGAATAATATCTTCTTCCATGTTACGCAATCTATCTTCCATAGACATTTGAAGCGTTTCCACCATTCGTTTATCAGAAAATGTGTCCATCTTTTGACTTAATGTCTCAATTATGCTTGGTCTCTGTCTTTTTAGGCATATTTCAGTAAGATTTTCATCATTTCCTTTGAGCTTTTAGCATTTTGAGATGCCCATTCCTGCAACAACTCTGGATCTGGGTTGTCATATGTAGGAAAAATCATTATTCTTAATCCTCTAGGGACCCTTTGAACATCCAGATATCTTGTAAGAGGCTTGCATTCCCACCATTTGTTTAATTCACTTTTTTTTGCTTTCTCAAGTTCTCTAAATAACTGGTGGATATCTTGGTCCTTAGTAGATTCAGAATGCCTATGTTGGCTGCTGTTCATTGTCAAAGCATGAGAGAAAATGGATTCTGCTCTTTGTTTGCGATTATCATATTAAAGTTGTCTACTGTTACCCATATATGTATAGAACATTAACTGAAAATGCATTTAATATTTAGATGCACATAAAATAAATAACCTTAGAACATAGCAATATACGTTACAAATAAACATAATCCTTAATTATCATCCCCTAAATACGATAATAACTGCCAACTGTTCAAACTTAACACAAAGTAACCAATAAAGTTAAATGTAAAACAAAGTAAACAATAAAAGTGTTCACCTACTTAAATAAACACTATAAAACAGAGCAGAAAATCACCTAAACCTTGCAGCAAATATGCTACACCTAGAGGGAACCAACATATTATTCAAACAAAAATAATTTTTTTAAATTATTGAAATAGCCAAATAAACACAAGATTTTAAATCATATCTATTGATTACACGTCTTAACTAAATATAAAATGATTTTAAGAAAACACATAAAATATTATGAAAATCTAATAAACTAACACGTACACAAAACATAAACTAAAACATACAATATTAATTTAGATGCCCTTAAAATAAACAACCTTAATACATAAAAATGAATGTTACAAATGAGATAGACCTCAATTAGCTTCACCCAAATTGGATAATAACTACCAGAACAAATTCAAACTCAACATAAAGTAACCAATACATTTACTTGTAAAACAAAGTAAATTATAGGCGTGTTCAGCTAGTTCAATAAGCACAACAAAAAGGGAGCAGGAAAGTCACCTCAGACCTGCTGCAAAAAAGCTACACTGTCACATTCTACATTAAGAGCCTCATTACGAGTTTGGCCATCGGACCACTATATCACCATGTTGGCAGTCCTGAAAAGAGCACCATGTTGGCAGTCTCCCAGGCCGCCCTATTAAAAGTTACACAGGCAGGACTGCTGAACACCAACCAAAAAAGACAGACGGCCAGCGGTGAAGGCATGGAAATAGGCAGTTCAAACTCCAGCACCGACAGCCCTGTGACCAACCACTGACCGTATTACAAGTGCAAAGTTGCAGAAGTGGGCAGCCATGGTGGTTAGCCAATGGCGGTCTGAACCAGGCGGTCCACGGTTAGCAAAATAATACACAAAGCACATTGGCTGGATTTGAAAACAACACAGCTGACACCCATTGCCACACTCAACACACTTGCAAAGTACACTTTAAAACACACTCCTTTACACACCATAATCCTCTTCATTTTCACAAGACACAGCAGGCCAGAGCGACTATTTCCCACACTGCCCAGATACTAGGTACAATTTTCTTCTTTTTACCATCCGATACAATGCTCTGCACACACTTTTCTCCAGTCACACCCTTTCGCACAACCCCAGTTTAGTAAGTCACTGTCACCGTAATATATTTATTTTATGGTGGATGAAATCATAAGAGTAGAGCCACAGTTGTTCAGAGCCTAAGTCCAGCACACTACTCCCAGTAGGAAAATGGAAATGTGGGACATGATCTTCGATGTGGTGAATGCTGTAGGCACCACTCTGTGCACAAGAAAGGACATCAGGAAGAGGTGGAATGTCCTCATGGGCAAGGTCCAGTCCCTGGATTCCAGGCACCAGCTGCAGGCCAACAAGACTGATGGTGGCCCTCCTACTCCAAAATTACAACTCTATCTCTGGGAGGAGAAAGTTTTGACCAACCTGCATCTTGAAAGCTTGACAGGAATATCTGGGGAAGTGGAGTCTGGTAAGTCACAACACTAAATATGTCACCAAACTGTCAACTCCCAAATTAAGTGTACTCACCTGGGAGGGTAACAGTTATATACTGTGTGTAGCTTAGGGACTGGCATGACAACAACTCCCGGCAAGCTCTGTTACTGTTACTCCACTCAGCCAGCCGAGTGTCCTCTTCTCCAGATACCCTTGTTTGTCAACTCCCAATTGAAGTGGACTCACCTGGGAGGATAGCATTTGTATAGTCTGTGTAGTACAGGGACTGACATGATTCCTAAGGCCAGGAGGCTCTGTAACTTTTACTACACTCAGCCAGCCCAGGGTCCTCTTCTCCAAATACCCTTGTTTTTCAACTCTTAATTGAAAAGGACTCACCTCGGAGGATAACATGTATATCCTGTGTGTAGTACAGGGACTGACGTGACTGCTAAGGTCAGGAGGCTCTGGCACTATAATTACACTCAGCCAGCCCAGTGTTCTCTTCTCCAAATACCCTTCTTTGTCAACTCCCAATTGAAGAGGACTCACCTGGGAGTATAACATGTATAAACTGTGTGTAGTACATGGACTGACATGACTGCTAAGGCAAGGAGGCTCTATCCTGTTACTCCACTCAGCCAGCCCAGTGTCCTCTTCTTCAAATACCCTTGTTTGTCAACTATCAATTGAAGTGGACTCACCTGGGAGGATGACATTTATATACTGTGTGTAGTACAGAGACTGACATGACTGCTAAGGCCAGGAGACTCCGTTACTGTTACTCTACTCAGCCATCCCAGTGTCCTCTTCTCCAAATGCCCTTGTTTGTCAACTTCCTATTGAAGCAGGCTCACCTAGGAGGATAAAAAGGATAAGATTTATATATTGAGTGTAGTACAGGGACTGCCGTGACTATATCTCCCAGAAAGTACTGTTTCTGTAACTCCAAACACCAGAACAGTACTCACTTGCTCAAATACATCTGTACTGAACCCTCAAGTGGAGTGTGTACACCAGGGGGACAATATTGTTCAAGACTGTGTACTAGAGTGAGTAACTGCAACTCACAGCAGGCATTGTGTCTTCAACTACATAACACAAGCACAACATTCTCTTCAAAGACTACTGTTAGTCAATTTGCAAATGAAGCTTACTTACCTGGGGGGGATAACATTTGTCAAGTATTGGGGAGTAGTGAGAGTGACAGGACTGCAACTCACAGCAGGCACTGTCCTCCAACTCCAAACACCAGACCAGTGTTCTCCCCTCAAAAGACCCCTGTGTTTCAACTCTCTATTGAAGTATATTTACCTGTGAGGATATCATTTGTACAGTGTGTGTAGTAGAGGGAGTTATATCACTCCTAATGCCAGGAGGCACTGTTTCGTGAAAGCCAAGCACCAACCCAACACAGTGCTCTTTTGTCCAAGGACCCCATGTGTCTTATCTCTCAAATGAAGTGTACTCACCTCGGAGGACTAAATTTGTACAGTGTGTATAGTACAGGAAGTCACATGACTGCAACTCACAGGAGGCTCAGATACTGTCACTCTAAACACCAGTCCAGAGTCCTCTACTCCAAAGACTCTTGTTTGCGAAATCACAGAAGAATTGTACTAACCTGGGCAAATGACGTTTCTCAAGTGTATGAAGTAGAGGGAGTTACAATGACTGTTTATGCTAGGAGGCTCTATCTCTCCAGCTCAAAACACAAGCCCAGGGTACACTTGTCTAAAAACCCCTGTTTGTTACCTCATAATGGAAATGTACTCACCTGGGAGGATAACATTTGTCCAGTGTTGGGAAATAGTTGGAATGACCTGAATTAAAAGACCAATGGGCCCTGTTTTGCTAACTCCAATCATCAGCCCAGTGTATACTTGCCCCAATCCATCTGTTCGTGAACTCTCACAGGATGTTTATTCACCTAGGAAAATTACAGTTGTCAGGTGTCGAGAGCTAGGGGAGCGACCTGAATGCAGCTCCCAGGAGGCACTGTTCAATTGATTCAAAACAGCAAAACATTAGTCACTTGTAAAAAATTCTTGCCTGATCACTCTCAAATCTTGTTAACTAACCTGGGATGGGCAAAAATATAGATCATGCTTAACTCAGAGATGTGGCTGGCCACCTAGCTCTATCTTGAACTGCTAAGCCAAGATGAAACAATTGAGGACAGGAAGGACAGCTCACACAGTGTGCAAAATAAATGATCAAGAAGGCCTCAAGATGCATCACCAGAATGGTATTGGCTGCAACCACATTCACAGTGCACTGACTACATGATGACTCCAATCACATATACAACAAACATCTGGGTCGGTCTGCATTACATTCTACTAGGCCTCAAAATGGCCAAAGACACATTCTGCCCAGCCACTGTTTTGTCTGCACTGCTGGAAAGAGGTATATCTCTGCCCATCCTCACAAATTAACTACCAAATTCACCAGCTGCTTGACTTTGCATGCTTCACAAATCATAGCTCAGTACAACCATTACCATGGGTACCTGTCACAATACAATCAACTGCAAATCAATTATGTCAACCTGTTTTGCAAAATGTCACTGTAAACATTTGTACGGAGAAGACACAATACCACCAGTAACATTGCATCTTTTACATCAATAGATCAAGATGCCACTGGTCACACAGACGCCACAGATAAGACTGCCACTATTCCCCTGGATGAAGCCCTCAGTGATGACGACACTCCTGGACACTGGCATGTCCTGATCAACCCCTCACTTGACTCCTGACACTGCTGCCACATCTAGTAGGTGATAGAGCCCCTGCCTTCTCACCAGAGAAGTTGGAGATGCTGGTGACTGAGATCTTACCACTGTATGGGCAGCTCTACGGTGTACCAGAGGAGCAGGTAAATGTTATATGCAGTTTTCTCTGTAGTTCTTTATCCGTTCCTTTCTAGCAGGCTAGTATGTGCCCATGTGTGGTAGATCGAATACTCATGTGACTGTAGGTACGGTCTGTGTGGCATCAATGGGGAAGTCAATGTGCATGTATTGGTGGCCGGTGCCACATGTTGAGTCCATACACCTTGTGGTGTGTGTTTTCATAGTGTTCCCTTCCCTAATTCACCTTGTGCTGAATGCACATAACTAGGTGAGGCAACATTACAACCATCCACTGACATATGTTTTCTTATGAATGTTGTATATGTAAGACAACATATATGTGCATGATAGCATGAGCTGAGTATGCATCTTGTATGTGTCAGTTGTGAGTAATGTGAGCTATGTGTATGTTGCCACAGAGATTGTTTTGCTCATCTGCCCTTGCTAGACTGTTGCTGGTCATCACTCTCTCTGCTCTCCAGTTTGACACACACTACATGCCAATTTGCTGCTTGAGTACATGATGTACTGTTATGCATGGAAGTGTTAGGACTGTAGTGACATGTAGGTTCTGTCTGCTCAGCCTGCAGAGACCAGGGCCTGTCACATGTATCTCCCAGTATTCGTCATAGTCTAGGCTGGGGTGAAATCACTGTGGCTATGCAACTGTGGCACTGTGCCCACTCCCTGTACACCACCAGACCCTGTCATGCGGCCAATATGAGGCTCTGTTGCTGTATGCTTTCCAGAATGACTCATTCCCTTGATCAGATTGGGAATGGGTACAGGGGTGGCTTACTGATCTGTGACTGATGTGCGCTTAGCATCATTGTCAATGTGTGTCTCTGACTCTTGACAGGTCTCTTACTCCCACAGCCCTGTTTTCACCTTCATACAGGTCATGTACGTCCTGCTCAGACTGACATTTCCACCGTGCAGACAGTGTGTTGATTCCTGGTAGTTGATGATATGAGTAGCTTGGGGCCAGATGTACGAAGCATTTTGCATGGCGCAAACTGCGAAATTCGCAGTTTGTGCCATGCAAAACGCGCAACGCGACGCACAATCCCATTTTGCGAGTCGGTTCCGACTTGCTCAATGGGATTGCGACTCGCAAATAGGAAGGGGTGTTCCCTTCCTATTTGCGATTCGCATCGCAATGCAGAATTGCTTTGTGACCGCGGTCGCAAAGCAATTCGCAGTTAGCACCCATGTCAAGTAGGTGCTAACTCATTCGCAAAAGGGAAGGGGTCCCCATGGGACCCCTTCCCCATTGTGAATGTCGGCCATAAATATTTTTTCAGAGCAGGCAGTGGTCCAATGGATGCAATTTCTGATTAGAAAAATCATTTATTACTACATCTGGCCCTTGGTCACTTAACAGAAACTGGTCAATCCATGACTTTGTTTGATGGTTGCCATCTGTGTAGGGTGGACACATATGTCCAAAAGCATGTTTTGTGGTATAGATTCATAGCACAGAACCCCACCTTCTGAAGTGGCATGAGTCTTCATTTGTTGTTGCAAATGTCCACACATTGACAGGGTAAACACTTTCTGTACCCACCATGCCAGTCCTTTCATTGTTACAGATGTGTGATGTTTGAGTTTGTACTCTGCCAGTAGCCTGTAGGGAATTAATGCAGAAAGTCACTCTCACAAAGTGTGAATGTATTGGCCCATTCATGCCTAAGAAGTCTACCTTGCAGAAGCCATTGAGGTGTGAGGTGTCTCATAGTGGCTCACCTCTCAGTCAGGTTGTCAAGGTATGTCCTACAAGGTGTCAGTAAGCCTGCCTACTCATTGTATGTCCCGAGCAGGGTGGTGTGTTGGTCTGCAGATTAGGAAATGTATGTCTGTTGTTATGCCCTTGTATTTATTGGCGTGTATGTGTCACACATGGGGAGCATTGACAAAATGGGAAATTTCTCGCTTGATGTAACTGACATGTATATGACTGAACCATTTGTGATTAAACTTGTGATCATGATTTCTTGATTTGTGTTTTGCATCCCTGCAGGTCAACACCCATCAAAAGAAAGGGATGTTCAGAGCCATCGCCAAGACCCTGGGGCTCCACAGCCTATGGAGCGCCCACTGCAGAAAAAGGTGGGAGGACCTGAGACGCTGGTTCCGGAACATCACAGAGGCACAGCTGGGGCTGTCCTCCCAACGTGGGCGGGATGTCAATTGGACCATGACCCCTCCCTAATGTCCCTCATTGTGGTGGTGGCCCATCTGGAACTTGATGAGGAATTGAGGGCAGCACAACAGCCACAATGGGGTGAGAACATTGCACATTCCTGCCTGTCCCATTGCCAAGTGATTGAGTGAGGTTCTGACCGCTTCCCCTGACTATTTAGGATGAGCCATGTGTCACACAATACGGGAAAGATTGTGTTGACATGTCATGTGTTTTGTACTGATGTGCCTGCCTATTGAACCAGGGGGCATAGGGCAAAAATGGGTGGAATCCTCACTCCACTTGCTCTGAAAGGACCACATATGGCTGTGTACAGTTATCAATCATATACTGTTTGTTGTTGTAGGGTGTGTATTTCCTATGCAACAAACCACTACTTCTCTGTGTTCCAGGCCAAAGTTAAGTAGGTGATGTTGTCATGTGCCACCCAGAAGCTTGTTTTTTGCAGTGTATGATGTTTGCAGGTGTTTCACTGCAGTCTGTGATGTGAAGGTGTCCAACAGACATGTGTGCAGCTATAGATCACTACTTTCCCTTGGTAAGTGGGGAATGTCAATTGACATAAATTATGTACCATCATGTTTGCCAACATTCCTTGTGCCTACATGTCAGCATGTGTCCCTTTCTCCTTAGAAAATATTTATTAGCTGTAGTTCCATGCATGGTCTATCTATATTGAAGGGATGGTGTCTGTATTCCCTCACATATATGTGCATGCCAAACTGTGTGCAGAATAGTAAATTTTTCAATGGGGCTACATTTCATGTTGTGCTACATACAGGAGTGTGTCACCGTTGTCTATTGGCTGACACATTCCCTCATGCATCATAGCATGTCAATTGGCATATACAACTGCAGTAGCAATGAAGGATATGATAGATAGGCCTAGAGTTTAGAGCCACAATGTGCATTTCTATGAGTCTGATATGGAATCAAGTGGACAAATGTGTTGCACATGTGTAAAGGTTAAGGTATGTGCCGTGACTGTTGACATGCATCATGGAATGACTTGCACTTATGATTCAGACTTCGAAAAAAAAGGGGGGTAAGAGGAGGATTGGTCGGTCCAGTGTACGTCCTCCCAATCCAGTACTAATATGATATGGTACACTGTTCCGAAATCGAAAGGAGAGGAAAGAGAGAAAGAGTCCTGTTAATCAGGAGCAATGGTCCTCACACACCAAATCTGGTGTCATGCTTCATCATAGGACAGCTCCTCGTCAGACCGGCGCTGCAATGTCTGACGGGCACCCCCCTAGGGGGGGGCTCTTTGCCGGAGATCTTTTTGAATATACTCGATGATGCCACGGAACCAAAATATGGGTCCGAGAGAGGAGAAAATGTACGAAAGAAGGGAATAATAAAATTGGCTCAGATCCCTCACCTAATAGTTTATTATTTGCTGTTGGGAAATGGTCAAGATTAAAAAGAAATCAAGGGAGTGAAACTAAAGACAATGCTTGAACACCCACACAAGATCAATCAAAGGAATTGAGGAGGACGGAAAAGGTCCGACACTCCTCAATATGCGGTCGACATGTTTCGCGTCGTTGCTGGTCCAACAGGATCCCGTGACGCTTCTTCAGGACCTAATTTAATTATAGATTTTCTCCACAAGAAAAAAACAAAACAGAATACTTATACTTCTGTTGACTAACGTTCACAGTCAAGACGTCATCAGTCACTTAACAGGACTAAAGCAGACTGGGTTTCCTTTCCTATCAGTCGCCCATCTCAATTTAGAGAATAGGCTTCATGGGATATCGCTGGCCCATCACCCGGTACACGGTAAATTTGCGCGGTTACCGGTTTCGTCTGCAGCACCTACCCGGGGGTCGCGTTCCCGAACATCAGAGACATGTGTTTGGGTACAGGCATTCGTCCACAGAGACACATCTGGGTTTGCTTGAACATGATGGGATGGTGATGTAGCTTCCCACTGGGCAACATGTTATGGGCATTCTACAAGTCCTTGCAACTTCTGTGTCTCTCTAACATGCATAGGACTAATGGCTCCTACTGATATACTTAGAGTATGTCATTGTTAGGGGTGCCAGCAATTAGTGGTTATTAGCTTGGGGTTTGCTCATTCAATGTGTGGTGTATTCCAGAGACATTTTTCCCTGATACATTGGAATTATATCTACAGTGGTCATTTCCATGCTACATATGTGACTGTGCTTTGCTGGGTTGGCCTGCAGTTGCTACTTCTGTCTGAAAGAGGACAAAGACTGGACTTTGGGGTATATTCCTGCTTGTGAAGAATCTCGAAGGACTTGGATTGAGCTTGCCTCCTGTTTTATTTAAGTCTCAGGACCATCGAAGACTTTATCTGTGAGCGCCTGTACTCTCACCTGAGACTCCTGCCTGTGAAGTGATGACCTATCCAGTCCCTGGGCCCTTTAGAGGTGAAGTTCACGAAACAAGGACTGCAATCCACACACAGAACACTGTGTGGGGAACGTTTCGACACACCACCACCAAGACGGCTGAAAAACAACGTGCCACCCACTTTGCAGCTAAAATCAACGCTCCGCCTGTATTGCGGTTGGGAGATCGACACATAGCAGATGGAGAAACAATGCACCTGCTTGCAGTTGCTGATAATGAGGCAAACCCCACGCAGCGCGATTATCCGAAATCAACTCTGGGCGTCAAAAATCAATGCATGCCTGCGTGGATATGAGGTATCCATCTGGAAATCAACACATCGCTCTCTTGTGGGAGAGAAAAACGACGCATTGCTGACCCGACCAGACCAGAGAAGAAACAACGTACGGCTTCACTTGCGAGTAAGGAATCGATGCATCACTGACTTTTCTGATGCACGCTCGCCTGTGTGGTTTCATTTTTTACACAAACCAGATAAATCAATGTTTCAATTATTTTCTATAGAGTAAGACTCTTATTCTTTTGAAAATTCATACCTTCACTTGTGTATGTTGGCTTTTTGTCATTTTGGTCTTGTTTCATTTAGATAAATATTGGTTATTTTTCTAAACTAGTGTGGTGTCCATTTTGTAGTGTTTCACTACATTACTGTGTGTGTTGCTACAAATACTTCATACGTTCCCTTTGAGATAAGCCTGACTGCTCGTGCCAAGCTACAAAAGGGGTTATCTAATTGTGTATCTTCATTGCCCTGACTAGAGTGAGGGTCCCTACTTGCACAGAGTACAAACTGACTGCCAACCAGAGACCCCATTGGTAACAAGATTGGGGAAAAAACAGTGATTCCATTTTTTTTTTTTTTTTTTTTTACTTTTGAAGGCTTTCCTTGTAACTAAACTGACACTTAGTGGAAAAATAAAAATGAATTACATCTCATTTATGAGTAAAGAATTATGCACTATGGAGTACAAGTTGTTGTGCCAAAGTAATGGGGGCAAGCTAGCCAGCGCTGGCAGTAATTTGCTACTGTCTGCACTTGGGGTAGCTATAGCTGACAATTATCTATCCTTAATTGTAATGGCTTTTTTCTTCACCAAATGCCTTTCACTTAATTTCTACCCTGATTCCAAAGAGGGATATGAATAAATAAGATATGTCACACGTCATGTATAAAGTGCGGATATATATTTATCCTGTCTGTCGTAAGTAGACATGGGGAAAATGATGCATTGCACTACAGGGAAAGGAACAGGCTATATAGATTGTATTTGGCACGTTCGTCACAGAGAATCCCTTGAGCCAAACTTGAAATCAAATCAGGCACTTACTAGTCCCACTTTACTCACTAGCCTTGCCTACCACCGCAAATTCTTTCCAATAAATGCATTTGCTGGGCAATAAGAAAGAAAATTTGTCTTACCTCTACAGGGTAGGTAGAGCATTTCCTATAGAATTGAGGAGTGTCACTACTCATTGATTTGGCGTGTGCCAATGGTTTGGCTTATTCAGTCACTGTATAGACAAATGTCTAAAGGGAAACATCTGAACAGGTGTAAAATAAATCTATTATGGGAAACTATGAAATTTATTTTGGAAACACTTAACAAAACCATAAAAATGAGGCACATTCTAAGAATGAATTTTTCAATTTGTTTGGTAGGCTGGGGGGAAAGAACTAAGGAAGGACTAAAGTAGTGAAGTACTAAGAGGTGAGTGAGTGAGTGGGCAAAGGGAAAACAACACACCGTATGGTGAAATGCCATGGTCAGGGAGGGGGTTGATGAAAGATGATGATGGGTGGGATACATATCTGCCTCGTTTAACAAACACAGTGAGTCAAGGGACTAGAACACAAATTAAAATATTTCACACTTCTATAACCATAAAACACAAAGTAAGCGAAGTAGGTGAGCAGCATTCCCCTTTGCAGAAGAGCACCCTTTTTTATTCATTCAAGCAATTATTCAGTCATCCTTTCATTCACCCTACTATATTCACCCATAGCCACCATAATTTAAACTTTACTTTCTCTCATCCAGTCTTTCACCAAAATTCACAATCCATTATCTATCCATTCAGTATCCACTAACCACACTTTCTTTCAATCATCATTTCACCCATCCATCTGTATACCCAATACTCACCCATGCATCCTTTCACACACCCATGCATCCTTTCCTTAATTTCACCCATCTTCTTTTTTAATCTTCTGTTCTTTCTAGTTTCCCTCAAGCCATCATTTGTAGCATACATTATATGTGCTTTTGCTGAGTTGCAGATAGAAGAGGCCATAGGTAACCCAAATACTGCTGTAACTGTAACACATGGTGCTCACAATCATGACAATGCCCTTGTAGCTAGTGCATAATAGTAATTATGTCAATAAGCAAGCAAGGTGACTTACCACCACCCATCCCTGCCACTGCTCCCCCCCCCTTCTCACTCTGCTCCTGCAGTGGAACTTGAGCTGTGTCCACTTTTGGTTGGTGTGGCTAGCACAAAATATTATACAGTTTTTAGAAGACAGGTACACCCCCATTAATTGTTTTGATACAAAAAAGCAACCACAATACATCGTTACAGTTTATTTAGCACTGCAGTATCTTCTATCAAAAATATCACTCTGGATATTTTGTTGGTTCATAATGTTAGAAAAGCCAGGTAGTCAAGCCAACCAAAAACTTTGCATAATGGAGGGGTAGAGCTATAGCCTATGATGATGATGACTCAGAATCATTGAAGCGCAATGATTGGGTGGAATAAAAATGGTCAATGAAAGACAGAAAAAAGATACTGCAGGAATAACAGGAATTAAACAAAAATTGGAAAGGGGAGTTGGAAAAAAAGGAGACAGTATAAAAAAAGTAAACAAGGCAAAATAAAAAATAGTGGGCAGAGGTAAAAGTAAGAGAACTAATAACAATGTTAAATAATAGGACTTACTGGGATGAACAGTGCCCTCAACATTGGCACTGATTGTCGATGCCTTCCCAGCTCCTTCCAGACCCACCCCTGTGGTGCCCCTCTTCTTGCCCTTAGGTGTTGATGTAACAAATAAAGAAAATAAAAAAATAAATTAGTGATCCAGTTAATCTCTACAAAATTATTATTGAACAGGAAAACTCAGTAACTTTGTACTTCAATCAGATCCCCTATGGTACCAGTATGGTTGATTATCGTTGAGATGGTTATACTTCTAAAATCCCTATTCCAAATTTCCTTAACAAAAATTACATTTGGAACTAATGCACTCCAAAGAAAGATCTTTGATTCTATTTTCATTTCTCAACCCTGTTGATGGACCAACTCAGCCTTCCTTTATTTGCAATGCATACTAGTAGTGCACATCACTGTGAAAATGTTTGGAACTGTACGAGCTATAGAAAGAATGTCACAGAGAATGCTAACTCACTGATATCACTAATTCTCTATGGTGATAAAAGGACAAAGGAGTCTGCATTGCAATGGATTCTTAAATAATCAGCCAAAGTGAGTGCCTACGAGTACAATGATGTAGCACAGAGCACTTGCCGCGCTCTAACTGGATTGCATATTAAATAATATTCTTATTGTAAACTAAATGTAACTTACCTCTGAGTGTGAGCAGTCTGCTATTTGTTAAAAAAAGTTGGCATTGTTGAACACAAACCCAATATTATAGTTAATACTCATCGAGCCCCAGAATCTCCATACCTAGCAGGTCAAGCAGGTCCTACTTGTGGTCAATAATATTGGCCCAGCAATGCGCCAGCTGCTGGGTGGTGTGCTGGACCTGGGTGGTGTCCAAAACAAACCTGCGCACCATAGTCCAATGCAGCCGATGCTCCCATAGGGAGTAACCGCTGCCAGCATGGAGCAGAGGTGGTGTTGCATGTAGAAAACCAGTGCTGCCACCTCCTCCTAACAAAAGATGGTACTGTTTGTGGAGCTCTGCATAGTATGACTGCACATTCCACCCAAGCCTCGTGCCACCATGACTATGGAAGGCTGTCAGCTGGTGTCCCCAGAGTATGTAATACTCAATGCATTCTACCAAGTTGTGGTGGCTGACAACAGAGAGAGTCGCTACCCAGTGGCTATTTTTTTATTTGAGTGGGGAGGGTTGTTCAGTTCTGAAATTTACAATGAGTCCTGCCAAGCCTGTGGACTGTTTGCTTGGTAGTGACCTTGAGCACATTACCTAGAAGGAAGTGTTGGGGTTACCTGAGTGGATCTGTGCCACAACAAGGTCCATGGATGCCCAGGATAGGAATCAAACAGGGCTGGAGCCTGGAAAAAGGGCTCAGCCAGCTGCCAAGAGGGAGAAAGATAGAGGGCATTGGAAATCAAACCCTGAGTGCTCTCCCACTCAGGTGGATGGGGCACCTGCGGTGGCCACCTCAGAGCCCACTGAGGAGGACATTGTTACCCTCGGTGACCTGCCAGAGGGAGTGCTCAACCCATGATAGCATGAGGCAATAGGCTGAAGTCCAAGCAGCAGGTGATGCCTCTGGTAGTCATCACACTGACTGGGACCACCGCCTCCTTTCTAGTCAGCCTAAGACTCGTGTGCATGGGACAACAAGGTCCCTGGTGGTCTACTGCTAGAGCCAGCGCATTAAACTTCCTGGCAGAATATCCTAGCAAAGAAAAGGCCTTTGCAAGGCTTGTCCTCCACTTTTATTTGCCCAGATCAGGAATGCCTCAGAAGCATGCTGTAGGGCTTGTATGACCTGACAAGCCAGTGGAAAGACAGAGCAGAGGCTTAAAGCCCAGCTTAATCCCCTGCTGTCATTAGCACACACTTTGAGAGGGTAGGCCTCAACATTGTTGGGCCTATGGATCCCAGGCTGCTTCAGGCACAGGATTATCCTGTCCTGGTGCATCATGCCACTAGGTACCCAGAGGCAATCCTTCTGATGACCACAACTGCACCTGCAGAGGCGAAGGAGCTGATTGGGATTTTTACCCAAGTGGGTTTCCCCAAGGAAGTGGTGTCTAAAAGGGGCACCAACTTCATTTCTGCTTCTATGGAGTCAATGTGGAAGGGTTGTGGGTAACCTGCAGGTTTTCCACCCCTTACCATCAACAAACAAATGGGCTTGTTGAGTGATTTGAACAAGACTCCAAAGGCATGATTAGAGGCCTGTCTGAGGACTTGAGAAAAAGGTGGGAAATCCTCTTGCCAGGCCCCCGATTTGGATACAGGGATGTGGCACAGAAGGGAGTAGGCTTGGGCCTCTCTGAGCTTTTGTATGGTCCCTCCATCAGAGGACTTCTGCACTTGGTCAAGGAAGGGTGGGAACAAGCTCCAAGGAATGTTCCCCAGGGTATAGTGAGCTACATGCCACCCTTCAGGAACCCAACTGCCAAGGTGTGGAAGCAAGCTTTAGATAACTTAGAAACCAGCAAGACTGTGATGAAAGAGTGAAATTACCAAAACCCTACCAGTGTTGAACTGCAGCCTGGTAGAAAGTAAGAATTGTAGATCCTATCAAGCCCAGGAACCTCCAGGACTGTTGGACTGGGCCTTATGACGTGATTGAGAGAAAGGGGGAGGTCACCTACCTGGTGGACCTCAAGACCTCTAGGCAACCCCACCAGGTGCTGCATGCCAATTGCCTCAAATCCCACATTGAGAGGTCTGAGCTTACCCTGCTGTTTGTGACTGATAAAGAAGAGGAAGTGGAGAATGAACCTCTCCCCAACCTCTTGGAATCCAAGGAGAAAGATGAGTCTGTGGCGCAGGAATCCTACCTCCTAATATGACTACTGAACAGCAGAGAGACTTTCAACTGGTGCTGGGGCAGTACACCTCTGTTTTCCCTCATCCCTGGGACTATCCACCTGTGTACCCATGACTTGGGCACAGGAGAATTCCTCCCTGTCAGGAACAAATCTCACAGGTTGCCTGATAAGGTGAGGGTCAGCATTAAGGAAGAGTTTCCAAAATACTGGCGATGGGGGTTTTAGATCCCTCCAGTAGCCCCTAGTCCAGTCCTGTAGTTCTGGTATCAAATGCTATCCCAGGGGCCATCACACATGACCTCAGCTTCTTTGTGGATTATTGAGGGCGAAACTAAGTCACAAAGACAGGTGCTTATCCCATCCCCCGGCTAATGAACTTATTGACAGATTAGGAGCTGCCCAAAATTTAAGTCCCCTTGACCTTACATCAGGGTACTGGCAGATCACCCTGCCCTTGGTGAACCAGGTCCTTGCTGGTGTGGAGTTCTTCTCAGCTGCCTATCTGGTTGACATAGCTGTCTTCAGCAGCAGATGGAAGGGCCACCGTATTCACCTCCAGGAAGTGCTTCAGGTTCTGCAATGGGTTGCCTGACTATCAAGGCCAGTAAGTGCCAAATAGAGCAGGGATATATGGTGTTCATGGAGCAGCAGGATGGCGTAGGTAAGGTGCAGCCCCTCCAGGCCAAGATAGAAACTGGTTCTAAAGTGTGTGTGCTTCTCTCCCAAACATGTTAACAGTGGTGTATACACAATTGACATATTTACTTAATTTGTAAGTCTCCTGAAAAGTAGTATGCCATATATCCAGGGCCTATAAGTTACTGGTGGGCCTGCAGCACTGCTTGTGCCACCCACACAAGCAGCCCTTTAAACATCTCTCAAGCCTCCCACTGCAAGTCCTGTGTGTGCAGATTTACTGCCACTTTGACTTGGCATTCAAAACCTTTTACCAAGCCTTAAACTTCCCTTTTATTACACAAAGGTCATCCCCAAGTTAGGTCCTAGGTAGCCCATAGGGCAGGGTGCTGTGTAAATATGTTAGAGCATGTACCTTAATGTTTTGCATGTCCTAGTAGTAAAAAACACCCAAATTCACTTTTCACTACTGTGAGCCTACTCCTCTCATAGGTTAACATTAAGAATTACTTAATAAACTTTTAAGATGTGATTTCTGATTAGAAAGGAGTAGCTGATTCAAGTTTCATACATTTGGAACAATAAAGTTAAATCCTCCTTAATGGTAAAGTCGGATTTAACATTACTATTTTGGAAATGCCCCTTTTAAAAAGTTGTCATTTATTTGCTCTAACAGCTCCCGTGCCTGCAGCTTGTATCCTATATTTGTCAGGGGTGGGCGTCAGCTACACTTTGTGCATTCCCTCTAGACAGGCACAAGCAAAGGAAGACTGTGTGTGTCTGAGAGCTTATCTGCATTCATCTGCATTCTAATGGGTCTTAGCGGGCAGGAGGGGTGGGAAGGGATGGCATTTACACCTGAAGAGGGAGGGCCTGTCCCTACACAAAGGGCTGATTACCCCCTACTGATAGTCTAGGACCAGGCCGGAGGAAGAAATCATACTTGTCACTTTAAAGACCCTTCTTTTAAGTCACCTTCATTTCAAAGGCTCCTTCGGTTTCAGTGCTGGGTTTCCAACTCCACTAAAAATCAGACACTACTGGACATACAATCAGACTCTGTCAGAAGAACTGCTGTGCCGCATCAAGGACTGTCACTGTGCTGGACTGCTGGCCTGGAAGGACTGCTTTTCTGCTGTGCTGCTTTGTTGGACTGCTGCTCTCTGACCTTGCTGAGGAAGGACTGGACAATGCCTTGCTCACCACAGTGCATTTCAAGGGCTTGTTGGTTTGCCTCCTGTTGCTAGAGACTCACAGATATCAAAGTCTCTATCCCTGCTCCTGTGCCTGGTTAGCTGGCAGTGAACACAGACACTTGCACCAGTGAAACCAATGGATCTGCTGCCTGTTTAAAGTAACAATCAACACATCAACCCTGTTGCTGGAGTAAAATCAACACAGCACACTTGGGCCAGAGCTGCACTTTCACAACAGCCACATTGACTGATTATCCCCTGCCTGCTGTAAGCAGCAACAGATGCATCATGGTGGTCCCTACATGGACTGGGTGCATACCCCTGCCAACTATAGACCCCATTCCTAATAATCTCTGTTTTTGCACATCACAATGAATAGAAGATCTTAGGTGACATCTGAGGACTCTATTCTTCAAGCATAAATCTACTTGTACAAGCAAACTGTAACTCAAGACTATGCTGTTTGGGTAAGGCCTAAAGAAAGATAACGTAGTCATGCAGCCTCATGTAATTAAAAAGCTTAACAATTCAAAAATGCATGCAGTTAGCCATGAATATAGAGGCTTTTGGGCAGCGCTCTTGATCCAATTCCCTTTTGAAAATGCATTCACATTTACTTTCATCGACCAGAGTATGCACATGAGGCAATGGTCCTGCCCACTTCGGGTATTGGTTGGCTCTCTTGCACTGTAAGTAAAAGCATTTACCCTGGCCGCTTGCTCAAATCCACTTTAAAAGAAGTGAACACCAGTGCTTGATTTCTGTCTACTCTTTATCCCTTTTTAGTTTTTTTTTTTAGTTATCCTTCTGTGTTTTAACTATGTCTTCGTGGTACAGTAATTCAAAGCCAATAATATATTTTCTTTGCTCTAATAAGAATCATATTTTCTTTTGATGTCTACAGAAACGAGCGTTTCATTACACTTGATATACACTTTTTATTGCAGCTTCTCTGTCTACAATGTTTATGCAATAACATCTTTCTTCTTTTAATATTTGTGGCATTTATTTTTTTCATTTATCATGTAACCATTACACAAAGCTTGTCAAGGCCAGACGTATTGGCTTTGTCAATGCTTGTTTAGTTTTGTTTGGGAAGTTAAATGAGCATTTCTTTTAATGAAATAATTAATCTAACGATAACCACAGGTCAATGCATCTGTGTTTTAATTTAATTGCATATGTTCTAAAGCAACAAGTTAGATATGTAATACCTGAGAGTATTACAATGGGAACACTTGTTAGATATTTTAATACATTTCAACACCTAATAAATCTAGAGCCTTTTTTACATTTCTTGCCATCAAAAGCTATTATGTAACCACTGACATGAATTAAGGCATGTTTTCCACTTTAAATGCGGTTGTCCTGGAAACAATAACCACCAAGGATCTACATTCTGCAGTATTTAACGCGCTGGAAGAAGTATAATTCGCACTGCAGTCAAACTGCAGTCTAATTGGTATAGTGTGGAAAAGACCGACACACTGAAAAACACACTTGCACAGAACAGAATAAACAAGCATTTGCAATGCAACGGGTCTCACATTTCGCCGAGTTAGAACTATTAACTTTGTAAACTCCTAACCGGACGTTTCTTGCCACACTAAATAGAAAAAAGAAAAAAAAACGAGCGCGATCGCACTGCTAAATAAAGAGAAAAAGTAGTCCAGAAACCATACGGAAAACATGGAGCCTCATATGTTTCCAGTACTTGGTCGGTGCGCTTGAGGAGGGCTAAACACCAGAAAAGGCATGACTATGCATGCCTTTCACAAGTGAAAGTGAACGGATGTTAAAAGGCAAGCCCACGAACCAGTGTAAGGGACTGACGTGACATGGGAGTGGTTAGAAGCCAAAAAAAGAGATGACATCGGGGGACAGAGCGCTTTGCGCTCGTCCCTAAGAAGCTAAGATGAAAAATTGTAGGTCCAGCTGGACCGGATGGATAACCGACTGCTCACTGTAGACTGTGCATAAAAAATACATCCATAACCCTTGAGAAAAGCACCTTCTGGGCAAAACTGTTGACATGCCTCTCCCTGGGGTTCATAATTGGAAACCCCCTGGGAGTTTAGCACTTGACGTGGGGCATCTTGGCATTATGAGGAGGACTGACTTAACATTCCATCCTACTAGGACAACTCAAATAAGTTCCACTGATGGGGATAATATTAAGCATCATTGCAGCTTGCTCAGGCCACTTGCAGTGCTAAACCCTGTCTCTTGACCCATCTTACTCTGCACTTGAAGGACGGACCAACTGTGAAGTCAGTTAATGAGCTGTTAATGCCTGCTAATATACACGCACTCACTTAGCATACAATTAGGCACACAGTAATTAATATGCTAGGTATTGTGAATCGATAATATCTTACTTAATACTGTGAGATGTCGATAACCACATATTCAGCGCTGAGACCTATTTCCTCAAGGTGGTGCTGTTTTATAATTTTACTATGCAAGCATTGGTAAAGCAAATAGGAATGGCCTCAGTAAATGTTTAGGATAGTTACATTATTGTAAAAGTTTTACTGCAAACCTATGCCACACATAACAAGCAGTAAAAAACGAAAGCATGTTCGCAAACTTGCCCGCTACCTGCTTGCAAGAAATAAAAAATAAACGTTTTTTTCCCACTTACTAAGCATTGAAAATAATTTTAACGGTATGCTACAGGGGCTTTGAAGCAAGTAGTTCCATTTAGATCAGTTATAGGTTATGTTTAGTGCACACCATGGGAAATTAGCTTTTATTGGCACAAAGAAAATGTGCTACTGGCTTTGAATTACTAGACCCTGAAGACCTGGTTTAAACATACAAGAATGGCCAATACAAGTACACAAATGTGGCAAGAAATAGACAGGAAAAATTAACATTTGCAAATGAATTACCCAAAAGCCCTGGTGCTACAATGGACTTCTCCTTAAGTGAATGTAGTATTCTCTGGAAAGTGACCACCGTACACCATGTTGTTCTGGACAATGGCTTTTCTGTGACTGCCCAATGCATTCGTTTTTTTTTTTCATTTCATGCTTGGCGACCATTCACCCGGCAAAATGTGGAACAGTCCAGTGCATGAAGATGGCTGACCTACAGCCCCTGTATAGATCTATATAGATATATGCATTTTTTATGTCTGCATATTTTTGATAAAATGAAGCAGCCACGGCACAGCTGAGGCAGTCACAAGGCCAGACTTTAAAGAGGGGTACTTTATTTAGGGGACACCATACTTGTCTGCTGGACGTCGTGGCCTGCACACGAATCACCAAGTTGTGCAAAGCGCTATTGGCCCGAATGTGTGCGCTTTGCTGAATGTTGGCTTTGAAAGCCAGGTGTGGGCGAGAGACGGCGGCGCGCTCTGTGCCCCCGCTGGGCCTCGATGTGTTTGCCTTGGCACCGGCCCTGGCCTGGCTTCCCGTGTCGACGGCATGCAAACATTTTAGAATCAAACGCAAGCTTTAGGTGGCGAGGGTGTGGGTGCTGCTGGGAGTTCAGTGCCGCAGTTCCATCCCTCTCCCCTAAAAGAGAGGGTCTGTGGACACAGCCCTGCGTGCCGACGCGTTGATGGGGTGCTTATGTGGCGCTGCTGCGTGTGCACTGACCGTATCAGGTACCCACTAGTCTGGTAACCCTCCGCGCAGCTCACTGAGGCTCGGCTGAGGCAGGTACGCGCTGTACCCAGCAGGGCCCTTGTGGGCACAGACCGGGGACCCTTAAGTGTTTAATTTACTGCCTTCCAAACATTGGCTTCAAGTGAGACAAGCGAAATCGCGCTAGGAAAATAGAGAAAAAGTAGTCCACGAGCCGGACAGAAAACAGCGAGCCTCGCATGTTTTCTGTACTTGGTCGATGCGCTCGAGGAGGGCTAGCCACTGGAAAAGGCATGACATATGCATGCCTTCGACTAATGAAAGCAAGCAGATTTGAATAGGCAAGCCCACGAACAAATGAAAAACACTGACCTGAGGTCAACAGGGCTCCGAGCCCTTTTCTAATACCTAAAGCGTCTCGCTGCGATACACATGCGCGAGCGCATGCGACGCAGGCTCGACCCTAAAAAGGAGCTCACATGCACTTGAATTCTTCTGTGTGGAGGTTGCAGATGGCTCATGCAATCAATAGTGAGGATCCTCAGTTTTCTCCAGGTTACACTGATGCGCAAAAGAATGGCATGAAGTACTTAATACACTGCATTTATGAGGTGAAGTGACCCTGGGATAAATTTACAATCATTTATGCAGCTGCTCTGTATTTCATCGAATGGATAAAGTAGAAATGCTTCACATTCACAAAGATATGCAGCATTTCTTATCTCTCCATGCACTGGCGCACTGTGTGCTGCCTAGGGCCAATGCAGGCACCTTTCACCACAGTGCAAGGGATACAATTCTGCAGAAAAAGTCCTTAGATGTATATTCCTCTTTGTTTGTGAGCTGCAGAATGCAGCACACATGGGAGAAGGAAGTAACTAGGAGAAATAAAGATATTTCTTTTTGTTATGCCACTGTCAGCAGGTGCATGCTTTCTGCTCAAACCCACATTTACAAGTGTTTATAAATCTGGGTTTGCCTCAAGTTCAGTGAGTGGATGTATGGGAACATCTATTCTCCAATTTAATACCTACACAACGTAAAACATTGCAAGGCACAGCTATCCTCTGAATTATTAGTTTGTATTTGCTAAACCATGCAAAGTGGCTTTGCATGGCTTAGTAAATGCCAAAAAAGATTTTGCATGGGGGCTACGCCACAAATGTGATGCAACCCTGATGCAAAATCATAGTAAATCTGGGCCTGCATGTTTGATGGGCAGTGTTTTGCAGGAATAGTGCTTTCGCATTTACGCATTCTGAGAATGCTGCAACAATGCTATTAATCCCAGTAAGCCATTCAGAAGGGAACAATCCCACTTCCTACTTTGTGCTCTGTCCATGGTAAACTGATGTACAGACTAGCTGGTGCTTGTCTGAGGCTGTGTTTTGATGCTTCAACCATGTATAGGCTGAATTTCAAGCCGGAGATACTTTTCTCCATAAATATGTATAAGGAACTTCTGATCTCATGGTATAGTTATTTCCCTCTCGAAAAGCCGACTATGCCACCACGTAGTAAAAAAGCATACATTTACTGAATTTTGTTGAAAGCAGAGTAATGAGGCTCAACCAGCAGCAGCATAACTTTCACAAGCAAGAGATATTGTGCACTATAATTTGACCCTTACTGTTAATGTATGTGTTGCTTATGTATGTGAGATGGGTTAGGTTATGGCATAATGCCAGATCTACTAAGAGTGATTGGGATCTTCCCCTAATCCAAACGCAAAGAAAAAACAGTGTCAAGCGGTACATCGTTCACATGTGCTTGCGCAGGTATTTTAATAAAAATGATTAATGAGTGTTGATGTATTCTGAATAATAAGGTTATTTAGAAAATGAATTAACATGGAAAAATAATGCATGCATTTGAAAATGTGATTACGAAGAGTGTCCGTCAATGTTCACAAAGTGTACTTACTAGAGAATCAATATTGTGAAGTGTTGAATATATTTTTGACTAATATAGTAATATGTCATATTGAGGGTTATACATTATGCTTTAGCTTTATTAATTGTAGGCCTTAATTTAACAAATGTCTTTTCCTAGTTTGCTAGGCCTCATGTTAAAGCTGTATTTCTTAACATTTAATAAAATGGCTGTCCTAGAGAGTTAAACTGTGATTTTCCATTTTACCTTATGTGCTCGCAGCTGAGAACTGCTTCCCATGAGAATCGACTGCTAGAAGATGTTGTTCCTGTTAATGTAACATTTTGTGTGTAATGTGTGTGAGACTGACTTTCTCGGAGGAGAACAATGGAGATACTGACTGGAGTGGAAGCTGCAACTATATTGTTACCTGACAAGCTGGATGATGAGGACATTGCAAGACAAAGCAATCAATGACATGTAAACGGAGCAATAGTAGAAATCATAGATTTGGGATTTTAGCTTTATTGGACAATGTGTGAACATGTGATTAACTGACCAATAGGGATTTGGGAAGTAGTTTTAGTCGCTTTCATATAACAATACTACACTGAGAGAAGAGGGATCCATTGCCCATTTTCTTGCTGGCCAAAATGTCAATATTTCTTATGTGTCTTGACAAAGGCGTACTAATCTTTAATGCTTAGAGACTTTGCATTTTCTGAACTTTGATGCTGAATCCTGATGTCTTGCTGATCGACTGATGTCCTGAGGATGAAGACTGATTCTGTTTGCTGAACCACACTGATGATAGGAATAATGTAAGACTGTTGATTATTATGCATATTTGATTTTCTTTATAGGTTCCAACTGCATTGTTTTGATAGAGCCATAGTTAGATGTTTTTCCAAATTTGTGTTACTAAATTGTTTGCATGAAGCCCAACATGCTGATGCTCATCTGATGTTAGTTAAGGATCCTCACTATTAAAATCATGTTAATAGGGATTAATGCTTGATTAACTTCTCTTCTAAATTTAATGTAAGTAATTACTTTGACGCAATTGACTTTGTTACTGATTTGTACCATAGCTTTAGAATGTGTTGTAGTTCAAGCTTTGATTAGATTACGTTTTTTTCGCCGCTTTGGAAAGCCGGTATTGTTTCTGTATGTGTTTCATTTGATATTGAAATTAATCTACATGACCTTAGAATTGATAATAGAGGGAAATAAATATTTTAACTTTTACTAAAAGGTGTTGTTGTTCATGACTGAAAGGTCATGGTGCATGACAATTACTGACTCCATTGATTATTGATGTTATTGACTGTTGCTGATTATTGATATTGTGTATTGATTATTTACTGGAGCTATGGTAAGAATATCTTAATTGCGAGTCAAAAGGTTCACTGACCTATTCAAGTCCCCTTGTAAGTTTACTTATTAAGGTCAGACGGGTTAACAGATGTGGTAGCAGACTGATGGTTAGTCTTCTTCAGAGCTTATCATAGGCGTCCGGTACAGAGTAACAGGTGTTCCCAGAGATGGTAGCAGTTTGATGAATTGGTACTTTGACAGTTCATTATTATTGAGATTTGGATTTTATTTTTCACTGATGCTAATTGGAGAGAAAATGTTCCCTTAAGTCCAGAAATGACTTTCCCAGAATCCTGGATCCTGCTAATGGTTGTTTGAGGGTGTCCTCGGCGTTCTAGTGACAGTGTGAATGAAGTAGGTTGCACTTGCATAACATGCAAATCACAGCTGGATTGTGAGGATTGTGAGGGTTTTAGGGAGTTAGCGTTCTCCAAACGAAGTTGTAGAAGGAGTCTTCATACTCCGCAGAGTGAGAGTAGGGAAGTCGTCGAACTTCATATGTGTGTGGCGCTTTGTGCTCAAAACTTGTCCACATAGTTGTTGATGTACGGTCTCCGGAGTAAGTTGAAAAGTGTATGAGACACTTGGTTTTATGTCGTAATCTGTTTGGTTTAGTAGGTTGATCGGGTGTGGTCAACAAGTCAGACAGTGAGTAAAGTGAGTGTAAGGAAATTTCGACTGAGATTTGGTGAGTCCTATGTGCACCAGGATAGACCCATTGAACAGTTGAGAGTAAAATTTGCGGGTCTAATTTTGCTTGCGAATCTGGAAGAGTGAGAAAGAATGAGTAGCTATAAGTTCAGGAAGAGCCGTCAGAGATTGTGTTACCTTTCCTGTAGGAAACCAGCAGATTTGTTTTGGGTTTTTGGCTTTTGATTAATGCTCACAATTTTTCACAATTTTTGCATTAGTTCATGTGAATCAGAGTTTGGGAGGACAAGCCGCAAGCCTTGTCAGCCGCAGTATGTGTGAGTGTGACATCATTGGAGCCACGCTGGGATAGGTCAGTTAGTGAGAAGGGTCGCACATGGATTGGCAGCCATTCGTGAGAGGCAATTGGTTGAGAAAGTGGGTGAAAAGAATCTTGGGATTAAAAGTCACTTTCTGATTTGATTTTGAATAGCAAAAAAGGTAGAAAATATGAAATTTTTCAAAGCTTTGAAAAGTTTCCTAAGGGGAGATATATATATTACAATGAGGGTAGGCGAGGTTACACCGCCAGAAGGTATACCAGCTTACATTATAAAGGAAGAGAAGGGTGTTGCACCATGTCTTTGGCTAAAGCAATGGTGCAAATTGACAGAGAAGGATGGGAACTTAGGGCCATATGTACGAACACTTTTTCCCATATACACAGAATGGGTAAAAAACCTTTGCTACATCGGCCCCTTAGTGTTTCCTACAAATGGGACATTCAATTTGAGGGTTTTGGAGCATTTAAGGATGGCGCTGTATGAATCGAAACCCCTTCTGAGACAAGCAGAGTTTGAGGCATTAACGATTTGGGAGTTAGCAGCCAGACAGCTACAGCAACAGAAGTTCGAGAGGAGGATGAGAAAGGCAGAAAAGACTCTAGCGGAGGGTAGATGTGACAGTGTTCAGAGAGTTTGGAGGATGAGGATTGGGACATTTTCGGCAATTACTCAGGACAATGAAAAGGAAGGAAGGAAAGCTACTAGGAAGACTAACAAAAGTCCGTCCGAGTGTAAGGAGGCTAGAAAGTCTTCAACTTTAGAGAAGGAATCGGACGATGATGAGTTTATTACACAGTTATTGAGATATTGTCCACGACCATATACAGTACATGAGAGTGGTCCAAGTACCAGTGCAGCTCTGTTAGACCCAACACAGGTTACTGGGACAATGGGTCAGATGCAGGTTAATGCAAGCCTGACACAGTATGTGATGCGAAGTGGTCTTAATGTGCCCACCATCCCTGTAGTGCAAAATCAGATGCATCCGCCACTGGTTCAGAGAATTTATCCTGATGTACCCATTATGGAAATGACTTAGAACTTAAAGGTGCCTATGGAACAGTTTTACTCGAGACAGATATTGGTTCAGACTGAACCAACTCCAATTTTACTACCCCAAGTGCAGCCACAGGTAATGTCAAGATTTACTCCAGTAACAAGGACACAGACAGATATGTCTCTGATGATGAACCAGAATATGGGAGTTACCTTCCCACAGAGCGTAAGCGCCAGATCAGCCCCAGATGCAATATCGCTACCTATTACTGTTGGTTCAGCTGTACCCTTATTTGCACAGAAGAAGACGACTGTAGGTGAACAGGGAGCAATGTCCCAGAATATAATGAGAGGAGGACATAATGAAAATGCTCAAGAAGTCTCTCCTGTTGGACAGATTTTTGACAGATCAAGATCATTGTTAGACCTTAGTCTATTTGTAGCACTTCCAGATACTATGGCAGGGCCAAACATTAGCCAGAGCTTGAAATTATTGATACAGCAGATCCGGAAGGTAGTTGCACAGCAGGTGCCACTAGTCCAAGCAAGTAAAATATTGCTGCAAGGATTGATGGCTCAGCAATTGACTGAATGGTTAGACAAGCAGAACATCCCACAGAGTGCTCCTAAGGGAAAGGAGTATTGGAATTATACTAGACTAAGCACGGAAACGGGTGAACTCATTGAGGGAACTAGGAGGGTGAATAGGTTAGAATCCTACACAGGCAGAATTGAGATATTTGTGCCCGAAGATCACAAGAGAAGTGAGCAATGTGCATCAGAAATTAGCAGGCTTGGCAGAGAAGTATGGCATAGAAATAGAGAAAATGAAGCACTTGAAAAGGAGTTACAGATTAGACTTTGAGGCTAAAGATTTTGAACACATGTGTATGTTACCCCACTGGCAAATTTGATTCGATCCTTTGGATTTATCCCGACCTCCTATGCGGATGATACTCAGCTCATCATCCCAGTTCATAAGACCTGGGAGGAGATTGCGGATTGGTTCAACAATTGTATGCAAGCAGTCAGCAATTGGATGAAGACTAACTGACTTAAAATAAATGCTACCAAAACCGAAATTCTTTGTTTTGGGCCGAGAAAAGAGCAATGGAATCCACGTTGGTGGCCCACAGATTGCGGTACCCTTCCTGTTCCCACTACTGTCAGCAGGAATTTGGGTATTTTTTTTTTATGATCATTTATCCTTCAAAAGCCAGGTGAATCACACCTTAAAGACATGCCTATGGCTTATCAAAATGCTCAGGAAAATCTTTCCTCATCTCCAACATGAATGGAGAGTTTCTTCTATTTTAGCATTGGTTATGTCCAAAGTAGATTATTGTAATGCCCTATTCCTTAACCTGGACAAAGCTTTGATTAACAAGTTGCAACTGGTCCAGAATTCGGCTGCTAGGGCGGTTCTTAACCTCTCTCATTGGGCATCAGTTAGAGGGAGCCTTAAACAACTACACTGGCTCCCGGTGGCTCAGCACATCATTTTTAAATCGCTCTGTCTGACTCACAAAGCAGCTCATGGGATTAGTCCTCGCTACCTTAACACCAGGCTCTGCTGGCATGTTCCTAAGAGAAATCCTAGGTCTTCTAAAGCCTATAGAATTCAGGTCCCTCACACCTACAGAGCCAAATGGGGTGATAAAGCGTTTACTGTGGCTGCAGCAAAATGTTGGAATTCGCTTCCTTTGAATATCAGGCAAGAGCCCTGCTACCTAAGGTTCAGGAAACTGGTCAAAACATGGATCTTTCCCCGATAGCCTCTGTTTCTTTCTGGGTTTTTTCCTCCTGGACATTCTTCTTTCCTTCTATCATCTGTTTCTTTGGGTGGCTCCTTGGCGTTGTTTCTCTTTCTCACCTTCTATACTAGTGCTTCGATGCTCTTCGTGAGCCGGAATGTGCTTTATGAATCCGACATACATACATACATACATACACATGAGATCTGCCAGAATGAAGGTACACCTTAAGGAATTGCTTCAAAGTCCTCAGACCTGGGGAGCACTAGACAAATGGGAAGGCAGGTGGGTAAAGAAAAGAGATAAGAGAAGATGGGATTCTTTGGAACTGACTGCAAATGTGCCTCAGGAGAAAGATCCAGTGAATATTTTACAGATGAGAGAGGTTCCAGAGGGAAATTTTGTTCATGTCCTGTGGAGCAGAAGTGACATTCTGTCATTTACAAATGATTCTTCAAAATTGAGAGAGAGGCCAGCAGAGTGGTATCAGCAGACAGATTGGTTTGTGAAACTTGCAAAGTGTCTGTGTGAGGACTTGAACACATTACTAGAGATAGTGGTTCCAGTTGGTCTATGGATCGAGTATAAGAGGGGTGCGGATTGGCCCACAAGCGAACCAGAGAGAGACAAAAATACAGGTGCACCATCTCCTGAGGTAAGGAGATATTACTATAAGGTGATTGAGTTTTTGAAAATGAGAATTTTGCCCAAGAATATTGATAGGCAGAAGATTGACAAGACAGCTCAGAAAGCAAAGGAGTCAATACATGCATATTATGAGCGATTGTTGCAGGCATTCAAACATTACAGTGGTGCTGAGACAATTGAGGCGAAATACATGCTCTGATTTGTGTTCAGATTTGTGGAAAGGGTTGAGACCTGAAATTAGCCAGATGCTTATGAGTCATTTGATTTGTTGGCAAGCAAAGCCTATTGATGAGGTGTTGCAGTATGCAAAATACTGTAGTGATGTAATTGAGTTGAAGCAGAAAAAGTTGAAAGAGAAGGCAATGTTGATGCAGATTAAAGCAGCTCAAACAGGAGTGCAAGGGAATTTTTCACAGCAGTTACCGCAGAAGCAGCAGGGGGCATGATATTTCAGCCTCAGATGAGAGGTAGAGGTCATGGAGGAAATATGAATTGTGGTCCAGACTTGAGTACTGTAGTGGTGTAGAATGATGTGCAGGGAATGTAGAAGTTATTGCCATGTCACATTTGCGGAGCCATTGGACATTGGAAACAGGAGTGTCAGATGATGGTGCAGGAATTCATCGCTCAGCAGAGTGATGACATTAATTAATTCCAGAATGTGATGAAACCCAGAGTGAGAGGTCCTAATCCAAATTTTCAGAATATTGTGAATCAAGTGGAAAATGTTTAGCCCATGCAGCAGGTGCAAACACCATGTGCACAAACGTCACAGTTGCATCCAATGCAACAGCAGATTCCCAATGTACCTAGACAGCAAATTCAAATGCCTCAAGCCCTGATGGAACACCAACAGATGATGCTCAATGGGTCACAGGACAGAGGCATAACCAAAGTAGTAACACAGTGCACCAATTCCTGTTACACAGTGAGAATGGAATAAATGATGAGTGGACGAGTGACAGTTCAGATGAGGAGCCGTGTGTGCTTGCAACTTTCTTTGAAGTAGATCAAAGAGGTCCTTGTGTGAAGGGAAAGGTTATGGGTCACAGAGTTTCATTCTTGATTGACACTGGAGCTACACGCTCTACAGTGAGAAGCACCAAGGTTCCAAATTTGCCCCTTTCAGGTAGAACAGTTCAGGTTGTGGGGGTAGGAAACCAGTATTTGATAAACCCAATTACAGATCCAGTTCAAGTTGAGATTGGCAATGTTCAGGGATTGCATGAATGTGTAGTCTGCGATTCAAGTCCAGTATCCCTATTGGGAAGAGACTTGCTTGTAAAACGAGGTGTTCGATAACATGTTCAAATGAAGGATTTGAGATCCAGACAAATAGTGATGATGAAGATGACACAGCCCCAAACACAGAATGTGAAATTACAAATGAGTAGTACGCATAGCCAGGGATTTGGAATAGTCCATGATTTTGGCTAGTTGGGGTCACAGAGAGGTTTTATGACCTCTTCTGGTTCGCCAGTGAGAAATAGTGAAAGAATTAAAAAATTGTTACATGCTATTCAAATGCGTGAAAAGGTTGCAGTGGTGAAATGCAGTGCACATCTGAAGTCGCAGTACTTTATGTCATTGGGAAATGGATATGCGGATCAAGTTGCAAGGTTTTGCACATTGAACTGTATATCATTCAAAGACAAGTGAGACCTGTTACCCGAATAAGATGAAATTTGTACAAGCTATGCATTGAAAATAATTGACACTTTGGAAGAATTGAAAACGTTGCAGAATAATGTTGACAGAGCAAAAACGTTCATGCAGCAAAATGTAATGTGTGCAAAGGCAATATGAATTGTGGGTTTTCGAAGAGGGTCAGTTGGTTTTGCCAAATAGCCTGTTGTCTCAAGTGGCGTGGTACTATCACACATGCACAGTAGGCCCTCCTCAGCCCAGCAACATAGTTGCTGGGCTGGAGAGAGCCTGCAGAGGACCCCAGTCTGCCTGGGAGTGCCCTGGATGGGTGCTCCCAGCCAATCCTTACACAGCTTTGAGCAGCATCAAGATTGGCTGCAGAGCAGGCTGGGAGCCTTTGCCTGCAGCGAGGAGACAGAGGAGTGGGGCGGCATGCGGTGCTAAGGTAAGTGTTTTTTTAATTAGTTTTAATATTATTTTAATTCCCATCATGCCACACCCCACGCACTGCCCCAGCTCTTCTGCTAGCTGCGAGCTGCTCCTGCACTTCACTAGCCCTTTAAACATGTCTCAGGCCTGCCATTGTAGCCTTTGTTTGCAGTTTAAACTGCCATTTCAATCTAGCAAAATAAACCTTTTGCCAGGCCTCAACCATCCTTTTTAATACAGATAAGTCCCTCTTTTGATAGGCCCTAAGCATCCCAGAGGGCAGGATGCAGTGTATTTAAAACGTCGGACATGTACTTGTAACTTTTACATGTTCTGGTAATGAAAACCTCCTAATGTTTTTTTTTTACTTTGGCTAAGCCTACCTTTTCCATTGGATAACTTTAGGCTACATTATTAGATTTAATTTAAAGTGATAACATTCAGTTAGGAGCAAGTGGAAATATTGAGTTTGGTGTCTGAAGAATTGCAATTTAAAATCTTTAATGGTAAAATCAGATTTGAAGTCAAATTTCTGAAAATGCCACTGAGAGAAAGTTGTCTTTTTCTTGCCCTATTGGGTGCCTGTAGCCTGTATCCTTGGTCACATGACTAGGCGTAGCTGGCAGTTGGTGTTTCTGTATTGCTTCCAGACAGTGAGACAAAGGGGATTAGTTGTTGGCAGGACTGACCATCTCTTACTTGATAGGGGGTGGACGTGGACCTAACACCTCATGCACTTACACATCACAAAGAAACTCTCCTGAATTTCACGATTCATTAATTTCTTGCTATATTGGTGAAGCCCCGCAATGCCTATATATTTAAATTAACTTGCTGCAAAAATCTGATCCTGTATGCATTTCCTCCCTGCTGTGCTTGTTTTCTTATTCTTTCTCCTATGTTTTCGTAAAATTACACATTGATGTTGTTGTGCTGCACTTCATTACCTGCCTCTGCATGTCTTCAGGGAAGGCTTGGTGCTGGTCCCGGATCAGTGTTTCATTTTAACTTTTGCTACACACATTTGATCACTGCCTGCCCAGGGAGTCAGCGGAAAAACAGAAATAAACTTCAAATGTATGTTCCCAGGTAAAGAGACATGGCCTCTCTCCCTCCTGCATATTGTGGGAACTACTTAAAAGAGAAAGTATGGATGCCCTCCATGAACTTTTAATTATTTATTTTCCTTATCTTCACAATCAGCAACATACGAGAATATACTCCACTGATAGAAGTTAAGCTGTGCATATATTTTCCGACACACACATCATTTCCAGGTCAAATGACTCAGTCAAAATCCTCATTACCTTACGAAATAAAGGAGCATGGAATTGTTTTGCTCAGCACGGTTCAATGTCTGTTATATGCAAAAAGGGGGGAAAACTGTTGAAAGAACAGGTCAGCAGGGTTGGTAGAGGGCTTCATTTACAAAATGGGGTTCATTATAAACCAACTATGGTTCTGTGTTGAAAAGTGCTACATGGGCATGTTTGTAACAGTACAAAAAGAAACCTGTACCGATTTGAAAATGATCGTGTTGGTTTGATGTATCAAAGTACTTCTCAAGGCCTATGCATGGTAGATACACTGTAGAACAACAGATGTAGCAATACATGCAAATAACACTCCTCTGAAATCCTCACAGTGGCTCAATGATTTATTTAAACAAATAAGTGTGGGAGTCAAGGACTTTTTTTACATGAGTGTACCTGTGCTGTCAAATGCTTGGAGTTTTGAATACTAAGGCAGCCTGATGCTGATTAACCATCACTCCTCTTTTCTTCTATCACCCACAAGTTCTTTCTGTCAATCTTGCAGGTTGTTTTTTATCCATAGTTTCAACATTTGTCATTGTAATCTTACCATTCTGTTCCTTCTTTCCTCTACTTTGCCTTTCCATTTCTTGCTCCCAGTGAAAGTCAAACAAGTCCAGCCCTCAGAAACATGTGCTGCAACACTTTCAAACACTGGTAGAATGTAAGATGAAACTGTCACAAAGTAAATAAACAACTTGGATTTATTTAATGAGAGAACTGGGATTACTTTGGCCTGACCCCTCTCTCACTTCACCTAGACACAGTTTAAGCAAAGTAGGAGACCAATTGTTAGCTAATAATCTTGAGAATGAGATGCAATCTAGCATGTAGTATGTTTGGCTTGATGTCACCTGCCACACAGAATTTGATATATCCAATGTTTTGAGGCCTTCTGGATGAGATACATAAAGGGAGTACAGTGTAGCACATGTATGAGAGATATGGTAGAATAGAGAGCAGGAAGGGAGTTGGATGAGTAGGTGAGGGGTAAGGATAAATTCATTGTTGAAATACTTGTAACAGAGAAGGGTGGCACCATGAAAGGGAACAGAGATGTACAAAAGTGTTACAGTGCCATACACATAAAAAGGAAAGTGAAGAAAAATAAAGCTCTAACCCCTAGATGGCTATTAAAAATCTACAATCATTTGGGTGCTGTGTGCCTCTTCAATTCACAGATCTTTGTGCTTCTGCACTAATGATAGTTATGACTGTATTTACAGCTCTGTGCCACACAATAGTTAGGAGATGTACCAGTTGTTGTTTCAAATGAAAAATGCTTTCATAACATAAACACATTAAACATTCACTTCAACAGACGTTTCTTGCTAAATATGCTATACTTCAAATTCAATGCCTCATGAATACCCTAATAGAATATTTGCGCTGTAACTGTTTTGTAGGCTTTCTCATTGGAGGAAGAGGCAGAGGGAACTGAATAAAAGACTTGGCGACATAAATTGAGGGAAGTTTGTGGAACGGTCATGCAGACTGATCTGTAAAAGGTCTTGGGTCTGGTCAGTGACTAACTCATAATTCAAATGTGTCAGCTTCTTCAAGAGGGAACGGCAAAGGTGACAATGAGAATATTTGCTATGATCCTATACCTCAAACCTCACCGCTTTTGCACTGGCCGCTTCAGTACACATTGGCTTTCAAGTCTGCTTTCCTGCTACATTTCTGAATTAAAGTACTAGGTTAGAGGTATTAAGTGAATCAAGTGGCTAGTTAGTGTTTTTTGGGGGAGAGGGCAACCAGATATGGGATAACAAAGTGCCCCACAAATGCCACAAAAACCACAATTGAATGTGTATGCATTTCCACTTTTGATGCCATAAAAATGACCAGTCCATGGTGCAATAACCTTGGGGTTATGCACAAAGCTTCTGCCTCAGCACACTTACAAAGAGTTTCATGCTAGTCTTTTGTGCCCCCCAGGTTCAAATCCACAGGGACATAGCAGTCTTCCTGGACATTGATGCATCTCAAAGTAGCCTACCATTTGCTCTGGCCAAGCACGACGCAGCTCATTGCCAATACAGCTCATCCACTTTCTCAGCACAAGTCTTCCGTAGCACCTTCGGTTTCTTTGACGCAGCCTTACATCGGCACAGGCCCACCGTGATGCATCTCGTCCCCTCTGCTGATGCATCTGTTTTGCTTTCACTAATGATCGAGCTGACAAAAATCTCTGGAAAGCACTTCTTAGTTTAAAGAAGACATTGATTATTACTTCACCACAAGGTTCCTGAGAGAGGAGATTAGTAGGTTGGAGGCACACATTAAAAAATAGTCAGAGCAATGAAAGGAAAATATATCAAAGTGATTCTCAACTGCAATGTACACAGCAAATATATGTGATTATATTACAGCATAACTGCCAAGCAAAGAATAAAGTCAAAATTCATCACTGTAGGGCCTATCACTGCTCTTCATCTTTCTCATGCCAGCAAGTTGATGACCCCTGTTCAACTACGAGAAAGAGTTTTTACCACCCTCACAGGAGGTCAGGCAGTTGACGTCTACTCCTGTCTGAAGTCTCAGAAAATTCCCCCTCGCTGCTGCCCAGGGACACCTTTTATAATATTCAAAACATGCTGGCTCCTGTAGGTCAGAGGTGGAAGAAACAACATTGAAAGTTGGCCCAGTTTTCAAGGCCATCTCTCCCAAGGCTGAGTCTTTCCGTGCACTAAAGAATAACACAAAATATGCCCTTCCTTATCATGCTTTCGTGTTCGGGAAGAGAAAATACGAAAAACACAAGCTTAATTTACCATGTGGAAAAACACAGCTCATCTGCAATGTCTCAACTGCAATGTCTAACGCCACAATAAAGCCAATAGGCAGCTAAACTGAATACAAAATGTAATGTCCAATGCCACGATAAAGCCAATAGGCAGCTAAACTGAATACAAAATGTAATGTCTAACGCCACATTAAAGCCAATAGGCAGCTAAACTGAATATAAAATGTAATGTGCTACTGGTGAACATTGAACAACTAATATGCACAGTGGTGAAACACAAAGTCAGTGGTCAAACATATTTAATTTCATTACAGCATCACAGCGCAAATCTCAGCAAGCCCCTCCCGCTTTATCGATGACAACACAGGACCTCATACCATAGCCCCTTGTTGACAGTAATCAACCCTATCGCTGCACAGTTCATCTCAATGGTAGACCTCGCATCACCATTCCTCATTGACTGCTCCTCAACACCGGCCAATGCATCGCTACGCAAGGGCTTTGCATCTCAATAACCAGGCCACCAAGTGTATCCGGCCTGTTCTGCATCTCAGTTGGCCTGAACTTGTGACATGGACCCATTTTTCAGGAACCACATAACCACATTTGACACTTTTTGGTTCTTAGCTCTTAATTTTTTACAATAACTTTAAAATTGCATATCTTTGGTCCTAATACAGGGATTTTTCTTGGTTTGGTTTCAAATCATTTATTAATTTCTTCTCTTTTTTTATACTTTGCTGTGGGATTATACTTGTGCTGTGTTTTCACTTTATTGCTGTTTGTGTGTTGCATACATACTTTACACATTGCCTCTAAGTTAAGCCAGACTGCTTCTGTGTCAAGTTACCAGAGAGTTAAGTGCAGGTTAATTTGGGGTTTGCTTGTGTTTCACCCTGAGAAGAACTGTGGTTGCTGCTTGAGAAGAGTTTCATCCCTTTCAACCAGTAACCCAAATTCCTAAAAGGATTGGTTACTTTTACCATGTTTTCTGGGTTAGAGTACATACACTAGAAATGCAAAATGCGAATATCAGACCACACAAGGACACTTAGTGAATATTTATTTTGGCATGTCACAGTGGGAGCTGCACAAGGAAATCGCAAGACTCTACAGACTTTGAATCAGGCCCTGACTCCATTCTCCTCACTTTAGTGTCTGGGTCTTCACCCACCAACCACCCACAGGAATGCAGACAGTATAGAGGAAGCTAGCAGCTCTCTCTCTTGTTCCATGATAAATCAGATGCATTTAAAATGGATGCTCCTGGCCAAAATACTCAGACTCGCACTACACATAAACTGCATATGCACAGGCTTCACAAGGAATGCCAGAGCAAGCTTCTAGGTTACACATAGAAGCACATTTACTCAAGAATGGCACGTAAACCATGTTCTGACTGATAGGGAAAATGGTCTGGCCACACTACAAAGTTGTAAAAAGAATTGTGTGCTGAAACCACTGCTTTGCTTGATGCACGGAAAGTAGTCTATGACCTAATATTAAGACAAACTTGTTGTGCCTCTAAAGATCACAGGAAAGGTCCTAGGACTCTCTTCAACAGGAGCAGCCCCAGGTCTCAGAACACACAGTAAATTTGTGTGACACCAGGGTCAAAGTAAAAGCCATGATGTCAGTTTTACATGCAATTGGTCAGGCAGGTCAAGGGTAGACACCCATGTGACCTTGCGTGGCACATTCCTATCCCAATAGTGTTCCTTTTCAAACACTAAGGAGGAGGTAACGGGATGGAATTTAACATTGTATAAATTGCAATGACTTGTTAGAAAATGACTTGCTGCTGTAGACAATGTCATGGAAATACCACATATAGGCATTTGGAGAACAGATGCCTTAACCGTAGACAAGTGGGCCCATTGGGCTACTGCTAAAATTCTTATGATTTTTTGAAGGGGTATTTATGAGGGTGAGCACAGAAGAAATGGCCTAAGGGAGGTTTTGCTGATAGCGTCTTTCAAAACACTGCTTGTAGCAAACACTGCTTGTCCAACACTGCTTGTAGAGAAGGGATGAAACGGAAGTGTTAAGCAGTTGTACAAAGCAATGTTTGCCTTGCTTGTTTAAAAGGAGACTCACTCACTCTATCAGAGGCACGAAAAGATTAATATTTAGAAAAGTGCCTATTTACACATGAGATTTATTCGGATGCTATATTATTAAAGGAAGTAGCTAATACGGCTGCTAATGCTCTGGAGCTAATAAATTAACCAAACCCCACCTAAATGTTGTTTGCTCTTTAAATACATGTTAAAAATACATATCATACTGTCATATCAAGTACATTTTGCATATTACATAATCTACAAAATACATCTCTGTTGGACTTGGCCCTTTTTGCAGGGTCATCCCCAAACTTTTTGCCTCTTTCCTCCTATTTTTTCTGACCAGGTATTGTTGGTTTTAGGACTCTGGGCACTTTAGCACTGCTAACTAGCGCGAAAGTGCATATGCTCTCTGTCTAAATTGTATTGGTGATTGGTTTATCCATGATTGACATATCTGATTTGACCCTAGTAAAGTGCACTACAGGTGCGCAGGGCCTGTAAATCAAATGCTACTAGTGAGCCTGCAGCACTGATTGTGCCACTCACATGAGTAGCTTTGTATATGTCTCAGACCTGCCACTGCAGTGTCTGTGTGTGCACCTTTGAACTGCCAATTCAACCTGACAAGTGTACCCAGTTGCTTAGCCCAAAACCTCCCTTTTTGAACATGTAAGGCACCCCTAAGGAAGGCCTTAGGTAGGCCCATGGGCAGGGTGAACTGTATGTTAAAGGTAGGACATGTACTAATGTGTTTTACATGTCCTGACAGTGAAATACTGCCAAATTCAGTTTCCATTGTTGTAAGGCCTATCCCACGCATAGGTTAACATGGGGGCTGCCTTTAAATATCTTTTAGGTACAGTTTCCCATTGGGAGCAGATGGACATTTGGAGTTTGGGGTCCTTAAACTGACAATTTAAAAAATCATCTTTTGGTAAAGTTGGTTTTTAGATTGTCAGTTTGAAAATGACACTTATAGAAAGTGGGCATTTTCTTGCTTCTGAGCCTCTGCCTGTTTGTGGAATCCACATTTAAGTCAGACTAGCAGATGGGCTATTTGTGAATTCTCTCTAGACAGTGACACAAAGGGAGCTGGGGTGTAGCCGGCATATCCTGATGAGTCTCCTGGGCTAGGGTGAGGAGGGAAGAGCTGACACTTACATTTGAAAGGGCTGGGCTTGTCCTCACACAATGCGGTCTCTAACCCCCTGCCCTGTGTCTGGGGCCAGACCTGGGCATGGCAGGATCTTGTGAACAACAAAGACTTTCCTTTGAGGTTTGCCTACTTCAAAAGCAGAAAGGGGTATAAGTAGTGGACCCAAAACCCCAGATTTTTTGATGCATTCTGGAACCAAGAGAAATCTCAGCCAAGGAGAAAAGCTAAAGGTGCTGGAAGGATAGTACTGCCTCTTTGCCTGTGAGTGTGCTTTGTTGGATTGGCCTGTAGTTGCTGCTTCTGCCTGAGAGAAGACAAAGACTGGGCTTTGCTGTGTTTTCCTGCTTATGAAGTGTCTCCAACGGCTTGGACTGAGCTTGCCCCCTAAAGTCCCAGGACCATCAAAGATTTCATCTGCCAGCACCTGGACTCTCTTGCTGAGACTCCTACCCTGCCACATGGTACCCAATCCAGTCCCTGGACCCTTGAAAGGAGAAGCTGGTGGAACCAAGAATTAAATTCATGCACAGGGGCCATGCAGGAGAAAAACCTGCTTTGAAGCTGAAAAATTGAAGTACCACCTGCATCGCAGCTGGGGAATCGACCCTACACCTGTGTGCGGCTGTCAAAATCAACACATCACCAGTGCAGCGCAGCTCTTCATCACTGTGTACCAGCACTTTGCACGCACCGGCTCAGGGGGCATCAAAATCATCATGAATGTGCCCAAACCCAAGGTTGCCCATCCAGAAATCAATGCATTGCTTTTTCTGCAGGAGAAAAAAATTATGCATCGCCTACCAGAAATCAATGCATTGCTTTTTCTGCAGGAGAAAAAATTATGCATCGCCTACCTGACCGGAGAAGAAACGAAGCATGGCCTCACTTGCGAGTAAGGAATCGATGCATCACTGACTTTTCCAATGCATGCTTTCCTGTGTGTCTTTATTTTTAACACAAACCATGTCTTTTGTGTTAAAACTATGCATCCATTGATTTCTAAGGATTAAGACTCTTTTTAATTTACTCATAACTTTGCTTGTGTATGCTGGATTTTTGTCATTTTGGTCTTGTTTGAATTGGATAAATATTGGCAATGTTTCTAAACTGGTGTTGTGGCCATTTTGTAGTGTTTTCACTGAGTTATTTTGTGTGTTGGTACAAATACTTTACACATTGCATCTGAGATAAGCCTGACTGCTCATGCCAAGCACTTATCTTAAGTGTTTATCTCCCTTACCCTGACTAGAGTGAGGGGTCCTGCTTGGATAGAGTGCATACTGACTGCCAACCAGAAACCCCTTTTCTAACACTCTCTGGATTCAGAATTTCGTTTGACAAACTCCCAGGGAAGATGTTTACTACTCCAACATACATTTTGTAGCCTGTTTGCTTAACAATGACATTGTGAAGCACACAGAAACTTTTACTCCACAACCCAAAATTAGTACTCCATCCTGAAGTCTTGGGAAATTTCAGAGGCTTTTCGTAAAGGTAGTTTTGTCTGCTGGCGTTGTACAGTGAAGGCTCTACAAATAAGAAGCCTTCCACTTGGAGGCACAGACAATTGTAATTGATGCATACAACCACAACATATTTTCATTGCAGGTGAGTTTGGACAATAGACAGTGCTTAATTTGTCAACTAAAAGGTGCTGGTGCCCAAAGCCTTCCTCTTAAACACGCGGCTGCTGCATTTATATGTGCGAGCACAGGATACTGAGGCAGCGTCATCCTGAAGCCATCTCGGGTCTCTTTAATCCATTAAGAGCCACTCCCTGCCCCTTTAGCTCACTCTTGGAGCTTTCTGCTTTCTCCCACTGGGGCGCTTTTACGTTTTTCTCATCCTCCGTCTTTCCCATTTGTGTCTTTTGCTGGAAGTAAATACTTGAGGCAAAATAATAAGCCCCGGCCCTGAAGAATAAGTGCTGGTGCTCAGCACCGGAAACAACAAGCACAACTTAAGCACTGACAATAGAACATTCTCGCTCATCTTATAATCAGTGGTAAGTCCTACCTCGTGTCATGAAGTGATTGCTAAACAGTGAGAAAATATATATCAGAACTGCAGTATTTTTTGAAATATTGGTGGTTCCTATAACAGAGTTAATTTAGGTTAGAACTGTTCTGCACGTTGATGTAACCTTAGCCTTGTGAAGTTGAAAAAGGTTATTAACATCATTCTCAGCTCTGGAAACATGATATTATGCCAAAGTGACCTAAGTGTCCCTAACATGACACTAGTGCAGGCCAGCTAATGAATGGGTCATTTAGATAAACTATTTCTTTATTGAAAAGTTGTTTGTTGTGCTCCACCATTTCGTGGAGTGAAATTCTGAGCCAGATTAACCCCTTCGCTGCCAGGCCTTTTCCCCCTCCTGTGCCAGGACTTTTTTTGCCTATTTGGGGCAGTTCGCGCTTAGGCCCTCATAACTTTTTGTCCACATAAGCTAACCAAGCCAAATTTGCGTCCTTTATTTCCAACATCCTAGGGATTCTAGAGGTACCCAGACTTTGTGGGTTCCCCTGAAGGAGGCCAAGAAATTGGCCAAAATACAGGGAAAAGTTCGTTTTTTTCAAAAAAATTGGAAACAGTTGCTGCAGAAGAAGGCTTGTGGTTTTCCCCCTGAAAATGGCATCAACAAAGGGTTTGCGGTGCTAAACTCAGCAGCTTCCCAGCTTTCAGGAACATGCAGACTTGAATCAGAAAACCCAATTTTTCAACACAATTGTGGCATTTTACTGGGACATACCCCATTTTTGCAATTTTTTGTGCTTTCAGCCTCCTTCCAGTCAGTGACAGAAATGAGCATGAAACCAATACTGGATCCCAGAAACCTAAACATTTCTGAAAAGTAGACAAAATTCTGAATTCAGCAAGGGGTCATTTGTGTAGATCCTACAAGGGTTTCCTACAGACAATAACAACTGAAAAAGAAAAATATTGAAATTGAGGTGAAAAAAACATAAATGTTTCTCTACGTTTTACTCTGTAACTTTTCCCTGCAATGTCAGATTATCAAAATCAATATACCGTTACGTCTGATGGACTCCTCTGGTTGCGGGGATATATAGGGCTTGTAGGTTCATCAAGAACCCAAGGAACCCAGAGCCAATAAATGAGCTGCACCCTGCAGTGCGTTTTCATTCTATAACGGGTATACAGCAATTCATTTGCTGAAATATAAAGAGTAAAAAATTGCTATCAAGAAAACCTTTGTATTTCCAAAAAGGGCACAAGATAAGGTGTTGAGGAGCAGTGGTTATTTGCACATCTCTGAATTCCGGGGTGACCATACTAGCATGTGAATTACAGGGCATTTCTCAAATAGAAGTCTTTTTTACACACTCTCCTATATTTGGAAGGAAAAAATGGAGAGAAAGACAAGGGGCAATAACACTTGTTTTGCTAATCTATGTTCCCCCAAGTCTCCCGATAAAAATGATACCTCACTTGTGTGGGTAGGCCTAGCGCCCGCGACAGGAAACGCCCCAAAGCGCAACGTGGACACATCCAATTTTTTGAAAGAAAACAGAGGTGTTTTTTGTGAAGTGCCTACCTGTAGATTTTGGCCTCTAGCTCAGCCGGCACCTAGGGAAACCTACCAAACCTGTGCATTTCTGAAAACTAGAGACCTAGGGGAATCCAAGGAGGGGTGACTTGCAGGGCTCGGACCAGGTTCTGTAACCCAGAATCCTTTGCAAACCTTAAAATTTGGCTAAAAAAACACATGTTCCTCACATTTCTGTGGCAGAAAGTTCTGGAATCTGAGAGGAGCCACAAATTTCCTTCCACCCAGCGTTCCCCCAAGTCTCCCGATAAAAATGATACCTCACTTGTGTGGGTAGGCCTAGCGCCCGCAACAGGAAACGCCGCAAAGCGCAACGTGGACACATCCAAATTTTTGGAAGAAAACAGAGGTGTTTTTTGCGAAGTACCTACCTGTAGATTTTGGCCTCTAGCTCAGCCGGTACCTAGGGAAACCTAACAAACCTGTGCATTTCTGAAAAATAGAGACCTAGGGGAATCCAAGATGGGGTGACTTGCGGGGCTCGGACCAGGTTCTTTTACCCGGAACCCTTTGCAAACCTCAAAATTTGGCTAAAAAAACACATGTTCCTCACATTTTTGTGGCAGAAAGTTCTGGAATCTGAGAGGAGCCACAAATTTCCTTCCACCCAGCGTTCCCCCAAGTCTCCCGATAAAAATGATACCTCACTTGTGTGGGTAGGCCTAGCGCCCGCGACAGGAAACGCCCCAAAGCACAACGTGGACACATCCAAATTTTTTGAAGAAAACAGAGGTGTTTTTTGCGAAGTGCCTACCTGTAGATTGTGGCCCCTAGCTCAGCCGGCACCTAGGGAAACCTACCAAACCTGTGCATTTCTGAAAACTAGAGACCTAGGGGAATCCAAGGAGGGGTGACTTGCGGGGCTCGGACCAGGTTCTGTTACCCAGAATCCTTTGCAAACCTTAAAATTTGGCTAAAAAAACACATGTTCCTCACATTTCTGTGGCAGAAAGTTCTGGAAACTGAGAGGAGCCACAAATTTCCTTCTACCCAGCGTTCCCCCGAGTCTCCCGATAAAAATGATACCTCACTTGTGTGGGTAGGCCTAGCGCACGCGACAGGAAATGCCCCAAAGCGCAACGTGGACACATCCACATTTTTTGAAGAAAACAGAGGTGTTTTTTGCGAAGTGCCTACCTGTAGATTGTGGCCTCTAGCTCAGCCGGCACCTAGGGAAACCTACCAAACCTGTGCATTTCTGAAAACTAGAGACCTAGGGGAATCCAAGATGGGGTGACTTGCGGGGCTCGGACCAGGTTCTGTTACCCAGAATCCTTTGCAAACCTCACAATTTGGCTAAAAAAACACATGTTCCTCACATTTCTGTGGCAGAAAGTTCTGGAATCTGAGAGGAGCCACAAATTTCCTTCCACCCAGCGTTCCCCCAAGTCTCCCGATAAAAATGATACCTCACTTGTGTGGGTAGGCCTAGCGCCCGCAACAGGAAACGCCCCAAAGCGCAACGTGGACATATCCACATTTTTGGAAGAAAACAGAGGTGTTTTTTACGAAGTACCTGTAGATTTTGGCCTCTAGCTCAGCCGGTACCTAGGGAAACCTAACAAACCTGTGCATTTCTGAAAAATAGAGACCTAGGGGAATCCAAGATGGGGTGACTTGCGGGGCTCGGACCAGGTTCTTTTACCCGGAACCCTTTGCAAACCTCAAAATTTGGCTAAAAAAACACATGTTCCTCACATTTCTGTGGCAGAAAGTTCTGGAATCTGAGAGGAGCCACAAATTTCCTTCCACCCAGCGTTCCCCCAAGTCTCCCGATAAAAATGATACCTCACTTGTGTGGGTAGGCCTAGCGCCCGCGACAGGAAACGCCCCAAAGCGCAACGTGGACACATCCAAATTTTTTGAAGAAAACAGAGGTGTTTTTTGCGAAGTGCCTACCTGTAGATTTTGGCCTCTAGCTCAGCCGGCACCTAGGGAAACCTACCAAACCTGTGCATTTCTGAAAACTAGAGACCTAGGGGAATCCAAGATGGGGTGACTTGCGGGGCTCGGACCAGGTTCTGTTACTCAGAATCCTTTGCAAACCTCAAAATTTGGCTAAAAAAACACATGTTCCTCACATTTTTGTGGCAGAAAGTTCTGGAAACTGAGAGGAGCCACAAATTTCCTTCCACCCAGCGTTCCCCCAAGTCTCCCGATAAAAATGATACCTCACTTGTGTGGGTAGGCCTAGCGCCCGCGACAGGAAACGCCCCAAAGCGCAACGTGGACACATCCAAATTTTTTGAAGAAAACAGAGGTGTTTTTTGCGAAGTGCCTACCTGTAGATTGTGGCCCCTAGCTCAGCCGGCACCTAGGGAAACCTACCAAACCTGTGCATTTCTGAAAACTAGAGACCTAGGGGAATCCAAGGAGGGGTGACTTGCGGGGCTCGGACCAGGTTCTGTTACCCAGAATCCTTTGCAAACCTTAAAATTTGGCTAAAAAAACACATGTTCCTCACATTTCTGTGGCAGAAAGTTCTGGAAACTGAGAGGAGCCACAAATTTCCTTCCACCCAGCGTTCCCCCGAGTCTCCCAATAAAAATGATACCTCACTTGTGTGGGTAGGCCTAGCGCCCGCGACAGGAAATGCCCCAAAGCGCAACGTGGACACATCCAAATTTTTTGAAGAAAACAGAGGTGTTTTTTGCAAAGTGCCTACCTGTAGATTGTGGCCTCTAGCTCAGCCGGCACCTAGGGAAACCTACCAAACCTGTGCATTTCTGAAAACTAGAGACCTAGGGGAATCCAAGATGGGGTGACTTGCGGGGCTCGGACCAGGTTCTGTTACCCAGAATCCTTTGCAAACCTAACAATTTGGCTAAAAAAACACATGTTCCTCACATTTCTGTGGCAGAAAGTTCTGGAATCTGAGAGGAGCCACAAATTTCCTTCCACCCAGCGTTCCCCCAAGTCTCCCGATAAAAATGATACCTCACTTGTGTGGGTAGGCCTAGCGCCCGCGACAGGAAACGCCCCAAAGCGCAACGTGGACACATCCAAATTTTTTGAAGAAAACAGAGGTGTTTTTTGCGAAGTGCCTACCTGTAGATTTTGGCCTCTAGCTCAGCCGGCACCTAGGGAAACCTACCAAACCTGTGCATTTCTGAAAACTAGAGACCTAGGGGAATCCAAGGAGGGGTGACTTGCGGGGCTCGGACCAGGTTCTGTTACCCAGAATCCTTTGCAAACCTCAAAATTTGGCTAAAAAAACACATGTTCCTCACATTTCTGTGGCAGAAAGTTCTGGAATCTGAGAGGACCCACAAATTTCCTTCCACCCAGCGTTCCCCTAAGTCTCTCGATAAAAATGATACCTCACTTCTGTGGGTAGGCCTAGCGGCCACAAAAGGAAATGGCCCACAACACAACGTGGACACAACATATTTTTTCACAGAAAACAGAGGTGTTTTTTGCAAAGTGCCTACCTGTGGAGTCTGGCCTCTAGCTCAGCCGGCCCCGGGAGGGGGGGGGGCAGAAATGCCCTAAAATAAATTTGACCCACCCCCCCAAACCCCCCCTGCCCGGGAACGACCGTTGCCTACGGGTTCGCTCCCCCTGCGTGACATTGGCGCCAAAAAACAAATCCCTGGTGCCTAGTGGTCCTAAAATCTGCCAATCTGCCCCCAGGGGGGCAGAAATGGCATAAATACAATTTGCCCCCAACCCCCATCCCCCCCGGGAGCGACCCTAGCCTACGGGGTTGCTCCCCCTGCGTGACATTGGCGCCAAAAAACAAATCCCCGGTGCCTAGTGGTTTCTGCCCCCTTGGGGGCAGGTTGACCTAAAATCAGCCAATCTGCCCCCAGGGGGGCAGAAATGGTCTAAATACAATTTGCCCCCAAGGGGAGCGACCCTTGCCTAAGGGGTCGCTCCTCACCTAAAAAAAAAAAAGTAAAAAAAAAAAAATACAACAAAAAATATCCCTGGTGCCTAGAGGTTTCTGGCCCCCCTAATAATAGGCCAATTTGCCCCCAGGGGGGACAGAAAAGGCCTTCCCGAAAACATGCCCCCCCTGGGAGCGACCCTTGCCCAAGGGGTCGCTCCCTTATGACAATATTAAAAAAAAAAAAAACCCTGGTGTCTAGTGGGGTTTCAAAAGCCGGATTGCAAGCAATCCGGCTTTTGAAACCCTCGGAGAGACTTCAAAGGGAAGGAAATACATTTCCTTCCCTTTGAAGCCCCTCCGGGCCTCCCCCACTTGATTGAAAGAGAAATGCTTAGCATTTCTCTTTAGCTTCCAGCGCGATGGGGGAGGCCCCTGTGACTAATCAGCGCGCGCTCACGCGCTCATGTCACAGGGGGGGGGTGGGAGGGGTCAGGGGTGGAAGGGGAAGGTCTTCCCCTTCCATCCCCGGCTTGGGGGGGACGGGGGTGCACGGGGGGGGGCGCGCTAGCGCTCCCTCAAGTTCCCCTGTGCCATGGACGAGATGATCTCGTCCAAGGCACAGGGGAACTGTAGCCTTGGACGAGATCATCTCGTCCAAGGCTCAGAACAGGTTAACAGAGTTCACACCGCGCAGCAAGTAAAGTTGCTGTGCTGCGCTGCTCTATCACTGCACTGGCAGAAAACTGCAAGAAAGGCACATTTGGTTTTGGCAGAAAAATGCCCACTTTCGAAAAGTAACAGATTCAGACTAGTAATTTATAATCTGACTTTAACATTAAAGATGATTTTAAATTACATTTCATTTTAGTGGGAACAGAATTCCTTTATCTGATCCCAAACTGACCGTATCACTTATTAAGTGTACTAAGGTAGCATAGTTTTAGTCTATGGAAGAGATATCCTTAGAGCAGTGAAAAATGACTTTTGGAGTATTTCACTACCAGGACATGTAAAACCTAAACCCTTGTGTTGTATTTTTTAAATAGCATGCATCATGCCCTACGGGTGGTTAGGGCGTACCATAGCAGTGACTCATAAATAATAAAAAGGTTGGTTTAGGCCTGGTTTATTTTATTAGGTTTATTTTGCCAGGCAAAATGGCAGTTTAAAACTGCATTATAGGCTGCAAGGGCAGGCCAGAGACCTGTTTTGCAGTGGTACTTTACTGGGTGGCACACAATGTGCTGTTGTCCACTAGTAGCATTTAATGTACAGGCCCTGGGGACTCTTAGTACCATTTAGTAGAGGCTTAAAAATAAATTAAATGTGCTAATTATGTGTGCAATTTAACATGTTTTAGGGAGAGAGCACACTTAACCACTGGTTAGCAGGAGTAAAGTAAAGAGGCCTAATGCTAACAAAAAGGATTTCATCAAAAATGTGGGGTAAAGAAGGAAAATCTGGGGGAATAAAATGGCAAGTTCTAACAGTTGCACAATACTGGGGCTCTGCTTCAGAACTGCCGTAATTCACTCCTGATGCAGATTAAACTAATTTGTTCCTGGGGAGACTGTTGGTTGCTCCTGTTGCAGGCCAGAGATTGAGCAGAACATTATTTTATTCTTCAAGAAGGTTTTCTTTCTAGAGAACTTACTTTCACATTCTGCTCTTGATTTTCCGTCTGCCGTGGTGGCCATTTTGAACAGTGCTTTCATCCTATTCGTTATTTTTCACATCAGGAGATGATGAATTGCACGACTGCTGTATCCTGGTAATTTGGAGATGATTTTGTTAGACACAAAGTCTAAATTTTTGCCTCCCTCCCTCACTTTACCACTTCTGACCAGTGCTAAATTGCATATGCTCTCTCCCCTAAACATGATAATTCTGGTTCCTTCCCAATTGGCATATTTAATTTATCTATTATTCCCAATTAAAGTGCACTACATGTGCCTGAGGCCTGTAAATTTAATGCTACTAGTAGGCCTGCAGCACTGATTGTGCCACCCACATAAGTAGCCCCTTGACCATGTCTGAGGCCTGCAAATGCAAGGCCTGTGTGTGCAGTTTCATTGCCACTCTGACTTGGCATTTAAAACTACTTGTCAAGCCGTAAACTCTCCTTTTTCTACATATAGGTCATCTAAGTCACCCACTTAGGTAGGCCCTTGGTAACCCATAGGACAGGGCGCTATGTAGATGAAAAGCAGGACATGTACTTATTTGTCCTGGTACTGAAAAACTCATGAAGTCATTTTCCACTACTGTGAGGCCTGCTCCTCTCGTAGATTAGCATTAGAATTATACTCATATAGTTTTGAGTGGTATATTCTGATCTGAAGGAGTGGCCCTGCCATGTTTAGTATTGCCAGAATGGTAATAGAAAATCCTGCTTGCTGGTGAAATTGTTTTCAACATTATTATTTTAGAAATGCCACTTTTAGAAAGTAGGCATTTCTCTGCACTTACTGCCATCTGTGCCTTGGAGCCTGTCTCCAATCCACGTCTGGTCTCTGCTGGTTGACAGCTCCTCTTGTGCATTCCACCCAGACAGCCAAAAACACAGGACACTTAGTCATACCTGCATTCATCTGCATACTGAATCAGTTTCCCTGGGCAGGAAAGGTGGAGGGGCTCTCTCTTACACTTCAAGGGCCAGTGGCCTGCCCTCACACAAAGGACGGATAACCCGCAGGGATCCAGGCAAACAGGACTTGGCTGAAGGGGGAAGTTGTGCCCATCAAAACCACTCTTTTACATTTCCCCCACTTTAAAGGCATTTTTGGGTAGATAAACTGGGTCTCTGACCACACCAAAACAGACCATTCTGGATCCACACCTGAACTCTGTCAGGAGACCTGCCAGGCTGCCCAAAGGTCTCATCTGAACTGCTTTGCTGAGAAAGACTGTTGCCCAGCTGTTACCCTGCCACCTGCTGGCCTCTGCCTGTTCTAGAAGGACTCTGCCTTCCCCAAAGGTGCTCTTCAAGGGCTTGGATTAAGCTTGCCTCCTGTTCTGAAGTATCAGGGGCAACAAAGTCTGCCTCTATTGGCTTTTAGCTAGTTTTCTAACTTCAGCGGCACCCAGAATGACTTCAACAATGCCAGCACCGATGTCGCAGCCTGCTCCCGCTCCATGGACATCGCTGCACGCAACCAACATGCCCTGCAATGTAAGCCCAGTGTTGCCAAGACATCGCTGATGTCACGCAGGGTCATCATCATACTGCGAAGTCAACACATGACGTCTTGACCGACCGGATCTATCTACCCTGCCGGGTCACAAGGAACTGAAGCATCGCCACTAGCACCACACCAGCTTCCTCTGCCACCTGACAAAACCTTTGCCTCATCTCCCTGGAGACCATAAGGGACTGATACTGCACCTGCCCCAGGGACGCCTCATCTCTCTGACTCCGTACAACATCTTTGGTTCTTTGTTTTCAAAAGGTACTATACCTGGGGTGCTTCATGACCGATGCTTATGGCGTTGGATTATCGGGAACGACTCCGTCAATTACGCTGTGATAGCCCCCGTTGGAGCTATTATGTTTCCAAGCACTGTAGTGAGATTTAGGGGGTCATTCTGACCCCCGTGGGCGGCGGGAGCCGCCCGCCTGGAGGGAGCCGCCATATGTCCGCTCCGCGGTCGAAAGACCGCGGAGGCCATTCTGGCTTTCCCGCTGGGCTGGCGGGTGACCGCCAGAAGGCCGCCCACCAGCCCAGCGGGAAACCCCTCCCCACGAGGAAGCCAGCTCCGAATGGAGCCGGAGGAGTGGGTATGTGCGACTGGTGCAGTGGCACCCGTCGCGTATTTCAGTGTCTGCAAAGCAGACACTGAAATACATAGTGGGGCCCTCTTACGGGGGCCCCACAACACCCCATACCGCCATCCTGTTCCTGGCGGGCGACCCGCCAGGAACAGGATGGCGGTATGGGGTGTCAGAATCCCCATGGCGGCGCAGCAAGCTGCGTCGCCGTGGAGGATTCTGCAGGACAGCGGAAAACCGGCGGGAGACCGCCGGTTTTCCTGTTCTGACCGCGGCTGTACCGCCGCGGTCAGAATGTCCTGAGGGGCACCGCCAGCCTGTTGGCGGTGCTCCCGCCGACCCTGGCCCCGGCGGTCCGTGACCGCCGGGGTCAGAATGAGGGCCTTAATCTTTAAAAATTCATAACTTTGCTTGTGTACAGTTGATTTATATTGTTTCAACAGTATTTTATTCAGGTAAATATTCTCTGTTTTTCTGAATCTGTGTGATGTAGTTTTGTGGTGTTTTTCACAGTGTTATTGCATGAGTTCAACACAAATACTTTACGCATTGCCGTCCAAGTTAAGCCTGACTCCTCAGTGCCAAGCTACCGGAGGGTGGGCACAGGACAATTTGGATTGTGTTGCGATTTACCCTGACTAGGATTGTGGGCCCTACTTGGACAAGGTGTATACCTCTGCCAACGAGAGATCCCAATTCTAAGTTTTATAATGCAGCACTGTTTCATTTAATTTTGTGAGGTTGTTTTAAATATTGAGATGTGGATCTAACTAGCAATTTTTTTTTGTCATTGGCTATGGCACACCTGCCTTAGTAGTTTAGGAATACTAAATGTATAAGAAGTGACATTGTTCTTCCTTGGAATTTGTATCCATCTTGTCACCATTGTAGTAATTTATGGTCCTCTGAGCAGAGGTGTGGACGTCTCAAATAGGCAAATATGTGCTCACTTGTACAGAGTATTTACCTTGTTGCCCTGTGGAATTTTCTATTTTGGTTTATTTTGTTCAGTCTTCAAGAACAAGGAATTTAAACCTTTCCAGGAATTCCCTCTTACCTTGTCACGTTATTTCTGACCAGGTGGTTGTTCAAAGTGATTTTTACACAATGGAAGAAAATGTAATGCACCAAACATAATACTATGCTTATGGCAATTCCTAAACTTTTCACATCAGTAAAATTCTCATATTCTGGGTCTACTAACAAAAGGTCAAATTAAAGATTCCCTGTCCCTGGTAAATCTACTTTAACAATTTCCCTAGAGGTTTTCTTGAAGGAAATTAGGTATGTTTGACCACATGTAGATGGAACTCATAAATATAAAGAACTGGATGACAAATAAGTATTCCTGGATAGAACAGTTGAAGCTGAGCAAAGTGTCAACAGTATACAGGAAGCAACTAATTACATTTATATTGTGCTGAAGGAAATACTTTCTTTACAAAAGCAAACTGAAGACTTAGAAAACATAAACAGGCTCAATAGCCCAAGGCTCAATAATTTTCCTTAGGAATTGAGGGCAAAGAGTCAGTCAAAATGTTTAAGCTGTGCCTTCTAAAAACCTTGGATTTGCTTGTGTGTACTTTTTGTTGCTGGTGTATACTATTTTTAATACTTAGATGTCACCTAGACCTGGTCAGAGAAAGAGACCACTCTATTCCACGTTTAATCCCAGAGGTATTAATATGTTATTCCTTGAATTTACCAATCTAGTCAGGGGTATCAAAGCAGCAAAAACAAAGGATCGTCTCTCATGGTCAGAAAGAAAATTGTTTTTCACAGAAGATGTGGCTAAAGTCACACTGAATAGAAGAAAGGCATTTTCAGAACTTTTGCCAGCACTGAGAACCATCACTTCTTTTTTTTTTTTTTACTAATTCATCTCTTTAAAGACATGTATACGGACAACACAGTTGCATACAATGGTTCTGCAGTCCTTAAAAAAATTATAGTTGGCTATGGAGGAGGGGTCATAAATACCCCCAACCCTCCTCTCTCTTAAATTCCCATGTTTATTATACTAGCTGTTACTTTTGTTTCGGTCTTTCCCCATTTCTATTTATTCTGTTTTGTTTATTTCCTTTCTCATTTCAAGTTTTGCCACTTAGGCCCTCATAACCTCATTGGCGGTATTGACTGCCTACCGCCACGGCGATGGCTGCCAACATACCGCCGCCGTGGCTACCAGCCGGCAACGTGTATCATGACCGCCAACGGTATTCCGCCAGATATCTGGCGGAACACCGTTGATGATCATGGCGGCGGACGATGGTAAGGCGGCGCTGCTGACAGCAGCACCCCAAGCCAGCAAAACACCGCCGACCGTATCATGAGCAATGATACGGCATGGCAGTGTTTTGCTGGCGGACACAGCTGCTGACAGCAGCGCCACAGACCGTCTCCAGCCGGAGGACCCCCTGCAAGCAGTTAAGTTGGGTTCTCCGACCGGAGAGGAGGGTGGGGGGTGTTGTGTGTATGTGAGGGGGGGTGTGTTTGTATTGGGATGCGTGCATTCGGTTGTGAGTCGCGATGGATGCATGCGTGAATGAGTGATTGTTGTGTGTTGTGGATGCATGTGTGTGACAAGGTATGTTGGTGTGTGTTGTGATGTGTGGGTATGTATGTGTGCATGCGTGGGTGGAGATGGGTATGCATGTGTGCATGTGTGTATATGGGTGCACGTGTGGATGTGTATATGTGAGGGGGCTGGAGCGGGTGGGGGAGGGTGGGTGAGGACTCTGGAGAGGGGGTAGGGGGAGACCCCTATCAGTGCCAGGGAAGGAATTCCCTGGCACTGATAGTGCCTACCGCCATTATTTTCGTGGCGGTACAAAAATCACTAAAACCAAGGCGGTAGGCCGGGTCATAATCCCGAGGGTGGGAATGTGATGCCTGCCGGGCTGGAGACTGAACCCTCCAGCCCAGTGACTGATACCACCCTGGCGGTCGGTGTGTTAAAGTGGCAGTGTTGGATGGCGGTAACCACCAGGGTCCAAATCAATTTTTTTTTACCGCCGGCCTGTTGGCGGTATTACCGCTGCTTTAACACCCACCGCCAGGGTTGTAATGAGGGCCTTAGTGTTGGCCAATGTTTTTTATATAAAATTGTGTCACATCACCTGAGGTGTTTGTCTCTTGGAAATGTCATTGGCTTAATGTGCTTTCACCAGTCCCTCACAAACATATGTTAGTCAGTCACCAGTTATTTGTCATATACTATTCCTTTGCCTTCTCTTCTCTTCTATATGTATTTTGCTTTCCCTGCATTCCCCTCCCTATCATTATCAGAATGTTCCTCCCTTTTCTTTTCATTCCTCACTAGTTGTTATTATAGTTCTTTGCTGTCTATTATTATATTTTGTTCACCAGTCTTTATAGACTATGCCCTTTATGCATATCTTTCATCCAAGATAATTTGGAGTCCCTACATTAAAGGGGTCATTCCAAGTTTGGCGGGCGGCGTTTGCCGCCCGCCAAACTTACCCCGTCAAATGACTGCTCCGCGGTCAGAAGACCGCGGGCCATTAAGACTTTCACGCTGGGCCGGCGGGCGCCCGCAAGAATCCATCTTATCAGAATTAGAAGTCTTTAAACTAGTTGGGCATGTAAGGCATGTCATTCTGTAGCTATAGGTATTTGGATCAGAAACACAGCCTGATTTAGGGTTTGGAGTAAAGGCAGACAAGGTGGTTTGGTACTTTATATCACCCTACCTTTACTCCACTCACAAATTTTGAGTTGCCCACTGGTCCCATGGATAATGCAATACATTGAGAGGAATTGCCGTGATGGGGGTTTTTGACAATGTAGAAAAGGTTTGATGAACAGTGCCATCAAATTTGAGAGCCAAAACTCCCACAGAATAATTTTTCAAAAATGAAAAACAGATGATCCCACACTATAGGTGTTTTTGTCCCATAATATTAAGGTCATTTTCTTTTTTTTACTGTCTTTCACCACCAGTTTACCAGGTGTTGAGGGACAGTAAACAAAAGCCACCCACCCTCTCTAAATGGGGTGGACAGCCAAATTATTTATATCCGATGGCTCTTAGTCTCTCTGACCATTGAAAGAAGCTTTATTCTGACAGAGTAATGTTTACTCCATCAGCCTAAATATGATGTTCTTTCCACCTCTAAATCAGGCAGTCAGGCGGAGGGCTTGGCAGAGAGGGTACTCTGTGACCAGTCCGACAGAGAATCCTCTCTGCCAAACTCTAAATCAGCCACTTAGGGCCTGATTTTGATTTTGGCGGTCTGGAGATCGCCATGTTGGTGGTGGCAGTCTGGCCACCACGGTGTTGTCCCTCCGACCACCGTATTCCGATCCATGCAGTTATATAGATGAAAGACTGCTGCGATACCACCCACACTGCCAGCAAATCTCAACCACTGTGTTGGGGAGATAGCCCAATTTGACTATTGTAGGGCAGGCAGCCATTGTAACCAACGTCCCAATCACAATGTTACTCACTGCTGACATGACCGTGATAGGCCAGCACCCACATTTATGCAGGCGAAAAGGGGGGCTATAAGGTGAAACTCTGCCACTGCTTGTGCTGCTCGTGCTCCTCAATGGTGCACAAAATCGATGGTGTCATGGATGCAACCTATGGAAAGTGAAACACCTACCCGTTACCTTACACTCCAAAGCAATTCAACAGGCCACCGTTGATCTGGTATGTGGACTGTGCTCTGTGGTCCAAAAAATGTCTGTACGCAGGTTTTGAGTCGTACACAATGTAGGCCACTATCACAGCCCCAGGGCATCCTCTTTGGCCAGGTCACTGACACTGCACTGCCACACACTGCAAAACTTCAATGTATGCACATCCCAGTCACAGGAATAGTGATGTTTTCATAATCACACACCTACTAATTAAAGTGACACCCTCACATTGTTCACATGTCATGGCCTGTCATTTAGTAACAGACACCTCTGCATGAGTGTGTCATTGAACTCAAACACCCCTCCTCTGCAACATCCTTGTAATGGACTCAAACATATCATCCACATTTCAAGAGAATGTAAGGCAAATGGGCTGCAGAATAATTTTAGTGACAAACATCCAAAGAGCACAATGTAAACAATCACTGCACAATAGATATGGCTGCATCAGAGGTACCTCAGGAAGACTCTAGCCCTGGAAAACATTCCACTTTGCACATGCCTCTAAACCACTATTTGCACAGGAACTGTGGCCTGGTGAATATCATGGACAACCAGTAGCATTACCAAATGTCATGTCCATGTGGCAAATGTGTATGCAAGTCTAGAAAGCGAATACAACAATAACAGCATGGGTCAAATAGTTAGACAAAGTAGATGTAAGGTACACACATCAAAATGGACACATGTCCATTCAATTGTATAGGAAGGTAGCACAATTGAACACCCTCCATGTGTGGACAAAAAACCTCTAGCCTGCACACACGATACAAATGTCCAACTTACATCATGGGGAGAAATGAAACACAACAGATGTTGACAATGACCAAACCAAAATCAAATAATTACCATATGAAACAACACACAATGCAATGCCACCCCAATTGGATTACATCCCAAACATAGATCCATCCAACATCTCCCCATTTCCTGGATGACTCCAGCACTGGTTCCAAAGTCAGATATTCACCACTACACCAAATGGATCATCAATCAGGCTTAAACAAGCATAACTGTAGTCATACATCACAAATTATACATGAACATCAAAAAGGTAGAAAAGCAATTGCAGGACAAATGTTTAACACAACAATCAACTGAACTTTATTGTCAAAACTCCAAAAATGAATAAAGGCCAATGGCCAGTCCATGAGAACATGTGCATAGCACACTGTTGTGCCAAACCTTGCCTCACTAAACACTTCCCCAGGAACCTCCACAGGGAGGGGCATCTAATGGTCAGACCAGACATCTCAATGATCACCCTTGGGTGGGGTGAGGTGGGGTCAGGTTTAGGATGGGTGGGTTTGGTTTTAGGAAGAGTGGGCTTTACTTTGGGTGGGGTGTTTTGCTTCTTGGGTGTAGGAGGGGTATGGCTGGGTCTTGGGGGCAGGGGTCACCAGGGAAGACTTTAGGATGGGTTGGGTTGCGAGCAGGGTCCTTTCGGGATTGGTAGGGGAGATCTCACAGGGGTAATGGCAAGGCCAGACAGGAAACTTTTCTTGGGAAAGTGGGGAGGGTGTAAAGGAAGGATTATGGATTAGGGATTCGGAGGTTGAGGAAGTACCTTAGTCTGCTCTGGCTTTGTGTGCTGCTGGTGCTGTTGCTTGTGTATAGGAAAGTCCTCTTTTTTGCCTGCTCACCCCCAGATGTTTTGGACTGATACTGGTGGTTACTGACTCTTGAGTGGGACCTAGGTACTGCTAACTAGTCCCTGATGTGTAAAGTGGATATGGAAATTAGGCTAATTATAACTAACTATGCCAACCCACCTAAAATTCCCTAGTATATGGTAGATCATGTAGGTTTAGGGACCCCAGCATAGACAGTACCCCCATATGTGTACTGCTGTGCTGCCCACCATCATTAGACAGCCAGGCCTGCCTTTCTGTCTTCTTTAAAATTAAAGTTAACCACAAATTCGACTTCAGAATTAAAGGTACTTCCAAAGTCCTTAACTACCTTATTTTTACATATGTCACCCCTAAAGTGTGCCCGTAGTCCTGGGTGCAATGTAACTATAAGAAGGATCTTCATAAAAGATGTTTTATAAGCCATGTTGATAGAAAAATAGCCACATTTGTTTTCCCTCAATGTAGTGAATGGGCTCCCTAGGCTAACACGGGGAGACTTAATATTAAAATAATAAAGTCTCCAAAGGAGCTAAATATTTCATGTTCGGAATCAACTTGCCATTTTTGAATTTAATATAACTAAGTCGGGAGAAAGTTTTAGAACTCTACCTGAAGTTGCCAACTTCAGCTCTGTGCAGCCCTTCTTTGATTGGTCAGCCTCTGGCAGCCTGGCCAGGCTGCCTTGATGTGGTCTGAAGTGGCCTGAGCTAATGACAAATGAAGTGCCTGGAGGAGGCGATCTGCCTCAGCAGATGGTGAAAGAGGATGGGGGAGAGCAACCAAACTGGACTTCAAAGGAAGGAAGGACATCTGGGGCAGCTCTGGGCCTCCCCCATTTCCTACAAACCCCTCTGATCAGATTAGGAGAGAGGTGTGTTAAGGGTACTTAACCACACCAGTGGGTGGGCTCAGCCAGACCTAATGTCCAAGATTGAATTGCTGCCATTTTGGATTTTTGAGAAATGTTGCTCCCTGTGATTGATTTTTGCCACACTTCCCAGGAAGTGGTCATCCAAGAGAGTGGTGACCTGCACATGATTGATTCTACCCCAGGAGCAAGGATAAATATGGCAGAGCTGCACCCACACCTCAGATCCCCAAGAGGAACAAGACAAGAAGAAGAAGTATTGCCCTGTTGGACCCCTGACCTGCACCTGGACACTGCACTCTGAAGGACTGATCCCCAGTTTCTACGTGCCCCAAAAAATGTAATCATGCAAAATGCATATCTCTGGTTCCCTTTATCTGATTTTAATTGTTTTGGTATCAAATTAAAGATAAACGTATTTCCATGTTTATAAATTGTTTTGAATTTTTAAACTGTTTCCTGTGTTTTATTTAATCATTGTTTTCTGATATTTAAATACTTTATACAACAGTCTCCTAAATTAAGCATTGTTGCTCGTTTCCAAGCTACCAAGGGTTGAGCTGGGATAAATTTATTGAGACCTGACTTGACTTAGTGGTGGTTAGTGGCCTATTGCTAAGTGTAGGCACTTGCATACCCTTACCAATAATCTACCTTCCAACTGTGTGTGTCTGAAGTATGTTTGTGTTTTGTTGGTGTCTGTTGTGTGTGAACCTGGGCATTTGAGTTTCTTGGTTGGCTGGGATGTGGATATGCTGGTATGGTGGATGTGGCAGGTGTGTCTGTAAGTGTTGGGGCTGTCTAGGGGTGTGGTGGATGTGATGGAGATGTCTGTGTGTTGAGGTGGTGTCTGGAGGTATGGGGTGAGTGATGGTGGGTCTTTGTTGGTGGGGTGGAATCTGGGGGTATGGTGGGAGTGGTGGCTGTGTCAGTGTATGTTGGGGTGGTGTCTGGGTGTATGGTCGAAGTGGTGGTTGATGTGGGTGGGGTGGGGTGAGGTTTTCTGGTATTTGTGTTTATGTGTGCTGCTTGTGGCTGTTGAGGTGTGTGCACAGAAATGTGTGAGTGTGCTTTGGACAGGTATGGGAATAGGAAAATTGGATTGGGAAGAGGAAGGTGTTGGGGGAGGATTGTGGGGTAGAAGGCTACCTTGAGGGATGAGATCAGAACCTTAAAAGACCTCTGTACGCCAGACATATCTCTATGAATGCCTTCCAGGTATGCAACTATCTGTTGCAGCTGGGTACCCTGCACCTGGATGGCATTCAGAATGTCAGTCTGACCCACAGGGATATCCTCTTCACTCAAGGCAGCAGGGATAACAGGGGCAGAGGGTGAGATGCCTGGTATGAAGGAGACAGCTACCCTTCTGGGGTAGTGGGCCTGACCAACTGGAAGGGGAGCATCAGGGACGATGGGGATGAGGCTGTGGGTGGCAGACATAGATGGAACAGGAGTAGGTCCTAAGTGTTCTGCCAGAACTAGAGAGTGTCCACTAGAGGTTGACTCTGAAGATGATGATTTGGAGTAGGTGTCCTCCGTGGCACTCCCATCACCTTTTGGATCACTGGGTTCCTCCGTGACTGTTGTCTTTTGACTGGAGGTACCATGGCCAGCTGCTTCCCCACTGATGTTGACCCTGTCTTCTCCGCTTGCCTGGGATGCTTCTGAAATTACAAATACAAACCGGGTCATGCCATGTGCCTCAAAACACAAGAACAACAGCTTTGATCACATAGCATTATCATAATGTACACTAGCACCCAGCCACAATGTCCTCCAAAGTGCATATAACGTTCGCTACACCACATGCATGCATGCTACATCAACTGTAAACATTTGCACGCAGGAAATTCAGATTCACATTTAACTTCAATTGCATGAGTGAAATTATCCAATCACAATACCCATGGATCAAGTAGAAAATCTTGTCACTTTGAGTGGTTTGAATCTTGTAGCACCCCTCATTAACCTTTTGGCACCAATTATTATGGCAATGCCAACTTCATTTTAACAGATACAATACAAGGTCCTGCAATCAGCATATGTATATATCCACAATACATCATGAGGAATTATTGGGCAAATAGGCCGGCCATGTTGCATTAGGAAGTACTGTAGCAGGAAGTATGTGACATTGACACACCCATGTCACACTGTAAAAACTTACCAATTCTAACATCACAATATTTACATTGTCTGAATAGTCTCATGGAATTTGTTCTAATGTTGATTTTCTAGATGACAAATCTTGCACTAACTTGTACAATGGAGACAATCTGGTCAAAAAGTCTGGGGGATTTGTCCAGAAATATCCACAGCTCAATGAATCAGCTATGTCTAGGGAAATCACCTGTCTTGCTTGGTACTGCTGAGAACACCCTTCTGACATTGCATACTTAGAAGCCAATAGTTCACTGAATGCTGTTGTGGCTCATGCAATCTCAGTCATCTGAAGAGGGCCTTTAACATGGTTCTCAATGGGAAGACACATCACTGTACCTTTTTGCCATGCAAACACAGATTCCATTGGATTACTGAGTGTACACACTCACATAAGATTGCATGATTTCTGAAAGTAAATCCCTGATGCATGTGAACAGTCAGGTAATGAACCTACAACAACTGACTTGTGCCACACATGTAGCCAAATGATAACACATCAATCAATGAATCAATTAATTTGTAAAGCGCGCTACATACCCGTGAGGGTTTCAAGGCACTGGTGGGGGTGTTGCTACGGTTCGAAGAGCCAAGTCTTGAGTAGTTTTCTGAAGCAAAGAAGTTCCTGGGTCTGACGTAGATCCGGCTAGAGGGTGTTCCAGGTCTTGGCGGCGAGGTACGAGAATGATTTGCCACCGGAAGATTTGCGTCGGATTCGGGGAGACGGAGGCTATGGCGAGGTTAGCAGAGCAGAGATGCCGGTGGGGGTGTAGAAGCTGAGTCTGTTGTTCAGGTATGATGGTCCGGTATTGTGGTGTGCCTTGTGTGCGTGGGTGAGGAGCTTGAAGGTGATCCTCTTGTTGACAGGGAGCCAGTGAAGGTCTCTTAGGTGAGGGGTGATGTGGCAGTGGCGAGGGATGTTGAGGATGAGTCGGGCGGAGGTGTTTTGGATGCATTGGAGGCGTTGGAGGAGGTTGGATGAGATACCGGTGTAGAGGGCGTTGCTGTAGTCAAGTCTGCTGCTGACGAGGGCCTGGGTTACTGTTTTTCTTGTTTCTGTTGGGATCCATTTGTAAATTCTGCGAAGCATGCAGAGGGTGTTGTAGCAGGAGGAGGAGATGGCGCTGACCGGCTTTGTCATGGAGAGTGAGGAGTCGAGGGTGAAGCCGAGGTTTCGTGCGCTGTCGGTGGGCGTTGCTGGGGGACCCAGCGTGGACGGCCAGCATAAGTTGTCCCAGGCGGAGGGGGTGCGCCCAAGGATGAGGACCTCTGTTTTGTCCGAGTTCAGTTTTAGCCGGCTGTCTCTCATCCAGTCGGCGATGGCTTTTAGTCCCTCGTGGAGGTTAGTTTTGGCGCTGTGCGGGTCCTTGGTGAGGGAGAGGATGAGTTGGGTGTTGTCGGCGTAGGAGATGATGTTGAGGTTGTGCTGACGGGCCACTTGTGCGAGGGGGGCCATGTAGATATTGAACAGCGTCGGGCTGAGGGATGAGCCCTGGGGTACGCCGCAGATTATGTTGAAGGCTTTGGATTGGTACGGGGGGAGGAGGACTCTTTGGGTTCTGCCGGCGGGGAACGATGCGGTCCATTCGAGGGCCTGGTCCTGGATTCCTGCTGCGTGGAGGTGGGATTTTAGGGTGTGGTGACATACGGTGTCAAAGGCGGCTGATAGGTCTAGGAGGATGATGGCTGATGTTTCTCCATTGTCGAGGTGGCTTCTGATGTCATCTGTGGTGGCGAGGAGGGCGGTTTCGGTGCTGTGGTTGCATCTGAAGCCAGACTGGGAGGGGTCGAGGATGTTGTTGTCTTAGAGGTACCTAGTGAGCTGAGTGTTGACGATTTTCTCGATGACCTTCGCCGGGAACGGGAGCAGAGAGATGGGCCAGAAGTTTTTCAGGTCCTTGGGGTCCGCCTTTGGTTTCTTGAGAAGGGCGTTGATTTCGGCGTGTTTGCAGCTGTCCGGGAATCTTGCAGTTTCGAAGGAGATGTTGATGGCTTTCCATAGGTGTGGTGTGATGGCCGTGTCTGCTTTGTTGAAGATGTGGTGTGGGCAGGGGTCTGATGGTGATCCGGAGTGGATGGAGTTCAAGGTCTTGCGGGTTTCGTCGTCGCTGATGTTGGTCCAGGAGGTCAGTCGGCTGGAGCGGGTGGAGTTCGTGGTGGGTGGGGTAGGAGCGTCTGGAGTGTGAGGGGAGTTGAAGCTGTCGTGGATGTCCGTGATTTTTCAGTGGAAGGCGATTGCTAGGGCGTCGCATAGTTCTTGGGAGGGGGTGATGTCGTTGACAGTGGCGTTTGGGTTGGAGAGTTCATTTACGATGCTGAAAAGTTCTATGCAGTCGTAGTCGTTGTTTTCTAGGTGGGTTTTGAAGGAGGATCTTTTTGCTAGCCTGATGAATTAGTGGTGTTTGCGTGTGGCATCCTTGAGGGCCGCGTGGTTGTCTGGAGTGCGTTCGAGTAGCCATATTTGCTTGAGTTTTCAGCAGTGGCGTTTGGAGGCCAGGGGGTCGTCGGTGAACCAGGTGGCTTTTTTTGTTGATGTGGTTGTTGGAGGGTTTTCTGAGTGGAGAAAGACAGTCGGCGCAGTCGGTGATCCATAGCTTGAGGTTGTGTGCCGCAATGTCAGGGTCGGTGGGGTTGACCAGCGGTTTCTGGGTTAGGGCGTTGATTAGTTGAAGTCTGGTGACTTTTCCCCATCAGCGGCGTGGTGGTTGTTCGGTGAGGTGGTGTTCTGTCTGTTTCTTGAAGGTGAAGTGGATGCAGTGGTGGTCGGTCCAGTAGAGTTCGGTGGTATGGTTGAGGGTGACGTGGTTGCTTGTGGAGAAGATGGGGTCAAGGGTGTGACCGGCTGTGTGGGTGGGTGTGTTGACGAGATTTGTGAAGACGAGGTTGGCGAGGTTTTCGGTCAGGGTGGTTGAGTTGGTGTCATTGTTGTTTTTGAGGTGAAAGTTCAGGTCCCCGAGGAGGATGTAGTCCGTGGAGGCGAGTGCGTGGGTTCTGGCCAGGTCGGCGATGGCGTTGCTGAAGGTGCCCTGAGTCCTGGGGGTCTATAGATGAGTGTTCCTCTGAGCGTGGTGTTGGGGTCGGTGCGGATTTGGAAGGTAAGGAGTTCGGCGGCGCTGAAGGAGTCGTCCGGGGTGGTTTTGAATTTGAGGGTGGCTTTGTGGACGATGGCTATGCCTCTCCCGGTTCTGTTGGTGCGGTCTCGGCGAGCAACTTTGTATCCGTTTGGGACGGCTATGGCATCAATGACATAGAAATTTCCATCATTGCACCTGCAAATGTTCATGAGAAAAGAAATGGAGTACCGGCTTAGGGTATGTGTGACCTAACAATGTCAACTCACTCCTGTCTATGAGAATATATGAACTGTATATCCATCATATACAAATATTTTCTAAGAGATTTTGGCATGGACACATATGTGATGGCATCAGACAACATCACATGAAGACAGTTAGAACATGTATGAAACAGCAGTGGAAATAATACTAAATAAGTGGAAGGGAAAGTATTGCTCACTGTCTGCCCACAAAGGACAATGTATGCCATGTCATATGTATGATGCTCACCATCAAATGAGAGACTGTAGTGAGGCACCAGCATTCATAACACACTGAAAACAAGCAGCTTGTTGGGTACAGATTCCAAAATGCTCACTTCAGCAGACACATGGCTGAGAACAAAGATCTATTACCTCATGTCGTTTGATATTGGGGATGAGACACTGAAAACAAGGGGACATTTGGGTACAAATGTCATTCGCAACATGAAGCAACATGTGAATATTGACCACTGTACTCAGCCATGTGGCTGCCCAAGAGAGTATGTTGGTAGTGGATAGGCAAGGCATATCAGCATGCACCAACTGCCATACCTACAGAAACAAAAACGCATCTTGTGTATCATTCATGGGCTATCTACAATATTCATGGGGAGATGGCTACCTCTAACATATCTACCTGGCAATGTAACAGGCAGGAATCTGCCCAGGACTCACCCCCTTGCAGCTGCTGTGTTCCCCTCAAATGCCCAATAAGCTCAGGGTAGGCCACCGTCAGTATGGGGGCTTCTGGGGGATCAGGGTCCGGAGCGTGTCACACCCGCATTGGGAGGAGAGCCCCAGCTAGACCTCCGTGATCTTCTGGGCCCAGTTTCTCAGGTCCTCCCACCCTTTTGGACAGTCTACCCTCCACCGGAGATGAACCCCGTGGTTCCACTCCGTCCAAGTGATGGCCCTCCAAATCCTTTTTTTCTGATGGGCGTTGACCTGAATGGATGCAATAGAGAATGAAGAGGTCACTATGTAATTGTTTTAGTGCTTAACTACTTATTTAATACACATCTTAGGAACATGTAGCACAAGCATTTTGTAATTGGCAACACACTACGGGGGTGATTTTAACCTTGGCGGACGGCGGAGGCCGTCCGCCAAGGTACCGCCGTGAAATGACTGCACCGCGGTCAAAAGACCGCGGCGGCCATTTAAACATTTCCGCTGGGCCGGCGGGCGCTCTCCGAAAGAGCGCCCGCCGGCCCAGCAGAAATGCCCCTGCAACGAGGACGCCGGCTCAGAATTGAGCCGGCGTAGTTGCAGGGGTGCGACGGGTGCAGTTGCACCCGTCGCGTATTTCAGTGTCTGCCAAGCAGACACTGAAATACTTTGCGGGGCCCTCTTACGGGGGCCCCTGCAGTGCCCATGCCATTGGCATGGGCACTGCAGGGGCCCCCAGGGGCCCCGCGGCACCCCCTACCGCCATCCTGTTCATGGCGGGTTTCCCGCCATGAACAGGATAGCGGTAGGGGGTGTCTGAATCCCCATGGCGGCGGAGCGTGCTCTGCCGCCATGGAGGATTCAATGGGGCAGCGGTAAACCGGCGGGAAACCGCCGGTTTACCCTTTCTGACCGCGGCTGAACCGCCACGGTCAGAATGCCCTCGGGAGCACCGCCAGCCTGTTGGCGGTGCTCCCGTGGTCGGTGACCCTGGCGGTCACCGGCCGCCAGAGTCAGAATGACCCCCTACATGTGTAAAGCACACATGATGATATGTACAGTTATACAAATACACACTTTTGGAGTCATCTGCTGACTATACACAACCCTGGTCATGGTCTACACTTACTAAGCAAGCCCACTGACATCATTTGGCCCAGGGCCAAGCAACCTGGTCTGTGATATGAGCCCCAATGACTCACAGCACACCATTGTGACCTTCTGAAGAGTAAACTACTTGTGCATAATGGTACAGACACCTTACCATTCAGGCGCAATGACTAGCAGCATGCGGTTCAAACAGGCAACTACCATGTCACCGACTGCACCATAAGACTTAGGTAACAATGAAAGGGCTGGCATGGGTGTCTCTGAAACCTTTTTCACTTTGGATGTGTCAACTTGATGTCTACCTAATGAAATCGCATATCACTTCTGAGTCGGTTTGTGTGGTATGAACTGGTATCACAGGAGACACCTGTCACCATATGTGGCAGTCTGACAGAGATGTCATCCAACATAGCAAGGTATGATTGGTGGAACTGGTTGCATGTTACAAAGTTAGTGATTCACATGTCATGATTTCCCCTAAATTAACCAATGATCTGCACTGTGTGTTTGCCACGTGTGCACTAGGCCTGCACTGTACAAACAGGACGTATTGGAAGATGACAACAGACCCGTGGGAGCGAGGGATCGGTCATGAGTCCTTAACACACATTGACAATGAAGGTCAATGAAAAGGAATACCAGGTCAGGTAGTTACCTCAATCACTAATGTAGTCAATTTGAAAGCATTCTGGCAAATTTTTGCCTATGAAGACTCGTGTTGGCCAAATCCAAGAATCTGAAGGTCTACAGTGAGTGAGCCTGGTGCCTCAGTTGCATGGCCACAGTTACTGAGCACCAAACTGGTCTATGTCCCATACTGTGAAAAGACTTTGACATGCCCTACCCTCTGCAGGCTATACATAACCTTAATGACCATTACATTTCCATCAATTGCATGCATGACAGTACATCCTGTAGTCATCCTATGTGTGAGATCAGGGTTGTGTGGCACTCTGAAGGTCTCTGTGAGATTTACTTTGTTGTCATACCACAGTTTGCGAAGGCCAGATCTTGGTTGAGTGATCAGTTGGACTTTACACATTGCTACCAACATCCTCAACCGACACAAACAGTATACATACACAGCTCATGCTTTCATGCCAATACATTTACTGTGTCATTTACCAATTTACCATCATCATATCATCACATATATCAATGTTTGTCTGTAAATTTCACTTGCAAAGACAAATGAATGCAAAACAAGGAGGATCAAGGGCTCATCACACATCACAATGATCGTTTGAAATACACAGAGTACAGAACTCTACACTCCACAGCCTGCACCTGGATGGCATTCAGAATGTCAGTCTGACCCACAGGGATATCCTCTTCACTCAAGGCAGCAGGGATAACAGGGGCAGAGGGTGAGATGCCTGGTATGAAGGAGACAGCTACCCTTCTGGGGTAGTGGGCCTGACCAACTGGAAGGGGAGCATCAGGGACGATGGGGATGAGGCTGTGGGTGGCAGACATAGATGGAACAGGAGTAGGTCCTAAGTGTTCTGCCAGAACTAGAGAGTGTCCACTAGAGGTTGACTCTGAAGATGATGATTTGGAGTAGGTGTCCTCCGTGGCACTCCCATCACCTTTTGGATCACTGGGTTCCTCCGTGACTGTTGTCTTTTGACTGGAGGTACCATGGCCAGCTGCTTCCCCACTGATGTTGACCCTGTCTTCTCCGCTTGCCTGGGATGCTTCTGAAATTACAAATACAAACCGGGTCATGCCATGTGCCTCAAAACACAAGAACAACAGCTTTGATCACATAGCATTATCATAATGTACACTAGCACCCAGCCACAATGTCCTCCAAAGTGCATATAACGTTCGCTACACCACATGCATGCATGCTACATCAACTGTAAACATTTGCACGCAGGAAATTCAGATTCACATTTAACTTCAATTGCATGAGTGAAATTATCCAATCACAATACCCATGGATCAAGTAGAAAATCTTGTCACTTTGAGTGGTTTGAATCTTGTAGCACCCCTCATTAACCTTTTGGCACCAATTATTATGGCAATGCCAACTTCATTTTAACAGATACAATACAAGGTCCTGCAATCAGCATATGTATATATCCACAATACATCATGAGGAATTATTGGGCAAATAGGCCGGCCATGTTGCATTAGGAAGTACTGTAGCAGGAAGTATGTGACATTGACACACCCATGTCACACTGTAAAAACTTACCAATTCTAACATCACAATATTTACATTGTCTGAATAGTCTCATGGAATTTGTTCTAATGTTGATTTTCTAGATGACAAATCTTGCACTAACTTGTACAATGGAGACAATCTGGTCAAAAAGTCTGGGGGATTTGTCCAGAAATATCCACAGCTCAATGAATCAGCTATGTCTAGGGAAATCACCTGTCTTGCTTGGTACTGCTGAGAACACCCTTCTGACATTGCATACTTAGAAGCCAATAGTTCACTGAATGCTGTTGTGGCTCATGCAATCTCAGTCATCTGAAGAGGGCCTTTAACATGGTTCTCAATGGGAAGACACATCACTGTACCTTTTTGCCATGCAAACACAGATTCCATTGGATTACTGAGTGTACACACTCACATAAGATTGCATGATTTCTGAAAGTAAATCCCTGATGCATGTGAACAGTCAGGTAATGAACCTACAACAACTGACTTGTGCCACACATGTAGCCAAATGATAACACATCAATCAATGAATCAATTAATTTGTAAAGCGCGCTACATACCCGTGAGGGTTTCAAGGCACTGGTGGGGGTGTTGCTACGGTTCGAAGAGCCAAGTCTTGAGTAGTTTTCTGAAGCAAAGAAGTTCCTGGGTCTGACGTAGATCCGGCTAGAGGGTGTTCCAGGTCTTGGCGGCGAGGTACGAGAATGATTTGCCACCGGAAGATTTGCGTCGGATTCGGGGAGACGGAGGCTATGGCGAGGTTAGCAGAGCAGAGATGCCGGTGGGGGTGTAGAAGCTGAGTCTGTTGTTCAGGTATGATGGTCCGGTATTGTGGTGTGCCTTGTGTGCGTGGGTGAGGAGCTTGAAGGTGATCCTCTTGTTGACAGGGAGCCAGTGAAGGTCTCTTAGGTGAGGGGTGATGTGGCAGTGGCGAGGGATGTTGAGGATGAGTCGGGCGGAGGTGTTTTGGATGCATTGGAGGCGTTGGAGGAGGTTGGATGAGATACCGGTGTAGAGGGCGTTGCTGTAGTCAAGTCTGCTGCTGACGAGGGCCTGGGTTACTGTTTTTCTTGTTTCTGTTGGGATCCATTTGTAAATTCTGCGAAGCATGCAGAGGGTGTTGTAGCAGGAGGAGGAGATGGCGCTGACCGGCTTTGTCATGGAGAGTGAGGAGTCGAGGGTGAAGCCGAGGTTTCGTGCGCTGTCGGTGGGCGTTGCTGGGGGACCCAGCGTGGACGGCCAGCATAAGTTGTCCCAGGCGGAGGGGGTGCGCCCAAGGATGAGGACCTCTGTTTTGTCCGAGTTCAGTTTTAGCCGGCTGTCTCTCATCCAGTCGGCGATGGCTTTTAGTCCCTCGTGGAGGTTAGTTTTGGCGCTGTGCGGGTCCTTGGTGAGGGAGAGGATGAGTTGGGTGTTGTCGGCGTAGGAGATGATGTTGAGGTTGTGCTGACGGGCCACTTGTGCGAGGGGGGCCATGTAGATATTGAACAGCGTCGGGCTGAGGGATGAGCCCTGGGGTACGCCGCAGATTATGTTGAAGGCTTTGGATTGGTACGGGGGGAGGAGGACTCTTTGGGTTCTGCCGGCGGGGAACGATGCGGTCCATTCGAGGGCCTGGTCCTGGATTCCTGCTGCGTGGAGGTGGGATTTTAGGGTGTGGTGACATACGGTGTCAAAGGCGGCTGATAGGTCTAGGAGGATGATGGCTGATGTTTCTCCATTGTCGAGGTGGCTTCTGATGTCATCTGTGGTGGCGAGGAGGGCGGTTTCGGTGCTGTGGTTGCATCTGAAGCCAGACTGGGAGGGGTCGAGGATGTTGTTGTCTTAGAGGTACCTAGTGAGCTGAGTGTTGACGATTTTCTCGATGACCTTCGCCGGGAACGGGAGCAGAGAGATGGGCCAGAAGTTTTTCAGGTCCTTGGGGTCCGCCTTTGGTTTCTTGAGAAGGGCGTTGATTTCGGCGTGTTTGCAGCTGTCCGGGAATCTTGCAGTTTCGAAGGAGATGTTGATGGCTTTCCATAGGTGTGGTGTGATGGCCGTGTCTGCTTTGTTGAAGATGTGGTGTGGGCAGGGGTCTGATGGTGATCCGGAGTGGATGGAGTTCAAGGTCTTGCGGGTTTCGTCGTCGCTGATGTTGGTCCAGGAGGTCAGTCGGCTGGAGCGGGTGGAGTTCGTGGTGGGTGGGGTAGGAGCGTCTGGAGTGTGAGGGGAGTTGAAGCTGTCGTGGATGTCCGTGATTTTTCAGTGGAAGGCGATTGCTAGGGCGTCGCATAGTTCTTGGGAGGGGGTGATGTCGTTGACAGTGGCGTTTGGGTTGGAGAGTTCATTTACGATGCTGAAAAGTTCTATGCAGTCGTAGTCGTTGTTTTCTAGGTGGGTTTTGAAGGAGGATCTTTTTGCTAGCCTGATGAATTAGTGGTGTTTGCGTGTGGCATCCTTGAGGGCCGCGTGGTTGTCTGGAGTGCGTTCGAGTAGCCATATTTGCTTGAGTTTTCAGCAGTGGCGTTTGGAGGCCAGGGGGTCGTCGGTGAACCAGGTGGCTTTTTTTGTTGATGTGGTTGTTGGAGGGTTTTCTGAGTGGAGAAAGACAGTCGGCGCAGTCGGTGATCCATAGCTTGAGGTTGTGTGCCGCAATGTCAGGGTCGGTGGGGTTGACCAGCGGTTTCTGGGTTAGGGCGTTGATTAGTTGAAGTCTGGTGACTTTTCCCCATCAGCGGCGTGGTGGTTGTTCGGTGAGGTGGTGTTCTGTCTGTTTCTTGAAGGTGAAGTGGATGCAGTGGTGGTCGGTCCAGTAGAGTTCGGTGGTATGGTTGAGGGTGACGTGGTTGCTTGTGGAGAAGATGGGGTCAAGGGTGTGACCGGCTGTGTGGGTGGGTGTGTTGACGAGCTTTGTGAAGACGAGGTTGGCGAGGTTTTCGGTCAGGGTGGTTGAGTTGGTGTCATTGTTGTTTTTGAGGTGAAAGTTCAGGTCCCCGAGGAGGATGTAGTCCGTGGAGGCGAGTGCGTGGGTTCTGGCCAGGTCGGCGATGGCGTTGCTGAAGGTGCCCTGAGTCCTGGGGGTCTATAGATGAGTGTTCCTCTGAGCGTGGTGTTGGGGTCGGTGCGGATTTGGAAGGTAAGGAGTTCGGCGGCGCTGAAGGAGTCGTCCGGGGTGGTTTTGAATTTGAGGGTGGCTTTGTGGACGATGGCTATGCCTCTCCCGGTTCTGTTGGTGCGGTCTCGGCGAGCAACTTTGTATCCGTTTGGGACGGCTATGGCATCAATGACATAGAAATTTCCATCATTGCACCTGCAAATGTTCATGAGAAAAGAAATGGAGTACCGGCTTAGGGTATGTGTGACCTAACAATGTCAACTCACTCCTGTCTATGAGAATATATGAACTGTATATCCATCATATACAAATATTTTCTAAGAGATTTTGGCATGGACACATATGTGATGGCATCAGACAACATCACATGAAGACAGTTAGAACATGTATGAAACAGCAGTGGAAATAATACTAAATAAGTGGAAGGGAAAGTATTGCTCACTGTCTGCCCACAAAGGACAATGTATGCCATGTCATATGTATGATGCTCACCATCAAATGAGAGACTGTAGTGAGGCACCAGCATTCATAACACACTGAAAACAAGCAGCTTGTTGGGTACAGATTCCAAAATGCTCACTTCAGCAGACACATGGCTGAGAACAAAGATCTATTACCTCATGTCGTTTGATATTGGGGATGAGACACTGAAAACAAGGGGACATTTGGGTACAAATGTCATTCGCAACATGAAGCAACATGTGAATATTGACCACTGTACTCAGCCATGTGGCTGCCCAAGAGAGTATGTTGGTAGTGGATAGGCAAGGCATATCAGCATGCACCAACTGCCATACCTACAGAAACAAAAACGCATCTTGTGTATCATTCATGGGCTATCTACAATATTCATGGGGAGATGGCTACCTCTAACATATCTACCTGGCAATGTAACAGGCAGGAATCTGCCCAGGACTCACCCCCTTGCAGCTGCTGTGTTCCCCTCAAATGCCCAATAAGCTCAGGGTAGGCCACCGTCAGTATGGGGGCTTCTGGGGGATCAGGGTCCGGAGCGTGTCACACCCGCATTGGGAGGAGAGCCCCAGCTAGACCTCCGTGATCTTCTGGGCCCAGTTTCTCAGGTCCTCCCACCCTTTTGGACAGTCTACCCTCCACCGGAGATGAACCCCGTGGTTCCACTCCGTCCAAGTGATGGCCCTCCAAATCCTTTTTTTCTGATGGGCGTTGACCTGAATGGATGCAATAGAGAATGAAGAGGTCACTATGTAATTGTTTTAGTGCTTAACTACTTATTTAATACACATCTTAGGAACATGTAGCACAAGCATTTTGTAATTGGCAACACACTACGGGGGTGATTTTAACCTTGGCGGACGGCGGAGGCCGTCCGCCAAGGTACCGCCGTGAAATGACTGCACCGCGGTCAAAAGACCGCGGCGGCCATTTAAACATTTCCGCTGGGCCGGCGGGCGCTCTCCGAAAGAGCGCCCGCCGGCCCAGCAGAAATGCCCCTGCAACGAGGACGCCGGCTCAGAATTGAGCCGGCGTAGTTGCAGGGGTGCGACGGGTGCAGTTGCACCCGTCGCGTATTTCAGTGTCTGCCAAGCAGACACTGAAATACTTTGCGGGGCCCTCTTACGGGGGCCCCTGCAGTGCCCATGCCATTGGCATGGGCACTGCAGGGGCCCCCAGGGGCCCCGCGGCACCCCCTACCGCCATCCTGTTCATGGCGGGTTTCCCGCCATGAACAGGATAGCGGTAGGGGGTGTCTGAATCCCCATGGCGGCGGAGCGTGCTCCGCCGCCATGGAGGATTCAATGGGGCAGCGGTAAACCGGCGGGAAACCGCCGGTTTACCCTTTCTGACCGCGGCTGAACCGCCACGGTCAGAATGCCCTCGGGAGCACCGCCAGCCTGTTGGCGGTGCTCCCGTGGTCGGTGACCCTGGCGGTCACCGGCCGCCAGAGTCAGAATGACCCCCTACATGTGTAAAGCACACATGATGATATGTACAGTTATACAAATACACACTTTTGGAGTCATCTTCTGACTATACACAACCCTGGTCATGGTCTACACTTACTAAGCAAGCCCACTGACATCATTTGGCCCAGGGCCAAGCAACCTGGTCTGTGATATGAGCCCCAATGACTCACAGCACACCATTGTGACCTTCTGAAGAGTAAACTACTTGTGCATAATGGTACAGACACCTTACCATTCAGGCGCAATGACTAGCAGCATGCGGTTCAAACAGGCAACTACCATGTCACCGACTGCACCATAAGACTTAGGTAACAATGAAAGGGCTGGCATGGGTGTCTCTGAAACCTTTTTCACTTTGGATGTGTCAACTTGATGTCTACCTAATGAAATCGCATATCACTTCTGAGTCGGTTTGTGTGGTATGAACTGGTATCACAGGAGACACCTGTCACCATATGTGGCAGTCTGACAGAGATGTCATCCAACATAGCAAGGTATGATTGGTGGAACTGGTTGCATGTTACAAAGTTAGTGATTCACATGTCATGATTTCCCCTAAATTAACCAATGATCTGCACTGTGTGTTTGCCACGTGTGCACTAGGCCTGCACTGTACAAACAGGACGTATTGGAAGATGACAACAGACCCGTGGGAGCGAGGGATCGGTCATGAGTCCTTAACACACATTGACAATGAAGGTCAATGAAAAGGAATACCAGGTCAGGTAGTTACCTCAATCACTAATGTAGTCAATTTGAAAGCATTCTGGCAAATTTTTGCCTATGAAGACTCGTGTTGGCCAAATCCAAGAATCTGAAGGTCTACAGTGAGTGAGCCTGGTGCCTCAGTTGCATGGCCACAGTTACTGAGCACCAAACTGGTCTATGTCCCATACTGTGAAAAGACTTTGACATGCCCTACCCTCTGCAGGCTATACATAACCTTAATGACCATTACATTTCCATCAATTGCATGCATGACAGTACATCCTGTAGTCATCCTATGTGTGAGATCAGGGTTGTGTGGCACTCTGAAGGTCTCTGTGAGATTTACTTTGTTGTCATACCACAGTTTGCGAAGGCCAGATCTTGGTTGAGTGATCAGTTGGACTTTACACATTGCTACCAACATCCTCAACCGACACAAACAGTATACATACACAGCTCATGCTTTCATGCCAATACATTTACTGTGTCATTTACCAATTTACCATCATCATATCATCACATATATCAATGTTTGTCTGTAAATTTCACTTGCAAAGACAAATGAATGCAAAACAAGGAGGATCAAGGGCTCATCACACATCACAATGATCGTTTGAAATACACAGAGTACAGAACTCTACACTCCACAGCCTTTACATCCTATGTATGGACCACAGGTTGTGACAACAGGCACCCAAATAACTCATTGGGGCTCAGAGGCTCCTTGTAGCCTGTGAGGAAGGAAAGGTTAGTATTGAACAGAGTCAAATATGCCATTGAGATAGTTACTTGCTCCTTCAATGAGCCATAGAGCTAGCCATACAGGGGAAGAACTTCTTCCAATGGTCTCTTCAGCTCTTCTGGAGAGAAGGCAGGGGCCCTCTTTCACCTGTTTGGCCTGGCATGGTTGCCCCCAGAGGTGTCACACAGCAGGTGACTTGGTGGAGGTATTGATGGTAGCAGTATCAGGAAGCAAGTGAGTAATTTTCCAAAACACTGTGTACATTTATTCCACATATGCGGTAACCAACGTTGACGGCCCCAGCCATTAGCCTGCGACCATCACAGTCAACAATGTTAGCCTATGCTATGATTGCCGCCGTTGAATCCACCCACCACGTGGTCAACGTCTGCCAGTGGAGGGAGGTTCCTAATGTCCAATGAACAAGGTCAGGCATCCCCCATTTTGGCGGTTAAAACTACAGTTTTGCAGACTGTAAAATGTGTTAGAAGATGTATAAATGTGCACTAACATCTCAAAATATATCAAAATCCCTTGATATGTATATTCTTCTACAGAAACATCAGTGTAGCGTATTTCTGGTCACAAATGCATTATTACTGTGGTGCACTGTAACCCACAGGAGACAGAATTTCTAGCAGTTAGGGCATACTTTACAATATCAAGGAGCACAAGAGTAGCAGATAGGTGTGTTATGTGCACATATATGTTGTAGACACATGTCTTGACAACCATGGGGATCATAGCTGGACCTTGAGTGGCAGACTGCTTTGATGTGTAAAGGGTTTAATGTTTTTTTGTGCCAGTAATGTTTTGTCACATGACTTTGTTGTCACTCATCAGATATGGTCTGGACACCGTGACTAATGCTCCAAATCATTTGATTCCACAATTAGGTACCCTGGAAGAGGGAGGATGTGACAACCTGCAGTCTACTGTCCATTTGCAGACCTTCAGACCATAGAAGAATGTGACACAATAAATCAGTTCCTTCTGAATAGGCAAACAATCCAAGATCTATGTCGTCAGTTGGAGCCAGATCTCATGCCTCAAAAAACTAATCCAACATGTATGCCACACATTGTGAGAATCATGGCAGTATTACACTTCCTGGCCACAGGGTAACTTCAGTATACAGTGGCTATATCTGGTGTTATGTCTCAATCTACCTACAATTGTGTTTTAAAAGACATGCTATCTGCCCTAATGATACACATTGGCAGCTACATCAGGGTCCCCAGACGTGAGGATTTAGTCAGAGTGACAGATAACTTCTACAAATTTAATCGCCTCCCACATGAGGTGGGAGCAATTGATGGCACCCATTTTGCATTTGTGACACTGCATGCCAGTGAACGAGTGTATCGCAATAGGAAGCACTTTCAGTCAATCAACGTGCAAGATGTCTGCTTGTTAGATATGTACATTTCAAACATTTGTGCCTGTTTCCCAGTTCAACCCATAATTCCTTTGCTATGTGGATCAGCACCATATCCCAGCTGATGTCACAACTATAACCACAGAGGGCCTGGCTTGTTGGTAAGTTACATCTGTTGTGATCTTGTGTGTGCTATGTCTGGTACTACAATCAGGAAGTCGGTTCTGCATTGTGGTACTTATGTCTCATTACAAAACAGGAGCAGGAGATTCAGCATACCCTAACCATCCATGGTTGTAAACATTGCTGAGGAATCCAACTACACCAGGGGAAGTATGCTTTAATGATTCCCATAGAAGAACACAGTGACCAGTTGAGTGGGTTTTCTGGCTCTTGAAGGCCAGATTTCGCTGGCTGGACAAGACTGGGAGAGCCCTCCTCTTCTCACCCGTGAAAGTGTGTCAGATTACCTAGGTGTGCTGCATGCTCCATAACATTGCCCTGCGAAGGAACATCCCTTACATCCTAGAGGAGGGGGAGCCTGTGGTGCCATCGGGTGACAATCATGAAATGCCAAATAAAGATGATATTGGTGAGAAGGAAGGAGCTGACTTGCGACAAGACCTCATCAACAGCTTCTTCTCGTGAGTGTGTCTGATGAGGAAGATTTTGACACAATCACGTTATTGAAATGTTGCTTTGTTTGTGTAAGATATATGACATGAACTGCGTTCTCCAGACATTTTCTATGTGAATTGTGTCCTCTGTATGGTTTCATAACTCTGCTCTATGTTTTTGTGTTTGTTCAGGTACCTTCAAAATGGCATCTTCATTGGGACATTTCTGAGTTGTGACATTGACAGGTAGATGATGTTGCTCAGACATACCAAGTGGACATGCACTGATGCTGAGATTGTAGGTCACAGACTTTGGGTGTACAAGACAAGTGCCAAGACAGCTTGCATAGTGACAGGATGTAAGTTTAGAAGACTCTACTGGACTTGTTCCTTGTCATGTGGTGGCCCTGATGCATCATATGTGTGATTATGTGGTCAAAACACATGTGGGCCTAAGCCAAATTCATGTTAGCTTCCCTTTATTTTGGCTAAACGCTCTTTTTGTATGATCTATAGGTAGCTGTTGATGTGTTTCATTATTGTAGGCCAAAGTGACATTAGTTTGTGTCATACTACCAGATGCAGAAGCATTCGATTGTACTGATCCTGTGATCAGAAACTGTTATACTGCCATCTGTTTGAGACCTGCACTATATGATGTTAGATTCCTTTTGTGGGGTAGGCTATATGGCTCCAGCTGATGACATGAACCAATTCAATGTTTGCGTATTCTATAGGACAATGTTTTATATATCCCTTCCTTGCATGGTCTGGAGGTCTGTACTTGTAACTTTAATCATTTAGCCAGTATGATTTCTTCATGAATGATTTGCTATGTCTCAGGCATATTTACAGCAGATGAGCTAAACAATGTAATGACATTACTTCTTTGATAAGACACTCATAGGTATGTGTTTGTGTGGAATGTTTGTAATCCTGAGCAGGACACTGTACATGCAACATATCCCTGCTTCCACAAGTAGTGATTTATTTGTTGATTGTTTAGTTCACATGTTCTTGCATCTCTACATTGCTAAATGTGAAATTTAAGAAAGAAGACAATTCATTTGTGACTGGTGAATTTATTACACAGCTAGGGGTGAAAACAAACTTGTGGAAAAAGTGACATAGATGAAAATTGAAGGGGTCAGTCATGGTGAATAAAATCATAGAAGTAGATGCCATACAAGTGGAAGTCCAAACTCCAGAGTACTACTTCTATCAGAAATGAAATGGGCTCCAGGATCAGTCCACAGAGTGTATGTGTGACACTCAAAGGAGGACATTAAGGATGAGGTTTCTTGCTGGCAGTGGTGGGTGTCTTAGCATCAATCGATCAATCAGTGTTTATAAAGCGCAGCTACTCAACCGCAAGGGTCTCAAGGCTGCCATCTGCACCTCCTGGATTCTTACATAGATGTCCCCGCTTGCAAGAAGGGGGGTTCAGCTGCTGCAGACGCAGGTGTATCTGGGGGTGGTTGGTCCTCTGACAGGGCCTCCCTTCCTGTGTCTGCAACAGATGTACTTGATGTAGTTGGCCCACAGGAAGGGGTAGATGTTGGGGGAAAAGCCCTGCTCAGGGTTGTATTGATATCCCTCAGCACTTCTGTTAGGGTGCCCATGTGTGCATTAAGGGCATCTATTAATTCAATCTGGTCCACCTGCAGCTGCTTGGTGTCCTGGGGTTTGGTTAGCACATGGTTTATCACATCTTTGGACACATGATAGACCCCAAAAATACTTGGCTCATGATATCTCATAGACCCGAAAGCCTCAGGGTGGTCATCCCCCAACTTTTGCCTGCCTCCCTCCATTTCTTTGACCCTGTTTATGGTTTTAGGAGTCTGCACACTTTACCACTGCTGGCCAGTGCTAAACCGCATATGCTCTCTCCCCTAAACATGGTAACATTGGTTCTTGCCAAATTGACACATTTAATTTACCTGTAAATTCCCAGTAAAGTGCACTACATATTGCCAGGGCCTGTAAATTAAATGGTACTAGTGGGCCTGTAGCACTGCTTGTGCCACCTCATAAGTAGCCCTGTGACCATGTCTCATGCCTACCATTGCTAGGCCTGTGTGCGCAGATTCATTGCCACTCTGACATGGCAGTTAAAATCTACTTGCCAAGTCTTAAATTCCCCTTTTTCTACATATGTCACCCCTAAGATAGTCCCTAGGTAAGCCACAGGGCAGGGTGTTATGTATGTAAAACACAGGACATTTCCCTATGTGTTTTACATGTCCTGGTAGTAAAAAACTCATACCTTTGTTTTCAACCACTGTGAGGCCTGCTCCTCTCAAAGACTAGCATCATAACTACCCTCATATACTTTTAAGTGATAAATTCTGATCTGGAAGGAGTAGCCCTGTCATGTTTAGTATTGCCAGAATGGTAATAGAAAATCCTGCTTGCTGATGAAGCTGGAATTAATGTTACTATTTTAGAAATGCCACTTTTAGAAAATGTGCATTTATCTGCACTTACTGCCATCTGTGCCTTACAGCCCTGTTTCCAATCCACGTCTGGTCTCTGCTGGTTAACAGCTCTCCTTGTGCATTCCATCCAGACAGCCATAAACACAGGACACTTCTCCCCATCTGCATCTATCTGCATACTGAATGGGTCTCCCTGGGCAGGAAGGGTGGAGAGGCTCTTTGTTACATTTCGAAGGCCAGTGGCCTGCTCTCACACAAATGACTGATAACCCCGAACAGGGATCCTGGCAAACAGGACTGGACTGAAAGGGGAACTTATACACTTCAAAACCACTCTTTGACGTTTACCCCATTTCAAAGGCATTTTTGGGTGTATAAACTGGTCTCTGACCCCACCAAATCAGACATTCTGAATCTACAACTGAACTCTGTCAGAGAAGCTGCGTGGCTGTACAAAGGACTCATCTGGACTGCTGTTCTGCTGTTGCCCTGCTGCCTGCTGGCCACTGACTGTGCTGGAAGGACTCTGCCTTCCCAAAAAGTGCTCTCCAAGGGCTTGGATTGAGTTGCCTCCTGTTCTGAAGTCTCAGGAACAGCAAAGACTTCATCTACTAGTTTTTAGCTAGTTTTCTGACTTCAGTGATACCAGGGACGGCTTCAGCGACACTAGCATCGACGCCGCAGCCTGCTCCTGATCAATGGACATCGCTGCATGCAACGACCATGGCCTGCAACACAAATCCAATGTTATATACAAAAGAGAGGGTGTTAGACAATAGAGAAATGGTGCTCAAAGACCCAGTCGGCACATGTACGAATGCCCAAATATCAGTAAAGTGGTGCACTCATAAGGGAAACACCCTTATCCCTAACTCTGAAAAAACATGTTGATCAGACAAAACAGTAACATCAGAGGCACTTGCTGAATCAAATAACAGTATATGTAAAACAAAATCGATAGCAAAGTTTGTATATACATTTTTTGATCAAATGGATAATGCACCAGCACAGACTATCAATAAAAAGTCCAATCAGAAAAAGAGAGGCATCTTAGTTCTTCAGTGTGGTTCACCAGTCTGTAGTTTATTGTTTTCAAATCAACACCTTGCTCTTCGATGTATGAAGATGTAGGGTTTCAAAAAAATCTTAGCTTCCATGTGTACAGATGTTGCATTTCAAGTGTGCCTCAGCCTCAGCCAACACGTGTTTCGTCTTAGGAAAATAATCATACTACTTCCCCAGGGCTGGCATTTTATCAGAAGAGCTTAATGTAAATGAGAGAAATCACAACTACAATAAGCACAAACCCTTCACCGTAATATACTGAGAGTGGAGACCAATTGTTAAGATCACCTCAAAGTGCAATAAACACAATATGAAGACAATTATGTAATAATATTCCCTTGATTCTTAGTATCTCTAATGAGTAAACAACAACTTATTACTGTCTCCGAGTGTTACATTAAAATACATAGCCCCATATCGTGCAATACACAAAAGCTCAAAATGAAAGTATAAAATGTAATTAACCATGCACACACATGTGCAACTGCGCCTCGTGAATAACCCAAATGTTGCTACTTAAAATTTCTACCTGACATGATGTCAAATCCTGTATCTGCTTAGAGTGAAGACGTTACATCGGACGAGCATCAACATATTTCATCACACTGTGTTAGCTGCCAAAACTATTAATCTAGGACAAACCCATAATTTAGAGGGTGAAGTATGGATCTGTTAAATGAAATGAGAGCAGAATTATTTGTAATAAATCAGTGTCCAGCTTCAAATGAAGAATAGCGATGAATCATCTTTTAGACATTCTCTGTGTACAAAAACAAAATATACAACCATTTAGCCATAAACAACAGAGATATGTTGAAAAGCTCACCTGATTATAAGTAAAAGCAATATCGAGTAGAGAGGAGTTAAACCGTTGTGTCCAGGTCGCGAGTACGCTAACAACTAGCAACACCGGAATTGCCTCTATTAAGAAAATCATGGAGATAAAGGAAGGACTGCAAAATTCACCCTTCCTTAGCCGCCATCTTGAAACTATAACCACATAACAGTTCCTCATAAAAAATCCAAAGTAGCATTGACCAAGTCCTGTTATCAAAAGGGGGTCTGATATGACCGTTCTAGCACAAATAGATTTTTAAGCATGCAACCTCATTTTCATTCATAGCAACAAAAACAAAATATGCTATGGGCCATAGATAATAAATGCTAAGCAGCTCACCCAGTCACTATTGACGCAATATCTAAAATTGAAAATAGTACAGCCGGTCATAAACACGCTAATATAATTGTGCTGAAATTACCTCCTACAAGGAAACCGTGAGGAAAGACAAAGGGCCCTATTGTTAAATCCTCCCCGACCATCCTCTTGAGGGTATTACTAATCATTTCAAACCACGAAAGTCTCTGCACATGCAATATTCAAAAATTATCATAACTATTACATAAAATATGCCTTAGTAATCATGGTTATACATCAATCTTAGGTGGTCACTACAACCCTGGCGGACGGTGTTAAAGCAGCGGTAAGACCGCCAACAGGCCGGCGGTAAAACATTTGCAATTACGACCGTGGCAGAAACCGCCAACAAAGACAGCCACTTTAACACTCCGACCTCCACGGCGGTACAAACAACAGCGCGGTGGTCACCGCCAACAGATAGGCGGGAGCCAATGTACCGCCCACACTATTACAACACACCAATCCGCTACCTTTTCCGGGGCGGATTCACCGCGGATAAAAACACGGTGGAAACAGGAATTCCGAAGGGAAAATGCACATCTCTACACACCCCACAAGGAACGAGGACACCATGGACCCGGAACTCCAAATTCTACCTGCGATAGTCTTCCTGCTCCTCTACCAGGAGCATGAACCCCGGCGGCGGAGACCACAGTGAGTACTGCACCTACGACACAGGGGAGGGGGGAGGGAAAAAACAGGGACACACACACGCAACACCCCCACCCCCACCCTCACCCACAACAACACACAGACTAATGCATATTGATACATCACAGTTACAACCACTAACCCCCCAGGAAGAATGCAAAGACAATAGAAAATGAGTGTAACCATTGTAATATATTAAAATCAAGTAGGGAAAAAAATATATATATACACCATTTACAAAATATATACCAAGCATAGTAGTCCAGGTAGTGCTCCAATTAAGTAAGTGGAACACTGGGCCCACAAGGTATGGGCGAGGCCCACACAAGATCCCCGACCATGACGGAGAGAACACTGCAGGGGCATCAGAGAGCAACAAAACAGACACCTCAGGGGGAGGGAAAGGGGGGGTTCACCTCAGCCGGTTGAGTGCACAACGCCAAATGCACGAGGGGGCCACATGCCCACTGTACAATCCTGGGGAATGCAAAGCCACAGTCTCTCAAGTCTCACAAGTGGATGGATTGCCCACTGTTTCATCCTGGGGAGTGCAAAGCCACAGTCTCTCAAGTCTCACAAATGGGTGGATTGCCCACTGTTCCATCCTGGGGTGTGCAAAGCCACAGTCTATCAAGTCTATACAGTGGGTGGCTTGCCCACTGTTCCATCCTGGGGAGTGCAAAGCCACAGTCTCTCAAGTCTCACAAGTGGGTGGATTGCCCACTGTTCCATCCTGGGGAGTGCAAAGCCACAGTCTCTCAAGTCTCACAAGTGGGTGGATTACCCACTGTTCCATCCTGGGGAGTGCAAAGCCACAGTCTATCAAGTCTATACAGTGGGTGGTTTGCCCACTGTTCGATCCTGGGGATTGCAAAGCCACAGTCTCTCAAGTGGATAACAGTCTCCACTGGTTCTGGAGGGGGCATTGTGCCCAGAGTGCTTCATCCTGCTAAGGACAGAGGTAGTGGATGGATCTCTCCACTCGTTCTGGAGGGGGCATGGTGCCCAAAGTGCTTCATCCTGCGAAGGACAGAGGTAGTGGATGGATCTCTCCACTGGTTCTGGAGGGGGCATGGTGCCCAGAGTGCTTCATCCTGCTAAGGACAGAGGTAGTGGATGGATCTCTCCACTGGTTCTGGAGGGGGCATGGTGCCCAGAGTGCTGCATTCTGCCTGTGACGGACTCAGTAGCGTCAGTGCCCTTGGCGCTCATTGGCCAGCGGTGCATGAGACGGCGGTGCCCTGTTCAGCGGTGCTTGAGACGGCGATGCCCTGTTCAGCGGTGTTTGAGACGGCGGTGCCCTGTCCAGCGGTGCTTGAGGCGGCGGTGCCCTGTTCAGTGGTGCTTGAGACGGCGGTGTCCATTGCAGTGACTCAGCTGATGGCGGACCTTCATGGCCCAGCGGGGCTTTTGCTGGCGGTCTTCATGGCCCAGCGGGGCTTTTGCTGGTGGTCCTTCATGGCTCAGCTGGGCTTTTGCTGGCGGTCCTTCATGGCCCAGCGGGGCTTGTGCTGGTGGGTGGCCTCCTGGGCAGCTGGGCTTGTGTTGGCAGTGGCCTCCTGGGCAGCTGGGCTTGTGGGCTTGTGCTGGCGGTAGTCTCCTGGGCAGCTGGGCTTGTGCTGGCGTTGGCCTCCTGGGCAGCTGGGCTGGTGCTGGCAGTGGCCTCCTGGGCAGCTGGGCTGGTGGTGGCGGTGGCCTCCTGGGCAGCTGGGCTGGTGCTGGCGGTGGCATCCTGGGCAGCTGGGCTGGTGCTGGCCGTGGCCTCCTGGGCAGCTGGATTGATGGCCGGCGTGCTGCTCTTCCCAGACTTGCTGACCTTCTTGTACCCCTTCCCCACCTTGGAAGGTGTTGCAGCTGACTCCACACTCCCACCTGTACCCCTGGGAGCGGCTTTGGTGGCTGGAGTCTTCCCCCTATCCCACCGGGCACTGGCCAACTTCTGATGCTTCACAGGTGGGGGACTGTCTGTGCTGTGGCTCCGTGCCACACTGGCTGCCCTGGTGGCCGGTGCACTCCATATTCCAGTGACTACAGGCATCACTGGTCCCAGAGCTGTTGTGGCTGAGGTGCTAGTTCGGGACCTATGAGATGGACGGAGTGGGGGAGGTGTGGGAAAGAGGTCAAGGTTGGACAGGAAAAGTTTTTTGGACACACTGGGACGGGTAGCTGGAAGGGGGTTTGGGAGTGGAGGAAGAGGTTGTGATTGTAGGAGGTGTTCGTTTGCTGACTTTGGGTGAAGGTGCATGCGCTGGAGGCTGCCGTGAGGTGGATGGCTGTTGGGTGGGTGTGTGCCTGCGTTTGTGAATCTTCGGAGGGGGCGTCACAGACTCACTGGGAGAGGACACAGGGGACGTGTGAATGGTAGTGGGGTTGGTGACTGCACGTGAGTGGGGTGTGGTGGTGGGTGTGCTGGAGAGGGACGTAGTGGCTGTAGAGGTAGTGCATGCAGGTGTGAGTGTAGACGAGACAGGGAGGGAGGGGAGGAGGGAGACGACGAGGAGGGGGACACAGTGGAGGCAGTGGATGTTGCTATGTCTGCATGTGTGTGATGCTTGCGTGAGTGCCTGTGGGATGTGTGGTGCTTATGTTTGCCTGAGCTTCCCTTGTGTATTGACGTGTGTGCATGCAGGTCTGTAGGTGTGCTTGGGATAGGCTGAGGTACAAGGGATTGGGTCGGGGTGGAGGAAGTTGGAGGGGGGGCTAGACACAGGGACAATGGCTGCCATCAGTGCTGAGGCCAGAGTCTGAAAAGCCCGCTGATGGGCCGCCTGACCAGAATGAATGCCCTCCAGGAATGCATTTGTTTGTTGCAACTGCCTTTCTACACCCTGGATGGCATTCAAAATGGTAGACTGCCCAACAGTTAGGGACCTGAGGAGGTCAATGTCCTCCTCACTGAGGGCAGCAGGGGTGACTGGGGCAGGAGCTGAGGTGCCTGGGGCAAAGGTGATGCCCACCCACCCGAGTGAGTGGGCAAGGGGCGAAGGCTGAGGGGCTGCTGGGAGGGCGGTGCTGGAAGGGGGGGTGGCGGCTGTACCTGTAGATGGGGGTGGCACAGATGTTGCCGCCACCACAAGGGAGCTCCTATCAGAGGACGAGTCCGTGTCACTGGTCTCAGCTCCTGTCCCCGCCGAGGAGCTCCCCTCGCCCTCCGTCCCACTGGTGAAGTCTGATTCCGTGGCCATGTGGGATGCAGCCCCTGGTGCTCCGGTGCCACTGCTCCTCCGCCTGATGATGCTAATGCACACAAGAACAGGGAGACCACAAAAAGGGGGGGACGACAGAAGAAAGACATGTTGAGTGCATGCATTACCACTACCGTTGGTGGACACGACAGACACAGAAGCCCCCTGCACTACACCGCGCTCTTGGGCTCCACTGTTCACTTCCTGGGAAATGGCCTACAAGGCTATGGACGACACCTGCACACATAGATGACAAAGGGGCATGACTAGATGTACTTGGCACTCTACAGAGGTGGGTTGGGGTGCCACATGGCCTGCCTTACGGAGGGACCTTGCCTACGGAACTCGCCCTGGCCTAGGGAAACCCACAGCCCACCTCCCCCACCCAGACCCCTCCACTGCACGCAAAGTCAGCAGAATGCAAGTGTACTCACCCCCTTGTGGCTGCTTTGATGCCCTCAAGCGCCCATCCAAACCTGGGTACGCCACCCCCAGGATCCTGAACATCAGGGGGGTCATGGTGCGACGGGCACTCCTCCCACATTGGGAGGCCATCCCCAGCTGAGCCTCCGCCGTCTTCTTGCTCCACCGGCGAATGTCCTCCCATCTTTTCCGGCAGTGGGTGTTCCGTCTGTGGTAGACCCCCAGGGTCCGGACGTCCTTTGCGATGGCACGCCAAATATGTTTCTTCTGGTGGGCGCTGACCTGCATGATTTGTACAGGGGGAAGAGAAAGTTATTACCAACTGCACCGTCAAAGTGATTGGCCCCCATCCCTACCCTTGCCACGTGGCACATCCACTCACCGTCGTTTCATGCACGCCGCACTCTCCCCCCTTCCTTCTTACACCCACCCCTCTCCACACAGCATAGCCCATACATCATGCTCCCAGTGTACTTACCTGTTGGTCTGGAGGACCGTCGAGTAGCGTGTACTGGGGGAGGACCGCGTCCACGAGTTTCTACAACTCCTCCGATGTGAAGGCAGGGGCCCTTTCCCCAGACACTCGAGCCATTGTCTCTTCCAGACTGAGGTCACAGCAGCACTTGCAGTATAGGTCCTCTCCTGTCGAAGATCAGATATCGAGTGATTGTACAGATAGAAAATGGCAGTCACATCCACGGCGGTGCGTACCGTCACCGCCGGCGTACATCGTCATTGGCTCCTGGGACCCATAGGGTCAAGTGTTAACCAATGCAGCATTGCGCCGCGGTCTTCGACCGCCTACCGCAATGGTGTACAACGCCAGTGCAGTTACCTCACATCCCATTGTCCCAGTTTAGAGGTCAGGCAGCTGCCATTTCAGGGGCCCACATGGCTTCATTTTCAACTGCGTCACACATACCTAGGCCTAGACTCAACACACATACAGGCCACTTTTTGATTATGAATGGTGTTCTGTGTAAGCTGTGGGTACGTACCTCTGAGTTGTTTGACTCTGTGCTCGCTGTTGTCCTTCATAGACACCGTCCGCTTGGACATGTGAGGAGATGGCGGCATCCTCCGGTGTACCGACCATTGGTGGACCTGTTGACAATGGAGGAAAGACATGTGATAACCACATACAGGCTTGACCGTGCCACAATCCAGGAACTTTGTACCCAGTTGGAGCCAGACCTGATGTCAGCTATCCACCATCCCACAGGAATCCCCCCTCAAGTGCAGGTTCTGTCAGTGCTCCATTTCCTTGCAAGTGGGTCATTTCAAACAACAGTGGCCATAGCATCAGGGATGTCCCAGCCTATGTTTTCCAACGTGTTGTCCAGAGTGTTGTCTGCCCTGCTGAAACACATGCAGAGCTACATTGTTTTCCCTCAGGTGGAGGATTTGCCTACAGTGAAAGGTGATTTCTATGCCCTGGGACATATCCCCAACATCATAGGTGCCATTGATGGGACCCATGTTGCTTTGGTACCCCCCCACAGGAGTGAACAGGTGTACAGAAACCGGAAGAGTTATCATTCGATGAATGTACAGATGGTATGTTTGGCAGACCAGTACATCTCCCATGTGAATGCCATGTTCCCTGGCTCAGTGCATGATGCTTACATCCTGCGGAATAGCAGCATCCCTTATGTGATGGGTCAAATCCAGAGACACCGTGTGTGGCTATTAGGTGAGCACCTGGAAGCTAGTCAGTGGGAATGGTTGTCTGGGTCTGGGGATATCCCTCCAGGTTAGTGTGTGTCTAACAGTTGTCCCTCGCCATTTGCAGGTGTCACTGGTTACCCCAACCTGTCATGGCTGCTGACCCCAGTGAGGAATCCCAGGACAAGGGCAGAGGAATGCTACAATGAGGCCCATGGGTGAACTAGGAGGGTGATCGAGCGGACCTTCGGCCTCCTGAAGGCGAGGTTCAGGTGCCTCCATATGACAGGTGGTTCCCTATTCTACTCACCAAAGAAGGTGTGCCAGATCATCGTGGCCTTCTGTACGCTTCACAACTTGGCTTTGCGACGACAGGTGCCCTTTCTGCAGGAGGATGGTCCAGATGGCGGTGTTGTTGCAGCTGTGGAACCTGTGGACAGTGAAGACGAGGAAGCAGAGGAAGAAGACATGGACAACAAGGACTCAGTGATCCAGCAATATTTCCAGTGAGACACAGGTAAGAATACAAACCTGCCTACTACATGTACTTAAACACTTCTACCTCTCTACTGTCTGTCGTTTTCACCCAGTGTATGGTCACTGAGTTGTCACTTTCCCTTACAATTTCACAGATGTGGGTCCCACTGTGTGACATCTGCTTTGATTCCTCATGGACTAGAGCTGTGTGACATAGGTATGTTGCCATTACCAATGAAAAAGCTTTTTGCCACAGTTATTGCTAATACAGTATTCCGAAATCAGACAGACTCCAGATTGTTTTGTGCTTAAAGGGTGTTTATTTAAGTGCTCTATATAGGAGGGGGTTGTAAAATGGTGAGGGTGATGGCGGAGGAATGTCCCTGGCAGAGTCCAGTCTATTAGTCTCACAGGTGAATTGGCCAAATGGGCAAAGGAAGTGGAGCTGGGGCAGTTTAAGGATGGACAGGGTGACAAAGTGGGACTGAAGGATGACAATCAGGGTGGTCTCATTTCTTGGCGGGGTCTTGGCATCGTTCTCTGTCTTTGTCCTGGATCTCAGGGACTGTTTGTGAGGTGGTTCTCCCTCTGCAAGGGGTGGGGTGCTGGTGTGGTGGTCTATGGCAGTGCCTCCTGTCCACTAGCGCCGGCGGAGGTGGTGGGCAGTTCATCGTCCAGGCTATTGTCAGGGGCCCCTTGTAGTGCCACAGTGTCCCTCCTGGTGTTGAGTACTTCCTTCTGCACCCCCACGATGGTGCCCAGGGTGGAATTGATGGTTCTGAGTTCCTCCCTGAAGCCCATATACTCTTCCTCCTGCAGGCGCTGGGTCTCCTGAAACTTGGCCAGTACCGTTGCCATCGTCTCCTGGGAGTGGTGGTAGGCTCCCATGATGGAGGAGAGGGCCTCGTGGAGAGTGGGGTCCCTGGACCTGTCCACCCCCTGTCGCACAGCAGCCCTCCCAGTTCCCCTGTGTTTCTGGGCCTCCGTCCCCTGGACCGTGTGCCCACTACCACTGCCCCAGGTCCCTGTTGTTGTTGGGGTGGTGGGTTAGCCTGGGTTCCCTGTAGTAGTGGACACACTGCTGATTGATGTGTCCTGGGGACGGAGGTATGGGCATGCTGGGTGGGTGCTGTGTTGGTGTTTCCAGAGGGGGGAAGCTCTGTAGTGGCCTGTGACTGGGTGTGGGGAACCGACTGTCCCGAGGTCCCTGATGGGCCGGGCTGGTAATCTAGATCCAGTTGGACAGAGGTGCTGTCATCACTGTGTGCCTCTTCTGTTGGTGGTGTGGACATGTGTGGACCCTCCGGTGACGTTGGGTATGGGTCCTGCAGGGGTATAAAAGCATGATTATTGCATCTGTGTGTGTCAAGGTGTACAATGGGTGGGTGACTGTGTACCCCAGTGCTATCATTCCTGTGTGGGACCTTGTGTGATGATGTTTTAGGGGGGTGTATGGGTATGTGCAGTGGGCATGCTTTAGTGATGGGTGTCCATGCTTTGTTGTTGCATGCAGGGCTTGGTGTTAGGATATGTGGTTTGTGATGTTTGGACATTTGTGAGGAGTTAGAGTGATAGGGTGGGGGTATGTGGTGGCATGCAGGTAGGTGGAGGATGTAATAGTTAAGATTTGACTTACCAGAGTCCATTCCTCCACCTACTCCTGCGAGGCCCTCAGGATGCAGAATCGGCAAGACCTGCTCCTCCAATGTTGTTAGTTATGGGGGAGGAGGTGGGGGTCCACCGCCAGTCCTCTGAACTGCAAGGTGGTGTCTGGAGACCACGGAACGCACCTTCCCCCGTAGGTTGGTCCACCTCTTCCTGATGGCGTCCCAATTTCTTGGGTGCTGTCCCACTGCATTTACCCTGTCCACTATTCTTCGCCATAGCTCCATCTTCCTTGCAATTGAGGTGTGCTGCACCTGTGATCCGAATAGCTGTGGCTCTACCCAGACGATTTCCTCCACCATGACCCTGAGCTCCTCCTCCGAGAACCTGGGGTGTCTTTGCCGTGCCATGGGGTGGTGTAGGTGATGTGTGAGGTGGTGTGTGGGGTAATAAGTGTGCTGATATGTAGTGGTGTGTTGTGTGAGGTGCTTTGAAGTTATGTGGGTGATGGTGTTGTGTGCCTGTGGATGCTAGTGTTGTTGATGGTGGTGTCTCTCTCTGGCTTTCGTTCGTAATTTGTGGTCGTAGGGGTTTGTGGGTGATGTAGGTGTGTGTTTTATATTGTATTGAGTGTGTGGGAGTGGTGTGTGTATTTGTATCAGGTGTGTGTATTTCGAATTGTCCAATGTGGCTGTGTTTTGGAGATGTGTACCGCCAATGGAATACCGCAGTTGAAAGACCGCCACGTGGATTTGTGGGTCATGATAGTGTGGGCGTATTTCTGTTGGCCTGACGGTGGAGGTTTTGGTTTTCGCCAGTTTATCACTGACCTTTGGTGTGGCTGTCTGAATGTTGGCGGATTCCGAGGTGTGTGTCATAATAGCTGTGGCAGAATTCCGCTGCCGCGGTGGTGTGTTGGCTGTCTTCTGCATGGCGGTAAACGGCTTTTACCGCCAATGTTGTAATGAGGGCCTTAGTCTGTTATCAAAAATGTGTGTGTTTTGCGGAAAGTGGTATAAAGAAAATGATAATATTGACTATACATATATATAATATGGTTTCATCTAAAGTAACGTATCAGAACAGTAATGGTATTTGTGAAAAACACATTCATGAAAAGCATGCCACTGATAATGTACATTATGAAATAAATTAAAATCAGATGAATGATAATATATATTTCTGCTAAACAAAATGCACATATCAAAGTCTTTTGATGCGAATTTGAAATCATAGATTATAGATAGGTTCAATCACCCAAAAAGTACTCTAGTGCTTGATCTGTGTTAAGACCAAATCCAACGTTGCCTGGACACATCTGACGTCACACAGTATCACCGTGACACTGAATACAACACATCACGTCTTAACCTACTTGGTCCACGGACCTAGCAGAGTCACAAAGAACGACACATCACCAGACACACCGCACTAGCGCCCTCTGCAACCAGACAGAACTGACGCCTCACAGTACGTAACTGACGCTGCACCTTCCTGGAGGCCATAAGCGACTGATGCCGCACCAGCCCCAGCAACGCCCCACCTTCAAGATTCCATGGAACTTCTTTGTTTCTTTGTTTTCAAAGATACTATACCTGTGGGTCTGTGCAACTCTGTGACCGGTACCTGTGGCTTCGGACTATTCCGCCAACAACTCCGTGATAGCCCCAGTTGGAGCTATTGTGTTTCTAAGTGCTTTAGTGGGATTTAGGGGGTCATTCTGACCTCCGCGGGCGGCGGAAGCCGCCCGCCTGGCGGGAACCGCAAGAAGACCGTACCGCGGTCGAAAGACCGCGGCGGTCATTCTGAGTTTCCCGCTGGGCTGGCGGGCGACCGCCAGAAGGCTGCCCGCCAGCCCAGCGTGAAACCCCCTTCCATGAGGATGCCGGCTCCGAATGGAGCCGGCGGAGTGGAAGGGGTGCGACGGGTGCAGTTGCACCCGTCGCGATTTTCAGTGTCTGCTTGGCAGACACTGAAAATCTTGGTGGGGCCCTGTTAGGATGCTTCTGCAGTGCCCATGCCATTGGCATGGGCAGTGCAGGGGCCCCCAGGGGCCCCACGACACCCGTTACCTCCAGCCAGGTTCTGGCGGTCAAAACCGCCAGAGCCAGGCTGGCGGTAAGGGGGTCGGAATCCCCATGGCGGCGCTGCCTGCAGCGCCGCCATGGAGGATTCCCTTGGGCAGCGGGAAACCGGCGAGACACCGCCGGTTTCCCGTTTCTGACCGCGGCTGTACCGCCGCGGTCAGAATGCCCATGGGAGCACCGCCAGCCTGTTGGCGGTGCTCCCGCGGTCGTCGCCAGGGTCAGAATGACCCCCTTAATCTTTAAAAAGTCATAACTTTGTTTGTGTACATTGGATTTTCTCTCCAATTGGGGCCTGGACCCTCAGTGTGAGCCCTGTTGGTTTGCAACTCAGTATCCAGGACTGAGAGGAACAAGATAGTAGCTACTGTGCTAGGTACACAGATTGCAGGCACGTTGCTGTCTGTGATGTTGATGCAACACAGGTGGGAGGTGTTGTTATGGGGACAGTGAGACTCACTGTTGCTATCTGACAGTCTGCATGGATGGGTTGGGCCCATCATCCACGTCCACATGTCAAGGAGTGTTTTCATCACTGAGGGTAGGCTGGGGGTCTGGTCGGTGGACAATATCTGGCCAGGTATTGTGCCAGCTCGACCTGTTGAGAATTAGAGTACATTGTTATTGAATGAAGTGTGGAATCTATTTCCAAAGGTTTTGTGTGACTGTAAGTAGAGACCTTGGACACTGTTAAGTGGTAGGCTTGCTGATTGTGCTGTTACCATGGTATTTAGTTGTTAACATGGCATGTGTGAAGCTTGCAGTAACTGTTGAACTCAAGCAGCTCATTGGATGTGATAATCTGTTACATTTTAGAGTATGGAATGAACATGACATCTCGGTAACAATAAGGCCAACACAGTGCAGAGGAAACATGTGTGTTTGACAATTCCAATGCCTAGTTGTATGAGATATAGGCAAACACACAACTTTGTTGGATATGTAGCGGAAGCCGTCATGTGAATAGTGCTGAGTCAGTGTGTAAGCTGCCACTACTAATCTAATGTAGCAGCTTAATGCTTTAGGAGCACTTGATGTACAAACTTGTGAAGGCATCATTCCTGTCCTCAATAGTTTCCTTTTTCTGACTCTAGATCAAGAGTCAACTAGGTAGACAGACATGTGTCTGAATTGAGCATTATATGTAGATTGCTCACTCCCGGGGGTGGGTACATCATTTGGGAGATGACACAGATGTATTTAGACAAGTGCAGAATGGCCTGTTGGTCTGTGTTGGAGAAGGAGGGACTCCTGGTAGTTGTAGTCATGTCACCTGCTGACTACCCACACTACACAAATGCTGAAAACCCAGGGGTGGGCACATCATTTGAGAGAAGACACACAGGTGTATTTGGAAAAGGGCAGGAAGGCCTGTTGGTTTGTGTAACTGAAAGAGGGCCTCAAGGTTGTTGCAGTGATGTGACTTGCTGACTCCCCACATTACGCAAATATTAACCTCCCAGGGTAGGGTACATCATTTGCGATATGACACACAGGTGTATTTGCCCATGTGCAGGAAGGCCTGTTGGTTTGTGGTACAGTAAGAGGGCCTTCTGGTGGTTGTAGTCATGTCCCTCTATGTACTTCCCAACACTTGACAAATGTTTTGTCTTACATATATGTTGCCACACTGCAGTTAGGTTGGCCCACACATTTGCATGCAGACACATACTGTGGGTGCTGGGATGATCTTTTGATATTGAAACACCTACAGACCCCATTCCAGCATATAGCATGTGATGGGGATTGATACATGTGAAGTTCTGTACAACACTTCACATTGACAAGCTTATATCCCAGCAATTCTGGATATCGCATGTTAGGTAAGTAGATGAACAACATAGTGACAAAAGGTGAGATGTGAACATGCAGGCTATTGAAGATTTGTGACAGTTTCTGTGATGTATCTTACCAGACTCCACTCCCCCAATTATTACTATCAAGCCCTCAGGATACAGGATGGACAAGGCCTACTCCTCCAGGGGAAAGAGTTGTAATTGGACACTAGGAGGACAACCACCAGTCATCAGGGATTCCATGTGTTGCCTTCCCACTCATGTCCTTCCATTTCCTCAGTGTTCTCATTTGTGGGCATGGTGATGCCTACAGCATTCACTCTGTCAACTATTGTTTGCCACATTTCCAATTTCCTGCTGAGATGAGTATGTTGGACTTGGGCTCCAAACAATTGTGGCTCTACATTTATGATTTTATCCACCATGACCCTAAACCCAGCTTCAGGACAAGGGGATTTTTGGGGTGTCACACAGCTGTAAATTAAAGTAAGTGACAGGGAATTACTTAACAAAAAAGTGTTATAGGGAATAAATGGACAGAAGTGGGTAAAATGGGTTGAAAAGGATGGTGAAAAAAGGGGTCCTTATCTATCACTGAGGAGTAAAACAGTGGTTTCTGGACTCTTTCCTGCAGTGGAGAGGCAAAGGATCATGGTCTGGGAAGGGGTGTGTTTTATAGTGTGGTTTGCAGGTGTGTCCACTGAGCCAATGTATGTCAGCTGTGTGGTATTTAAATCCATCTAATGGGCACCCGTCTGGTGCTTTGCTGAATGCGTACTGCTGTGACTGACCTGACCACTGCAAGGAGACCACTGCGTAATGGGCTTGGAGGTTCTAAGTGGCCATGACAGCCAAAGAGTACTCACCACCAAGATTGCATGCTGCCACGCAGCTGGCGGGCAACATTTGGTTTGGTGGACCTCAGTTCAACCTTCGTACATCACTGGTCTTTTTTAGGAAAGCTGCCTTGGTGGTCTGGCGGTCAAATCACCAAACTCATAATCAGGCCCTTAGACATTAGTGTTAATTCCCAGAAATCAGAGGATGAGGGTTAATGGTGTGCGGCTGAATTCATTAGTAATACAATTTATGTCATGGTTTTCAGTGTATGTGGTGCCAATCAAGTTTGTTATACTTTTTAAGACTCATATCACTAAAAATTTGTACAATGAGTTGATCACCACTTTTATTCTGGGAGGTGATTGCAAAAAAAAAATTGATAATTTTATTGACAGACATTCACATATAAATGTAGAACCAAAAATGCATATGCAAATGTGTTTTACTATCAGTCAAAGGACTTTATTAGGTTCTTGGAGACTTTATAACACTATTTTGAGAAGAGAATAGCTTTTTTCTTTCCTGCACATGGTTCCCACTCCAGATTGGACTTCATATGCCTAAGTAGTAAGTATTGTAAATAATGAAATTGGACTTCTTTTGATTTCAGATCATGTCCTTGTGATCACTGAATTAGATTTGGTACATGCTTTTGACCACCACTTCAACAGATGGAAGTTCAATAACTCATAGTTTAATGATCCTAGTTTTCCCTCTTTTCATTTATTTACAACTTATCATATATATATAAATAAATGTATCCCTTCTACTCGTTTACAGTGTATTTATATCATCATGTGATTTACTCCTACACGTTTAAGTAACCTTACACTAGCCAAAAGTAGTAAACTCACTGAAAAGTGTAAGAGTTGATGACACGTGCAAATTACTCAAGGGTGTAATTTATCTTTAAGAATAGCACCTTCAGTTTGTGAATGTCCCCCAGGACGTGTAATTTGATTCCAACACTTTTGGAGTAAATTTACACTCCGATTTTGTGAATAGCCAAAAGGTATTGAAAATACTCAAAAGTGTAAATTACTCAAAAGTATAAGGTACGTTTGTGAATCAAGCCCATAAAGTGGATTTTTGAAGTTTGTGACAATCTTGCTCCTTTATCTTTTCCAAGTTTCTGTTGAAATGCAGTTGTATTAATTCCCTTTAAAATGAACATAGCTGTATCAGGAATGTAATCTCAGATGCATTTATGAGGTTGAACAACAATTCTGAATCGATCTTTGGTAACAGTACTCTTTTTCACGCATCAACTATTTTAAGTAGGATTTCAGTAACAAAGTTCTTAAACACAAATCTAAGAACTTTTATGGGAAAGGGTCCCATATTTTTCTTGGGCTATTCCGGTTTGGAATATAATTGGGTTAGCAACCCATAAGACCTCGAAGGCTGCATTTACTGCTCATACATTGATTTTTTTATTTTCACTAAGTTGCTTGTAACACCTTACTAAGCTTTCCAAAACCTCTAAAAATAATGAAAGCCAATACTGGTCCTATATTTGTACTAAAAGTGACCCAATATATATGTTATTTTTTTGTCCCAATACTCTAGTTTTTTGGATCAAAATATTGAATACAATATTTCGAGTTACAATCCCCTAAAACCTTACAAATCTTTCACTGGGTAGTCATGCTGATAGCCAATACTTTTTCAAATAATGGTCTCTTATAGCTATTATTTGCTATAGGTTTCCGGTAGGTGTCTGTTAATTGAACCTGTTGTTCAACTATCTCCCTTAGGGCACAGCAGTAATCAGTTTGCTTTAACCATTTATTAGCAGGAACATTTGTTATTTCTCCATCCTTGTCTTAAAAAGGAGATTTGTTGTGGTTACTGTAGGAAAGTACCATCTTCCTTGACACTTTCCCCCCATTTTTACCTGTATGATGGTATGTTTTTGCCTGTCTCACAGGGATCCTGCTGGTCAGGACCCCAGTGCTCATTGTTTATGGCCTAATGTGTGTGTCTGTATAGTGCTTGACTGTGTCACTGAGGCTTTGCTAATCAGAACCTGAGTGCTTATTGTCTCTCTGCTTTTAAAATTGTCACTATAGGCTAGTGACTTCATTTAGCAATTTCAATTGGCATACTCGACCCCCCTTAAAGGTCCCTAGTATATGGTACCTAGTTATTGTTGGAAAATGGGTTATTGGTAAGGGCAGGTAGTACCTACACTTAGCAATAGGCCACTAACCTCCACTTAGTTCCAGTTAGGTCTCAATAAATTAAACCCAGCTCATCCCTTGGTAGCTTGGCAAGGAGCAGCAAGGCTTATATTAGGAGACAAAGTGTAAAGCATTAAATTATCACAAAACAGTAATTAAATAAAACACAGTTTAAAAATCCAAAATCAATTTATAAAAATACCAAGTATTTCTAGCTTTAAAATGACACCAAAACTAATAAAATCGGATAAGGGGAGCTGGAGATATGAATTTTTAAAGAATTAATGCTTTCTAGCGCATAGAAACAAAAAGCACCAATCTGGTCATCTGGTCGCACCTCGACCGTGGCAAAGCCAAAGTTTAAAGCTGACACGGTGGAGCCCGGCTCAGCTACAGCCAGTGGGAGGCCTCGGTCAAAAGTTTACCTTAGGACATAGTCGTTTTTCTGGAGATTTTTTTCAGCAGGATGAACATGCCAGTCCAATCCGAACTCCTGGAACTGTTCTTCAGATACGCGTCACAGGAGCCCTCGATGGCCATTTTTACCTTCGGACTTAGTCATTTTTTCGAGGTGAAAATCCTTCAACCGGGGCAAACTTGAATCTTAATCCGATGTCCTTGGAGCCCTCTTCGGATGCACTGCCTGGGAGGTCCCAGTCAACTTTCTCTGTTCAGACTTAGTCACTTTTTTGGAGATTTTCTTCAGCGGGACGAACCTGCAAGTCAGGCCGCGTTGTGGTTGAGGCAAGCCGGCTAGAGTTGCCACCGCGGGTCGCTCCATCTATTTAGCTTTTTTCCAAAACTTCTCCAAACTTCTCCAAACTTCTGGATCTTCTTCTAGATGTTCTTTTAAGGTTCTTTTGAGGTCAACACTTCACCCCAATGTTCCAGAAGGTCTGAGATGCTTCTTGGGGATGGGGACTGCAACTGCCAGAGTGCATCTGGTGCAAACTCCTTTTTGGCCACTGAACAGTGGTCAACTGGTTGGTTTCTTCAGGAGTTGGTACAGGGGACTCAGGTTAGCAATTTTTCACCTGTAGCAAACAGGGAGTCCCTTCTTGAACCAGTTGAAGCCAAGCAAAGTCCTTCTTGTGGTGAAGCCCAAGTGTGCAGCTGGTGCAGTCCTCCAGAGTGCAGTGTCCAGGTGCAGGCCAGGGGTCCAGAAGGACAGTCCTTCTTCTTCTGTAGTTCTTCCTTGTAGGGATCTGATATGGACCTGGTAGGGAACTGAGGTGTGGGTGCAGGTCTGCCAGTTTTATCCTTGCTCCTGGCTGAAAAACAGGGGGGTCCTGGTTCTCCAGTCAGGGGCAGGGTCCTTCCCCCTGTGATGACCACTTCCTGGCAAGTGTGGCAAAAATCAATCCCAGGAAGCAACATTCCTCAAAAATCCATCATGGCTGAAAGTGATTTTTGGAGGTTACATCTGGCTGAGCCCACCCACTGGTGTGGCTAAAGATCCTAAACACACCCCTCTCCTGCCCTCTCCTAATCTAATCAAGGGGGCTCCTAATTGTCTGGGTTTGCAGGATGTGAGGGTATTGCTGGGTTGCTCCAAATGTCCATCCCTGCCTTTGAAGACCAGTTGGGCAGCCCTCCTCCCTTCCTGCTTCCCCATCTGCTGAGGGGAGAGCTCCTCCCCGAGGCACATCTCTTTGTGTTGAGCCAGGCCACTTCACACCTCATCAAGGCAGCCTGGCCAGGCTGCCAGAGGCTGGGCAATCAGAGCAAAGCAGCAAAAACACTACAGGGCTGAACTTGGCAACTTTTCAGGTAAAGTTTAAAATTCTTTACCTGAACAAGTTATATTACATCCAACAACTGGAAGTTGTGGGATTTATTATAACAAGGAATTTGATACCATACTTGTGGTATCTGTTACTTAAGTCGACTTTTTAAGTGAAAATAAAGTATCCCCATTCTAGCCTATGAAGGCCATTCACTACAATGAGGGAAAAACGTATTTGGCTGTTTTACCTCACCAGGGCTTATAAAACTATTTTGATAAGGTCCCTGCTTATAGTTCCATGGCACCCAGCCCTAGGGGTACATAGGGCACATCTTAGGGGTGACTTATATGTATGAATATGTCATTTTAAGACTTTGGAAGTGCTTTTAATTCTAAAGTCGAATTTGCATGTAACTTAATTTAAAAGCAGCCAGCAAGGCAAACCTGCCTTTAAAATGACACTGGGCACCTCAGCAGTGCACCTATGGATGCACTACCTATGCTAGGGTTCCTAAACCTACATGCCCTACCATATACCAGGGACTTATAGGTAGGTTGACTTAGCCAATTATAATTAGCCTAATTTTAATATGTATTTTCCACTGGTTAGCAGTGCCCAGGGCACCATCAGAGTCAGGAAAACACCAGCAAAAAGTGAAAAATGGGGGCAAAATGTTAGAGGGCCTTTGCAATCAGCCCTGTTCTCTCACAGGTACCTAAGGCATTGGGGTTCCGGAAGATCCATAAGGGCTGCAGCACTTCTTTTGCCACCCATAATGAGCTCAGAGAAACATTTGCACGTGACTGCCATTGCAGCCTGCGTCAAATAACGCACACGTTATTCCACAGCCATTTTTACTTCACTTAAGTAACTTTTAAGTCATCTTTATGTCTAACCTTCACTTGCTGATGGCTAGGTGCAAAGTCCCTAAGTGTGAGGGCACCCTTGCACTAGCAATGGTGCCCCCACATAGTTCAGGGCTATTTCCCGGGACTTTGTGAGTGCAGGGACGCCATTACACATGTGCACTACATATAGGTCAATACCTATATGTAGCTTCACAATGGTAACTCTGAATATGGCCACGTAACATGTCTAAGATCATGGAATTGTCCCCCCATTCCAAATCTGGTATTGGGGAGCCAATTCCATGAATACTGGGGGCTCCACCGTGGTCCCCCAGTACTGCCAAACCAGCTCTCTGAGAATTGCACTACAGCTACAGCTGTTGTCACCTCACAGACAGGGTTCTGCCCTCCTGGGTTCTGGGTAGCCCAGTCCCAGGAAGGCAGAACAAAGCATTTCCTCTGAGAGCTGGGTGTTACACCCTTTCCCTTTGGAAATAGGTGTTAAAGGTTGAGGAGGTGTATCCTCCCCCAGCCTCTGGAAATGCTTTGAAGGGCACAGATGGTGCCCTCCTTGGAGAAGCCAGTGTACACTGGTTCAGGGACCCCTTGTCTCCTGCTCCGGCATGAAACTGGACAAAGAACAGGGGAGTGACCACTCCCCGTCGATCACAGGTGGTGCTCAGAGCTCCTCCAGTGTGCCCTAGTCTTCAGCCATCTTGCTTTGCAAGGTGTGGGGGCACTCTGGAGGGCTCAGAGTGGCCAGTGCCAGCAGGTGAAGTCAGAGACCCCTCATGATAGGTCCATACCTGATAAGGTAGCCAATCCCCCTCTCAGGGCTATTTAGGATCTCTCCTGTGGGTTCTCTTCAGATTCTGCTTGCAAGTTTCCTTCAGGAATCCTCTGAAACTACTTAATCATCCTCTGACCACAAGGGATACTTTTCCTCTGCAACTTCAGCTCCTGCCAGGAAATGCAACAGTTTCCATGGTGTGCACACTCTGAGGACCCCTGTTTTCACCCTGCACCAGAAGGACTGAATAAATCTTCCATGGGGTGATGGAGTCACTCACCTGCTCCAGCAGGCACCTTCTAAGATGACGACTAGTACACTTGGACTCCTCTCACAGCAAGGAGTGTGCTCCTAAGGACACAGAGGTTGGACCCCATCGACATAGACTGTCCTGAGGTCCTGCTGATGCAATTTGGAGGAGGTAAGATCTTGCCTTCCTTGAGAGCGATGGTACTCCTGTGTACTTCGCCTTCTTTACCTCCTGAGGCCTCTGTGCACTATTAGAAAAAATCCTTCATGCACACCCTGGCCAGGTCCCCAGCACTCCATCCTGCGATGCTCAACTCCCTGAGTTGTTCTCCAGTGACGTGGGACCTTCCTTTGTTGTGCTGCACCAACTGCGTTTTGCACCTCATTTGTCCCTGTGTCGTGGGTCTCCTGTGGGTGCTGCCTGGCATCCTGAGGGCTCTCTAAAGTGCTGAGAGCCCGTTCTTTCTCCTCACACAGAGTTGAGACCCAAGGTCCGTCCTGGTTCCAGCCAGCACCATTTTGATGCAAACCCCACTTCGGTCGTAACCAAGGCTTCTTGGCGACTTCCAACACAAAATTACATCTGCATCCATCTTCACGTCTGGGAACATCCTTTGCATCATGCAGGAACCCGCTGGCATCTTCCTGGGGTGCATTCCTGCAGTCTTCGAATAACCAGGGATTCTTCTTTTGCACTCTCTTCTGGGCTGGCAAGGGCTCCTGCCTTTCCTGGAACTTCTTTCAACTTCTGGACTTGGTCCCCTTCTTTTGCAGGTCTTCAGGTCCAGGAATCCAGCAGTTCTTGTTTGCAGACCTGGTTGGTTACTGCAAAATCCCAATCACGAGGTGTAGTGTGTCCTAAGGAAACAGGCAGTACATTACTCTTGCTTTTCTGGGCTCTGGGGGTAGGGTAATTTACTTACCTTTACTGTATTCTTACTCTCCCAGTGATTCTGCACACACTACACTTGTCTAGGGGGGAATTTGTGATTTGCATTCCGCTTTCTTAGTACATGGTTTGTGTTGCCCCTAGACCTATTTTCTCCCATTGCATTCTATTGTTTGCACTGTTGTATGACTATTTACTTATCTAATTTTGGTGTCTGGTGTAAATATTGTGTATAATATTTACCTCCAGAAGGAGTATTGTCTCTAAGATATTTTTGGTACTCTGTCACCCAAATAAATACCTTTATTTTTGGTAGCACTGAGTATTGTCTTTACTTGTGTATAAGTACTGTGTAACTATAAGTGGTATTGCATGAGCTCCTAGTTCAGCCTAAGCTATTCTGCTATAGCTACGTCTATCAGCCTAAGCTACTAGAACACTACTACATTTCACTAATAAGGGATAAATGGACCTGGTATAAGGTGTAAGTACCCAAGGTACCCAGTACAAACCAGGCCAGCCTCCTACAGTTACCTATTATTCTCCATCTCAACAATGTTAGCAAAAACACTGCCAATAAACACGTCATACTAGAACAAAATTTCAATTCTCCTTGATTATGTTATTTCTCCATCTAGCTGTGTTCCTTAATTTTCACTTATGTGTATATAGTTGTTGAATTATTTGGTCTACATTAGACCTAGGCTAACTTTAAATTATGTTGGCATAATTTGTATAAATCAAGGAACTTTGTACTACACTTGTTAAACAAAATTCCAAGAATTACGGTAATATTCCATTTTGAGTAATTATGTGCCGTTTACTGGAACAATGTACAGTAAATGCAGTAATTCATGGGAGTTTGCTGTAAAAATGTACTGCAAATGCACAAAAACAACAGAAAGCAAGTTGTTTTTGTTTATGGTGCTCTTCCTTAAATGCATCCTGATGCTAAAAATTGGCACAAAGATGCATTTCACGGTAAACATATAGCATGAAAAGATGGATTTACATTTTGCAAAATTACACCTAATATCACATCCTTTCTTGCGAAAACAAATTATGCAAAGTTTCCACACCCTTAGTCCACCTCAGTGTGTATCAATTTTAAATATGGGTCTTATGTTGCTATTTAGTATTTATTTCAATTGGTAGGAATATTAATATTTTCCCTAAACCTCCTTCCCTTCTCATTTGCAGTGGTTTCCAAAGGATTGAATACTTTATGTACTTTGTACCATCCATAAGTATTTTTGAAGTATCTAAGAAATTGAGGTTGACCCAGCCTCTGACTCATTCAGAGAACAATGGCCTTTGCCCTATCCACACTACGGTGCCCACGAAAAAGGGAAGGCTTATGTTCACCAGCACTAGATGTAAAGTGCTAGTTTAGAGATAAGACAACTTTGAAACCAAAGCAAGTTGTTAAGTGACACATTGTGATATATGGAGCGCAAATGCTGAGATTCTACAGAATATGGGCAAAAAATTGTATATTATATTTGTTGTTTGTATAATGAGTTCGACATTGCCAAAATAAAGAGGAAACCCTGTTTCAAGTAAATTCAGTAAGTGTCGTGCATAAAAATAAGATTATTGGCTTGTTTAATGAAAAAATGATGATGGTTACACCCTTGATGAAAATGAATGGTTATCTGTTTCTAAACATGTATGGAATTTTCATATGAGTCATTTAGTTAGATAAATTGTAATCTAAAATAGCATCTAACTAGTCAGAGTCCGTCAGAGCACTGATTCATGTGAAATTCCTGTCAGACAAAATGGCAGCGATTAGAGGTGATAGTTTCCTTGTTTTAACTTAAGGGTGAGCTTACACAAAATCAACTGTGTCAAGTAATTAAAATAGAAGTCCATGGAAATGCCTCCCTTAGATGATCACTCTTACAGTTAGTTACATCATATGCACAATTCAGAAACTTTAGTCACTTTCTAGAGATTGACACACATACTCATAATATGGCTGCACAAAGTGCAGGAATGTATGCTGTAAAGAACGAGACATACTTTTCTCATTTGTGGAAAGACGTGCATTGGACGCGCATTGGAAAGAGAGCTGAGTTTTCCACCTGCCAAGAATTTGTCAGAAGTAAGGGCCGTATTTATACTCTGGTTGCGCCGAATTTGCGTCGTTTTTTTCGACGCAAATTCGACGCTAAACTAACGCCAACTAACGCCATATTTATACTATGGCGTTAGACGCTTCGGGCGCCAAAGTGCCCGGAGTGTGCGTCATTTTTTAGCGTGAACCCCTTCCTTGCGTTAATGATATGCAAGGGAGGCGTTCCCGTCTTAAAAAATGACTCCCAGGCCTTTACGTGGTATTTATACTCCCGGGCAAAAATGACGCCCGGGAGTGGGCGTGGCCAAAAACGGCGCATTTGCGCCGCTTTTTAACGCCTGGGTCAGGCATGGCGTTAAGGGACAAGTGGGCTCAAAATGAGCCCAGAGTGCCCTCCCCTGCCCCCAGGGACCCCCCCTGCCACCCTTGGCCACCCCAGGAGGACACCCAAGGACGGAGGGACCCATCCCATGGACATTAAGGTAAGTTCAGGTAAGTTTTTTTTTTTTTTTTTTTTGTGGCATAGGGGGGCCTGATTTGTGCCCCCCTACATGCCACTATGCCCAATGACCATGCCCAGGGGACAGAAGTCCCCTGGGCATGGCCATTGGGCAAGGGGGCATGACTCCTATCTTTACAATGATAGGAGTCATGTTGATGGGGGATGGGCGTCGAAAAAAAATGGCGCAAGTCGGGTTACGACGATTTTTTCGACGTAACCTGACTTGCCCCATTTTAAGACGCCCATACGCCATTTTCCCCCTACGCCGGCGCTGTCTGGTGTACGTGTTTTTTTTCCACGCAAACCAGGCAGCGCCGGTCTGCTTGCGCCGGCTAACGCCATTCCATAAATACGGCGCCCGCATGGCGCTTCAGAATGGCGTTAGACGGCGCTAAATTTTTTGACGCTAAACTGCGTTAGCGCAGTTTAGCGTCAAAAAGTATAAATATGGGCCTAAATGTGTTTCTTTCACTCACATGAAATTGTGTGTTCTTAACAATTCCAGAGCTTTTGCACAGTTTCAGAGATCCCTAAATTAAGATATGGATCTACAAAAACAGTCATTGGTGCTGACTCTATCTAAGGAGAGAGTTAATGAAAGCATAGGCTCAAAACCTGCAAGGCCAGATAAATAAACATTAGGAATACTGATTTCCTAATCGCAATTAGGAAACAGGTATTCCTAATGTTTGGAACTAATTGAGTTTCATTTTGAGATTACTTGTGGCCTGTAAATCGACCTACCTCCCGTTAGGTATCACAGGCATCATAGGGATACTAGCCTGCTGAGGTCAGCAGACCACCATGTCTGTGATTGTTGTGATTGCTTTTTAATAATCCATTCTTTAAAAGAAAAAAAAAAAAGCCAACCTGTTTTCCTTAAAGGAAAACATGATGCGTTTAAAGAGAAAAAATGAAACCTTGGAATTCCATTTAAGAGTGGGTAGCAGTCAGTGGAATAATAAATATTATTATTGACATTCTCAAAGGGGAAGGGGTCCTTCAGGGACCCCTTCCCTTTTGCAAATGAGTTACCGCTCTAGTTGGTACCGCAAGACCTCAGAAAAAACATCAGGTTCTGCACTGATTTGACCAAAGCCTAACTCAATAACTTCATTATGAAGGCAAGTTTCCTTGGCCTGTGTGATAGGCGATCCTCTACACAATCGCTTAGATTGTTGACAAGCTGTTTAAAATGTTTTTGTGAGAAACTAAACCTGCATTACAAAAAAGCACACATTTTCAAGTGTTGAACCACTTGATTTAGATGACTACTGTCTTTGTTTTGGAGCAAAAAGAACCAATGATGGGCGGAATGCTGAACAAATCAAACATTTACCCCACAGTCACAGATCTGGGTTTCATCCATCACTTTTTCTTGCTCATCATGCCACCATGCATTTTGTCACTTCCAGTTTGTCGCCCTAAGCTAGGGGGGATGAGAGGCCCCCCTCCAAAACAAAAAAAAACCTGTCCCCGTCCCCACACTTCAGGGGCTGTGCGGCCTCCGTACACCCCTGCATATGCTATTGGTTCACCATATTGCCAGCAAGGACTCTAATGACCCCCAAGTAACTGTTCAACAGAGTGGTAGCGGTGCAGCAGAGTATGGTGAAAACTGTCAAGTTGGGTGAGGGAGATTTTAGTGGGCACTCTTGAAAGAGGGCAGATGTTTCTCAGCCCCAGTAAGGGGTTGTCAATGGCAGTAAGAGACACTCATTCTAAGCTCCATGGAATTGATGCCTCCTTAGCTGACATCACTGATTTGATGATGCTGAGGGGCAAACTAGCCTTCAACATCTAACACCAATAATGTAGTCAACAAGCTCAGATCCATCAATTCATCAATCCAGCCCATGGAATGATGACTGGAGGACTTAGGCAATTTATTGGAGGTCAAGATGGACTCCTTTATGGCAGCAATTAGTGCCCTCAATAGTGTAAGAAAATACCTCTTTTTCTCATGGTTAGCCCCCACTTTGTGCCTGGCATGTGATGTAGCCTCAGAATTGTTAGTGCCTAGATCCCCTGCTAAACAGGTTCTCTGGGCCAGATCTCTTTCCCTAAAGCTGTTGTGATGCATTAGCACAATTGGCGACACCTTTAGCTGCCACTATAAGTCCCTAGTAAATGGTACTTATGTACCAAGGGCATGGGGTACAAAGGGTAGGCCCCTGAGGGTAGCAGCACTGATAGTGCCACCCTCTAGGGCCGTGCATCCAGAAGCACCTTGAACTGCCATTGCAGGCTCTGTGTTTTCCTATGTAATCCTAAAAGACAAACTTGAAATGGCACGCAGCCTGTGTTCCCTGTACACCACAGACTGCATGCACTATAGGTAAGTTACCCCTCTGGCAGGTCTTCCAGTCCTAAGGCAGTGTGCATTGTATGGTATGTGTCGGCATAGCTGAATGAGCAATATGCCTCTACTGTGTCCTTGCCAAACCTGGGACATAGTAAGTGAACATGGCAGCCATTTAATGCATGTGCTGGACACTGGTCAGTAGAAGTTTCACAGCCTCATGATGGCTACCCTGAACCCTGGGTTATTTGGTATCAAACAACTCAGAATGATAAATCCAAACTGGCACCAGCATTGGAATTATTACAAAATGTACCCAGGGGTCACCTTAGGTGTACCCACTGCAAAAGCTAACTACCTTTCAATGGTTGTTGGCCGGTCACAACCAGCCTGCCACCACCAGACAAGAGTCTGAATTCCTGGGGTGAGAGATCTTACTCTCTGGGATTCAGAACAAACCCCTTCCTTGGTGAGGTGCTAACACCCCCACCCTCAGGAATGTGCACTGCCCTCCTAGTGAGTTTCAAAGGGATTATCGCCCTTGAACCTCAGCCCCAAGGCCTAATGCTAGCAGCAGATGGATGCCCCAATTGCAAACTCCCAATTTTGTCAGGAGCAATGGCGGGAAACCAGACAAATGACAGAATGAGTAGTCAGTCCTGGCTTGCACCACCCCTAACGTGTTGCATGAAAGATGACATCTCCATTTCATTTTCCTCCATCTTGTATGGAAGGAAAATAACCAATCAGGAGTAGGGAAGTTACCTCTGCCCACAGGAAGTGGTCACTTAGTGGGTGTAACCACCCTAAGCTACACGACCCCTTAGTAATTACTAGGTTCTCCCCAAAAACATCCACTAATACAGTATTTAATGGGCATTTCTAGACCAAGAAATCAGATTCTAAGGCCATAAGAAGACCAGCAACAACAAAAAAACAAGGCTCGAGAACCAAAGTCCTGCTGCACCAAGAAAAGGGGCCAAACGTTGCCTTCTGCACCCAGGACTCAACAATCGCCGCTGAGGAGTTGCTTGGATGTCAAACAGACTCTACAAAGCCCCAAAGGACCTCCACTCTTTAAAAGTCACCAAAGACCCCCTCCCCCCCAGAGTGAAGGCATCACTCTGCAACCCTAAGGAACCAAAGACCCAGTGAAAGCCACTGCACTGACAGGCTGCTGACCAAGGAACCAGATGCTGCAGCCAAACCAAACTTTCCCTATTGAACCTTGAGGACAAAACCTACAAAAACTCATTGCCTGATTTACTGTGAATTTCTCCATTGATCCAAAGGATGCATTATTTAGCACAAAAAAACTAACTTTACCAAAAGTTAAAAAATTCATAACTTAAAAAGTACTTACACGATTTTGATGATCTTGGTCTTGAAAATTTTATAAAAATCTGAAATATGTTTGTAAATTGGTATCAAGTTATTCTTTTGAGTGTGGGCACTGATGTATTGATACAGTGAGTACAACAAATGATTTGCACTTCTCCAAGATTAGCCTAACTGCTTGACCAAGTTACCATAATCATTAGAGCATTAGGAGGTCTGTAAACCAATGTGTGCTTGCCCAGACCCTCTGCACAGTGTGCCCAGTTTTGTACACTACATAGAGTGCCAGCCTCCTACAAACAGCAACATCATTGCTGATTTGCAGGACAAGCAACATTTGGCCATGGAATACCATGCAGCCTTAGTGGCATTCACTGATGTTTTTGGGAAATTCTGGAATACATCTTCACCCTCTGATATGTGTGCATCAGATGCATCTAACATCATTTGTCAACCTCCTAATCTACCCCAACAACAACTACAGAAGGCTAAACACTCATCATAGGAGGAAAATGTACATTTCCTCAGTTGTAGGTCTAGAACGTCCCACTGAACATTAGTGAGTATGTCCTGGCGAGTCTTACATTTTGTCTTATGTTTGACATCATGCCATTGTCCCTCTTTTGGTAAAATTGAGTTGATCGTGGTCAACTGTTCTCCTCATAAAGCATCCTAATTTGCTAACGGTAATGTTCATTAATGCACATTTACATTTTGTTGCTTTACGGTTGAGCACCTTTTTCTTTGCACTATTTATTCATTGTAACGTGCATTTGGTTTTCCCCCTCTGTGACAAACGAATATATTTTGACACCAAATGATTTAATGTGGGTAACACAAATAGCTATATGCAAAAGTAAATTTCACGCCCGCACCTTATCTCAACTGTCTAAAATGTCCTTTCTAAAGCTCTAATACTATGCTGTGATGCATCACTAGAGTGGAGAAGTTTGACATTAACATGCTACTCATGATTCATCCACATGAATCAAGATTGTATACATAATACAACGTCCCTCTAACCTCTGATTTTTAGTGAATATCTCCTAGTGGCAGTTGTCACTAGGTAGTCATAGTTAGGTCGTAATTTCAGGGGGGCTGAGAAAAAAGGGGGTCCCCAAAACTCGTTCTCCCTATTCATTTTTCCATAGGAATTTTGAACAGAGATAGCGCCAAAACTACTGGACGGAATTATACCAAATTTGGCGGAAAGGTAGCTCTTCTGGTCCAGAAAGTGTCTTTTTTGTTATTTGGTGTAAATTCCCTAAGTAGTTTTAGAGAAATTAAAGAAAATCCAAGTTTGTTTATATAGGGATGCAAAGAATTTGTGACTCCTCCCGATCTTCTTCTAAGATCTGATTGGCTGTCAACACTTCAGCCGAGGCCCAGAAGAAAAGGTTAAAAATAAAGAAAAGGGGCAAGGGTAGAGTCACCCTGACCCCTTAACTCTGGTGCTGATGTCCCAGTGCTAAAAAAGCACCTTTTAAATAAATTGCAGCTGTGGAGCACAACAGGGTCACAAATCCACTTTTTAAATTTATTTTTTAAATGAAGCATAGGCTCGTTATTCAGAAGCTCCCAGGAGAACCAAGTCCTGGAGGCATTGTTTATTGGAATGAGGGGGACCGCTGCCTCCCCGGGGCTTAGAACAAATGTTATGCGGGACAGCGCAGCCCCCCTACTACCCTGGGGACCACCACCTACCCAGGGCTTACTATAATTATCATGCGGTGGGTGCGCAGCCCTGGGATCCACCACCACCTTGGGGCTATTCTTATTGTAGGGCCCCCCCTTGAGAAGTTAAGGCCAAACTCCGGGACATAGCTGTTTGCTGTTGAATGGCAGCAGCTTTGACAGATGCCACCAAACCACAGCAAACACTCCGGTCCAATGAAGGGAAAGCTGTCAAACCGCTTTCCCTTCATCAGAGTGAAGGTTTCCTCAGTCTGCCTGCCCACAGAGTTGTGGGCAGGCAGACAGAGGAAACAATTGCACACACAGAGAAGGAGCTGCTTTAGCGATTTAGGCTTTGATGGATGATATACTTACAATGAGATATTTCTGGAGAAATTGAAAAGAAAAATGTTTTTGTCAATTACAAAGAGTGAGATCACCTTTCAGTATGTAACTTAAATATTTATAGTTGAAAAGAATCTGATACAGTAAATGACCACAGACCTAGACAAGAACCCTTACCTTCTAGAGTGCATGTCTGACACCACAAACACTAGGCCTAAGGTGACTTCTTACTATGCAGTGTCCAAACTTAGTTATGGCATTCGATCCACAGACTGTGAGCAAACATACTTCAGTGTTTGATCACTATGAATGTTTCAAGGTGAAAACACTAGGATGTAAACAGTCACACTGCCAAGCGATGTTATGATTTGAAGCTTCAGCCTTCTGAATGACAGCACAAGACCTTGACTGTGTTCTGCTCTGTATCCAAATGTAACTATGACATTCGTACCAAACATCTTGCTAGTCTGACTCTGTGAAATCATAGTATGGGGAGACCACTGTAATGACAATCTCTCATTCTCTCTTTTCCATTCTTTATGGGAAGTAGGAGAAAGAGAGTGACAGGACTGTGAGGAGCATCAAGGCCCCTGATGTACTAGCCTGCTTCCCGCATCCCGCGGGAGCCGACATTGCTGCCACTAGAAGCTTCAACTAACAGAGCCATGCTTGCAGGAGCAAAGTTTTGATCTGTTTTCCTGTATGCCGGGTGCAGGGTGGCGGTCCTCAGGGCCATTATTGGATCCTTAAGGGGGCCCCCTCTAAAGTTTTATACAGCCCCAGGGAGGTGGTTGTCCCCGGAGCCAGGGGTCTGAAACAGCCCTCCTGTCTTATTTAAGGTACCTCGAGGTGGTGGTTGGTGCCCCCCCCTGCATTTAAAAAAAAATTCTTCCCTGGGGAGGTGGGGGCCCCTAAGGATTGCGGTAGGGCCAGGTGCGCCCCACACTTCATTGCACAATCTGCCCCGGAATGGTGGCGGTCCCCAGAGCTGTGGGGGGCCCAGGCAGCCCCCCACATTTCTTTGCACATTCTGTCCCAGGGAGGTGGCAATCTCCAGGGCTGTGGAGGAGGCCAGGCAGCCTCCACCTGCATTTCTTTCCACAATCTTCCCCAGGGAGGTGGCAGTCCCCGGTGCTGCTGGGGGTGCAGGCAACCCCTCCATTTGATTGATTAATCTGCCCTGGGGAGGTGGTGATCACTGGTGCTGTGGTGGGCCATGAAGCCCTCCGCATTCTATTTCTATTTTCAAGTTGATATGTAACCCCAAGGAAGATATTATTGGCAAGAGGGTTTGCATTAGGAACTGCACTAACTCTAACCTCTACATTTTTAATGAAGTGACTGGTCATAAGGCTTTTTGTTATTATTGTTGTATTGGATTAATTTAATGTTTAATGTAATGTTTGAGTTTTGTCTATTGCAAAAAGAACAAGTGATGTTGACCCCTCATCAACTAGGCTAGCTTGAATCCAGTGGCATGGGAAGCACGGGACCCATGTCTGGGCATACCCTTCCCACTTAGGGCGACAAATGCAAAAAGAACAAGTGATGGACGGAATGCTGAACATTGTCAAACATTCGCCCCCAGTACAGAGATCTGGGCATAAATCCATCGTTTTTTTGCTGCCCATGCATTCCAGTTTGGACCCAGCCATAAGCAAATCAGTCTTGACCCTGTTCCCCATGGGAACAGTCCAGCCCGAACTGCCAAGCCAGGACCTCCCTGGACCGGAAACAAGCATCCTAGGACTGGTCTCAGGGTATCACCCTTCATCAGCTAGGCTAACTTGAATCCAGTGGCACAGTGAGCAAGGGACCCACGTCTGGGCATACCCTTCCCACGTAGGTAAACTTTAGCAACACAAAAGGATGATGGACGGAGTGTCGAAACTTTTCAAACACTCACCCCCAGTCACAGATCTGGGCTTAATCCATCATTCTTTTGCTCACTATGCCACCCAGTTTGGACCCAGGCACATGCAAATCAGTCTTGACCCTATTCCTCATGGAAACAGTCCAGCCCGAACTGCCAATCCAGGTCCTCTCTGTACCGGAAACAAGCAACCTAGGACCGGTTTCAGGGTATCACCCTTCATCAGCTAGGCTAGCTTGAATCTCGTGGCACAGTGAGCAAGGGACCCACGTCTGGGCATACACTTCCCACTTAGAGCAACTTTAGCAACACAAAAGGATGATGGACGGAGTGTTGAAACTTTTCAAACACTCACCTCCAGTCACAGATCTGGGTTTAATCCATCGTTCTTTTGCTCACTATGCCATCCCAGTTTGGACCCAGCCATATGCAAATCAGTCTTGACCCTGTTCCCCATGGGAACAGTCCAACACGAAATGCCAAGCCAGGTCCTCCCTGGACCAGAAACAAGCATCCTAGGACCGGTTTCAGGGTATCACCCTCCATCAGCTAGGCTAGCTTGAATCCAGTGGCACAGTGAGCAAGGTACCCATGTCTGGGCATACCCTTCACACTTAGGGCAACTTTAGCAACACAAAAGGATGATGGACGGAGTGTTGAAACTTTTCAAACACTCACCCCAGTCACAGATCTGGGTTTAATCCATCATTCTTTTCCTCACTATGCCACCCCAGTTTGGACCCAGCCATATGCAAATCAGTCTTGACCCTGTTCCTCATGGAAACAGTCCAGCCCAAACTGCCAAGCCAGGTCCTCCCTGCACCGGAAACAAGCATCCTAGGACCGGTTTCAGGGTATCACCCTTCATCAGCTAGGCTAGCTTGAATCCAGTGGCACAGTGAGCAAGGGACCCACGTCTGGGCATACCCAGACTACAATGATGGTTTTGGCTGTGTTGCCTCATACTCTTCAAAATCTTGCCATGTGTACAACTTTAGAATATGTGTTTCAATATACACCAAATAACCTGTGATGTATATTAGATATATCATTTGTTAAACTGCAATGTTCCATAGCAAAAACTTCCTTACCTGAGACAACAAATACATTTTTTAACATAAAACATATTAAAAATTGTGAGGCATAATAACAACTCAAAATTATGATGAAAAGTTCAAATCTATCACTAACAAAATAACATATTTTGAAATATCTAACTATCTAACTACCAGTATCTAACTTAATCTATCCATGTATTTGTATCAATCTATCTATCGATCTATCTATCTATCTATCTACTTATCTATCTATACATATATATATATATATATATATATGTATATATATCAATTTAACAAAGCTAAATCTTAATCTATTATGACTACTAAAGAGACATAACATGATAAACATGAACCCCCACCTCCCTTCAGGCAGCTGTGTGCCATGCCCACACTTTTGTACCAGAGTGCAAGGGTGTATCCGTGACTCTAGCATAGGTTTTTTATTGGAAGGATACCCTCCCCGTACAAAATACAATGCTTACACTAAACTTAAACATTTCCCACATTGTATGTGTGCTGTACCAGCAGGCACACAAGCAAAGTCAGACAAGAAAGAAGAAATAAAAGCATTTCTCTTTGGTTGTGCCTATTTGAAATGGGCATTATTTTTTTTATGCAAAACTTTGTCTATCATTTTTAGTAGGTAGAGTTTTGCATCAAACACCATGGGTGGTTGCATGGGAACACCTATGCATCACCTATGGAATGCCCTCTTGGCGCTAAGTATTGCAATTTAGTGCTATGCACTGCTTATGTTTCTTTCAAGTGAATTTCCATTGCAAAACACTTTTTGCAGGGGACAGTAAATAGGGAAAATGATTTTGCATCGATTTCCATCACTTTTGGCCTGATTTAGAAGTTGGAGGAGGGGAATACTGCATCACAAGTGTGACGGGTTGTCATAAGGACCCTCGTACTCCAATGAGACTGCTGGACTTGTGGCCGAAGCACCTCTGCATTGTAAGTGACTGAGTCACTCCCAAACCAGTTGGCAGCTGTTGGCCCAACCCTCTCAGCTCTCTAGCAGCACCTCACCCAAACCCAAGTCTTAAAGGTGATTTGTGGCAGCCTTGCGCATGGAACTCTAAAAGCCCTTTAGGTAGATTGTGGTAACCAAACCTTACCCTTTTCTCTCCACATACAGGTCTCTTACACACACATAGGAAAGAAAAGAGAGGCAGGACAGTTTTTAATAGATTTATTGAAATAACTGCAATCTATGATAAAATGCATGAACTGCAGTGATTAGGATAATGAGAGATAACAAAATCAGGATTGTGAAAATTAGAGATGTAAATATGAACAACCCCAACATATTGTCATGACGTGAATATACAATTTGTACCGGAAATCCTAATCTCTAACCCCTGAGTGTAAGCCAAATCTGTCTGTACAATGCCCATGAGAAGCGCACCGCACCCCTGTTACCTTGGTACAAGGTGAGGCTGCTAGTCTCCAGATGAGGATCCATTGAGACACAAAGGCTGAGTTTGACTGGAAACCGGCATGCAGCAAAGATGTGAATCATTTGTCCTACAAGATATTTTTATAGGGGGCATGGTTATGTTCATGCACAGAAGCCTGATGTGGGTATGTACCTAAGCACTGGACTGCTTACGCAATACAAAATATTATTCTGTGTGCCTCGCATTCTGTTCTTGTAAATCTGAGAAAAAGAACATGATGTAAAGTATGTCATCCATAACACTGATAATGATGCTTTTGAAGAATAACAGCTGAAAATGAAATTAAAACAATGCCACTAAAAGAAGCAATAATAAAATGAATACAAAATTAATACAGGGATAAAGAGCATAATAACTAAATAAAAAGATACAGGCCCCAAGCCTAAGCTACGCTATCACTGTGCCTAAGCGACCAACTAAAATGGACACACAACAGGATATCCTCTCCGCCATATTACGATTCCATTCTATCCTACGGGGATTGGAATACAGTGGATTTGATATCATTCACATTTGTGGCAGAGTATTCCCTCCATTGACATCTAAATCAGGCCCAAAGTTGGTTAATAAGAAAATAAGAAAATAAATGGAATGATTTATGTAATGGACACTTCCTCTCCAACATAATCCCTCCTGTACAATGTTTGGAAGGTCTTGATTAATGAATGTCAATTCAATAATATGAACACATACATGACTCAATACAAAGGTAAACAGAAAATCAATCTAAGGGACACCATCACAACCCAAGATTGGAAAAACTATGTTACAGCTTTTGAGCTAAAATAATTTGCATAACACAACACACACATTGAAATAATGAGTGTGTTAGCGTAGGTCACTAGATAATATTTGTATGCATGTGGATTATTCATGCACTGAAGTGCCTCTACCAGTATGTGTACATGTAAGGAAATGGGTTCTACCATCAAATCCACCTATTTTATTTGCTTTTTGACCAGCTATTTTTTGACCTTTTTACTGTGGGAGAGCATCACAACCTGTCACTCACCCACAGTAAATTCATAATAAATGTACTGCACATTTTTACTGCCAGAGCCTGCCTTTTAAGACAAGGTTGTTGTGAAGCATCAGGGTTAAGGGGCACTTGGCTGGTCACATGTGTATGTTTCTGTACATTTGTGTGCACACAAGTAAGGACTGCACATGGGAGACTCCTGTGGTGTGCTGACCGGTAACTGCAGACAGATGGCCTGTAAAGGAGGGCCAGGATTGGATAGTTACCTGGAGTAGGCCTTACAATGCTTATGTACACTCATAGGAAAGTCAGTATGGTTTACTATCTTGTCTGCAGTGACGTACTATTATACATTTATTCTATTCTATTCTTGGCAATTCTAGAGTGCTAATAGACGATACCAGTCTCAAAACCCTCAGCACTTAGGTGAATAGTGCAATTTTCAACAGTTTTCCAAAGATTGATTCGTCCTTAGTGTATTTCATAACTTAAAAACCAAATAGACAAAAGACCATCTTTCGCTCCTGGCTTTCTCGATCTTAGGGACTTTTAATAGCCCTTAAGAGGCGGAATATAAGGACAGACCAAGGCCTGTACAAGCTGGGGCTATTATTGTGCAAAGCCTGATAGGCTATTCAAAGTGCCTTGACCTGTACTCTCTTGGATACAGTCAACCAATCTAAAGAAGCCAGTGCACTAGAAACGGCCTGGTGTTTAGGTAATTCCTGCAGTATCTACACAGCTATATTTTGTATCACTAGTAGCCTTTAGAAAACAAATTGAGGGCTCCCAAAATGAAGCAAGTTACCATAGCAGAAGAATGATAACACTAATTCTTGAACCACCAATCTCCGCTTTGAGTTGGGCAGCCTATCCAGCAATTTCCTAGGTGTCCTAATAGATCAAAACAGCTTGTGGCTAGCTCCCTGGCCTGAACCTAAAGAGAGAGCTTGCTATCAATCCAAATCCCCAAGCTTTTTATCACTGATTTATGAATTGGAAGATCACCTAGAGAGTCAAGCCATCATGATTTTGTCCAGCTGGTAGAGTTGTTACTAACTGCTAGTACTTTAGTTTTATCACCATTTCATTTTAGACAGCTGGCTAACATTGATTCAGCTACTTCCTCTAAACAAAAATGTAGCTGATTGGAAACTGCTGCTGCATCCGGGGTAAGTGAAATGACAGCCTACAAGTCATCTGCAGGGAGGGCTTTAGAGGGCAGCTTCACTTCTCTGTGGCCTATAGAGACCAGTTACAGATCAAATTGGGGTATAACCTGTGTGGGAAAACCAATTCTGTAATTTCCAAAAAATATGTCTGTACAGTTTATGTGTCACCCAGGAATGTCATGTTGCTCTGGCTCATCTCAGTATCAGAGTCCAGCCTTTTTGTCACCCTGCTTTGCCAAGTTAATTACATTTCACTGCAGTAGCAGGAACAAAGGCTTCCCTACACAAAGAGAGAAATTAACAGGGCTTTACTCAGCTCCTGAGGAGGAAAGGCATGGGACGAGATGCTCTGCATCAATCAGCTGTCAAAGTGTACCAGGTACGGGCCTACCCAAAGGAGGGAGCACACAACTCTGGAACTAACACTGAAGATTTGATGGGAAAGGCCTGACAGTGATGTCAGCAATAGGCAGAGCAGAGACTTCCTGAGCAGATGTGGCATTTGAGTCCTTGGTGACACCATTTTGAAATGTCCCATTAAGCTGTCCAGAAATGTTGGGACATGGACTGAGAGATGATGCAGCACTCCGGAATAAGCCAGAGATGCCTCTCTTCTGGAACCTCCCGCCCACATTTAAAAGGCACTGCACAATGGGGAGAGCTCTCTCTTGGTTGTGTTTTTCTGCTGGTCACTGGAACTGGAGGCAGCAGCTATGGACAATTGGAAGGAAGACCACCCGATGACATCTGGACTATGGACTCGAACTACAGTTAATCCTAGGATCAGTGGGGCTCTCCTATGGACCATGGAAGCTGGTCTTCTTACACCCCCTGGGGACTAGTTGGAGGAAAGACTGGGCTCTGCACCAAGGAGGAGAGAGGCCCAGATGAAACCAAGGACAAAGGTTGGCACAGGGAGCCAGTAGAACCAGCTTTCTGCATTCTTTGCCACCATAGAGGCAAGGAGGCCTGTGGAAAGGTCTCAAGCTGGTTAGGGATCAGCATGAAAAGGATTTTGACCTTTGATTCTCAATGCGATCCCAGAGTGGATGAAGCTCCGATGCCCATCTGTTCAAAACCCCCAAGGGTGGGCCATGGCCAGGGGGAGCATGAGGCTGCCACTGCAACCAGTGCCGAACCCACAGCAGAATGAAGAGTTCTTCATATGCAGGGACCCTTTGGGGGCAAACCAGGGGTGGGCTCTCTGGGCTGCCCTGCATCATTGGAAGCATTTGAGGTGCCAGGTGGGTCTGGGTACTCCCAAAGAAAAGAAAGGCTGTGAGAGGCCATGTTGCAGGGAAAAAAGGAAATTCCAGGCAGCAGCTTCTACCAGAAGTGGCGAAAGAGCTGCTCATTAAATAATTACACTGCCAGCAGGGAACACCCCATAATGCTTTGCCTGAGCTTTATAATTTGGCACATTATTTCTCCTTGTGGTGGCCCAAGGATGATGGGGCCACCACCAATGATACACAAAAGCTCCAAGGAAGCTGCCGGAGTGCAGCAACTTTCTCCCTAGGGGCTAATTTTATAAATACATTTCCTAGAGTTGAAAATATATAAAAGCCACACTTACCCATAGGAAGTTCATTTTGTGAATGCTTTATTGAAATAATAATGTTGAAAATGTCTATTAAACAAAGTACACACTTTATTAACAATAATAAGTGAATTCACACAAGGTTATTTTTTATTATTGCATTTGCTACTGATGATAATGTTTTGTCATGTGGTTTGTTGACCCCGAACCTTTGTCTAAGTCAATATACTTACCTGATGTGGTTGTATGACCATTTATGGGACCAGAGTGGTTTACGCAATTTCATTAAAGGCATTTCCACCAGCCTTATCTATGTTTGTAAATTACTGCATGGTATTGAGTAGTGTGTGTGTAATAAATGTACTTTTCCTTTTTTAAAGGGAAAGCACAGACTGGAGAATGATGTATTGAGTGTTATTATTACATGCCAGAAAAAGGTCATTAGTAGCCCACACCCCCTTCCATTGGGTACGCCTGGTACTGCTCTGTGCCTCTACACTCAGAGAGTCAAGAGCTACAATGGGGTGTTTGGTTCCAGTGAAAGGCACATTTCCACTCATGACTTATGTGGGCCACACAACTAATGGCTTCTTTACTTACAGTACATGTACATCATTTCAAGTCACAAAACATGCATGCTAGATAACACATCCCTTATGGAAGCTGTTACTGAGTTATGAGTATGTAAATTATTTACATCTATCACATTATATGTTCCACATGTTGTTTGTTGTGTTTTAGTATTAATACACCACATATAGGCTTAAATAAATCTCCTATTATCCTTTACAACTGTTATGGCCATTGCAATTTACTCATGAAGTAAGGGCCATTTTAACGAACAAGAAAAACTGATGGTGACAGTGGGAGACAATATCTGCTATAGTTCTGTGAATGGCGTTGCATTTAGATAAATCATATTCTATCCTCAAGTTGCTGTGTTTTAAATTACTGTACTCATTTATCATCATAAATTCACAGATTAGATTTCTATACCTTGTTCATGAATATGATATATGACATTGCATAGTGACCACTCCACACACTTCTATCTAAATGTTATAACCTCCATCAGATATGTATAAGTGCAACTATATTCTGAACATACTTAGAAAATATTATAGTTTAACAGTCACACAATTACAACACCATGAATTCATATTTCTTGGTTTTACAAAAACAGGTCTATTAACATTCAACATTTAGCCAATGATATTAACTTTGTTTTGTGTTATCATGAAACACAATTTGCTACTAGATTGTTTCTCATGGCACAACCTGCCCCTGAGTCCACATTTTCACATTGTGATTCTTCTTTCTCCTGCTAACCAAATGTCATTGGACTATAAAGGTCTCATTGGACATTAGTTTCTAACCATAGGCTGTGCTGAATTGCACACACACGTAGGGTTTTATATACCATGTGTGGTGAGTAGAGATTTCTTTCACCTGAGTGGTCCAGGCAACAAAAATGAGATTTCAAAACTCCAGATATCCTTTCAACAATATTGTGAGTTTTCTTCAATGCAGCATAGAATTGCTTCAGGCCATCAGTATGTGGTTTGTAACATGGGTCATCATCCAATGATGTAGGCCATAGCCTTTCTCACATGCAATTGATATAGATTAACCAAGTAGAAGTAGTTGCCAACTTGCACGTGCAAGCCGATTTTATGATATATGTTGAACAGGGATGAAACAAGTGTAATTTAGAAACTTAACATTTACATTTTTTATTTCAACATATTTGTAAACATTGCCTGATTTACATGTATAGTAGTATGGAAGGCTTTTGATTAGTGTGAAGAGATATACATTTCAAAATCCATAGTTACATTTCACAAAGGTAAAGGATTGCATTTAGCTTAATTAAAACATGACTAAATTTGTATATCGTAATTTACAGAATAAAGAGTTGGCGTTGTCTCTAATTGACCTGGCACTCATCATAAATCTTGGTTTATGTTCTTTTGGTAACAGTGGCTGCCAAACAGCCAAGTATATAGATTATGGGAAAATAATTATTGGTAGGTTATGTACACATATTTGATTATGCTTCTTTTTTGGAACCATGGCCCATTCTTATTCCTGCTGAAAATTCCTTCAAATACCATTGTTCTTACACCAGCTACATGTTTACGTATGGGAAATATTTGATGAAACATACACAAACTACATGCCTCAGGCAATGCATTTGTTGATGCAGAGATGCTAATTAGAAATTATTATTAAATGCTTATATATTATGGTTTATAAACGTTCATAGAGAAATCGTAGAGAAAACTTAATGTGCACGTTTGAAAATGTGCCCACGTGGAATGGCAGCCATTTATACAAACTTGTATTAAAAAGGACTAAAAATGTGTGAAATAATGATAATGTAGTAGTATTTCATATTAAGATGTATAACCCATGTTTTGCGTTATATTGTAGAGTTAACTTAGCTAGTTTTCCTGGCCTCATCCAGAGGCTGAATTTCTAGCGCGCTGCAGAGAAGCTGGTGCGTTGACCTATCCCTGAACTGCATACGTTCATAAAACCTGCTTAGCTAGAATTTTCTGCAATGCACCGATGAACAGGAGATGAGGGAATAGAATATGTAACAAGTTTGGTGTAAGGCAGACTCGATGTACTTTCCCAGGGCTCGAACAATAGAAGCACTGACTGGAGAAGAAGATTCAACATTTTTGAAACCTGATGAGCCGGATGATGAGGACATCGTACAGCGAACCAATGAACGAATTGGAAATGGAGAAATATTAGAATTCATAGATTTGTAAAATTAATATTTTAGGTTAAAGTCATAACTGCAGATCGTCTGACCAATTAGGAATTAGGGAGATGGACTGAAAAACTCTAATAAAAAGTCATGACAAGGGGCTGGAACTTCAGATGCGAGGGGTGAATTGATGATGCCAGAAGACGCGATTTGAGATTCTGTCACTGGTCTCATGCTTTTGAGAGCCTGATGCTTTGCTGATCGATTGATGACCTGAGGACGAAGACTGACTTTGTTGCTGATCCATTTCGTGGATAGGTAGCTATGACAATGTGACTGATTAACTTTTGTGCCTTTTCTTTCTGGTACCAACTGCGCTGTTTTTATAGGCTATCTACTAGTTAGATGTTTTTTCCAAATTCATGTTCTAAATTGTTTTCGCATAAAGTCCCACATGCTAGATGCCAATCTGAGTTAGGTAAGGATTCTTTGGGTGAGGTTGATAGTGACAATGATTGACGGACTGATTGCCGAACTCTGCTATTAATGTTAACATGTTCATCTTTGTTAGCTTATGCTGAAGCATTAGAGTATGTGTTTTCTCAAATTCTGATTAGATTATGTTATTGGTGGTCATTAATGAACTAATTCTGAGCTAATTGAATAAAGTTAGAATTAACCTCATGACTTAGTATTGTAACTAATAGGGAAATAAAACTCATAAAACATATAATTGAGTTGTGGTTATTCATGAAATGTTGATGTATTGTCTCATGCTTAATGATTCTCTTAGTGGTTGTTGATTGATTACACTGATAATTGATGTTCATCCATTACTACATAGCTAGGGTACTCCATGCAATCCAAAAGGTTCATCGGCCTATACGAGTCCCCTTGTACGTTTACTTACTAAGGGCCAGGCGCGCTAGCAGTTTTTGGTAGCAGCTTGATGGTTAGTTTCCTTGGATAACTAGTTCTGTTGTGATAAATGGTGAGGGTAGTAGTTTAAGTTAGGGTTAGTTGTTCATTTTTATGAGGTTTGAACTTTTGTTTGTCGTAATGGCAATTGTAGCAAAGATGATGACCCCTTAAGCCCAGAAATGACTTTTCCAGATCCTGGATCCCGCTAGTAAGTTGGGTATGTTCTCTGCATCTTTGTGATAGTGTGAAAGTGGTAGGATTGGGCTTGCAAAGGCTTATGCAAATCGCAGGTGAATTGTGATGTATGTGAAGGAAGTTGGGAGTTTGCGTACTCCAGTTGAGGTTTAGTAGGAGTGTGTGTACTCCGCAGTATGAGAGTAGGGAAGTTGTTGAACTTCATGTGTGTGTGGCGCTTTGTGCTCAGAAAGTGTCCACGTGGTTGTTGGTGATGTATGGACCCTGCGTGGTCTAAGACTCTGGAGTATATTGACAAGTGTAGGGGACACTTGGTTATATGTTGTAATCTGTCTGGTTTAGTAGGTTGATCGGGCATGGTCAACAAGTCGATGTGTGAGTTAAGTGAGTAAAATAAATTTTTCGACTGAGATTTGGTGAGTCCTATGTGCACCAGGACAGACCCGTTGATCAGTTGAGAGTGAAATTTGCAGGTCGAATTTTGCTTGCGAATGTGGGAGAAAGAGGAATAGCTGTATGAGCGAAAGGGCCATCAGTGAAAATCCGTAAGGTCTCTGAAATGATTTTGTACCTTCCTGTAGTAAACCAGCAGGTTTGTTTATGGTTATTGTTTTTTGGTTAGTGCTCGCAATATGTTGCATTAGTTTTGTGTGAACTGAATATTAGGAGGGCAAGCCGCAAGACTTTGTCAGCCGCAGTGTGTGAGTGTGACGTCAGAGTGAGCTGCGCTGGGATAGGTTGGTTAGTGAGAAGAGTCGCCAGCGGATTGATAGCCGTCCGTAAGAGGCTATTGGTTGAGTAAGCGGTTGAAAGGAATCGTGGGAGTAAAGGTAATTTCCTTATTGAATCAAATGCACAAAAGATAGCAAGCTGAAGTTTTTCAAGGTGTTCAGAAGTGCCATGAACGGCTATTCCTACATTAAGCCGACAGTTGGGGAGCCTACCCCACCAGAAAATTCTCCTGCATTTATTGTGATGGAAGAGCGTGGTGTCGCGCCATGTCTTTGGTTAAAACAGTGGTGCAAATTGACAGAGAAACAGGGAGCTTTAGCATTTCCAGAGCATGGAATGTTTAATTTGCGAATTTTGGATCAGTTGCAAATGACATTATATGAAACAAAGCCACTTCCAAGAGCAGCACAATTTGAGGGTTTAGCGGTTTGGGAGCTTGTAGCCAGACAGCAATAAGAAATGAAGTTCCAAAGGAGAAAAAAGAAGGTAGAAAAATCCTTGGCAGAAGCAAGATGGGATTGGGAACAGAAGAAGTGGAGAATGACAATGTTGCAGGATGTTAGATTGTTCCCTGCTTTTGCAGAGGAAAGTGAGTCAGAAGAAAAAGAAGATGATGACAAGAGTGATAAGGGTTCAGGAGATAAGAAGAAGAAAAAGACTTATGTAGATGAAGAAGATTCAGATGTTGAGGATCTTATCACATAGATATTGAGGGATCAGCCTCCGCCATATGCTGCGCATGAAAGGGGTCCAAGTACTAGTTCTGTTCTGACTGGTCCAGCACAAATTACAGGAACAATGGGACCAGTGGAGACAGAAAATGGACAGATACAAGGGGTAGTGCAGAGTACTCCTAATTCAGTGACTACTTCGGTGGTTCAAGCGCAGATGCACCCACCATTGATACAGAGGATTTATCCAGATGTACCAGTTCTTGAGACAATTTCGAACCTGGTGGTACTGTTGCAGCAAGTGGTTCCGGGGCCAATGCTAGTTCAGATTGAGCCGACTCCAATGTTGTTGCCTCAGGCACAGACACAGGGTTTGCCGAAGTTCACACCAATGACAGGGACACAGTCAGATGTGACACCAGTGATGAATCAGACTATGGGAGTAGTTCTTCCACAAAATGTGAGTGTCAGAGCAGCACCAGATACAATTTCGCTGCCGATTACTGTTGATCCAGACGTACCATTGTTTGCGCAAAAGAAAACGATTGCAGGAGAACACGGTGAAATGTCAAAGCCTCGTGAGGAGGGGAGTGAGCGATCATGTGCAGGTGATCATCGTCTATGGGTCAGACCTCTGATGGATCTAGACCATTAATGGATCTTAGTCTACTTGTTGCTCTTCCAGATGCGATAAATGCTCAAGTCAGAGCTTGAAGCTTTTGACACCGCAGACTCCAGGTGCAGTGGTAAAGCAGGTACCATTGATGAATGCAAGTAACATCTAATTACAGGGATTGATAGCACAGCAATTGAATGAGTGGTTGGATAGTTTGAAAACTCCTTGAAATGCATCCAAGGGTGAAGAGCAGATTAATCGTGTAAGATTGTCTACAGAGATAATGGAGCTAGTCGAGGGAACGATCGGAGTGAATAGATTAGAATCCTATACAGAAGAAAAGCTGAGGTATTTGTGTCAGAGGATCACAAGAGAAGTGGACAAGATACATCAGAAATTGGCAGATCTAGCAAATAAACATGATACAGAAATTAAGGAAACAAAGCTACAGGTTAGACTTCGAGGCAAAAGATTTTGAACACATTAAGTCAGCAGGGATGCAGGCACACCTTAAAGAATTATTGCAGAGTGCTCAGATCTGGGGAGCATTGGAAAAGTGGGAAGGCAGATAGGAAAAGAAGAAGGATAAACAGAAACAAGATTCTCAAGAAGTGTCTGAAAGTGTTCAGAAAGAAAAGGATCCAGTAAAAAATGTACAGGTGAGGGAAAATCCAGGAGGGCAGTTTGTTCATGTTCCATAGCACAGGAGTGATAATCTGTCATTCACAAATGATTATCCAAAACTGAGAGAGAAACCGGTTGAGTGGTACCAGCAGACAGATAGATTTGTGAAACTTTCTAAATGTCTGTGGGAGGACTTGAATACCTTGTTGGAAATAGTGGTTCCAACTGACTTGTGGGTTGAATGTAAGAGAGCAGTGGATTGGCCGACAAGTGAACCAGAAAGAGATAGAGTTGCAGGTGCACCATCACCTGAAGTGATGAAACATTATTATAAGGTGATTGAGTTTCTGAAGACGAGAATCTCACCTAAAAACATTGACTGGCATCGGATTGACAGGACAGTGCAGGAGGTGAAAGAGTTGATGCATATATACTATGAGAGATTTCTGAAACCGTTCAAGGAGTACAGTGGTAAAGAAGCAATTGAGCGGAAAGACATGTTGCACTTTGTGTTTTGGTTTGTCGAAGGATTGAGACCTGAAATAGGGCAGATGACTAAGAGTCATTTGATTTACTGGCAAGCAAAGCCAATTGATGAGGTGTTGCAGTATGCCAAATACAGTAGTGATGAGATTGGGTTGAAGCAGAGAGAGCTGAAGGAGAAAGCGATGGTGATGCAAATCAAGGCAGAGCAAACCAGAGTGCAGGGAGCTTTAGTGCAACAGATACCACAGCAGCAGGGAACTGTCATGTTCCATCCTCAGGTGAGAGGTAGGGGTCATGGAGTCAATATGACTCGCGGTCCGGATTTGAGTACTGTAGTGGTTCAGAATGATGTGCAAGGGATGAAAAATATGTTACTGTGTCACCTGTGCGGAAATGTGGGACACTGGAAACGGGAGTGTCCGTTTATGGTGCAGGATGGTGTTGTTCAGCAAAGTGGTGATGTCAACACATTTCAAACTGTAAAAGTCCCTAGAATGAGAGGACTTAATCCGAATTTGCAGAATTTTCAACCCATGCAGCAGGTGCAAATGCCCCATGTACACGTGACACACTTGCAACCAATGCAGCAGCAGGTTCATATGGTACCTAGATAGCAAATGCAGATACCTCAAGCCCCGATGGAACAGCAACAGATGATGCTTACTCCACAGGTCACAGGTCAGAGACAAGATAGAAGTAATGTCACAGTGCACCAATTCCCATTACATGGTGAGAATGAAATAAACGATAAATGGATGAGTATTAGTTCAGATGAAGATCCATGTATGCTTGCGGTGTCCTTAGAGGTAGATCAGAGAGGACCTTTTGTGAAGGGGATAGGTATGGGTCACCAAGTCTCATTGTTAGTGGACACAGGAGCTACACTCTCTACATTGTGAAGTGCAGAAGTTTCAAATTTACCTCTTTCAGGCAGAATAGTTGTGGGAGTAGCAAACAGACAATTGACAAATCCAATCACAGATCCAGTACAGGTTGAGATTGGCAACTTCCAGGAACTGCATAAGTTTGTAGTCTGTGACTCAAGTCCCGTATCTCTACTGGGAAGTGATTTGTTGTGCAAGACCAGATGTTCAATTAGTTGTTCGAACTGCAGGAATAGAGGTTCAGACGAACAGTGATGATGAGGAAGAACAGGTACCTGAAACTGAGACTGAAAACATTAACGAAGAGTACCCGTTGATAGAGTTTTCCCCCGATGTTTACTGTAAAAGAACTGCATGCAGATTTGCAAGGAACAGTACAAGAGAACGTTTGGGACTTGACAGGTAAAGAAGTGGGTTTGATCAAGGGAGTGGAACCGATTAAGATCACTTTTGAAACTGAATGTAGAGTTTCCGCAGCTTCCACAGTATAACATGGCACAAGATGTTCTGATGAAAGTAGCGCAGATCTTTGGAGATTTTCTGAAACAAGGGGTTTTGAAAGAAGTGTTGAGCAGTCCATGTAATTTACTGATAATGGGCTTGAAGAAGCCATGTGGGAAAGTACGAACTGTGCAGGATTTGTGAAAAGTGAATGACATGGTGGTCAAGTGTTGTCCTATAGTGCCAAACCCTGCAGTGATACTGTTTCAGATTCCTTGCGATGCTTAGTGGTTCACAGTGGGTGGCTTGTCACACGCTTTCCTTTCTGTGCCTCTTCAGGAGGATAGTCTGTTTCTATTTAGTTTCAAATTCCTAGACAGAGTTTACAGCTGGTGCAGACTTCCACAAGGGTATACGGAGTCACTGTCTCTGTTCAGTCAGATTCTGAAAAAGAATTTGGAGTCATTGGAATTACCATACCAATCTACCCTAGTGGGGTACATTGATGACTTGCTAATCACATCCAAAACAAGGGACGAGTGTATGTATGACTCGATTACCCTGTTAAATCACATGGGAAAGATTGGACATAGAGTGTCACCTTTAAAAATTGCAGTACTTTCAGAAGTCAGTGAAATACTTGGAACACAAGATTGAGAAAGGGTCAAGGAGAATCTCCAGAGAAAGGATTACAGTGATACTGCAGAGAAGTCCTCTAACTTCACAGAGAGATGTCAGAATGTTTCTGGGATTGGTAGGTTATTGTCATCAGTGGATTCCAAATTTTGCTGAGATTGCCAAACCATTGCAGCAACTGACACATAAAGAAGTTACTGACCCCATAACTTTAGATGAGGATCAGATGAAAGCGTTTACTGAGTTGAGAGAGAGTTTGTGCAGAGCTCCAACATTGGGAATGCCTGATTACACAAAGCCATTCACATTGTTTTGTCGTGAACGTGATGCTTGTTCTTTGTCTGTTTTGACACAGGTCGATGGAGGTGCTTATCGCCCAGTGGCATATTTTTCAGCTACCTTGGACCCAGTCGCAGCAGCCTTTCACATTGTGAGGGAGTAGTGATGGGATACCCTTTGATGGTAATGGTCAATCAAACAATCAATCAATGCAGTTATAGATCGCGCTACTCACCGAGAGGGTTTCAAGGCGCTGGGGAGGGGGGGGGAGGTTACTGCTGCTCGAAAAGCCATGTCTTGAGGTGCTTCCTGAAGGCGAGATGGTCCTGGGTAGTTCTTAGGTGTGCAGGGAGGGAGTTCCATGCTTTGGCTGCCAGGTAGGTGAAGGATTTTCCTCCTGCGATGGCTCTGCGGATACGTGGGACGGTGGCGAAGGCGAGGCTGGCTGAGTCAAGCTGACGGGTGGGCGTGTAGAACGAGAGGCGGCTGTTGAGGTATTCGGGGCCCATGTTGTGGAGAGCTTTGTGTGCGTGGGTGAGGAGACTGAAGGTGATCCTCTTGTTGACGGGGAGCGAGTGCAGGTGTTTCAGGTGGGAGGATATGTAGCAGTGGCGAGGGATGTCGATGTGTGCGGAGACGTTCTGTATGCGTTGAAGGCGTTTCTGTAGCTTTGCGGTGGTCCCTGCGTATAGGGTTTTTCCGTAGTCCAGACGTCTTGTGACAAGGGCATGGGTAACTGTCTTTCTGGTTTCGGCGGGGATCCATCAGAAGATTTTTCGGAGCATGCGTAGGGTGTTGAAGCATGATGACGAGACGGCGTTGACTTGCTTGGTCATAGTGAGGAGGGGGTCCAGGATGAATCCAAGGTTGCGTGCGTGGCCTGAGGGGGTTGGTGCGGTGCCCGGAGCCGTGGGCCACCAGGAGTTGTCCCAGATGGAAGGGGATTGTCCGAGGATGAAAACCTCCGTCTTGTCTGAGTTCAGCTTTAGGCGGCTGAGCTTCATCCGTTCTGCGACGTCTTTCATTCCTTCCTGTAGGTTGGTTTTGGCAGTGGTTGGGTCTTTGGTGAGGGAGAGTATCAGCTGGGTGTCGTCGGCGTAGGAGATGATGTTGATGTTGTGTTTGCATGCGATGTCGGCGAGGGGGCTCATGTAGATATTGAATAGGGTTGGGATGAGCGAGGAACCTTGGGGTACGCCGCAGATGATCTCGGTGGGTTCTGAGCGGAAGGGCAGGAGGTAGACTCTTTGGGTTCTGTCGGAGAGGAACGAGATGATCCAGACAAGGGCCTGTCCTAGGATTCCAGTGGAGCGGAGGCGGGTTATTAGGGTGCGATGGCACACGGTGTTGAAGGCAGCCGAGAGGTCAAGGAGGATGAGGGCGGTTGTTTCTCCGTTGTCCATCAGAGTTCTGATGTCGTCGGTGACTGCGATGAGGGTAGTTTCTGTGCTGTGGTTGGCCCGAAATCCTGATTGGGAAGGGTCTAGCGAGTTGTTAGCTTCAAGAAAATTGGTCAGCTACTTGTTGACGGTCTTCTCGATGACCTTGGCCGGGAAGGGGAGAAGAGAGATGGGGCGGAAGTTCTTCAGGTCATTGGGGTCAGCCGTGGGTTTTTTCAGGAGGGCATTGACTTCCGCGTGTTTCCAGCTCTCAGGGAAGGTGGCAGATGAAAACGAGCTGTTGATGATGCTCCGGAGATAGGGGGCGATGATGGAGTCGGCTTTGTTGAAGATGTGAGGGCAGCACGGTCCGAGGGGGAGCCGGAGTGGATGGTGTTCATGGTGATTCTGGTCTCCTCAGAGCTGATGGGGGTCCAGGCGTTGAGTGTAGTGGTGGGGGCTGTTGGTTCGGTGGTGGGTGGCGGGGTCTGGGGTCCAAAGCTGTCGTGTAGGTCTGCGATCTTTCGTGGAAGAACGTAGCGAGGAAGTTGCAGAGTTCTTGTGAGGGCGTGATGACGTTGGAGCTGGCGCTGGGGATGGAGAGCTCTTTGACGATGTTGAAGAGTTCTTTGCTGTTGTGGGTGTTGTTGTCTAGTCGCTCTTTGAATGATGTCTTTTTGGTGGAGCGGATCAGATGGTGGTGTTCACAGGTGGCGATCTTGAGGGCTGACATGTTTTCTGTGGTGCTTTCTCTGCGCCAGGTTTTTTCGAGGGTACGGCAGGATTTATTGGATTCTTTGAGGGCGTCCGTGAACCACGGGGGTTTCCTGATGCTGGTCCCGCTTGGGTGGCCTTTAAGTGGAGCGAGGTTTTCGGCACAGTTGGTGATCCACTGTGTGAGGCTGAGGGCTGCGTTGTTGGCATCAGTGGTGATGGCTGATGGGTTTTGGTTCAGTGCTGAGAGGAGCTGCTCTGTGGAAATTTTGCTCCAGTGTCTGCGGGGGATTTGCTGTGTGCGATGGTGGTGGGTCTTCCTTTTGAAAGTGAAGTGGATGCATCTGTGGTCGGTCCAGTGTAGTTCAGAGGAGTGGCTGAAGGATATGTGGTTGCTGGCGGAGAAGATGGGGTCGAGCGTGTGGCCAGCGGTGTGGGTGGGGGTGTTCACCAGTTGCTTGAGTCCGAGGTTGGCGAGGTTGTCGAGCAGGGTGGCGGTGTTGTTGTCATTGTTTTTCTCCAGCTGGAAGTTCAGGTCCCCGAGGAGGATGTAGTCTGGTGAGGCTAGGGCATGCGGGCTGATGAAATCTGTCATGGTTTCGCTGAATTGGGCGCGTGGGCCCGGGTGCCTGTAGACGAGAGTTCCTCTGAGGGTGGTTCTGGGGTCGGTGTGGATCTGGAAGTGTACGTGTTCGGCGGCGAGGGGGGTGTCTTCGGTGGTGGTCGTGATGTTGATGGAGTTCCTGTAGATGATGGCGATTCCTCCACCGGTTTGGTTGATGCGGTCCTTCCGGGTGATCTTGTAGCCGTCGGGGATGGCTATGTCGATGTCAGGAGCCGAGGAGGCGTTCATCCAGGTTTCTGTGATGAAGGCGACGTCTGGTGCTGTTGTGTCCAGGATGTCCCATAGTTCGATGGCGTGCTTGTGGACGGAGCGTGTGTTGAGGAGGATGCACTTGAGGTGGTTGTTGGTGCGAGGGCCGGTGGGAGGTCTGCAGGCTCGGTGGAATGTGTACTTGCAGGCTTGACAGGTGAAGGGTCCATGAGTATGTTTAGGGCTGGCTTGGTAGCAGGTGGCTGTTCGTCCGGGGTTGAGGGCGTTGAGGGAGGCGGCGTCGTATCTTAGTCGGGTGTTTTGAGCACGGTGGGGTGCCAGGGGTTCTGGCGCTGGGCGCAGTCCAGGTGCGGACGGGCGCAGACAGGATTGCCTTTGGCGCGCCAGCGGCACTGCTGCACATCGGCCGCCATAAGAGGGAAGGGGGGGAGGAGGGGTCAGCTGGGAGGCTGGAGGGAGGACAGCGAATGGGAGCGGGGGAGAGGGGCCGCATGGGTGGCAGCGGCGGGAAAAGAGGGGAAAAGCGGGAAAAAGCGGGGAAGCGCACAGCAAAAGAAAAAGAAACAGTGGAAAGCAAAGAGCAAAAGGGAAATGGCAAGAAACAGTGGAAAGCAAAGAGCAAAAGAGAAATGGCAGGAAACAGTGGAAAGCAAAGAGCAAAAGAGAAATGGCAGGAAACAGTGGAAAGCAAAGAGCAAAAGAGAAATGTCAAGAAACAGTCGAAGGTCAAGAGAAGAACCTGAAATACCTGAAATACCTGAACACCCTAGCAAGGCGTGGCAGGGGCCTGGGCAGGCGGAGCTGCAGCGGCAGGGAAGTGACCTACCCGAGGGTCAAGGGTCGCTGTCTCTGCCGCGCAGCGGCCGCCATAAGAGGGAAGGGGGGGAGGAGGGGTCAGCTGGGAGGCGGGAGGGAGGACAGCGAATGGGAGCAGGGGGGCGGGGCCGCACAGGTGGCAGCGGCGGGAAAAGCAGGAAAAAGCGGGAAAGCGTACAGCAAAAGATAAATGAAACAGTGGAAAGCAAAGAGCAAAAGGGAAATGGCAAGAAACAGTGGAAAGCAAAGAGCAAAAGAGAAATGGCAGGAAACAGTGGAAAGCAAAGAGCAAAAGAGAAATGGCAGGAAACAGTGGAAAGCAAAGAGCAAAAGAGAAATGGCAAACAACAGTTGAAGTTCAAGAGAAGAACCTGAAATACCTGAAATACCTGAACACCCTAGCAAGGCGTGGCAGGGGCCTGGGCAGGCGGAGCTGCAGCGGCGGGGAAGCGACCTACCCAAGGGTCGGTCCCTCATTCTGTTGAGATTTTACTGACAAGGACGAAAACACAGTACTTGACTGGTGCAAGATTGACAAGGTATGAGACGAGCATACTATGGGCCATATTTATACTTTTTGACGCACAACTGCGCCAACGCAGTTGTGCGTCAAAAATGTTAACGCCGGCTAACGCCATTCCAAAGCGCCATGCCGGCGCCTTATTTATGGAATGACGTTAGCCGGCGGAGCTGACTGGTGTGCGTCAAAAAAAATGACCCACACCAGGCAGCGCCGGCGTAGGGGAAAATGGAGCTTGGGCGTCAAAAAATGGGGCAAGTCGGTCTGAGGCAAAAAATCTGCCTCAACCCGATTTGCGCCATTTTTTTTTACTCCCACCCTCCATTGACATGACTCCTGTCTTAGCAAAGACAGGAGTCATGCCCCCTTGCCCAATGGCCATGCCCAGGGGACTTCTGTCCCCTGGGCATGGTCATTGGGCATAGTGGCATGTAGGGGGGCACAAATCAGGCCCCCCTATGCCACAAAAAAATTAAAACAAATTACTTACCTGAACTTACCTTAAGTTCCTTGGGATGGGTCCCTCCATCCTTGGGTGTCCTCCTGGGGTGGGCAAGGGTGGCAGGGGGTGTCCCTGGGGGCATGGGAGGGCACCTCTGGACTCCTTCCCAGGCGCTAAAAAATGACGCAAAAGCAGCTGGACGTCATTTTTTTTGACCCGCCCACTCCCGTGCGCCATTTTTGCACAGGAGATTAAATAAGGCGCACATGCCTTGGAGTCATTTTTTAGACGGGAACGCCTGCCTACCTTGCATATCATTAACGTGAAATAGTATAAAGTATAAATATGGAGTTAGCATTGCGTCGGATTTGCGTAAAAAAAAACGACGCAATTCCGGCGCAATCAGAGTATAAATATGCCCCTCTGTGCTCCAAATGTAACATTGAAAATATGTACAGTGTTGAACCCGGCAACATTACTTCCGAGTGACACTGTTGAAATTGAAAAGGAGGAAGACATTGAGCATGATTGTCTTGCGGTAACTTAACTGTGTACAAAGCCAAGGCCTGATATCAGAGACACTCGATTGGAAGAAAATGACCAAATTGTCTTTGTTGATGGCTCATGTCTCAGAGATGGTACAGGGACACTGAGAGCAGGCTATGCTGTATGCACTATCACAGGTACATTAGAAGCTTCTTGGCTTTGAGGTTTATATTCTGCACAAGTTGCAGAATTGGTAGCTCTTACTGGAGCATGCCATGTGTCTGCGAGACTGAGGGTCACAATCCATACTGACAGCCAATATGGATTTGTTCATGATTTTGGCCAACTGTGGTCGCAAAGAGGTTTTCTGACCTCTACTGGTGCACCAGTAAGAAATGGCGACAAGATAAAAGAGTTGTTATATACAATACCGTTACCTGAAGAAATTGCTGTGGTGCAATGCAGTGCACATCAAAAGGCACAGCATTACATCTCACTGGGAAATGGATATGCAGATCAAGTCGGAAGGTTTTGTGCATTGAACTGTATATCGTTCAAGGACAAATGGGAATTGATGTCAGAAGAAGACAACACATGTACAAGTTTTGCATTGAAAGTGATTGATACTCTGGAAGAGTTTAAAATATTGCAAGGTAATGATGACAAGGAAGAGAAACGTCTTTGGGCCAAATTGAAATGTGTTCAACGTCCTGATGAGATTTGGGTTTCTGAGGAGGGCCAGATGGTCCTACCCAATAGGTTATTGTCGCAAATGGCCAGATATTATCATGGCCAGGCACATATTGGGAGGGATGCCATGGTTAGATTGTTCAAGATCGGCTGGTTTAAGCCTAAGTTTAGGCAGGTAGCAGAGGTAGTATGTCATTGCTGCATACTTTGTCAGCAGCTAAATGTGGGAAATGGGACAGTGGTGAATTTGAGCCACATTGGAAGAGCAGGAGGGCCATTCAGCAGAATGTAATTGGATTTTATTGAGATGCCTGCGTGTGGAGGTTTGAAGTACGTGTTGGTGATTGTGTGTGTGTTTTTAGTCACTGGATTGAAGCATACCCTACCAGAAGAAATGACAGTCTCACAGTAGCAAAGTTGTAACTTAGGCCCTCATTCTGACCCTGGCGGTCTTTGACCGCCAGGGCGGAGGACCGCGGGAGCACCGCCGACAAGCCGGCGGTGCTTCAATGGGGATTCCGACCGCGGCGGTAAAGCCGCGGTCGGACCGGCACCACTGGCGGGGTCCCGCCAGTGTACCGCGGCCCCATTGAATCCTCCGCGGCGGCGCAGCTTGCTGCACCGCCGCGGGGATTCTGACCCCCCCTACCGCCATCCAGATCCCGGCGGTCGGACCGCCGAGATCCGGATGGCGGTAGGGGGGGTCGCGGGGCCCCTGGGGGCCCCTGCAGTGCCCATGCCACTGGCATGGGCATTGCAGGGGCCCCCGTAAGAGGGCCCCTACATGTATTTCACTGTCTGCTGCGCAGACAGTGAAATACGCGACGGGTGCAACTGCACCCGTCGCACAGCTTCCACTCCGCCGGCTCGATTCCGAGCCGGCTTCATCGTGGAAGCCTCTTTCCCGCTGGGCTGGCTGGCGGTCTGAACGAGACCGCCCGCCAGCCCAGCGGGAAAGTCAGAATTACCGCCGCGGTCTTTCGACCGCGGAACGGTAACCTGACGGCGGGACTTTGGCGGGCGGCCTCCGCCGCCCGCCAAGGTCAGAATGAGGGCCTTAGAGAGTTGATACCACGTTTCGGGTTTCCGATCTCTTTAGAATCAGATAGGGTAACTCACGTCAATAACAAGGTGATTAAACTCTTATGTGCAGCACTAAACATCGAGCAAAAATTGTATTGTAGTTACCGCCCTGAAGCATCAGGCCTGGTGAAACAGATGAATGGTGACTTGAAATCAAGAATTGCAAAGATGTGTGCAGCTACAAATCTGAAGTGGCCAGATGCATTGTCTTTGGTGTTGATGTCAATGAGAAACACACCTGACAGGAAGACAGGGCTGTCGCCGCATGAGATTACCAGCTGTTCCAGACAATGCACTTGTAAACATTACAGATTATATGGTGTTGGACTACTGCAAGAGTCTGGCTGATGTGGTTTGCTTTTTCTCTCAGCAGGTGCAGGCCACGATTCAGGGCACAACCTGAGAGCCGGTGACTGGGTCATTGTCTGAAAGCATGTTCACAAGACTTGTTTAGAATTGCATTGGAGGGGGCCTTACCAGGTAGTACTAACCGCGACAGCTATAAAGTGTGCAGGACTTCCAAACTGGATACATGCAAGCCATACAAAGAGAGTAGTATGTCCACAAGATCATGAAGAAGGGTTGTTGAGAGCACCAACAACAGCGAAACAGGTTGCCGCACCTGAACCAGAAAAGGAGCCAAGAGAGCCTGAAGTTGAAACAGAGCTTGTGGAAGATGGTTCTATTACCCCTGTAAGAGACGAAAGTGAAGAATTACATGAAAGTGAGCAAGAACCAATCTCGATGGATACAGCAGGAGAGCCTAACTCAGCAGAGGTTCTCCCAGAAGCAGACGGTGCTGACAAGCAGACAGAGCAAGTGCCAGACCAAGAGGGAGAAAGAGTTGAGACGGATCAAAGTCAGAGTGATCCAACTCCTGAATCTGTTGCAGGTCCACCAAGAGAAAACACCATAGAGAGAGAGGAGAAGAGTCCAATCTTGATAAGAATATTAACAGAAGGAACAAGAAAAGGAGATAATTGGCATGAATCACAGATAGGGAAGAAAAAGGAACTGATCATAAATGAAACAATAGAGGAAGAAGTGGATACCACGAGAAAAGAAGAATTGAGTGAAGGAGAATTAAGTGGTGATCGAAGGTTGAAAAGAAAGAGAATAGCAAGTCAACGCTACGCAGGTCCTGAATGGGCATATGCAACTACTAATAAATGGCAACACGAGTTTATGTCTTTTTGTTTTGATGGGGAGGTTCAGAGTCAGTACTTTGATGTAACCTGAAGGTAATCGAGAAAGCTGAATTGTTGAGCTAATCTGAAAAACCTAAGAAAGAGACTGTTGAAAATAAACTGAAGGAGACATTGATGACCTGATGTGACACTGAAAACCGGATGTGACAAGCTGCTAATCGATTTGACAAGGAAAAGGGGTTCCTGGATGTGAAACTGAACTGTGAGAGAAGAATTTTTCTTCATTTGATTTTTACTGCACTTTATTTAAGAGTTACTTCTGCTTTCCGATTCTTTACAGATCATGGCTGAGCTAAATAATCAAGATAGAATTGCTAGGCACTGTAGATACATGAGTGTTGGATTGGCAGTTATTTGTGGAATCTTGTTTATAGTGATAATTGTGGGAATGTCTGTTCATGATATGAAAAGAGCTACTATTACTTCTGATCTTGAAACTACTACACTAACAGCTTTAGAGAGGTTTAAGATAGATGAGAAATATTTGCATGACTATACTAATGCTCAAGGAGAACTTTCTTCTAACGTTTTCTATTGCATGTTAAGTGAGTATGCTGAAACAATGGATGCAAAGAATTGTCTTGTGTGTATGTAAATTCCTTTGTCAGTAGAGGAAGGAGTTACGTACCATAGTTTACCATTAACCTATAGAATAAACTGTAATTTGCCACTAACGAGGTTCGATAACCAAGAGTACATACAATATTTGTATTCTAACCACGATGTTCTGCTTTCGTTTGTTCCTATTATTAGATACCTAAGTAAAATAGCTAGAGAGCATGATATAGTGCTAGTTAGAGGATTCTTTGAGCCTACATTAACATTTGGAACAGCCTACGTGCATCAAAATAATCTCACATGCTTGCTTACACCTTTAGAAAAGAGCTTCACAGGGCATACTGATGATAGGAGAAAAGCACTAAAAGAAAAATTCGAAAAAGGTTTAGAGAAAAGGATTTATAAGAATGATTATGCTTACACTGCTATTAAAACCCAAGGTAAATTAATCTTAGATGTACTACATGTAGGGAATCTTTGTATATATAGGCCAAAATCACGCACTGACACTTTATTTGTGGGAATGAGTGAATGTGTTCTTGTTTCAGAGTAAGTGGACTTTTATGCTGAATGGTCAGGACCCTGCTATTCCTGGGATCTATTATATTTGTGGACTTAATGCTTATTACCGTCTTCCAAGAGGATGGTATGGGACATGTTTTTTGGGGATAGTTTTCCCTAAAACATACCAGATAGATGACTTAAAGAAGTTTCCGAAATTGACTGAATTACATCGTAAGTGACAGAGGAGGGAACCCTCTTCTGCAGTTGTGGGAGATATCTTTGGTGCTGTGATTCCTGCAGTGGGAGTCATTCTGAATTCGATCAAGATACGAAAGTTGTCTACTATAGTAGACAAATTTTACAGGGCCATACTCCTGATAGATACTGAATTTACCACGGATATACCAATGACGCTTCAAAAGAGGCTTGCTTTAGACATTCTTTTAGCGAAAGATGGCGGAGTCTGTAAGATGATCAATGCTAGGCATTGTTGTTCCTACATACTAGACAACAATAGGGAGATAAAAGACTTACTCACTAATCTGACAAACTCAAGTAAGGATTTGAAAGAATTAAAGGAATCAGGTGTTTCGGAAAAGGTTGGAAAAGGATTTGCTTCAGTGGGAAATTGGCTTAGTCAAATTTGGAATGGGGTATTATAAAAAATCATACAGGGAACATTAATTGTGATTGCTTGCATATTAGGATTATGGGGTTCATATAAATTATGTCAAAAGATCAAATTGAAACGATCTAAGAATAATCAGTGGAGGGAAGATTGAAACAGGGAAAGAATTTATAGGGAAGATTTGAGAAGGAGACAAAATACAGCAGAAACTGAATTGTGAAATGTTGGTAAAGAAAGATGTGATGACATATTTAGTCATCAGAGGAGGGACTGTTGACGCAGATATGCTAATTAGAAATTATTAATAAATGTTTATATGTTATGGTTTATAAAAGTTCATAGAGAAATGAATTGTGGAGAAAATGTAATTTGCACGTTTGAAAATGTGCCAATGGGGAAGGGCAGCCATTTATAAGAACTTGTACTAAAAAGGACTAAAAATGTGTAAAATAATGATAATGTATCATAATAATGTAGTAGTATGTCATATTAAGATGCATAACCTATGTTTTGCATTATATTGTAGAGTTAACTTAGCAGACATTGTGGCCTAGTTTTCCAGGCCTCATACAGAGGCTGAATTTCTAGTGCACTGCAGAGAAGCTGCTGCGTTGAACTGTCCCTGAACTGCATACGTTAATAAAATATGCTTAGCAAGACATTTCTGCAATGTGCCGACGAACAGGAGATGAGGGACTAGAATATATAACAAGTTTGGTGTAAGGCAGACTCGATGTACTTTCCCAGGACTTGAACAATAGAAGCACTGACTGGAGAAGAAGGTGCAACATTTTCGATACCTGATGAGCCGGATGATGAGGACATCGTACAGTGAACCAATCAATGAATAGGGAATGGGGAAATATTAAAATTAATAGATTTGTAAAATTAATATTAGAGGTTAAAGTCATAACTGCTGATCGACTGATCAATTAGGAATTAGGGGGATGGACTGAAAAACTCTAATAAGAAGTCATGACAAGGGGCTAAAACGTCAGATGCTAGGGGTGAGTTGATGATGCCAAAAGATGCAATTCGAGATTCTGTCATTGGGCTCATGCTCTTGAGAGCCTGAGGCGTTGCTGATCGATTGATGACCTGAGGATGAAGACTGGCTTTGTTGCTGATCCATTTCATGGATAGGTAGCTATGACAATGTGAACTGATTAACTTTTGTGCTTTTTCTTTCTAGGTACCAACTGTGCTGTTTTTATAGGTTATCTACTAGCTAGATGTCTTTCCAAATTCATGTTCTAAATTGTTTTTGCATGAATACCACATGCTAGAAGCCAATCTGGGTTAGGTAAGGATTCTTTGGGTGACGTTGACAGTGACAATGATTGACAATGATTAAGGGACTGATTGCTGAACTCTGCTATTAATGTCGACATATTCATTTTTGTTAGCTTGTGCTGAAGCATTAGAGTATGTGTTTTCTTAAGTTCTGATTAGATTATGTTATTGGTGGTCATTGATGAACTAATTCTGAGCTGATTGAATAAAGTTTGAAATAACCTCATGACTTAGTTTTGTAACTAATAGGGAAATAAAACTGATAAAATGTATAATTGAGTTGTGGTTATTCATGAAATGTTGATATATTGTCTCATGCTTAATTATTCTCTTAGTGGTTGTTGATTGATTACACTGATAATTGATGTTCATCGCTAGGACATAGCTAGGATACTCCATGCGATCCAAAAGGTTCATCGGCCTATACGCGTCTCCTTGTAAGTTTACTTAATAAGGACCAGGAGTGCTAGCACATTAAATTAGTTGATAATATGATTTGATGCTTCATGAACTAGCATTTATATCCACACATTTCCACATCATTTTTTCAATGTATACATTTTTATATGTTTTGAATTTAATTTAAGTACTTTTTTTGCCATAGATTATCATTTATTGTACCAAGGATATCTTACTTATTATAATAATGCAATAACTGTGAAGCCTTACTGGGTGAAAAGCAAAAAGAACAAGTGATTGATGGAATGCTGAACAATGTCAAACATTCACCCCCTGTACAGAGATCAGGGCCTAAATCCATTGGCTTTTGCAACCCATGCCATTCCAGTTTGGACACAACCATATGCAATTCAGTCTTGTCCCTGCTCCCCATGGGAATAATCAAGCATCCTGGGACCAGTTTCAGGGTATCACCTCTAGCTAACTTGACTCCAGTGGTATGGGGAGCACAGGACCCACGTCTGGGCATACCCATCCCACTTAAGGCAACAAATGCAAAAAAAAACAAGTGATGATGGAATGGCGAATAATGTCAAACATTCACCCCGAATCACTAAGATCTGGGTTTAATCCTTTTTTGCCCACTACGCCGCCCCAGTTTGGAAATCAGTCTTGCCCCTGCTGCCCATGGGAACAGTCCAGCTCGAACTGTCAGGTGAGGCCCTCCCTGGACTGGAAACAAGTATCCAGGGACCGGCTTCAGGGTATCATCCCTCATCATCCAAGTTATCTCGAATCAAGTGGTGCAGTGAGGACAGTACCCATGTCTGAGCATACCATTTCCACTGAGGGCAACAAAAGCAAAAATAACAGATGATGGATAGAATGCTGAACACATCAAACATTGAGTGGTAGGGTGCCAGCAGAGTATGAAAGAAACTGTCAAGTTGGGTGATGGAGGTTTTAGTGGGCACTCTTGAAAGAGGTCAGAAGTGTCTCAGCTCAATAAAGAGCTGTCAGAGACAGTAAGATATTGGCTATTTGGCATTGATGCCTCCTTAGCTGACATCGCTGGTGTGATGATGCTGAGGGGCAAATCAAGATCAGCAAACAACATTTAACACCAGAAATGGGGTCAATGATCTAGGAGCCATCAATTCCTCAATCCAGTCCTTGGAATGAGGACTGGAGGCCTTAGGCAATCGATTGGAGATCAGAATGGACTCAGTGAAGGCAACAAGAAATGCCCTCAACAGAAAAGTCATTGCTGATTCGCAGAACAAGCAGACTTTGGTAAGGGATTGTCATGCAGCCTTAGGGGCATTCACCGATGTTTTTGAGAAATTCGGGAATACATCTTCACCCTCCAATGTATGTGCATCAGAGGCATTGAACATCACTCCACACCATCCTATTCTACCCCAACAACAACCAATGTCTGGGCATACCCTTCCCACTTAGGGTGACAAAAGCAAAAAGAACAGATGATAGACGGAATGCTGAACAATGCAAACATTCATCCCCAGTCACAAAGATTTGGGTTTAATCCATCGTTTTTTGGCCACCACGCTACCCAAGTGCAATTATAGCTGGAATTTTCCTCTCTGCCATAATACAATAAAATGTCACTGTTGAAGACTTCATGAACAACAGCAGAGAATATTCCTTGGCCACATGTAAAAGAAAAACATCTTCAATAGGGTCTATTATAGACAGTCTTATTAATGAGACCTCCGTGTTATAGAATTTAGGAGCTCATTTACAAGCCCCCAGTGCTACTGGAGCATCATTTTCAGCGATGCTCCAGTAGCGCTGTGCCCCTTTTCCATATTTACAAGGTGGCGCTAAGCCAATTTGCAAGGCTTAATGCCGCCTTGTAAATATGGCCCCCAATGCAGTTTTCTGTGGCAGAGGGGTGTGCAATGGGTGCTGCTGTGGGCGTTTTTGCACAACACCCGTGCTTTTGACACTGCCCTGGATGTACAGGAAATCGTAAACCTGAGGCAGCTCCAAAAACTAACACCACATCAGGGGTGGCGTTAGTGTGGTGCAATGAGGAGAAATACTTTTATTTCTCCTCATTATTGCTTTCTCTATGTGTGCTGCATTATGCAGCACGCATAGAAAGAGCAAAACACCATGAACGATTGTTTATGTGCAGGAAGGTGGCACTTCCTGCACACCAACGATCATTAAATAATGGCGATTTGCTACTTATATGTGTGCTGCGTTAGTAACAAATCATCGTTATTGGTGGCTAATGTAGGTTGGTTAGGAGCCTTTGCACACAGCATCCAAAGGCCTGATTTAGATATTGGTGGCTGAGTTACTTTTTCACAGTGTTGCAAATACCATTATATCCTATGGGATTTAGATTTCGGCAGATGGGATATCCGTCACTATTGTGACGGAGTAACTCGTCCACCACTATATAAATCAGGCCTTAAGCTCCTGGAGCAAAAACATGACTATGTATTTCAGGTTTGGCCCTGTTCAAGTTTTTTATCTGAATTTTGTAGGATGCAGGAGACCACCGTGCCGGGCCATCCACTTTGTGAAACCCAGTTTTGATCCAACATTCAGACTGGCCCACCAAGATTTTTGACATTTCTAAGCATCCCAAATCTTCAGTGGGAAAAACCTAACCTTGTAATTGGCCACAAATATTTTATGGTCTGCTACAGGGGGTGCCTAGTTGCAGGTTAACTTCAAGGAAGTCTAATATTTTAAGACTTTCATTATTAATTTCATTTTGATTTTTCCATTTGTCCTAAAGGTATTTTTTACTATTCATTTTCATTGAGCATATTGATATTTTCAAGTACTGTTTTAGCACTGCTTTTTAAGGAGATATTTTTACTGTTAACCATACTTTGTTTTCTTAGGTATAATTTCAATAGAGTCTCTAATTTTTCTCGTTGCATTTTTGGTAATAGTTTCCTGGTGATTTTAATGTTATTTTATTAGCGTACACTTTCACCAGTGGCATGTTTGAGTAATTTTGCTCTTGTCTTGGTCCCAAATAATGCATTTCAACATTTTATTTTTGCTGATTAAGTTTTTCATTATTTTTTCAATAGTTTTAAATATGACGTGTTTTAAATTTCTTGTGCCTTATGACACGCTTATTCTATTTTCACGATTTTACCACATCTATTTTTTTTCTTTTTACCTAAATTGGCTGTGTATATTGACATTCATTATTTCTTGCTGTACTGTAATGAAGTCAGACTGAGAATCACTATCGATATATGTAATATCGTTGATGTTAGCCTGATTGCTCAGGCTTAGCTACCAAAGGTCTTTAAAGTTCATGCTCAATGAATCCTGCTCACCTTTGGTAATTACTCTATTGGTCATTCTCCAGCACTATTTCTCTCTATTGTTAGACTGCTTACATATTCAGTCTTGCTCATGCATGAGGGAATTAAAGCTGCAGTACAGCATGATAACTTACTAGAGTATAATAATTAATTTTATATTAGTAATTTAGTTTGTCATTCCTATGAAACGTATTACTTTTTTTACAGATTAAAGCTTCACATTATTTTAATTACAATAAATGCTACATTACAGTCACACAAATTGTGCAATCTCGATAAAATTATTTTTAAGTATAACTCTAAATTTAATTTCACTGTTTTAATTGTTCGATTGTAAACAGTATTTGAACGGAAGTAGTACTGATATTATAGGTTTCGTGGCACACGTCTATTTCTCTCTTTTGCTTTTGTCTATTCAGTCTTTTTTACTCTCTCACTGTGGCATACAATAAAAGCACGCCATACATTCTTTACTGTTGTTTACATTTTTATGCGCATAGGGATCCAAATTAAATGAAGAAATACTCCTCATATACTGCAGTTTAGTAGCTTGGATTATTATTGATAAAACGCTGACTTCTCCCAAGAACATTGCGCCTGTGCCAATGATTAACGGAAGCCAGACATAAACACTGAAGGCAAGATGCGCTATAGTTCGCTTGTCATTGAGGGCGGCTTTGTTTACTCATTACAGTCTAAAACCAAGGTGAGAGGAGGTGTCGCTGATGACTTGAAGAGTCTTTCTTGCCAGTCATACAGCCAAGAGTTGAAGTTATGATACCACACTAAAGATGTTCACCCCTAGTTACTGTCCACTGGATCAGAAAAAAACGGCAGATTTATTCTGGTGACAGGTGTCTCAGTACTAATGAGAATTCTACGTGTCACAGAAACTGACAAAGTTCCACACCCACTTCTTTTTACTAAAAACACAAAAAAAAAACGTCAATCAATCACCCAGAAGGATCCCCGATGGAATGCGCCATTCTACTTTCTCTTAAGTGTCTTTTGCGGCATGAAAAATATTTTCTGTCGGGTACGAGTTTTTCCCAAATCGGGCTCATCAATACTTGAAAAACATGTTAAGACGTTTGATTGCCATTTTCAGAGGTTAATTCATCATCGTTGCTGCAAGCCCCATGGAAGACTTCGGAAAGGGGACCAGATATGCTAACGCTTTGAAAATCACCGCAGGTAACATTCTGCTAGGGCATTATAACCTATCAAAGATCATAGAGTAATAACACAGATACCTTATACTCATATGTGAGTCCTACAAATAAATATTTTCGGGAACAATAAGATAATATAGCACAGCAGTTTATATTTTTTATAATGGGTTACAGAAGGAAGGAGGAAAGGAAGGGGATATTTGGGAGAGAAAAGAGAAAACAAGGTAATTGATGATTGGTTACAGCTGAAAATAGATCATGGAGGATCAAGCAAATGTTTAACAGCAGAAGTGTGCATTTGTTAAGGAAGAAAAGAGGAAATTATCATGTTTGATTAGTTGTTTTGTTGAATTGACCTTAGCACAGTCACCTATGTAAAGTATATTCTACATAACTACTTGAGCATTGTTCCAGCTGGATGTGATGATGACTAGAAAAGCAATTGCTTTTGACGTGTCAATACATTTCCCATCATAACAAAATTATTCCATAAAGTAGAGGAACTATCCAGAAAAATATGCATTTTATCAAAAGGAGAGGAGGTGGAGCAAATATTTGTGTGGGTGGCCCATACTTGAGACCAAACAAGAACTGGCCCTGGGAAAATCAAAAAACGTGATCAAGATCACTATTTTCTTTTCTACATGTCCAACAATGACTATCCATAGCTAGTTAGTACTTGTATAAAGAAGAGGGGGTGGGATATAGCCCGTTATAATGAAAAAATAATGTCTGTGTGGTGCTGGCATAACGAGAAGCGTAGTGTATTTTAGCCCATAGTTTGTGCCATAACTGTTGTATGAACAGTTTTGTGAACAGTTGTTAGAGATCAGCTCCCCATTGGGTTTTGAAATTTGTTTTTGGCCTTCCTGAAGAATTAATATTTTGATTTTTCAATAATTGAAGGAAGCCTTAGTAGAAAGTGTGAAATTGAATGTAGGCGACTATTGTCTAAAATGTGTGCTGAGATTGTAGTGAATAAGGTGAATGTAAAAAAATAACCCTTGAGCTAATTAGTGGCGAGGACCTGAGTAGACCAATTGAGTTTGAAGTGCAGAAAAAGGGAGAAGACGAGTCAGAAAAGACTTGGGTCCATATTTATGAAAAATGGCACACAACTGCTCTAGCGGAGTTTTGTGTCATTTTTTTTAACAGGAGCTAACACCATTCCCTAACGCCATCCGTGCGCCATATTTATAAAATGATGCAGTATGTAACTAAAGAATGGCTAGCGTCTCAAAAAAAGATGCTAGCCAGTGATTGATGGCATTAGGAGAAATGGCACTAGTGGGTCAAAAATGATGTTGGGCTTATTAGCGGCAAACGCCTGCCACTAGTAAGCCTAGCATTATTTTTTGATGCCTCCTGTCTAAGTACAGAAAGGTGTCATTACCACTACCCAATGCCCAACACCAGTGTCCCCAGGGCAAGCCCAAAAATACCCATTGCCAGCTAGGGGGCCCCAATATAAGGGGCCTCCAGTGACCCACCACACACATACACATACACTTACCTGCACCTTACCTGGGATGGGCTCCTTCCTCCTGTAGTGTCCCTGTGGTGTGGGTGGTGGTGATGCTGGGGGTTGTGGTGGGCATCTTTGTGCCCATTCCATGGTGTTTTCCCATGGAAATGGGCCTACCTGAAAATTAACACCTGGTTTGAACAGGCATTAAATAATGGCACTACGCAGGCTTTGCTCCATTATTTAGTTCTGCCTTCCACGTGTCGTTTGAGCATAGAGTGTTAAATATTGCACTGGGGATAGCGTCATTTTTAGGAAGGGAATGCCTAACTTGCATCTCATTGATGCAAGGTGGGTTGACGCTTCCTAGAAATGGTGCTAACTCCAATAATTTGATGCCAGACGGGTCTAGCGCCAAAATATAAATATGAAGTTATGTTATCGCCCCTTTAGCGTCACAATTAGTGACACTAAGACGACGCTAACCTTCCATAAATATGGACCTTGATTTACAATAATTATACCTTTCTGAAACCAGTCCTTCCATTTCATAAGTCTATTATTGATTTTAATATTTTTGTTATAACAAAGAAGAAATACCATGAAGTTCTTTTTGCCGGAATACGAATGTGAAATAAGAGGTTTTGCTGGACAGACAGAGGAAGTAATGAGAGGTGCAGCTGGGAGGTTGGGAAATGCTTACCAAGTTGAGAAATGCTTACCAAGTGGTGGAGGGAAAAAGGGGATTAATTTCAGCCATTGCCAAATTGTGGAAACAGAGCCAGGATTGTCATGTAGAAAGGGCCAAATGTGTTATAAAGTATTCGCAGAATGATATTTCTTAAAATTAGGAAACTTCACTTCACCAATAGCTTTGGGTTGTTGCCATTCAAGCAAGGAAATCTGTGTTTCCATACAGAAACCTTCTTGTGGAGCTATATAAAGATTGAAAACAACGACAGTGGGAGCTTCATTGACAACATAGATAGGTAGGAGTTGATGATAGGCAGCATCATCATCCTAATGATGTCTAATCTAACCTACTTTGATAAAAAATATTGTTGATCATTGCTCCAAGAGTTTAGGCAATTTCAAAATATTTGTTAGAGCTATATGACCAAGTGAAACCCAAATCTGTAAACATCTCTTTAAGACAGCATGCATTCAATGGGAATACCTCAGATTTATCATTGTTCAATGTATAATCTGATACCACTGAATATTCTTTTGGTAGGGTGAAAAATTATGGAATATTTTGAGCAGGATCAGAAACAAAAAGAAGGATATTGTCTGCAAAAGCAGTAAATGTGACCTCAAGGTCTTTATGTTTAAAGCCAGAGAAAGAACTTGATTGGTGTATCTTTTCCAGACACGGTTCAAGAGAAAGGATGAACAATAAAGGAGAAATAAGGCATTCCTTTCAAGTGTCTTTATGCATTTGAGAGTAAGAGGATTGATGACCATTAAGAAAAATGGAAGTGGTAGGGGATGAGCATAACAGACCTGTGTATTTTATACTAGCCAGCCCAAAACCATGCCATTTCAAAGCTGCATTTAGGTGAAGGCTGCAACTGGGATCTTGAATTTAGAGGGAGGTGAGATGTATAATATTTAACAAGTTCTAGAATTATCTGTAATCTGATGTCCTTTGATGAAGGCAGGTTGTTCCATACCAATGAGGTCTGGTATTATACAGTTTATGCATAAAGCTAGCAATTTCATGAAAATCTTACAGTCCGTATTAATGAGATAAATTGGTCTATAATTCCCACAAAAGTTTAAATCTTTTTCATTTTTAGGAATCACCCAAAGCAATGCCTCAAGGAAGGATCCTTGTGCTTTGTAATAGAGAAAATGCTGAGAAAAGTAGAGGAGCCTGTGAATAATCAGGTTGGAAAATGTAGAATAAAATTCTATAGAAAACCCATCTGGACCAGGAGCTTTATCCTTTAGTAATTTTGATGAAGCATCAAGGAGTTCAGGTACTGAAAGGTCAATGTCTAGAGAGGAGAGGTCAATAGATCTGTTGCAACTTCTAAGAATAGAGGCAAAAAATTGTTTCCAATGCTTCTCTTTAAGTGAAGATTTCAGAACTGTAAAGATTAGTGTTCAAGTCTTGGAAGCACTCTGAGTTGTCAAGCTCAGTATGGTGACTTGTTCCATGTTTGTCTTTGACAACCTTAATTTTAGACTATTATTTTGGGATTTTTAAGTAATTGACTAAGAGTTTACCCCGTACTAATTGGCTATTATTTTACAGAGGCAACCTTGTGCATGCTCAATAAAAATTTTATTAAATTGAAATTTCGCTGGAATTAGATGTTTTAATGTGTCCTTATGGTTGGCGGTGACGGGTTCATGTTTTGGGGTTGAATAAGTTTCACTGCAGAAGAGTAATCTTTATTAGCAAGTTTCTTTATAGAGGCAACATACTCAATGATGCATTTTTTAGTGTCTGCCTTAAAAGCATTCCAGAAATATATCCTTTGAACATCTTTGGTTGTATTAAGGGAAAGGTATTCACTAGTGAAATGTTCACATTTTTCTATGAATGCATTATCTTTAAATAAATAATTGATAAAGCTCCATCTGTTAGTATGCCTATGGTATAGAAGTACGTCTATATCGACAATGACAGGATCGGACGTGATGATGGGGCCAATGTCAGCCTGCATCAAGTGATATGTGTTGCAAATATGTAATCTATCCTAGAGGCGGATTGGTATACATGCTATCTGGGGGAAGAAACCTCCAAACATCACTAAGTCCTATAGAAATAATTATTTTTGAAGAGGATGTTTGTATTTTATTAAGGGCATATCTGAATGTGGAATAATGATCAATGAAATGGCCCATTAGTTGATTACAAGCCCCTCCCACAATAAAATTAGCTTGCGAGTATATTTGGAGTAAAATAGAAACATGATCCCAACATTGGAAATACACTCCAGAGGACCACAGATTCTACATATAAAAAGAGGCACATTATTGATTTTGAGAGTCAACACTAGCCATCTACCATTATCATCTTTAACAACAGTTACCTCATCGAAGGCTGAAGATTTGTGAAATAGATTTATAACATCATTTTTGTGATTAGTGGCAGGAGGCCAGAAAGTATGCCACTCCCATTGTTTTTGTAAAGAATGCATATCTTGTTCTACAAGGGGAGCTTCTTGTAAGAAAGCAATCAGACATTTCAGCTTAGATAAATGAGTCAAAACACTTTGTTTTTTATTTTTTTATAAAGAAGGCTTTTACATTCCATGAGACAATGTGTAATCTACCCATAGCAGTTAATCTACTGGAAGAGAAGATATAACAACAGAACATGTATGCTGAAAAATAAAAAGATGCAAAAACAGCAGAAGATGGACGGAATGCAGAACAAATCAAACATTCACCCCGAGTAACAGATCTTGGTTTAATCCATCAGTATTTTTGCTTGCCATGCCGTTCTAGCTCAGACCCAGCCATATGCAAATCAGTTTTGACCCTGTCCCCCATAGGAACAGTCCAGCCCAAACTGCCAGGCCAGGTCTTCCCTGGACCAGAAACAAGTATCCTGGGACCGATTTCAGGGTATCACCCTTCATCAGCCAGGCTATTTTGAATCTGGTGGCATAGCAAGCACGGGACCCACGTCTGGGCATACCCTTCCCACTTGGGGCGACGTGGGTCCCGTGGTCACTGCACCACTGGATTCAAGCTAGCCTAGTTGATGAAGGGTGACACCCTGAAACCAGTCGTAGGATGCTTGTTCCCAGTCCAGGGAGGACCTGGCTTGGCAGTTCGAGCTGGACTGTTCCCATGAGGAACAGGGTAAAGACTGATTTGCATATGGCTGGGTCCAACCTCGGGTGGCGTGGTGAGCAAGAAAACGATGGATTAAACCCAGATCTTTGTGACTGGGGGTGAATGTTTGATTTGCTCTGCATTCCGTCCATCATCTGTTCTTTTTGCATTTGTCGTCCCAAGTGGGAAGGGTATGCCCAGACATGGGTCCCGTGCTCACTGCGCCACTGGATTCAAGCTAGCCTAGCTGATGAAGGGTGATACCCTGAAACCGGTCCTAGAATGGTTGTTTCCGGTCCAGGGAAGACCTGGCTTGGTAGTTCGGGCTGGACTGCTCTCATGAGGAACAGGGTCAAAACTGATTTGCATATGGCTGGGTCCAACATGGGGTGGTGTGGTGAGCAAAAAACCAATGGATTAAACCCGATCTTTGTGACTGGGGGTGAATGTTTGATTTGTTCTGCATTCCATCCATCATCTGTTCTTTTTGAAAAATAAAAAGATGTCAGTGACTAAGGTACACAATAGAATCATCCAGTAGGAGTTGCATATAAATACATAAAAATACTTAATAAATAAGCTATTATGAATAAATATTAATACTAAATAGGCTGTAGAAAAAGAGAAACCACGAAGAACAGAAGAAGAGGGAGAAAAAAGGCAGAAAATAAAAGATTGAGAGGGTGCAGAGAGGAAAGGTAGGTGAGGGGAAATCATAAAACTCCATATGATGATATATAATAGATGCTAAAATGTTCTAGGACTCTGACTGTGAATGAAAAAAAACACACACTAAACAGAGAAAGTGGCACAGGAACAGAGAACCGCCAGGAGCCCGTCCCCCAGAACAGGGAAATAACTAGAAGAATAGGAAATAGTGATATAGAGGACAAACCCTCAAATAACAATAGTAATAGTGAGAGAGGGAGAGGGAGGGGCACCAATAAGGAGATTATGAAAAATAACAGTATAAAGGGTTTAAACACTTACCAGTCCAACACAACAGGGCACACAACGAGTAATGAATTAAACAGATGGTATTAACAAGTCAGGGGGCCACAGGATGCATTACTCTAACTTGTGCAGTGTAAGGAACCCTGTGGAGTAAAGAAAACAACCCTTACATTGTCATATAAAGCAGCATTGAAGCAGATGAGTACAGGTATAAAGGCAATACATTAATGTGGAGAAAAAGTTTAGGTTTTGCCAAGGTCCAATCCTTCTTCTTTATGTGAGTTTTTTTTTACATCTTCCGCAATTTCAGCAGTATTAGATTTGCCCTTATAGGTGACTTTAAAAATCCATGGATGGATAAGGCCATAATGAGTATTTATAGGTCTGAGAGCAAGTCAAGAAATTCTTACAGCTTGGTCTGAAAATCTTCTGGCCAGACCACAGCATTTGTTTGTGTTGCTTAGAGGCCAAAAGAACTATCATTAGATCAGAATATTGCAAAAACATGCAATGATATCTTGCAGGCGAGCAGTAGAGGATTTAGAAGGCAGACCAGGTCGAAATGGTCTTTGTATGTTGAGAGAGGACCAATCATTTAGTCCTGCAGTGGAAAGTTTCAGGAAGTTAATCATGTCTGAACCCTCCAGACCCTGAGCAAGACCATTTATTCTGCATGTATTAGGCTGATTATGATTTTCCAGGTCTTCAGTGTGTGTTTTTAGTTGAGATATTTCCTTCATCCTGGTATCCAGTTCTGCAGCAACATCCTGAGCATTGCTGACCCGTTGTTCAATTTTGCATAATCTGCATTCAAGATTGGACCATTTCTCCTCCATTCTCTGAAGAGTAGCATTCATGTCCTTGACAAAAGGCTTCAGGGTTTCATCCATTTGATCCCCCAAAGTAAGAGGCAAAGAAGATTTGGAGGGAGATGTTGGATTATTTTTCATCCTCTTATTAACATTTCAAGAGTGTTCTTTTTAGGGTATAAAGGATGGAATAGGGGAAGTACAATGATTAGATGTACAGAGCAATTCAGGATCAATGTTGGCGAATGAAGGAAAACAGGCTGAGAACTTAATGAAGCAGTTCAATGATGGTAATTAAGAAGATAAACAGGAGTACCAGTAAAGTACACAAGGAAAAAAAATATTCAAAGCGGTGGAAAGCCAATTTCCTAAAGAAGGAAATGAAAATGATGGTCCCAGTAATCATATGCTTCAACCATATGCCCCCAAGGAAAATGCCCCCCTCCCTCAAACAAAAACACCAGCAAGTAATCCTGAATAAAATATAGAAGTTTAGTTGGAGGAGAGTATTTCCTGATGTTGCCTCATGCCCTTTGTGAAGATTTGGTGGTGTTGAAAACCTACTGACACTGTGAGACCACCCAACACCTAGAAGACCACAACCTCCTGTACCTCTCCCAATCTGATTTTTGAGCTAACCACAGCACCAAGACAACCCTGGTTGCTGCCACATATGACATCAGAGCCCTCCTGGACAATGGGGAAACAGCAGCACTCATCGTCCTAGACCTGTTCGCCTCATTTGACACTCTTCCACCACATCCTGATCAACAGACTCCACCACACTGGAGCTGCCTCGCACTTCACAGACATAACCTAAAGGATCAGTCTCCCACCGTTCACCTAAGAGCCTAAGAAGATAATTTGTGAAGTCCCCTAGGAGTTGTCCCTCAGTCTGACTTTCTTCAACACCTACATGACCCCCCTTGCTGTCGCCGTCAGATCAACTGGACTCAACATCACCTCCTACACCAATGACACACAGCTCATCCTCTCACTGCCAAAGATCAATCCACCACAAAAGCTAACTTCCACAGATGCATGATGAACGTAGCAGACTGGATGAAGGACAACTGTCTCAAACTCAACACTGAAAAAATGTAAGTCCTCATCAACACCTTGCCATGTACTTACACATGGTTGCCCGCAGACCTCGACACACCTCGGCTCCAACAGACCATGCCCGCAACCCAGGCATCAGCCTGGATAGCAAGCTATCTATGAAGAAACAAGTTGACACCATCTCACCCGCCAGCTTCAACACCCTTTGCCCTGCTCAGCAAGATTTTCAAGTGTCTTCCAGCTGATATCAGAAGGACTGTCATTCAGACCTTCATCACAAACAGTCTGGACTATAGAAACATGCAGGAATCACAGCACACCTCCTGAAGGGACTCAAGACAGTATATAACTCAGAGGCAGGACTCGTACTCAACCTCCCATAAGGACTCTCATCACACTCCATCTCAAACAATTATACTGGCTCCCGGTTCAAAAGAGATGCCAATTCAGAATGGTGATACACACCTACAAGGCCCTGCACAAGAAGGACCAACATACATCAAGAAATGCCTGACTTTCCACCAACCAACTAGATATCTCCGATCTGCTTCCCTCTCTCTCACAGACACCCCACAGATCCATCAAGCCAACAGCAGAGAATGCTCCTTCTCACACCTGGCATCCAAGGCTTGTAACAACCTTCCCCTGCCCTTCAGGACTGTACCATCACTCCAGCGATTCAGAAGAGAACTAAAGACCTGCATGTTCAAATGATCATTCCTCCATGAAGCAGCATACAGCTCCAGCACCTTGACACCCTGACAGGTGATTTGCCGCACTATATATGTTTGATTGAGGGTGGAATATCAACAAAGTAGCAGCTGTGGTCACCCAGAGTGAGTGGCGGTGTCACACATTGGAAAGTGAAACAAAAATGACTTTACAAAGATCTGAATGTTCACCATGTCATTCCCTACCCATTTCAAGGCTGCCACATGCTGGCTGATATCAAGTGAAGGCAGAATTTCACCTGCAAATGCTGCAGAAGCCTTTTAAGAGGCTATATGGAAGTGTTGCATGTTATGTGAGCTGTACCAGTGCACATTACCTAGAATATACACAAATGAATATCGGTTTAATACACATAATGCATCTCTTATAAACATTGTGAGACCATCCTCAGTGCCATTAATATTAAACGAGTTTCATGATGACCCACAACAATGAAAGAAACGTAGCTGGTGCTGGTAGGCTTAATCTCCTAGTATTTCTAAAGGACTAAGAAAAGAGTAAGGGTAAAACTTTTATGGGGCAATTGGAATTTATCTATAATTGGATGAAGCTCAGCTGAGAAAATCTAGCAGGAGTCAGTCATCGGTCAACTTGCGTGGTCTCTCTTACATATGGCACAAGAGAGCAAAATGTTGATTTCTGTGCCACTTCTCGCACAATAATTAATGGATCTTTGGATCAAATGATATGCACACTGTACTGATTCCATTGATTTAGAGAGTGGACTTTACATCTATTGATCTATGATGTTCCAAGAAGGTTTTTCATTTCATTGTGCATAACTAGTGTACATTGAGGTATGTATGTTTTATGAACCCTATAGCTGTGATTTTGATTTGAATAAGAACAATACTTTTTTCTTTTGATTATCTAATCTGTGTTTGTTTGTACTTTTCAAATTAATTATTCATAGGACTGATCATTTGATTTGGGTTGTCTTCAGTTTAACTCTTTTAGATACCAACTTCTTTAATTGTTAATGATGTACTTTCATTAATGATCCTTTTTTCAGCAGTTTACTATGTATGAAATTGATACCCTTGTTCCCAAGGGATTAATGGGTTGCTCATCCTCAGAAAGTGATTTGATATTTTAGGCCCTAGGTTTTGCTAAAAACTTTGAAAAAAACATAAATCTGGTTCTACTGATTGCGTTTTTGTTGTTTAGTGTCACATAAGTTATTAAAACCTATTCTATTTTTCTAAGCTGGTTTGAGATTTTTCTTTTATGGTGTTTACACTTTATTACTGTTTGTGTGCTGCATAAATACTTCACACATTGCTCTCAAGTTACGTCTGACTGATTTTTGTTCCATGCTACCCAGGGTTAAGCAGCTGTTTGTGGTTCATTCTGCAGGGGATTGTGGTTATTGGTTGACCAGGGCACACTCCCTACTCAACTGACAATCTAATAGCTCACACCTTGAATGCGGAGAGGTGTCTGGATCTTCAAGCAGGCTGATGAGTTTGGCTGTACCCTGTAGTGTAATTAACTTCAAAGTGGCCTACCCTGTCACAAATAGATGTACCTGGCCCCCTCCTTTGTCGCTCTTGGGTATGCACAGAGGCTGGGGATAGTGGAAGAACAATTGTGCCATATTGTTTTTAGAAGGAGGGGCACTGTGGGATTGTTTGCAGTAATGGTTATCATGAATTGAAGATGTATGAATGTTTTAATATTGTTTATGAATGTATGATTTTTATGCATGTTTTTGTTTATAAATTAATGTCTTGAAGTAGTGTTTTTATTAAAATAATGTATGGATTTGTAAACCTTTGTATACATGTGTTTTGCATCCCTGAGTAAGCCCTTGTGTAGGATAAAATGTGTTGCCTGGCCTGACACTCCCTTCCAAAAAGAATTTGGATATACAATAATGAATGAAGTTCCTCTTCTGAAGCACTCACACTGATAAAAATGTATACTGATAAGGGTTGAAGTTGATTATTATTATTATTACTATTATTATTATTATTAATACATCTTGAATAGTGCACAACTACCCAAAAGGGTTTCCTGCACTTCGGCAAAGAGGTAGAAGCTTGCAGAGTGAGAAGTGATCAGAACAACCAGGTTTTCAGATTTTTAAGGAAAGTGGTCAGTGAGGGGCAGCTTCTCAGGGACTTAGGCAGGGTGTTCCACAGCTTAGGGCCCATGTATGAGAAGGAGCAGCTGGCCATGCAAGCCGGTTTAACTCTAGGAACCATACATAGGTACTGGTTGCTTGATCGAAGGGAGCAAGTTGGTTGGTATGGTACCACCAGTTCTTGTAGGTAGAGAGGACAAATACTTGACCTAACTTTATGCATAGAAAGCTTTGAACTTTATACCTTTGTTCATCATCAGCCAGTAAAGTTTGCAAAGGAGACATGACACATAGACATGTTTATGAAGATGATACAGAATCCTGGTGGCAGAGTTCTGGATGACTGAAGACATCTAATAGAGGCCTTGCCTGCCCCTAAGTAGAGGATGTTTCCATAATCCAGTCTTGATAAAATCAAGACCTGGATGACCGACCTTTGGGTTAAAAAAGGGAGCATCCAGATTTATTTTCCTGCCATTCGTACCCACGAAGCGGATAAAAACTACATTGATGATTTGAGATTTCATCAACAGATTAATATGAAAAAAACCTAGGTTCATTACTTTGGAGACCAGTTCTGGGACAGTGCCTAAGGTCTAATGCCAATGCTGGGGCCCTATAGCAGGGGGTTCTTACTCATCACCACCACCTCATTCGTGTTGCAATTAAGCTTTAGTGAGTTGGTGTTCATTCTGGTGAGAATTCAGGGCATCGGAATTTTGGCCCTGAGCAGATGATAGAGAAAAGATGATTTGAGTGTCATCTACATAGGAGAACAGGGTAAGGCTGCAGCTTACCGCAATGTGCAAAAAGGGATGAACAGAGATATTAAATAGAAGCAGGCTTAAGGCCGATTCTTGGTGGAGTCCAGAAGTAAGCACATTAGACTTTGATGTTGAATTGGAGAAAAAGACTTGAAAAAAGTGATCTTTCAGTACAGAGGTCACATATGATAGGGCTATCACCTAGAGACCCAGCTTTGCCAATCTTTCTAATTGGTTGTTATGTGAAACAGTATCAAAGATTGCACTAAGGTCTTGTAGAATCAGCACAGTTGGTCTGCCATCATCCGATGTTCACTGACTCCCAGAAGGGCAGATTTGGTACTGTGACCTACTCTAAAGTCTGACTGTGGGGGATAAAGAAAGTTTTGAGAGTCCATGAAGGCAGTAAGTTGCAAGTTAACATGTTTTCCAAGATTTTGGCAAAAATGGGAAGCACCAAGATTGGTCTGAAGTTAGACCAATTGAAGGGATACAGATTGGGCTTTTTAAGATGTGTAGAACCATGGCGTGCTTCCATGCATGAAGAATTCTACCATCTTGTAAGGAAGAATTGAAGAGAGCAGTCAGTAATTGTTTTAGGTTTGGATGCAGTGTACTAAGTTTGGCCAGAGGAATAGAGTCTAAAGGAGAGCAAGACTTTATGGACTGTAAGAGTGTCTGACAGAGAACGGTGGCCAGAAGTGTCCAGAGGGGAAAATGAGTGTTTTTCAAAGCACTGACGTTATCTGCTATGCGAGTTGGACAATGCATTTATGAACTGGGGCTGGAAATATTACCATCCATCTGATATTTGTTCGTCCCAGCAGTCATGAGAGAGTGTTGAATATCTGCCTCATTTTTAAAATAAAAGTGTGGCAGAGCCTCACTGTGACAGCGAAAGGGGGAGAGATACATTACTGAGATCTGACAGTTCTTTAATTACCTTAAAATAGTTTTTCAACAATTCTGAGCAGCTAAGATTTTATATGAGTAAAATGTTACTCAGGCAGCTCTACAGTACATAGTGAGTAATAGTCCTTCAATGCTGCTTTGTATTCATGATTTTTGTCCTCCCTGTAGGATTTTCTCCAGGACCTTGCCAAGAACTAACACAACTTTTTCTAGCCATGCAGAGTTTCATTGAACCGGGGGCAGGAGAGTGGAGTCTGGCTGAGGAGCTTGGTTTAGCCAGTAGGATTGCACACACGGAATCACAGATCCTATAATCAACCATCGGTTGGTCTGGGTTGACAGACTGTACAGGCGGTACTAGGCTAGGTAAGGTGTTTAGGAGTCAGAAGTTGAGAGAGGGGATGTCTAATTTGGAACAACTTCTGGACATAGCCAGAGGTCCAGATGCAACTGTAGAGGGTAATGGACAAGTCTGAATATAGAATGGTACTGGGAAGTGGTCAGATCAGAGTAGTGTCCGGGTAGTGGTCAGTAGTAAGGGCCAGATGTAGCAACCAGTTTGCGAGTCGCAAACGGCAAAAATCGCCGTTTGCGAGTCGCAAACCGGAGTTTGCTATTCAGAAATGCATTTTGCGAGTCGGGACCGACTCGCAAAATGCATTTCAGAGTCGCAAATAGGAAGGGGTGTTCCCTTCCTATTTGCGAGTCGCAGTGGTATGCAACTCCATTTGCGACCGCGTACGCGGTCGCAAATGGAGTCGCAGTTACCATCCACTTGAAGTGATTGGTAACCCACTCGCAAACGGGAAGGGGTCCCCATGGGACCCCTTCCCCTTTGTGACTGGACCCCATATTATTTTTTCAGGGCAGGTAGTGGTCCAAGGGACCACTACCTGCCCTGAAAAAATTGAGAAACAAAAGGTTTCAGATTTTTTTTAAGTGCAGCTCGTTTTCCTTTAAGGAAAACGGGCTACACTTGAATAAAAAAAAAACTGCTTTATTTACAAGCAGTCACGGACATGGAGGTCTGCTGACTACAGCAGGCCTCCATATCAGTGAGTGCCCATAGTCACTATGGGGCGGCAATTTGCGACCCACCTCATTATTATTAATGAGGTGGGTCTTTGCGACCCCATAGCGACTCGCAGAAGGTGTCTGAGACACCTTTCTGCATATGGTTTTGCGACTCGGAAATTGCTAGTCGCTCGGAGTCGCAATTTCCGAGTCGCAAAACCAAGTTTTGCTACATCTGGCCCTAAGACCCTTAATATTTGAAACAATAGGATCAAATAGATCTTTGGCTTATGTGTGGGTGCAGAATTAATTAACGATAACAACAAACAAGAGAGAGTACACTATCACAAGACATCGGTAACTAAGGGCCTGACTTAAATAATAGTGGACATGTTATTCCGTCACAAGGGTGATGGATATCCCATCCGTCAAACTCTAAATTCCATTATGTCCCATGGGATTTAGAGTTTGGAAGACAGGATAACTATCATCGTAGTGATGGATTAACCTGTCCATCATCTAAATCAGGGCTTCTCCTGCCCCCAATATTGTAAGCAAATTTAACTTAATAAAACACCCCTCACCCACCAACCTAGTTGGTGGAATGCTTCATCACGGGGATCCCACTCCTGACACTTAGCACCTCAGGTGTGTGCCTCTGCGTCTGATTACAGCAGAACAGGTATTAGTATTAGGAAGGATCAACACCAAAGCAAAGAGTGAATTAAAATTGCCTAAAGGGTGCCCACCAATATGGTGTCTTTAATATGAGTGAGGGGTCTTTTACTAAACAAAGGGTACTTACATTTTTGGGGACAGAATAGGAGGGTAATGCAGTTACCAATGTCTTGTGGTAGTGTACCTGCTCTTGTTTGTGGTTATCTATCTCGTTTAGGGAAAGTAAGCAAGCTCATTTCTCCCTCCTTGTTATATTGCTGAGCAGAATTAATTAAGCCAAGAGTATAAGGGCAGAGCCACAGCTGCAGGTGAGATCCTCAGGATGAATTCTTAAATCCCTAAGTAGCATAAAATTGGCACATTTAAGAATGTAGGGAGATAGCATGTCAGGAACCATAGCGCACTTTTGCCAGTGTAGCCAGGAGGACGGTATATCAGAAGATTGGATATGGTGAAATTATGGGAAAGGCAAAGAGAGAAGAACATGGCTTCATAGGCAGAGGTAGGTAACTCCTTTATTTTGCATCAGTAGTTCTCTTTAATAATAAGAGGCACTGAGCCCTCATGGAGCCATGTTTCAGTAAGAAGCATGGCTTTCAGGGCTTTGTCTATTAGAAAATTGTATAGGTACAGTGGATGTCTAAGCAGAGAGCAGCAATTAGAAGGAGAATCTGCTCCCTAATGCAGTGCTAGAGTATATGACCTAGTTCCTAGAAGGCCTAGGAGAATAAACATAATTTGTGCAGGAAGAGTTAGAGGAATTGCAGTCTGAACTGAACACAAAATTGCAATGGGCACAGCTTTTAAAACTCGCAAGTGGGTCTAAGGAGCACTGGAAGACCTCTGGGCAGGCAGACGGAGTATCTTAAGCTGGTCTGCAGAATAGACCATTCTATCTGGATGGGTAGATGCAGGGTTCCTGGTCCCTGGGCCCATTCAAGCATGGACGGGCACAGACGGACACAGACGGCTTAGCCTAGGTGCAGAAACTAGACAACAAACTGTGCGGCAAAGAGGGCCTGCCAAAATGACTGCTGTGTCTGATGTATGAAAGCGGAGCACTTAAACGTTTGCACCACACAAAAATGTTGCAACAAATTATAAAAATTATTAAAAGGCCCTGTTACTCTCCAACCAAATTCAAATCATACAACACAAAACAGGGGATTTTTAAAATGAAGAGTTTAGTGGTGCCACACAACACCCTACCTGAATTGATGAATTTATGCCAACTCTTACTTAAATAAATTTGATTTCTTAAACAAATGTGACTTATTGCCTGCCTCCTCTCAAATTATTTTATTCTGATTATAAGATTACTTTTATGTGTGACTACACCTGGAAAAGGAAGAGAACCACATTACTTAAAATCTACTGTACGTGCAATGTGATTTAGCCATAATTACCTTTACAGATAGAATTTTTGTTGTAGTAATATTACCATTACAACAGATTAATAAATAACACTTGTCCTGTATGTTTTCAATGACAATTGAGAAATTCTAGCAGATTTATTTAAATTAATTTTAGAGAAAAATGAACCTAGGAAAGGAAAAAGCATTCCTCTTTCAAGGGATTGTCTGAAATGTAAGCTTGTATGATTAGAAAGATTAATGAAAGCTGAAGTGTTGAGGTGGTGGGATGGTATCAACCTTAAAAACTACATAAATGGCAAACATATACCCAGGGATCTTTCTATTTTAATATTTGGTACCCTTGTTGACTTGAACAAAGACCTTTTACAGTAGTGAGAGGAGAGTTTGAATAAAGCCTCCTTCACTATGACAGGTTCATTTATTGAGCTGGTGGTTCCACATGCACGAGGAGCAATGGACTAGATTTTAACTGGTTGTACATTATCTTTCATTGATATCACTCTATTGATAAGGTGAAGTTAGGATTAAGTTAATGTGGCTGTGAATGGATAAGGGTTTTCACTGCATATACATCTTTCCAATATGGCTCTCCACTTTGGTCCATGAAGGCATCAAAACTTGGTTTAGTGTTTAAGAGCAAACATTGCCTCAGCAGGGTGCCTAATTTCCGGTTGTGTAGATGTCCTTACATTCTGCAGTGTTTTGGTTTGACAATCCTTAGACAAATGAGAAATGAGGAGGTTAATTCTTTTCTTATAGTAATTAAGTGCAGCATTTTGATATAGGTGGACTTTTTTCATTTTTTTATTTGTACTAAAGTCAGGTATATTGATTGGAGTAAGAGGGAATTACTCATTTAAGTTGTGATTTTGGAGAAGGGTTTCTCTGGATCAAATGTGGTACAACGTTTGGAGTTGAAGAACTGATTAATAAGGGTTTGGGAGATTTCACTGCCTCCTCGACATGTGCATAAATTTGTGTAGCATAGCTGCAAAACCTGACAGCCTTAGGATGGTATTACCCTAAACATTTTACCTCACGCCTTCTTTTTTATTGATCTCAATTTTGTTGGCTTCAGGACTCTGTGCACTTTACCACTGCTAATCAGTGCTAAAGTACAAGTGCTCTGTTCTTTAAACATGGTAATATTGGCTAACACGCAAGTGCCATATTTTATTAATTGTAAGTCCCTAGTAAATTAGTGCTACATGTACTTAGGGCCTGTAAATTAAATGCTACTAGTGGATCTGCAGCACTCATTGTGCTACCCACTTAAATAGTCCTTGAAATATGCCTCCGTCCTGCCATTGCAGCCTGTGGGTGAAGTTTAAAACTGTCATTTCGACCTGGCAAAATAAACATTTTGTCATGCCGAAACCTTCCTTCTAAAAACAATATGTCACCCCTAAGGTAAGCCCTAACTAGCCCATAGGGCAGGGTGGAGTGTTTTTAAAAAATTGGACAAGTTCTAACTTGTACATGTCCTGGTAGTGAGAAATTCTTGAATTTGTTTTTGACTACTGCAAGGCCTACCTCTCCAATAGAACTTAATTCTTTGTGATTCACAAAGGCTATACTAAAATCAACTCTAAATGTTCTAGTTTGTTGTTCCTAGAATTCTCAACCCCGTCCTAACTTCCTGGCCATCATCAACAAATAAAAATAAATGAAAAACCTTTCTTCATGGAATGGGGAAGTAATTTATGTTTCTGAAAACATTAAAAACTGCTTGTCTTCTGAACCCTGCATTGGTGTTTTTAATATATTTTTTTTAAGCATGAGGAACAGTGGCCAGTGCAGTTTTTTCTTCCATTACACAAGGCATTTTTGGCTTGTGTTCAAAGGATGATCTTCCACCCACATCACTCAATTGACTAACATTCCTGATAACGAGAAAAAAGAAACAGATTCGATCAAGCTGCCTTAAGTTACTCAAATGCCCCAAAGAAAGGGTATTGCTGAAACCTATACCTTTACATATCGGTCTAGTTTTAAAAGAGTTGTGTTTAACCAATCTGAACATAATATTTTGCCCCTGACGTTCCAGACCTTCTAGCTAGATGGCAGACTCATTGTACTGCCATGTTTTATGGGGATTCTTTTATACTGTACGCTAGTCACCCAGTGCTCTCCCACAGTAGAGCTACATTACTATATAAAGATTTAGAAAATCTGGTGTTGGTAAAAAAAGAAATTAGATGCAAGCCCAGAATGGGGTATACTAGAGTGGCGGCTCCGGTCTCTATTTTGGCATATTAAACCAGAGGGATACCACACTGCTGAGATGAGTTCAAAGTCAAGCCTCATAGACTACAATTTCATTTCTAGATCTTTTTTAGGTTGTACTTGCAGTTTGCATTTTATAGTTAATTTCCTCCACAGTGTCAGCTCTGAAGTTGGTGGTGCTATGTTTTTGAGCAAAGACCAGACTTCTTCTTGTTACCAACTGCCCGGGTATATGGATTCGATTTTTTACTCAGAAACGATTGTACAGGACACTTAGTCGCATTTCATATTGGCACTTAGGGCCATATTTAAATCTTGATGGTGTTACCGCCAAGCCGTTGCAGACCGGAAAAGACCATCAAGTCAACGGAGTTCTACCCACTGCATATGAATGTATTGCGGCTGAGCCGAAGACCACCATGATGGAGTGTACTCCATTGTGCCAGCTACATCTTGCAGCCAATGTGGCAAACTCCAAAGCTGACAAATAGCCCATTGTCAACGTCTAAATGGTGGGATCCACCAGAGCCTATTTAGATCACATAGTCATGCTGCTGGTGTATTAGCGGTAGGCCCATGAGAGCGGGAGTCTATCACACGACTCTTTCACTATAGTACTATGGCTGTGGCTATTGATTGGCTGCTAGCAGCCCCCACGTGTTGTATAATGGACAATTGTAAACACCTGCAAAACACAGTATAAAGCATGTTCCATTTCAGACCTTAATCCTTTGCCATAACACTGCAGAATATAATTTTCTCAGCAGATGCAGCCACATAGGAGACAGGTGTTTTTTTCTGTTTCTCTCCCGCTGTGTTTTTTGTTAATTTATTATTTTGGTTCCCCTACTTCTTTTTGGGCACTTTTTTTTCAGATCCTACATCCTGAAGGGTCAACAAAAATCCCTGGTGGACTAGAGTAAGGTAACTGCTTAGTTTCACTTAGCAATGTCTCAACAATCACAAATGGAATTCTACCCTTAAGTTAAAAGTTGTGAGTGCTTCAGCGCCCTTATCAAAACAGATATATCCAAACCTGACTCCACAAAATATCTTGTTTCATGCCAATTGCTAGCATCATAGTTATATCTGTCTTTTTAACAATGTGCATGCCAATTACTAGCATCATAGTTGTATCTGTCTTTTTACCAATGTGCAGTATGTTAAGTAAGATTGTGTGTTGTTCCCCATGGATCATCCCTTGCATTTGTTTAGTCCTTTCCTTCCTATCAACTTATCTTGTTGTTCTTCCAAAAGCTGATTCAAAACTCCATCCATTTGCACATGAAGTTATAGTACTTGTAAGTGGATTTTTCACATCATACCCACATGTGTGTGTACATATTGTAAATGTATGTTCATCTCGACTATAGTTATTGATATATATGTGTAACTCACTTTTTAATCAAGTATTGTTTATGGTGTCAACAGATGACTACAACTACCATGATGCACTGTTTTTGCACCTGTAAAACAATTGTGCAATTTAATGTTGCTCCACCTTCCTTAACATCCATATGTGCACACATCTCAAAAACCTGTGCATTTGACAGTCACCATGCCATGCTATGGATGGAAATGTCAAAATGTCAACTGTTGTGTATCCCAAGCATGTTGACACCTTTTCACAGCTACATTGAAATGATGTAAATGCTTACATAAATCTTTTCAATCCAAGATTTCCTACCATGCAAAGTGGCATGCTGAATAGAAGTGGTATCCATACAGAATTTACTTTACATTGTGCATATGATGATCAATGACAGTTTTAATATTAAGTTGAACAACAATGTTTTGTAGCCTGCTAGGCTTTGGAATGGCCCAGTACTCTAATCTACTCACCACTGTGTTTGGTAAATGCATGGTATCTTGTAATGTACAATTCAAAAATAACATTTTGCATTTCAGAACATCATCACTGGAGTTTGCATTTGCGTAAAACAATAAAAAGCACACAAACGCCTAATCATTCTATAAGTCTGATTTTACATTTTTAGGTTCACCATTTGTAGTTCAAGACACATACGATGCACAAACTAGATATTAATTACATTTTCTCTGAATTCTTCTCTGGTCCAGTCCCCAGGGCCAGCGTACCACCATCTGCCACTCAGACACCTGAACTCTAGACCAGGATCAATCCTTCAATGAAGACTCCACTCCTGCAAGTATGGATGATTGGGAGCAGCCTGGTCCATCTAGTCTGTCTGGGCAGACAGCTCCAATGGTTTGCACCCAACAAACACCTATACCTCTCACCCCAGCTGCAACCACATCTCAGTCTATGGATACCTCCACTTCCTGTGTACAGAGGACCTTCACACCAGCCCCACCTCCAGTAGTACCAGGACCTAGCGGGATAGGGCACACTGCCTCCAGGGCACAGGGTGGTAGGGGTTGTGGGTGTAATCTGTCGGCCAGCAAAGTGAGGCCACTGGTATCATTGTTAGCAAGACCACCATTGCAGTGACTGAGTCTTTGGAGCAATACAAGAATCCCAAGAGGTGATGGGCCAGGTTGAAACTGTGCTCTGGGAGATCAAGGAGGTGCAGAGGGAGCTAATGTTGGAAATATGCAACCATAATGACAAAATTAGCTCCCTCATTGGAGTCCCTTTCGATATTTATCACCACAGGTGCAGGGCTTTTCCCATACTATCTGCCCTGTCGGTAGTCCTTCTACATTCGGAAGTACAGTACTGCCAGCCACAGACAGGCAGGCCCTGCCCCATGATGAGCCTGCCCCTCAAACCCGAGTCCCTGTATCTGTGCCCCACTTCCTTCCTGGAGGGGACGGTCATACAGACCACCAGGACAGGATGGAAAAACCTCCACCACCACCTCTACAAGACGCAGATCCCAATTTTCCCCAGTGTGTAGTTAGCATTCACTCTGTGGACTGTTTCAGGGACACATTTACTTTTTTTTTTTAAACAATTGTATATTAAACTGCAAGCTTTTTTTCCTCTTCTGTAGGAGGCTGGCCTGGTTTAAAGTGGGTACCTTGGGTACGTACACCTTATACCAGGTCCAGCTATCCCTTATTAGTGAAGTGGTTGTGTTGTAGCAGCGTAGGCTGATAGAGGTAACTATAGCAGAGCAGCTTATGTTATGTTGTGCGATTTGTAAAGCTCATGGCTACCCTAAGGCTTCCCAGCGCTAGAGGACCAGACCTTGGCTAAAACATAGAGGACAGTCAATTCTAAAACAGCCAAGCTTTAAGCTCCTTACGGAAGCTGTATTCTTGGCTTATAAGCCGAAGTCTAGAGGGGAGGGAATTCCGCAACTTGGCTCCCAAATAGACCATCGTGGGCCCACCCCATTTAACTTTTTTTAAATCTGGGTAGGGAAGCCAAAGCTGTTGAAGCTGATCTGAGAGCTCTATTCGGCTTATAGAAAGAAGCGAGAGTTCTTAAAAGCGGAGGACAACAGTTGTGAAGGGACCTATGGATGCAACACAAAGCTTTGAATTTAAGCCGCTGTTCAACCGGCAACCAATGTAGTGCAACTAATGATGATTTCACAGAGGTGCATCTAGGGATGTCTAAAAGGAGGCGGGCCGCAGCATTTTGTACCCGCTGCAACTTCTTTTTTACATATAGGGGAGAACCAAGAAATATGCCATTGCCATAATCAGGTCTCGAAAGAATAATAGCTTGAATAATAAGCCTTTTTGCCAAATATGGAAGCATTGTAAAAACCTTCCTCAGAAGTCTCAGTATGCCAAAGCAAGTAGCCGATATATGCTTGGCATGCTGATCCAATGTTAGCCCAGGATCCAGCCATATCCCTAGGCTCTTAATGTATTTCTTAGGAGGTGGAAAGTCAGCTAGAGCACTTGGAATTGTGAGTCCCTTACCTGGGCCAGGGTCATGCTCCAGAATCATAAGCTCTGTTTTGTCACCGTTAAGTTGCAGTCTACTGTCCATCATCCATCCTGTAATGGCCTGTAAGCAAGAGGACAGTGAAGAGCCATCCAAATTAGCATCATCTGAAAAGGATACCACCAGTTGGGTGTCATCCGCATAGGACACCATGGATAGACCAAAGTATTCCACTAAGTCCACCAAAGGTGCCATATATATATTAAAACGCGTTGGGCTGAGAGACGAACCCTGAGGTACACCACAATTGGAATAAAGTTTATCTGAGAAAGAAGATTGATCAAGAACCTGAAATGATCTGCCCTCTAAAAAGGATGTCAGCCATGCAAGGACGAGCCCCTCTATTCCCATGCTCCTCATCCTTATGCTCAACACTTGATGGTCTACGGTATCGAAGGCCGCGCTCAGTTCCAGAAGTATAACTGATGTTGTATGACCATGATCCATGGCTTTCCTTACCTCTTCCATAAATGTAATCAATGCAGTTTCTGTGCTGTGCCGGGGTCTGAAACCCGTTTGTGTAGGGTGGAGACAGTTATGTGTTTCCAAAAAAGAGGAGAGTTGTGTATTAATATGTTTATCTAAAATTTTAGCCGGTGTCGGTAATAGAGATATGGGTCTATAATTCTTGAGATCTGCCATGTCCAGGGAGGTCTTCTTTAATAATGGTTTGACTATGGTGTGCTTCCACTGATCCAGAACTAGGCCCCTAGATATTGAGGCATTCAGCATATCTGTAAGAGCCGGACCAATCACTGTCCATCCCAGAGCAATTATATGTGGGGGAGCTGGGTCAAGAGGGGATCCTGACTTAAGTGATTTGAGCAACAAGCCAATTTGCTTCCGAGGAAGGGAAGTAAACTGGGAAATAGTAGCGATGCCCTTCCTTGTGCCAATAATCTGCTCTTCTGATATGGGTGTGCTCTTAGGGAAGCTGGAGTAAATGTTTGAGATTTTATGTTGAAAGAAACTAGCCAACTGATTACTGTATTCTACAGTGGCCTCAATGGGATTCTATTCCACTGGTGCTTGGAGAATTTCTTGTAGCACCTGAAACACCTCTTTGGGGAACTAGAGGCTTCTCCAATTCTATCAGCATAGTAGGAGCTCTGTGCTATTTGTATCTCCATATGATACAATCTGATAGCTTTCCTATAGCTATCCCTGTCATCCAGAGCATAAGATTTTCTCCACCTTCTCTCTAATCTTTTACAATTTTTCTTAAGAAGGTGCAGGTGGGAGGTATACCACCGAATACTATCTTTCCTGCGCGGATGATTTTTAACCCTTAAAGGCAGTGCTGAATCCAGACTATCGGTGATCCAATGATTAAATGTCTTTACGTCAATGTTCGTGCTGTTAAGAGACAGAGGTTTACAATTTTCCAACCACCTAGTCCAATCCATGATACTGAGCTTATGCCAACATCAACCCACCTAGGCAGGAGGCTTGGGGCTCTTCCCACTGATATCAGTAGCTAAATCAAGTGTAACTAGGAAATGATCTGACTAAGCCAGAGGCGTGGGGGATATAGCAGTAAGAGAGGTCAGATTACTGAACAGTAAGTCAATAGTATGACCATGTTCATGTGTAGGGCCTCTCACCAATTGCTCTAAACCCAATGTTTCAATATCACCCATGAGACGTCTTGCTGCTGGCTGAGCTAAATTCTCAGCATGAATATTGAAATCACCTGGGACAGTAAAATTAGGTCTCCTACATATATGGTCAGCAATACTGCTGGAAAGGGAAGTTAGAAAGTCCTTTGGTGACCCAGGGGGGCGGTAAAGGAGGAGTCCTGAAAATGTAAATGAAGGATTGAGCTCCATGGAAAAGAGCATGGCTTCCCCTTCTACTACCTGAAAGGGCTGATATTGCATTTTCAGGGAATTCCTATAAATAATAGTGATTCCTCCCCCTCTAGATATAGTCCTATCTACCCTGGCTATTAAATATCCCGGGGGTAATGCTAGAGTGATGTCCGGCCCTGACCCTTCATGCAGCCAAGTTTCAGTAAGGAACAGGGCTGTGGGTGCCACTTCACTTAATAAGAGGTTTATATCCAGTTTGTGAGCTGGCATTGAGCGAGCATTACTCAGTAAAAGAGTGCTATGACACTTGTTATCTAGGTGAGATAATAGCTCATTGGATTGAGGCTTCCATTGACAGGCAGGGCAGCTCCAGATTTTCCCATTCCAGTTTGTACAAACCTGACAATCCAAAGACAGAGGGGGCCTCAATACTTGAAGGGCTTCTGATGAAAAAGAGATAGGGAATAGAACAGGCCCTTTTTCCCTGACAGGACCAAGGGGACTGGCCCAAACGCCCTGTCTGGCCCTGACGGGCTCGGACGGGCGCAGACAGGTATGCCTTTGGCGTGCCTGCTGCGCGCGGCCGCTGCACTCCCACTGCATTGCGGATTAAATAGGGATTCCTGGGCTGCGGTATGAAGAAAAACTAGACCGCTGACCCTGAATTGCCGGAGCAAAAATGGCAGCCGCACCCGGAACTGGCCCTCGCAAATGAGATGAGAGCTGGTTCGGTGCAAGGAATGGCCGAGAAAAGTCAAAAGACCAAACTGCCCCCAATAACTGACTGGCCACTGAACAGAGGCCCAGGTCAGTTCACACAAAGCCCAATCACACCTTTAAACATAGGAAAATTTAAAACGGATTACAATTTTAGGAACAGACTTCGTAATAGTAAATAAAAATTACTGGCAAGGACTGTCGCCTCTATTCACCTAGTATAGCCTGTGTCTGCTGCGCTCCCATTGCATCACGGATTAAATAGGGATTCCTGGGCTGCGGTATGAAGAAAAACTCGACCATTGACCCTGAATTGCCGGAGCAAAAACGGCGGCCGCACCCAGAACTGGCCCTCGCAAACGAGATGAGAGCCGGTTCGGTGCAAGGAATGGCCGAGAAAAGTCAAAAGACCAAACTGCCCCCCAATAACTGACTGGCCACTGAACACGGGCCCAGGTCAGTTCACACAAAGCCCAATCACACCTTCACACATAGGAACATTTAAAACGGATAAACATTTTAGGAACAGACTTAGTAAAAGTAAATAAAAATTACTGGCAAGGACTGACCCCTCTATTCACCTAGTATAGCCTGAGTCCGCTGCGCTCCCGCTGCATCGCAGATTAAATAGGAATTCCTGGGGTGCAGTATGAAGAAAAACTAGACCACTGACCCTGAATTGCCGGAGCAAAAATAGCGGCTGCACCCGGAACTGGCCCTCGCAAACGAGATGAGAGCCGGTTTGGTGCAAGGAATGGCAAAGAAAAGTCAAAAGACCAAACTGCCCCCCAATAACTGACTGGCCACTGAACACGGGCCCAGGTCAGTTCACACAAAGCCCAATCATACCTTCACACATAGGAAAATTTAAAACTGATTACAATTTCAGGAACAGACTTAGTAAAAGTAAATAAAAATTACTGGCAAGGATTGTCGCCTCTATTCACCTAGTATAGCCTGAGTCCGCTGAGCTCCCACTGCATCACGGATTAAATAGGGATTCCTGGGCTGCGGTTTGAAGAAAAACTAGACCTCTGACCCTGAATTGCCAGAGCAAAAATGGCAGCCACACCCGGAACTGGCCTTCGCAAATGAGATGAGAGCCGGTTCAGTGCAAGGAATGGCAAAGAAAAGTCAAAAGACCAAACTGCCCCCCAGTAACTGACTGGCCACTGAACACGGGCCCAGGTCAGTTCACACAAAGCCCAATCACACCTTCACACATAGGAAAAATTTTAACGGATTAAAATTTTAGGAACAGACTTAGTAAAAGTAAATACAAATTACTGGCAAGGACTGTCGCCTCTATTCACCTAGTATAGGCTGGACTAGGAGGCATGCACAGCTCATGCAATACCACTTATAGTTACACAGTACCTATACACAAGTAAAGACAATACTCAGTGTTACCAAAAATAAAGGTAGTTTATTTGGGTGACACAGTACCAAAAATATCTTAGAAGCAATACCCCTTCTGGAGTTAACACAATATATACACTAGGCGCCAAAATAAGGCAAGTAATTAGACATAGGATAGTGCAAACAATAGGAAATGCTATAGAATGCAAAGGGAGAAAATAGGTCTAGGGGCAACACAAACCATATACCAAGAAAGTGGAATGCAAACCACAAATTCCCCCCTAGACAAGTGTAGTGTGCGCAGAATCAATGGAAGAGTAAGAATACAGTAAAGGCAAGTAAATTACCCCACCCGAGCCCAGAAAAGCAGGAGTAAAGTACTGAAGGTTTCTTTAGGACACACTACACCTTCTGATTGGAATTATTGCAATAACCAACCAAGTCTGCACACAACAACTGCTAGATTCCTGGACCTGAAGACCTGCAAAAGGAGAGGACCAAGTCCAGAAGTCGAAAGAAGTTCCAGGAAGGACAGGAGCCCCTGCCAACCCAGAAGAGGGTTACAAGAAGAAAACCCAGTTGGACAAAGCCTGCAGAAATGCACCCTAGGAAGTTGCCAGCAGGTTCCTGCATGAAGCAATGGATGTCCCACAATGTGAAGATGGATGCAGATGTGATTTTGTGTTGGAAGCCTCCAACAAGCCTTGGTTGCGACATAGATGCATTTTGCTTCAAAATGTCACTGGATGGACACAGGAGGGACCTGGGGGCCTCAACTCTATGTGAGGAGGAAGAGGAGGCTCTCAGCACTTTAGAGAGCCCTCAGGACGCCAGACAGCACCCCGGAAGTCCCAGGATATGGGGACAAAGGAGGTGCAAAACACGGTTGGTGCAGCACTGCAAAGAAGGGTCCCACGCCACTGGAGGTCCACTCAGCGAGTTGAGCATCTCAGAATGAAGTGCGGGGGACCTGGGCCAGGCTGTGCACAAAGGAATTTTGCAAATACTGCACAGAGGCCTCAGGAGGTGAAGAAGATGCGGTGCACAGGGGTACTGTCACTCTAAGGGAAGGCAAGGTCTTACCTCCTCCAAATTGCGTCAGCAGGACCTCTGACAGTCTGTGTCGATGGGGTCCACCCTCTGTATTCCAAGGAGCACGCTCGCCACTGTGAGAGGAGTCCAAGAGAACCGGTCATCGACTTAGAAGGTGCCTGTGTGAGCAGGGGAGTGACTCCATCAACCCAATGGGAGATTTCTTTGGTCTTTCTGGTGCAGGGTGAAGACAGGGAGTCCCAAGAGTGTGCACACCGTGGAAACTGTTGCAGTTGCTGGCTGGAGCTGAAGTTGCAGAAGAAAAGTATCCCTTGTGGGTACTTTGTTGCTGTTCCAGCAGTTCCTGGAGCAGGCTGCGGTTGATCCAAGGTCAGAGGATGAAGTAGTAGTTGCAGAGGATTCCTGCTGGAAACTTGCAAGTAGAATCTGAAGAGAACCCACAGGAGAGACACTAAATAGCCCTGATTGGGTTATTAGCTACCTTATCAGGTATGGGCCTATCAGGAGGTGTCTCTGACGTCACCTGCTAGCACAGGCCGCTCAGTGGCCTCCAGAGTGTCCCCACACCTTGCAAAGCAAGATGGCTGAAGTCTGGGACACACTGGAGGAGCTCCAGGGACCTCCCCCAGGGTGATGCTGGACAGGGGAGTGGTCCTTTGTCCAGAATCGCTCCAGAGCAGGGGACAAGAGGTCCTTGAACCACTGTAGACTGGCTTAGGCAAGGAGGTCACCATATGTGCCCTCCACAGCACTTCCAGAGGCTGGGGAAGGCTACTCCTCCCCAGCCTGAAACACCTATTTCCAAAGGGAGAAGGTGTAACATCCTGCTCCCAAAGAAAATGTTTTGTTCTGCCTTCCTGGGACTGAGCTGCTCAGACCCCATGAGGGGAGAACCCTGCCTGTGAGGTGGCAGCAACTGTAGCTGCATTGCAAGCCTTAGAGAGCTGGTTTGGCAGTACTGAGGGTCCATAGAGGAGCCCCCAGGACACATGGAATTGGCTCCCAATACCAGATTTGGAATGAGGGGACAATTCCATAATCGTAGACACCTTACATAGCCATATTCGGAGTTACCATTGTAAAGCTACATATAGGTATTGACCTATATGTAGTGCATAGGTGTAATGGCGTCCCCACACTCACAAGGTCCCGAGAAATGGCCCTGAACTATGTGGGGGCACTTTTGCTAGTGCAAGGGTGCCCTCATACTTAGCAACTTTGCACCTAGCCTTCATCAAAAGAAGGTTAGACATATGGTGACTTATAAGTTACTTAAGTGCAGTGAAAATGGCTGTGAAATAATGTATGCACTATTTCACGCAGGCTGCAGTGGCAGTCCTGTAAAAGGATTTGTCTGAGCTCCTTATGGATGGCAAGAGAAATGCTGCAGCCCATAAGGATCTCCCGGAACCCCAATGCCCTGAATATCTAGGTACCATATACTAGGGACTTATAAGAGGGGTCCAGTGTGCCAACTGAAATTGGTAAATTAGGCCAGTAGCCTATAGTGACAAATTTAAAAGCAGAGAGAGCATAAGCTCTGAGGTTCTGGTTAGTAGAGCCTCAGTGACACAGTGAAGCACTACTGAGAACACACACATTAGACCACAAACTATGAGCACTAAGGTCCTGGCTAGCAGGATCCCAGTGAGGCAGACAAAACACACTGACATATAGGTTTTTATCTATGAGTACTGGGGTCCTGGCTAGCAGGATCCTAGTGACACAGTAAAAACACACTGACACACACTCACAAACAGGCCAAAGGTGGGGGTAACAATGCTAGAAAGAGGCTACTTTCCCACATCTACTACCATACTTTCATCTAGCATGATGGACTACTTTTTTTGTTCATTGTTTTATTGTTTGAAACACTTTTCAGTTACTAAATGATGTCATGTAAATAAATGATAACAACACAAACTACAAGACTGTTGTTTAATTTATTGTGGCATTTCATTTTTCATGGCTGTCAGCCACCATTTTGTCAAATCTCTTGAATAATTAGTTGCAAAGGAAAATTAGATATGACAAAGAGTAATGTGTTACCCATTTCATTCAAACAAAACATAGGGGGTCATTCTGACCCCGGCCGGCGGCGGTAGCCGCCGGCCTGGCTGGGACCGCCAGAAGACCGTCCCGCGGTCAAAAGACCGCGGCGGTCATTCTGGGTTTCCCACTGGGCTGGCGGGCGACCGCCAAAAGGCCGCCCGCCAGCCCAGTGGGAAACACCCTTCCACGAGGAAGCCGGCTCCGAATGGAGCCGGCGGAGTGGAAGGTGTGCGACGGGTGCAGTAGCACCCGTCGCGAATTTCAGTGTCTGCTAAGCAGACACTGAAATTCAAAGTGGGGCCCTCTTAGGGGGGCCCCTGCAGTGCCCATGCCATTGGCATGGGCACTGCAGGGGCCCCCAGGGGCCCCACGACACCCCTCACCGCCATCCTGTTCCTGGCGGTCGAAACCGCCAGGAACAGGATGGCGGTGAGGGGGTCGGAATCCCCCATGGCGGCGCAGCAAGCTGCGCCTCCATGGGGGATTCCTCAGGGCAGCGGAAAACCGGCGGGACACCGCCGGTTTTCCGGTTCTGACCGCAGCCATACCGCCGCGGTCAGAATGCCCTCAGGAGCACCGCCAGCCTGTTGGCGGTGCTCCCGCCGACCCCGGCCCCGGCGGTCAAGGACCGCCGGGGTCGGAATGACCCCCATTGTGTTATATAAGTACATACAATATTGTCCAAAAATTTTTTTTTCAAAAATTACTTATTTACATTCAAATGTTTTATTATGTAAAAATAATATATTTGAAATGTATTATTTGCAAATTATTTTTTTATATATATTTTTTAAATATTGTGAATGGAGGTATTACTTCCCTCGCGGCATTATTGATGACAAAGACAGTCATGGTTAACCTTTTAATGCGTCATATCATTCCAAAAACAGTGTAATTTATATCTGACATTTATACAGACAGTAGCCTCCTTTTTGAGTGTTGGTGATGCACTAACAATTTAAAAATGCACAGCTTCACACCCTAAAATGGAGGCTGCCTGACCTTGCAGTGAGGACATTAGCTACCCGGCGGCCGTCAGTGGACGTTGACAGCTCTGTCATGGATCAGGGCTGCTGTGTACTTGTATGCAGCATATTGAAAAAAGGTTACTTGCCTCTTAACACTGCAGCAAAATAATCTCCTCATTTTTTGCTGCTATTACCAACCTCTGGGAGCCAGGATGCTGGGCACAGCAGGTGACAGGGCCGCTGCTTTCTCCTCTCAGGAGTTGGAATTCCTCATCAGGGAGACACTGTCCCTGTACAACCAGCTGTATGGAAACCCAAAGGAACAGGTATATGTTTGAGTGGGAAATATTTGCCAAAATAACTTGTTCCCTCTTTGTCCACAGGCTTTTTGGTCCCCTTTTTGTTCATGACGAAAGTGCTGTGATTGGAGAGTAGTGAACTTAGGCCCTCTTTACAATCCTGGAGGTTGGTGTTAAAGTGGCGGTAATACCGCCAACAGGCTGGTGGTAGCTACCGTCAAATTATGACCATGGCGGAAAGATCTCCGATACACAGCAGAAGTACCACACCGATCGCCAGGGTGGAAAAAACAGCCACCGAAACAGTAGCCACCTACAGACAGGAGGAAGTCACTGTTCCACCACCTGTTCCAGGGCGGTTCCAACGACATCAAAAGCCTGGCAGAAACAGACCTCAGAAGGGAAAGGACTCACCATTGGAGACACAGGGAACAACCACATCACCATGAAACCTGAACTGCATATCTTCCCCATGATCTTCTACCTTCTGCTCCACCAAGAACACTAACGCTGGCGAAGACGACAATGGTGAGTACAGCTGCCCAGCACACAATGGAGGGCGAGGAAAAAGAGAGTGACACACCGCACAACACCCCTCCAACACCATACACACAACCAGATGCATTACAAAAATAATTTTACCCCGTATCTCGAATAAATAATGAAAGGACAAAATGATTTTGCAAAAGTGTTCGTAATAAGATTAACACAGTAGAAATAACGGCTGCACAGTGGTGGTGGTGCTGCTGGTAGGGGGAGTCTCCAGGACATCCTCTGCAACCTCAGATGGCTGCACAGTGGTGGTGATGCTGCTGGTGAGGAGAGGCTCCTGCCCCTCCCCTGCAACCTCAGATGGCTGCAGAGTGGTGGTGGTGCTGCTGGGGGGGAGGCTCCTGCCCATCCCCAGCAATCTTGATGGCTGCACAGTGGTGGTGGTGCTGCTGGTGGGGTGAGGTTCCTGCCCAACCCCTGCAACCCCAAACGGCTGCACAGTGGTGGTGGTGCTGCTGATAGGGGGAGGCTCCTGGGCATCCCCTGCAACTTCAGATGGCTGCACAGTGGTGGTGGGGTTGCTGGGAGTGGGGTTTCTAGTGGGGGGAGCTCCTGCCCATCCCCTGCTACCTCATATGGCTGCACCACCATGGTTGGTTGTGGTGGCTCTGTCACAGTTCCTGCCCCAGGCCCCTTGGTCTTCCTGTCTGCTGGTGCAGGCCCCTTAGTCTTCCTGGCAGCTGGGACAGGCTCCTTTCCCTTCTTGTGTGCTGGTGCAGGGCCCTTTGTCTTCCTGGCAGCTGGGGAAGGCTCTGTTCCCTTCGTGCCTGCTAGGGAAGGCTCTTTTCCCTTTGTGCCTGCTGGGGAAGGCTCCTTGGTCTTCTTTCCCTTGAGCTTATGTGGTGCAGGCTCCTTCACCTTCAGGACATGTGGCCTGGATCCTTTTCCACCACAAGTGGGTGATGACAACTGGGCCCGTGGACTGTGTGTCTGATGTGTTTGGCTGAGTTCTTCCTACCCTGCCCGTACGTGTAGGATGGAGGGGTGGGTAGGGAAGGTGTTAATGGTGGATAGGAAAAAAAAATTAATGACATTGGGGCGGGAAGAGGGAGTAGGAATGGGAGTGGAGGAAGAGGGAGTGGTTGTTGGACGAGTCTGTCTGCTGCTTTGGTTGCAGGTGCATGGGCTGTATTCTGTGGTGAGGTGGATGGCTGTTGGGTGTCTGAGTGCTTGCGTTTGTGTACTTTAGAAGGGGGGACAGACACAGTGGGAGAGGACACAGGGGACGTGTGAATGGCTGTTGTGGAGGTGTCTGCCATTGAGGTGTGTGTTCTGCTTGGTGTGGTGATGCTGGTAGTGGATGATGATGTACTGCATGCAGGTGTGAGTGTGAATGGAACTAGGTGGGAGGTGGTGGAGGAGGAAGAGGGGGAGACAGTGGAAATAGTGGATGTTGGTGCGTCTGCAACTAGATTGTGTTTGTGTGAGTGCCTGTGGGATGAAGTGTGGTGCTTGTGTTTGCCTGTGACACTCTTGGCTGTGGTCTTGTGTGCATGCTCGTCGGCCTGTGTGCTTGAGATGGGTTGGATTTGAGGAGAATGGGATTGGTCAGTGGATGTTGAAGGTGGGAGGGCAGAAACAGGGACAATGGCTGCTATCAGAGAGGAGGCCTGAGCCTGGATCTATCTCTGTTGGGCCATCAATCCAGTGTGAATGCCCTTCAGCAATGCATTAGATTGTTGCATCTGGGCAGGCAGCCCTTGGATGGCATTCACAATGGTTGACTGCCCTACAGAGATAGATCTCAGGAGGTCAATAGCCTCCTCACTCAGGGCAGCAGAGCTAACTGGGGCAGGGCCTGAGGTGCCTATGAGGGCGGTGATGGTACAGGGGGTGGCAGCTGTACCAGTAGCTGGGGTGGTCACTGAAGTGTCTGCCACCACCAGGGAGCTTCCATCGGAGGAGGTATCTGTGTTAGAACTGTCTCCTTGCCCTCCGTCCCACTGGTCCCCTTAGCATCAGTGGACTTTGACTCCTGGGTCCTGTGGGATGCAGCTCCCACCATTGCTGGTGCCTCTGTTCCTCCGCCAGATGATGCTAATGCACATAAGGACAGGATGGCAAAACAAAAAGGGGGGGAAGAGACAAAGGATACACTTGGTCAATGGCTGCACCAACACCACCGTTGGCATACACAGCACCCTCACACACAGGGAACAGGCCTACGCAATATGCCATAGCACTACCAGCGAATTAGTTAGCAGCCAAGGCATGGGGAGGGGCACACACTGCCAAATGCAGCACACCTGGAACCCACGCAGCCCTAACCAGCAGTGGATGCCTAAGAGATAGGTAGGCAGGATAATCCCTTCAGAGCCATAGCCACCAGGGAATCTACACTGCAATGTGAGGCCTGGCCTATGGGCAACCGATGACACACATCCCCCACCCGGTTACCACCATACCATGCGTAAGTTGTAATGATGGGCACTGTACTCACCCCCTACTGACTGCTGTGATGCCCTCAAGTGCCCATCCAGCTCAGGATAGGTCACCGTCAGAATGTGGGCCATCAGGGGAGGACGGGGCTCGACAGGCACCCCTTCCTCTTTGGGAGGCCATCCCCAGCTGGGCCTCCGCCATCTTCCGTTCCCAGCGTCTCAGGTCCTCCCACTGTTTGCAGCAGTGGGTGCTCCACCTGCCATATAGCCCCAGGGTCCGCACCTCCTTGTCCATGGCACAGCATATACCCTTCTTTTGATGGGAGGTGACCTTCAGAGGCAATACACACAGGAAAACTGAATTACACAAACAGTCCTACCTGTTACACATGTGGCCCACCATACCCATTCCCATCACCACTGGCACACACATGGCCCAGTACACAATCTATACGCCGCCCAGAGGACATCCACCCACCCCCCTTACATGAGGGCTTCATATACACCACTCCATGCATTTATGCCACATGCATCGTGCCTACAGTGTACTCACCTGTTGGTCTGGAGGCCCATACAGCTGTCCGTACAGGGGTAGGACCCCCTCCACCAGTCTCTCCAACTCATCCGAAGTAAAGGCTGGGGCCCTTTCACCGGTCACACAGGCCATGGTAGGTTCTAGACACAGGTCACAGCAGCACATGCAGTGTAGGTCCTCTCCTGTGGAAAATAGGGCCCATTTGTAACCAATAAGGAGTTGCACGTTGGGTCCCGACCACCTCCCGCAACGGCGCCCAACGTCAGCAAAACTACCTCACTTCCACTTGTCCCTCCACTCAGGACAGGCGAACGCCATTTCAGGGGGGGCAGGCCCTGGAAAATTGCTGCGTCACTGCTGAAATTATGACATACTGGACAAATCACACTGACCCATTACAAGTTAACAGCATACAAAGTTCTGTTGTAGCTCCATTGCTCAGTTTGTGACCAGATCCTCAAACCTTTTGCCCCATAGACTCCTACCACTGCGAATGAATAGGAGATGGACACATACCCCCAGGTACGGACCCCTGGTGGACTTGGCAACACAGGAGGACAGGCACATTTTCCTCACCTATAGACTTGACAGGGTCACAATCACTGAGCTGTGTGCCGCATTGGACCCTGACCAGATATCTGCTATCTGTCACCCCACTGGGATCCCCCTTCTTCTGCAAGTTCTGTCAGTGCTCAATTTCCTGGCAACTGGTTCTTTCCAAGTGACAGTGAGTTTGGCAGCAGGAATGTCACAGTCAATGTTCTCAATAGTGCTGACAAGATGTTGTCTGCCCTGATTAAACATGTGCAGCTACATTGTTTTCCCCGAGGTTGAAGATTTGGTCATAGTGGAGGCCGAGTTCTATGCAATGGGACATATCCCCAACGTATTTGGGGCGATTGATGGAACACATATTGCATTTGCCCCCTCCCGCCAGAATGAACAGGTGTTCAGAAATCAGAAGAGTTTCCACTTTATGAATGTACAGATGGTGTGCTTGGCAGACCAGTATATCTCCCACATCAATGCTAAGTATCCTGGGTCGGTGCATGATGCCTTTGTCCGGAGGAATAGCAGCATCCCAAATGTGATGGGCCAACTACAGAGGCACAGGGTGTGGCTAATAGGTGAGCCCTGGTTCCCACCCAGTATATGTTGGTGTATGGGTATGGTATGGGCCATATGGGATAGTGTGTGGCTAAATGTTGTCCCTCAATATTTCAGGTGACTCTGGTTACCCAATCCTCTCATGCCCGCTGACCCCTGTGAGGAATTCCAGGAAAAGGGTAGAAGAACGTTATAATGAGGCACATGGGCGAACCAGAAGGATAATTGAAAGGACCTTTGGCCTCCTGAAGGCCAAGTACCAGTGTCTCCATCTGACCTGTGGATCCCTGTGATACTCACCCAAGAAGGTCTGCCAGATAGTGGTGGCATGCTGCATGTTGCATAACCTGGACCACAGAAGCCATGTCCTATTCCTGCAGGAGGAGGAGGCTGGAGATGCCCATGTGGCAGCAGTGGACCATGTGAACAGTGAGGATGAAGAGGCAGAAGATGAGGATGAGGACAACAGAACATCAGTGATCAGACAATACTTCCAATGACACACAGGTAGACAAGAGTTACTTCACATTTCAATTACATTTGTTTGAATTTCTGTGGCACTGGCATGCTGATATTTCGAACCTCAATGCCCACTTACTGTTCCCTCTGGCAATTAATTTTTCAGATGTTGATGACCTCACATATACTCCTGGTATGATCACTGCAGCCAGCTACAGGTCATTCATCTATGCTCATTTTCTGTACGGTTGAATTGCAATGTTTGTACATGTTTCATTGAATACATATTTGATATGCATGACATACTCCAAACTTCTTTTTTTCCCAAGGGTGTTTATTGAAGTGTTAAAATATAGAGGGGCAAGTGCAATGGGATGGGGTGATGATGGATGAAAGCCGAGGGTTTTGTTCCAGTCTGTTTGTAGCACAGGTGCTTTGTCCAAGGGTACATAGGAAGGGGAGCAATGGCAGTTCAAGGTGGACACAAGGGTGACAATCAGGAGAGTCTCATTTCCTGGCGGGGTCTTGGCAAGTGTCTCTGGCTTCTGTCTGGATCGCAGGGAAGGTTTGCGGGGTGGTTCTCCTTTTGCAGGGGAAGGGGTGCTGGTGGCCTGTGAGTCCTGTGGTGGGGCCTCCTGGCCATTGTCAGCAGCGGAGGTGGAAGGCTGTTCAGATGTCCTGCTACTGGCAGGGACCCATTGTGGTGTGACTGCCTCCCTCATGTCTGCCAGCACCCCTGCTATGGAGATCAGGGTGTTGTTGATGCCTGCAAGTACTCACTGATCCCCTGGTACTGTCCCTCCTGCAGCCATCTGTTCTCCTGCACATTGTCCAGGATCTGGCCCATCGTGTCCTGGGAATGTTGAAAAGCTCCCAGGATCTCTGCAAGTGCCTCTTGGAGAGTTGGTTCCCTGGGTCTGTCCTCCCCCTGGTGCACAGCAGTCCTCCCAGTTTCCCGGGTGGCCCGTGCCTCGGTCCCCTGAACAGTGTGCCCACTGTCACTGACCCCAGGTCCCTGATTGTCTTGAGAATTAAGTGTGGCCAGGGGTCCCTGTAGCGGTGGACACACTGCTGATTGACGTGTCATTGGGACAAAGGTGCGGGTACGCTGGGTGGGTGCTGTGGTAGTGTTTCCTGATGGGGGAGGCTCTGTGGTGGTGTGTGACTCAGCCTGGGTAACCGGCTGTCCAGAGGTCCATGATGGGCCAGGTAGGTCATCCAGATCCTGAAGACCGAAGTTTCTGTCATCACTGTGGGCCTCTTCTGTTGAGGGGCTGGATATTGCTGGCACCTCCTCTCCGCTGACATTTGCTGGGGTACCTGTGGGGATGTAAATGATGTGTTATGGTTTCTGTGTCTGACATATTGTACATCTGTGGTTTGCCCTCTTTGGTTGTATTTGCCCTGGCAGCTTTCACTTGTTTACGTTGGTGTATGGTGGGATGATTAATTCTCTATGGTGTGCATGCTTTAGTGATGGGTGTCCATGCAGGGCTGTGAGGGGTGTCCAAGCTTTGGCAGAGCATACAGGGCTTGGCGCTGGGATGAGTGAGATATGGTAGTGGGGTGTGTGGGAAGTGGTAAAGTGATGGGAGTGAGAGTGAGGGTGGGGGTATGTGATGGCATGCAGGCGGGGGAGTAGTAGTAGAGAGTTGACTTACCAGAGTCCAGTCCTCCTCCAACTCCAGTCAGTCCCTCAGGTTTCAGGATTGCCAAGACTTGCTCCTCCCATGCTATTAGTTGTGCTGGAGGAGGTGGGGGTCCACCACCAGGCCTCTGGATAGCGAGCTGGTGTCTTGCTGCTATGGAATGCACCTTTCCCCGGTTGTCGTCCCACCTCTTCCTGATGTCATTCCTAGTTCTTGGGTGGTGTCCCACAGCGTTGACCCTGTCCACGATTCTCCGCCATAGCTCCATCTTGCGAGCTATCGATATCTGCTGCACCTGTGCTCCAAATAGCTGTGACTCTACCCTGATAATATCCTCCACCATGACCCTTAGCTCATCCTCTGTGAAACGGGGGTGTCTTTGTGGTGCCATGGGTGTTGTGTGAGGTGTGTATGTGAGAGTGTGTTGGGTAATGTGTTGGGGTGTGTGATGTGGTGTGAAAGAGTTGGTGTATAGGTGTGAATAGTGTGAGGCTCTGGTTGTGTGAGTGGTCTTGATGTCTCTCTGCTGGCAATGGTTTGTAATGATAAAGGGTTGTGGGTAATGTGGGTGTTTGTTTTATAGTGGTGGGGGAGTGTGGCTGTGGTGTGTGTACGGGTGTCAGGTGTGTGTTGTTTGAATTGTCCAATGTGGTGTTGTTTTGTCTGTGTGTGTCCATTTTGAGCGCAGCAGAATGTGCCGCCAATGGTTTACCGCCGTTAAATGTCCGCCGTGGTGATTCATGGGTCATAATGTGGTGGGTGTAGTTCTGTTGGCGTAATGGTGTGGGTTTTGATACTGCCAGTTTATCACTGACCTTTAGGCTGGTGGATTTGTGTCTGTGGCTGAATACTAATGGATTGGTGTGTGTGTGTATCATAATATGATGAACGGATATCTCACGCAGCAGTGGTATGTTGGTGGCAGTCACTGTCGGGGTAAGTGGGATTTACCGCCACTGTCATAATGAGGGCCTTAATATTTTAGATGGGTTCAGGGTGTTTGGGGATGTTAGGAATGTCTGTGCATTGAAATGAAAATGTACCTGTAATAATTAGCTGAGTTTTCAGTGCATGTTGCTCACACTTCCAGGGTTAAGGAGACAAAATGCAGGCCCCTCACTTCCAGTGGCTAGTAGGCACTATACCACTAGTTTAGGTGGAAGCATACAGCCCAGGTTGAAATGGTACAAATCTGTATCCCAGGTAGAATCTTCAAAGTTATGATATGCTGTTCTGTCAAATTAACTTACAGGCCATATTTGGGAATTGGAGCATCTTTTTGTTTTAAGCATATCATGGTGCCACATACGGAGAAATATATTTCCTGTGCTGCCAGTTTAAATTACACAGGCATACAGGTATTTCCCATTACTACACATACTTCATACATCACCAAAAACCATGATCTCACTGACACATGGTAGCCCTCCCATACTGCCCTTAGTTACTGTATGTGATGCAAATCATAGTATCTGACTCATAGAAGGTGAGGCATGACGAAAATGTTGCTGTGCATGTGGTTATGGGCAAATAATATACAGCTTGTTTAGCCTTTAATAGCTCACAGTGAGTTGGACTAATCTGGAGTGGGTCTCATTACTTGACAAGTTCCCTATCTCTGGCTTAGATGGTATTTGTGTCCTGTATTGGTAACAGGAGAAACAAAAAATGTTCAGGCTACTCTACAGATTACTGCAAATGAATGTTTCTTAAGAACTTTTAAATGTTTGTAGATAATCCGTACTGTCTATAGTGGGAATGCTCATGAGATAAATAAATAGTGTGACTGCACAACAGACAACCAAAATTACTAAAAACCTCTTGGCTGTCATTTGTTCTCATCCATTCAGGAGCGTGATTTGTGGAAGGCAATTGCGAAGAAGGTGCAGACCCTTGGGTTCTTTAACCCCTTCTGTGCTGGGGACGTAGTGGTTACGTCCCGCGGCACAGTGCTGCTGTGCCGAGGACGTAACCACTACGTCCTCGGCACACAGCCCAGAGGGAGCGCTCTCGCTCCCTCTGTGTGCTTCCCTCCCACCCCCCAAAGTCGGGGATGGAAGGGGAAGCCCTTCCCCTTCCACCCCCGACCCCCCCACCCCCCATAATGACGTCAGCGCGCGATCGCGCGCTGACTTCATTATGGGATCCTCGCCGCACAGGAAGCCATTTGCTTCCTGTGCGGCGACTAGAGAAGAGGTAAGAATCTCTTCCCGGTGGGTGGGGGGTTGGGGCTAAAGAGGCACCGGGGAAAAGGAAAGGCTTTTCCTTTTCCCCGGTGTCTCTTTGAGCATTTCTGCTGCCCGATCGCATTGCGATCGGGCAGCAGGAATGCCCACTAGACACCAGGGATTTGTTTTCTTTATTGTTTTTTACTGTTTTTGGCACACGGGGAGCGGCCCCTTGGGCAAGGGTCGCTCCCCTTTAGGGGGGCAATTACTACGGCCATTTCTGCCCCCCTTGGGGGCAGATTGGCTACTTTTCAGCCAGATCTGCCCCCAAGGGGGGCAGAAAACACTAGATCACCAGGGATTATTATTATTTTTTGCATTTATGTGTTGGGGGTACCCCCTTGGGCAAGGGGCGCCCCCCCCAAGGGGGCAGAGAACTGTTGGCCTTTTCTGCCCCCCTTGGGGGCAGATCGGCCTATTTTTTTTAGGTCCATCTGCCCCCAAGGGGGGCAGAAGCCACTTAGGCACCAGGGATTGTGTGTGTAGTGGATGGGGGGGCGCCCCCTTGGGCAAGGGTCGCTCCCCTTTGGGGGGCATGTCTTTTCGGGCCATTTCTGCCCCCCTTGAGGGCAGATCAGCCTATTATTTTTAGGCTGGTCTGCCCCCAAGGGGGGCAGAAACTACTAGAACGCCAGGGATTTTTTTAAATTTGTTTATTTTTGTGGGGGGGCGTCCCCTTGGTCACGGGGCGCCCCCCCAAGGGGGGCATTGACCTGTTGCCCATTTCTACACCCCCTGGGGGCAGATGGGCCTATTTTCTTAGGCCCACCTGCCCCCAAGGGGGGCAGAAGCCACTTAGACACCAGGGATAGTGTGTGTGTGTGTGTGTGTGTGTTAGTGGATGGGTGGGGCCTTGGGCAAGGGTCGCCCCCCACTTTGGGGGCACATGTACCCAGGCCATTTCTGCACCCCTTGGAGACAGATCAGCCTATTATTTTTAGGCTGGTCTGCCCCCAAGGGGGGCAGAAACTACTAGAACGCCAGGGATTTTTTTGTATTTGTTTATTTTTGTGGGGGGGCGTCCCCTTGGTCACGGGGCGCCCCCCCAAGGGGGGCATTGACCTGTTGCCCATTTCTACACCCCCTGAGGGCAGATGGGCCTATTTTCTTAGGCCCACCTGCCCCAAAGGGGGGCAGAAGCCACTTAGGCACCAGGGATAGTGTTGTGTGTGTTTTTTTTTTTTTTTTTTGCTTTTTTTTTTGAGGGCTGTCCCCTTTGGCAATGGTCGCTCTCCATGGGGACACACTACTAAAGGTATTTTCTGGCTTCCTTGGGGTAGACAGGTCTATTTTATTAGTAGGCCCATCTGCCCCATGGCAGAATCCACTTAGGCACCAATTTCTAAATGTTTGATGGTGGGGTGTTTGTCAACTGAAGAAGTCTTTGCATTTGTGATAAAAAAAAAATTCCTCCTTTTTGTTCTAGTTCAAAGCTTTTGCTTTATTTGCTGTGGCTCCTTGCGGTTTTGGCGGTGGTTGACCTGCAGTTTGCACAGTTGCATGTTTTAGGTAAGTAAAAACAATTTACTCCAAAGGAGTATTGTTGCCATGCATGAATGACATGTTTGTAGGGGGTGTACTAAATGCAGGATTGTGTGTGAAATTGTCCTTAGGTTTGTGCACAATGATATTTGTTTTGTCTTATTTCTAATTTGCCTTTCTTTCTTTATTTTTAGTGGGATATCATTGGTGATTGCTGTGTAGTTGCTGGTGAATCAAGCTTTTTCAGGCAAGTGAGCGGTATAGTTTTTGAGTTTATAACTCTTACTAACAAAGCTACACTTTGTCACTTGTCTTACACAGTGCTGGTTGTTGGTGGTGAATTTGTCCAGTTAATTTTAGCAGGAGATATCATGGCTAGCCGCAGGATGACCGCTCAGCAGGTGGTTGGTATGCTTTTTGAGTCACAGTCTGATCATGACTATGAGACAGACTCTGCATCTGAGGCAGTGGAGGAAGTCAGAGATTCTGGCAGTGATGTTTCTCTTGGAGGGGAATCTTCTGATGATGAAGCCACACTCAGTGCAGATGAAGGGCCTGTTGTAGAGGAGGACATTGATGTGCCAATAGTGCAGCAACCTGGGGCTGAAAGGTTTCCCGTTATAAGACCTGATGTCTGGGTTGCCCCAAACATGCAGCAGCCAGAGTTGCCTGCCTTTACTGGTCTCCCGGGGTGTAACGCCAATACAGAGAACTTTATTCCTATCAATTTCTTTGAGTTATTCATGGATGATGTGTTTTTGGAAGAGATTGTTGAGCAGACTAATTCGTATGCGGAGCAGCATTTGAGGGACAACGCTGCTAGACTTAGGCCACACTCTAGAGCTGCCCAGTGGATTCCCACTAATTTGGAGGAGTTAAAAAAGTTTTTGGGTTTGACTTTTTTGATGGGGTTGATAAGGAAGCCGTCACTGGCTTCTTATTGGTCTACTAGTCCCTTGATGGCAACAGCTATATTTCCAGCGACCATGAGTCGTAATCGGTATTTGCTTCTTCTTAGGATGCTGCATTTTGTTGACAATGCATTAGCCTTGCCACGAGATCACCCAGATTCTGACCGTCTTTTTAAGATTAGGCCTGTCCTTGATCAGTTTGTAGATCGGTTTTCGGAGGTCTATGTTCCAGGCAAAGAGTTAAGTGTGGACGAGTCTTTGGTCCTCTTCAAGTGTCGTTTGGTTTTTAGGCAGTACATTCCTAGCAAAAGGGCACAATATGGAATTAAATTGTATATGCTGTCTGAAAGTAGGACAGGATATGTGTATAGTTTCCGTGTGTACACTGGTAGGGATTCCAATATTGACCCCCCTGGTTGTCCTCCCACTTTTGGAGTTACTGAGAAAATTGTGTGGGATCTTGGTAGACGACTGTTCAACAAAGGTCACCATTTGTATGTAGATAACTTCTACACTGGTGTGCAATTGTTCAAGGAATTGTTTAGAGTGGACACAATTGCTTGTGGCACAATCCGTTCTAACCGGAAAGGCTATCCAAGGGAGCTTGTCTGTAAAAAACTTGAGAGAGGACAGTGCTGTGCCTTGCGGAACGAGGAGCTGCTAGCTTTGACATTTTCAGATAAGAGGGATGTCTACATGCTAAGTACCATCCATGATGAGAGTACTTCCCCTGTGACTGTTTGGGGCCAGGTTGCTGAAGTGCGCAAACCTGTGTGCATTTTAGATTATAATAAGCACATGGGAGGTGTAGATAGAGTTGACCAGAGGTTGGAACCTTATACTGCTATTCATAAGTCTTACGTTTGGTATAAGAAGTTAGCACTTCACCTCTTCCACTTAGCAACCTTCAATGCTTTTATTGTGTTTAGGGATAGGTCTCCAGAGTCAAAGATGACATTTGTGAAATTTCAGGAGTCAGTGATAGAGAGCCTTATTGTGGTGGAACAGGCCAGAGTTCCTAGAGAAGCAGTGGTGGAGGATGTGGCTAGATTGAAAGATCGCCACTTTGCTGAGCACATTCCTCCCACACCCAAAAAAGACTTTCCAGCTAAGAAATGTAGAGTGTGTTTTCGAAGAGGTATCCGGAGGGAGTCTCGAATGTACTGCCCGGATTGTCCTTCAAAGCCTGGGCTGTGTGTCGGTGCTTGTTTTAAGAATTACCACACCCAGAAGAATTTCTGGGAACAACCATGAGTGTAAACTCATGTCTGTTTTGTATTTTCATGTGTTTAGTTTCATGGTTAGCATTTCTGTCATGTTCTTAGTTAGAGCTTTTGTGTTTGTAGTTTTGTAATTCTTTCTGCTTAGTTAGGGGTTCCTCTGTTAAAAAAAAAAAAAAAAAAATGATGCCATTGTGGGTGGAGTGGGGCTTGGCTGAGATTGTACATATTGACTTGCTGTTGGCTACTGCAACACACTGCCAGCCAAACACCAGTCCACACACTCCCATCAGCTGGTGTGATTGTTGTATCAGGCACGTGGGCGTATGTAAGTGATGGGCCCTTGAGTGGCGCTGTCTGTCGATGTGAGTGTTGTAATGTGCTGGGCCCGTGGCTGGCGGTGTGAATGGCCTTGTGTGTGTCATGTATGAAAGTTGTGTGAATGGACTGTAAAGCGGTTGGTGCCTTGTCGCGGCTTTACAGCTCACGAGCTGTGAGTCATTGGTTCAGTTTTTACCCTTTCAGTTACTAACAGTGCATTTCATTTTTGTGAAAGCTCTTGTTAGTAAAATTTGATCCACTGAACCATCACTCACCCTCGTGCCAAATCCAACCAGTATGTGTGGTAAAAATGACAAAACCTGCTCCGCTGTAATCAGGCGTCGCAGCACACCTGTGACACGCTAGGTGCCTCAGGTGGGACCCCGATGATGAAGCATGCCACCAACTTGGTTGGTGGGTGAGGGGTCTTTTTCACATAACCTAACTGTGTTTCTTTTCAAAATTTTAGTGTTTGGCACATCACGGACGTATGTGGGCACATCAAAACGATATATTACAAAACTACCTGTGTTTGGGGGGGAGAGGGCACCTATGTTTTTGGTCCTGTGTGCGGCCTTCATCTAGGGAAACCTACCAAACCCAGACATTTTATAAAACTAGACACCCCAAGGAGTCCAGGGAGGTGTGGCTTGCGTGGATCCCCCAACATTTTCTTACCCAGACTCCTCTGTAAACCTCAATGTGCTTAAAAAAAGCATATTTTCCTGACTTTTCTTCGTAGGATCACCACTCCAGCACAAAATTGCTCCTCCCCAGTGTTCCCCTCAGCCTCCCAAGTAAAATGACACCTCACTTATGTGGGTCCCCAAAGCAGAGTCAGTCTAAAGATGTATAAAAGAATATGTTCTTTAAACTTGCTGTGCTATCCCCTCTATCTCTACAAGTTTTGGGCCTTATTCTGTTGCAGGCACCTGGCCCACCCACACAAGTGAGCTATCATTTTTATCGGGAGACTTGGGGGAACGCTGGGTGGAAGGAAATTTGTGGCTCCATTCAGATTCCAGAACTTTCTGTCACCGAAGTGTGTGGAGAATGTGTTTTTTTAGACAGAATTTGAGGTTTGCAAAGGATTCTGGGTAACATAACCTGGTCGAGCCACACAAGTCACCCCATCTTGGATTCCCCTAGGTCTCTAGTTTTCAGAAATGCACAGGTTTGGTAGGTTACCCTAGGTGCCGGCTGAGCTAGAGGCCAAAATCTACAGGTAGGCACTGTTTTCAATGAAAAAATGTGATGTGTCCACGTTGCGCTTTGGGGCGTTTCCTGTTGCGGGCGCTAGGCCTACCCACACAAGTGAGGTATCATTTTTATCGGGAGATGTGGGGGAACGCTGGGTGGAAGGAAATTCGTGGCTCCTCTCAGATTCCAGAACTTTCTGCCACAGAAATGTGAGGAACATGTGTTTTTTTAGCCACATTTTGAGGTTTGCAAAGGATTCTGGGTAACAGAACCTGGTCCGAGCCACACAAGTCACCCCATCTTGGATTCCCCTAGGTCTCTAGTTTTCAGAAATGCACAGGTTTGGTAGGTTTCCCTAGGTGGCGGCTGAGCTACAGGCCAAAATCTACAGGTAGGCACTTTGCAAAAAACACCTCTGTTTTCCTTCACCAATTTGGCTGTGTCCACGTTGCGCTTTGGGGCGTTTCCTGTCGCGGGCGCTAGGCCTACCCACACAAGTGAGGTATCATTTTTATTGGGAGACGTGGGGGAACGCTGGGTGGAAGGAAATTCGTTGCTCCTCTCAGATTCCAGAACTTTCTGCCACAGAAATGTGAGGAACATGTGTTTTTTTAGCCACATTTTGAGGTTTGCAAAGGATTCTGGGTAACAGAACCTGGTCCGAGCCACACAAGTCACCCCATCTTGGATTCCCCTAGGTCTCTAGTTTTCAGAAATGCACAGGTTTGGTAGGTTTCCCTAGGTGGCGGCTGAGCTACAGGCCAAAATCTACAGGTAGGCACTTTGCAAAAAACACCTCTGTTTTCCTTCTCCAATTTGGCTGTGTCCACGTTGCGCTTTGGGGCGTTTCCTGTCGCGGGCGCTAGGCCTACCCACACAAGTGAGGTATCATTTTTATCGGGAGACATGGGGGAACGCTGGGTGGAAGGAAATTCGTGGCTCCTCTCAGATTCCAGAACTTTCTGCCACAGAAATGTGAGGAACATGTGTTTTTTTAGCCACATTTTGAGGTTTGCAAAGGATTCTGGGTAACAGAACCTGGTCCGAGCCACACAAGTCACCCCATCTTGGATTCCCCTAGGTCTCTAGTTTTCAGAAATGCACAGGTTTGGTAGGTTTCCCTAGGTGGCGGCTGAGCTACAGGCCAAAATCTACAGGTAGGCACTTTGCAAAAAACACCTCTGTTTTCCTTCACCAATTTGGCTGTGTCCACGTTGCGCTTTGGGGTGTTTCCTGTCGCGGGCGCTAGGCCTACCCACACAAGTGAGGTATCATTTTTATCGGGAGACGTGGGGGAACGCTGGGTAGAAGGAAATTCGTGGCTCCTCTCAGATTCCAGAACTTTCTGCCACAGAAATGTGAGGAACATGTGTTTTTTTAGCCACATTTTGAGGTTTGCAAAGGATTCTGGGTAACAGAACCTGGTCCGAGCCACATAAGTCACCCCATCTTGGATTCACCTAGGTCTCTAGTTTTCAGAAATGCACAGGTTTGGTAGGTTTCCCTAGGTGGCGGCTGAGCTACAGGCCAAAATCTACAGGTAGGCACTTTGCAAAAAACACCTCTGTTTTCCTTCACCAATTTGGCTGTGTCCACGTTGCGCTTTGGGGTGTTTCCTGTCGCGGGCGCTAGGCCTACCCACACAAGTGAGGTATCATTTTTATCGGGAGACGTGGGGGAACGCTGGGTGGAAGGAAATTCGTGGCTCCTCTCAGATTCCAGAACTTTCTGCCACAGTAATGTGAGGAACATGTGTTTTTTTAGCCACATTTTGAGGTTTGCAAAGGATTCTGGGTAACAGAACCTGGTCCGAGCCACACAAGTCACCCCATCTTGGATTCCCCTAGGTCTCTAGTTTTCAGAAATGCACAGGTTTGGTAGGTTTCCCTAGGTGGCGGCTGAGCTACAGGCCAAAATCTACAGGTAGGCACTTTGCAAAAAACACCTCTGTTTTCCTTCACCAATTTGGCTGTGTCCACGTTGCGCTTTGGGGCGTTTCCTGTCGCGGGCGCTAGGCCTACCCACACAAGTGAGGTATCATTTTTATCGGGAGACGTGGGGGAACGCTGGGTGGAAGGAAATTCGTGGCTCCTCTCAGATTCCAGAACTTTCTGCCACAGAAATGTGAGGAACATGTGTTTTTTTAGCCACATTTTGAGGTTTGCAAAGGATTCTGGGTAACAGAACCTGGTCCGAGCCACACAAGTCACCCCATCTTGGATTCCCCTAGGTCTCTAGTTTTCAGAAATGCACAGGTTTCGTAGGTTTTCCTAGGTGGCGGCTGAGCTACAGGCCAAAATCTACAGGTAGGCACTTTGCAAAAAACAACACTGTTTTCCTTCACCAATTTGGCTGTGTCCACGTTGCGCTTTGGGGCGTTTCCTGTCGCGGGCGCTAGGCCTACCCACACAAGTGAGGTATCATTTTTATCGGGAGACGTGGGGGAACGCTGGGTGGACGGAAATTCATGGCTCCTCTCAGATTCCAGAACTTTCTGCCACAGAAATGTGAGGAACATGTGTTTTTTTAGCCACATTTTGAGGTTTGCAAAGGATTCTGGGTAACAGAACCTGGTCCGAGCCACACAAGTCACCCCATCTTGGATTCCCCTAGTTCTCTAGTTTTCAGAAATGCACAGGTTTGGTAGGTTTCCCTAGGTGGCGGCAGAGCTACAGGCCAAAATCTACAGGTAGGCACTTTGCAAAAAACACCTCTGTTTTCCTTCACCAATTTGGCTGTGTCCACGTTGCGCTTTGGGGCGTTTCCTGTCGCGGGCGCTAGGCCTACCCACACAAGTGAGGTATCATTTTTATCGGGAGACGTGGGGGAACGCTGGGTGGAAGGAAATTCGTGGCTCCTCTCAGATTCCAGAACTTTCTGCCACAGAAATGTGAGGAACATGTGTTTTTTTAGTCACATTTTGAGGTTTGCAAAGGATTCTGGGTAACAGAACCTGGTCCGAGCCACACAAGTCACCCCATCTTGGATTCCCCTAGGTCTCTAGATTTCAGAAATGCACAGGTTTGGTAGGTTTCCCTAGGTGGCGGCTGAGCTACAGGCCAAAATCTACAGGTAGGCACTTTGCAAAAAACACCTCTGTTTTCCTTCACCAATTTGGCTGTGTCCACGTTGCGCTTTGGGGCGTTTCCTGTCGCGGGCGCTAGGCCTACCCACACAAGTGAGGTATCATTTTTATCGGGAGACGTGGGGGAACGCTGGGTGGAAGGAAATTCGTGGCTCCTCTCAGATTCCAGAACTTTCTGCCACAGAAATGTGAGGAACATGTGTTTTTTTAGCCACATTTTGAGGTTTGCAAAGGATTCTGGGTAACAGAACCTGGTCCGAGCCACACAAGTCACCCCATCTTGGATTCCCCTAGGTCTGTAGTTTTCAGAAATGCACAGGTTTCGTAGGTTTTCCTAGGTGGCGGCTGAGCTACAGGCCAAAATCTACAGGTAGGCACTTTGCAAAAAACACCTCTGTTTTCCTTCACCAATTTGGCTGTGTCCACGTTGCGCTTTGGGGCGTTTCCTGTCGCGGGCGCTAGGCCTACCCACACAAGTGAGGTATCATTTTTATCGGGAGACGTGGGGGAACGCTGGGTGGACGGAAATTCATGGCTCCTCTCAGATTCCAGAACTTTCTGCCACAGAAATGTGAGGAACATGTGTTTTTTTAGCCACATTTTGAGGTTTGCAAAGGATTCTGGGAAACAGAACCTGGTCCGAGCCACACAAGTCACCCCATCTTGGATTCCCCTAGTTCTCTAGTTTTCTGTAATGCACAGGTTTGGTAGGTTTCCCTAGGTGGCGGCAGAGCTACAGGCCAAAATCTACAGGTAGGCACTTTGCAAAAAACACCTCTGTTTTCCTTCACCAATTTGGCTGTGTCCACGTTGCGCTTTGGGGCGTTTCCTGTCGCGGGCGCTAGGCCTACCCACACAAGTGAGGTATCATTTTTATCGGGAGACGTGGGGGAACGCTGGGTGGAAGGAAATTCGTGGCTCCTCTCAGATTCCAGAACTTTCTGCCACAGAAATGTGAGGAACATGTGTTTTTTTAGCCACATTCTGAGGTTTGCAAAGAATTCTGGGTAACAGAACCTGGTCCGAGCCACACAAGTCACCACATCTTGGATTCCCCTAGGTCTCTAGTTTTCAGAAATGCACAGGTTTGGTAGGTTTCCCTAAGTGGCGGCTGAGCTACAGGCCAAAATCTACAGGTAGGCACTTTGCAAAAAACACCTCTGTTTTCCTTCACCAATTTGGCTGTGTCCACGTAGCGCTTTGGGGCGTTTCCTGTCGCGGGCGCTAGGCCTACCCACACAAGTGAGGTATCATTTTTATCGGGAGACGTGGGGGAACGCTGGGTGGAAGGAAATTCGTGGCTCCTCTCAGATTCCAGAACTTTCTGTCACAGAAATGTGAGGAACATGTGTTTTTTTAGCCACATTTTGAGGTTTGCAAAGGATTCTGGGTAACAGAACCTGGTCCGAGCCACACAAGTCACCCCATCTTGGATTCCCCTAGGTCTCTAGTTTTCAGAAATGCACAGGTTTGGTAGGTTTTCCTAGGTGGCGGCAGAGCTACAGGCCAAAATCTACAGGTAGGCACTTTGCAAAAAACACCTCTGTTTTCCTTCACCAATTTGGCTGTGTCCACGTTGCGCTTTGGGGCGTTTCCTGTCGCGGGCGCTAGGCCTACCCACACAAGTGAGGTATCATTTTTATCGGGAGGCATGGGGGAACGCTGGGTGGAAGGAAATTCGTGGCTCCTCTCAGATTCCAGAACTTTCTGCCACAGAAATGTGAGGAACATGTGTTTTTTTAGCCACATTTTGAGGTTTGCAAAGGATTCTGGGTAACAGAACCTGGTCCGAGCCACACAAGTCACCCCATCTTGGATTCCCCTAGGTCTCTAGTTTTCAGAAATGGACAGGTTTGGTAGGTTTCCCTAGGTGGCGGCTGAGCTACAGGCCAAAATCTACAGGTAGGCACTTTGCAAAAAACCCCTCTGTTTTCCTTCACCAATTTGGCTGTGTCCACGTTGCGCTTTGGGGCGTTTCCTGTCGCGGGCGCTAGGCCTACCCACACAAGTGAGGTATCATTTTTATCGGGAGACGTGGGGGAACGCTGGGTGGAAGGAAATTCGTGGCTCCTCTCAGATTCCAGAACTTTCTGCCACAGAAATGTGAGGAACATGTGTTTTTTTAGCCACATTTTGAGGTTTGCAAAGGATTCTGGGTAACAGAACCTGGTCCGAGCCACACAAGTCACCCCATCTTGGATTCCCCTAGGTCTCTAGTTTTCAGAAATGCACAGGTTTGGTAGGTTTCCCTAGGTGACGGCTGAGCTACACGCCAAAATCTACAGGTAGGCACTTTGCAAGAAACACCTCTGTTTTCCTTCACCAATTTGGCTGTGTCCACGTTGCGCTTTGGGGCATTTCCTGTCGCGGGCGCTAGGCCTACCCACACAAGTGAGGTATCATTTTTATCGGGAGACGTGGGGGAACGCTGGGTGGAAGGAAATTCGTGGCTCCTCTCAGATTCCAGAACTTTCTGCCACAGAAATGTGAGGAACATGTGTTTTTTTAGCCACATTTTGAGGTTTGCAAAGGATTCTGGGTAACAGAACCTGGTCCAAACCACACAAGTCACCCCATCTTGGATTCCCCTAGGTCTCTAGTTTTCAGAAATGCACAGGTTTGGTAGGTTTCCCTAGGTGGCGGCTGAGCTACAGGCCAAAATCTACAGGTAGGCACTTTGCAAAAAACACCTCTGTTTTCCTTCACCAATTTGGCTGTGTCCACGTTGCGCTTTGGGGCGTTTCCTGTCGCGGGCGCTAGGCCTACCCACACAAGTGAGGTATCATTTTTATCGGGAGACGTGGGGGAACGCTGGGTGGAAGGAAATTCGTGGCTCCTCTCAGATTCCAGAACTTTCTGCCACAGAAATGTGAGGAACATGTGTTTTTTTAGCCACATTTTGAGGTTTGCAAAGGATTCTGGGTAACAGAACCTGGTCCGAGCCACACAAGTCACCCCATCTTGGATTCCCCTAGGTCTCTAGTTTTCAGAAATGCACAGGTTTGGTAGGTTTCCCTAGGTGGCGGCTGAGCTACAGGCCAAAATCTACAGGTAGGCACTTTGCAAAAAACACCTCTGTTTTCCTTCACCAATTTGGCTGTGTCCACGTTGCGCTTTGGTGCGTTTCCTGTCGCGGGCGCTAGGCCTACCCACACAAGTGAGGTATCATTTTTATCGGGAGACGTGGGGGAACGCTGGGTGGAAGGAAATTCGTGGCTCCTCTCAGATTCCAGAACTTTCTGCCACAGAAATGTGAGGGTCATGTGTTTTTTTAGCCACATTTTGAGGTTTGCAAAGGATTCTGGGTAACAGAACCTGGTCCGAGCCACACAAGTCACCCCATCTTGGATTCCCCTAGGTCTCTAGTTTTCAGAAATGCACAGGTTTGGTAGGTTTCCCTAGGTGGCGGCTGAGCTACAGGCCAAAATCTACAGGTAGGCACTTTGCAAAAAACACCTCTGTTTTCCTTCACCAATTTGGCTGTGTCCACGTTGCGCTTTGGGGCCTTTCCTGTCGCGGGCGCTAGGCCTACCCACACAAGTGAGGTATCATTTTTATCGGGAGACGTGGGGGAACGCTGGGTGGAAGGAAATTCGTGGCTCCTCTCAGATTCCAGAACTTTCTGCCACAGAAATGTGAGGAACATGTGTTTTTTTAGCCACATTTTGAGGTTTGCAAACGATTCTGGGTAACAGAACCTGGTCCGAGCCACACAAGTCACCCCATCTTGGATTCCCCTAGGTCTCTAGTTTTCAGAAATGCACAGGTTTGGTAGGTTTCCCTAGGTGGCGGCTGAGCTACAGGCCAAAATCTACAGGTAGGCACTTTGCAAAAAACACCTCTGTTTTCCTTCACCAATTTGGCTGTGTCCACGTTGCGCTTTGGGGCGTTTCCTGTCGCGGGCGCTAGGCCTACCCACACAAGTGAGGTATCATTTTTATCGGGAGACGTGGGGGAACGCTGGGTGGAAGGAAATTCGTGGCTCCTCTCAGATTCCAGAACTTTCTGCCACAGAAATGTGAGGAACATGTGTTTTTTTAGCCACATTTTGAGGTTTGCAAAGGATTCTGGGTAACAGAAACTGGTACGAGCCACACAAGTCACCCCATCTTGGATTCCCCTATGTCTCTAGTTTTCAGAAATGCACAGGTTTGGTAGGTTTCCCTAGGTGGCGGCTGAGCTACAGGCCAAAATCTACAGGTAGGCACTTTGCAAAAAACACCTCTGTTTTCCTTCACCAATTTGGCTGTGTCCACGTTGCGCTTTGGGGCGTTTCCTGTCGCGGGCGCTAGGCCTACCCACACAAGTGAGGTATCATTTTTATCGGGAGACGTGGGGGAACGCTGGGTGGAAGGAAATTCGTGGCTCCTCTCAGATTCCAGAACTTTCTGCCACAGAAATATGAGGAACATGTGTTTTTTTAGCCACTTTTTGAGGTTTGCAAAGGATTCTGGGTAACAGAACCTGGTCCGAGCCACACAAGTCACCCCATCTTGGATTCCCCTAGGTCTCTAGTTTTCAGAAATTCACAGGTTTGGTAGGTTTCCCTAGGTGGCGGCTGAGCTACAGGCCAAAATCTACAGGTAGGCACTTTGCAAAAAACACCTCTGTTTTCCTTCACCAATTTGGCTGTGTCCACGTTGCGCTTTGGGGCGTTTCCTGTCGCGGGCGCTAGGCCTACCCACACAAGTGAGGTATCATTTTTATCGGGAGACGTGGGGGAACGCTGGGTGGAAGGAAATTCGTGGCTCCTCTCAGATTCCAGAACTTTCTGCCACAGAAATGTGAGGAACATGTGTTTTTTTAGCCACATTTTGAGGTTTGCAAAGGATTCTGGGTAACAGAACCTGGTCCGAGCCACACAAGTCACCCCATCTTGGATTCCCCTAGGTCTCTAGTTTTCAGAAATGCACAGGTTTGGTAGGTTTCCCTAGGTGGCGGCTGAGCTACAGGCCAAAATCTACAGGTAGGCACTTTGCAAAAAACACCTCTGTTTTCCTTCACCAATTTGGCTGTGTCCACGTTGCGCTTTGGGGCGTTTTCTGTCGCGGGCGCTATGCCTACCCACACAAGTGAGGTATCATTTTTATCGGGAGACGTGGGGGAACGCTGGGTGGAAGGAAATTCGTGGCTCCTCTCAGATTCCAGAACTTTCTGCCACAGAAATGTGAGGAACATGTGTTTTTTTAGCCACATTTTGAGGTTTGCAAAGGATTCTGGGTAACAGAACCTGGTCCGAGCCACACAAGTCACCCCATCTTGGATTCTCATAGGTCTCTAGTTTTCAGAAATGCACAGGTTTGGTAGGTTTCCCTAGGTGGCGGCTGAGCTACAGGCCAAAATCTACAGGTAGGCACTTTGCAAAAAACACCTCTGTTTTCCTTCACCAATTTGGCTGTGTCCACGTTGCGCTTTGGGGCGTTTCCTGTCGCGGGCGCTAGGCCTACCCACACAAGTGAGGTATCATTTTTATCGGGAGACGTGGGGGAACGCTGGGTGGAAGGAAATTCGTGGCTCCTCTCAGATTCCAGAACTTTCTGCCACAGAAATGTGAGGAACATGTGTTTTTTTAGCCACATTTTGAGGTTTGCAAAGGATTCTGGGTAACAGAACCTGGTCCGAGCCACACAAGTCACCCCATCTTGGATTCCCCTAGGTCTCTAGTTCTCAGAAATTCACAGGTTTGGTAGGTTTCCCTAGGTGGCAGCTGAGCTACAGGCCAAAATCTACAGGTAGGCACTTTGTAAAAAACACCTCTGTTTTCCTTCACCAATTTGGCTGTGTCCACGTTGCGCTTTGGGGCGTTTCCTGTCGCGGGCGCTAGGCCTACCCACACAAGTGAGGTATCATTTTTATCGGGAGACGTGGGGGAACGCTGGGTGGAAGGAAATTCGTGGCTCCTCTCAGATTCCAGAACTTTCTGCCACAGAAATGTGAGGAACATGTGTTTTTTTAGCCACATTTTGAGGTTTGCAAAGGATTCTGGGTAACAGAACCTGGTCAGAGCCACACAAGTCACCCCATCTTGGATTCCCCTAGGTCTCTAGTTTTCAGAAATGGACAGGTTTGGTAGGTTTCCCTAGGTGGCGGCTGAGCTACAGGCCAAAATCTACAGGTAGGCACTTTGCAAAAAACACCTCTGTTTTCCTTCACCAATTTGGCTGTGTCCACGTTGCGCTTTGGGGCGTTTCCTGTCGCGGGCGCTAGGCCTACCCACACAAGTGAGGTATCATTTTTATCGGGAGACGTGGGGGAACGCTGGGTGGAAGGAAATTCGTGGCTCCTCTCAGATTCCAGAACTTTCTGCCACAGAAATATGAGGAACATGTGTTTTTTTAGCCACTTTTTGAGGTTTGCAAAGGATTCTGGGTAACAGAACCTGGTCCGAGCCACACAAGTCACCCCATCTTGGATTCCCCTAGGTCTCTAGTTTTCAGAAATGCACAGGTTTGGTAGGTTTCCCTAGGTGGCGGCTGAGCTACAGGCCAAAATCTACAGGTAGGCACTTTGCAAAAAACACCTCTGTTTTCCTTCACCAATTTGGCTGTGTCCACGTTGCGCTTTGGGGCGTTTCCTGTCGCGGGCGCTAGGCCTACCCACACAAGTGAGGTAGCATTTTTATCGGGAGACGTGGGGGAACGCTGGGTGGAAGGAAATTCGTGGCTCCTCTCAGATTCCAGAACTTTCTGCCACAGAAATGTGAGGAACATGTGTTTTTTTAGCCACATTTTGAGGTTTGCAAAGGATTCTGGGTAACAGAACCTGGTCCGAGCCACACAAGTCACCCCATCTTGGATTCCCCTAGGTCTCTAGTTCTCAGAAATGCACAGGTTTGGTAGGTTTCCCTAGGTGGCAGCTGAGCTACAGGCCAAAATCTACAGGTAGGCACTTTGCAAAAAACACCTCTGTTTTCCTTCACCAATTTGGCTGTGTCCACGTTGCGCTTTGGGGCGTTTCCTGTCGCGGGCGCTAGGCCTACCCACACAAGTGAGGTATCATTTTTATCGGGAGACGTGGGGGAACGCTGGGTGGAAGGAAATTCGTGGCTCCTCTCAGATTCCAGAACTTTCTGCCACAGAAATGTGAGGAACATGTGTTTTTTTAGCCACATTTTGAGGTTTGCAAAGGATTCTGGGTAACATAACCTGGTCCGAGCCACACAAGTCACTCCATCTTGGATTCCCCTAGGTCTCTAGTTTTCAGAAATGCACAGGTTTGGTAGGTTACCCTAGGTGCCGGCTGAGCTAGAGGCCAAAATCTACAGGTAGGCACTGTTTTCAATGAAAAAATGTGATGTGTCCACGTTGCGCTTTGGGGCGTTTCCTGTTGCGGGCGCTAGGCCTACCCACACAAGTGAGGTATCATTTTTATCGGGAGATGTGGGGGAACGCTGGGTGGAAGGAAATTCGTGGCTCCTCTCAGATTCCAGAACTTTCTGCCACAGAAATGTGAGGAACATGTGTTTTTTTAGCCACATTTTGAGGTTTGCAAAGGATTCTGGGTAACAGAACCTGGTCCGAGCCACACAAGTCACCCCATCTTGGATTCCCCTAGGTCTCTAGTTTTCAGAAATGCACAGGTTTGGTAGGTTACCCTAGGTGCCGGCTGAGCTAGAGGCCAAAATCTACAGGTAGGCACTGTTTTCAATGAAAAAATGTGATGTGTCCACGTTGCGCTTTGGGGCGTTTCCTGTTGCGGGCGCTAGGCCTACCCACACAAGTGAGGTATCATTTTTATCGGGAGATGTGGGGGAACGCTGGGTGGAAGGAAATTCGTGGCTCCTCTCAGATTCCAGAACTTTCTGCCACAGAAATGTGAGGAACATGTGTTTTTTTAGCCACATTTTGAGGTTTGCAAAGGATTCTGGGTAACAGAACCTGGTCCGAGCCACACAAGTCACCCCATCTTGGATTCCCCTAGGTCTCTAGTTTTCAGAAATGCACAGGTTTGGTAGGTTTCCCTAGGTGGCGGCTGAGCTACAGGCCAAAATCTACAGGTAGGCACTTTGCAAAAAACACCTCTGTTTTCCTTCACCAATTTGGCTGTGTCCACGTTGCGCTTTGGGGCGTTTCCTGTCGCGGGCGCTAGGCCTACCCACACAAGTGAGGTATCATTTTTATTGGGAGACGTGGTGGAACGCTGGGTGGAAGGAAATTCGTTGCTCCTCTCAGATTCCAGAACTTTCTGCCACAGAAATGTGAGGAACATGTGTTTTTTTAGCCACATTTTGAGGTTTGCAAAGGATTCTGGGTAACAGAACCTGGTCCGAGCCACACAAGTCACCCCATCTTGGATTCCCCTAGGTCTCTAGTTTTCAGAAATGCACAGGTTTGGTAGGTTTCCCTAGGTGGCGGCTGAGCTACAGGCCAAAATCTACAGGTAGGCACTTTGCAAAAAACACCTCTGTTTTCCTTCTCCAATTTGGCTGTGTCCACGTTGCGCTTTGGGGCGTTTCCTGTCGCGGGCGCTAGGCCTACCCACACAAGTGAGGTATCATTTTTATCGGGAGACATGGGGGAACGCTGGGTGGAAGGAAATTCGTGGCTCCTCTCAGATTCCAGAACTTTCTGCCACAGAAATGTGAGGAACATGTGTTTTTTTAGCCACATTTTGAGGTTTGCAAAGGATTCTGGGTAACAGAACCTGGTCCGAGCCACACAAGTCACCCCATCTTGGATTCCCCTAGGTCTCTAGTTCTCAGAAATGCACAGGTTTGGTAGGTTTCCCTAGGTGGCAGCTGAGCTACAGGCCAAAATCTACAGGTAGGCACTTTGCAAAAAACACCTCTGTTTTCCTTCACCAATTTGGCTGAGTCCACGTTGCGCTTTGGGGCGTTTCCTGTCGCGGGCGCTAGGCCTACCCACACAAGTGAGGTATCATTTTTATCGGGAGACGTGGGGGAACGCTGGGTGGAAGGAAATTCGTGGCTCCTCTCAGATTCCAGAACTTTCTGCCACAGAAATGTGAGGAACATGTGTTTTTTTAGCCACATTTTGAGGTTTGCAAAGGATTCTGGGTAACATAACCTGGTCCGAGCCACACAAGTCACCCCATCTTGGATTCCCCTAGGTCTCTAGTTTTCAGAAATGCACAGGTTTGGTAGGTTACCCTAGGTGCCGGCTGAGCTAGAGGCCAAAATCTACAGGTAGGCACTGTTTTCAATGAAAAAATGTGATGTGTCCACGTTGCGCTTTGGGGCGTTTCCTGTTGCGGGCGCTAGGCCTACCCACACAAGTGAGGTATCATTTTTATCGGGAGATGTGGGGGAACGCTGGGTGGAAGGAAATTCGTGGCTCCTCTCAGATTCCAGAACTTTCTGCCACAGAAATGTGAGGAACATGTGTTTTTTTAGCCACATTTTGAGGTTTGCAAAGGATTCTGGGTAACAGAACCTGGTCCGAGCCACACAAGTCACCCCATCTTGGATTCCCCTAGGTCTCTAGTTTTCAGAAATGCACAGGTTTGGTAGGTTTCCCTAGGTGGCGGCTGAGCTACAGGCCAAAATCTACAGGTAGGCACTTTGCAAAAAACACCTCTGTTTTCCTTCACCAATTTGGCTGTGTCCACGTTGCGCTTTGGGGCGTTTCCTGTCGCGGGCGCTAGGCCTACCCACACAAGTGAGGTATCATTTTTATTGGGAGACGTGGGGGAACGCTGGGTGGAAGGAAATTCGTTGCTCCTCTCAGATTCCAGAACTTTCTGCCACAGAAATGTGAGGAACATGTGTTTTTTTAGCCACATTTTGAGGTTTGCAAAGGATTCTGGGTAACAGAACCTGGTCCGAGCCACACAAGTCACCCCATCTTGGATTCCCCTAGGTCTCTAGTTTTCAGAAATGCACAGGTTTGGTAGGTTTCCCTAGGTGGCGGCTGAGCTACAGGCCAAAATCTACAGGTAGGCACTTTGCAAAAAACACCTCTGTTTTCCTTCTCCAATTTGGCTGTGTCCACGTTGCGCTTTGGGGCGTTTCCTGTCGCGGGCGCTAGGCCTACCCACACAAGTGAGGTATCATTTTTATCGGGAGACATGGGGGAACGCTGGGTGGAAGGAAATTCGTGGCTCCTCTCAGATTCCAGAACTTTCTGCCACAGAAATGTGAGGAACATGTGTTTTTTTAGCCACATTTTGAGGTTTGCAAAGGATTCTGGGTAACAGAACCTGGTCCGAGCCACACAAGTCACCCCATCTTGGATTCCCCTAGGTCTCTAGTTTTCAGAAATGCACAGGTTTGGTAGGTTTCCCTAGGTGGCGGCTGAGCTACAGGCCAAAATCTACAGGTAGGCACTTTGCAAAAAACACCTCTGTTTTCCTTCACCAATTTGGCTGTGTCCACGTTGCGCTTTGGGGTGTTTCCTGTCGCGGGCGCTAGGCCTACCCACACAAGTGAGGTATCATTTTTATCGGGAGACGTGGGGGAACGCTGGGTAGAAGGAAATTCGTGGCTCCTCTCAGATTCCAGAACTTTCTGCCACAGAAATGTGAGGAACATGTGTTTTTTTAGCCACATTTTGAGGTTTGCAAAGGATTCTGGGTAACAGAACCTGGTCCGAGCCACATAAGTCACCCCATCTTGGATTCCCCTAGGTCTCTAGTTTTCAGAAATGTACAGGTTTGGTAGGTTTCCCTAGGTGGCGGCTGAGCTACAGGCCAAAATCTACAGGTAGGCACTTTGCAAAAAACACCTCTGTTTTCCTTCACCAATTTGGCTGTGTCCACGTTGCGCTTTGGGGTGTTTCCTGTCGCGGGCGCTAGGCCTACCCACACAAGTGAGGTATCATTTTTATCGGGAGACGTGGGGGAACGCTGGGTGGAAGGAAATTCGTGGCTCCTCTCAGATTCCAGAACTTTCTGCCACAGTAATGTGAGGAACATGTGTTTTTTTAGCCACATTTTGAGGTTTGCAAAGGATTCTGGGTAACAGAACCTGGTCCGAGCCACACAAGTCACCCCATCTTGGATTCCCCTAGGTCTCTAGTTTTCAGAAATGCACAGGTTTGGTAGGTTTCCCTAGGTGGCGGCTGAGCTACAGGCCAAAATCTACAGGTAGGCACTTTGCAAAAAACACCTCTGTTTTCCTTCACCAATTTGGCTGTGTCCACGTTGCGCTTTGGGGCGTTTCCTGTCGCGGGCGCTAGGCCTACCCACACAAGTGAGGTATCATTTTTATCGGGAGACGTGGGGGAACGCTGGGTGGACGGAAATTCATGGCTCCTCTCAGATTCCAGAACTTTCTGCCACAGAAATGTGAGGAACATGTTTTTTTTAGCCACATTTTGAGGTTTGCAAAGGATTCTGGGTAACAGAACCTGGTCCGAGCCACACAAGTCACCCCATCTTGGATTCCCCTAGTTCTCTAGTTTTCAGAAATGCACAGGTTTGGTAGGTTTCCCTAGGTGGCGGCAGAGCTACAGGCCAAAATCTACAGGTAGGCACTTTGCAAAAAACACCTCTGTTTTCCTTCACCAATTTGGCTGTGTCCACGTTGCGCTTTGGGGCGTTTCCTGTCGCGGGCGCTAGGCCTACCCACACAAGTGAGGTATCATTTTTATCGGGAGACGTGGGGGAACGCTGGGTGGAAGGAAATTCGTGGCTCCTCTCAGATTCCAGAACTTTCTGCCACAGAAATGTGAGGAACATGTGTTTTTTTAGCCACATTTTGAGGTTTGCAAAGGATTCTGGGTAACAGAACCTGGTCCGAGCCACACAAGTCACCCCATCTTGGATTCCCCTAGGTCTCTAGTTTTCAGAAATGCACAGGTTTGGTAGGTTTCCCTAGGTGGCGGCTGAGCTACAGGCCAAAATCTACAGGTAGGCACTTTGCAAAAAACACCTCTGTTTTCCTTCACCAATTTGGCTGTGTCCACGTTGCGCTTTGGGGCGTTTCCTGTCGCGGGCGCTAGGCCTACCCACACAAGTGAGGTATCATTTTTATCGGGAGACGTGGGGGAACGCTGGGTGGAAGGAAATTCGTGGCTCCTCTCAGATTCCAGAACTTTCTGCCACAGAAATGTGAGGAACATGTGTTTTTTTAGCCACATTTTGAGGTTTGCAAAGGATTCTGGGTAACAGAACCTGGTCCGAGCCACACAAGTCACCCCATCTTGGATTCCCCTAGGTCTCTAGTTTTCAGAAATGCACAGGTTTCGTAGGTTTTCCTAGGTGGCGGCTGAGCTACAGGCCAAAATCTACAGGTAGGCACTTTGCAAAAAACACCTCTGTTTTCCTTCACCAATTTGGCTGTGTCCACGTTGCGCTTTGGGGCGTTTCCTGTCGCGGGCGCTAGGCCTACCCACACAAGTGAGGTATCATTTTTATCGGGAGACGTGGGGGAACGCTGGGTGGACGGAAATTCATGGCTCCTCTCAGATTCCAGAACTTTCTGCCACAGAAATGTGAGGAACATGTGTTTTTTTAGCCACATTTTGAGGTTTGCAAAGGATTCTGGGTAACAGAACCTGGTCCGAGCCACACAAGTCACCCCATCTTGGATTCCCCTAGTTCTCTAGTTTTCAGAAATGCACAGGTTTGGTAGGTTTCCCTAGGTGGCGGCAGAGCTACAGGCCAAAATCTACAGGTAGGCACTTTGCAAAAAACACCTCTGTTTTCCTTCACCAATTTGGCTGTGTCCACGTTGCGCTTTGGGGCGTTTCCTGTCGCGGGCGCTAGGCCTACCCACACAAGTGAGGTATCATTTTTATCGGGAGACGTGGGGGAACGCTGGGTGGAAGGAAATTCGTGGCTCCTCTCAGATTCCAGAACTTTCTGCACACAAATGTGAGGAACATGTGTTTTTTTAGCCACATTTTGAGGTTTGCAAAGAATTCTGGGTAACAGAACCTGGTCCGAGCCACACAAGTCACCACATCTTGGATTCCCCTAGGTCTCTAGTTTTCAGAAATGCACAGGTTTGGTAGGTTTCCCTAAGTGGCGGCTGAGCTACAGGCCAAAATCTACAGGTAGGCACTTTGCAAAAAACACCTCTGTTTTCCTTCACCAATTTGGCTGTGTCCACGTAGCGCTTTGGGGCGTTTCCTGTCGCGGGCGCTAGGCCTACCCACACAAGTGAGGTATAATTTTTATCGGGAGACGTGGGGGAACGCTGGGTGGAAGGAAATTCGTGGCTCCTCTCAGATTCCAGAACTTTCTGTCACAGAAATGTGAGGAACATGTGTTTTTTTAGCCACATTTTGAGGTTTGCAAAGGATTCTGGGTAACAGAACCTGGTCCGAGCCACACAAGTCACCCCATCTTGGATTCCCCTAGGTCTCTAGTTTTCAGAAATGCACAGGTTTGGTAGGTTTTCCTAGGTGGCGGCAGAGCTACAGGCCAAAATCTACAGGTAGGCACTTTGCAAAAAACACCTCTGTTTTCCTTCACCAATTTGGCTGTGTCCACGTTGCGCTTTGGGGCGTTTCCTGTCGCGGGCGCTAGGCCTACCCACACAAGTGAGGTATCATTTTTATCGGGAGGCATGGGGGAACGCTGGGTGGAAGGAAATTCGTGGCTCCTCTCAGATTCCAGAACTTTCTGCCACAGAAATGTGAGGAACATGTGTTTTTTTAGCCACATTTTGAGGTTTGCAAAGGATTCTGGGTAACAGAACCTGGTCCGAGCCACACAAGTCACCCCATCTTGGATTCCCCTAGGTCTCTAGTTTTCAGAAATGGACAGGTTTGGTAGGTTTCCCTAGGTGGCGGCTGAGCTACAGGCCAAAATCTACAGGTAGGCACTTTGCAAAAAAACCCTCTGTTTTCCTTCACCAATTTGGCTGTGTCCATGTTGCGCTTTGGGGCGTTTCCTGTCGCGGGCGCTAGGCCTACCCACACAAGTGAGGTATCATTTTTATCGGGAGACGTGGGGGAACGCTGGGTGGAAGGAAATTCGTGGCTCCTCTCAGATTCCAGAACTTTCTGCCACAGAAATGTGAGGAACATGTGTTTTTTTAGCCACATTTTGAGGTTTGCAAAGGATTCTGGGTAACAGAACCTGGTCCGAGCCACACAAGTCACCCCATCTTGGATTCCCCTAGGTCTCTAGTTTTCAGAAATGCACAGGTTTGGTAGGTTTCCCTAGGTGACGGCTGAGCTACAGGCCAAAATCTACAGGTAGGCACTTTGCAAGAAACACCTCTGTTTTCCTTCACCAATTTGGCTGTGTCCACGTTGCGCTTTGGGGCATTTCCTGTCGCGGGCGCTAGGCCTACCCACACAAGTGAGGTATCATTTTTATCGGGAGACGTGGGGGAACGCTGGGTGGAAGGAAATTCGTGGCTCCTCTCAGATTCCAGAACTTTCTGCCACAGAAATGTGAGGAACATGTGTTTTTTTAGCCACATTTTGAGGTTTGCAAAGGATTCTGGGTACCAGAACCTGGTCCGAACCACACAAGTCACCCCATCTTGGATTCCCCTAGGTCTCTAGTTTTCAGAAATGCACAGGTTTGGTAGGTTTCCCTAGGTGGCGGCTGAGCTACAGGCCAAAATCTACAGGTAGGCACTTTGCAAAAAACACCTCTGTTTTCCTTCACCAATTTGGCTGTGTCCACGTTGCGCTTTGGGGCGTTTCCTGTCGCGGGCGCTAGGCCTACCCACACAAGTGAGGTATCATTTTTATCGGGAGACGTGGGGGAACGCTGGGTGGAAGGAAATTCGTGGCTCCTCTCAGATTCCAGAACTTTCTGCCACAGAAATGTGAGGAACATGTGTTTTTTTAGCCACATTTTGAGGTTTGCAAAGGATTCTGGGTAACAGAACCTGGTCCGAGCCACACAAGTCACCCCATCTTGGATTCCCCTAGGTCTCTAGTTTTCAGAAATGCACAGGTTTGGTAGGTTTCCCTAGGTGGCGGCTGAGCTACAGGCCAAAATCTACAGGTAGGCACTTTGCAAAAAACACCTCTGTTTTCCTTCACCAATTTGGCTGTGTCCACGTTGCGCTTTGGTGCGTTTCCTGTCGCGGGCGCTAGGCCTACCCACACAAGTGAGGTATCATTTTTATCGGGAGACGTGGGGGAACGCTGGGTGGAAGGAAATTCGTGGCTCCTCTCAGATTCCAGAACTTTCTGCCACAGAAATGTGAGGGTCATGTGTTTTTTTAGCCACATTTTGAGGTTTGCAAAGGATTCTGGGTAACAGAACCTGGTCCGAGCCACACAAGTCACCCCATCTTGGATTCCCCTAGGTCTCTAGTTTTCAGAAATGCACAGGTTTGGTAGGTTTCCCTAGGTGGCGGCTGAGCTACAGGCCAAAATCTACAGGTAGGCACTTTGCAAAAAACACCTCTGTTTTCCTTCACCAATTTGGCTGTGTCCACGTTGCGCTTTGGGGCGTTTCCTGTCGCGGGCGCTAGGCCTACCCACACAAGTGAGGTATCATTTTTATCGGGAGACGTGGGGGAACGCTGGGTGGAAGGAAATTCGTGGCTCCTCTCAGATTCCAGAACTTTCTGCCACAGAAATGTGAGGAACATGTGTTTTTTTAGCCACATTTTGAGGTTTGCAAAGGATTCTGGGTAACAGAACCTGGTCCGAGCCACACAAGTCACCCCATCTTGGATTCCCCTAGGTCTCTAGTTTTCAGAAATGCACAGGTTTGGTAGGTTTCCCTAGGTGGCGGCTGAGCTACAGGCCAAAATCTACAGGTAGGCACTTTGCAAAAAACACCTCTGTTTTCCTTCACCAATTTGGCTGTGTCCACGTTGCGCTTTGGGGCGTTTCCTGTCGCGGGCGCTAGGCCTACCCACACAAGTGAGGTATCATTTTTATCGGGAGACGTGGGGGAACGCTGGGTGGAAGGAAATTCGTGGCTCCTCTCAGATTCCAGAACTTTCTGCCACAGAAATGTGAGGAACATGTGTTTTTTTAGCCACATTTTGAGGTTTGCAAAGGATTCTGGGTAACAGAAACTGGTACGAGCCACACAAGTCACCCCATCTTGGATTCCCCTATGTCTCTAGTTTTCAGAAATGCACAGGTTTGGTAGGTTTCCCTAGGTGGCGGCTGAGCTACAGGCCAAAATCTACAGGTAGGCACTTTGCAAAAAACACCTCTGTTTTCCTTCACCAATTTGGCTGTGTCCACGTTGCGCTTTGGGGCGTTTCCTGTCGCGGGCGCTAGGCCTACCCACACAAGTGAGGTATCATTTTTATCGGGAGACGTGGGGGAACGCTGGGTGGAAGGAAATTCGTGGCTCCTCTCAGATTCCAGAACTTTCTGCCACAGAAATATGAGGAACATGTGTTTTTTTAGCCACTTTTTGAGGTTTGCAAAGGATTCTGGGTAACAGAACCTGGTCCGAGCCACACAAGTCACCCCATCTTGGATTCCCCTAGGTCTCTAGTTTTCAGAAATTCACAGGTTTGGTAGGTTTCCCTAGGTGGCGGCTGAGCTACAGGCCAAAATCTACAGGTAGGCACTTTGCAAAAAACACCTCTGTTTTCCTTCACCAATTTGGCTGTGTCCACGTTGCGCTTTGGGGCGTTTCCTGTCGCGGGCGCTAGGCCTACCCACACAAGTGAGGTATCATTTTTATCGGGAGACGTGGGGGAACGCTGGGTGGAAGGAAATTCGTGGCTCCTCTCAGATTCCAGAACTTTCTGCCACAGAAATGTGAGGAACATGTGTTTTTTTAGCCACATTTTGAGGTTTGCAAAGGATTCTGGGTAACAGAACCTGGTCCGAGCCACACAAGTCACCCCATCTTGGATTCCCCTAGGTCTCTAGTTTTCAGAAATGCACAGGTTTGGTAGGTTTCCCTAGGTGGCGGCTGAGCTACAGGCCAAAATCTACAGGTAGGCACTTTGCAAAAAACACCTCTGTTTTCCTTCACCAATTTGGCTGTGTCCACGTTGCGCTTTGGGGCGTTTTCTGTCGCGGGCGCTATGCCTACCCACACAAGTGAGGTATCATTTTTATCGGGAGACGTGGGGGAACGCTGGGTGGAAGGAAATTCGTGGCTCCTCTCAGATTCCAGAACTTTCTGCCACAGAAATGTGAGGAACATGTGTTTTTTTAGCCACATTTTGAGGTTTGCAAAGGATTCTGGGTAACAGAACCTGGTCCGAGCCACACAAGTCACCCCATCTTGGATTCCCATAGGTCTCTAGTTTTCAGAAATGCACAGGTTTGGTAGGTTTCCCTAGGTGGCGGCTGAGCTACAGGCCAAAATCTACAGGTAGGCACTTTGCAAAAAACACCTCTGTTTTCCTTCACCAATTTGGCTGTGTCCACGTTGCGCTTTGGGGCGTTTCCTGTCGCGGGCGCTAGGCCTACCCACACAAGTGAGGTATCATTTTTATCGGGAGACGTGGGGGAACGCTGGGTGGAAGGAAATTCGTGGCTCCTCTCAGATTCCAGAACTTTCTGCCACAGAAATGTGAGGAACATGTGTTTTTTTAGCCACATTTTGAGGTTTGCAAAGGATTCTGGGTAACAGAACCTGGTCCGAGCCACACAAGTCACCCCATCTTGGATTCCCCTAGGTCTCTAGTTTTCAGAAATGCACAGGTTTGGTAGGTTTCCCTAGGTGGCGGCTGAGCTACAGGCCAAAATCTACAGGTAGGCACTTTGCAAAAAACACCTCTGTTTTCCTTCACCAATTTGGCTGTGTCCACGTTGCGCTTTGGGGCGTTTCCTGTCGCGGGCGCTAGGCCTACCCACACAAGTGAGGTATCATTTTTATCGGGAGACGTGGGGGAACGCTGGGTGGAAGGAAATTCGTGGCTCCTCTCAGATTCCAGAACTTTCTGCCACAGAAATGTGAGGAACATGTGTTTTTTTAGCCACATTTTGAGGTTTGCAAAGGATTCTGGGTAACAGAACCTGGTCCGAGCCACACAAGTCACCCCATCTTGGATTCCCCTAGGTCTCTAGTTCTCAGAAATGCACAGGTTTGGTAGGTTTCCCTAGGTGGCAGCTGAGCTACAGGCCAAAATCTACAGGTAGGCACTTTGCAAAAAACACCTCTGTTTTCCTTCACCAATTTGGCTGTGTCCACGTTGCGCTTTGGGGCGTTTCCTGTCGCGGGCGCTAGGCCTACCCACACAAGTGAGGTATCATTTTTATCGGGAGACGTGGGGGAACGCTGGGTGGAAGGAAATTCGTGGCTCCTCTCAGATTCCAGAACTTTCTGCCACAGAAATGTGAGGAACATGTGTTTTTTTAGCCACATTTTGAGGTTTGCAAAGGATTCTGGGTAACAGAACCTGGTCAGAGCCACACAAGTCACCCCATCTTGGATTCCCCTAGGTCTCTAGTTTTCAGAAATGGACAGGTTTGGTAGGTTTCCCTAGGTGGCGGCTGAGCTACAGGCCAAAATCTACAGGTAGGCACTTTGCAAAAAACACCTCTGTTTTCCTTCACCAATTTGGCTGTGTCCACGTTGCGCTTTGGGGCGTTTCCTGTCGCGGGCGCTAGGCCTACCCACACAAGTGAGGTATCATTTTTATCGGGAGACATGGGGGAACGCTGGGTGGAAGGAAATTCGTGGCTCCTCTCAGATTCCAGAACTTTCTGCCACAGAAATATGAGGAACATGTGTTTTTTTAGCCACTTTTTGAGGTTTGCAAAGGATTCTGGGTAACAGAACCTGGTCCGAGCCACACAAGTCACCCCATCTTGGATTCCCCTAGGTCTCTAGTTTTCAGAAATGCACAGGTTTGGTAGGTTTCCCTAGGTGGCGGCTGAGCTACAGGCCAAAATCTACAGGTAGGCACTTTGCAAAAAAACACCTCTGTTTTCCTTCACCAATTTGGCTGTGTCCACGTTGCGCTTTGGGGCGTTTCCTGTCGCGGGCGCTAGGCCTACCCACACAAGTGAGGTATCATTTTTATCGGGAGACGTGGGGGAACGCTGGGTGGAAGGAAATTCGTGGCTCCTCTCAGATTCCAGAACTTTCTGCCACAGAAATGTGAGGAACATGTGTTTTTTTAGCCACATTTTGAGGTTTGCAAAGGATTCTGGGTAACAGAACCTGGTCCGAGCCACACAAGTCACCCCATCTTGGATTCCCCTAGGTCTCTAGTTCTCAGAAATGCACAGGTTTGGTAGGTTTCCCTAGGTGGCAGCTGAGCTACAGGCCAAAATCTACAGGTAGGCACTTTGCAAAAAACACCTCTGTTTTCCTTCACCAATTTGGCTGTGTCCACGTTGCGCTTTGGGGCGTTTCCTGTCGCGGGCGCTAGGCCTACCCACACAAGTGAGGTATCATTTTTATCGGGAGACGTGGGGGAACGCTGGGTGGAAGGAAATTCGTGGCTCCTCTCAGATTGCAGAACTTTCTGCCACAGAAATGTGAGGAACATGTGTTTTTTTAGCCACATTTTGAGGTTTGCAAAGGATTCTGGGTAACAGAACCTGGTCCGAGCCACACAAGTCACCCCATCTTGGATTCCCCTAGGTCTCTAGTTTTCAGAAATGCACAGGTTTGGTAGGTTTCCCTAGGTGGCGGCTGAGCTACAGGCCAAAATCTACAGGTAGGCACTTTGCAAAAAACACCTCTGTTTTCCTTCACCAATTTGGCTGTGTCCACGTTGCGCTTTGGGGCGTTTTCTGTCGCGGGCGCTATGCCTACCCACACAAGTGAGGTATCATTTTTATCGGGAGACGTGGGGGAACGCTGGGTGGAAGGAAATTCGTGGCTCCTCTCAGATTCCAGAACTTTCTGCCACAGAAATGTGAGGAACATGTGTTTTTTTAGCCACATTTTGAGGTTTGCAAAGGATTCTGGGTAACAGAACCTGGTCCGAGCCACACAAGTCACCCCATCTTGGATTCCCCTAGGTCTCTAGTTTTCAGAAATGCACAGGTTTGGTAGGTTTCCCTAGGTGGCGGCTGAGCTACAGGCCAAAATCTACAGGTAGGCACTTTGCAAAAAACACCTCTGTTTTCCTTCACCAATTTGGCTGTGTCCACGTTGCGCTTTGGGGCGTTTCCTGTCGCGGGCGCTAGGCCTACCCACACAAGTGAGGTATCATTTTTATCGGGAGACGTGGGGGAACGCTGGGTGGAAGGAAATTCGTGGCTCCTCTCAGATTCCAGAACTTTCTGCCACAGAAATGTGAGGAACATGTGTTTTTTTAGCCACATTTTGAGGTTTGCAAAGGATTCTGGGTAACAGAACCTGGTCCGAGCCACACAAGTCACCCCATCTTGGATTCCCCTAGGTCTCTAGTTCTCAGAAATGCACAGGTTTGGTAGGTTTCCCTAGGTGGCAGCTGAGCTACAGGCCAAAATCTACAGGTAGGCACTTTGCAAAAAACACCTCTGTTTTCCTTCACCAATTTGGCTGTGTCCACGTTGCGCTTTGGGGCGTTTCCTGTCGCGGGCGCTAGGCCTACCCACACAAGTGAGGTATCATTTTTATCGGGAGACGTGGGGGAACGCTGGGTGGAAGGAAATTCGTGGCTCCTCTCAGTTTCCAGAACTTTCTGCCACAGAAATGTGAGGAACATGTGTTTTTTTAGCCACATTTTGAGGTTTGCAAAGGATTCTGGGTAACAGAACCTGGTCAGAGCCACACAAGTCACCCCATCTTGGATTCCCCTAGGTCTCTAGTTTTCAGAAATGGACAGGTTTGGTAGGTTTCCCTAGGTGGCGGCTGAGCTACAGGCCAAAATCTACAGGTAGGCACTTTGCAAAAAACACCTCTGTTTTCCTTCACCAATTTGGCTGTGTCCACGTTGCGCTTTGGGGCGTTTCCTGTCGCGGGCGCTAGGCCTACCCACACAAGTGAGGTATCATTTTTATCGGGAGACGTGGGGGAACGCTGGGTGGAAGGAAATTCGTGGCTCCTCTCAGATTCCAGAACTTTCTGCCACAGAAATGTGAGGAACATGTGTTTTTTTAGCCACATTTTGAGGTTTGCAAAGGATTCTGGGTAACAGAACCTGGTCCGAGCCACACAAGTCACCCCATCTTGGATTCCCCTAGGTTTCTAGTTTTCAGAAATGCACAGGTTTGGTAGGTTTCCCTAGGTGGCGGCTGAGCTACAGGCCAAAACCTACAGGTAGGCACTTTGCAAAAAACACCTCTGTTTTCCTTCACCAATTTGGCTGTGTCCACGTTGCGCTTTGGGGCGTTTCCTGTCGCGGGCGCTAGGCCTACCCACACAAGTGAGGTATCATTTTTATCGGGAGACGTGGGGGAACGCTGGGTGGAAGGAAATTAGTGGCTCCTCTCAGATTCCAGAACTTTCTGCCACAGAAATGTGAGGAACATGTGTTTTTTTAGCCACATTTTGAGGTTTGCAAAGGATTCTGGGTAACAGAACCTGGTCCGAGCCACACAAGTCACCCCATCTTGGATTCCCCTAGGTCTCTAGTTTTCAGAAATTGACAGGTTTGGTAGGTTTCCCTAGGTGGCGGCTGAGCTACAGGCCAAAATCTACAGGTAGGCACTTTGCAAAAAACACCTCTGTTTTCCTTCACCAATTTGGCTGTGTCCACGTTGCGCTTTGGGGCGTTTCCTGTCGCGGGCGCTAGGCCTACCCACACAAGTGAGGTATCATTTTTATCGGGAGACGTGGGGGAACGCTGGGTGGAAGGAAATTCGTGGCTCCTCTCAGATTCCAGAACTTTCTGCCACAGAAATATGAGGAACATGTGTTTTTTTAGCCACATTTTGAGGTTTGCAAAGGATTCTTGGTAACAGAACCTGGTCCGAGCCACACAAGTCACCCCATCTTGGATTCCCCTAGGTCTCTAGTTTTCAGAAATGCACAGGTTTGGTAGGTTTCCCTAGGTGACGGCTGAGCTACAGGCCAAAATCTACAGGTAGGCACTTTGCAAAAAACACCTCTGTTTTCTGTGATGTGTCCACGTTGTGTTTTGGGGCATATCCTGTCGCGGGCGCTAGGCCTACCCACACAAGTGAGGTATCATTTTTATCGGGAGACTTAGGGGAACATAGCATAGCAAAACAAGTGTTATTGCCCCTTGTCTTTCTCTACATTTTTTCCTTCCAAATGTAAGACAGTGTGTAAAAAAGACGTCTATTTGAGAAATGCCCTGTAATTCACATGCTAGTATGGGCACCCCGGAATTCAGAGATGTGCAAATAACCACTGCTTCTCAACACCTTATCTTGTGCCCATTTTGGAAATACAAAGGTTTTCTTGATAGCTATTTTTTACTCTTTATATTTCAAGAAATGAATTGCTGTATACCCGGCATAGATTGAAAACCCACTGCAGGGTGCAGGTCATTTATTGGCTCTGGGTAGCTAGAGTTCTTGATGAACCTATAAGCCCTATATATCCCTGCAACCAGAAGAGTCCAGCAGACGTAACGGTATATTGCTTTTGAAAATCTGACATTGCTGGAAAAAGTTACAGAGTAAAACGTAGAGAAAAATTGATGTTTTTTTCACCTCAATTTCAATATTTTTCTTTTTCAGTTGTTATTTTCTGTAGGAAACCCTTGTAGGATCTACACAAATGACCCCTTGCTGAATTCAGATTTTTGTCTACTTTTCAAAAATGTTGCGGTTTCTGGTATCCAGCGTTGGTTTCATGCCCATTTCTGTCACTGACTGGAAGGAGGCTGAAAGCACAAAAAATCGTAAAAATGGGGTATGTCCCAGTAAAATGCCAAAATTGTGTTGAAAAATTGGGTTTTCTGATTCAAGGCTGCCTGTTCCTGAAAGCTGGGAAGCTGGTGATTTTATCACCGCAAACCCTTTGTTGATGCCCTTTTCAGGGAAAAAACCACAAGCCTTCTTCTGCAGCCCATTTTCCCAATTTTTTTGAAAAAAACGAAATTTTCACTGTTTTTTGGTTAATTTCTTGGCCTCCTTCTGGGGATCCCACAAAGTCTGGGTACCTCTAGAATCCCTAGGATGTTGGAAAAAAAGGACGCAAATTTGGCGTGGGTAGCTTATGTGAACAAAAAGTTATGAGGGCCTAAGCGCGAACTGCTCCAAATAGCCAAAAAAAGGCTCGGCACAGGAGGGGGAAAAGGCCTGGCAGCGAAGGGGTTAAGCAGCACAGCCTGTACTGCAGGAAGATGTGGGAGGACCTCTGATATTGAACCACAAAGTCAGCAGGAGTCCAGCTCCGGCAGGCCTCCCAATGAGGCTAGCACGTCTGCTGCATCCTGCCCCCCCAATGGCCCGCATCCTTGTGGTGGCCTTCATGGAACTTGATAAGTAGTTGAGGACTCAAAAGCAGCATCAAGGGGGTGAGTTATTGCATGTAGCTAATCTTGTTTTTAACCATTTCAAATTACAGCAATGTTGCTTGGCATCAACATGACAGTTGACACAAATCCAACACAGACAAGGATTTCTTGAGGTGTAACTTTTTTTGACAGTATCTGATGGTGTGTTTGGAATATATTTTTGTGCAAAAAATTGTCACTATATTCCTCATCACAAGACAAGTACTGTTTAGATCAGACACATGGAAGCATGCAAAAAAAGAGGAACCTTCATTTTCTCCGTGTTATGAGGGACATTCGTACCAATCATGCCCCATTTAACGATTGGGTCAGGTGTGGTGCTCCATCACAGATGTGAGTAGGTAATGTAGGCCCTATTACTTGTGACGTGGCATATTAAGCACTTGCGAGACAGTTACAGTTATAGACTTGACATCTGTAAGTTGGTACAATGAAAACATGAGTATCTGAACCAAAAGGACTGAAAACATGCAGAATGGCATCATTCCTGATCTGAAATCTGTTTGAGAAATGTTTCAGTTGTGAAAATCAGTTCATTTCATGCAGGTAGTAGCGGGTTTTCACTAAGCCTCAGTCCTTACCAAATGTGCATGTGAGCCAGTCTGTGCCAACCAACATGACTTTTTATGCCAGAATGTATTAATTGAAACAGACAGGAATGTGTACACATTGGGGACAGAGTTACACATACTCCAAATGACATGTAGGTGTCCTTAATAGATCCAGATGGGAAAGCAATGATGGTGATCAAAGTTATACTTGAATTGACAATTGCAGATGGAAGGTTCCATCACAAAGATGTTGGAGTATCTCATCTTTTTTTTTTTTTTTTTTAAGTTTCAAAAGTTTTATTAAGAATATATAAGGCGATACATACAGCATATAAACAAACTGTTTAGCTTTCAAAACATTGTTTTTGTTCTTTTACCACAATTATTTCCATTGTGAGCATATATGCATGTACTGTCAGGTAAGTAAAAATTCCCAGTTGCATAGTTGAGTTTTGTACCCTTATTTTGAAGAAAAGTGGAGAACAGGTGGGGGGGGTGGTAAGGGGAGGGGGAGCGAGGGTAGGGTTGTGTGGGAGGGGTTGATCTTGGTATAGGGGAGAGACGAAATAGTCATATGAAATGGGTAGGGGGAGAGAAGGGGAAGAAAGAGGGAGAAAGAGGATGGGTAATCGCGGGGAATGTAAAATGAAGAGACTCGAGGAAGGCAGGGGGTCTTTGTATCCTGAGACTAGCTTGTTCAGGCCTAAGAGTAGATCGTTCAGTACTGCTCCGTCTGTAGCAAGTTATTATCTAGGGGTAGATAGTATGTATGTTAGGTATGGTAAGGTCGGTTAGAGAGTGTCTACGTCTTATGTGAGTTGATTTCTCAGTCCTTGTTTGTGTTAGGAAGCGACTTGTATTACTATGTTGGGTATTTCAGGGTCTCGTGCATATGACAAAATTAGAGGCCTGTGGATTGATAGAGAGAGAGAAAAAAGAGAGAAAGGGGAGGGGATAGCGTAGCTAGGGAGAGAGAGAGGGGACAGTAGGAGATTAAATGTGTTTCCGGAGTCTAGGATTCTCAGAGGGTGATTGGTAATTGATATTCCCTAATCATTGATCATTGAACATTGATCATCCGTTGGTCATCCACCAGCCGCTTCATGATCTCTTCAAGAATGGGCGCCAGACCTCCTCAAATTGTTCTGCTTGGTCCTGTAGGTTATAAATCACTCGTTCATGGGTAGCCGTTTGATACATGGCCGTCATCCATTCTATGGGTGTGGGGGCAATGCTAGATCTCCAGTGCCGGAGTATGCATATTTTGGCCGTGGCAAGCGCCGTGTGGATTAATCGTTTATGTGCCCGCGATAGGGAGGGATACGGACGAATGTCATGTAGAATGATAAATGCTGGTGGGGTCGGTTTTGGTATCTGTACGAAGTCCGATAAGGCGAGACGTACTGCGTCCCATAGTGACTGTACCGTTGGACAGTGGCATAAAATATGAAGTTGGTCACAATATGGCTCTGTGCATCTCCAACAGTTCGCGTGAGGTATCAGCCCTGCCCTGAAGAGTTTAACGGGGGTCCAGTACCATCCCTGAAGGATTTTAAATAGGCAAAATTTCAGGCGTGCTTCACGTACGCCCCTGTCGAGGGCTTCTAGTATGTCTGGCCATTCTTCGTCCGTGTAGGTTATCTCTAGTATATCCTGCCACTTTAATCGTAATCGTTCAAGTAAAGGCTGGGAGTAAAGGTGGTTAGTTAATTCGGCATAGAGGCCAGCCAAGATGCCTTTTTGTCGGCCCCATTTCTGAAGATAGGTGACGATGGGTGAGGTTTTGAGCATCCACAGGGGGTTCCTAATGTTCTCCGCATACAGTGTTTGAGCTGTAGATATCGCCACTCCTGGTTACTTTGGATGCCGAATTCTTCCTGGAGGGCGGCGAATGTGCGGAAGCTATCTCCATCTATTATGTGAGATATATTGTGGATACCTGCCTCGGACCATTGGGGCCATCTGAGAATATTCCCTCCTATTTTAATGCTTTTATTCCCTGCTATGGGAGCCTGAGTATGCAGGGAGGGGTGTACTCCTAGTAGTCGATGGGCTCTGCACCACGCTGTGTTTGTAGCCTTGAGGATGGGGTTAGCTAAGGGAACATGGTCGGCATATATTCCTCCCATCTCCGTATACTGTCCATACAGGAGTTTCTCTGTGATCACCCATTGCGGTGGATCGGCTATATCCGGGAGTGTATATATTAGCTGTGAGAGTTGTAGGGCCAGAGAGTATTGTTCTACCGAGGGTAGTCCTAATCCTCCGTAGAGCCGTCGTGCCAGTATTATTGCAGGTTTCAGTCTTGGGCGTGAGGAGCCCCAGACGAAGGCCCTTATGGATGCGTCTATTAATCGGAGTGAGGAAAGAGGTATATGTAGGGGGAGCATGCCTAGCACGTATGTGAAGCGTGGTAAGGTGACCATTCTGACCGCCTGTGTCCTGCCCCACATGGACAGGACTAGTAGGGACCATTTGGCAAAGTCTTGTTTCATTTTAGATATAAGGGGGTCTATGTTGTCCCTGACCATATGTTCTAGACCTCTGTTAATGAACGTTCCTAAATATTTAAGGCGGGTCGGGGTCCATTTGAATTGGAGGCCATGTATCGCTGCCCTCGTCGTTATGCGGGATAATGGTAGTGCCTCACTTTTATCCCAGTTTACCCGATATCCGGATAGGGATGCAAAGTCTTCTATAGTGGAAAGTAGTGCTTGGAGCGAGGTTTCTAGATCGGACATTGTTAACAGAATGTCGTCTGTGTAAAGATATATTTTGGATATGCCCCCGGTGATATGGATCCCTTTTATTTGGTGAGAATTTCGTATGGTGGCAGCTAGGCGTTCCATGGCCAATAAAAATACAAGTGGCGACAGGGGGCATCCCTGGCGTGTGCCCCTTCCGATAGGGAATGGGTCTGACATGATGCCCCCACAGTTAACCTGTGCTGTGGGATGGTCATATAATAAACGCACTTTAGAGATAAATTGTTCCCCCAGGCCAAAATTCTTCATGGTTGTGAATAGGTAGGACCACTCAATGCGGTCGAATGCTTTCTCCGCGTCTAGGGACAGGGCTAGGGCTTCGTCAGGTAATTGTATGGATTCTAACAGTGTATGGCAGAGAGTTCGCATATGATTTCTGGAGGTACGGCCTGGTACAAATCCTACTTGGGTATTGTGAATCAATGATGGTATCACCTTGCGTAGTCGCGCTGCTAGAACACTGGCTAGGAGTTTGACATCCCCATTCAAAAGGGAGATAGGACGGTAACTGCCGCAAAGAAGGGGGTCTCTCCCTGGCTTAGGCAAGATGACAATCGTGGCTTTATTGGATAAAGCGCCCAGGGAGCCTTCTTGACATGCTTCCGTCAGTGCTTCATGTACTGCGGTTATTGCCTCTTCCCCAGCCCATTTATAGAATTCCGCAGGGAATCCGTCCTCTCCTGGTGATTTATGGTAGGGGAGGCTTGTTATAACTTGGGTTATCTCTTCTTTGCTTATGTTACCGTCCAAGAGGGCCCTGCCTGCCTCAGACAGACGGGGCAGATTGGCCGTGGTAAGGAATGTCTCCATTTGTTTTTGATCTGTCGTTGTTTCAGGAGTGTACAAATGTCGGTAGTACTTGGTGAACTCGTTTACAATGTCTTGTGGGCGAGTTAGTACTGCTCCTGAAGAAGATGTTATGGCCGCAATGGCGGAGGCTGCCTCTCTTTGTCAGAGCTGCGCCGCTAGGAGTCGATCTGCTTTTTCCCCTTGTTCGTAATGGCGGCCTCGCAATTTTTGCAGTGCGTATTCCGCCTGAGATGTATAGAGTTCATTGTGTGCCATGCGGGCCTGTTCTAAGGCGTGTCGCAGCCTAGGGGATGGTTGGGCGGTATATTGTTTAGTGAGGTCCTGTATCGTGGTCTCTAAGGTGGTTTGGCGGGCTATTCTGTCTTTGTTGGCCAGTGCTTCATCTCGCATCATATTCTTTTGAGGATACAGTGCCTGTATTCTCGGCCATGTATGTAGCTACATGAGCTTTTAATTGTTCCTTCCCTTGGGGAGAGCGATATCTGTGTACAGCCAATCGCCATGGTTTACGACCAGAGAAGGCGAGTCCCACCTGGATCAGGATTAGTATTGGGGAGTGATCTGAGAGCCCGCTATCTAGGATGCAGGTGTCTTGTATATGAGGGATTACAGTGTGTGATACTAAGAAATAATCCAGACGCAATTGGGTGCCATGGACAGTGGATAGGAAAGTGTATTCCTTATCTTTCGGGTGTTGTATTCTCCAGCAGTCCACCAGACCGACGTCGGTGGTCAGGTCTGTCAGAAGTGCTCTGTCGTGATTGTTACAATGGCGTCTTGGACGAGATTCCAGTCTCCCCCGATTATGTATCGAGTAGTTCCGATTTCTGTCAGGAGGCGATTTAGCTGTAGAAGGAATGGGCGTTTTGGGCCGGTTGGTGCGTAAATGGATCCCACGCATAAAACAGTGTCCCCTAGTTTTAGTTTAGCAAATATATACCTTCCTTCCGTATCATTCCAGGTTTTAATGATAGTGACCGGGAGGGATTTACGTACTAGTATCGCCACTCCACATTTGCGGGGTCCGTTACTTCCAGATTCCTGACTCGTCGGACGGCAGCTGAAGGCAACCCTCCCTACCCAGTCCCGTTTAAGTTTACTGGATTCCAGAGTGTCAAGGTGAGGCTCATGAATCAGAGCTATATCTGTTTTTTTAGATTGAAGATAGGACAGTATCTTTTTCCGCTTAACATAGCTCGTCATGCCGTGTACATTCCAAGAGAGTATGCGTAATGGTCGCGTCGCTTGAGGGTGGGACTTTGACATATTGGATAATTGTGAGTAAGCACCCTCGTTCCGGGGTTGGTGGTGGTGGGGGGGAGGGAGGTTTGGAGATATTGACTTAGTTGGTAGAGTGGGAGTTGTGTTTCGATATGATACGGTGTTTTATTTTATATGGGGGTTAGCGGCTGGTGGGGGCCAAGGGAGTCCTCTGGAGAAGAAAGAGAAGAGAGAGGAGAGGGTGAAGGAAGAGAGGCAATATAAGTAGGATGAGAGCCAGATGGAGGGGAAATATGAGGGGAAAAGAAGACAAGGAGAAATGAGAGGGAGAAGAAAAGAGGGAGAAGGAGGGGGAAGGGATGGATGCGTGTGCTAAAGTTGAGATTGAGAGTATAGCAAAAGAGTGTACAATTTGGGGGAAGAAGTGGAGAAGGATAGGGATGAGGGAGGTTGGGAGTCCAACCTCCTTCGTTCGTTAGGTCTGTAAACGGCGGGACCGATTTCTCTCGGAGCTCTCGTGCCGTCAGGCGATCTCGATTGGGGGGGGGTGTGGGGGAAAATAGCACACAGCCAGTTATCGATATGTCGGTGATAAGGAGGGGTGGGGGGGGAACACATCAGTGCTTATGTTTATGTTTATGTATCGGGAAGTGGGTCTGTTCATCAGTGGTTAGTGGCTAGAGTATTAGTTATATAACTAAAGTGTATATTGGCAGAAGTAATGGTCGGTTAATAACTATAGTACTTGGGCGGCGTTGGAGAGGAGGGGGGGTGTCGGGTGTTGATGGGGTATGGTGTTTAGGATGTTGTGCCTAGTACTTGATGTTGTATGGTATCGTAGGGTGTTTAAGAGTTCATAAGATAGGGTCGTAAATTAAAGTAGGGACTGGGCAGACAGAAAGACCAAGACCGGCTGGCGAGGGGGGGGGGAAAGAGCTCAAACAGAGCATTACAGTTCTCGCGTATGCATGGGCACATAAAGATACCAATATACAGTATAATATAATACTTCCTGAGCATTTCTATTCAACTATAACACTGCCTCGTCTCGTCTCGCTTTACAACTTTTCAATGACATATTAGGTTGATCAACATAGCATATCCTGGTATCTTATCACATTATCATGTTAGGAGCCATTATGCCAAGCGTCTCTCTATTAATCGTAGGATAGGTAATGAGTGTAGCTGAGCCCCGGATTACGCGAAGATAATGCGTATCTCGTCCTATTACTAACTCCTTGCCGTGTATTATTACATCATAATACTGATCTACTAAGGTCTTACTTGGTATGTGCCACCATCATAGTCGTTCTATTGTAGATGGTAGGTTAAGATAGTAATAATGATTAGGATGGAGGTAGGTACGAACATCTGGGGAAAGGAATAGCTAATAGTTTATAATTTACATTGTGATGTTGTAATGTGGTGCGGAGTGGTAGTGTAGAATGTCATATTATTTCGCTTCGTTATGCGGTATTATGTTGTATTATGTCCTCGTGTTCTATTTTTTATATTTTTTCCCCAGTTTCTTATTGTAGAATAAAGTAAAGTCAAGTAATGGGAGCTTTGATATGTCTCAGGTTATATCATATTGTGTGTCCCTGTATTGGAATTAATTTATCTTTACGTGGTCTAGTTCCATTCCTTGGGGTGATAATGGGGGCTAAACGGTTCTAATGTCGGCGCTGGTCGAGTGTGGTGTGTATTAGGGAGGTTTCACATACTTTATTATTTACTACCATGAGATATTTTGTAGTGTGTGGAATATAAGGTAAGTTCCATGATAGTTAATTAGTGTTTATTTTTGTTATTTGTTTAATGCCCCTGTTACCTTGTTACCTTGTTATAGGGTTATAGGGTTGGGACCGGGCTCTTATTCAACATACAGGGAGTTGGTGGGGTCTGATCCCTGTTCTAATAATCATCATCTGTTGTGTACTGAGGGCAAATAATGATTTACTGGTAGTTTTCCATTATAGGGCCTCGGCTCTAGTCATAAAGAGCATAGGTTTTTCATGTATCTGGTTTCAACATTGATACTAGCAGTCTTAGACAATTACAATAGTAAAACACATATGATCTGGAAAGGTACTCATCCTTCCGCAGAGTCTATAGTTGTTATTTTCGTCTCTCTAGCGATAGTCCCACAAGTCGTCTTGTCGCGTTACCTTCTCAAGAAGACCCAGTTGTAGGTTTTAAAGGGGAGCGGGATTTGTCTCTTTCCGATAGTTGGGTGTGGGTTACTACTGCGTGTAAAATCTGACCCCTGTCATCATATGATCTGGTTAGTCTCTCCATGTCTCTACCTCTATGACTGGCTCCGGTGTCGTGTAGAGCCGTCTTCACCTTTTCCATTCCAGAGTGGGGGTTTCGGCCCCATCACTGCCTCCTACAATGTCAGGCTCACTGTCTGTGTTGAGAGAGTCCATAGGCTGGGATTGGAAAGAGTCAAGGAAGAGTCTCAATTCGTCGGGGTTATAAAAGTCCTTGGATACTCCATTTTTGGTAACCCACATTCTTGCAGGGTCAAAGAGACCGTATTTCATCTCCAGGTTACGAAGCCGGGGTCGTAGGGCTAGGAAAGCCTTTCTACGTTCGTTGGTTTCCTTGGAGTAATCAGCGGTTATTCGGATCTCGTGCTGGTCTATTCGGAAAGGGCTGTGGTTGCGTGCTACTTGGAGTATTTGTCGGGTTTGATTATGCCGCAGCAAGCATGCGATGATTGGGCGGGGCCTTGAGGAGTTGTCAGAGCGTTTTGGGCCTATCCTGTGTGCCCGTTGGAATTCTAGCGGCGGGTCAAAGTCCAATGAAATCATTTTTGGAAGAGTGGAGGTCAGAAAAGCCTGCATATCCGAGCCTTCTTCGTTTTCCGGGATCCCAAGTACGCGGATATTGTCTCTCCGGCTCCTGTCCTCCATGTCCGTTAGTTTGCTCCTGAGGTAGATGAAGTCTTGTTCTCGCTCCTGAGACGTGTTGATCTGCGTCTCTAGTGATCCCATGCGTTGCTCTAGCCCTGTCACTCTAGATTGAAAGCCTGCAATGTCAGATCGCATGGATTTGGTTTCTAGTGTCAATGAAGTTATAGAGGCGTCCATCCCCTCTATGCGGCGGCTGACGGTGGTGATCTCTTGTAGTATCCTGTCCATACTTGTGGATTGATCTTTATCAGACATTGTGGTGGACTTGTTTAAAGGTGGAGATGTTTGAGGGTTTATCTTCGTGGGGGTTAGGCGTTTGTGTTGTAGCGCTTCTGAGAATAATAGTTGTCGTGCAGGCTTGCTGGCAGGTTTATGGTTCGGTTTGTTGCCGGGCATCGCCTCAATTGTCCACAGAGTCTGGCCACGTGGGGCCCGAGATTCCCTCCGTGGATTCCGATAAGGATATAGATGTTCGGTGGCTTACGTTGTTGCCAGTCCTCTCCCTTCTCCTGTATCTCTGTTCTCTTGGCTCCCTCTGGCTCTCTTCATCTCCGATGCCCCTCCAATCGCTCACCCCTCTCGTCTCCTCGCCTCCACGTGCCTCCCGTCGTGCCCCTCTGCCCTCCTCAGTATTAGTTGTCTGGAGGGAGGGGGGCGAAAGTTTATTATCCCAGCGGGAGGGTTTTTGTTGTCCCTCTGTGATGGAAAAGAGGGGAGAAGTCGTGCCGTTCTTAGTTTGGAGAGATTCGATCCTGCCTCTCTGACCGGGTTTCTCTACCGGCTGTTGAAGGGGCCGCACCCCTTTGCTGCGTCTCCCCGTCTCCCTGTGGGGGGTCGAAGGTCCACGGGTGTTTGTTGGCGTTGTAGGGATATGGATGCGGGTCGTCACGGCTCCCGCTGTCCCTGCGGCCTGTTCAGCTTGCTCCTTGCCGCTGCGGGCACGCCGTCCCCGGTCTTCCGAAGACGCGACTCCGCCCCTTTTGTCAGGCCTTATCGGCCTGGGGCGAGTCGCGAGTTTCCTGCCTTGCGTCCCGCTCCTACGGGGTCCCCGGACATGATTCCGTGTCGCCGCTGTTGTAAGGGTGGAGGGGCACCGAACCCGGTGTGTTGTCCGGCTGTCTTCTCGCCCCCGTCGCCCCTCCGGGACCGCCTCGGCACGGAGCTCTCGCTCTAAGCGGCCATCTTGTTTCGTGGCCCGGCCACGCCCCCGGAGTATCTCATCTTAAAGAGTCAATATCCGCCCCGAAACATGTCTCTTTTGGATATGTTGGAAAATTATTCCTCTGTACTGCAATGGTTTAGGAATGTATCGAGGCCTATGTATGTATTCATGCTGTCAAAGCCATTTGTCATGCAGAGAAATAAAAATGGATACAAGACATACATGGTATGGGAGCTAGCACTGATAGCTTTTTGGACTGTGAGCAAATGGTTTGTGGATTCTTTCCTCCAGGCATTTAATACCAATGATTAAGAAGCCATGAGTACCTTGAAGCTAGTTTAATATGTAGACTTGGCAAATGTTTTGTGAGCAAAGTTTGTGTTCAAATATATTTACCCAGAAATCCTCAAACTGTTGTATCTGTCTTTACAGTATTATCTGGGCAAGTGAAGGTGACAACAGCCTCAATGGTGGGAAGAAGATGGGCACTGTGGTCCTGGTGCATACACCACTGACATCGAGGGACCCAGTGCCATGGAGGGTGAAGGCACTGGTGCAGACGACACAAGTGATTTAACACCTTTTTCAGAGGCCTCCACAAATCACTTATCCCTAGTGGTGGCAGTCCCCAGTATAACTTTTCCATCGGCATCATCATCCGCTACCCACATTCCAATCTTCACCCTCCCTCTTGCTCCACCCCAGATGACCGTAGCTGCTCTGCTAAAAGAGGTGGCATCATCTATTTTGCAGGCACCTCACCCCAAATCGATCTTCCAGATTGCTCTCAATCATGAGGCTGTTGATCTTTTGCGGACTATCACTGTAGACCTGACAGCACTATTGAAAGCCATCCAGGGGCTTGCTGGTCGGAATAATCAGATGCTAGCTTACCTGGATGGCATTCATGGTGCCCTGTCTGCCCTACAGCAGTCTTTCTGCAGTCTTGCCTCCTCAATGACTGCAGCCTCCCACCCACCCCAAACTTGTGACACAACTCCCACTCCCTTACCATCTAAAATAAATCTTCCCAGCCCTATCCAGAGAACACCTTTACAGGCACCCACTCAAACACAAACAAGCAGCATATTCTCACACAGACATGGCAAGAAACACAGATACACACATGCAGACATCACACACTCCACCACAACCACAAGCATACCCACAAAGACCACACCTACCACAACACAAACACCAACACTCACCACCAGCACAGCTGCAAACACCACACATACCACCACACTCACCACAACACATACATGCACCTGCACTTCTACAGGCACCACAACAACACACAACACCTCTACAGAAGACACACACACACACACACACACACACACACACACTGTACAAAAATGCCCACCTCACCTACACATAAAACCACAAAGCAAAACATACAACACATACACCAGACCCTCAGGCACCCACACCATCAACAGACACATGCACAACAGATACTGCCACTCTCTCTACCGCCAAAGCCCAAATCCCCCCAAACTCCCTACCTGTTTCCAAAGGAGGACCTTATGTTTACCTTGGCCCTGACCCCTTCCTTATCCCAAACCACCCCTCCCAAACGGACGTTCACCCCACCCAAAAGTCTTGGAACCTCTTCCATACCCCAACCCACCCCTTTCACATCCCAGCCTACCCCTTCCAAAGTCAAGCCTACCTCCCCAATTCCAAACACCCCCTCCCAAATCTAAAACCACCTCTCCAAACACCAAGGACCCCCCAAGTAACATCTTTGAAGTACTTGCTCTCTGCCCCTGAGAAGCCCCTTCCAGAGGAGGTTTGTTTTGACAGTGTAAATCCAAACACACCCCTCCAAAATCCAAAACCACCCATTCCAAACCCAAATACCCCACCCAAAGAAACATCTTTGAGGTGCCTGCTCTCTGCCCCAGAGATGCCCCTTCCAGAGGAGGTTTATTTTGGCAGTGTAAATAGGAGGCAGGTTACAAACATGCATCCCAGATTGAACTTTATGGCCTAGTTCATTTGCTGTAATTCTTTTTAAGTTAAACTTACAGAAACTATGAGAGAGTTATCTAATACTTATAAAATTGTGATTTGACAATACCTTTTTCCTGGCCATATTGTTGATTGTTACTAATTATTTGCTGATGATGTTATTTCTACTGTGTGTCCCATTCACTTACTCTCATTTGTGACAGTGACAAACACAGGTTATATATTTTATTTATATTGTATAATGCATACATTAGCGTTGTACATTTGTGATGGATATGGTAATTGTGGTGCAAGCTTTCATCATGTTACTGGATACTTACACCAACATTTTATGTGTTTCTGTTATTGTGACTAGAGAATGCATGTGTGCTTATTTTTACATGATGCATATTATGTATATATGCATTACACAGGGAACCAGGCACTTTACAGTTAAATGACATCTAATGATTGCCATGTAATGCACAAACCAAGGAGTCATGTGACCTTCATACATCTCTGCCATGTTTGCAGTTTAGAGATAAAATTGGTAGTAAATTCTGTGTACACCCACTTGTAGCATGTTGCAGTTAAATTGCTACATTATCATGGGACTGAGTAGTTCTTATTGGGAATACTGTTTATGTTTATGATATGGACTTTGTTGGAAAAATATTGCACACACCTGTATGGACACATTTCTATTTGTGATTGTTATGACTTTTGTGTAGGTGTCCATTGTCATGAAGGCAGTGAGTACCAGATTGTTGAATGCATCTAATGTCTTGGGGTGTGTTATGATCACATTTTCAAAGTACATCATTGAACACATATACATTGCACATCATCATAGTGTTGCTTGCAAATATTTGTTACACATGCTCAAATCCATTGCTACTGTACAGCAGCAATTCAGAGGATGACAGGTAAAACAGTGACTTACCTTTTCTTCCAGCGACAACGGGGTTGATTTTCAACTTGGTCCAGGAGCAACAGTGATGGCAGGAATTGTACTTTTGAATTCATGGCGAAGCAAATGGGAAAAGTAGAAAATGTGAGTTTCGTCCTTTTATCCCCCCAATCCGCCAACTCAGGTGTGGAGGTTCAGCCACCACAGTTGTGTTGCACATAGGTGGGAAATGCACTTCATGATAGGATAGGTAGAAAATGAGGCTGGAGTTTCCCTGCCAGCTGCTTTTGTCTATGGCGTTATGGACACAGGTGGAGATTCTTGGAGGTGACGGAGGTCCTTTAACAGTCTTTTGCCTTTGGTCCTGCTAACATCTAAATAGAGTGGGTGGACCGACATAGAGGTGACTGGGTTTTCAAATGGAAAATCAATGGTGGGGCCGTTACCGCCAAGATCTGAATCAGGCCCTTAGGTAGTTTTTCTTACAAGGTCCACTACTTGCTGTACTTTTTTCAAGTTGTTCAGAGAGCAGACCTGTCAGTTTGGTTAACAAATTGACACAGAATGCTGAAATTATTTTCCTCTTCTAGTTCACCAACAGCAGTGCACCATAGGTCCATCTGACTTGATCTCATTTGGGTCAAAAGTTGGGATTTTGAGTAAGGACACAGGGCGAGACTTCCTCAACAGCCATAAGAATGAAGTTATGAACAATGCCTATCTGTTTCAAAGGGAAACCAACATGAGTCAAAGAGGCCTACTCAGATCTGTGGACTGGACAGAGGTGCATTGATTTGGGAAGTGCTGAGTAGTGTGCTGGCCCATCTGTAGAGGTGGGCAGAACTTGTGGAGATGAATACTGCTGAGTTATATAAAACTCCTTGAGATTCCGCAGCGCTCCATCCATGATATGCTTGTGGTCTTTGGATGGCAGTTACGGTTTCTGCGTGATGAGAGAAAGTCTTCATTTATCAGTGACTACATACAACTTCTGGCTCTACGTGAGGGCAGCATGCAAGTGGCTTGAATTATCGAACTGCGTCCTGCTGCTCTAAGCACAGAGCTCCCCTCTGTCTATGTGTATGCTCTTTCTTAGTTGGAAAGAGTCGTCCATGCCTGTAATATCAGAATAAAGCATCATTTGAAGCACATTTTAGCCTGCGAGCATGCAATAATGTTTGTCAAGCTGTGTCATCATAGCTTGTTTTCTTGTTTAACACACCTGTGGAACGCAAATGTTTGCCCTGCATTCCTCAGAAAGCCCAAAAGCACCAGTCAAAACCATGAAATATCACATTGTATGCACAGGTGGCACCAGTCACACACAAGTACATAAATAAATACCTGGTTTATCTTCAGGTAGCTCCAGTTAAACACATCCTGCCTGAAACTGGCGAGAGGTTGGCTGCATTCTTCTCCTTCTGCTGCATCCCAGGGTAGTCCTTTTCTCTCTTTGCCAAACACCTGCCAGTCGCACAGATTTCCAGAACCCTGAAGGTCTTCAGGAGCCTGAAGAGTTGTAATCGGTTGGCTGCTGTGCCCTTGACCATGATTGGCTGAAGAGTGAGGCTAGCTTTCTAGTTCTGTTGCAATGCATCAAACAAGGGCAAAGTTCGAAGGAAGTTGTGTTGCCTGTCATGTTTTGGTATTCCAGCAGTGACAACTTTACTCCTAGCTCAAACTGCAAGTGCAGCCATGACAGACGTATCTGATGTAACCTTTTTGTGCAACCTAGTCTACTAGGAAGCCCTCCTGTTATTAGTCGATTGGCCAAGTTGAAGGTCCTGATTGGGCTCTGACAGATCGTGACACAACCAACGCAGTCAGCAGGACACACCCTCGACCCCATTTTTACAACAGGAACATCAATCACCTTCAGCCATATCTCCAAACTTCCATGGACAGACCACTGTTGCATTCACTTCACCTTCAACACATCCTCCATCCTCAGACCTCAGCACCAACCATCTCGCAGACAGTCACCGACAACCAGCTCACCAACACCCTTGCTAACTCTTCCCCCCTTCCTTCGCACACAACGAGGACCCGAACACCCCAGCACGCACTTTGCACAAATGGATCACCGACTGCGCCAACAACATGGCCCCTCTCAAGAAAAACAACAGCACCCATGCCAAGAAAGCCATCTGGTTCATGGAAGAACTCAGGGAATCCAGACGCACCTGTAGTCAACTCAAGAAAATCTGGAGAAACACCAAATTCACAGAAGCCCATAACAACTTCAGAACAACCACCACCACCACACACCACCAACTCATCAGAAGCACCAAAAGAAAAGCAATACAAGACAGACTCTCCTCACACGCACACAACAGCAAGGAACTTTTCAGCATCATTAAGGAGTTCGCCCAACCCAACAGTGAAACAACAAACATCCCACCCTCACAAAACCTCTGCAACGGACTTAACACATACTTCCACCACAAAATCAAGATCATCTATGACAGCTTCAATGAGGACAACTCACGCGCAGAAACCCCTCCACTGGAACACAAAACCAACAAACTAACGATCACTAATTGGATCCTCCTCATCACCGAAGCCACTCTGAAGACGATTAAGTCTATACACTCCTGGGCCCCATGGACCCATACCCCCACTACATCTTCAACAGAGCCACTGATATCATCGCCCCCAAGCTCTGCCTCACCATCACCTTCTCCCTAGCTAACTCCTCCTTCCTCGATGACTGGAAACATGCTGAGATCAACCCCCTCCTCAAGAAACCCTTTGCAGACCCGACTGACCTCAAAAACTTCAGGCCCATCTCACTGCTCCTATTCTCAGTGAAAGTCACAGAGAAAGCCATCAACAGCCAACTCACCACTTTCATCGAAGTCCACAACATCCTCAACGCCTCCCAATCCGGATTCAGAAAAATACACAGCACCAAACAGCCCTCCTAGCCGCAACCGACAATATCCGCTCCCTGCTGGACAAGAGAGAGATGGTGTCACTCATCCTGCTAGACCTATCGGTGGCCTTCGACACAATCTCCCACCACACCCTAATGCGCAGACTTCACAAAGCCAGCATCAGAAACAAGGCCCATAACTGGATCCACTCCTTCCTCTCCGGCAGAACCCAACGAGTGAGACTCCCCCACTTCATCTCGGACCCCACACCCACCACACGTGGAGTCCCCCAGAGCTCCTCCCTTAGCCCTACTCTGTTCAACATCTACATGACCCCACTGGCCCTGTCAGGAGCTACGGAATCAACATCGTCTCCTACACCGACGACACCCAACTCATCATCTCCCTATCCAATGAACACAACACAGTCAGACACAACTTCAGCGAAGGCATGGGAGCAGTAGCCAACTGGATGAAAAACAGCTGCCTCCAACGCAATGCAAACAAGACAGAAGTTCTCATCAAATCAACGCATGGAACGACTCATGGTGGCCACTTACCCTCAGAAACCTGCCAACCCACACAAACCAAGCCCGAAACCTCAGGATCATCCTGGATGCCAAACTCAACATGGACCACCAAATTAGCTCAGTCACATCCACCTGCTTCCACACCCTCTGCCTCCTACGCAAGGCCTTCAAAGGGATCCCTCTGGAACAAATAAAGAACATCACACATGCCCTTATCACCAGCAGACTGGACTACGGCAACGGGCTCTACGCCGGGATCGAAAAGTAGTTCACCACAGACCATCCAAAACGCCGCCACTAGACTGGTCCTGGACCTTCCCTAACGCTGCCACATCTCTCAGCACCTGCAAACACTTCACTGGCTTCCAATAGGAAAAAGAATCACCTTCAAGATCCTCATCCACACCCACAAAGCCCTCCATGACACCAGGCCTGCCTACCTGAACAGCCGACTAAACTTCCCCGTACCCCTCAGGACCCTCCGAACAGCCCAGCTCTCCCTCGCCAAAGTACCCGCATCAGAAAATTAAGAACAGGGGGACGCTCTTTCTCCCACATCACAGCCACGGCCTGGAGCACCCTCCTGCTTCACCTCAGACAAACTACCTCCCTCCTCAACTTCACGAAGGAGCTGAAGACATGGCTTTTTGGAGAACCACATCACTGATGGTAGCTACGCACCCTCTCCACCCCCAGCACCTTGAGACCCTTACAGGTGAGTAGCTGTGCTATATAAGCAATGCCTGAGTTATTGATTGATTGATTGATTGATTGATTGATGAATCCCTGCGAGCATGTGCTGTTTCAACTTTCTTTCTAACCAAAGTGAATTGTACTGCTTAAAGTGCCAGAGCTGCATTTCACAGGCATTGGAAAGGAACTTTGACACGTGGCGGTGGCAGAAGTTTTGCCTGAACTCCATGCTCCAAACAGAGTGCAGATTGGGCAAACTCCACTAACTCTGCTGGTGGAGCAAAGTTTATCACCCACCCCTACTCAAATGTCAATCTCCTCTTATTAAATGGTTGTGGTTGGGAGGACTATAGCTGGAGAGATGTCATTTGATGGACACTCTTGGCTAAATGTAAAGACAGTTATGAGATTGATCGGCCAGGTACATGAAGCTACTTGCCTGGGATTTGTTGTAACTTGTTTTCACTTCTCAATAAATCACACAAGTCATGATTGCACCAGCCTATACTCTTGCTCTGCCTCTTGGTCCTCATGAAGCTTACCTTCTAATTGACTATACAATATCAACATTTACTGTTTTGCAATTCACAAGCCTTTTATCCTTCTGCATGAGAGCTCCATAACACTTCTGCTTACCTTACCGGACCTGTTCAGCCATGCATGTACCCAAGACGGACGTTCTGAGAAGATGAATACAGATGCACTGCCCAATTTGGCATTTATATACAGTATCGCTTTTCAAGCTCCAAAGCAAAATGTGTTAGGTCGGCATGAGGTAAAAGGCAAGTCTGGCTCGATACCGCAGGGAGCAATTAGCTCCAAACAACAACTACCTGAACTAACAAATCTGAGCAACATGAGGTTCTGCCTGTTGGTTAATTCCCCAAGAAACAGCATGGGTAACCCCCACAGTCGCAGATATATGAAGGTCAGCCATCTTGAAGCGTGTAGCAAAAAATGGACTGCTTGAATATAAAGGACAGAACCAGCCCAACATTAAAAATCCTAAGCTGGAACATTGCAGGCTTAAAAAGCAAAATGGAGGACAAGGATTGGGTAGAATTCATTAAACAACAAGATAGTAGCTGTTTCCAGGAAACCTGGTCTATTAATGCCATCGACCTAGATGGGTTTTCAACTTTCCATCTACCTGCCACAAAACAAAAAAAAGAAAGACCATCAGGAGGCTTGACCATCTGGATCAGAACCTCACTGCTGGGAAACTCTGCAGTAACTCATGCTATATTAAGCAAGGGAATTCACACGCTTGCAGTAAAATACGAGGAGTGGTCACTCAAAATAGTAAATGTGTATTTCCCTCCTATTAGCTGGGTCCAAGTCAAGCCAGGTGTGCGGCTCCTCAAGGAATATATTTTAAACAAAATATCCAAAGGTTGGAGGAATCCAGCATTTGGTCACATGAACAACCACCCCTCTCAGCTTTGTAAAACCGTTTTTTTTAAAATGCGGCGATTTCAAAATTAAACCCCATTCTATTCTTGGGGACGAACAAGTAGTAGAAGAAGATCACGCTTGGAACATTCCGACACCCCTCATCCAATGTTGTCAAGACTCCAAGAAAGGAGAATTAATTTTTTAAGCTCTAATAGAAGGAGGAATCCGTATATTAAATGGAAGAACAAATTCAGATAGAGTCTTCAAACCCAACTTTCGAACTGGAAAAAGGCAAAGTATAATCGATTACATGGCAATAAACATCGAAGCCTGGCACTATGTCATCGACATGGAAATAAGGGACAGGATTAAGAGTGACCATGACCTATTGCTAATGGAGATGACCTATCCGGACATGAGTTCAGGGAAAACTGAGTCTCCATATAACGGGAATAGTCTAACAATAACTATGAGACCAAATAGGAAAAACATATTATGGTCCAATGTGGACGAATCCTTCATGAGTGTACCTAGTCAAACTCGGTTGTTATCACTCAGCACGTTCCTTAATCTACCAGCTAACGAGGCCTTACCCCTCCTGCATAGTTTTAACAATCTGCTACTACAAACAATAAAGGAAAGAACCAAGCATCTCCAAACTAATTTAAATATGATGGAGGGCTGGTTTGAGGGTGAGTGTTTAAAATTAAAAAGGGTGCTATCTCAAGCATTAAAGAACCGGCATCTGAATAACTTTAATGAACAACATTTTTACGAGTGCAGGCAACAGTACAAGAAACTACTGAGATACAAGAGGAAGACTTTCCCACACAAGCTATGGAAAATTCTCCTGCATGCAATTTCGGCAAGAAACTGTAAGAAGTTTTGGGAGGTAATTAGGTGGGGATGCGAAGGCCCCCGAAAAATCTAGAACTGAATATCAACCCGCAACTCTGGGTAAAGCACTTCACCGCCCTGTACCAAGAAGAGGTCAAGATGGTACCCGGGAGCACCAATAACTTAAATAGTTTCAGTCAAGGGCTGGAAGCCAGTAACCAAAGATCAAGTAAGGCATTTCCACTTCAAGAGACTTATGTGGCATCATTAAAATGGCCCGTTGTGTCTGAAAATGAAACACAGGACAAACCAGTCCCTAATAAACTCCCTAGCACAAATTCCATGCAAGCAATCCATGCCTTTCCATGTGCAACAGAGTTAACACTGGAATTTAGTGAGAAAGAGATTAAACATGTTATTCTCCTCCAAAAGCCGTACAAGGCTGCAGGCCCAGATGGCATTCCCTCAGACGTTTATCGTAACCAACTAACATTATGGCTACCTGCTTTAGCTCATCTATTCAATAGTGTTTGGCACCTCGAGGTAATCCCCACCTCTTGGAAGAAATCAATAATTGTTCCAATACACAAAAAAGGGCCACGGGAGATGGTGTGTAATTACAGGCCAATCTCATTGCTTGATAGTGTGGGAAAAGTTTTCGCTAAACTGATTCAATTGCGTTTAGATCAATGGCTAGGGGATGGGGACTTATTATCGACACATCAAGCTGGCTTTAGGAGAGGCCAAAGCACAACAGATCAACTTTTGAAGTTGAACATGATTTGCGCTAAATACGTTGCCCTAAAAGATTGTCCATTATACTTGGTCTTTGTGGATCTTCAAACAGCTTTTGACAGCGTGAATCGCCAAACACTATGGCAGTTACTGCCGGAAATGGGAATACAGGGAAAAATCCTAAGGCTGTTAATTCTACTGCATACAGGCAATACCGCCAGGGTCAGATACAGTACGAAAAACGATTACACGGCAGAGATCCCAATCCAGCGAGGCGTAAAACAAGGCTGTGTTTTGGCTCCAACCTTATTTAATTGCTACATAAACGAAGTAAGTCAAGACTTGAGGAAATTAAATTTGGATGTGCCAAAACTAGCCAATGAAAATATACCTATCCTGCTTTTTGCAGATGACGCTGTATTATTGGCAAGAACGGAGATAGCAATGCATCGACTACTTGGGGGTTTTGAATCATTTTGTACCTCAAGGAGTATGGTAATTAATGAGGGGAAAACCAAGTTCATGATTCTTAACCAAAAACAGAAGATGTGATTGACTTTTAGGGTAAATAAAAAGCCTTTGGCCCAAGTGGCCACTTATGACTACCTGGGCTGCAGGCTGGATGAAAAACTGACATGGAAACCTCAAATTTATAAAAGCAATATCTCCTTAGCCCAACAAGCTGGAGCTGTACTCAGATTCGCAAAAGCTACAGGCAATCACTCTGTGAGTTCTGCACTGCTTGCATATAAAACAAAAGCAAGGGCTACAGCACTATATGGCGCAGAGATCTGGGGATTTAGAAAGACTCCATCAATACAAGTAACCGAGAACAAATTTTTATGCCGATTACTTTGCTTAGTCAATGCCACACCGATGAACGCAATAAGAATAGATCTACAAATGAGGAAGATTGAGGATTACATTGCCTTGGCTCCAATAAGATACTTGATCCGTATTTGGGCAAAAGAGGAACTTAAATCACATAGAGATGCACTGATGGACATTATGAAGCTACAAAGTCATCGGAAATTGCCCTGGTTCAAACACATCTCAACCATCCTGACTGCTATAGGCCAGGAAGATTTCTGGCTTCATCCAGAAAAAATCAGAAGGCCTAGTCTACTTGTTATAAAAAAGGCATACTGGGACCAAAAGACACAAAGCATATGTGAGACACTTAGGGGGTCATTACAACCCTGGCGGACGGTGTTAAAGCGGCGGTAAGACCGCCAACAGGCTGGCAGTCTTTTTTTGAGTATTATGACCATGGCAGTTACCGCCAGGGCGGAGACGACCGCTGGGCTGGAGACCTGGGTCTCCAGCCCGGCGGCCGTCACAATACCACCGCCGGTATTTTGACCCGGCGTACCGCCGTGGATTTCCAGCGGTAGGAACAACCATTAAATCCATGGTGGTAAGCACTATCAGTGCCAGGGAATTCCTTCCCTGGCACTGATAGGGGTCTCCCCCACCCCCACCCCCACCCCGACTCCCTCACCTACACCCCCCACCACCCCTACTACCCCCCAAAGGTGGCAGGGCCCCCCTCCCCACCCCGACCCCCAACATCACAGCACTCACACACACACGACACGCATGCAGGCACCACCAACACACACACACACACACACACACACCGACATACATGCCTACATCACACACTCAGTAAGACATGCACACCCATATACAGACATACACGCACTCATTCCCAAAATACGCAACACCCCGCAAGCATAGACGTACTCACATACCCCCTCTACATACACAGATGCACACCCCCATGCACCCACACACCACACAGCATCCCCCCACCCCCCCTCCCCTAACGGACGATCGACTTACCTGTTCCGTCGATCCTCCGGGAGGGGACGGGAGCCATGGGGGCTGCTCCGCCGACACCACACCGCCAACAGAACACCGCCGTGCCGAATCACAGGATGTGATTCGCTGGGCGGTGTTCTGTTGGCGTGGCGGTGGAGGTGGAGCAACCTCCACTTCCCCGCCGCCCGCCAGTATGGCTGTTGGTGGCTCTCCATCGGAAAAAGGACGGAGAGCAGCCAACAGTCATAATAGGCCGAGCGGAAAACCGCCACTACTGGCGGTCTTCCACACGGCGGTCCCTCGGAGGTCTTGTTAAATGACCGCTGAGGTTGTAATGACCCCCTTAGTCCTTTATTTAAGCGTTATATTTTGTTTATTCAAGAGCTTAAACCAGCTGTTTTTATAGATAGTATTTATCCGGAAGAAAAAAGGGCTCTCTATTTTAAATTTCGCATGGGTACACTACCGGTGATAGCGGTGACCAATAGATGGCAACCCGTCCCCCCGGGTAGATCAGATTGCTGTCCATGTCTTCACGGTGGCCAAGAAACATTATCCCACTTTCTTTTATTATGTCACTTCACGCTTAAACTCAGCAAATTGTACTTACGTCCACTCTTTAGATCATACGGAGTCAGGAAGTGCAAAGAAGCGGAAGTGTTATGTATGCGATCAGATGAAAAACATATTGTGACGAAGGTCTCAACTTATATACTGGAGGCTTGGAAGTTGCGTTCATCAATGCACCTGCAGTTGGCACAAGTATAATTGATTGCATTGTCCCACAGCTGCTATCAGCTTGGGAAGCGGGTGCAGGCTGCTGTAAAATGGGGATAGGTCCTGGGCCGCAATCAAACTGATGATTGGCACCGTAAGGCCCCAAATGATTAGTGCCAGAATAAGTTATCTAAATTCTATATATATAATGTCTTTTAAGAATATACTAAGTGTGCTATGTAAATTATTGTTATAAATTATGTCTATGATAATGTAGGGTAAATTGGGTGTACCTTGGCACACGTCAAACCAAAGATGCCAAGTGTAGTTTTTATTTTATTTTATTTTATTGAGATGTTTTTTCTAATGTGATTTTTATAGTGTTACGATGGATTGGTATTTATAGTGTGTAAATTGTTATGGCCGGATAGGCTGACAACAAATAAAAAATGGTAAATGGTATCGGTTTTCAACTAATCCAAAAGTGTATGACATTTTACCTTTCTGAATCAGGCCTTTTGTGGTTACAATGGTTAACCTTCTCCTGAGTCCTGACTCCTGGCTCGAGGATTTCATAAGTTTAGTTTTAATTGTTTTAGTCGATTAAATGTTAGCTCTCTACCGCTATGTAGTTATAACTGCTAGTTTTTGTAACATGATTTTTTTGTAATGATGGAGGCCTCGCCTCAGTCTTTGATAGGTTATGATAACCAACTAACTCTGTGTTTTATTTCAGTCTAGTTGCCTGTGTTGGATAGTCCTTCTAAATAATCCTACAGTTGGAGATCACCTCATTCAGAATAGGTGTGAATGAGACCCTGCTTGTGATATCTTTCCTATTAGCACTAGTCCACTATTACCACCACCATTAAGATGGCCCTTTGGGAAATCATGCAATTAAGTTTTGGAAGATTGAGAGAGGTAGCAGCCATTGCGTGACCTATTCAGGTACAGAACTAAGAAGTGAACTAGTTAGTGACTTATATTGAAATTATTTTGGCAAACAGAGATAGATAAGTAAGATTTTTATGAATGTTGTAGGAATAGATATAACCCCCCCAAGTGGTCAGTAGTTACAGAGGGTAGTAGGACCAGTGAATTAATGTAAACTAACTAGTATATACTTTGATTAGTGGCTCGGTGCTGCAAAAGTGGCAAAACTTCATCAAGCAATATGTCAAACAGACCTTCGGCCTGATTTATATTCCGGTGGACAGGTTACTCTGTCACAACAGTGACCAATATGCTATCTGCTGAAATATAAATCCGATAGGAAATAATGGGAATAATATTTTGGCAGACAGGATAGCCATCACTGTGGTGATGGTGTAACCCATCAGCGGAAATCTAAATCAGGCCCTGCGGGTGTCCTTATCTTCGGAACCTGTGACACTGTGCTTGAGCAGGTATATAATGCTTAAGCAGATAACAACCATCCTTATATACACACATCACTTTTTACTGCTTAAGTAAGCAGATCATGTTGTCATCGAAAACAAGTAGAGTAGAGCTATACATAACAAGCTTCTTCAAGAGTATAAATGTCACTGTAGGTACTAAGAACAACATCAAGTGTGCAATTAAACTTATTTCCTGACTTTCCACACAGTTATTGTTCCATCTTTCTTCCAAAGTAAACCATTTTTGTTTTACACCTCAATATATTGTGTGACATGGTGATTTTGTTTTTCAGAGCTGTTTTCCATGTTCTCTCAATAAAAGAATAAAAAAGAAAAAATATAAAGTTACACGCTGATCAGTAATTGATAATAATAGTGCATTACTACATTTGCTAAAGATTTCTACATTTCTCACAAATATTCACATATTTATACATACTACACCACTAACATCATGGTCCTTTACATTAGAAAATGCCACAGCCTCAAACACTGCCATTTTATTTATTAACAATTAAGTGATAACATGCCTTGAAACATAGTTCCATAGCAATCTGTAAAGTTACACATTCCTCTTTACACACCTTTCCTAACAGTGAGCACAGTGCTTAACTCTAGAAATGGCAATATCTAAACTCCAACATCTCATAAGAGTACACCATGTGCATAGTAAGGTTCATAAAAACCCTAGGCCTTGTATTGATAGGTTGGAGATGCTTTGTTTTGTAATTTCAGAAACAATGTCTTTTACTTACAACTTCTTATAGATTGAATGTTTCATTTTTTAATACAGCATACAGTACTAGATGATAGCTCTCTACAATCTAAAGTCCACCTCTCAAAACCTATGTAATTAAACCTGCTCTTCTACAAACTGCTTTTCATTAACTAATCCTTGTGTATAGAATACACTTACGAACAGTAGTACCCTTTCTAACACTTCTCAACAAAGTTCATAAAGTATATTTCTAGTTACCTGAACTTAGGGCGGTTTCTTATAAATAGCTCAAGACACCTGTCTGTCTCAGTTCCAAATTCAGGACCTGGTTTAAATCTAGACGGTGTTACCGCTAAACTGCAACGGACCCGAGAAAGTATTCCGCCCAGTATATTTCGATGTTACAGTCCTGCAGGTCGTATACTGGCAGCGGTTTTCTGATGGAGGGAGGCTATCGTTGGACCCAATAGACATCAGACATTGGCAGTATCTGTGGAATACAGGTAAGTCACACACAAACACACTGTATCTTTGCCATATGTGTCCCCATGCATCACACGTGACACAACACACCACATACACACTATTATCCATTACCATTCCATCACAATACAACACGTACATGCAGCAAAGATACATTGACATACATCCATGAAACACTATACACACTCTTGACACTGCACTCACACATGACACAACCACAAAAAACAATACAACCACACACTCATCCGCACACACACTCACACAATATCACAACTACACTCATTATAACAATGACAGTCACACAACAACACTCACCTGAATGTTCCACGCAGCATACACAACAACATCAATGCCATATGCTACTGACACACATACTGAACAACCACATTACCCACTAAGGCATCCTCCACATCACCCAGTCAATCACATTACACACACACATAAATATACCGACCCACATGCACAACTCAAAGCACAACATGACAGGTCCCCTTGCAATGTGCACACATGGACACAGTTCACAGGTGGGATTGTACCATCACTGTGGTGCCAGCATTCATTTGGCAGTGAATACTGACACCAAAATTACATTTGGGTATGGGTGCAATATGTGTTTTGTATCAGTGTGCCCTCCTCCGTGTCTGACACAATTGTCTCCCGGACATATGTCACAGTCATTTTTAAGAATGACTGTGACTTGTATATGACTTTAGTGGTCCTGAGCTCATGTTCAGAGCCCTCAACATGCATAGGCAATGCAGGTTCCCTACCTTCGTGTCCAGCGACAGGGGGGTTGTGTTTTCTCCATGGACCAGTGGCAGCAGTAGTAGAGGATGTTGTCCAATCGTGTCCAGCCTGAAACAGAAATGGAATGGGGAGCAATGGAGAGTTTTTACCTCTCCCCCCTTAATCTACCAAGTCAGAAGTGGAGGTCGGACTGCCACATTTTGATTGGTGGTAAGGCACATCCAAATCTGCATGGCGGTGAGTGTGGCTGGAGTCCCACTGCCAACCACTATTTAATATGGTGCCATTGGGTGGATGGGAATACTTGGTGGAGTCAGTGGGACTTGCGCTGTTTATAGTTTGTAGGATTGCCAACATCTTAATCGGGCAGGTGGACCACCAAGCCAGTGGATGTGGTTTGCATCGAGGAAAGTGGCAGCAAAACCATTATTACCATGATCTAAATCAGGCTCTTTCAACAGGCTTCCTTCTCCTCCAAAACACCAAAAGCAATCTGAGCTATCCCTGGTTCTTCACCCAATCACATTACATCATTTTTTCAACCATGCAATAAGAATAGTAACTATTGGTTAAGCTCCCTTTTCTCAATTCCCCCATATGATCCCATGAGACTCTCGCTGGATTGTAAAACACCTTGTTGCTAACTCAGTAATTTTTCATGCGGGTCTAGTGAGAGGCTTGCTGGATCATAACACACCTTGAGGCAGCCTCAGAAATTTCCCCTCAGGTCTTGTGAGCCTCTTGCAAGACTGCACATATCCATACAGCAAGGTTCCTTTTCTGAAGCTTGTGAGCTACTCTTGCAAGAGTCTTGTAGAATCATAACAAAAGTTGTGGGAAATAGTAGTATGTGGGATGGAGTATCCTCTCCATTGAAAACTATCTCAAACATGACAGGTGTGTGTAGTAGGGAGTGGGGAGACACTGGACTCTACACAGACACCTCTGTCTCTGATGACAGGTGTATGTAGTAGTATTTATGGAGGGACTGGCCTCTCCAATGAGACCCCTCTCTTGGATGATGGGTGTGTGCAGTAGGATGTGAGATGAGGCTGTCCTCTTCCCTCAGATCCTTCTCTTGCATGAAAGAGGTGCATAATAGGGTATCTGCATGGACTGCCGTCACTTTCAGCACTTCTTTCGTAGATATCGGAAGTGTGTAGTAAGATGTGTACATGGACTGCCATCTCCTTCCACACCTCTCTCTCAGATGGCAGGTTTGCATAGTAGGGTGTATAGAGAACCACTGCCTCTCCACTAAGTCCTCTCTTACAGATCACAGGTTTATCTATTAGGGTGTGTACATGGACTGCCCTCTTCTATCAGTATTCTGTATCAGATGATGGCTGTGCATAGTACTGTATACACTGACTAGCCCCTCCTCTTCGACCTCTTTCTTAGATGATGGGTGTGTGTAGTAGGCTGTATGGGCAAAGACTGGCCTCTCTAGTGAGGTCTCTCTCTCAGATGATAGGTGTGCTTACTTGGGTGTACACATATACTAGCCTCTTCTATTAGACCTGTTTAGATGATGGCTGTGCATAGTATGGCCTGTACATGAACTAGCATCTCCTGTCAAACCTCTCTCTCTCAGATGACAGGTGTTTATATTAGGCAGTGTACATTGACTGGCCTCTTCTGTCACAACTCAGTCTCAGAAGATGGTTGTGTGCAGTAGGGTGTGTGGAGAAAGACCAGGCCCTACATTGAGACCTCTCTCTTAGATAACAGGTGTACATAGTATGCTCTGTTCAGGGAATGTCTTCCCTGCTAACGCCCCTTTCTCTGATAATGGATGTAAATAGTAGGGTGTGGGAAGAGACTAGCCCCTACTCACATCTTTTACAAAACCAATAGGTATAAATAGTACACTCTGACAAACACAATCTCCATTAATACCACTTCCTATAGTAGCAAGTGGACATACTACATTCTATTTAAGATCACCTACTCCTTTCTGCTGTTCATGATCCAGCGAGAGTCTTGCAAGATTGACATTTTTGGGGGGAAAAATAAGAATGAAAGATCCACTCGTCACAGTTCTTATCTCTTACACACTTCCTTTCAACATCAATGACCACAATATGAATTCCTACTAATGGAGTGTATTCAGAACTCAAATACCTCTTTTTCCTTTTCACAATCTCAGGGGAGTACTGCAAGATCGTACAAATTAGTTAAAAACAATATACATTTATTTACTTCACAGTAGTAACCCCTTATGTACCTCCTCTCCAAATCTAGGGGGACAGCATGACATTGTTCTTTTTTATTTCATTTCCACATACCTTGAATTTTTCACAGTAAACAGTAATGGCCACCATTTCATTTCTAACATTCCAACATTTACACTGTCACAGGACCCCCGCAGGACTCTCACAAGCCCAACCACCTAAATATTCAATTATTTTTTACCCTTGATTTCTCAGAAACTACTGAACAGATTTACATAATTTCACAAAAATCTGTGGGCCACAATCTAGCTTCCAGATGAATTTGATGTAATTCTAGTCAGTGTTTTTTGCTGTAGCCGTGTCTAAAGAAGTCTATGAAATAATTATATATACTTCTATATATTGTAAAAAAATAATCATCTGCTTATATAAGCAGCAATGAAGAGCCTTGTTAAGAGAAGCAGGATTATTGTGCTGTTCAGCAATAACTACCTCTTCAGGCACAGTGTATTCAGGTTTGAAGGATGTGGAGTTGCATGAACAGTTGAGTAGTTTAACAGCACAAGCTTAGTCTGTACGAACTTGGCTTTGTGAACTGTGTGATATGCAGTTTTACTGACAAGTTATTTCCTCCTAGCCTGCAATGACGTAGCACAAATCTAAATACTCTTTGGAAGGCTAAGGAGGTTAAAAGACTGCAAAAGAAGTGCTACCAAGATCAAAATCTATTGGACAAATGAAGAGAAAAGGTGTGGAGTTTTTAAGAGCTGTTTATGAACATCAGAAAAAATAGTATACATTTTAAAATGTTGATTTTCTCTGTGTTATAGTTGTTTATATAGTTTGTGAATGTAGTTGTTTTAGTGTTGTATTGTTATTAAATTGTTTTGTTGTAATAAAAAAGTTAAATGTTACTTTGGATTAGTTCCTTTAATACTTATTATAAATAAAACATTTATTATATTGTTGCAATGTTCAGTAAAAATGACAGTTCTGTGTTCAGGGAGTGTGAATATGCTACTACATGTATATGTACGTCAAGGGTACTATGCACATCTTTTATCCTACAGACTCTTGGTAATGGTACGTAGGTATGGTTACTTGTCATGCAACAGTGGGGTGTTGCATGTGGTAGTATAGGGAAGTGTGATACAAGAGATTGGTTTTGGGACAGAGTGCATGTTTATACTCTAATATACACTAGTATCAGCTGCTGTGTACACCATATTATGTGTGGGTGTTACCATTGAAAGTCATTTGGAACAGAAATCAGGATGTCCCCACAATGAAATATTGTCCAAGACACAGTTCTGAACAGAGAGGATAGTCCATTCTATAGTCTACTATGGGTATTTATCATTAAAAAGAGAGATATGTGCAGACAGAATAGTTTCCACCCACAGTCCACTTTGCTTATATGTTATTCTGGGGAGTTGACTCACCTGAAAGGGCAGTGTGTTTTCAGTACTGGGGTTCACTTCTATGGGAGTTGGTCCCCAACTCTGAGAGGGATAGGCTTCTGACCTTAAGTCGGGATGAGGCAGATTCATACCCTAGCATGAAGAGGTGCTTAACCAAGAAGTTTGGTCTGACCCCAGAGTAGTATAGTATGAATTTCAGGGACATTCAGAAAGTCAATACCCAGTCTTGGGTTGACTTTGTAGACACCTAACTTAAGGCACTAGAGGGCTGGATACATGGTAACAGAGTAAATACTTACAAGGGATTATACAATTTGATCATGCGAGAGCACATCTTGACCAATAACATCCAAGAAAGGTTACTCCATCATCTAGTGGACTCTAAGCTGATCAATCCCAGAGAGCTGGGGGAGGCAGCAGATGAGTAGTTGAGAACCAGGGTAGTTGTCAAGTCCCAGGGGGAAGACTCAAAGAAGGGGGGGGGGTCAGGTCCCCAACAACCTAAGGAGGGAGGTGGTAAGCCCACCACAGACACTCCCTCTGTACCCTAGAACCCCAAGAAAGAGGGGAGTAAATCCCACTCCCACTCTGACAAGCAGAGGCAGGGAGACCCAGGGATGAAAAAGTTCTTGGACAGTAAGGCTTTATTTGACTGTCAGCAGACAGGTCACTTCAGGGGAGATACAGCCTGTCCAATGAAGGTGGCTAGCACTGGGCTGTCCAGTGTAGCCATAGAGGAGGACTCCTCAGATGATGAGGTCCTCATAGCATTGGGCTGGGAGTCAGGACCAAATGGTAAGTTGTTGATCCCTGATGATGGGAGTAGGCACTTTGACCCCATTCAGGTGAATCGGATCCCTACCACTGGCCTGAGAGACACTGGGCCAGTCACACTGTAGTGAGTGACCGGTTAGTGACCCCAGACATGGATTTGTCCTAGGACAGACTTGGAAAGTCAGAATAGCCACAGGGGAGGTCATCTCCAAACCTGTAGCCATAGTGCCAGAGAGGAAGGTTATCCTTGACTGGTTTAGGGTGGTAGTCAGTGCTGACCTCCCCTAGATTTTAAACTGTTCAAAGACCTTCTAGAGGTGAGTCTGGTCCCAGATTGGGTGGTTGCCCAGGGCACCCCCCAACCCAAAGTCCTGGGGAGCCAGTCACTACTGTTAGGAGAAAAGGGTCCCCAAAAAAATGGAAAGGGAAGAAGAAAAGGAAGGGTAGGCCACTCTTAAAGGAAGTTCCAGGGAGTCAAAGGCCTTATGTCCCAGTTGGGGAGGGGATAAAGTTGGCCCTGGTGAGGCCTCACCTGACCCCAAGGAAGTCCTGAACAGTCAGGCAGCTGTCCAGCTGCAGGGTGTTGGCCCTGCACTGAGAGAAGGGAGAGAGGAAGGAGGGTGCCTGCCACAGGAGGTGGTAGCCCCCCACTCTAAACAGCTAGGGGGTGTCAGGACCCCACAGTTGCCCCTAAAGCAGCTCATCAACCTGTCAGTGGAGAGATTATGGTGTGGTTCCGGGTTCCAACAGCTGTCAGTAGTCTCTGCTCGGTGCTAGCCTTCATGGCAGCACTGCACTTGGCCTGGGAGGCAGACCCCAGGCCAAAATCAAGTTAGGCCCTCTGACCCTGTTGGTCATGGTGGGGTTGTTCAAGTGTTGGGTGACTACTTTGGGTAAGCTAGGTGTTGCCCTAGCAAAGTTATGGATAGGGGAGGTGGGCACCTCCCCACCCAAGTTGGCAGAGAGAGAGGAGGAAGACCCCCCCTAGAGGGAAGTTTCAGTTTAAGATGGGTCCTTTCACTGTGGGGATGGGTTGACTACCCAGAGGGAGTGACCATGACACGAGGATGTAAGGCTGAGTAGACCCTGCAAAAGGGAAAGCCAGTTTTCGTCACTGTCTTCCTCGCATGAAGACTCTCTCAGAGTTGGGCTGAGTCTCCTAGGCGTGTGGGCGGGGGGTTTGTGTGAGAAAAAAGGGCTGATTGCAGAGGCCCCCTAACTTTTTGCCCCCATTTTTCTCTTTTTTTCTGGTGTTTTCCTGACTCTGAAGGTGCCCTGGGTACTGCTAACCAGTCCCAGGGCCTGTGCTCTGTATAAAATAAGTATGCTAATTAGGCTAATTATAATTGGATATGTCAATCTACCTATAAGTCCCTAGTATATGGTAGGGCATGTAGGTTTAGGGACCCCATCATAGATAGTGCACCCATAGGTGCACTGCTGAGGTCCCCAGTGTCATTTTAAAGGCAGGACTGCCTTGCTGGCTGCTTTTAAATTAAAGTTATTTGCAAATTCGACTTTGGAATTAAAAGTACTTCCATAGTCTTAAACTGACTTATTCATACATATATGTCACCCCTAGGGTGTGCCCTATGTGCCCCTAGGGTTGGGTGCCATGTAACTATAAGCAGGGACCTTATAAAAATAGTTTCATAAGCCCTGGCGAGGTAAAACAGCCAAATTCGTTTTTCCCTCTTTGTAGTGAATGGCCTCCATAGGCTAGAATGAGGAGACTTTATTTTAATTTATAAAGTCCCCTTAAGTGTCAGATACCCCAAGTTTGGTATCAAATTAATTGTTATAATAAATCCCACAACTTACAATTGTTGGATTTAATATAACTTTTGCAGGTTAAGAGTTTTCAACTCTACCTAAAAAGTTGTTGCCAACTTCAGCCCTGTAGTGCTCTGCTCTGATTGGCCAGCCTCTGACAGCTTGGCCAGGCTGCCTTGATGAGATGTGAAGTAGCCTGGGTTGAACACACAGAGATGTGCCTGAGGGAGGAGAACTTCCCCCAGCAGATGGAGAAGTAGGAAGGGGTAGGGATGCCAAAGTGGTCTTCCAAGGCAGGGAAGGACATTTGGAGCAACCCAGTGCCTCCCTCACATCCTGCCAACCCAGACAATTAGGTGCCCCCATGATTAGATTAGGAGAGGGCGGGAGAAGGGTGTGTTTAAGATTTTTAGCCACTCTAGTGATAGGGCTTAGCCATACATAACCTCCAAAAATCAGTTTCAGCCTTGTTGGATTTTTGAGGAATGTTGCTCCGTGGGATTGATTTTTGCCACACTTCCCAGGAAGTAGTCATCACAGGGGGAAGGACCCTGCACCTGATTGGACAACCAGGACCCCCTGTTTTTCACCCAGCAGCAAGGATAAATATGGCAGAGCTACACCCACACCTGAGTTCCCTACCAGATCTCAACAAGGAAGAACGTCAGAAGAAGAAGGGCTGTCCTGCTGGACCGTTGACCTGCACCTGGACACTGCACTCTGAAGGACTGCACCAGCTGCACACTTGGGTTTCACCACTAAAAGGACTTTGCCTGTCTGCTACTGCTTCAAGAAGGGAATCCCCTATTTTCTACAGGTACAAAGGAGCAGCCCAGAGTCCTCTGCATCAAGTCCTGCAGGCAGAGCCCAGCTGACCAGCATCCAGTGGCCATTTGAGGATTCTGACCAGGTACATTCTGGGAATTGTAATCCAAAATCCTAAGGAGCAACTCAGAGCTTCTGGAACCTTGGATCAAGTTGTGGACACTTCAAGGACCCAAAAAAGACCTCTGGAAAAAGATCCAGAAGTTTGGAGACGTCTGGAGCAACTCCACACGTTGAAGAGGTGCATTGTGGGAGTTGTAGTCCCAGAACCCAAGAAGCTTCCAGAGCCTCTAAACCCTTGGCTGGTGCTGTGGACCACTTTCCTGAATCAAGAAACACTTCTGAAAGTAAGTGTGACAGTGTTACCTCGTGGGTGGCCTGAACTCTGGACTTTGTTCCTTTCCAGTGTGACCTTTTTTTAACCCTTTGAGCGCTATTTGCTTTTATGCGCTGAAAGCATTAATTCTTTAAAAATTCAGATCTCCAGTTCCCCTAATCCGATTGTAATCGTTTTGGAGTCATTTTAAAGATAAAAATATAGGTGGTCATTCCAACCTCGGCGGTAAAAGGCGCTTACCACCAGACAGAAGACCGCCATAACACCGCCGCGGTAAACCGCCACGGTCATTCTGACCCACACTAGGCAAACCGCCAAAATACGGCCATCCACAAAAGTCCGCCACACCAAAGGTCAGCGATAAACTGGCGATGACCAAACCTCCACCGTCACGCCAACAGAAATACGCCCATGCCATTACGACCCACGAATCCACGCGGCGGTCTTTCAACCGCGGTATTCTATTGGCGGTACACACCACTGCGGTCGAAATACACATACACCTACAAAACACTACCACATTGGACAATTCGAAATAAACACACCTGATACACATACGCACACCACTCCCACACACCCAATACATTATAAAACACACACCCACATCACCCACAAACCCCTACGGCCAAAAATTTCGAACGAAGACCAGAGAGAAACACCACAGTCAACTACCAAGCATCCACAGGCACACAATACCAATACCCACAGAACTTCCACGCACCTCACACAACACACCACTAAATAGCACCCCACCTATCACTACACACTCCACCCCACACATCATCCACACCACCCCATGGCACCTCAAAGACACCCCAGGTTCTCAGATGCTGAACTCAGGGTCATGGTGGAGGAAATCCTACGAGTAGAGCCCCAGCTGTTCGGGACACAGGTGCAGCACACCACCATTGCCAGGAAGATGGAGCTATGGCAAAGAATAGTCGGCAGGGTCAACGCTGTGGGACAGCACCCAAGAAATCGGGATGACATCAGGAAGAGGTGGAATGACCTACGGGGGAAGGTGCGTTCCATGGTATCAAGACACAACATCGCGGTACAGCGGACTGGCGGCGGACCCCCACCTCCTCCCCCCGAATATACAACATGGGTGGAGCAAGTCTTGAACATCCTGCATCCTGAGGGCCTCGCTGGAGTATCTGGAGAAATGGACTCTGGTAAGTCTCATCTTCACCACTTCATCCCCCCCACCCCACCTGCATGCCAACTCATACCCCCACCCTCACCCCCTTCACAACTACCCCTTGCAAATGTCTCACCATCACAACCCACTCATCCCAAAACTTAGCCCTGCATGCGGCCCCAAAGCATGGACACCCATCATCAAAGCATGCCCAATGCACATACCCATCACCCCCCCAAAACACCGTCACAACAGCCCCCACAAAGGAATGCCAGCTCTGGGGTACACGGGCACCAACCCATTGCACGCCATTGGCACACACAGAAGCAATAACCATACTTTTATACCCCTGCAGGACCCGAACGCCAGGTCACCGCGCAGGAGGGTCCACAAATGTCCCCTCCACCCCCAGAAGAGGCCCACAGTGATGACAGCAGCTCTGTCTCCCTGGATCTAGATGACCAGCCCGGTTCATCGGGGACCTCGGGACAGTCGGTTCCCCTCAGACAGCCACAGGCCACAGCAGACCTTCCCCCCTCTGGGAACACCAGCACAGCACCCACCCAGCGGGCCCATACCTCTGTCCCCAGGACACGTCAATCAGCGGTGTGTCCACCACTACAGGGAACCCAGGCTAACCCACCACCCCAACAACAAAAGGGACCTGGGGGCAGTGGTAGTGGGCACACGGTCCAGGGGACGGAGGCCCAAGGAAACAGGGGAACTGGGAGGGCAGCTGTGTGACAGGGGGGGACAGGCCAAGGGAACCCACTCTCCACGAGGCCCTCTCCTCCATCATGGGAGCATACCACCACTCCCAGGAGACGATGGTGACGGTCCTGGCCAGGTTTCAGGAAATCCAGCTTCTGCAGGAACAACAGTATATGGGGTTCAGGGAGGAACTGAGAAACATCAGTACCGCCATGGGTACCATCGTAGTGGCCCTGAATGAGTTAATCTCCACTTTGCGGACCACTGTGGCACCTCAAAGGGCCCCTGACACTAGCATGGACCAAGAACTGGCTACCACCTCCGCCGGCGCTAGTGGACAGGAGGCCCCGACAGAATACCAACAGGCCACCAGAACCCCACCCCCTGCAGAAGGAGAACCACCCCGCAAGCGGGCCCTGAGATCCAGTAAGAAGACAGAGTAACATGTCAAGACCCCCGCCAGCAAAGGATACCGCCCTGATTGTCATCCCACTGTCCCACATTGTCACCATGTCCAACCTTAAACTGCCCCTGCTCCACTTCCCACAGGCATTTGGACAATGCACCTGTGAACCTGATAGTCTGGACTCTGCCATGGACAATCCTCCACCATCACCCCTCACCGATTTGCAACCACCCATCCAAATTAGAGCATTTGAATAAACACACTTATGCACATAAACAATCTGGAGTCTGTCTGTGATTTTAACAAATGTATTAGACATGGCAGTGCCAAAATTGTTATTCACATTGTGATGCCAACAAACCGCTGTCACGCAGCTGTAGTCCATGGGGAAACAAAGCAGATGTCACGCAGTGGGGCCCACAGCTCTGAAAACGGAAGGGAAAGTCACAACACAGTTACCATACACTGGGGGAAAAAGTCAGACAGTAGAGAGGTAGGAGTCTTTAAGTAAATGTAATATGCCAGTGTCTACTTTTACCTGTGTGTCACTGAAAGTATTGCTCTATTACTGTGTTCCTGTTGTCTATGTCGTCCTCTTCGGCTTCCTCTTCTTCACTCCCCACAGGCTCCACAGCTGCTACAACACCACCATCTGGACCATCCTCCTGCAGAAAAGGCACCTGGCGGCGCAAACCAGGTTGTGAAGCATACAGCAGGCCACGATGATCTGGCACACCTTCTTTGGTGAGTACATTAGGGATCCACCTGTCATATGGAGGCACCTGAACCTGGCCTTCAGGAGGCCAAAGGTGCGTTCGATCACCCTCCTAGTCTGCCCATGGGCCTCATTGTAGCGTTCCTCTGCCCTGGGATTCCTCACTGGGGTCAATAGCCATGACAGGTTGGGGTAACCAGAGTCCCCTAATAGCCACACACGGTGCCTCTGGAGTTGACCCATCACATACGGGATGCTGCTATTGCGCAGGATGTAGGCATCATGCACAGATCCAGGGAACTTGGCATTAACATGTGAGATGTACTGGTCTGCCAAACAGACCATCTGTACATTCATCGAATGATAACTTTTCCTGTTCCTGTACACCTGTTCACTTTCTCTGGGGGGTACCAAAGCCACATGGGTCCCATCAATGGCACCTATGATGTTGGGGATATGTCCAAGGGCATAGAAGTCACCCTTCACTGTAGGCAAATCCCCCACCTCAGGGAAAACGATGTAGCTCCGGCTGTGTTTGAGCAGGGCAGACAACACTCTGGACAACACCTTGGAAAACATAGGTTGAGACATCCCTGATGATATGGCCACTGTTGTTTGAAATGACCCACTTGCTAAGAAATGGAGTACTGACAGCACCTGCACTAGAGGGGGGATCCCTGTGGGTTGGCGGATGGGTGACATCAGGTCTGCCTCCAGCTGGGCACACAGTTCATGTATAGTGGCTCGGTCAAGCCTGTATGTCAGAATGACATGTCGTTCCTCCATTGTCGACAGGTCCACCATCGGTCTGTACACGGGAAGATTCCTCCATCTCCTCGCATTGCCAAGCGGACGGTGCCTAGGAAGGACAAAAGCGAGCACAGAGTCAATCAACCCACAGGTACGTTCCCACATCTTGCACACAACACGATTTACTATGCATTCAATGGTGTGTATGAGTGTTGAGGAAAGGCCTAGGTATGTGTGACGCAGTAGAAATTAAGCCAAGTGGGCCCTTGAAATGGCGGCTGCCTGACCTGTGAAGTGTGACAATGGGATGTGAGGTCAATGCGCTGGCGTGGCACACCGTGGCGGTAGGCGGTCGAAGACCGCGGCGCAAAGCGCATTGGTTTACATTGAAACCTATGGGTTTCAGGAGCCAATGACGATGTGTGCCGGCGGTCGCGGTACGCACCGCCGCGGTACGCACCGCCGCGGGCGTGAACGCCATTTTCCATCAGCTTAATCACTCGATACCTGATCTTCCACAGGAGAGGACCTACGCTGCAAGTGCTGCTGTGACCTCGGTCTGGAAGAGACAATGGCTGCTGCGACTGGGGAAAGGGCCCCTGCCTTCACTTCTGAAGAATTGGAGAAACTCGTGGATGGGGTCCTCCCCCAGTATGCGCTACTCTACGGTCCTCCAGACCAACAGGTAAGTACACTGGGAGCATGCTTTGTGGGCAATGCCTGGGTTGAGTCGGGTGGATGAAAGATGGTGGGGAGGGAAGCGATTGAGTCATGTATCAGACGACAGATGAGAGCATGTGCCACATGGCAAGGGTGGGGATGGGGGGCCACTCACATCGAGCATGCAGAAGGTGATGACAATTTTTCTCTCCCTGTGCATGTCACATAGGTCAGCGCCCACCAGAAAATCGCGATTTGGTGTGCCATCGCCAAGGACGTCCGGACCCTGGGGGTTCACAACAGACGGGGCACCCACTGCCGGAAGAGGTGGGAGGACATCCGCCGCGGGAGCAGGAAGACGGCGGAGGCTCTGCTGGAGATGGCCTCCCAACGTAGGAGGGGTGCCAGTCGTCAATTGACCCCCCTGATGTCCCGGATCCTGGCGGTGGCCTACCCCGATTTGGATGGGCGCGTGAGGACATCACAGCAGACACAAGGCGCTGAGTACAGTCTCATTCTGGTGACATTGCGCGCAGTGAAGGTGTCTGGGTGGGGGAGGAGGGCTGTGGGTCTCCCTAGGCCAGGGCGAATTCTGTAGGCTAGGCCCCTCCGTAAGGCATGGCCCTGTGCCCCCGCCCCCCACCTCTGCAGGGTGCCAAGTTCAGGTATCCATGGCCCTGTGTCATCTGTGTGTGCAGTTGTCGTCGATAGGCTTGTAGGCCATGTCCCACGGATTGCGTAGTGGACCCCAAGTGCGCGGCGTAGTGCAGGGGGCTTCTGTGTCTGTCTTGTCCGCCAACGGTAGCAGTAATCCATGCACTCAACATGTCTTTATTTCTCCCCCCCCCTTTTTTGTGGTCTTCCTGTTCATGTGTGCATCAGCATCATCAGGCGGAGGAGAAGTGGCATCAGAGCACGAGGGAGCTGCATCTCACATGGCCATGGCGGGCTATGCAACTGACTCGGATTTCACCAGTGAGACGGAGGGCGAGGGGAGCTCCACAGCGGGGACTCGTGCTGATGTCAGTGGCAGCGACTCGTCCTCTGAAGGGAGCTCCCTTGTGGTGGCGGCAACATCCGTGCCCCCCGCAACAACAGGTACAGCCGCCACCCAGTGCACCAGCACCGCCCTCCCAGCAGCCCCTCAGCCTTCCCCGCTCACCCAGGAAGGTGGGCATCTCCTTCGCCCCAGGCACCTCAGGCCCTGCCCCAGTCACCCCTGCTGCCCTCAGTGAGGAGGTCATTGACCTCCTGAGGACCATCATTGTTGGGCAGTCTACCCTTTTGAATGCCATCCAGGGTGTAGAAAGGGAGGTGCACCGGAGTACTGCATACCTGGAGGGCATTCATTCGCGTCAGGCTGCCCATCAGCGATCGTTCAACGCTCTGGCCTCAGCACTGACGGCAGCAATTGTCCCTGTCTCTAGCCTCCTCCCTCCAACTTCCTCCACCCAGACCCAATCCCCAGTACCTCTGCCTATCCCAGACACACCATCAGACCAGCCTGCACACACCTCAACACCCAAGGGAAGCTCATCCAGACATAAGCACCACACATCACACAAGCATTCACACAAGCAACATCCACATGCAGACATACCAACAGCCACTGCCTCCACTGTGTCCCCCTCCTCCTCGTCTCCCTCCTCCCTCCCTGTGACGTCTCCACTCACACTTGCATGCACAACATCTTCAGCCACTACGTCCATCACCAGCACACCCACCAGAACACGTGCAGTCACCACCCCCACTACCATTTACACGTCCCCTGTGTCTTCTCCCAGTGTGTCTGTCACCCCCTCCTCCAAACCACACAAACGCAAGCAGCCACCCACCCAACAGCCATCCACCTCACGACAGCCTCCAGCCCAAGCACCTGCAACCAAAGACACCAGACTTCACACTCCTACAACCACATCCTCTTCCTCCACTCCCATACCCACTACACCTACCCGTCACTTTCTTTCCAAATTGCTTTTCCTTGCCAACCTTAACCTCTTTCCAACAACTCCCCCACCCCGTCCATCTCATAAGACTGCAATCAGCACCTCAGCCACCACCAAACCAGGACCTATCAGGACTGTTGTCCAAGGACTGTGGAGTCCCCCACCCTCAAGGGCAACAACTCCGGCGAGGAGCCAAGGCACGGCCAGCCCACCCCCGGAAAAACACCCAAAAATTAGCAGTGCCCAGCGCGAGAGGCCACGGACACCAGGGACCAAAATCCGTACCCTGGCTCCATCTGGAAGTGGGGTGCCACCTGGCACACCGCCAAAGGTGGCAAAGGGCCACAGACGACCAGGGAAGGGTGGGAAGGGCAGCACGCCCGACAAGTCCGTCAGCAGGCCAGCTGCCCAGGAGTGCCCCACCAGCCCCCTCCCAGGTGTGCAGGAGGACACCCAGAGGCCCGGTACGGCAGCCCAGGAGGGCCCCGCAAGCCAACGGACAGATGGGCAGGAAGTCCCTGCCAGCCACATGCCAGGTGGCGAGTGACACCCATGCCTGGGCCGGAACCGCTGAACTGGGCCCTTTCAAACATGCACCGCTGAACTGGGCCCTTTCAATCAAGCACCGCTGAACAGGGCACCGCCGTCTCAAGCACCGCTGAACAGGGCACCGCCGTCTCAAGCACCGCTGAACAGGGCACCGCCGTCTCAAGCACCGCTGAACAGAGCACCGCCGTCTCAAGCACCGCTGAACTGGGCACCGCCGTCTCAAGCACCGCTGAACAGGGCACCGCCGTCTCAAGCACCGCTGAACAGGGCACCGCCGTCTCAAGTACCGCTGAACAGGGCACCGCCGTCTCAAGCACCGCTGAACTGGGCCTCGCCGTCTCAAGCACCGCTGAACTGGGCACCGCCGTCTCAAGCACCGCTGACCTGGGCACCGCTGTCTCAAGCACCGCTGAACTGGGCCCCGCCGTCTCAAGCACCGCTGAACTGGGCACCGCCGTCTCAAGAACCGCTGAACTGGGCCCTTCATCTCAAGCACCGCTGAACTGGGCCCTTCATCTCAAGCACCGCTCCGCTGGGCCCTTCATCTCAAGCACCGCTCCGCTGGTCACCGCCGTCTCAAGAACCGCTGAACTGGGCCCTTCATCTCAAGCACCGCTGAATTGGGCCCTTCATCTCAAGCACCGCTCCGCTGGGCCCTTCATCTCAAGCACCGCTCCACTGGGCCCTTCATCTCAAGCACCGCTCCGCTGGGCCCTTCATCTCAAGCACCGCTTAACAGGGCACCGCCGTCTTAAGCACCGCTGAACTGGGCACCGCCGTCTCAATCACCGCTGAACTGGGCACCGCCGTCTCAAGCACCGCTGAACTGGGCACCGCCGTCTCAAGCACCGCTGAACTGGGCACCGCCGTCTCAAGCACCGCTGAACAGGGCACCGCCGTCTCAAGCACCGCTGAACAGGGCACCGCCGTCTCAAGCACCGCTGAACTGGGCACCACCGTCTCAAGCACCGCTGAACTGGGCCCTTCATCTCAAGCACCGCTCCGCTGGGCACCGCCGTCTCAAGAACCGCTGAACTGGGCCCTTCATCTCAAGCGCCGCTCCGCTGGACACCGCCGTCTCAAGAACCGCTGAACTTGGCCCTTCATCTCAAGCACCACTCCGCTGGGCACCGCCGTCTCAAGCACCGCTGAACTGGGCCCTTCATCTCAAGCACCGCTGAACTGGGCCCTTCATCTCAAGCACCGCTCCGCTGGGCTCTTCATCTCAAGCACCGCTCCGCTGGGCACCGCCGTCTCAAGAACCGCTGAACTGGGCACCGCCGTCTCAAGCACCGCTGAACTGGGCCCTTCATCTCAAGCACCGCTCCGCTGGGCCCTTCATCTCAAGCACCGCTCCGCTGGGCACCGCCGTCTCAAGAACCGCTGAACTGGGCCCTTCATCTCAAGCACCGCTGAACTGGGCCCTTCATCTCAAGCACCGCTGAACTGGGCCCTTCATCTCAAGCACCGCTCCGCTGGGCCCTTCATCTCAAGCACCGCTCCGCTGGGCCCTTCATCTCAAGCACCGCTGAACAGGGCACCGCCGTCTCAAGAACCGCTGAACTGGGCCCTTCATCTCAAGCACCGCTGAACTGGGCCCTTCATCTCAAGCACCGCTGGCCCATTGGAGGAAGGGGCAGGCCCGCATCTGTGTCGGGCAGGGCTGCACGAAGCACTCTGGGCACTAGTCCCCCTCCAGTACCAGTGGAGACTGTTATCCACTTGAGAGACTGTGGCTTTGCACTCCCCAGGATTGAACAGTGGGCAACCCACCCACTGTAGAGACTTGAGAGACTGTGGCTTTGCACTCCCCAGGATGGCACAGTGGGCAACCCACCCACTGTAGAGACTTGAGAGAATGTGGCTTTGCACTCCCCAGGATATGGCAGTGGGCAACCCACCCACTGTAGAGACTTGAGAGACTGTGGATTTGCACTCCCCAGGATGGCACAGTGGGCAACCCACCCACTGTAGAGACTTGAGAGACTGTGGCTTTGCACTCCCCAGGATGGGACAGTGGCCATGGAGGCCCCTCGTGGATCTGGCGTCGTGAACTCATGTGGCTGAGGTGCCCCCCCCTTCCATTCCCCCTGAGGTGCCTGTAGTTTTTCTATCTGATGCCCCTGCAGTGTTCTCTCTGTTGGTGTCAGGTATCTTGTGTGGTCCTTGGCCATGTGATTTGGGCCCAGTGGTCCAAGGACAATGACAGCTAGAATTATCGGACTTTTAATATTTAGGTATATATTAGTTTTAGATGTGTGATATTTTTATAAGGCAATAATACAATATATTCGACTGTTTATGATCTATTCCTTTTGTCTTTGCATTCTTTCGGGGGGGTTTGGGGGTTGTAACAGTGATGTATTGCTATGCATTGATGTGTGAGTTGTAGTGGGTGGGGGTGGGTGTGTCGCGTATGTGTGTCCCCGTAATATTTTCTCCTTCCCCCTCCCCTGTGTCGTAGGTGCAGTACTCACCGTTGTCTTCTGCGCCGGCGTTCGTGCTCCTGGTAGAGGAGCAGGAATACAATAGCTGGTAGGATGTGTAATTCGGGTTCCATGCTGTCCAGATTCCTCGTGGGGTGTATGGAGGTGAGCGTTTTCGGTTTGAAATGTCTGTTTCCGCCGTGTTTTTATCGGCGGGGCTACCGCCCCGGAAAAGGTGGCAGATTGGTGGGTTGTGATAGGGTGGGCGGTACATTGTCTCCCGCCTGTCTGTTGGCGGTGACCGCCGCGCTGTTTGTTTGTCCCGCCGTGGCGGTCGGAGTGTTAAAGTGGCGGTCTCTGTTGGCGGTTTCCGCCAGGGTCAGAATTCCATTTTTTTAACCGCCAGCCTGTTGGCGGGTTAGCCGCCGCTTTAACACCGACCGCCAGGGTTGGAATGACCCCCATAATCTATTTATATAAATTACTGTTGGATTTTTATTGTCTTTTCTCTTTTACTTATTTACTGTTTTGTGATTTTTAAATGCTTTACACGTTTGTCTCCTAAGTTAAGTCATGTCGCTCATTGCCAAGCTACCAAGGGTTAAGCTGGGTTTAATTTATTGAGACCTAACTGGACCTAAGTGGAGGTTAGTGGCCTATTGCTAAGTGTAGGTACTTACCTGCCCTTACCAATAACCCATTTTCCAACAATATCATACTCTCTATAGTTTCTGAGCAAAAAAGACTTTTGAGCCTAAAGGTAATTTCAGCTCAATACATTACCTGTACATCTGTCATATTGGGGAGAGCTGTGACCAAAAAGGTAAGCCCTGTTTCACACCCTAAAATGCACAAGCATTATCTGAGAGACAGGTCACAGGAGAGAGGCCAGTCTGTCCCCAAACTATGGCCCTCATTACAACCCTGGTAGTCGGTGATAAAGCGGCGGTAATACCACCAACAGGCCAGCATGAATAAAGATGAAATAATGACCACAGCAGAAACTGCTCAGACAGACAGCCACTTTAACACACCGACCGCCAGTGTGAAATCAACAGGCACAATGGCGGTAACCGCCAACAGCCAGACGGAAGACAATGTACCACCCACAGTAATATGACACACCTATACGCCACCTTTTCTGGAGCAGTACCAACAACATCAAAAGCCTGGCAGAAACACTGCACTGAAGGGAAACAACTAACCTCTGGAGACTCAAGAAAAACCACGCCGCCATAGAGCCCGAGTTGAATGTCTTCCCCATGATCTTCTACCTTCTGCTCCACTATGAACACCAAAGCCGGCTAAGACGTCCACAGTGAGTACTGCCACCTAGCACACAGGGGAGAGGGGAGGAAAAAGAGAGTGACACAGACACGCAACACGCAACCCTTCCACCCCCAACACCATACACACAATCAGATGCAATAACATTACACATTCACCCCGTACCACTCAGGAATAATGCAAGGACAAAAGGATTTAATTAAAGTGAGTGTAATAAGATAAAATAGTATAAATACGCGCTTCAAAAACAAAAAGTAACATGGAGAGAACACCGCAGGGGCATCAGGTTGAAAATAGACAGGCACCTCAGATGGACAGGGAATGGGGGGGCACCTAAGCAGGAAGATGGTACAACGCCACTGGTCCTGGAGGAGGCAACACTCCCATCACTCTGTCCTGGGGAGTGCAAGGCCACAGTTTCTCAAGTGGGTGACTTGCCACATGATCTGGAGGGGGCAACATGCCCTGTGCTTGGTCCTGGGGAGTGCAAGGTCACAGTCTCCTAAATGGGCGACGTGCCCACATCCTCTGGAGGTGGCAACATGCCATGTGCTTGGTCCTGGGGAGGGCAAGGCCACAGTCTCTCAAGTGGGTGATTTGCTTACTGACAGGTCCTGGGGAGTGCAAGGCCACAGTCTCTCTAGTGGGTGAGTACTTCCACTGGTTCTGGAGGGGGCATCGTGCCCAGTGTGCTCCTTCCTGGGAAGGATGGGGTGAGAGGATGGCTTCTCCACTGGTTCTGGAGGGGGCATTGTGCCCAGTGTGCTTCTTCCTGGGAAGGATGGGGTGAGTGGATGGCTTCTCCACTGGTTCTGGAGGGAGTATCGTGCCCTCTGATGCAGGTTTTGGGTAGTGCAAGGTCACAGTCTCTCAGCTGGGTAGCAGACCCACAGGATTTGCAGGGGCCAGGCCACATAACAGTCCATGGACATAGGACTACACACTGTCCGTTGGAGGTGACGGCTGATCAGTGGTGGCAGTGGCGGTGAAGGTGTCGGTGCTGGCAGTGGTGGGGGGAGGCTCCATCCCTTCCCCTGCAGCCTTGGACGGCTGCCCACTGGGGCTGCTGCTGCTGGCAGTGGTGGCGGTGAGGCTCCAGCACTTCCCCTGCAGCTTTGGATGGCTGAACCTCCATGGTTGATGGTAGGGGCTCCGACTGAGTCCCAGCACCATTCCTCTTGTCCTTTTTGCCTGCTGGTGCAGGCCCCTTGCCCCTCCTGCCAGCAGCAGGGGATGGCTCCTTGCTCCTTTTGGCAGCGGCTGGGGACTGCTCCTTGCCCTTCCTCCCAGCAGCCGGGGATTGCTCCTTGCCCTTCCTTTTACCAGCTGGGGGTGCCTCCTTGCCCTTCTTTGCAGCAGCTGGGGGTGCTTCCTTGCTCTTCCATGCAGCACTTGGTGTAGGCACCCTATCAGTGTGGCTGCCTGGTGCCCGGGATCCTCTCCCACCTGGTGTAGCTGTGGACACTACTGTACCCCTGGACTGGGTGGCTGAGGTGTTCGGCTGGGTTCTGACTAAGCTGGCCTGATGAGAGGGATGGGGGGAGGGCTAGGGAAGAGGTCAAAGGTGGAGAGGAAAAGCTTCTTAGGGATATTGGGGCGGGAAGAGGGAGATGGTTTGGGAGTGGAGGTAGAGGGAGTGGTTGTAGGAAGTGTCTGTCTGCTGTGTTTGGGTGCAGGTGCATGGGATGGATTCTGTTGTGAGGTGGATGGCTGTTGGGTGTCTGAGTGCTTTGTTTGTGTACTTTGGGAGGAGGGGCACAGGCACAGTGGGAGAGGACACAGGGGACGTGTGCATGGAAGTGGGGGTGGTGACTGCCAGTGAGGGGCGTGTGCTGATAAGTGTGCTGGTGATGGGTGTAGTGCATGAGAATGTAGTGCATGCAGGTGTGAGTGTAGATGCAACTGAGAGGGTGGTGGAGGAGGAGGAGGAGGGGGCCACAGTGGAGGCAGTGGATGTTGGTATGTCTGCATCTGAATGGTATTTGTGTGAGTGCCTGTGGGAGGAAGTGTGGTGCTTGTGTTTGCCATGTCCACTCTTGTGTTTTGTCCTGGGTGCCTGCCCATCTGACTGTGTGCCTGGGATAGGTTGGGGTTGAGGGGAATAGGACTGGGTAGAGGAAGTTGGAGGGGGGAGGCTAGAAACAGGGACAATGGCTGCCATCAGAGAGGAGGCCAGAGCCTCAATTGATCTCTGTTGGGCCACCATGCCAGTGTGAATGCCCTCCAGGAATGCATTTGTCTAATGAATTTGAGCTGCCAGTCCCTGGATGGCATTCACAATGGTTGATTGCCCAACAGAGATGGATCGCAGGAGATCAATAGCCTCCTAACTCGGGGCAGCAGGGCTCACTGGGGCAGGGCCTGAGGTGCCTAGGGCGAAGTAGATGCCCACCCTCCTGGGTGAGCGGGCACGGGAAACACGCTGAGGGGCTGCTGGGAGGGCGGTGCTGGTACGGGGGATGGTGGATGTGCCTGTAGCTACGGTGGGCACATAGTTCGCCACCACCAGGGAGCTTCCATCAGAGGTGGAATCCATGTCCGAACTGTCCCCTCCTGTCTCTGCCTTGGTGCTCCCGTCGCCCTTCGTCCCACTGGTGCCCTCACCGTTGGTGGATTCGGCCTCCTGGGCCCTGTGGGATGCAGCTCCCTCTGTCGCCGGTGCCTCAGCTCCTCCGCCAGATAATGCTAATGCACATAAGGATAAGGTGACAAAACAAAAAGGGGAGGTAAGATACAAAGGATACACTTGGTCAATGCCAGCAACAACACCTCTGTTTACGTACACGACACAAACACATGGGACAGCCCTATGCACTAGGAAATGCACTACCAGTCACACTGCTAGTCACCAGCCCATGGAGAGGGACACCTAATGTCAATTGCAGCATACTGGAGACCCACAAACCCCTGCCCAGTAGTGGATGCCTACTAGCTTGGTTGGAGGTACTTTACATCAGAACCCTGCCCAACATGGGACCTACTCTGCAATGTCGGGTCTGGCCTAGGGGCATCAACAGGCCCACATCCTCCACCCGGATACCACAGCACCAGGTGCAAGTTGTATATTGGGGCGCTGTACTGACCCCCTTGTGGCTGCTGTGATGCCCCCAAATGCTCATCCAGCTCTGGATAGGCCACCCCCTGTATGCGGGCCATCAGGGGGGTCAGGGATTGATGGGCACCCCTTCCTTGTTGGGAGGCCATCCCCAGCTGGGCCTCTGCCGTCTTCTGTACCCAGCGTCTCAGGTCCTCCCGCTGTTTGCGACAGTGGGTGCTCTGCCTGCCGTAGACCCCCAGGGTCTGCACGTCCTTGACGATGGCACACCATAGACCCTTTTTCTGATGGGCACTGACCTGCAGGGAAATGGACACAGGGAAAGATATTAGTCCGACCATCTTGCCTGTTACACTCACTCATGGCCCAACATGCCCCTTCCCATCCCCATTAGTGTAGACATGACCCACCATACATGCAGCACGCTGCCCAGGGCCCATCCACCAACCCCTCCCCCACATGAAGCCTTCACACACAGCACTCACGCCCCATGCATCGTACTCACGGTGTACCCACCTGTTGGTGTGGAGGCCCATACAGCATTCGGTGCTGGGGTAGGACCCCATCCAACTCCACTGAGGTGAAGGCAGGGGCCCTTTCCCCAGTGACACAAGCTATGGTCAGTTCCAGACACAGGTCACAGCAGCGCTTGCAGTGTAGGTCCCCTCCTGTTGAAGGTCAGGTAGCAAGTGAGTGAACAGATAGAAAATGGTGGTGACGTCTGCGGCGGTGCATACCGTCACTGCCGGCGTACATCACCATTGGCCACTGTACCCCATAGGTCCCAATGTTAATCCAATGAGGAGTTGCCCAGCGGTTTTCGACCGCCTCCCGCAATGGCGCACAACGTCAGCGAAAATTTCTCATTTCCACCTGTCCCTCCAAACAGGACAGGCGGATGCCATTTAGTGGGGGTGCAGGCCATGGTTCCTAACTTCGTCACAGTACACATATGCACCATTTGGACCTCTCCAACAAAATACTGTTACATTAATGAAAGGGATGATATGTGGTTGGAAATAAAAGATACTGATCAGCTACTCACCATTTTGCCCCATAGATTGCAACTGCTGCAGATGAATAGGAGATGGAGACATACCCCCGTGTACAGACCCCTGGTGGACTTGGCAACAATGGAGGACATGCATATTATCCTTACATATAGACTGGACAGGACCTCAATCAGAGAGCTGAATGCACAGTTGGAGCCTGACCTAATATCTGCTATCCGTCACCCCACCGGGATTCCCCCTCCTGTGCAAGTGCTATCAGTGCTCCATTTCCTGGCAACTGGCTCCTCCAAAGCGACAGTGGGCTTGGCAGTGGGAATGTCTCAGCCAATGTTCTCAATAGTGCTGACCAGAGTGTTGTCTGCCCTGATTAAACACATGCTCAGCTACATCGTTTTCCCCCAGGTGGAGGATTTGGCTACAGTGAAAGCTGATTTCTATGCAATGGGACATATCCCCAACATTATTGGGGCCATTGATGGTACACATATAGCATTTGTCCCCCCTGTCCGAAATTAACAGGTGTTCAGAAATCGAAAGAGCTTTCACTCGATGAATGTGCAGATGGTGTGCCTGGCGGACCAGTACATCTCCCACATCAATGCAGAATATCCTGGGTCTGTGCATGATGCATTTATCCTGAGGAATAGCAGCATCCCATATGTGATGGCTCAACTCCAGAGGCACAGGGTCTGGCTAATAGGTGAGCCCTGGTTCCCACCCAGTGGATGTTGGTGTATGGGTATGGTGTGGACCCTAAGGGTTGGTGTGTGCCTAACAGTTGTCTCTCGATATATGCAGGTGACTCTGGTTACCCCAGCCTCTCATGGCTACAAACTCCTGTGAGGAATCACAGGACAAGGGCAGAGGAACGTTAGAACGAGGCACATGGGCAAACAAGAAGACTTTTAGATAGGATCTTTGGCCTCCTGAAGGCCAGGTTTCGTTGCCTCCAAGTAACAGGTGGATCCCTGTAGTACTCACCCAAGGAGGTCTGCCAGATCATTGTGGCATGCTGTATACTGCACAACATTGCCTTATGACACCAGGAGCCTTTCCTGCAGGAGGATGAGGCTGGAGATGGCCGTGTGGAAGCAGTGGACCCTGTGGACAGTGAGGATGAGGAGGCAGAGGATGAGGATGAGGACAATAGAAGTGCAATAATTCATCAATACTTCCAATGACACAGAGGTAAGGCAATGTAACTTCACATTTAATTGACAGTTTTGTGTTTGACATTGTCACTGTCAGGCTGATCTTCCCACTTCTATGTCCACTCACTATAACCTTTTGTATCTCTAGTTGCAGATATCTGTGCCCCACTATTGCTCCTGGTGTTTTGACTGCAGCCAACTACAGGTCATTCCTATGTATACATTTCTGTACGGTTGTTTTCAATGTTTAAACCTTGTTTAACGAATACATACTTAAATCATTTGACATACTCCATACTTGTATTTTTTTCAAAGGGTGTTTATTTAAGGTCTAAGAGGTAGAGGGGGATGTGCAATGGGCTGGGGGGATGATGGAGGAAAGTCCAGGTTGGAGTCCAGTCTATTTGTATCACAGGTGCATTGTCCAAGGGGGCATAGGAAGGAGAACAATGGCAGTTCAAGGTGGACAGGGTGACAGAGTGGGACACAAGGGTGACAATCAGAAGAGTCTTATTTCCTGGCAGGGGTCTTGCCAATAGTCTCTGGCTTCTGCCAGGAATGGAAGGGAATGTTTGCAGGATGGTTCACCTTCTGCAGAGGGGTTGCTAGTGGCCTGTTGTTCCTGTTGCGAGGCTTCCTGTCCGCTAGCTGCAGCGGAGGTGGAGGGCTGTTCATTGATTTGGCTAGTGGCAGAGGCCCGGTGGGGTGCCACTGCCTCCCTCATAGTGTTGGCCATGTCTGTTGCCAGCACCCCTGCAATGGAGGCCAGGGCGGTGTTGATGTCCTTCAAGTCCTCCCTGATCCCCAGGCACTGTCCCTCCTGCCACCGCTGGTTCTCCTGCATTTTGTCTAGTATCTGGCCCATTGTCTCCTGGGAATGGTAGTATGCTCCCAGGATCGTGGTGAGTGCCTCCTGGAGAGTCGGTTCCCTGGGCCTATCTTCCCCCTGTTGCACAGCAGTCCTCCCAGCTTCCCTGTTGTTCTGTGCCTCTGTCCCTAGAACCGTGTGCCCACTGCCACTGACCCTACTTCCCTGATCATCCTGTGTTTGTGGGGTGGCCTGGGGTCCCTGTAGTGGTGGACACACTGCTGATTGACGTGTCCTGGGGACAGAGGTATGGGCCCGCTGGGAGGGTGCTGTGGTGGTGTTTTCTGAGGGGGAGGCTCTGTGGTGCTGTGAGAGTGTGCCTGGGTAACCGACTGTCCGGAGGTCCCTGATGGGCCAGGTTGGTCATCCAGATCCAGGCGAGCAGAGCTGCTGTCATCACTGTGGGCCTCTTCTGTGGGAGGACTGGATGTTGCTGGCACCTCTTCTCCAGTGACACTGACTGGGGGAGCTGTGGGGATGTAAATACAGTGTTATTGTTTCTGTGTGTGACATTTTGTGCATGGGTGTGTTGTCCTCTATGGTTGTTGTTGCCCTGGCAGATTGGCCTTCGAGTGAGTAGCTATTTGATGGGCTAGGTGATTCTCTCCAGTGTGCATGCAGTGGTGATCGGTATGCATGCTGGTTTGTGAGTGGTGTCCATGCATTGGTTTAACATGCAGGGCTTGGTATTGGGATGAGTGGGTTGTGATGGTGGGGTATGTCGGAGGTGGTATAGTGATGGGAGCGAGGGTGAGGGTGGGGGTTTGTGATGGCATGCAGGTAGGGGGGTTGATAGTAATGGAGATTTGACTTACCAGAGTCCAGTCCTCCTCCTACTCCTGCCAGGCCCTCAGGATGCATGATTGCCAAGTCTTGCTCCTCCCATGTTGTTAGTTGTGGGGGAGGAGATGGGGGGTCCACCGCCAGTCCTCGGTACAGCTAGTCGGTGTCTTGCCGCAGGTCACTCCAACTCTTCCTGATATTGTCCCTTGTTCAGGGGTGCTGTCACAGGGCGTTGACCCTGTCCACGTTTCTCCGCCATAGCTCCATCTTCCTAGCAATGGACGTCTGCTGTACCTGTGCTTCAAATAGCTGTGGCTCTACCCTGATGATTTCCTCCACTATGACCTTCAGCTCCTCCTCAGAGAATTTGGGGTGTTTTTGTGGTGCCATGGGTGTAGTGTGAGTAGTATGGGTGAGGGCGTGTGGGGTGATGTGTTGGGGTGTGTGATGTAAGGTGCGTGGATGGTGTATAGGTGATAATGTGATGTGGCTCTGGTCGTGGGTGTGCTCTTGCTGTCTCTCTCTGGTGGCAATTCTTTCTAGTCGTAAAGGATTGGGGTAGTGTGGGTATGTGTTTTATAGTGGTGTGGGTGTGGTGTGTGTATGAGTGTCAGGTGTGTGTAGTTTGAATTGTCCAATGTGGTGTAGTTTTGTTTGAGTGTGTGTATTTTGAGTGCGGCGATATGTAACGCCAATGGTTTACCATCATTGAATGTCCGCCGCGGTGATTCATGGGTCACAATGCTGTGGGCATAGTTCTGTTGGCATAACGGTGTGGGTTTTGCTACTGCCAGTTTATCACTGACCTTTGGGCTGGCGGACTTGTGTGTGTGGCTGCATAGTGACAGATTGGCATGTGTGTGTCATAATATACTTGGAGGTGATCCGCGGCGGTATTATGTTGGTGGCAGTCAGCATGGCGGTAAGTGAGATTTACCTCCAATGTCATATTAAGGGCCTATACGTTGAAAAGTAATGATGCAAGCAGCTTGTGTCAGAAAACAAGGCAGTTTCTCCCCACAGCTCACTATGCATACCTGTCAGCATGAGAAGAGGTATGAATAGAGAGATACATTTTTCTCAAACCCTACCACAGACACCTTCTACCCTGGTAAGATATATTAGCAGACAGGTGACTCTCTTTCCAGACAGTATTGCATTTTGCTGTTGTTCTAAGGAGAGGTATCAACACAGAGGCTACTCATTCACTATGCCGTAGTATACATCTAAATTGTCCTGGAGATAAGTGTTAGCTCAGAAGACAATATTTCCCTACATACTATTGTATATCTCTGTCATGCTAGGGATAGCATTGAGTCAACAGGGAAATCCACTCACACACACAAATATATATGGTTATTTACCTGGGGAGAGGTGTCAGTGGGGGCTAGTATCTGTTATACTTCATATGGAATAGTAAGGGCTTACATGTTCGGTGAGTACCATACCCTACTATGCATATCACGGAGCCTCGGGACAGTTGTGAATGGAGAGGCAGTGTCTCTCTCTTCACACCCTACTCTACACATATCTTCATGCAAGATCTCAGTGGAGAGGTCAGTCTCTCCCCGTAGTTTAGTAGTGGCGATTGTGAGAGATAAGTATTGTGATGAAGAAAAATGTAAATTCTACTTTTAAAGTAATTTTACAGTCTCAGAAGAGTCTCATAGGATTGTATAAAAAAGAGGGATAGTGAAAATCTGGTGCAAATAAATTATACATATTACAATAAGATATGTTCAATGAAAAAACAAATTCTGTTATGCAAGATGCTCACAAGAGTGAAAGAGCAAACACTGCACACTCGCAGTGGATGCAGAATATTGGATCTCACAAGCCTCTTGTGAGAGTTACCCATGCTATGTATGAGAGCATCATGATTCTCATGAGTGTTCCGCAACAGTCAGCAAGAAGAAAAAAAGGGCCACATAGTACATAAAAAACAAATGATAAAAGTACAGGGTAGTCCTGAAAAGAGCTTTTTTAACCCCTTCACTGCCAGGCCTTTTCCCCCTCAGGTCCCAAGCCTTATTTTGGCCATTTGGGGTCGTTAGGGCTTAGGCCCTCATTACTTTTTTCCACATAGGCTATCGATGCCGAATTTGCGTGCAGACAGTGAAAATCGCGACGGGTGCCACTGCACCCGTCGCACCCCTTCAACTCCGCCGGCTCCATTCCGAGCCGGCTTCATTGTTGAAGGGGCTGTCCGGCTGGGCCGGCCGGCGGTCTTCTGGCGGTCGCCCGCCGGCCCAGCGGGAAAGCCGGAATGGCCGCCGCGGTCTTTCGGCGGGAACCGATTGGCAGGCGGCGACCGCCGCGGTCAGAATGACCCCCACAGTCTCAACGGGGACATCAATATGTGAGACTGTCTCTACGGGGCCTTGATCTTAATATTCATCACACTTTCTCTCCAGATGTATAATCACTATGGGGGTTATTACAACTTTGGAGGAGGTGTTAATCCGTCCCAAAAGTGACGGTAAAGTGACGGATATACCACCAGCCGTATTACGAGTTCCATAGGATATAATGGACTCGTAATACGGCTGGTGGTATATCCGTCACTTTACCGTCACTTTTGGGACGGATTAACACCTCCTCCAAAGTTGTAATAACCCCCTATATCTGTAGGGTGTTGGCATCCCTACTATCACTAGGCCTGGCTGGAACTTGCAGAGTTCTGCTAGGTGGAATTTTGAAGAGTGCCTAAAAATGTGAGATTCTTCCTCACTCTGTGAGTGGGCAGAATTGTGCTCAGCCGCCCATTTGTGCTGATTGGGGCCAAGTAGCGCATACCTTGCTGAAAAGCGAGCATGACCAGCACCACATGGTCACATGTGTATGCCCATTTTGTTTTACCTGTTGTTTTACTGTTGCTTGGCCTATTTAATAATATAACCTAAATCATTATAAACCTCCCCACCCCACTCATCATTCCCTCTTTTACAATGATTGTATTAATATGTGTATTTATGTCTGTGTACTTTATGTTTTTGTCTTCTTTTTTAACTTTCTGTGACGTTTACGATTTTTGGGGTTTTCTCTTAACTTCCTTTTTTCTTCCTTTCTCATTGCTTCCTTTTTCCTATTTATTTTGTCCCAGCCAGGGCACTGGCAGAACAAGGCCCCAGAGAGGCTGCAAACTGCACACCTTGCACTCACCGGCACTGCCATGGCATGCAGCCCCTTGCAAATTTTTCAGAGGCAGAGGTGGCTTCACAAATCTTTTTTTTTGTGTGTTGCAATTTTTTTATTGTTTAAGAAGGTCAATACAGTATATCGTTACACAGGAGCCATAAACAAAGATAAACAAAGGGCAATAAATCACAGGTTCCCCACATTGTTATCCATAGGACTTGAAAACTAGAGAATTCGACTCAAGGCAGTCCGAATAGACAAAAACATAATCACGCGCAACAGTGCATGTGAATGGTGGCATAGCAGGCATGGGGAAAGGATGGCGAAGGCGAAAGCAGGGATAGATAGTAGCAACAATAATGATGATGAGATCAGCACAGTAGGGAGGGAAAAAAGGGTAGAGAGGGAGCGCAGATTTTAGGCCAATTTGCCGCTAGGAGGTATATCAGCCGTAGGAGTCTATATGGGTAAAGGCTCTGCAGAACTTTCACAAGTGTGAACTGTCCTACGTCAGAGCCTGCTGGGTAAGGTATTTTCAAGGGCAAGGGAAGACAGCAATCTGACTCTCGGTTACCCTTAGAGAGGAATCTGTGGAGGCCTCTGCAGGAAGAAGTGATGTATCTCCAGCTTGTTCAAGGTTTGGGGGAAGTGGGAAAAAGGGGGGGTCTAGAGATGAGTGAAAGGAACAGGAAGAAAGGGGGAGATGGGAAAGAAGGAGGAGGCCTGGCATCGTAGAAACAGAGGAGAGTATTGGTACAATATGGGGGGGAAGAGTGAGAGAAAGAGGGGGGAGAGGTGGGGAGAGGAGGTCAGGTGAACAATGACAGGGTCTCCAGGATGAGGGAGAGGGGGAAAAAAGGAAAAGAAGGGGAGGGGGTGATAGAGGAAGAGAAGAAAGTCGGAATGGGGGGGAGAAGGGAGTGAAATGTATGGGAGTTAGCTGGGGGTCGGTGATGACTGCGGTGTGTCCGGGACATTTGAGAGAAAGGAGGCCCACACCTGAGTAAAGATGGCAGCCTGGTCTTGAAGATTCTAAAGGATTCTTTCATGTTCAGCTATAGTTGTCATCGCCACTATCCATTCTTCAGGCGTGGGGGAGGTGACAGATCTCCAGTGCCGTAGGATACATATTTTTGCCGTTGCTAGGGCTGTATGTAATAGCCTTTTTTGCGGACGTGTTAGGGCCGGGAGGGAGTTCTTGTCATGTAGCATGATAAGAGAAGGAGATAAGAGAGTTGGGAGCGACATGGATTCCATCAGGGTGTGATCTACAACTGTCCACATAGGTCGGACTGATGTGCAGCAGATGAGGACATGAAGCAGATCACAGTGTGTTTCTGTGCAACACCAGCATGTTGAGTGTGGGAGGAGGCCGGTCTTGTGTAGTTTCGCCGGGGTCCAGTACCAATTGTGTAGAACCTTGAAGAGACAGAATTTTAAGTGGGCTTCACACGTGCCTTTGTCCAGAACGTCCACCATATCCACCCAGTCCTCCAGGTCAAAGACCTGCTGAAGGCGGTCTTGCCATTGGATGCACAAGGTGTCCATTGTAGGGTGTGAGTATAGGTGGCTTGTGATGACCTCGTAAAGACCAGCCATTACTCCTTTGTGTTTCCCCCAGGCCTTCAGGTAAGCTACTATGGGCGAGGGCTGCAGCCCCCGTCGGATAGTGTCAGTGTGTTGGCGCATACAATGCTGGAGTTGCGATATCTCCATTCTTGTTTGGGATGAAGGCGGAATTCCTCTCATAATTCGGCGAAAGATTTAAGCTTACCGTCCTCTAATACCTGTACGAGGCGGTCTGTTCCAGCTTCCCTCCATTCTGGCCAGTGAAAAGCCTTTCCACCAATGCGTAGACTATCATTGTGCCATAAGGGGGCCTGGGCATGGAGGAAGTGGTGGATCCCCAGAAGACGATGGGCCCTCTGCCATGCAGCACGTGTCGCCTTCAATATCGGATTCATATCACTAGAGGATGCGGGGGTCATGTGATAAAGCCCATCAATGCCTCCATTATAGGAAAGTAGTGCCATCTCTACTGGAACCCACAGTGGCGATTCTGCGAGGCCCAGCAGCTAGTGGGGACAGGTGGAGAGCTAGGGCATAATGCTCTACCGACGGGAGCCCCATTCCACCATGGGATCTGCGTGCTATTAGCTTGGCTGGCGCCAATCATGGGCGCTTAGAGCCCCGCACAAAGGATCAGATTGCCACGTCAATCGATCTCAACATGGTGAGAGGTATCTAAAGTGGTAGAAGACCCAGAACATAGGGTGCTCATACAGCAATCGGACTTTGGATATAAATTGGTCGCCCAGCCCGAATTTCTTCAAAGTTGCAAACAGGTATGGCCATTCTATGCGATCGGACGCCTTTTACGCCTCTAAGGACAATGCTAGCGTTGCCTCCTGCATGGCCTGGACCCGCCAGAGAGTATGGTAGAGGGTACGGAGGTGATTACGTGAGGTTCGGCCTGGTACAAACCCCACCTGCGTCTGGTGTATAAGAGACGGTATGACTACACAGGCGGGTCGCCAGAATACTGGCCAGAATCTTGATATCTCTGTTCAGGAGAGATATGGGTCGGTAGCTGCCACAGAGCAACAGGTCTCGGCCGGGTTTGGGTATAACAGCGATGATGGCGGTATTCGATATCACACCTAAAGAGTCCTCCTGACACGCCTCAGTTAGCGCTTAGTGAAGGACATCTTGTGCTTCTTCCCCTGCCCATTTATAAAATTCCGCAGGGAATCCATCCTCTCTGGGAGACTTGTGATAGGGGAGAACGGAAACAGCATGCAAAAGCTCCTGCCTGGTGACCTCCCCCTCTAGCAATTCACGGCCCTTCTCGGAGAGCAAGGGAAGAGCAATGTTGTCAAGAAAAGCCTCTATCTCGGCAGGAGAGGACTGTGATTCAGGTGCGTAGAGGTGCCGGTAAATGCAAATTCGTCAACTATCTCTTGAGGGTGCGTGAGGATCTCCCCCGTACATGCTTTGATGGCCAGTATAGCCAGGGTTGCCGCCCTCTGGTGGAGCTGGGCTGCCAGCAGGCATGCAGCCTTCTCCCCCTGCTCATAATGTCGCCCTGTTGGCGTTGCAGTGCATATTCTGCCTGTGAAGTAAAGAGTTCATTCAAATCCATTCGTGCTCTCTCAAGGTCCCTACGGATGGAAAGGGAGGGGTGGTCTGTATATTGGTGTGACAAGTTCTTGATATCAGTTTCTAGGGTCGTTTGTTGCGCTTTCCTGTCCTTATTCACCAGCGCGGCATCATGCATCATGTGACCTCGTATAGTCCCCTTCGCTGCCGCCAACGTTACCCTTTTGGACGACACAGAGCCGACATTATCTTGGATGTAAGTGGATGCATGTGCCTGTAACTGCGCCTTCCTCTGAGGGGTTCGGTAGCGATGGACAGCGAATTGCCATGGTTTGCGCCCAGGGGACATCAGGCCCAGCTGGATAACCAAGGATCAGGGAGTGGTCCGACAGACCTCCATCTAATATGCGAGTGTCCTGCGTGAGTGCCACAATGCTATGTGAGATAAGAAAATAGTCCAGTCGGGATTGAATACCATGGACCGGGGATAGAAAGGTGTATTCCCTATCTGCGGATGTGTCAGCCTCCAGAAGTCTACTAGACCATTATCTTGCATAACGTCAGACAATAAGGCCCTGTCTCCATTATTAGTGATGTCCAAAGGTCCGGTTCTATCTAATATAGCCTCTCTAGCTAGGTTCCAGTCTCCCCCAATAACGTATCGGGTAGCCCCTATCTCTGTCAGGAAGTGATTGATATGGAGAAAGAATTGTCTCTTCGAACAAGCTGGACATACACGGAGCCCACGCAAATTGAAGAGCCCCCCAGTTTCAGTTTAGCAAGCACGTATCGTCCCTCCGGGTCAATCCATGATTTGACGATAGTAAAAGGTAGACTTTTCCGTAGTAAGATCGCAAAGTCACGTTTTCGTGAAACATTGCCTTCAGCATCCTGTGGGGGAGGGCTGCAACTAGACAACACCGTTCCCACCCAGTCCCGCCGTAGTTTGTCTGATTTAATGCTGTTTAGAAGGGTCTCTTGGAAGAGAGCTTAGTGTTGAGGTATGAGAGTATTTTCTTCCTTTTGATTAAATGGGTGAGGCCGTGGACGTTCCAAGAGACAACCCTTAGTGGGGTGGGGGACGAGGGGGAGTGTCCAGCCATGAATGAGGGCTAGAGGATGCGGCTGGGGTAGGTGGTATGTAGGAAATGGAGGAGTAGATGGAGGGGGGGGATTGAGACCTATGTAATAAAAGGCCGAAGGAATATCCGGTGGGGGGGGATGCGAGGTGGTGTGAGGCGAGAAGGGGGCGTAGTGTCCAAGGGGTTACAGCCATCGAGAAGAGAGGGGGAAAGAGAGGATTAGTATGTAGGAGTTGGAAAGGTAGGAAAAGAGAGGGAGGTAGAGAGGAAAGGAGAGGGGGCAGAGGTAGAAGGGGAGAAGGGGATGAGGTTTAGGAAGACACCAGGAGGGAGAGAAACAAGAGGGTGGGAGACGGAGAATAAGGGAGTGGAAAAAGAGCAGGAGGAGAAAGAGAGAAGGAAAGGAGAAGTGAAGGTACAGAAGAGGGGAGGGAAGACGAGAGGAGAGGAGAGGCAAACGAGATGAAGCTTATATAACAGTAATAGCAGAGCTAGTCCCAGTGCAGAGGGAGAGGGGAGAAATGTGGAGGAAAGAAGGAAAAGGGAAAGAGGAAGTAAAGGTTGGAGCAAAATAAGAGCCCCAAAGGTCCTAAACTGTGATCTGCGGGTCTATGCCTGAATCCTAAAAGCCCCTACGCCTGACCAGTGGGACCCCAGCCAGGGGAGGGGGAGCGCGGCATGGAACCATCCCGTGAACGTGAACGTCCCAGGGCCATGGGAGCAGAGTCCTTATACACGATAGCCAACGATAAGAGTCAGTGCTGCTCGATGCCACAGGAGGGCTAGCATGTCAGAGAGCGCCGCAGCGAGCCCAGGAAGCCTCCCAGGGGCAAGGGGGAGAAGGAGGGAAGGAGCTCCGTGGGGGCCAGTATGGAGACAATGTCGCTGCATGTGGACTGGGGGGAGGGGAAGAGGAGGGGAGGTGAGGAGCAAAGCGGAGCACGGGCATAGAGAGGAGGCAAAGGAGAAATATATAGCACGACCAAATAAGCATTGCTATATTATCACGCATCCCTTAATCACTTAAGGTACATGTATGTGGCAAACAATCAAATGAATAGCCAATTATTAATGCAATATAGGCTGACAGATTAACTAACAAACCGAGGGGTTGCCACGATCACAGAGGGCACAAGGTCTAGTGTACCAACTCTCACGACTGGGACTGGGCAACCCTATAAACTTATTTGGTGTATCTATGAGGCCCACAGAAGAGCGTTGCAACACCATTACAATTACACAACCAACATTATACAGCAAAGTGAATCAATACTCATCCGGCCATCAGAGCAGCGAAGTGGCTGTTGGTCAAGATCCGGGAGTGTCAGGAGCCTCCGTCCCCGTACCATCCTGTAGCCCAGCAGAAACAGCAAGGTCAAGACATGTCTTCAGGGGGCTTCAGAGGGGAGCAAGGCTTGTCCCTGTCCGCCACTTGTGTGTGAGTGCCACCTCATGCAGCACCTGCCCTCTGTCATCATGGCTGTTTATGAGTCGTTCCAAGTCTCGTCTTCTGGGGTGGGAAGCTGTAGGGTGGCGGTCTGATCCTGACCCTCTTGGTGCGGGGCCTTGAGGCTGTGCATTCTTGTCCATTGCAGGTGAGTCTTGAGGTGGGGTCGGGGCAGATGTGTCCAGAGGTAGCAGGCCATCCAGGAAAGATTCATAGGTCCTCAGGGTTGTAGAAGTCTTGGGACACACCGTTTTTCGTGACCCACATTGTTGCCGGTTCAAACAGGCCATATTTCACTTCCATCTGGCGTAGCCTGGGTTGGAGGGCCAAGAATGCCCTCCTGCGCTCACTGGTTTCCTTGGAGAAGTCCGCTGATATCCAGATCTCCTGACCGTCCATCTGACAGGGCTTGTGCGTACGTGCTCTTTGTAGGAGCTGCCAGGCTTGCGTGTGACGGAGGAGGCAGGCTATAATCTGCCGGGGGCGAATGGTCGCTTCGGGTCTCTTGGGACTGAGCCTGTGAGTCCTTTGGAACTCCAGGGGAGGGTCGAAGGTTATGCCTGTGAGTTTGGGCAGCGTCTCCCGTAAGAATGAGTGCATATCCTCACCCTCATTTGCTTCGGGAAACCCTAGGAATTGAACGTTGTCCCTCCGGCTCCTGCCTTCTTAGTCAGTCAGCTTTCAGCGAAGGTATAGGAGTTCCTGGTCACGATCCCGGGAGGTGGCAGCTTGGGCTTCCACCATTGTCACCCTTTGTTCCAGCCTCACCACGCGGGACTGGAAGTCTGCAAAGTCCATGAGGCCATTGTATTGTCCATCCCCTCCAGCCTATGGCCCACCGCTGATATCTCCTGGAGGATACTATCCATGGTGGATTCCTGAGCTGGGTCCGACATGGTATGGTTCCGGGCAGGCTGTTGGGCCACCGGGGAGGGGGATTATGTCTTTGAGTGAAGTAAGGCCTCAGAAAAGAGCAGCTGCCTCGCTGGTTTGCCTGAGTTCTTGGCTGACGACCTGCCGCCTGGCATCTCTGACCCCACCAATGAGCCTAGATGCGGTGTCGAAAGAAGCCAAGGACGCAAACAGTCTTCCTCCACGGGTAAAGTAGGTCAGAGTCTGCGCACCAAGATGAAGGGGTGAGGACATGAAGGGTCTCCGCCCGTTGAGCCAGGCATCTAGTGATTGAAACTCTCAGCATTGTCCGTGCTCACAGAGATGAGAAAAAAAAGAAAAGGGTTCAATCGGTAAAAAGTATGCTTCTGTGGGGGTATGCCAGCAGAAGGAGTTCCTTCTTTTGAGCTCGCGGGTATGAGAATCCCGTGGGGCGGTGCTCACATGTTGCCCAGTCCGTCGTGGGTCTGTTCCTAGCTGTTATTGTTGTACCCCTCTCCGCCCATTGCACTCAGTGATGAGAGGACGGAGGAAGGCAAGCGGTCATGTGCAATGGACGGTGTTAAAATGGAAGGGTTCCAATAAGGCCGGCGTGCCCTCCAAAAGTTGAAGTGGCAAATGGGGGAGGTCAGGGGATCAGACAAGGGAATGTCACAACAATAGGCCAACCAATCTCCGCCCCCGTGGTAGTAGGGCTCCGCTCCGGCCCTAAAAATGACTCTCAACCCTCATCCCCGGATGCCATATCCTGCTCCGATGGGGACCATGCGGCCAAGGTCCCTTGGGCGACGCTGACAGTGTGTAGGGATGTCCTCTCCGAGGCCATGCTGGCTCTGATGAGATGAGATGGGCCCCGCGTGCTGGAAGGGAAAGTAAGAAGAAGGGTCATCCCCTTAGCCCGGCTGCCGCCCCTCTCCTCCTCATTTTCAGACAGGCCTGTCATGTGTGGTACAGGGTAGTTCGGAGAACTCCGGCATCACTGAGGGGAGGAAGGAAGGAGTCCATCCAGTAGGGGAGGGTAGGGTGAATGGGGGAAAACTAGAGTGAAGCCCCAGGTGGAGGCTCGACCAGCCTCCAGACTCCCCGCACCGTGCGCCCTCCAATGGGCACAGAAGTGGTATGGCCAGCGCCGACCCCACTCCAAGCACTCCGGGGTGGCACCAGGTAAAATTACGCAGGTTGTACGGGAGGCACAGGAGGGTGCCACTCCAACTCCCACCATGGGCCATGTATTAGTGGCAGAGCAGCAAGGCCGGAGTCAGACAAACCAGTGCTGACTCCGCTCCAGGCCCCTTCGGAGGTGGTGCCGGGGCCGTCGAATGTGGGAGACCGCAGTCCGGGGTTGTGTCGCAGGCCGCAACTCTGTAGTTTCGGGTTCACGGGGCCACAGACTTGCTACGTCCCCGGGGATCGTTCCCCCCACAGCGGCGTCCTCCACTCACTTCTCCAGAGTTGACTGAAGTGGTCCCGCACCCCCGCATCGCTCCCCCCTGGGCTCCAGTCCCACCACCCTGCGGAGCTGTCCTCTCAGGCAGCCATCTTTATCCATGGCCATACCACACCCCTTCTTCACTAGTTTGTTTGTGCAGCACCATCTCTTATCCATGCTGACAGCAGGTGGCATGCCCAGGAGTGAGTACGGTCTACGGGAGCATTGGCTGCTGTGACAGAAGGTGCACTGTGAGTGAGGAGGAGTACTAGAAGGCGGTGTACCCATCAGCGTTGACACAGCGTTGGGCTGACATTCAAGAGCAGGACCTGCTTGGTGTCCAGTTTGCGGGGTTCATTGAGTAATTTGTTGTGTCCTACAATGCTTATATATTGTTTCATTGCACAACCAGTAGCAATGCAAGTCACCAGCTAAAGCTAATTTTTCAAATAGCTACTGTTCACACTCAGAGGTAATTTAAGTTTAGGTAATGTGACAAATGTTATGTGATCTAATTTGTGTGAGCCAGGTAGTCAGCACTACCTTAATGCACTCATCGCTGTTGGCACTCGCTTTGGATGATTATTTAAAAAGTCATGCAGACTCCTCTATCCTGTCGCTAACATAGTGGTAGTAGTAGTATCAATGAGTTAGCGTTCTCTGTGTCTTTCTTTTTACTAATCTCGTACAGTCACATGCAATCTTCCAGTGATGAGTAGTATGCATCTATGCATTGCAATTGGAAACTGAGGTGGACCATCAAAGGGGGTGAGAAGCAAAGATCATTCATTGGAATGCATTAGTAATTCCAAAGGAAATTTGGAATAGGGTTTAGGTTTAAGAAATTAGGAATAGATCAACTCAGTACTAGTAATAAAGTAGATTTGATTTTGAAAAGTCCAATATCAATTATCAATATGTTACTGCATTTGCCTTTGCCCATGAAAAGTTAATTCTGGCAGATTAGCTGTACCACAAATCTATTTTTGTTATCTTCTACATGTCATATATCAGCACAGAAGGGCAAGCAAGGGCATCAGAAAGTCAAGCTGAGGCTGTCATTGTCGTGGTGAGTGGAAATACCACTGCCACCAACAGCACAGTGGCTGCCTGCTCTGCTAGCCCCATTTTGTCCTCCTATTAGTATTATTTCCCTAACTTTTGAGTCTCCCCATTTAGAATCATTTTTCCTCTTTTTTAATATGGTGGCATTTTTTTCAAATCCTCTTTGTTCTATTTAATGTTTGCTAAATCATGTTATCCCTGCTTTATTCTTTTTTCTATATTTTGTCTTTCTGTAGCTGGCTTCCTCTTGTCTGTACTAATCTGTAGCTTTCTTCTGCTTTGTTATTAAGCTTTCCCTCTTCTTTACCTCATATATCATACTGTAAGACTAAGAGAATAGAGTTTAGGTACTCTACTGTGAAGATTGCCGACCCAAGCAAGCTATTCTATGTGTGTTTGATGAGGAGACTTTATTTTTCTTGCTCATGGTCAAACAGTAACATTAGAGAGTGGTTATGGTTCCCCCACCCAATGTTTTTTTTTTTTTTGTCCTCATTCACCCTAGGCAGTGTATTAAACCTCCTTTGCTTATCAGCCAGCACATGGGAAGTTATTTTCGGCCAGGGGTTACCCTCTCTTCTCGACCAATCCTTAGACTGTCTTAACTCCCTAAGGATTTCAGAGCAGGGTGTGTAATCATCAGACCAATGACACAAAACCATATCAATTTCAACAAACAATAAAATAAAATTACATCCATCAATGATCTATTTTTCAATCCAACAAAGGTGTCCAGAAATCCCCTCGCGCCTTATCCCTTCCCCCTATGGCTTGATCCAAATCTGCTGTACTTAATACATCTCTAAGCCATTCTGCATAACCTGGCGGGGCCTTCGACATCCATTTCCTGCAGATTTCTCGCCTCCCCAGCACTATTGCATAAAATACTAACTTTTTGTCTCTCGCTGTAACAAACCACCCCAGCCAGTCCTGGGCTTGACCAAAAATTATCAGCTTTAAGGAGGCCTCTATTTTCTGCTTCAAAATACTCTAAATTGTTCCACATACTTCTTCCCAAAAATGTCGAACATCCAAGCATTCCCAAAACATATGAATATCCGTAGCTTGAGCCAAACCACATTTTGAACAATTCACCCCCTGGCCTCCTTTCATTTTGAATAATTTCTCTGGGGAAATGTAAGCTCTATGTAGCGTATAATAGTGGTTTTTCTTTAGCGCAGCGGGTTTCACAGTACCATGAAGCAGTGCTAATGACTCCTTCCACCACCTCTTAACCAACTCTTCCGGAAAGCAATCTCCCCACAATTTTGCGGGAAGATCAAACTCGCCATCTACATCTTCTAGGATCCCCCAATACCAAGCTGACACTTTGTGGGGACCTACCAAAGGGCTCGGGATAATTACATCCAAAAGGTTATACTTCCCCACACCTTCCTTAATCCCTTTAGCCCATTCTCTTACTTGCAAAAATTTCCACCTAGACAAAGCACCCCCCGTTATTAACACCAATTCTTCCCAAGAAAGAAGGTCCCCTCCAGGAAACAACTCTCCCCAATGCTCTACTCCAGCCTGTTTTATCGGTAACGCTAGTATGTCTTGGAAACATTCTGGAGTACCCGGGGAATCCCATATAGGTGCATTGAAGATATAATAGGTAAGTTTTGCTAATCGTCTAATCTGATACCAACATTCTGCTAATCCCCGCATGATTTTCAGCTTTATCTTTTTGTAGAATTTAGGGTCCCCGAATTTAAAAATAAAATTAGTTGACGCACCCTTAATATTAGAAACCATTGTTTTTAACATTAGACCAGCGGTTGTAGAGGCCGATGTGGAAAAAACTCTGAAATTTTTCAAAAGGAAGGCCCAAGCATAGTATTGCAATTCAGGTAATGCCAAACCACCCTTTTGCTTACGCCGCCTCAACTTTCTCCTAGAAATTCTAACCCCCTTAGAGTTCCAAATAAAATCACTTATTAGGCACTGCATTTTTTCTATATATTTTTTCTGCATAGGGAGTGGAGAAGTCGAAAACAAAAAATTCCATTTTGGAAGGATAGACATTTTTACCAGATTAACCCTGCCAATAATTGATAGAGGGAGATGGGTCCAGCCTTTTAATAGGCCCTTACATTCCAACAGTAATTTTACCTGATTCCTCTCTGCTAATTGGTCAATGTTTTGAGGTATCAAAATTCCCAAATATCTAATTTCCTTCTTGCAGTAAACCGAACTATAATCCATGTTCCAAGCCATTATCTCTGTTTTTTCCATATTCACCTGATACCCAGAAACCTTGCCAAACTCTTCAGCTAGCCTGAGAGTCTCAGGAAATGCCGTTGATAGATTGTCTGTAAAAAGCAGAAGATCGTCTGCGTACAAAGATAGATTTTTTCTCCCAACCCTGGCAACGGAAGGGGGAAATCACCCTATTCCGCCGAATCTTCCTTGCAAAGGGCTCAATATATACATTAAATAATACAGGAGATAGCAGGCAGCCCTGTCTAGTACCCCTCGCAATAGCAATTGGGCCGGTAAGATTCCCATTCACCAATATTCTAGCAGTTGGGGCCTTATAGATTTGATTTACTACCCCACACACATTAGTTCCCAGGTTAGCCTTCCTTAACAGACACTTTAAATAATCCCAATTTACTTGATCAAAGGCTTTAGCTGCATCGATTGTAATGATCCCCAAAGGGGAATCAAGTGATACCGCCAGATCTATTGCCCCAATACATTCATATGTCAACTCGTGGAGGTATCTTCCCTTTGAAAAGCCCTTCTGATCTGGATGTATTAAGTTATTTACAACTCTATTTAATCTGTCCGCTATGATTTTAGAAAATAACTTATAATCACTATTCAAAAGTGAGATAGGTCTGTAAGATGCACAATTAGTCGGGTTTTTACCCGGTTTCAAGATCAACGTAATAACTGCCTCATTCCATGAGGAAGGCATATCTATCTCGTTAAAAAAGATTTTGCCAAATAATTCCAACAAAATCGGGCTTATTAAGTCCCCTAAAGCTTTATACACCTCCATCGGAATTCCATCGGGGCCCGGAGCTTTCCCTTCTTTGACCCCCACTAGGGCCGCCCTTACCTCCTCCGCCATGATAGGGCCATTCAACAATTCCCGAGCTTGTTGCGAAATCTCTGGCAAGATATCTTGGGCTAGCCAGTCTTCCACCCACTTTTCTTGCCCATCCACATGTTCCGTATACAGAGATTAAAAAAAATCTTGAAACCCGCGTTCAATGTCCTTCCTATGTATCAGTCTTTCACCTGTATCCTGTATCCTTATTTCCTTAATCTGGTTCCTGACCTGATCTGATTTGGCTTTCCAGGCTAGCAGCTTCCCTGAATTTTCCCCATATTCCAAATGTTTTAATTTGCTAACCTCCCATCTTTTCGCAATACGTGCCTGTAAAATATCAGCCAGTTGTGTTCTTAATCCGGCCAATTCCACTCTTCCTGCCTCCTCCTCCTGAGACCCAACCCCTTTACCAACCAACATTTCAGTTTTTAACAGCATCTCCTGTTCTAAAACCCTAATTTTGTCTCTGAACACTTTACGTTTGTAACATGCTATACTTTTGAGCACCCCTCGTATTACTGCCTTAAAAGAGTCCCAAACCACTGATAATGATGCCGACCCTATATTAATATTGAAAAAGGCCTCAGATTCCCTACGTAATTGCAGCAAGACATCTTCATCTAATAATAGTGCACGCTCCAGTGTCCATCTCTTAACCAACCTTCTCTGTGGGGCAGTCAAATGTAGTATTACTGCCGCATGGTCAGATAAGTGTGAAGGCAAATATTCGAATCCTTCAACATTTTCCAACAACCTTTCATCCACTAGGAAGTAATCAATACGTGATGCATGACTATATTTCTTACTAAAAAAGGAGAAGGCTCTGGCCTCCCCTTTCTTCTTTCGCCAAATATCACACAAGCCATGATCCTTCATCATTCTCTTTAAAAAACATTGCGATTTGGGTGTACCCAAAGATCTGCAAGAATCAGATCTATCCAATCTATTGTCCAAAACCACATTAAAGTCACCCGCCATAATGACCGAATCTGAGAATTCAATAAGCTGGGAAAATACCTTCTTCAAAGGTTCACTATCGTCACAGTTAAGGCCGTAATAAACAGCCAAAACTACAGATACTTCATTAACCTGTAATTTTACTATAATCCACCGACCAGCTTGGTCTGCCTTTATTTCGAAAATTTCTGGTCTGGCTTGAAATCCTTGTTTAATTAAAATGACTACCCCCCTTGTATGAAAATTGTGGGAGGTGCAAAAACACATTTGCACCCACTTTTGAGTCTTAAATAACTCTTTACATTCGTCTGCAGCCAAATGAGTATCCTGCAAAATTAAAATTTGCACCGGAGAATCCTTTAAATATTGTAGAATTTTGTTTCGTCTCGACTTAGTCCTCAACCCATTAATATTCCAAGAGAGAAATGTTATCATAGACCTGCCCTCCCCCTGGCCCGTACCAATTTTAGTCATTTAAAACTAACCCACCACCCCACCGTCTAGGTGAATGAGGAACCATTTCTGTCCTTATCCCAAGGAACCAACCCCCTTGTACCCCCCCTCCCTAGCCCCTCCCATGGAGAACCCCCCCACTATATCAGCCACCATGGGCCTAATTTTAGAGTACCCTGCCTACCTGGGGGGCTCAAAATTCCAAAACTCATTACAAATATTACACATAATCAGCCTGTTCTTTCCTTATAGCAATTAACAATTCATCTGCCTTATCTATCTCCCTTATATTATGCATTTTGTTATTATACATTATTCGTAAGAATGCTGGGAATTTCAATTGAGCCGTAGCTCCGAGTTTTTTAAATTCATCTAGCCTTTTTCCCAGCTCCCACTGTCTATCCATTGTGATTTTAGATAGGTCAGATCTGATCTCAAAAGTCACATTATCCGTCTTTAATGCTTTCTGTTTTAGCGCCTTGGTCAAAATTTTCTCCTTTAAATGATAAGTTAAGAAATTAACCAAAAATTTTCTTGGTCTTGTACTATTAGGCCGCCTCGAAAAGGGATCCCGGTGGACTCTCTGAATGTCTCTTTCAATCTCTTCATTACTTTCCTCCAACTCACAGACAGATTTGATTAATGAGACAACATATGATTTAAGATTTGCTCCTTCTGCTCCTTCCGGAACTTTTAACAGTTTTATATTATTCCTACGTGAGTAGTTCTCCAGATGCTCAATCCTGATTTGCAAACCTTGCTCTTTTTCATTCAAGCCTCTGATTTCATCTTTGTGGAGTTTCAACTCCTCCTTCATCCCCCCCCCCGTCTCCTCTAATGTCTGAATTCTCTCCATCAAGTTATCGAATTTCTTTTCCAGTACCTCGCAGGCTTCTCAAATTCCCCTTGGTTACATTCTGAACTTGCAAACCCTTTCTTTATATCCTCCGAGATGGAGAGGATCACTTCCTCCATAGAGGGGGTATACCTCAAATCAGAGGCCCCAGTTTGAACTGGGGGGGGGACTAACGACTTGTACTGCTAGGCCTAATTCCTCCTGCCGTGGAGTGGACAAGATGCCACCTTGACACATCATGTCAGCATCAGTTCCAACTTGTATCTTCTCGTGCAGGGGTAAATTCTCGACTGAGGAGGGGAAACCTTCTTCAGCCCCCTTGCCAGAGTCTGTGCCACTTCCAATATCCTTGACCACAAAGGTATCCATTTTCCCTTGCCCCGGCACTAGCACAATATCCTCTGGCCTAGTCCTGAAATAGGATCTTAAAGAGGGTGCCAATCTATGCTTTATTTTTGTTCTCCCTTCAATTCCTTCTTTTTTTTTTTTTCTGTGAATAGTTCACCTGGTCCGAGGTTTTTCCCTTCAACCTCCCTAGTTTATTGCTAACCACCAGATGCCTTCTATCCCCCCTTATCCCCAACCCCTGCCCCCCTACCTGCCATAAGCCGATGGAGGACTGGGGTGGGGCGGGGCTCTTCTCCTCCTCTCGAGTCCTAATTGTAGCCCCAGCACCAGCTGCTGCCTCGCTGGCTTTTTTTGAATTTTCTGAAAAAGCGCGTGTAACCGCGCGACCAGGCTCCCGGGATACCTTCCCGGGAGCCTTGCTAGTGCTGGCGTTACCCAGGCGGAGCTCCAGTGCGGCACGTCCCCAGTGCCGGAGTCTCCCGCCGGGCGGCTCGTCCAATTTCCGACGCGGGCGGCTCTCCGAGAATGGCGTATCCGTCAAACACATTCGGACGATCTCTCCACGCAAGTGCCACGCCCCCCTGGTACGGCAGGCGTCATGTCTAATGAGCTGCGGCCGTAACGCAGCCCGCCATGTCCTCCTCGATATCTCCCCCCCACCCAATGTTGTGTAGTATTTGTTATTCAGTATACCAGCAGTGTTAGTGACAGTGTAACATGGCAAGAAAGTAGTATAGGGGGTTGCCATTGCATTTGCCAACCAAAATCATATCCCCTTCAATGACAAATTTATTGTACCCCTTCATTGCACTGCAAATGACTCACAGTCATCACAGCTCTACACCTACATTACAAAAAACCACTTTTGGTAGACTTGACTACCTGGCTTTTCTCACACTGACAACCAAAAACAATTTAAAGTGATAATTTCTATAGAAGAAAAGATACTGGTAACCAAACTGTAGTTATGTATTGTGGTTGTATTGTTTGTTTCAAAACATGGAGGTGTATTTGGCACCTAAAATGTGTGTTTTTTTCTAGCCACACAGCCCACTAGTGCCGGGACCAGTGCCAGTGCACCAGACACAGAGGAAGTTGGAGTAGGAGTCCAAGCAGTGGCAGGGATGTGAGGTGGTAAGTCACATTGCTTGGTTATTGACAATTACTAGTATACTGACTGTATTTGTTTAGGGAAGCAGATCCCACCATCATCATTCATGACCAACCTGCCCATGGAATTTCACTACCCATGAACTAACTGCACCATTGTTCAATTGGAACTGCAGTGTTGGCTGTACAATGTGCATCTGTTTCAGTTAATCTGGCATTTACAACGTTTTCAATGCATTACAAACTGAACTGAAAATAAGGTGTGTTTCCTTTCTCTTCCAGTGGCCATTGTCACCTCCTAGTACTTCACTTCTTAATTATTTCCTAGGTTCTGTCTCATCCAACTAAAAGAAATTAAAACATCTATTCTTGGCATGTGCCAGATTTCTCTGGCCAAGTGGATCACATTTGTAATGGCTTCCATAATGGATTTATGCCTGTTCAAATTCTTCCCTTTTGGTATTTATCAGCTTTCAACTACAGTGACTGAGGAAGCCAAAGCTTAGGTACAAGATGATCAGTGACACCCCACTATTCTATAGCAAAACCTCTACCTACGTGGCCGTCTTTCTCTTACTTACCCTGCAGAAGAGTAAGTCAAGTTTCCTTTGCTTACTGCCAAGCAAATGTGTTTGTTTTAAATAATTTGTGTTTGAGGGAGTGGCCAGGAAATAATGTGGGATTAAGAATCCATGATTTTGTTTTTTGCAGATGGGATCCTCTGTGACGAACGTATCCAATAAAATCTATATATCCTTTTCCTTTCCCTAAACTGCAGTGCATCGTTTTTCCCGCTGTATACTTATGGCAGACAGGATATCTATTATCCGCATGTGTTATACATGACGTGTGTGATTTATATTAATTATATACCTCTTTGGAGACAGGGTAGAATTGAAAGGCATTTGGAAAAGAGAAGGGCCATTGGAATTAAAGTAAAATAATTGTCCATTGCATCTTGCTCCTGCTGCAGACTGGACAGCGTAGCAAAGTAGTACCTGATGTGCTAGATAGCATACCTCCATTAAATTAGCACAACAGGATTACTTGTACTCCATAGTGATGCCTTTCTCATTAATGAGAGTTTATTTATTTTTATTTTTCCACACAAAGTGTTTGTTGGTTTTTTTAGGAGAGCCTTTAGAAGAAGAAAAACTAATTTTTTTAACCTGGTGTTGTGCTGCCTTGATTCCTTTCAATCAGTCAGTTTTTTTTTTTTTAGGCATGTTTAGGTAAATTCATTTCCCGGTGACTCTCCTAACCACAATAAATATTCCAATAGTCCTAGGGGACCAGCAACATACTGTTACAATGCCACTATATAGTTTTAAACAAGAGTTTCCTTCTTGATAAAGCTACTCCTGCTGGTCCACCACCACCACTGACACATCAGGAGATAGCAACCCAGCTGTGTTGGCAGAATTTGAAGGCCACCCAGGTGGAGTAGCGATGGCTGGAGGAAGAGGAGGGTGATGTACATGCCCCTGTCCTAGGCACTGGTTCCTGCAGCCAGCCTCCTGTACCTTGATTCTCTAGGCTACTTCAATGCCAGCGCTGCCGGCAGCCACCCATGCCTGTACCACAATTGTTACCTACCAGCCATTTGTTCCAGTGCTACATTCTTTGTGACCTGGTGCACTTGGGCCGTCAGATGGCATGGCTCGAGGCCCATCAACAAGAAGAGCAGACCTTCATAGGGAATGCAAACTTCTAAGCCCTTTTTTTTGTTTTGGTGTGAGTTACTTTTGTTGTGGGTGGTGAAGGTTAGAATTGGGAAGGGACTTTGTGGATCCTTTGGACTCATTTTTCTGGCAATTAGTTGGGGATTGGGTGATTTGATTCAGGAGAGGAGTGGGTGTGTTGTGGGCGGAGAGGATGGGTTTTCTTGAAACTGAAGTTGATAATGGGTTATTATGATACCTTATAACTGGATTAGTTTTTGTGTTTTACTTTTACTTTGCACTACATCTGCAGCATGTTCCAGATCAAAGTATATCCCAGTTACTTATAATTAGCTATATCCTTATCCTACTACCCTCTGTAACTATATTGACCACTAAGGGGGAAAGCTGCCTTTGGGCATATTGCCTACAACAACCTAGGTAAACAAGACTTACTACTTATCTGCAAACAAAGTTAGTTACTTACAAACTAAACAAGATCACTTCACTCCATAGCTCTCTTACTTGACTAGAATAAGCAATGGCTGCCAACTCTCTTTCTTCCTTCCCACAGGGTTTCCCTAAGTGCCTTCTTAGTGGTGGTGGTAGTGTGTTAACAGGGAAGAAATCACAAGTGAGGTCCCACTCCCATTTAAGTGAACTCCAACTGTAGGATTATTCAAAAGGATTATCTATCTCAGGCAACTAACTTGAAAGAAAAACACAGAGTTAGTGGGTTATACATTTACATCATAACTTTAGAAAGTCGGAGACCAGACTACTACCAGCATGACGCAACAAAGAACACCAAATATTTTAACAAAGGGTAGCAATAGTAAATTATTCTGAGCAATGGGAAGCATGGAATTGTATTGAAAACTAAAGTTACAAAATCCTCAAGTCTGGAAAGGTGTACTCAATGTCTGGAGTGGACAAGGCTAGGCATTTATGCAACACAATTCCTGAATGATGATGTTGATGAATAATGTTCTAGATCTAAATTCCAGTTATGCATGGGTGGGTAAGTGGGGCTGGTGTAGGCTATTGCTCAGGTAACAGAAGATCCAGCAGTGAGTTGGTGTTTTTAACCACATTCGCCCTGCCAAATGTGTGATCCATTTGGTGTCAATTAAATCACCCCTCAATAAATCACACAGCCCGTGGGGAGAGGGTTAGGTGTTTGATGAATGGATGGGAAAGGGAATTTGGCAAAATGTGTGCCAAAGACAAACACTACACAACACAATACCAATTTTCATCAGGGCGATGAGCAGCACATCATCATCAATCTGTTGTGGAAGGAAATGAAGGAATGAATATAAAACAGTTAAATTAAATTCATTGAAAACAGTCTTTCACCCCCAGAGACCCATTATTATTAGATATTTGAATGTTCTGTCATCTAGGTTTGAAAATACAAATTATGGAGGAGTGAAGTGAACCCACCCAGTTCTAAAAATTGTGACTCTTAAAAGTCCCCCCATTGCTAAATGGGGCTGTGCAGCTGCATTCTTTTTTCTCTCTGCCACTCTTGGGTGCCTGGCTGAAGAGGTCTGATAATTGAGGAGGAGTGTTTTGCCTTTTGTTCATAAAGGGAAGGAGAAGGCCTGTGGTCTGGTAAACAGAAACTGAATCTTAGGCCCTCATTTCAACCCTGGCAGTCAGTAACAAAGCGGCAGTAACACCGCCGACAGGCCGGTGGTTAAAAAATGAATTATGACCACTGCAGAAACCACTCAGACAGACAGCCACTTAAACACACTGACCGCCATGGCGGTAGCAACAAGCACCACAGGGGTAACCGCCAACAGCCAGGCGGAGGACAATGTTCCGCCCACTGTATTAAGACAGGCCTATCCACCACCTTTTCTGGGACGATACCAATGACAACAAAAGCACGGGGGAAACATAAAACAGAAGGCAAAGGACTCACCTCTAAAGACTCAGGGAACAACCACGATGCCATGAAGCCCAAGTTGCACATCTTCCCCATGCAGCTATACCTCTTCCTGCATTACGAACATCGAAGCCGGAGAAGACGACCACAGTGAGTACTGCCGTCTAGTACACAGGGGAGGGGGAGGAAAAAGAGAGTGACACACACACACACACACTCACAACACTCCCACCCCCAACACCATACACACAACCACATGGAACAACATTACATATCCACCCCGTACCCCGGGGGAATAAAGCAAGGACAAAAGGAATTGATTACAGTGAGTGTAATAAGATAAAATAGTATAAATATGTGCTTCAAATACAAAAAGTATAAACATATTTACAAATGGAGGGACACTGCCCAGTCCTCAATTTCCGTGGGCCACAGGGCCACTACACATAGGCAAAGGCCCCAACTCACTCCTGCAACAACATGGAGAGAACACTGCAGGGGCATCAGGTTGAAAATACACAGGCACCTCAGGGGGACAGGGAATGGGGGGACACCTCAGCCAGAAGATTGTTCAGCGCCACTGGTCCTGGAGAGGGCTACATGCCCACTTCTTGGTCCAGGGGAGTGCAAGGCCACAGTCTCTCTAGTGGGTGTTTAGCCCACTGCTTGGTCCTGGGGAGTGCAAGGCCACAGTCTTCTAGTGGGTGGTTTTCCCACTGCTTGGTCCTGGGGAGTGCAAGGTCACAGTCTCTCTAGTCTGTGGTTTGCCCACTGCTTGGTCCTGGGGAGTGCAAGGCCACAGTCTCTCTAGTTGGTGGTTTGCCCACTGCTTGGTCCTGAGGAGTGCAAGGCCAGAGTCTCTCTAGTGGATGGCTTCTTCCACTGGATCTGGAGGGGACCTTGTGCCCAGGGTGCTTCATCCTGGCAAGGATGGGGTGAGTGGATGGCTTCTTCCACTGGTTCTGGAGGGGGCCCTGTGCCCTGTGATGCAGATCTTTGGGAGTGCAATGTCACAGTCTCTTACCTGGGTGTCACACCTACAGGATTTTCAGGGGCCTGGACGCACTACAGCCCATGGAGGCAGGACTACACACTGCCCGCTGGCGGTGACGGCTGTTCACTGGTGGCAGTGGCGGGGCTGGTATCTGGGCTGGCAGTGGTGGGGGAATGCTCCAGCCCTTCCCCTGCAGCCTTGGACAGCTTCCCACTAGGGCTGCTGCTGCTGACATTGGTGCTGCTGTCGGTGCTGGTGGCGGTGCAGGCAGTGGTGGGGGGAGGCTCCAGGCCTTCCCCTGCAGCCTCGGACAGCTTCCCACTGGGGCTGCTGCTGCTGGCAGTGGTGCTGTTGGCAGTGCTGCTAGCAGTGCAGGCAGTGGTGGGGGGAGACTCCAGCACTCTCCCTGCAGCCCCGGACAGCTGAACCGCCATAGTTGGTGGTGAGGGCTCAGAATCAGTCCCAGCACCAGGCCTCCTGTCCTTCCTGCCTGCTGGTGCAAGCCCCTTGCCCTTCCCTTTGGCAGCTGGTGGTGCCTCCTGGTCATTCCTTTTTGCAGCTGGTGGCACCTCTTTGCCCTTCCCTTTGGCAGCTGGTGGTGCCTCTTTGCCCTTCCCTTTGGCAGCTGGTGGTGCCTCCTTGCCCTTCCCTTTGGCAGCTGGTGGTGCCTCCTTGCCCTTTGCTTTGCCAGCTGGTGGTGCCTCTTTGCTTTTACCTTTGGCAGCTGGTGCAGCCACACTTTCAGTGCTGATGCCTGGTTCCCTGGACCCTCTCCCACCTGCAGTAACTGTCAACACTACTGTGGCCATGGACTGGGTGGCTGAGGTGCTCGCCTGGGTTCTGACCACCCTGGCCCGAAGTGAAGGATGGGGGGAGTGGTAGGGAAGCGGTCATCAGTGGAGAGGAAAAGCTTCTTAGGGAAATTGGGGTGGGAATAGGGTGAAGGTTTGGGAGTGGAGGAAGAGGAAGTGGTTGTAGTAGGTGTCTGTTTGCTGATTTTGGGTGCAGGTGCATGAGCTGGATGCTGTTGTAAGGTGGATGGCTGTTGGGTGTCTGAGTGCTTGCATTTATGTACTTTGGGAGGAGGGGGCACAGACACAGTGGGAGAGGACACAGGGGATGTATGCATGGATGTGGGGGTGGTGACTGCCAGTGAAGGGTGTGTACTGATAGGTGTGCTGGTGATGGTGGTAATGGATGAGGATGTAGTGCATGCAGGTGTAAGTGGAGATGCTACTGTGAGGGAGGTGGAGGACGAGGAGGAGGAGACAATGGAGCCAGTGGATGTTGGTATGTCTGCATCTGGATGGTGTTTGTGTGTGTGCCTATGGGATGATGTGTGGTGCTTGTGTTTGCCTGAGCCACTCCTGTGTGCTGTCTTGTGTGCACGCTGGGCTGCCTGTGTGCTTGGGATAGGTTGGGGTTGAGGGGAATGGGACTGGGTAGAGGAAGTTGGAGGGCGGATGCTAGAAACAGGGACAATGGCTGCCATCAGAGAGGAGGCCAAAGCCTGGATTGATCTCTGTTAGGCCGCTATGCCAGAGTGAATGCCCTTCAGGCATGCATTTGCTTGTTGCAAATGGGCTGAAAGCCCCTGGTTGGCTTCCCTATGGTTGACTGCCTAACAGAGATGGATCTCAGGAGGTTTATAGCCTCTTCACTCAGGGTAGCAGGGCAGGGCTGGAGGTGCCTAGGGCGAAGGAGATGCACACCATCCTTGGTGAGTGGGCATGGGAAACACACTGAGGGGCTGCTGGGGGGGTGGTGCTCGTATAGGGGTGGTGGCTGTACCTGTAGTTGGGGTGGGCACAGAGGTGTCCGCCACCACCAGGGACCTTCCATCGGAGGAGGTATTACTTTCAGAACTGTCCCCTCCTGTTTCCACCGTGGTGCTCCCGTCGCCCTCTGTCCCACTGGTGCCCTCACCGTTAGTGGATACGGCCTCCTCGGTCCTGTGGGATGCAGCTCTATCCATCGCTGGTGCTTCTGCTCCTCTGCCAGATGATGCTAATGCACATAAGGACAGGTTGACAAAACAAACAGGCTTTTGCAATGCACTAGGGTCTCACATTTGTCTGAGTTCCAGCTATTACCAGTTGTAAACTCCCAACTGGATTTTTCTTGCCACGTTAAAAGAAAAAACACAGCGTGATTGCGCTGCTACAGTTCACTCGTAATGAAGCCTAGCGGCAAAAGTGCAGTTATGTACGTAACCGGCAAAAGTGTGATTAACTGTGTAACAGGGTCGATATTATGCAAAGCGCTCGACTTCTGTCAAGCGAGAACATGCTTCAAAAATAGAGAAAAAGTAGTCCACAAACCTGACGGGAAGCAGCGAGCCTCGCATGTTTTTTGTATTTGGTCGCTGCGCTCGAGGAGGGCTAACCAACGGAAAAGGCATGACGTATGCGTGCCTTCCACTAATGAAAGAAAGCAGATTCTAACAGGCAAGCCCACCAACCAATGAAAGACACTGACATGACGTGGACGGGGCTCCGAGCCCTTTTCCAATTCCTAAAGTGTCTCGCTGGCGATATGCATGCGCAAGCGCATGCGATGCAGGCTTGACCCTAAAAAGGGGGAGGAAGAGACAAAGGATATACTTGGTCAATGGTGCCAGCAACACCACCGTTGGAGTGCACGACACACACACCCTACGCACTAGGCAACGCACAACCAGTAGCAATGCAAGTCACCAGCTAAAGCTAATTTTTCAAATAGCTACTGTTCACACTCAGAGGTAATTTAAGTTTGGGTAATGTTACAAATGTTATGTGATCTAATTTTTGTGAGCCAGGTAGTCACCACTACCTTAATGCACTCATCTCTGTGGGCACTCGCTTTGGATGATTATAAGCTATTTTAGGCAGTTCCAATTGGTCCAGCAATCCAACATGCGTCAGTTGAATGTTGGACCAATTGGAACTGCCTAAAATAGATTTGGAAATTGGACATACAAATCAATTGGACAGTATATACCAAATTTTGGACAGCATATGATGATAGACTAGGGAATTTGTCTTTTGTTTTGTCTCCCATTTTATGTGGTGTCAATTGATTGGTTTTAGTATCATTCTTAGTATTTGTTTTTTTATGAGGATTTTATCTGTGTGTTTTATATGGGATTAATTATTAAATAATTCTTTAGATATTTCTTTTATCAAGACTGATCATTGGTGGGTGTGGTTGATTGTGTAGTGAGGTGGATAGGTTTTGTGTTCCCCCTAGGGGTTATTTACTTTTCTGTCACTGTGGTATGGGACTTTGCCTGGGTAACCAACTGTCCGGAGATCCCTGATGGGCCAGGTTGGTCATCCAGATCTAGGTGTCTAGAGCTTCTGTCATCACTGTGGGCCTCTTCTGTAAGGGGACTGGATGTTGATGGCACCTCCTCTCCAGTGACGTTGTGTGGGGGACCTGTGGGGATGTAAATGCAGTGTTATTGTTTGTGCGTGTGACATCTTGTGTATGGGTGTGTTGCCCTCTATGGTTGTGATTGCCCTGTGAGCTTTGCCTTGTGTGAGTAGTGCTTTTGTGGGCTAGGTGATTCTCTCTAATGTGCATGCTTTAGTGATGTGTGTCCATGCAGGTTTGTGATGGGGGTCCGTGCATTCGTGTTACATGCAGGGTTTGGTATTGGGATGGGTGGTTTGTGATGGTGGGTTGTATGTGAGGTGGTGGGGTGATTGGGGTGAGGGTAGAGGTGGGGGTATGTGTTTGGAATGCAGGTAGGGGGGTGAATGTAGTAAAGAGTTGATTTACTCCTGCTACTCCTGCCAGGCCCTCAGGATGCATGATTGCCAAGACTTGCTCCTCCCATGTTGTTAGTTTGGGGAAGGAGGTGGGGGTCCACCGCCAGTCCTCTGTACTGCTATCTGGTGTCTTGCTGCTGTAGAACGCACCTTCCCCCATAGGTTGTTCCACCTCTTCCTGATGTCATCCTTTGTTCTCGGGTGCTGTCCCACGGCATTGACCCTGTCCACGATTCTCAGCCACAGCTCCATCTTCTTAGCAATGGATGTCTGCTGCACCTGTGATCTGAATAGCTGTGGCTCTACCCAGATGATTTCCTTCACCATGACCCTTAGCTGCTACTCTGAGAACGTGGGGTGTTTTTGTGGTGCCCTGGGTGTAGTGTGTGTGGTGTGTGAGGGTATGAGGGGTGATGTGTTGGGGTGTGTGCTGTAAGGTGCGTGGATGGTGTATGGGTCATGGTGTTCTGTGGCGCTGGTTCTGTGGGTGCTCTTGGTGTGTCTCTCTCTCTGCTGGCAATTATTTCTAGTCGTAAAGGGTTGTGGGTAGTGTGTGTGTGTTTTATAGTAGTGTGGGTGTGGTGTGTGTACGTATGTCAGGTGTGTGTAGTTTGAATTGTCCAATGTGGTGTTGTTTTATATGTGTCTGTGTGTTTTGAGTGTGGGGGCATGTACAGCCAATGGTTTACCATGGTTGAATGTCCGCCGTGGTGATTCATGGGTCATAAAGTTGTGGGCGTTGTTCTGTTGGCGTAACGGTGTGGGTTTGGATACCGCCAGTTTATCACTGACCTTTGGGCTGGCAGACTTGTGTGTGTGGCTGTATAGTGAGGGATTGCTATGTGTGTGTCATAATATGGGTAGCGGTAAATCGCCAGGCTGGTGGTATGTTGGCAGCAGTCAGCATGGCGGTAAGCAGGACTTACCGCCAATGTCATAAAGAGGGCCTTAAAGTAAAGGAGATGACAATAGGAAGGGAAGCTTCTTGAGAAGTGGAGCAAGAAGACTCAGAGGCACAGCGCAAATATAAGAGGAGTTCACATTTGCCAGAAGTACAGCACAGACGCTCATCAGCATTTCCAACTCAACGTACCTCTCTCCAGTCCACAGAAATTAGTACTAGACCTCAGAATCGTCATTATCATGGTGTCCTTTTGAAGTCAATTACTTCCTTCTTCTAGCTGTTGAGGTAGTCCTGCCCTGAGTCCCACCATACTCATCCTGACTCCTCCTGACTCCAAGCAACTCCATTCTACTCCTGTACCAAGCAAGAGAGTCCTGCAGTGCACTGTTGTTGAAGAACAACTGTAGAAACAGAACTGGAATATTTTGTATAGATTTTATTTGTTAACTAAACTGACTGGCCTGGTCTCTGAAGAACCAGAAAAAAGAGTGGACCAGGCAGGTAAATGTCACTAAGTTTGAAACTGTAAATCGCGCTCAGGAAAAATGATCACCCATCAGGCCCCAAACATTTCAGATCATCGAAATCAAGTTAACGGATTAGGTGAACACCTTCTCTTACTGTCTTCCACCACATACATCATCAATCATCACTCACAATCACTCAATAACATATCATCACTCATTGGTGCAAACGTTAGCTACCTCTTCCAATCCAAGCATGAGGGTAGGTACCCAATTGCATCTCTTCTTTGATGCAAGCAACACATTGGACTTTGGAAGTCTTGTAAATCAATTTCCTTCTTGGGCAGCCCTTCTAGGATAGGTATGGGAGGGAGGATGTCTCCAATGTCCTGAAGGGAATGTGGAGGCTTCTTCACTGAACACTGGTCCAACTCCAATCTGGCCATATACACTTGCCTAAAATGGTGGAACAGCATAAGTCAGTCACAAACATAATATTCCACTAGCTAGATTCTTTTTTGGCAAGGAAAGAAGTTTGATGATAAATAATTAAAAAGTACTATAGTGGCATACTCAGTCAAGGAAGTAGAGTTTGTCATCAAACTCAAGTGGTTTGCCCAGAAGTTGGTCAGTTAACACACTTTTGTCTGGCCATTCCTCCTCCTCTTCTTCTTCCTGTGCTGTTTCAGGAACAGTGTAATTGTGTGGTATGAAGTGTTGGTTCATTTTGAGGACAACTGCACCATCTGCACTGAACACACACTCAGCAGACACACTGGCTAACAGACAAAGCAGATAGGTTATTGCCAGACTGCTGAGCACTGGCCATTAATGCATCCTTGCATATTAATAAACCAATGGATTTTGATCAGCATAGACCTCTTTTGGGTCATCTAGCTATTCCTGGAACATCCTCTCAAGGGTTATTGGTGCTATCACTTGTCTGATCTCTTTTGCCTTTGCCTCTGCAATGGACTTAAGCTATGCCACTTGAAACCAAGCCAATGCAGAGATTGGGGCCAAATCTTCTGTTCATATAGTTGTGGTTCTTATCAGTGTTCTTTTTTCCGGTGTTGGCTGCTGTGAAACAAGACTGCCCTCTCTGGAAGTTGAAGGAAGCACCCCAGAACTTCTGCTCGGGAGTGGGACTCTAATTATTTCCAGCCATTCTTTTTCCAGGTCTCCAACTTACGCAACCATCCACCTCTTATATTTTGAAACACCCCCTTCAGAAAAATGAACGAAAGTGTTTCGAATCTTATTGTACGATGGATCAAGTGGTGTGGCACAGATGTACTCTTTGGACAACATGATGTCTTTTTGAAACTTTGTATTAACAGTCAAGCAAAGGATTAAGCTCTCAACAAAGGCATGTGATTCTGCATTTTCATTCACACCTGCAAGTGTGAACATTTCAGAAACCCTTTTCAACTGCTACTGTAGCAGATACAACAAAGGGATAGCTGGCAGATTGTATTGTCCTCCTTACTGACTTCCTGTGTGAAAACCTCAAAATAAAGTAATATCCTGTGTCAGGCATTTGACTAGGCCTCATTTGTCCTCATCCATAGTCATGCTTTTCCCAATTGCATCACCTCATCTTTGACCGACATAGTCATTGATCTGTCTGCACTGTTCAAACAGATGTTGCAACATGTAATAGGTCAAGTTCCTACTCTGACAGGATCCAATCAAGGTCCGGACATCATCAGAAGGGGTGCTTTGAAAAGATGGCAGAGCACCCTTTTTTTTTTCTTGCTGGAGGTCGGGGAGCCAATGATTCAGGTTCTAGCTCTGGCTCAGCAGGAAGCTCAACCTCTTGTTCTACTCCAACTTGAGGAAAATCTACTATTGCTGGCTGTGGTTGCTGTCCACCTTGCTCTGGTTCCTGAAATTATAGGGTACTACTTTGTGAAAGGGACACTCCAATTCAAACATCACTGTTCATTAGCATTGCCATGATTGTAGTGGCTGCCTCGCTGAAAGACATGGGCTTATGTTGGGGTGGTGCTGTTATGCCAGAGTGCTGATCTCAACTTCCTCCCTGGAGGCTAGTGTGGCAAGCACAAGTTTCTGGAAGAAGGTTGTGGTCGGAGCACCAGAGGTGGAAAGCCTCTTATTCTTTCTGGTTGGATTCTTGGTAACACTTTTCTTGGGGCCATCTTAAAACTGTCAGTTGGCAGTGGCACTGGGCTGCACAAGCAGAAGCGATTGGAGGTCTGGTGTCAGATGTTGTGTGGTCATGTTTCTTTGTACAGACATTCTGTCTGGCAGTACTGTGGGTAATGTCTCTTCTCTTTTGCACCTAAAAATACAAGAAAGAAAATAATTTAGTGAAAACTGGCATTGTTGTGGTTTGAATTAGTGCAGACAAAGACAATCTAGTCTAGTGGGTGGGTTACTTAAGTTATTATCCTAAATAATTAACAGCAACATGTCGAACCATTTTATAATAAAACCAAACCACCATAACATACAATTTCCTTTCCAATCAGGATAACAACATACAGATGTAATTCTTTGCTTTATGTTCATCTATTCTAAGTGAGACACCTGTGGCAGTCAAGGAGGTGCATGTGCAAATGGAATAATCCTTTAAAAAGTAGGTTGGTTTGTGCCTGTGGCAGGCAGGGAGGTCAAAGAGGAAATGGAATAATAACTAAAAACATTAATGTTGTTGTGCAGCTGTACACCTATGGTAGTCAGTGGGTGGATGAATGGAGGCAAAAATGCAAATATATATATATATATATATTAAAATTAAATTAAAAATTAAAAAACATTAAATAACACTTTTTCTAAAATAAAATAAAAAGTAAATCTTCTAAATTAAAATTAAAAAAATATTAAAATGAAAAGAAAAATAAAATAAAAATAAAATAAAATAAAAAAATAACAAAAATTAAAACCAATTGCTGATGTTTTTACTACTGGAGTATGAGAAACCCACTGGGAGGCAAGGAGGTGCAGGTAAAAAAAAGCTGAAAAATGCATGTAGAATAAAGCACGGTCATCATGATTATATTGATAATATACATATACTGTAATTGGCCTCAAGCATATTATTAAACTGATGTCAGGGAAAAATCAAAATAATGAACAAAAAGCTATAGCTCTCTCCTATTTCTCTCCCTAGAAAATGGCTTTGAAAACTTGAATAAATAAAGGGTGGCTGCACAAAATGGCCTCTGGCCAATTGGTCAACCTACAACAGCCAGAAAGGAGACATGTAGAACAAAGGACTCATACAAACCTATAGAAATATCACACTGTCTGGCTGTACACAATGGCCACCGGCCACATAGTCAAACAACAACAGCAAGCAAGAAGGCATTGAGAGCAAAGGACACATACAAGCATAAGGCAAAGCACACTGGCTGGCTACACAAAATGTACTCCTGACACATTGTCAAACAACAACAGTGAGCAAGGAGACATGAAGAACAAGAGCACATGCAAGCCTCTGACAAGGCATACTGGCTGGCTATACAAAATAACTGCTGACCATATAGTCAAACAATAACAGCGAGCAAGGAGGCATGGAGAACAAAGAACACATGCAAGCCTATGGCAATGCACACTGGCTGGTTACAGAAAATGGCCTCCTGCCACATGATCAATCAGCAAGCAAGGATGCAAGGAAAACAAAGAACACATTCTGGTCTGTGGACACCTAGTACAGAAAATGGACCCTGGCTACGTGGTATGGAGAACAAAGACAAATTGTGGCTTGTGGCAAACACACTCAATACACGCTGGCCAAACAAAGGAGGTTTGGTAACACTGAAGAAAACATGACACTTAATTCAGCAATGTCATACATGAAAATGAACCGAGCTAAAAACATTTTACTCACATCCTTCTGTGGCATCAAATATTACCCAAAATATACACTTTTTTCAGAAAGAAACATGAAATACAATCAATAACCCACATTTTTTATTTCATCCAATGCCACCTCTGCCCTAAATGATGTTTTATTTAAATTAATATATACCATAGAAATAGTTTTCTCATGCACTAATGACTAGTACTGCGCCTATCAGTTGGATTGCCCGTTGGAAGACTTGTCCACATAGTAAACCAAATGAAAATTGCAAATGTAACAAACATGCAGAAAAGGTCCTGAACTGTGCAACATTTTCCCTTTACAAAAGATGAAAAATGAAATGCAAAAAAATAACTAGGCCCCTACTGAAACTCCAGCCCACCCACCAGAATGAAATGTAAAAGTCAAATAAAAGTTCAAAGAAATACCGGTGCGTGCCCTATCACACAAACAACACCCTTAAACAATAGTTTTTTAACTTACTTGTGATATCACAAAAACAAAGGTGGTCATTACAACATTGGCGGTAAAAGCCGCTTACTGCTGTGCAGAAGACCGCCAACACACCGCCGTGGCTGCGGAATTCCGCCACAGCTATTATGACCCACATCTCGAAATCCGACAAAATTCAGACACCCACACAAGTCCGCCACACCAAAGGTCAGTGATAAACTGGCGAAAACAAAACCTCCACCGTCACGCCAACAGAAATACGCCCACGCTATCACGGCCCACGAATCCACGCGGCGGTCTTTCAACCGTGGTATTCCATTGGCGGTACACACCGCTGCGCTCAAAATACACACACACATACAAAACACTGCCACATTGAACAATTCGAAATACACATACCTGATACACATACACACACCACACCCACACACCCAACACAATATAAAACACACACCCACATCACCCACAAACCCCTACTACCAAAAATTCTGAAAGAAGGCCAGAGAGAGACACCACCATCCACAAACTAGCAGCCACAGGCACTCAACACCATCACCCACACAACTTCCACGCACAAAACACCACACACCACTACATATCACCACACTTATCACCACACACACCACCCCACACATCACCCACACCACCCATTGGCATGGCAAAGACACCCCAGGTTCTCGGAGGAGGAGCTCAGGGCCGTGGTGGAGGAAATCGTCCGGGTAGAGCCACAGCTATTCGGATCACAGGTGCAGCACACCTCCATAGCTAGGAAGATGGAGCTATGGCGAAGAATAGTCGACAGGGTCAACACAGTGGGACAGCATCCAAGAAATCAGGACGACATCAGGAAGAGGTGGAACGAACTACGGGGGAAGGTGCGTTCCGTGGTCTCAAGACACCACCTGGCGGTATAGCGGACTGGCGGCGGACCCCCACCTACTCCCCCAGATCTAACAACATGGGAGGAGCAGGTCTTGGCGATTCTGCGTCCTGAGGGCCTCGCAGGACTCGGTGGAGGAATGGACTCTCGTAAGTCAAACCTTTAACTATCATAACCCCCACTCTACCTGCATGCTGTCACAGACTCCCACCCTCACCCCCTCCCCTATCACTCCAACTCCTCACAAATGTACTAATAACACAAACCACATATCCCAACACCAAGCTCTGCATGACACAACAAAGCATGGACACCCATCACTAAACCATGCCCACTGCACATACCCATAATGCCCCCCTCAACCATCATTACACAAGCCCCCAAACAGGAATGCTAGCACTGGGGTACACAGTCACCCACCTATTGCACACCATGACACACACACACATGCAATAATCATGCTTTTACACCCCTGCAGGACCACTACCCAATGTCACCAGACAGGAGGGTCCAGACATCTCCACCCCACCCACAGAAGAGGCCCACAGTGATGACAGCAGCTCTGTCCAACTGGATCCAGATGACCAGCCCGGACCATCGTGGGCCTCGGGACAGTCGGTTCCCCTCACACAGGCACAGCCCACCACAGACCTTCCACCCTCTGGTAACACCAGCACAGCACCCACCCAGCGGGCCCATAACTCTGTACCCAGGACACGTCAATCAGCTGTGTGTCCACCACTACAGGAAACCCAGGATAACCCACCACCCCAACAACAACAGGGACCTGGGGACAGTGGCAGTGGGCACACAGTCCAGGGGACGGAGGCACAGGAACACAGGGGAACTGGAAGGGCTGCCGTGCGACAGGGGGCGGACAGGCCAAGGGAACCCACTCTCCACGAGGCCCTCTCCTCCATCATGGGAGCATACCACCACTCCCAGGAGATGATGGCAACGGTCCTGGCCAAGTTTCAGGAGACCCAGCACATGCAGGAGAAACAGTATTTGGGGTTCAGGAAGGAACTCAGAACCATCAGCTCCGCCCTGGGCACCATCATAGGGTTGCTGAAGGAAATACTTAACACCAGGAGGGACACTGTGGCACTACAAGGGGCCCCTGACACTAGCATGGACGATGAACTGCCCACCACCTCTGCCGGCGCTAGTGGACAGGAGGCACCGCCACAGGACCACCACACCAGCACCCCCTCTTGCAGACGGAGAACCACCCCGCAAGCGGTCCCTGAGATCCAGGAACAAGACAGAGCACAATGCCAAGACCCCTGCAAAGAAATGAGACCACCCTGATTGTCAAACCACTGTCCCACTTTATAACCCTGTCTATATTGGAACTGCCCCAGCTCCACTTCCTATGCCCATATGGGCAATGCACCTTTGAGACTAATAGACTGGACTCTGCCATGGACATTCCTCCACCATCCCCCCTCACCATTTTACAACCCCTCCAATATTGAGCACTTCAATAAACACCCTTGAAGCACAAAACAATCTGGAGTCAGTCTGTGATTTCGAAATTGTGTATTAGCAATGACAGTGACAAAATGCTTTTTCAAATGTAATGTCAACATACCTATGTCACACAACTCAAGTCCATGAGGAATCTAAGCAGATGAGACACGTTGGAAACCACACCTGTGAAACCGTAAGGGAAAATGACAACTCAGTGACCATACACTGGTTGAAATCGACAGACAGGAGAGAGGTAGAAGTGTTAAAGTACTTGTAGTAGGCAGGAATGTATTCTCACCTGTGTGTCACTGGAAATATTGCTGGATGACTGAGTCCCTGGTGTCAATGTCTTCTTCCTCTGCTTCCTCCTCATCACTGTCTGCAGGCTCCACAGCTGCCACAACACCGCCATCTGGACGATCCTCCTGCAGAAAAGGCACCTGTCTTCGCAAAGCCAAGTTGTGAAGCATACAGCAGGCCACGATGATCTGGCACACCTGCTTTGGTGAGTAGAATAGGGAACCACCTGTCATATGGAGGCACCTGAACCTGGCCTTCAGGAGGTGCGTTTGATCACCCTCCTAGTCTGCCCATGGGCCTCATTGTAGAGTTCCTCTGCCCTGGTCCTGGGATTCCTCACTGGGGTCAGTAGCCATGATATGTTGGGGTAACCAGAGTCCCCTAACAGCCACACCCAGTGCCTCTGGAGATGACCCATCACATAAGGGATGCTGCTATTCCGCAGGATGTAGGCGTCATGCACAGAGCCAGGGAACATAGCATTTACCTGGGAGATGTACTGGTCTGCCAAACATACCATCTGTACATTCATGGAATGATAACTCTTCCGGTTCCTGTACACCTGTTCACTCCTGTGGGGGGGACCAAAGCTATATGGGTCCCATCAATGGCACCTATGATGTTAGAATTCACCTTTCACTGTAGGCAAGTCCTCCACCTGAGGGAAAACGATATAGCTCCACATGTGTTTCAGAAGGGCAGACAACACTCTGGACAACATGTTGGAAAACATAGGCTGGGACATCCCTAATACCATAGCCACTGTTGTTTGAAATGACCCACTTGCAAGGAAATGGAGCACTGATAGCACCTGCACTTGAGGGGGGATTCCTGTGGGATGGCGGATTGCTGACCTCAGGTCAGGCTCCAACTGGGTACACAGTTCCTGGATTGTGGCACGGTCAAACCTGCAGGTGATGATCAAACTTCTTTCCTCCATTGTCGACAGGTCCACCAGCGGTCGGTACACCGGAGGATGCCGCCATCTCCTCACATGTCCCAGCGGAAGGTGCCTACGAAGGACAACAGCGACCACAGAGTCAAACAACTCAGAGGTATGTACCCACAGTCTACACAGAACACCATTCATACACAAAATGTGGCCTGTATTTGTGTTGTGAGACAAGGCCTAGGTATGTGTGACACAGTTGGTAATTAGGCCATGTGGGCCCCTGAAATGGCGGCTGTCTGACCTCTAAACTGTGATAATGGGATGTAAGGTAACTGCGCTGGCGTTGTACACCGTCGCAGTAGGCGGTCGAAGACCGCGGCGCAATGCTGCATTGGTTAACATTGGACCCTATGGGTCCCTGGAGCCAATTGACGATGTACGCCAGCGGTGATGGTACGCACCGCTGCGGACGTGACCACCGCGGACGTGACCGCCATTTTCTAGCTGTTGAATCACTCGATACCTGATCTTCGACAGGAGAGGACCTACACTGCAAGTGCTGCTGTGACCTCGGTCTGGAAGAGACAATGGCTCGTGTGTCTGGGGAAAGGGCCCCTGCCTTCACTGCAGAGGAGTTGGAGAAGCTCGTCGACGGGGTCCTCCCCTAGTACACGCTACTCTACGGTCCTCCAGACCAACAGGTAAGTACACAGGGAGCATGTTGTATGGGCTATGCCTGTGTGGAGAGGGCTGGTTGTAAGAAGGAAGGGGGCACAGTTCTGGGTGCATGAAGGACTGTGAATGTATGTGCCACATGGCAAGGGTAGGGATGTGGGCCACTCACTTTGACGGTGCAGTTGGTAATGACTTCTCTTCTTCCCCTGTACATGTCATGTAGGTCAGCGCCCACCAGAAGAAGGATATTTGGCATGCCATCGCCAAGGACGTCCGGACCCTGGGGTCCACCACAGACGGAGCACCCACTGCCATAAAAGATGGGAGGACATTCGCCGCTGGAGCAAGAAGACGGCGGTGGCTCAGCTGGGGATGGCCTCCCAACGTGGGAGGGGTGCCCGTCAAACCATGACCCCCCTGATGTTCAGGATCCTGGGGGTGGCCTACCCTGAGTTGGATGGGCCCTTGAGGGCATCACAGCAGACACAAGGGGGTGAGTACACTATCATTCAGCGGACTTTGCGCGCAGTGAAGGTGTCTGGTTGGGGAAGGAGGGCTGTGGGTTTCCCTAGGCCAGGGCGAGTTCCGTAGGCAAGGCCCTTCCGTAAGGCAGGCCATGTGGCACCCCACCTCTGTAGAGTGCCAAGTACAGGTATTGATGCCACTGTGTCATCTATGTGTGCAGATGTCATCCATAAGCCTTGTAGGCCATTTCCCAGGAATTGCATCTGTAGAGCCCAACAGCGCGACATAGTGCAGGGGGCTGCTGTGTCTGTATTGTCCACCTACGGTAGTGGTAAGCCATGCACTCAACCTGTCTTTCTTCTGTCGTCCCCCCCTTTTTTGTGGTCTCCCTGTTCTTGTGTGCATTAGCATCATCAGGCGGAGGTACAGTGGCACCGGAGCACGAGGGAGCTGCATCCCACATGGCCATGGAGGGCCATACTACGGACTCAGAATACACCAGTGGGACGGAGGGCAAGGGGAGCACCACGGCGGTCACAGGATCTGCAACCAGCGACACGGACTCATCCTCCGATGGGAGCTCCCTTGTAGTGGCGGCAACATCTGTGCCCCCCACTTCTACAGGTACAGCTGCCACCCCCCCTACCAGCACCGCCCTCCCAGCAGCCCCTCAGCCCTCGCCCCGTGCCCGCTCACCCAGGAGGGTGGGCATTACCTTCGCCATTAGGCACCTTAGCCCCTGCCCCTGTCACCTCTGCTGCCCTCAGTGAGGAGGCCATTGACCTCCTCAGGTCCCTCACTGTTGGGCAGTCTACCATTTTGAATGCCATCCAGGGTGTAGAAAGGGAGTTGCAACACACAAATACATTCCTGGAGGGCATTCATTCTGGTCAGGCTGCCCTTCATCGAACCCTTCAAACTCTGGCCTCAGCAGTGATGGCAGCCATTGTCCCTTTGTCTAGCCTCCCCCCTCCATCTTCCTCCAAACAGACCCAAATCCCTGTACCTCTGCCTATCCCAAGCACACCATCAGACCAGCCTGCACACACCTCAATACACAAGGGATGCTCAGGCAAACATAAGCACCACACATCCCACAGGCACTCACGCAAGCATCACACACATACAGACACACCAACATCCACTGCCTCCACTGTGTCCCCCTCCTCCTCGTCTCCCTCCTCCCACCCAGTCTCGTCTACACTCACACCTGCATGCACTACCACTACAGCCACTACGTCCTGCACCCGCACCAGCACACCGACCACCACACCCCGCTCACGTGCACTCACCAACCCACTACCATTTCCACGTCCCCTGTGTCCTCTCCCAGTGTGTCTGTGACGCCCCTCCGAAGATACACAATCGCAGGCACACACCTACCCAACAGCCATCCACCTCACAACAGCCTCCAGCCCATGCACCTGCACCCAAATCCACAAAAGTTACACCTCCTACAACCACCACCTCTTCCTCCACTCCCAAACCCCCTCCAGCTACCGTCCCAGTGTCTCCCAAAAACTTTTCCTGTCCAACCTATTTCCCACCACCCCCCGTCCAACTCATAGGTCCTGTACTAGCACCTCAGCCAAAAAATCTCCGGGACCAGTGGTGCCTGTTGTTACAGGTATGTGGAGTGCACCGGCCACCAGGCCAGCCAGTGTGGCACGGAGCCACAGCACAGCCAGTCCCCCCGTGAAGCACCAGAAGTTGGACAGTGCCCAGCGGGAGAGGGGGAAGACTGCAGCCAGCCAAGCCGCTCACAGGGGTCCCGGGGGGAGTGTCGACTCAGCTGTGACTCCTTCAAAGGTGGGGAAGGGGCAGAAGAAATCTCCAAAGTCTGGGAGGAGCAGCACGGCGGAGAAGACCGCCATCATCCCCGCTGCCCAGGAGGCCTCCACCAGCCCCATCATCACTGCCCAGGAGGCCACTGCCAGCCTCATCGTCACTGCCCAGGAGGCCACCGCCAGAGTCACTGCCCAGGAGGCCACCGCCAGCCCCATCGTCACTGCCCAGGAGGCCTCCACCAGCCCCATCGTCACTGCCCAGGAGGCCACCGCCAGCCTCATCGTCACTGCCCAGGAGGCCTCCACCAGCCCCATCGTCACTGCCCAGGAGGCCACCGCTAGCCCCATCGTCACTGCCCAGGAGGCCACCGCCAGAGTCACTGCCCAGGAGGCCACCGCCAGCCCCATCGTCACTGCCCAGGAGGCCACCGCCAGCCACAGCCCAGCTGGCCAGGAGGGCCCCGCAAGCCACAGCCCAGCTGACCCAAGAAGGACCGCCAGACACAGCCCTGCTGGCCAATGAAGGACCGCCTTGGCAAGGACCGCTGAACAGGGCAAAGACCGCCTTGGCAAGGACCACTGAACAGGGCAAAGACCGCCATGGAAAGCACCGCTGAACAGGTCTGACACTGGCAACTCAAGCACCGCTGAACAGGCCAAGGACCGCTGAACAGGGCAAAGACCGCCATGGAAAGCACCGCTGAACAGGGCAAAGACCGCCATGGAAAGCACCGCTGAACAGGTCTGACACTGGCAACTCAAGCACCACTGAACAGGCCAAGGAACGCTGAACAGGGCAAAGACCGCCATGGAAAGCACCGCTGAACAGGGCAAAGACCGCCATGGAAAGCACCACTAGCCCATTTGCGGCAGGGGCAGTGACGCAACTGGGACCGTCACGGGGTGTGTGCTGCACTCTAGGCACCAGTCTCCCTCCAGAACCAGTGGAGAACAGCATCCACTCCGTCTGTCCTGCACAGGATGAAGCACTCTGGGCACCAGTCCCCTTCCAGAACCAGTGGAGAACAACATCCACTCCGTCTGTCCTGCACAGGATGAAGCACTTTGGGCACCAGTCCCCCTCCATAACCAGTGGACAACAGCATCCACTCTGTCTGTCCTGTACAGGATGAAGTACTCTGGGCACCAGTCCCCCTCCAGAACCAGTGGAGACATGCATCCACTCCGTCTGTCCTGCACTGGATGAAGCACTCTGGGCATCAGTCCCCCTCCAGAACCAGTGGAGAACAGCATCCACTTGAGAGACTGTGGCTTTGTACTCCCCAGGATGGTACAGTGGGCAACCTACCCACTGTATAGATTTGAGAGACTGTGGCTTTGCACTCCCCAGGATTGAACAGTGGGCAACCCACCCACTGTAGAGATTTGAGAGACTGTGGCTTTGCACTCCCCAGGATTGAACAGTGGGTAAGCCACCCACTGTAGAGACTTGAGAGACTGTGGCTTTGCACTCCCCAGGATTGAACAGTGGGCAACCCACCCACTGTAGAGACTTGAGAGACTGTGGCTTTGCACTCCCAAGGATACATAAATGGACATGGAGCCCCCTCGTGGATCTGGCGTGGTGCACTCATCTGGCTGAGGTGCCCCCCTTCCATTCACCCTGAGGTGCCTGTTGTATTTCGATCTGATGCCCCTGCAGTGTTCTCTCCGTTTGGATCGGGTATCTTGTGTGGGCCTCGCCCATGCATTTTGGGCCCAGTGGTCCACGGACTATGAATGGTGCAATACCTGCACTACTAATCGTGGTGTATATTTGGTTTATTGTGTATATCTATATATGTATATATTTGCTTACTGTATTTTGATATATTACAATGGTTCCACTCATTTCCTTTTGTCTTTGAATTCTTCCGGGGGGGTTGAGGGGTGTTACTGTAATGTATAGATAAGCATTGGTGTGTGTGTTGTAGTAGGTGAGGGTCGGGTGGGGGTTGGGGTGTAGAGTGTGTGTGTCCCTGTGTTTTTGCCTCCCCCCCTATGTCGTAGGTGCAGTACTCACCGTGGTCTTTGCCGGCGGCGTTGATGATCCTCGTAGAGGAGCAGGAAGACTAGCGCTGCCAGAATGTGAAGTTCCAGCTCCATGGTGCCCTCCTTCCTCGTGGAGTGTGTAGAGGTGAGCGTTTTCCCTTTGAAATGGCTGTTTCCGCCGTGTTTTTATCCACGGTGAATCCGCCCCGGAAAAGGTGGCGGGTTGGTAGGTTGTTAAACTGTGGGCGGTACATTGTCTTCCGCCTGTCTGTTGGCGGTGAACGCTGCGCTGTTTGTTTATACCGCCGTGGCGGTCTGAGTGTTGAAGTGGCTGTCTTTGTTGGCGGTTTCCGCCACGGTCATAATTGCACATTTTTTACCGCCGGCCTGTTGGCGGTCTTACCGCCGCTTTAACACCATCCGCCAGGGTTGTAATGACCACCAAAGTCTCTAAATCCAATCATGTATATGCAGCAGATAAAGAGAGTGATCCTTAAACCTTGAATTCCAAATGAAACGTGACCAGGAGACGGACAAAGCACTGGGAGGAGGCTGCTGGACAGGAACAGGAAAATTGAGTTTCTGAGATACTTCCTTCCTGTTTGAAAAAAAGTGTTAAAAAAAAAGGATTCCCGAACAAAAAATTTTTTTAACTGTCCATTGGAGTAGAATATCAATTCTAAAACATCTTTTTGAGTCGAGTTAGCTGCTTCTCAAGTAGAGAATCTGCTTGAGGTGCAGCCACCGTCGCTTGTGGTCAGTCACACTTGCCAGTGGCATGATAAAGGTGCCGTTGTGGCTAGAAGCTGTGCTAGCAGGTGCAAAATCTCATGCACACTCGCAAGCGGCCTGAAATATTCTGGCACCCACCAGCACAAGCCAAACCAAGTCCTGCACATGCTAACAAAAATAAAATTCTGTCACGCTTCAGATGGTGAAAGTAAGGGAACTCCTTGTTGCACAGCATAGCGCGGAATTCCCGCATTCCGCCAACTCAATGAGCTGAGTGATTTTTTCCACCCACCCCTAATTCTCACACACTATATCTTTGGGGACCTGGGCTTCACTATATCGACACAATATGTCTACAGGATTATCTCTCCAGGCACTTGAACATGAATATCATAACACACTTGATGTGGCTTAAGCATGAATATAAACACACAATATTTCTATAGTGTTAGAAATGGGGTCTTTGGTTGGCAGTCAGGTTACCCCCTGTCCAAGCAAGGACCCTCACTCTAGTCAGGGTAAAAGAGAGTCACCCTCAGCTAACCCCCGCTCACCCACTTGGTAGATTGGCACGACCAGTCAGCTTAACTTCAGAGTGCTAGGTGTAAAGTATTTCTACCAACACACACAGTAACATAATGAAACCACTACAAAATAACATAACACATGTTTAGAAAAATAGAAAATATTTATCTAAACAAAATGACAAAAATCCACAATACACAAGTCAGGTTATCACTAAAAATGCAAAAAGAGTCTTCATGTAATTTTAAACATAACGCTAACAACTTGAAAATGTACCTTGGGTGCGTCAAAAATAATCCCACACGTGCGAGTGTGTGTCAAAAACGGATTGTGATGCGTCGATTTCACTCACAAGTGAGACCTTGCATTGTTTCTCCTCTATTCGGGTCGGCGTGCGTCGTTTCTTCTCTCCGCAGGAGAGCGATGCGAAGATCCGGTCAGCACTCTCGGATCCGGGCAGGTCTTGCGTCGTTTGCGCACTCCCAGCAGTGTTTGTGTCAGAAATTCAGTTGCATGATGATCCGAAAACCACGCAGCGCAGGTTGCGATCCCACCGGTCACCGTCAGCGATGCTGCATGTCATTTCTCCAGCCACGGGCAACGATCTTCTGCCGGCGTTGCTGGCAAGCATTGATTTTCAGCCGCGAAGTCGGCGGCGCATCCATTTTTCAGCCGCAGATTGGAGTTGCTTTGATCTTTTACCTGCACGGCGGTCTGTGCATGGATTTCTCACTCTTGGGATGGCAGCTTCTCTTCTCAGGGTCCCAGGAACTGGATGGGCACCACTTGGCAGAGTAGGAGTCTCTCCAGAGGCTCCAGGTGCAGGCAGAGAGAAGTCTTTGCTGTCCCTGAGACTTCAAACAATAGGAGGCAAGCTCTAAATCAAGCCCTTTGAGATCTTCAAAAGAAAGAAGGCAACACAAAGTCCAGTATTTGTTCTCTAGCACGGGCAGAAGCAGCAACTGCAGGATAGCTCCACAAAGCACAGGCAGGGCAGCTCTTCTTCCTCAGCTCTTCAACTCTTTTCCAGGCAGAGGTTCCTTTTGGTTTCCAGAAGTGTTCTAAAGTCTGTGGTTTTGGGTGCCCTTCTTATACCCATTTTGACCTTTGAAGTAGGCGTACTTCAAAGGAAAGTCTCTCTTGATTGTGAAATCCTGCCTTGCCCAGGCCAGGCCCCAGACACACACCAGGGGGCAGGAAACTGCATTGTGTGAGGGCAGGCACAGCCCTTTCAGGTGTGAGTGACCACTCCTCCCCTCCCTCCTAGCACAGATGGCTCATCAGGAAATGCAGACTACACCCCAGCTCCCTTTGTGTCACTGTCTAGTGAGAGGTGCAACCAGCCCAACTGTCAAACTGAGCCATTCAGGGAATCCACAAACAGGCAGAGTCACAGAAATGGCTTAAGCAAGAAAATGCTTTCTTTCTAAAAGTGGCATTTTCAAACACACAATCTTAAAATCAACTTTAATAAAAGATGTATGTTTAAATTATGAGCTCAGAGACCCCAAACTCCACATGTCAATGCACTCCCAAAGGGAACCTATACTTTAATCGTATTTAAAGGTAGCCCCCATGTTAACTTATGAGAGGGACAGGTCTTGCAACAGTGAAAAACAAATTTTGCAGTATTTCACTGTCAGGACATATAAAATAAAACACATTACTATATGTCCTACCTTAACCATACACTGCACCCTGCTCTTGGGGCTACCTAGGGCCTTCCTTAGGGGTGTCTTACATGTAAGAAAAGGGAAGGTTTAGGCCTGGCAAGTGGGTACACTTATCAAGTCGAATTTACAGTTTAAACTGCACACACAGACACTGCAGTGGCAGGCCTGAGACATGATTACAAGGCTACTAATGTAGGTGGCACAGCCAGTGCTGCAGGCCCACTAGTAGCATTTGATTTACAAGCCCTGAGCACCTCTAGTGCACTCTACTAGGGACTTACTAGTAAATCATATATGCCAATCATGCAAAAACCAGTCAACAATACACTTTACACAGAAAGCATATGCACTTTAGCACTGGTTAGCAGTGGTAAAGTGCTCAGAGTTCTTAAGCCAACAAAACAGGTCAGAAAAAATAGGAGGAAGGAGGCAAAAAGATTGGGGACGCCCCTGCGAAAAGGCAAATTCCAACATATAGGGACTTCAGGGTGACTATAATTCAACTTTAAATTTGTGGAGACCCAGGCATTATGGCAACAACACATTATTTCTGCATGAACGTCTGGATCTCCGCCCCTTGTGCGGACCTAAAGATTGTATTAGTAAATGCTCTTTGTGAATTCCCAAAGTCATAAACTAAGTTTAGACCAAACATCTAAGTTCACCTTTTTGAATTGGGCTCTATATCTGTGGGAGCGTGGGCGTCAAGATAGCCATGCAATATCTCTATGGGGACTTGAAAATCATTATCATCATATACCGTCATTTAGCTCTACAACATTACTACAATCACATCATATCTTTGGGGATGTCTATTGCACAGCCATATGAAGAAGATGATGCCTTGAGTTGAAGTTGATGAAAAAGAACCAGGTAATCTCTCTAAACTTGACTTTCTCATCTGACCATATTTCATAACCTCTAGCCTCTAAAATAATTTAACTATGTGCTGTGTACTTATCTCTTAATGTTTGTGAGCACTCAACAATGGGCTAATTGTCTGAGAACCCCTTTTCATGGACTTGGTATGCTATTGGTTTCTGCTAAGAAATGCAATATCATCAAAATATTTTTTTTGCGTGCCCCCAGGACGCAAGCAGCTATTCATATATGACTATCTTTCATGTAATTGAGGTATAGCACTGATAAAACATTTAGCCATTTGTTTTAATGTATTTGAACAAACGTGACAATTTGAAGTAAGTCCTCACAAAGTATGTGTGTAAGTCCTCATATGGATAAAAGTTGTATTTGCGTATTTGAAGCAGGATCCTGTATTATGATGTTTTCCTATTTGTTTCTGTAATTATTATGTTTCAAGAGCATTGGGAATGGTTAGTTCCCAAAAAACAAGTATTCATGCATAGTCTCCACAAGGATGGTGACATGTGTGTGTGTGTGTCTGTGTGACTGTGGTTGTGTGTGTGTGTATGTGTGTGTGTGAGTGTGTGTGTGGGTTTGTGTTACTATCCTTGTGGGGACTTGGGTGCGATAACACAGTCATGCTGTGGGGACTTGATTGCACTGTGGGGACCTGAACTCAGGTCCCCACAAGGTAATGTCTTCTAAACGATAAAAAAAATGACTTCAGGGACATCTGTGTCAATTTTCACAACTTTTTTAAAAGTTGCCTTGTGGGGACCTGTGTTTCATCAAGTGCGTTTATATTTTTACTCAGCCCTGCCCAGCTCAGCTTTTCCCCCTGCAATTTCTACAGGACAATTAGACAATGATATAGAAAATAACAGCTGAGCAAAGTAATGTCTAGTTTGGCAGACAGCTAGATATTTACTCAGAAAGTGTGGATTTTATGATTTGCTGTAAATCTGTTCATTTTGTTCAAGAAATTAAGGCCCTTATTACGAGTTCAGCAGATGAACTGCCTGAACTCCAAGACGGGGGAGGGGAGGCGGCTGTTAAGCCTGCGGCCTCCCTACTGTCATATTACAATGTTTCCACCTTGCTGACCTGTGAAAATGTCATGTTACTATGTTTCTACCGGGCAGACCTGCAGATACAGTGTGGCTGCATTGGTCTTGGCTTCCTTAGGGAGCCGAGGCCAATGCCTTCCCACCCAGCACTTATATTAAAAAAAATGGGGCAACCCAGTACCCTGGGACCTGGGTAAGTGAATAATGTAACAAGAAAATGTTTTGGTCCCTCTGGGGGAAGAAAATGAATTAACCTCCACGACAGTGGTTGTACCATAAAGAACTTTCTGTACTGATGAGGTTTGTGAGTAATATATCACATTTATTAGAAACTTAAATTCATCAATTTAAAGTAAAGTAATTGAGGTGCTCCTGTATAACAGTGCAGTGGGAGTGAACTATGTGTTAGTATGAGTGTTGCAGTGCTACTCACAGGAAAACTAAAACCAAACTGTGGTTAAAAGCATGAGGTCTCAAAAAAGCATCTATAACCATAGCTACTGTGAGCCTGCTGAATTTTTCAAAAGTCAATCCACAATTTCTAATACAATGTCAACGTTTCGACCCGATTCAAAGAAATTAATTCAAGTGGGTCATCATCAGGACACAGGAGGGACCAAAACATTTTTGTTACATTATTCACACACAGCACATCGGAATGCCATAGCAGACAGTGCACATTCCGAGGGTGCTGACAAGGGGGCCCCTGCACTACCCATGACATGGTCATGGGCAGTGCAGGGGATCCCCTGTGGCCCAACTCTGCCTTTCCAACAGCCTTTTCATGACGGGAACCCCCTAATGAGAAGACTGGGGGAAACGAAAGTCGTGATCAGCACTCAGCACCGGCATCGCTGACCATGACTTTCACCCTTGCCAATCCTTCAGGATCCCTGATTCTGGTGTTGGTGGCGGTCCAATTGCCAAGATTGTAATCTGGCAGTCAGACCGCCAGGATTGGGTGGTCGGACCGCCAACACGAGTTTGGTGGTCTTAGGACCACAAAACCTGTAATCAGGCCTTAAGTTTAAAAAATAGAGTTATCTGGATGGTTAGTTTAGCAGGATTCTAGTGGGAATCATGTGGGACTGCAAATTTAAAAAATAGAGCATTTCTATTGGTCGTTAGGGCTTTTTCCCCCTCAACTGGTTCTGTCCTGCTGGACTGACCAAGGGCTCTCATTGGCTGGCCACAACATGAAGAAAAATGTTGCTGCCACCTTTACAGGACTCAGTCCCCATGTCTTGAAACCTAAAACAAAAACAGTAGTAGGAGCTACCCTGAGTCCCTGGCCTTGTGGAACTTGAATATATATATTTACAATCCTATCACATGGTTTAAAGGATTCCTAACACTTTTCTGTAAAAAATTGATCTTGGTCCAATTCACAAAATCTTGTAATTGTATGTGTATCAGTATTCATGTAGTACTGAAGTAATCCTCCTATAGTACCAATTAGTATACTCATAAAGCGTTTTTGATTATGGCCCATACTTTGTCACATAGACAAATGTGGCAAATGGTCTTCAATTGTACGAAAAGAGTTACAGTTCAAAAAAATTGATGTGACTAAAACATGGGTACAGGCTTAGCCTAAAAATGATGAGGACAATTCACAAAAGCCATATATGAGCCAGCAGCGGACGTCACAAATCTCAAGGAGAGGGGAGGGAACAGGGGTGAATAAAAAAAAAATTACAAACGTATCTCGTACTTTTGCCGCCATCTTCCGCGCCTCACTTGTTGCTCCTCTTCTTCTCTTCCTCTGGAGTCCCAGCATTCACTGGGACACCAGCACAGGCTCCGAGCAATTCTGGTGCTGCTTTCATGCTAAAGCTAGCAGGAAAGCAGCGTAAGGATTGGTCTGAGTGACTTGGACTGCCGCTCAGACACAACCCTGGGGTCGAAACCTAAATGGCCGGCCAAACATACATGTGCACTTAGGTGCACACTCTTTCCTCCTCCCATACTCCTCTCCCACCTCCCAACCCAGCCCCTCCTTAAACATGCTTCTGGCTGAGCCAGGAGCTGAAACAGAAAACATTAATTAAATATGTTTTATCCTCCAGCTCCTGGCTTAACCTGGGAGGTGACCCTGAGAGCACGAAAGGTATTACAAAAGGAGCATTGGGCACTTACTACACCAATCTGAGCATTTTCTGTTATCACCCGACTCTGCATCAGGCCCAGTATTCTTGAATGCTGTTCCTATTTGACTGCCTTGTCTATCCTGCTCTCACAAACATCCTGTTCTACTTTCAACTATCATTTCGTTTTAGATTCTTGAGCCGGTGTTAATTATATTCCAGTTAGGTTTTTTGTACAGAATTAGTTATATGGAAACGCGCGCGGTTGACAAAGCCGTCCAGATGACATGTTTAGATATCACCGAAGGACTGAAAGGATACGATCCCACCGGGGAAACGAAAAGTGTCTCGAGGTCTCATTACTCTTGATACTGAGGATAGCTGGTGACGCATGCCAATTAAGAACGTTCCAGTGTTCACTTGCAACCCCCACACCGAAAAGTCACCAGCAGCAAGTAAATTGTATGCAGGGACCAAGCAACTTATTGTGCTGTGCTTGAAAGGCTTCGTGTCTCTTTTAGGTTCCGTTTCCAGTCACAATAGGAAGCGCGGGGTTCCATAGGCAGCCCAATCAGCTCCGACGTGTCAGAATGATTTCTGCAGACACCGTGACAGCCCAGCTCGCAGCTGGCACAGCTCCGGATAAGAATGGATTCTTCCCCTCCACTGAGCTATTCTTCCTCAAATTGTTCAGTTGCCTCGGTTACTGGCGTCTGCATTTATTTAATAATAAAATAACAACAGTGCGCGGCTTAAGTGATTCATGCAGTACTTACAGCGAACATTATTTCTGCTCAAGTGGGCCCGCGTGTTCACAATGGCGCGAGCTCTTTCGCAGTAGCGTTTTAGGCAGAAGGTGAAACGCAATTAGCAGCCTCTGCAGTTCGGAGACCACGTCCTTGCTATTGTTGCAATAGATACAGTGGAGAAGTTCAATAATCTTTTCTGTTCTGTTAAATTGCTCGGAGATTTGTGGGTACACACAAGACATCACCCTTCAAGGCCTTTCATTTTATAGACCTGCTGCTGTTAGCCGGCGCTGTTTTCTTAACCTCAAAATCGATGCTTCTAACATATAATTATTTTCGGACTATATATTTTGCTGTTTTTGTGATCAAGCCTCTTCGCATAGGATCTGTCTACAGGACAAAAATAGCAATCCATAAGGAATGCTAAATAATGCTGGAATTATTAGCACCCCCTTCCCATGAAATTGGCAACTTTAGTCTGGGTGCAGCATCCAGAATTACAGAAATACTTCGGTTTTTTCTAAATCCTGATTACCACACCACACGCTAAAAAATAAAGTGGAATGTGTGAATGTAAAAGCAGATGGTGTGACCTGGGTATGCTAATATGAGATGTGGAATGGTACCTAGTAATACTACCTGTAAAGGTTTAAATCATGTGGAGTAGTATTTCCACAGGAAAACACATGGCATACTAAACACTAGAAGGGGCCTAAATGAGATAACACTGTTGGGCCCGACTTCTACTATAGACAACGAAAAAATCTCTCATAACAAGAATTGGCAGGCTGGCAAAGCCAGCAGGCTTGGCTTTAGAACGTATCCAATTTGTTCTCTTATGTTTTATTGTATTGTACGCTTATCTCAATAAAATGACAAGATTAAAAGTAAAAAAAATAAGTAAATAACTAAATAAATAATTTTTGCTGCCAACTAAGGTTCATATTTATACTTTTTTAGCGCCGTATTTATGTCATTTTTTGACGTGAAAGCTGTGCAAACGTACAAAATACAATTGTATTTTGTAATTTTGCGCCACTTTTGCGTCAAAAAGTGGTACAAATGCTGCGCTAAAAAAAGTATAAATACGGGCCTAAATGTGGTGGGCATATGATTTCGAAGAAAAAAAGTAATAATTGAATCATAGCAGTGCTTGGCCAACACTGACACTGAAGTGCACTATTTTTCATCTATGATCTTTTTATTACGTGAGGCTGGCAAGACTTAAAGCTTAACTTGAGCTTACTCTCAAGGGAAGGTGTGTGTGTGGGGGGGAGTGTTACCATCCTTATGGGGACTAAGGTGTAATACCACAATCACACCGTGGGGACTTGATGGTACTTTTGGGAATCTGAAATCGGGTCCCCAGAAGGCAATGGCTTCCAAACTTTAAAAAAGACTTTAGAAACAACTGTGACACTTTTTACAACTTTTTAAAACTTAACCTTATATTTTGGCTCACAAGGATATGTCACCGATAGGTTAGAGGTTGTGCAAAAGGCAGCTGCCAGACTGCTGATGGATTTGCCAAGACTACACTGTGCAAGGAAAGCTCTTGGGGTTTCACACTGGCTGCCGGTTCAAAAACATATCCAATTCAAAGCATTATGCTTCCCGCACAAAGCCTTTCACAGGACAGCCCCTCTCTTGCTAAATTCCCTTTACCCCCAGATTGCTTTAATCCTATTCTACTCAGTTGCTTCTGATTCCTACAGCTAAGAGTGCTCGTTGGAGAGGATGGTCCTTTGGCTATCTAGCCTCCAGACTCTGGAATTACTCTCCTTCTTAAGATATGGCAACTTTCTAGTGAGCTCTCCCTTTGTAAGGCCTTAAAGACCTGGCTATTTACTAATTAATATCTGCTGTTCTGTTTAGTGGCACTGCACTAGCGCTGGGAAGCCTATGGGTAGCCATGCAGTTTACAAATGTCCTAGACTAGAATAGACCTGTGATTAATCAAATGTGTTTATTTTTTTCTGCTCTCTCTGCCCCGATAGGCAAGTGGTGCTACTGCAGCTTTAAAACACACCAACAAAATTAAACACACTTTAGGTTAGCAGCAGACAGGGTTTTTTTTCAAGAGAAAAGTAGCATGCTTCTGAGTATACATTCCGGCCTAATACAAAGTTGTTTTTGATGCAATGTCCACTTTCTCTGTTTATAAAACAAAATGTCAATTATGTAGTCATAGTCATAGTGAACTCCTACTTTTTACTTTTTGTGTGTGTTATTTTAGGTAACATAAATGAATGTTAAACAATTGATATAGTTTTAAACATTAGCAATACTTGGTAGAAGTAGTATTTCAAATCACAGAACACTACACTGTTGCAGGTGTAGAGGGTACGTTCAGTACTATAATGAATAGTATAATCTATTTTATTAAGATGTTTGCAGTTAAGAAATTGTTCTAAGTGCCTTGTCTTTTTATTTAGATGTTGGTATGGGAAACGTATAGATTTCAATTTATAATAGCTGGTTTTCTTATATACTGGCATGCACTATATAAGGTATTTCAGAAGCATTATCTATTATGGCTGAGGCAAGTGGGTATTCTTATCCAGCGCAGAAAGCTAATTTTGTGGAAAGTGCATATTGCATTTGTTTTTCTTAACAAACTCAAAATATTGGTATATTGTCAGGCTACTGGAAATTTGCAGCAGTGGAGGAACAAATTAGACAGTAAGGCTGACTGTGTGTCAATATAAGGCAAATTATGCAGCATTTTGTGGATTTATTGTGACTGCATTATCATTTTTGTCATTTTAGTATGCATTGAACAGTTCATCCATTCACCAAATCCTTTTGAAAATGCTATTCACCATCAAGAAATAACTTTGTTGCCAATAGAAGCTCAGAAAACCTAGTTTAAAAAAAAAAAATTCTAACACTGTTTAGGATTAAAAGTTAAAAAAAAAAAAAACATAAACATGCAGCGGGCTAAAGGTGGTGGACAAATGCTTTCAAAGAAAAAAGTAAAAATTGAATCATAGTAATGCTTGCTAGACTAACTTTGCCCACCAGTAATGATACTGAAACACTATTTTTTATTTATGACTTTTTTTATAAAGTTCAGCTGGCAAGACATTCGAGGTTTTTATAAGCTGGACTTAATAAAAAAGAACACCTTCATACACACCAATCTAGAGGTTATTATAAAAGGAAGATGTGTGTTTTTGTGTGTGTGTGTGTGTGCTTGCGCATTTGTATGAGTGTGTGAATACAGAGCAGGAGAGAGGGAGAGCGGGAGAGAGAGAGAGAGAGAGAGAAAGCAAGAGCTCTTTAATCAGTTGATCCTGCAATTGGTAATATAAAACAATAAACTCTTACAGTGCATGTCAGTAACATAAGGCTGATACATGAAAATTAAGTTCACATGAATAATTAAAAGTATGCAGCATTTATCATTAATCGTTCAGGGTGTATTTTTAATACCTCGTGTAGCTCTGTGCTTATCTTGCCAAAACAACCCATGTCCGGAAATATGAAGTAACAATCTGAGCGCTACCTTGTGAAAGTACACTAATGGAATTAATGGCCCTTTCATTGAATGCCACTTTCCTAAAGTTCAATGATAATTTAAAGAAGACGTATGACACGGATGGCATTGCTTGCAGTGTGCAAGAGGAGGTCTGCAGCTTCAAAAACAAGTTAAGACAATAGGTCTGGCTTTTTAAATCTACTGGCTTTGGCAGTTCTTTTTGCCAATGCTGTGCAACATTAGCAGAGACACAAGTTTTTTTGGTAATGCTGCATGATATTGGCGAATGGAAATAAAAGCTTTCTGATGGGTACTCCACAGGATGTAATAGAGACCCAGCATTGTAGTGCATTTGCATACCTGCTTTATCAAAGGCGTGCAAACAACATGACATGCCTACCATTTGTTTAATTTACCTGTTCTAAGAAATTAAAGTTTAAAAAATGAACCTATATATTAAATAAATCCGTACAAGTGCTTCATAAAAAATCAGCAGCCCAGCAGCAAATGTCAGCTACTGGTCAAAGAAACTTAAATGAAAACAGAAACCGTTTTGTTTTAGAGGACACTGTAGAGGCGAAACAATAGAGTAGTTGGACAAGCAACGGAGGAGAAGAAAATAATATAAGAAAAGGCTGAGCTGGGGAAAGGAGCGGGTGAGCTGAGGTGGAGGGACAAGGGAGCAACATGTAGTGTGCTGGGGCAGAAGAGATTGTTTCAGGGAGGAAGCAGCACACAAGCGAGTGCACAAGAAAATATATGCACTGTCCAGGAGTGCGGAAAGCAAAATAAAAAAGCAGTTCCCTGAGTTTGAGTAGTAGAAGCGTGCAAGTCATCCAATCATAAGTATGGTATAAAGGAACAAAAACATGAAAATGAATGAAAGCCACTGAACAGGAAGGAAGTAAATGAGAGTGACAAGAAAGCCGACCAATTATATATATGCAATAGGTTGGCTCTTAACCCACTGTAAGTTTTTAGTATAGTCTTTAAAAGATTTTTCAATAATAGATACTGTAGCTAAAAGCTGCCTGTAGGTGAGAACTAAAAAGAAAAGCTCTGGGTGCTGTGGAGAGGATGACAGCAGTCCAGCAGATAAACTGGTAAAGTTCTAGCTGCCTGTGAAGAGAGCAGCCAGTGTAAAACAAGCATTGGTAAATGCAACGGTTTCACCTAGGTGATTAATAATAATAAGCTGGCAATCATGAAGAAACACTCCAGTTATAAGAAGTCTGTCTGTAAATTAGTTCATAAATGGTACACCATGAAGATCTATCCCACAACTGACTCACAAACGTGTGTGGTTCAATATCCAGATCATAGAGAAGGCAATCTTCCACTCCTTACTACAGCAGAGGTGAGGATTGAAGGCAGAGAGACCGATCACCTGTGCAGTAGGGACCCAGGAGCACAGTGTGACTCACCGGCTTACGATGTGCACCGCAAAGTGAAAGAAACAGCAGGGCTTTGCCCAAGTACTGTGTGGGCGAAACCTAAAAACAATTTCCTACATTTAAAACTGCATAAGATAGTCAGGGTCCAAACAATATGTTGGCAAGACAACATATTGCCTGACTGGCTGTATAGATACAGAGAAAAATAAGTGCATTCCTCGCTGTCACAATGTTCCAGAGACAATTAAATCTAACCACAGCGTTAAAGCAAACAACTTGATTACATGAGCAATGCATCTGTCCTTTTCACTTTGGAGCATTCTGCCGCAAAATGGCTTAGCTCACTTCCGTGGATGCATTTTAACAATGCACCCGAATGCTTTGAGCGTCCTCTTGACTGCACGCATGTACACAAGGTGAATAAATTCACACTGCACTCGTAGACGCCTTCATAAGTGCATGAGACTCGAGCTTGCATCTGATGCCCTAAATGGCAAAAACGCCCTGCATCGCGTCATTGGGGCATCACAGGCTTCTCTGCTTGCTACAGGCTACCAAGCCGGGCACTTCTGCATCTGTGCAATGCTCAACCTGCACACTTTACGATTGAATCCTCGTAGGTGGCTGACTTGTTGTACAATTGCACACAGGGCAAGCATTTTTTGCACAGGTATTTAAATTAACATAAAAGCAGCCATAGATATAAGAAGTTGATCCGGCACGGGAGTGGCCATGCTGTACATACCACTAGAGCTGTTGAAGATGTCTGTACAAGTGCTGCATTGCAACAAAAGGGAGCACTAGAGTGGGAGCTTGCTTCAGCCCCAGGGGGACTGGTCAGTGCATGTTGCCCCAGAGGGACTGGTCAGTGCATGTGGCCCTCGGGGGACTGGTGAGTGCTGAAACCAAAGCAAATGAACACAGTACTTGAGCTCCGGGATTCTGATAACATCAAACGAGGAACAAGCATTGGTATATGGAAAAATAAATAGTGTGATAGCCAATAGAAATGGAGTAAAAGTAAGTTGCAAGCACAGGAAGCAATGGAAGCAAAGGAAAGCAAGGGGGCAGGATCTAAGCCCCTTTTAAGATTCATATTAAATAAAATAGATTTCACAAGCATCGCACAAGCACTGTTCAGGTGAAACCTTAAAAAATAAACCAATGTCTTTCTGAACAAAGAAAGAGCTGCCTGGCAGAGGAGCAAGGAAAGCGCTGTACTTAAGTGAAGATAAAGGTTGGCAGATGATAGAAATGGGGTCTTTAGTTGGCAGTCAGATTACCCCCTGCCCTAGCAAGGACCCTCACTCTAGTCAGGGTAAAGGAGAATCACCCTCAGCTAACCCCCGCTCACCCACTTGGTTGCTTGGCATGAGCAGGCAGGCTTAACTTCAGAGTCTAGGTGTAAAGTATTTGTAGGCGCACATAGTAATTCAGTGAAAACACTACAAAATGACACATCACAGGTTTAGGAAAATAGGAAATATTAATCTGAACAAAACAAGACCAAAACAACAAAAATCCAACATACACAAGTCAAGTTAATAATTTTAAAAGCAAAAGAGTCTTAAATTCTTTTGTAAACAGTAAAAACACTGTTAGCATTGAAAAGTAACTAGGTAGCTTCAAAATAACACGCACGGGCGAGCGTGTGTCGAAAAAGGTTGGCGATGCGTCGATTTCTCACCGGCAAGCGAGACCGTGCATCTTTTCTCCTTCTTCTGTCGGGTCGGTGTGTATCGTTTTTCCTCTCCACAGGAGAGCAATGCATAGATCCGGGCAAGCACTCTGGTCCGGGCAGGCATTGACTTGTTTTTCCACGCCCGCAAGGCTTGCGTTGAAAATCCTGCTGCACGGTATCAGCAAAACCGCGCTATGTGGGTTGCAATATTATCAGCCTCCGTTAGCGGTGTTGTGCGTCATTTCTCCAGCCACATGCGTCTATCTTCCAGCGGCGCTGCAGACGGAGCGTCGATTTCAGCCACTAAGATGGCCGCACGTCATTCCTTTAGCCGCGTCTCGGAGGTTGGGTCAAAAATTGGTCAGCTTCACCTGTCAGTGCCCCAGGAACTGGACAGGACACCACTTGCCAGAGCAGAAGTCTCAGCAGAGAGTCCAGGTGCTGGCAGGGAAAGTCTTTGATGGCCCTGAGACTTCAACAACAGGAGGCAAGCTCAGGACAAGCCCTTGGAGATTTCTTCACAAGCAGAAATGCACAGCAAAGTCCAGTCTTTGTCCCCTTTCACCAGGCAGAAGTAGCAACTGCAGGATAGCTCCACAAAGCACAGGCAGGGCAGCACTTCTCCTCAGCGTTTCAACTCTTGTCCAGGCAGAGGTTCTCCTTGATTTCCAGAAGTGATCTCATTTCCAGGGGTTTGGGTGCCCTTCTTATACCCAGTTCTGCCTTTGAAGCAGGCCTACTTCAAAGGAAAGTCTCTCTTGTTTGTGAAATCCTGCCTTGCCCAGGCCAAGCCCCAGACTCACACCAGGGGGGTGGAGACTGCATTGTGTGAGGGCAAGCACAGCCCTTTCAGGTGTAAGTGACCACTACTCCCCTCCCTCCTAGCACAGATGGCTCATCAGAATATGCAGGCTATACCCCAGCTCCCTTTGTGTCACTGTCTAGAGAGAGGTGCAAACAGCCCAACTGTCAAACTAACCCAGACAGGGAATCCACAATCAGGCAGAGTCACAGAATGGTTTAAGCGAGAAAATTCCCACTTTCTAAAAGTGGCATTTTCAAACACACAATCTCAAAACCATCTTTACTAAAAATTTACTAAGTGAGCTCAGAGACCCCAAACTCCACATGTCTATCTCCTCCCAAAGGGAATCTAGCTTTAATCATTTTTAAATGCATCCCCCATGTTATCCTATGAGAGAGATAGTCCTTGGAACAGTGAACACCGAATTTGGCAGTATTTCACTGTCAGGAAATACAAACCACATTAGGTTATGTCCTACCTTCAACACACACCGCACCCTGCCCATGGGGCTACCTAGAGCCTACCTTAGGGGTGTCTTACATGTAAGAAAAGGGAAGGTTTAGGTCTGGCAAGTGGGTACACTTGCTAAGTCGAATTGGCAGTTTAAAACTGCACACACAGACACTGCAGTGGCAGGTCTGAGACATGATTACAGGGCTACTAATATGGTTGGCACAACCAGTGCTGCAGGCCCTTAGTAGCATTTGATTTACAGACCATGGGCACCTCTAGTGCACTGTACCAGTAACTTACTAGTAAATCAAATATGCCAATCATGGATAAACCAATCAACAATACAATTTACACAGAAATCATATGCACTTTAGCACTGATTAGCAGTGGTAAAGTGCTCAGAGTTCAAAAGCCAACAACAACAGGTCAGAAAAAATAGTAGGCAGGAGGCATAAAGATTGGGGATGACCCTGCAGAGGGAAAGAAGTCCAGCAGCAGAGATTAAAAGAAACTGGCAATGTAGAGTGTGAGAGTAGCTGGTGAAGGAGCAGGGAAAATGCTGGCCATGTAGGAAGAAAGGAACCAGCAAAGAAGAAAGGAAATCTCCGAGAACCAAGCCTGGATACCTGTTTGTACATTATTAAGCATTTTCCTGGTTAGCTGCAACTGCTGTACTCTGTTTTGTGAGAACAGAAGACTGCCGCTGGGTTCTCTGAAACGTTCTCCAGCCCCACCAGGTATTTCTAGCAGGCACAGCGGGTGCTTTAGGCAGGAGGGAGGAAAAAGACAGGGGAAAGAGAATGAGAGTGGACGAAGTGAGTGGGATGGTGTGGACCTTTTCCCATGGTTTTTGGCTCTCAGTCTAGCTTTGCCAAGCAATTTGGAGAGACGGGACAGAGCATCCCTGCAAATGAGCAGCAGAAAAAGTGGTATCTGAAAAGGGTTATGTACAAGCAGCATCACCACTGAACAAGCAAAAGAAGCACTGTTGCTCTCCAATGGAAAAATATATGAAAACGTTTGTTAATAATTGCAATGCACGTACTCCATAGGCGGTCTGATGATGCATTAAACAATCAATAGTATGAGGTGAGAGAGTGATGCTCCTCTAGGGAGGCGGCAAGGCCCAGTCTATGTACATATTTAAGTGTTGGTAACGATATGTCTTGCAAACAGCTGCCCAGGAAAGACATATTTAAAAAAAAACTGAAGTCACACATTTACTCACTCTCCAAATATAGTGGCTAAAAAGCATCAGATTTTGCAAGCTGTACATAAGGGAAATACATTAAAAAGGGTAACCTTTCATGAACAGTATTTCTATATAAATCATATAGGCCCCATGGGGATATGTTCCTGACTGAACAGACGGAGACCCGCCAGATTCTTCAAAGTAGCCCTTGGCCAACCGGACCATTTCCCCCTGTGTTCCGTATAGCCAGTCTAACCATGACTGATAAACATGTTTGTATCTTTCAGGAATATTAGCACTGTGATGTGCTGGTTTAGTGCGGATAAGATCAGAAATACCCCATTTTCCTGTAGCTGGCTGTGGTGAAATCAATCATTTAAACTAATGCAAGATTAATGGGGCTGGGTAATGTACTGCGGGTGCTCGTGGCAGACTCTCGTATCAGCTCAATAGCTGTGTATGTGTGATTGCTCATTGATTGACTTAACCAACCAAAGTGAGCACAAAATAAATTACAGATTTGTAGGGGACGCAGACACAACAGAAGTTATTTTGTTTTTCCCTGCCAGGGGTGAAAGAAAATTAGAATCAGCTGTGCAGCTTTGTATTGTTTTTCGAAGGACCTCTTTTATGAAATATTAATAAGGAAAGGTGCCAGCAGCTCATTTTTCTGTGCTGGATGATTGGCTCAAAATGAGCAGGTTTGTTTTCAATTGCAGCTGTACACAAAAAAATCCTCAGGCATCGGCAATATCTTTCATAAATGTGGATAGTAATGCTTTACGTCCTCTGTACGAATTTCCAAATAAATCTCTGTAACTGGGGTATGTATTATGATGGGCAAAGAAGACTGCGCGTTTTGATTGTTGTGCAAAACACAATGTGTCAAGTTCAGTGACCTTTATCACCCCCTCTTTGCGAAAGTAATTTTCATGTCCCACTGCATTCTAATATTTTGTGATATTTCATAACAACAGAGGTTGATATTTTTACGCACTTATTTAGAGTGATTCAGTATTTGTGGAAATTAATGTCGAGATTATTATTACAGAGTATTTGTACACCCATGTTTTAAGCACATTTATTTTATTAATTTATTACAGGTAGCATGTAGCCTTCTGAGTACTTCAGAGAATAAGTTCCAGGTGGTAAGGTATTCACAAGATTAGTACAATGCTTTCGGGAGGCCAAGTTCTGGTGTCAGTCTCTAAAGTGTGTTGAGAAAGACAATAGGGTTAAATGGGTGCAAGGGCATGAGTGAGTGAGTAAGTGTAAATTAGGACGCGGTCGTCAAATTTCTTTTTGCGAGGACCGTACGGAAATATACTTGGATCGTTATTGTGGCCTCCTTCCATCACTGCAAGTCACATGTGTTATATGCTAAAAGTACAGTGGGTCAATTCCAGAAAGGTAAATATTGAAGTGGAATTTTCACACATACAGTATAGATTTACACTTACGGGCCCGATTCTCAAAGGTAAACTTAGACCAAAAGCTTGTTACTGGTAAAGTTAGACTTTTGGTTTAGGTTTAGACTTTTGGTCTAAACTTAGACCAAAATTCTAATCTTAGATCATAAGACTAACTTTACTACAAGTAAAGTTAGACTCTACAGCTAAACTTAGACTTTTGGTCTAGGTTTACCTTTGTGAATGAGTGTGGGGACATGTATGACTCAAAATATGGCCATAAAGGTACTACTAGTGTATTTATTTTATAACTGTATTTTTAAGTGTCAGTCTATAAAACATAGTTCTACTTACCAAAAGGCAAAGATCCATGCCGTCACTGTAAAATATAGGATATCAGAAATCATCTGAAGTAGATAATACTTTGCCTCCCACACCCTCAGTGGAGTGGAGAGGACAACCATGTGCCAGGAAGTCACACGCAGTGTAAATACTTTGGTGATGGAATTATGCATTCAGAGGGACATCATGAGGAAATGCAGAATGAGAGCAGGAGTGTGAAGGACAAGCTTGCCAGGATGGAGGTGACAAGTCTACCTGGTGCTTTCCTCAAATACCATCTCCTTCGCACAACTCTTGATGAGTGGGCCCTTATCTCTATGCAGCATCACAACTGTACAGCCCAATAGCAGTCCAGATAAAAGCTAAGCCAGTACAAAACTTGTGTATTTTGCAGTAGTGTAATTACACAAAATTACCGAAAAATTATGTGAGAATGTGCATAATTACGGGACATGCATCTTGCATTCAAAACTGTACCAAATGGTCCACTGGGGTAAAAATTCAATGCAAAAATGTAACTTTGAGTTGATTTGTGGTCACTCACGTGTGAAACACTGCTGCTGCTTCGGTTTTGTAGTTTTGTGCTTGGAAATCACCTCAATAGTCCGTTTGGGTACAATAAATTACCAGAAAAGTTTGTTGGCCACCCAAGATCAATGAACTGCCATTTGCGTTCAAAACACTGCCTCTCATGATCAGATTTGTAGTTTCACTCTCAAATAGACCTACATGGTATGCCACTAAAAATGTTACCTGAAATGCAACTCACATTTGAAAATAACCCAGTGGACATCTTGTGTTAAAATGTCTCCCCCAAATTCTCTATGTGGCATAATGGTATAATCTCTGTAATTCTGCATACATTTTTATTAAGTGAAACTACCAAAATTATACCAATTATGACAGCATAATAACATTTTTATTTTCCAGGGCTGGTAAAAGCAACAATGGGAATTGCAGTGAAATATCTTTTGGGTGCAATTTCCCATTGGGAGTGGCTAGAGATTTTGAGTTTGGGGTTTCTGAACTCACAATTAAAAATACATATTTTGGTGAAGTTGGTGTTTGAATTGTAGGTTTGAAAGTACCACTTTTAGAAAGTGGGCATTTTTTTTCCTTAACCATTCTGTGCATCTGCCTGTCTGTGGAATTCAAGTCTGGGTCGGGGTGACAGTTGGGTTGTTTGTGTATTCACTCTAGACATCCACACAAAGGGAGCTGACGGGTACCCTGCATATCCTGATGGCCCATCACCAGGCTGATGGGTCAACCTGAGGTAGAGTGGTGGGTGAAGCTGACACTTGCACCCTCATAGGGCTGTGCCAATCCTCACACAAAGCAGTTTCCAATCCCCTTGAGTTTGTCTGGGGCCAGGACAGGGAAAGACAGGGTCTTGTGCCCTAGAAAGTCTCCTCTTTGAAGTTTGCCTACTTCAAAGACAGAATTGGGTATGCATACTGGACTTCTGACACCACATAGTTAGTACACTTCTGAACTGAGGACATTTTGACAGGAAAAAGAGTTGGATGTTGTAGGAGGGATTGCCCCTCTACCTGTTGCTTGGCTTTGCTGTGCTAGCCTGCTGCTTGCTGCTTCTGTCATGGGAGTTAAAGGACTAGACTTTGCTTTCTACATCCTGCTTTCCAAGGTTCTCCAATGGCTCAAACTGAGCTTGCATCCTGTTAAAAAGTCTTATGGCTATCAAAGACTTTACCTGCCAGTGTCTGGGCTCTTCTACTGAGAGTCCCTACTTGCCAAGTTGTGTCAAATACAGTCCCTTTGCCCTTGGAAGTGAGATCTGGTGCAACCAAGAAGAAACTAAGCACATTGACTCCAGAGCAACTTCAGAACAGGAGCCGCTCTCCGACTCCATGCAGCTGCGTTTACTGGAGCCGTGGTCCACGCTGAGAACAATGACCGGGACCTGCAACACAAGCCTGAAGCTGCCGCAGTGCCTCCAAAGTCCACCACAGCGTTTGCACTGATTGCCGTGTCACCAATGTCTGTGACACCTGACTCAGACTCCGCTACAGCACCTGTGGCCCTGTGATGTGATCGTGACACCGCAAAGACAACGCCTCACATCTTGACCTGCTGGATTCATCTACACCCACCTTGTCAGAAGGAACCAACACCTCGCTCCTGATGCTGCATCACCTCCCCTAGAACCATAAGGAACCAACGCCTCACCTGCCCTACTGAGCATTAACAAACCAATGTCTCATTTCTCCGGTAGCAGTAAGGAACTAACGCTCCACCAGCTCCAGCGACACCTCACCTCCCTGTCTCCGTTTAACTTCTTTGATTCCTCACCGTTTTCCAAGGTACTGTACCCAGGTTCTGTGCGACTCCGTGACCAGCCCGCACCCTCTCATGAGTGGCGGCAGACTGTTGGATGCAACTCTGTCAAGATGCTGTGATACCCCCAGTTGGAGCTATTATGTTTCTAAGCACTATACTAATATTTAATCTTTGAAAATTAGTATCTTTACTTGTGTATGCTGGATTTTTTTTATTTTTGGTCTTCTTATACTCAGATAAACATTGGCTATTTTTCTAAACTGGTGTGGTGTACTTTTGTGGTGTGTTCACTGTGTTACTGTATGTATGTGTGTGTACAAATACTTTACACACTGCATCTGGGATAAGCCTGACTGGCTGTGCCAAGCCACCAAGGGAGTGAGTAAGGATTGTTTTAGCTGTGTGACTCCCTTACCTTCACTAGAGTGAAGATCTCTACTGGACCGGATGCAAACCACTGCCAACTAGAGACCCCATTTCTAACAGTATTGATCTCACATATATACATTCTCGCCATGTAATTTTCACCTTTCCACACACTGGGTTGTCAGCCTCTCTTCTACCTACCACCACTTGCACTACTATGGCACTGCCTGTGGTTCCACCTGTGCTTGCTTCTGGCACTGGACAGATGACAAAGCCTAGTATGTCAGCATTTCAGTCTATGTCAGTGTATGCACCCCTTCTTCTGCACATGTGTGAGGACAGTCAGTGAATCATTGGCACACAAATGAGTTCATGTTTAACATGTTATCGACAGGTTAAATGGGTGAAGTTATAGGTTTGATGAATTTGCCTATATTTAGAAAATTGCCCATTGACATTTGCCACTGTGTATTCAAATTATAACCTTAACATTGTTTGACAAATCTTCATAAAACTTTTTTAAAAAGGTATCCACTACCTCAGCTCTTCCCGGGTAGTTTAAGGGTGAGGCAGAGAAAAGAGGGGGATCCCAAAACAAGTTTTCCCTATGCAATTTTCCATAGTAAAATTAGACTACAGCCAAAACAACTGAACAGAATTACACACAATGTGGCAAAAAGCTAGATCTTTGGTATTTGGTGTAAATCTTTTCAGCAGTTTTTGAGAAATTAAAATTAAAAATGTATGTATATATTAGGCTGCAGAGGATTTGCTGATCCAATAGATCTAAAGATAAGATCTGATGTGTAAGTAGTTATTTAGGACTTGGGGATTCAATCCCTCAGAATGAAAGAATAAAAAAGAATAACAAATTAAAAAAAAAACATTTAGGTGGGAAGGGTAGGGACACTCTGCCTCTCTAGGCCTAGTAGGAACACATTTTTGAAATATGAGAGTCTGGGGACCCCATCACCTAGGACCAATACTTTAATGGGGATGAGGTGTACCGCCTCCCTCTCTGAGTCTCTAGAATGTCCCAGAGACCCCATCACCAGGACCGATTTCCTATTCAGTGGTCTGTGGTCTGTGGCCACCTTCTCCAAACCTTAAGAAGTTCCCAGGGTCCCATCTCCCAGGTACAATTTCATAATTTAAGGGAAGTTGTGCGCGGCCCCTCTCCCCAAGTGAAAAGATGGTCCTGAGCACCCATCCGCTGGGGCTCCCATCCTCTGGAACACTGACTTGTTTCGTGCACAGATGATTGCAGACATGGAATATAAATCTAAGTCCCTACCTGTACGCTCCTGGGTAAGTAACAGAGCTTTGCTCCCACAGGGTGAGAGCAGAGAAATAAACTGATCCCACCTGGGAGGGATCAAAGCAACAGAGCAAGCTCCCACTAGCACCCAGGATAAGAGCTGGCTGGGGAGCTGGCAGGGGCTGCTGGGGACTTGGGGTTTCCCCCACAGCATTCTCCTTGGAAAAAGGGTCTGTGGACCCTGGATGGCACCAGGGCACCCAGCTACAAATGTTAATGAACCAATCCATCCAGCACCCAGGATGGATGCTGTCTGGGGAGCCGAATGGGGAAACTTGAGCCTTGGGGCTCCCCCATGGCCCCAAAGTGTAAATGAAGTATGAGTGTCATGAGTGGGACTCGGACATCCCCAAAAAATGAGAAGGTCATTTATGAGTCATTGGTCCAGTCAAGGAGCAGCCCATAATGCCCTATAGTGGTTTTAAATTATAATTTTTGATCCTGATGATGCCCCTAATAGGGTTAGGGGCACCACCAACTGTTCATTTTAATGTTTTGGAGGGCTACAGGGAGTGCTGCAGCCCTCCAGAAACATTAAAAACAATCATAGCAATTCTACAGGGGCATTGAATTCATAAGGCCAAGATAGCTTACCATTTTAAAACACCCTGAGCTGGAGCTGTATGCACTTCAGCTGGAGTGCAGGAAACTCTGGTGGCTTGTTCTATGTCTGCATTTTGAAGCCTGAAAAATGTCAAAAAAGACACAAAGACATGTTTATGTTTGCTTTAAAATACTTTATTCAACATATTTTGAGGCAATAAGTATTATTAAACATTGCAATGTATGCATATATAAAATATATGTTTTATTATTTATGTCTTTTTGACAGCATCTATGGGTCTGCTTTATATATGCTGATGTGCAATAGATCTGCCTTTTATGTTGTATATATTTAAAAAGATGGGTGCCTGCAAGTTGTGTGGGGTGCAGAGTTGGGCTGAAGGCCCTGCCCAGCACCCAACCCCACCTTGCGCACATCCAAAGGCTGTGCACGGGGTGGGGTATATACACTTAAACCTACCCTGTGTTCGGCCAAAGGCCATGTAGAGCAATGGGGGTTAGGTGCTTGTGGGGGGGGGGTGGTTGTATGGTTGTACGGTGGTAGACATTTGATTTTACTTTTAAAATATAGAAATTTGCTGAAAAAAAACAACAAGAAAGTGATTTTGTAGTTGGGAAATGAAATCATATTCTGCTTAGTGGTGGGTACCAAAAGACCGCCATGTTGGCAGTCATCCGACCACCGTATTAAGAATTGCACAGCTCAGACTGCCAAAAAACAGCCAATTTCCTGAAACCTCCAGGACACTGACGGACAGAAAAAAGGTGATTCGACCACCAGCACTGCCAGCTCGACAAAAATCATCCGATCAAATTATGATCCACAAATCATGAGAGCAGTTCTTCCATGGCGGAAAACCATTGGCGCTGCGAACGATTGCGGTCTGAACTCACATCAATCAGACTGTTGGACTTTTGGCCATACGCATGGTCATCCCTAGTCTTTTTGCCTCCTTCCTCCTGGTTTTTCTGACCTTTCGCTGTTGGCTCTAGGACTCTGAGCACTTTATCACTGCTGACCAGTGTTAAAGTGCAGGTGCTCTCCAATCTAAAGTTGGTATGATTGGCTTATACCTGATTGGCATATTTAATTTACCTATAAGTCCCTTGTACAGTGGTATCTCTATACCCAGGGCCTGTAAATTAAATACTACTAGTGGGCCTGCAGCGCTGCTTGCGCCACCCACTGAAGTAGACTTTCAAACCTGTCTCAGGCCTGCTAGCGCAGGGCCTGTGTGCGCAGTTTTCTGCCACAGGGACCTGGCATCTAAATTTACTTGCCAGGCCCAGGACTCCCCTTTTACTACATGTAAGTCACCCCTAAAGTACGCCCTGTGGGCAGGGTGCCATGTATGTAGAAAGGCAGGACATGTGCCATATTGCATGGCCTGTCCTGGTAGTGACAAACAGCCTAACTTGGTGTCTCACTGCTGTGAGTGCTGCCTTCTCATAGGATTGCATTAGAAATGCCCTGCCTTATGTGTAGGGGTATTGTCTGATTTATGAGGGCTAGCGTAGGCGTGTTTGGTATGGTTGTGATGGTGATAATAAATACTGCTTACTGGTGTGGGTGTATTTTTTATTACTATCACAGAAATGCCACTTCTAGAAAGTGCGCATTTATCTGTGCTTATGATTCTGGTGTTTTGCAGCTTGACTCCAATCCACGTCTGGGCAGAGTGACAGTTGGGGCTTTGTGCATACTTTTCAGACAGCCTGTACACAGGGAGGGTGGAGGTGTCACTGAGGTGCATCTACATACTGAATAGTCTTCCTGGGCTGAGAGAAGGGAGAGGCGGGGCACACCTACATTTGTAAAGGCTGTGCCCTGGCCTCACACAATAGGGTCGTTAACCCCCCACTGATGTTTGGAGCCTGTGCTGAAAGGAGAGAGGGGGCACTCCCAGAACCAGTTGTAACTGGCTGGAACCTCCTCTCCCTACCACTGTAAAACACTGTAAGAACTGACTATAAGTACAGGGGAATTTTCCCCACAATTTGAACATTCTTGGAACTTGAAACTGGACACAGAACGCTGATGAATGGACTCACCAGGAAACCGCCATGGACTGCTGCTGCTGTGCTGACCTGTGACCTGCCTGGTCACTAGGAGGAACTGCCACCATCTGCATCCTTTGTGCTGGCCTGTAGCTGGGCCCACCAGCCCTGTACCTTTTCCTGGATTATTGTTCCCAGGGGCAGGGTGCTGTGGCCCCTGACCCCTGCACCGATTTTCTATGACATTGTCTTAGCGCTTAGGGGAAAAGCACTCTTATGGAAAGGCTGTAGAAGATCACCGCCGCAGCCCAGGCAGCATGAGTATCTTAGCGCTTTGAAAAGCGCCTTTCTTGTGCCCAGGGAACTCACCGCCGCAGCCCAGGCTGCACCATTGTCTTAGCGCTGTGAAAAGCGCTTGATGGAAATTCACCGCCGCAACCCGGGAGCCTCTTGATGCCTTTGCGCTCTCTACGGCGCCTTTTGTGTGCTAGAATCACCGCCGCAGCCCGGGCAGAGCATTTGTCTTTAAGCGCGAGGTCCGCGCTGTCTCCAGTGCCCCCGGGGCACGTACAAAAACCAAAGAAGGAGCTAGCACGCTCCTAGCGTGCTCCCGGGGTACGCGCGCTTTTCAAAGCGCCCCCGGGGCACCAACAGGCCCCACCTTGGGCCGCGTCGTCATCCGGACAGCGAGGGAGAGGAGGACGCCTCTCCCTCGCGTGCCGGAGTCCCGGAGGACTCCACTGTTACCTTGGGCCGGGCGGCTGCCTCGCCGGAGGCTCGCCCTGGCCCCCGGCTCCCTCGTTGGCCCCCTCGCGGGCCAGGAACATCCCAGTTAGGGGTCTCCCTTCGAGGAAGGGCCACGGAGGCCCAGGGAGACCCCAGAGGTTAGCGGGTCCCCCGGAGGGGCCCGTGTGGCAGCAAGGAGGGGGTGCGAGGCGCCCCCCCTCCCCTCTACCAGTATTGGGTGACCTGGGCCCCCCACAGGAGGGCCGGTGGAGGCCCGGGGGGCCCCCAGTGGTCGCGGGCCCCAGGAGGGGCCCGTCAACAGTACAGAGGGGGTGCGTGCCGCCCCCCTCTCCCCCAGGACTCTAAGGAGGCCCCCTCATTGCGCAGAGGAGCGCTGGGGGCCCCTTTCTTTCTTGTCTTCAAGGCACGGAGGGTGCCTCTATCCTTCACCAGGTACTTTTAAACGGACCAATAATATTATAATCCAAGTTCTTTCTACAGACCTTGCTAATTGTGATTTATTGCCTACCTGTTCTAGGATGCTGTTACATATATGTGCACATGTTCCTTTTATGGACATGACTTGCTAATATGTTTGCTTAACTTGCCATAGATTTTCTAATGTTCCTATTATGGGCGTTTTATGATATTCTTATGACAAGTGTGCTAATGTGATAACGTGTTTCCTGACTACTGCTTATGTTGCAGAATACTGAGTAACCTGTGTGTTATGTGTGACTACTGCTAGTTTGCAGAGTAACTAATGTGTAACGTTCTGACAACTGCTAAGGTAGCAGGATAGTACTGTTATGTGATGTTGGTCTAATAATTATGTTGTGTACAATACAGTGTATTTTCATATAATCTGGTGTTGTGTTTCCTTGGTGGTGGGAATATTGCGTCACATGTATGTGTGTGTTGTGCAAACGCTTTACGCATTGCCTCCGGGTTAAGCCTGACTGCTCGTGCCAAGCTACCAAGGGGGTGAGCAGGGGTTATCTTGGACGTGTAACTCCCTTGCCCTGACTAGAGTGGGTAAGTTCTGCCTGGCTGAGGTACATACCCTAGCCAACCAGAAACCCCATTTCTAACATTGGAAGTCAGCGGTGAGGATAGGACTTGCGCTTGCACAATACCATTGTGACTCATTATTTCACTACAAGGATTGCGTTTAGACCATCACATGTTTGGCTTCTCTTAACTTTCTCTCTTTGGTCATTTTTCCTGTTTTCAGTTCTCACGCTTGGGTATTGTGGTTGTCACAGTTGAGTTATTTGTACCTTTTCAAGATGGGGCTTACCTTTGATTTAGAGGACCTGCCGTTTTACACGCAGGGGGAATTAGAGGGGTTCTGTAGAGAGAGAGGGCTGCCTGTAGAAGGGGACCTCAGGAGATCTCTGAATTTCTTTGAAAGGTTTGTGACATTTACCCAGGGAGGGAGTGTGCGTAGGGGGTACCCAGAGGATCCTGAGTGTAGCGAGGGTTCCCAATGGGAGGGCTCCCAGACCTCATCCCTAGAGAGTGGTAGAGAGACTGATCAGGAGGGTGAGAATGACCGGTTGGGGACGCCAGTTGACAGGGAAGGCCCCAGTGATAGGGAGTCCCTTGCTGGGTCCAGTGTAAGAAGCAGGGCTACCTCTCATTCCATGACGCCTGATGAGCTAAGAGATAGGCGGGAAGAGAGGGACCTGAAGTTGCAGTTAGCGCGCCTAGCTGTTGAGGAGAGAAGGGCTGAGGTAGAGAAGGCCTTAGTACAGGAGAGAATGGCAGAGGCAGAGAGGGCCTTTGCCAGAGAAAGACTCGCTCTAGAGCGCAGTCTGAAGGTTCTGGACTCACCAGCGCTGCAGGTGGAGTCCAGTGGTGGCAGCAATGTACAGTGCTGTAGCAAAGATGTTCCTCACATACCCATAGATCTGGTACCTAGGTTCCAAGAGGGGGGTGACATACGTCAGTGGTTAAAGGAATATGAGAGGGCTCTGGTAGAGCGCAGGATCCCTGAGAAGGATTGGGGAACTGGCCTAGGGAGTTTTATTCCTGAGGAGGGGAGGGATGCCCTACTGACTCTAGAAGAGAGTGACAGGGAGGGGTACTCCGCTGTGAAGAACGCACTGATTGTGAAGTATGGTTTCTCCCCTGAGGAATACAGAAAAAGGTTTAGGGGTGGTAAGAAACTGTCCCACCAGTCTTGGGAGGAGTTTGTGGAGGCTTGCTGCATTGCACTAGATGGATGGGTGAAGGGTAGCACAGTAAACAATTTTGAAGGGCTGTTTAATCTGATTCTCAGAGAGCACCTGTTTCGTTGTTGTTTTTCAGAGTTACGCCAACACTTGTCAGTGTGTGAGCTCTCTGACTCCAGGGAGCTTGCAAAGGAGGCAGACTTCTGGTTGCGTACCAGAGGGTCTGGTGTGACATTAGGGGGTGTTCCTAATGAGAGTGGTCTAGGTGTTTCCCAACCAGGTGTGGTGGGAAAGGCTTGTGTCCCAGGTAGGTCCCAGTGTATTGGGGCGGGTAAGGCACCCCATGTCCAGTCTCAGAGGAGAGGGAATGGGGTTGGGCTGAGGCCCAGGGTACCCGAGCTCCAGTCCCAGGTCCTGGAGGGTTCCATGAGTGAACGCCAGGAGGTGAGCCTAGCCTGTGCCGTAGGGCCAGCTGTTCAGAAGGATCCCATTTTGTCATTAGGACTTGGGCGGGTGGCTGGTGATAGCGTTCCGCCGGTCCTGGTGTCTGGTAGTCTCGCTCTACAGCGGAGGAGGCGGAAATCCAGGCATAGGGTTGAGAGGGGGCTGCGGGCCCCAGTGGAGAACCTGGAGGGTCAGGGGTCGGCTCTGAGTGCAGAGCCCCCCAGGAATGACCTTGGTGAGACCATTTCTGGGCTGGGGGGAATCCAGACTCTGTCCGATGGGCAGAGGTCAGGAGACCTGCGCCAGCCAGACTCTTGTGTGGCCCTTGGGGAAAGTGTTTCCCTGATGGGGGGTAGGTGTGCCCCCCAGGAAGTCCTGGTGCGCCAGGCAGTGGTTCAACCGCAGGGTAGTGACTCTGGGTTGGATTGCCAGATTCAGGGGGTAAGCTCTGATCTGGTAGGGGGTAGGTGTGCTCCCAAGGAAGTCCTGGTTCGCTGGGCAATGGTCCAGTCTAAGGGTGTCGTCCCTGGACTAGATAGACAGGTTCAGGGGGTAAACTCTGACCTGGTTGGGGGGGCGGTTAGTGTGCTCACCCCCCTGTGTGAAACTTCTGGTGGCTTCTCCCGAGGTGGGGAGATGCAGGACTCTGGAAGTGGGGGTCAGGGAGGGGGAAGCCCGCCCCGGACCCCGGTGCAACCCAAGGGTGTCGTCCCTAGGTTGGGTGGTCAGTCGCCAGGTAGTGATCCTGGGCTGGCGAGAAAGTTGTGCAGGGCTGCTGTACCCAGCACCCTGGCAAGTGTGGATTCTGGTGATACCCCTCCTAGGAGAGGAGGGCGGGATCCTAGAAGGAGGGGTAGAGGGAGGAGAGCCTCGCCTCTAGCCCCTGTAGAACCTATGGGTGCGGACCCTAGGTTGGTGGATCAGTGGCAGGGTAGAGCCCCTGAACTGATCAAAAATGGAGTGGAGACAGGTTGCTTTGCACCTGGGGCTACCGCCCCCCACTCATTATGGTTTCAGAGACCAGAGGCTCCTAGATGGCCTGGGGCCTGGTTCTGGCCATTGGCAGCTAGAGAATCCCCGTGGGTTGGTCTAGGCTGCCTGGGACGCATTGACAGAGAGATCCCAGTGGAGTCAGGAAGGCGTAGAACTGGAACATGCCCCTGCTGTTGTGGGCCTGGGTCCTTGTTCTATCGCCCCAATCAGGAAAGTACATCAAGGTATTGATTGTTCTCCCCTGGATTTTGGCTGGTAGGGGGTTGTGTTGGACTTTTGGCCATACGCATGGTCATCCCTAGTCTTTTTGCCTCCTTCCTCCTGGTTTTTCTGACCTTTCGCTGTTGGCTCTAGGACTCTGAGCACTTTATCACTGCTGACCAGTGTTAAAGTGCAGGTGCTCTCCCATCTAAAGTTGGTATGATTGGCTTATACCTGATTGGCATATTTAATTTACCTATAAGTCCCTTGTACAGTGGTATCTCTATACCCAGGGCCTGTAAATTAAATACTACTAGTGGGCCTGCAGCGCTGCTTGCGCCACCCACTGAAGTAGACTTTCAAACCTGTCTCAGGCCTGCTAGCGCAGGGCCTGTGTGCGCAGTTTTCTGCCACAGGGACCTGGCATCTAAATTTACTTGCCAGGCCCAGGACTCCCCTTTTACTACATGTAAGTCACCCCTAAAGTACGCCCTGTGGGCAGGGTGCCATGTATGTAGAAAGGCAGGACATGTGCCATATTGCATGGCCTGTCCTGGTAGTGACAAACAGCCTAACTTGGTGTCTCACTGCTGTGAGTGCTGCCTTCTCATAGGATTGCATTAGAAATGCCCTGCCTTATGTGTAGGGGTATTGTCTGATTTATGAGGGCTAGCGTAGGCGTGTTTGGTATGGTTGTGATGGTGATAATAAATACTGCTTACTGGTGTGGGTGTATTTTTTATTACTATCACAGAAATGCCACTTCTAGAAAGTGCGCATTTATCTGTGCTTATGATTCTGGTGTTTTGCAGCTTGACTCCAATCCACGTCTGGGCAGAGTGACAGTTGGGGCTTTGTGCATACTTTTCAGACAGCCTGTACACAGGGAGGGTGGAGGTGTCACTGAGGTGCATCTACATACTGAATAGTCTTCCTGGGCTGAGAGAAGGGAGAGGCGGGGCACACCTACATTTGTAAAGGCTGTGCCCTGGCCTCACACAATAGGGTCGTTAACCCCCCACTGATGTTTGGAGCCTGTGCTGAAAGGAGAGAGGGGGCACTCCCAGAACCAGTTGTAACTGGCTGGAACCTCCTCTCCCTACCACTGTAAAACACTGTAAGAACTGACTATAAGTACAGGGGAATTTTCCCCACAATTTGAACATTCTTGGAACTTGAAACTGGACACAGAACGCTGATGAATGGACTCACCAGGAAACCGCCATGGACTGCTGCTGCTGTGCTGACCTGTGACCTGCCTGGTCACTAGGAGGAACTGCCACCATCTGCATCCTTTGTGCTGGCCTGTAGCTGGGCCCACCAGCCCTGTACCTTTTCCTGGATTATTGTTCCCAGGGGCAGGGTGCTGTGGCCCCTGACCCCTGCACCGATTTTCTATGACATTGTCTTAGCGCTTAGGGGAAAAGCGCTCTTATGGAAAGGCTGTAGAAGATCACCGCCGCAGCCCAGGCAGCATGAGTATCTTAGCGCTTTGAAAAGCGCCTTTCTTGTGCCCAGGGAACTCACCGCCGCAGCCCAGGCTGCACCATTGTCTTAGCGCTGTGAAAAGCGCTTGATGGAAATTCACCGCCGCAACCCGGGAGCCTCTTGATGCCTTTGCGCTCTCTACGGCGCCTTTTGTGTGCTAGAATCACCGCCGCAGCCCGGGCAGAGCATTTGTCTTTAAGCGCGAGGTCCGCGCTGTCTCCAGTGCCCCCGGGGCACGTACAAAAACCAAAGAAGGAGCTAGCACGCTCCTAGCGTGCTCCCGGGGTACGCGCGCTTTTCAAAGCGCCCCCGGGGCACCAACAGGCCCCACCTTGGGCCGCGTCGTCATCCGGACAGCGAGGGAGAGGAGGACGCCTCTCCCTCGCGTGCCGGAGTCCCGGAGGACTCCACTGTTACCTTGGGCCGGGCGGCTGCCTCGCCGGAGGCTCGCCCTGGCCCCCGGCTCCCTCGTTGGCCCCCTCGCGGGCCAGGAACATCCCAGTTAGGGGTCTCCCTTCGAGGAAGGGCCACGGAGGCCCAGGGAGACCCCAGAGGTTAGCGGGTCCCCCGGAGGGGCCCGTGTGGCAGCAAGGAGGGGGTGCGAGGCGCCCCCCCTCCCCTCTACCAGTATTGGGTGACCTGGGCCCCCCACAGGAGGGCCGGTGGAGGCCCGGGGGGCCCCCAGTGGTCGCGGGCCCCAGGAGGGGCCCGTCAACAGTACAGAGGGGGTGCGTGCCGCCCCCCTCTCCCCCAGGACTCTAAGGAGGCCCCCTCATTGCGCAGAGGAGCGCTGGGGGCCCCTTTCTTTCTTGTCTTCAAGGCACGGAGGGTGCCTCTATCCTTCACCAGGTACTTTTAAACGGACCAATAATATTATAATCCAAGTTCTTTCTACAGACCTTGCTAATTGTGATTTATTGCCTACCTGTTCTAGGATGCTGTTACATATATGTGCACATGTTCCTTTTATGGACATGACTTGCTAATATGTTTGCTTAACTTGCCATAGATTTTCTAATGTTCCTATTATGGGCGTTTTATGATATTCTTATGACAAGTGTGCTAATGTGATAACGTGTTTCCTGACTACTGCTTATGTTGCAGAATACTGAGTAACCTGTGTGTTATGTGTGACTACTGCTAGTTTGCAGAGTAACTAATGTGTAACGTTCTGACAACTGCTAAGGTAGCAGGATAGTACTGTTATGTGATGTTGGTCTAATAATTATGTTGTGTACAATACAGTGTATTTTCATATAATCTGGTGTTGTGTTTCCTTGGTGGTGGGAATATTGCGTCACATGTATGTGTGTGTTGTGCAAACGCTTTACGCATTGCCTCCGGGTTAAGCCTGACTGCTCGTGCCAAGCTACCAAGGGGGTGAGCAGGGGTTATCTTGGACGTGTAACTCCCTTGCCCTGACTAGAGTGGGTAAGTTCTGCCTGGCTGAGGTACATACCCTAGCCAACCAGAAACCCCATTTCTAACACAGACCATTACACCACATTGGATAGAATGAATACTTCACACCTGACACACCATCACACACCCTACACACCCACATATTGCACTCTAAAACACACCCCTATGCAACCCACAATCCTTTACAATCAGAACGCCACTCACAGCCAGGGACTAGCAAAAATAAAAAGAACAAACAATCAGCACCAATACACATTTCATTCAGCACTCATCCCACACTTGCACAACATACACAACACTTAATTTTTTCAACACACCCAATACACAACAACTGTCACCCACTCACATCACCCACCAACACCTCATCACTAACATTTTTTCATCCTTCTTTCACTACATCACCGTCTTTACAACCACTATCATGTTCGCACAAAAACATCCAGGTTTCACTGATGACGAGTTGAAGGTCATGGTGGATGAAATTGTGAGGGTGGTGCCACATATCCTGATCACAGGTCCAGCAAACATCAATAGCTAGGAAAATTGAGTTGTGGAAAAGGATAGTCAAGAGGGTGAATGTTGTAAGCAGTTACCCACGACAGGGGAGGACAAGAGGTGGAATGAACTCAGGGGAAAGGTACGTTCCATGGCATTCAGGCACCAGCCTGCAGTCCTTGAGACTGGCGGTGAGCCCGCACCTTGCCCCCTACAGTTAAAGTCACTGGAGGAGAAGGCCTTTGACATCCTGCATCCTGAGAGCCTGACAAGAATACCTGCAGAAGTGGAGTTGGGTAAGTAATAACAACATTCATGTAACCAAACAGTTTTGTCTTGCATGCTCACTGATTACCTTTCCCCACCCTAATGACTAAACCAGCTAATACCCTCTGTCCAAATCTTCAGATACCCCTCTCTTACATGCCACATGTCAATTAAACACACATTGGCCCCAGTGTTTGGAAAGGGCATTTGAAGTACTGGGAACTGACAGCACTACAAATCCCAGAAGGCACTGTTCCATCGTTAAGAAAAACAGTGCCCTAAATGTGAACTGTCTTGCATGTGAAACTAACGATTAATGTAACCCATTCAGAATGATCCACCATTTAACAGTTCATGGCAATTTCAGCTATGCAATGGCCCACTACCAGCGCCATTATAAGCAGATCACAGCTACAGCTGTGTCCCAATCCAAGCTGGCCTCTGTGAAAAGCTCACTAATATTGCCATACACTTACCTGGGGGAGACAACTAAATTGCAAACTGGATGCACTTGAAGTACATCCAGTCAAAGGTCCAGGTCACACTGTAACTCTTTTATTGTGTACCAGCTCTGACACCATTGTGCATTGTTCAGCTTTTAGTTGACTCAATGATACCATACACCTTACTAGGAGAGAAATGTACATTGTCATGTCTTTACTGAGACAGAATATGAGGGTATCAGCAGCTATCTAAACACCAACATACTCCAAAAGCTTTGAGCATGCTGCATGCTCTTGCAAATCTCTGTATCCCACATTACACTAACCCAGATTTAGTAGCAGCTTTTATTGTCATTTCAGGGGATCATGTAAAGGCAGTGTGTGCATCTCACATACCATGTTTAGTTGTCTAATTTATACATCACTAGTTGAATCACTTACACTAACTGTGTGTTCCATTTCTCCTACAGGTAACCTTGCCATCCCCAACATGGAGAGGACACCAGAGACTGACACTAGCCCTCTGGATGAAGGCTACAGTGATGAAAACACACCTGGATATTTAGACACTGAGGATGGAGCTGACTCATTAGGTACACCTGGTCAGTCAACAACTGTCAGCCTCACCTTGCCCACAACTACTCCTCCCAGCCCTGTTGCAAATACATCACAGGCAACCATTTGCCCCAAAACATGTGCCCCAATGACAGTCTCTTCCATCGTGTGCCCCCCAGTACAGGTACCTGAGTCTCCGAATGTCACCACTGACAATGATGGTCCTGCCTCCAGTAGGAGTGGGCACACTGTGACAGGGGCACAGGTACATGGGGGTAAAGTGCATGGGAGAGTTGGTGTGGGCCAGAGGATGGGGCCCCAAGGGACACAACTTACCAAGAGACTATCTCCCAAGTCTTGGGAGCCTACCAAAATTACCAAGACATGATGGGCCAGGCACTGGCCATGATGGGGGAGATCCAACAGCTGCAGAAGGACCATCACCAGGAAGCCATGCAGCAGCGTCAGCCCCAAAATGCCATCCTGGCTTCCATTGCTGGGGTGCTGAGGGACATGAACACTACCCAGAGTAGGTTTGGCATCCAGCATCAGACCTCTTTCACTAGCAATGAGACACCAGGCCCTTCTTCATCTGTGGTTACTAGTGGAATTGAGGCCCTACCAGGGGAAGGCAACGCCTCAGACACCCCACCCTCTGTAGCAGGAGAACCCCCCAATCCCCTGCAAATATTGACATGGACATCCAGCCAGACATCCAGGAGGAGCAGATGCCAAGACCAAACCCACTGCCAGGAAGTGAACATCTCCTGATTGGTTAACCTTGTGTGCCCTGTTGAATATTCTGAATCTTAACTCCATTTTCCTATGGTGCAAAGACACTGGACCTGTGTTTCCTAATGGTATTGCAGTTACCCTGATAATTTCATCCACCATGACTGACCCCTTCACTGTTAACTTTGTGTTATTTCTGTTTTAAATCACTCATTTTGCTGGGCACTCCCCAATAAATAACAATTAACCGGAGATCCTGTGTGAGTGTGATGTATCAGCCATATACAACTGTCATATATGGCAACTAAAGTAGCAAAATATTCTTCTACAATGTTAAACCTTTGTTATGGTCATCACATATGTCCTGGATAACCAGGAAACATAGTGCATTGTGACTGTAACATCAACATGACACAAATCACTTGTATTACACATCTCCAAATATTTACTTGAAGAATGGTAATCAGCACGCAGTGAAGTACTGCTGTGGACTCCTGTGTTTCAGCTTAGGTGTCATTCACTAGCAACCCACAGAATACAGATGTTAGGGACATGTCTATCTTTCACCATCCCAGGAGGCAGTCAGATTGGTTCAATTTATCATCAGCCAAAGCCTTATCACATACCCATACCTTACTTCCAAATTACCATACCCATAATCAGACAGAGGTCAGTACTATTCTCCCCAGTCATGGAACCTTCCAATTACCAAAGTCAGATATCTGTAGTCTTGCCACTCGTCTATGTCAGACTTCAGACACATGCACATTGGTCTGCAATGAAGAAGCACACTGATAGCTATCCACAAATTATTGCACGTGCAACACAAACCATAATGATGGTTAAGGGTCTGGATACCACATTATGACATGTGTTAGACACAAATGGACACACACGGCACAATTTGAGCCACCTCCAATACTAAACAGTTCTTTTTTGTGGAACATGACACTTCCACCCACTGTCCTGGTAGTCTAATCATAGAACACACTCACCACAAATCTTGTGCTAAACAGTACTGGTGTAATCCATGTCCACTTCTAATGTCAATCTGCAAATTCCATCTGACTGTGACACTGTCTGAGATTGCCAAATGAGAATTAAATCTGTGATTGGCAAAGATTAGGTACAGGTCAGAGTAGAACACATACATCATATTGTCACACTACAAAGGTGACTTAGATTGTGCATTTCCAAAACAATAGACTATGGCGGTCATTCTGACCCTGGCGGTCAAAGACCGCCAGGGCGGAGGACCGCGGGAGCACCGCCGACAGGCCGGCGGTGCTCCAATGGGGATTCCGACCGCGGCGGTAAAGCCGCGGTCGGACCGGCAACACTGGCGGGCTCCCGCCAGTGTACCGCCACCCCATTGAATCCTCCAAGGCGGCGCAGCTTGCTGCGCCGCCGAGGGGATTCCGACCCCCCCTACCGCCATCCAGATCCCGGCGGTCCGACCGCCGGGATCCGGATGGCGGTAGGGGGGGTCGAGGGAAAGAGGCTTCCACGATGAAGCCGGCTCGGAATCGAGCCGGCGGAGTGGAAGCTGTGCGACGGGTGCAGTTGCACCCGTCGCGTATTTCACTGTCTGCGCAGCAGACAGTGAAATACATGTAGGGGCCCTCTTACGGGGGCCCCTGCAATGCCCATGCCAGTGGCATGGGCACAGCAGGGGCCCCCAGGGGCCCCGCGACCCCCCCTACCGCCATCCGGATCTCGGCGGTCCGACCGCCGGGATCTGGATGGCGGTAGGGGGGGTCGGAATCCCCGCAGCGGTGCAGCAAGCTGCGCCGCCGCGGAGGATTCAATGGGGCCGCGGTACACTGGCGGGACCCCGCCAGTGGTGCCGGTCCGACCGCGGCTTTACCGCCGCGGTCGGAATCCCCATTGGAGCACCGCCGGCCTGTCGGCGGTGCTCCCGCGGTCCTCCGCCCTGGCGGTCAAAGACCGCCAGGGTCAGAATGACCCCCTTAGTCTCTTTTTTGGAGATTTTCTCCACCTGGACTAACCGGCAAATCAGGCCGGGTCGCGGTTGAGGCAAGCCGGTTAGAATTGCCGCGGCGGGTCGGTCCCTCTATGGAGATTTTTTTCAAAAGTTCTCCCAACTTCTCCAAACTTCTGGGTGTTCTCCCAGATGTTCTTGTAAGGTTCTTTTGGGGTCCACAGCTCACCCCAAGGGTCCAGAAGCTCTAAGATGATCCTTTGTGGTGTGGACTACATCTCCTAGAATGCACCTGGCGCAGACTCCTTTTTGGCCACTGGGCAGTGGTCAGCTGGTTGATTTCTTCAGGAGTTGGTGCAGGGGACTCTGGTTAGCAATTTTTCACCTGTAGCAAACAGGGAGTCATCCTTGAACCAGTTGAAGCCATGGAAAGTTCTTCTTGTGGTGAAGCCCAAGTATGCAGCTGGTGCAGTCCTTCTGGGTGCACGTTCCAGGTGCAGGCCAGGGGTCCATCAGGGTAGTCCTTCTTCTCCTTTGGTTCTTCCTTGTTGGAATCTGATAGGGATCTGAGTTGTGGGTGCAGGTCTGCCAGTTTTATCCTTGCTCCTGGGTGAAAAGCAGGGGAGTACTGTTTCTGCAATCAGGTGCAGGGTCCTTCCCCCTGTGATGACCACTTCCTGGGAAGTGTGGCAAAAATCAATCCCAGGAGGCAACATTCCTCAAAAATCCATCATGGCTGAAAATGATTTTTGGAGGTTACATCTGGCTGAGGCCACCCACTGGTGTGGCTAAAAATCATAAACACACCCCTCTCCTGCCCTCTCCTAATCTAATCAAGGGGGCACCTAGTTGTCTGGGGTTGCAGGATGTGGGGGTGTTGCTGGGTTGCTCCAACTGTCCTTCTCTGCCTTTGAAGACCAGTTTGGCAGCCCTTCCCCTTCCTACCTCACCATCTGCTGAGGGGAAATTCCCTCCCATAGGCACATCTCTTTGTGTGAAGCCAGGCCACTTCACACCTCATCAATGCAGCCTGGCCAGGCTGCCAGAGGCTGGCCAATCAGGGCACAGCAGCAAAAACAATGCAGGGCTGAAATTGGCAACGTTTCAGGTAAAGTTTAAAACTCTTTACCTGAACAAGTTATATTAAATCCCACAACTGGAAGTTGTGGGATTTATTATAACAATTAATTTGATACGAAACTCTTTTTATCTGTCATTTAAGGGGACTTTTAAAATTAAAATAAAGTCTCCCCATTCCAGTCCATAAAGGCCAATCACTACAATGAGGGAAAAATAAATGTGGCTGTTTTTACCTCACCAGGGCTTATGAAACTATTTTTATAAGGTTCCTGCTTATAGTTACATGGCACCGAGCCCTAGGGGCACATAGGGCACACCTTAGGGGTGATTTATATGTACAAATAAGGTAGTTTAAGACTTTGGAACTATTGTTTATTCCAAAGTCGAATTTGCATATAACTTTAATTTAAAAGCAGCCAGCAAGGCAGGCCTGCCTTTAAAATGACACTGGGCACCACAGCAGTACACTTATGGGTGCACTACCTATGCTGTGGTCCCTAAACCTACATGCCCTTCCATATACTAGGGACTTATAGGTAGGTTGACTTAGCCAATTATAATTAGCCTAATTTTCATATTGATTTTACACAGAGTACAGGCCCTGGGACTGGTTAGCAGTACCCAGGGCACCATCAGAGTCAGGAAAACACCAGCAAAAAGTGAAAAATGGGGGCAAAAAGTTAGGTGGCCTCTGCAATCAGCCCTGTTTTCTCACAGTGTGTCTGGTGAAAGTGCCCCTACCTTCACTGCAGAGGAGTTGGAGAAACTTATGGATGGGGTCCTACCCCAGTACACGTTACACTACGGTCCTCCAGACAAACAGGTGAGTAAACTGTGAGCATGATGCGTGGGCCATAAATGTATGGAGTGCTGTGTATGTAAGCCACATGTAGGGGGGCAGAGGTGTCCTGGCCAGAGTGCTGCATGTACGGTGGTCAATGTATGTGCGTCAGGGGATGGTATGGAACTGGTGGGCAATGAGTCTGACGGTCCAGACGGTTGACTAATTCCCTTTTCTGCTGTCTTTTCCCTGCAGGTCAGTGCCCACCGGAAAAAAGAGTATTTGGCGTGCCATCGCCAAGGAGGTGCGGACCCTGGGGGTCTTGGAGAGGCAGAGCACCCACTGCCGCAAGAGGTGGGAGGACCTGCACCTCTGGGCAAAGAAGACGGAGGAGGCCCAGGCAGGGCGGACCTCCCAACGAGGAAGGGGTGATCATCGCCCCATGCCCCCCTGATGTTCTGCATCCTGGGGGTGGCCTATCTGGAGTTGGATGGGCGCTTGAAGGCATCACAGCAGTCACAAGGGGGTGAGTACTGATTCTGAAACCTGACTTTGCGCGTGTTAGGAGGTACCTGGATGGGGGATGTGGGCTATGGGTGTCCCTAGGCCAGGGCGAAAATGGCAGGGTAGGTCCCTTGTTGGGCGGGCTCGGAAGCACTCCTACCCCAATAGTGTTAGTGGGCATCTACTACTGGGCAGGGACCTGTGGATTTCTGGTGTGCAGCTGATGGCGTTAGGCATTGTACCCCATGGGCTGGTGACTATCTTAGTAAATGGTTGGGCATGGCCTAGTGCATAGGGCTCCTCCCTGTGTGTTGTGTACACCAACGGTAGTGGTGTTGCTGGCATTGACCAAATGTATCCTCTGTCTCTTCCCCCCCTTTTTGTTTTGTCACCCTGTCCTTATGTGCATTAGCATCATCTGGCGAGGAGCAGAGGCACATGCGACGGAGGGAGCTGTATCCCACATGGGCCAGAGGCCGAATCCACCACACACCAACATCCACTGCCTCCATTGTGTCCCCCTCCGCCTCGTTGTCCACCTCCCTCCCAGTAGCGTCTACACTCACACCTGCATGCACTACATCCTCATCCACTACCTCTATCACCAGCACGCCCATCACTACTCACCCCTCACTGGCAGTCACCACCCCCATATCCATGCACACATCGCCTGTGTCCTCTCCCAGTGTGTCTGTGACCCCTCCTCCAAAGTAGACAAACGCAAGCACCCACCCACCCAACAGCCATCCACCTCACAACAGCATTCAGCACATGCTCTTTCACCGAAGCTCAGCAGACCGACACCTCCTACAACCTCTCCTTCTTCCTCTACTCCCAAACCTTCTCCCTCTTCCCACCCCAGTGTGCCTTAAAAGCTTTTCCTGGCAAACATTGACCTGTTCCCTACCACTCACCCCTGTACTTCCCCTCCGGCCAGGGTGCACAGATCCCAGACCAGCACCTCAGCCACCAAGTCTGCATCCGCTGTGGTACATGCAACTCCAAGAGGCTCAAAGGGGGCACCCGCCAGGCCAGCCAGTGTGCCACCAACCTGTGCAAAGGACCAAACCATTCCGCCACCTGCCAAAGTGAAGAAGGGGACAGCATGCAGCAAGGGCAAGGAGCACGACCCACCCAGCAAGGCCTCCTCCAAAACTCCATCTGCCAGAGCCAAGGTCACAAAAGCATCTGCCAAGGTGAGAAAGGGGCAGAACACAGAAGGCAAGGCACTTCAGCCGTCGGAGGCTGCAGGTGAAGACCTGGTGCCCACCAGCAGAACCGCCAGCCCTGCACCGCGGGCACCACCACCAGCATCCCCGCCGCAAGCACCACCACAAGCAGCACCACCTGCACCACCACCTGCAACGCCGCTGGCACCATTACTGTCAGCAGCAGCATCCCTCGTGGGCAGCCGTCTGGAGAAGGGCTGGAGCCTCCCTCCACCACTGGCAGCACCGGTACCTGCACCATGGCCGGTACCGCCAGCAGCCCCGCCACAAGCACTGCTGCAAGCACCGCCGCAAGCACCGCCACCTGCACCGCTGACAGTAGGACCACTACCAGCAGCAGCAGCACCAGTGGGCGGCCATCCGAGGCTGCAGGAGACGGGCTGGAGCCTACCACCACCACTGGCAGCACTCCCAGCAGCACCTGCACTACCACCAGTTTGCAGCCTTAGGCGGCGCAGGATGGAGTCTAGCCCTGCCTCCATGGACTATCAAGCAACCTGGTCCCTGCAAATCTCGTGCCTCAGGCACCCAGGCGAGGGAATGTGAACTGGCACACCCCAAGAACTAGTGGAGATATGCATCCACTCACTCTATCCTTGGCAGGATAAAGCAGACTGGGCACAAAGCCCCCTCCAGAACCAGTGGAAAAAGGCATCCACTCATCCTATCTTCGGCAGGATGAAGCAGACTAGGCACAAATCCCCCTACAGAACCGGTGGAGAAGCCATCCACTAGAGAGACTGTGGCCTTGCACTCCACAGGACCAAGCAGTGGGCAGACCACCCAGTAGAGAGACTGTAGCTTTGCACTCCCAAGGACCTAGCAGTGGGCAGACCACCCACTTGAGAGACTGTGGCTTTGCACTCCCCAGGACATTGCTGTGGGCATGGAGCCCCCTCCAGGAGCAGTGGTGAAGTACCATCTTCCGGCTGAGGTGCCCCCCTCCCGATCCCCCTGAGGTGCCTGTGTGTTTACGACCTGATGCCCCTGCAGTGTACTCTCCATATTGAGGCATGAGTCAACTGTGGGCTTGGCCCATGATTTTTGGCCCAGTGGCCCACGGACATTTGGAAAGGACAATGTACGGCCTTATGTACATCTTAGATATTTTTGTAAATACTGTTTTTATATTTGTTACGTATATCTGCCTATTTCTAATATGTCACTGATTGGACTCTATTCTTTTTCTCCTTGCGGTCTTCCAGGGGGTAACGGGTATAAATGTAATGTTTTTGCATGTGTTTGTGTGTGTGGTGTTGTGGGTGAGGGTGGGGGCGGGGGTGTTGCGTGTTTGTCACTCTCTTTTTCCTCCCCCGTCCCCTGTGCACTAGGTGCAGTACTCACTGTGGTCGTCGCCGCCGCCTTTAGTATTCTTGGTAGATGAGGAGGTAGATCAGCATGGGCAGGACCTGTAACTCGGGCTCCACGGCGTCCTGTTTCTTTGTTGAGTGTCGAGAGGTGAGTGGTTTCCCTTCCAAAGACTGTTTCCACCGTGCTTTTGATGGTGTTGGTACCACCCCATAAAAGCAGGCAGATTGGCGGGTTGTGATGGGGTGGGTGGTACATTGTCTACCGCCTGGCTGTTGGCGGTTACCGCTGTGGTGTTTGTTGCTACTGCGTGGCGGTTGGAGTGTTTAAGAGGCTCTCTGTGTTGGCGGTTTCCGCCGTGGTCGTGATCCCATTTTTTTTACCGCTGACATGTTGTCGGTATTACCGCCGCTTTCAACCGACTGCCAGGGTTGTAATGAGGGCCTATGTCTTTATTGTGGTGCTTCTGGTCATCTAATACGTGCTTGTCCCATTCACTAGGTGAGGTCTTTGGGAAACGCCAGTTCCTATCTTCTGTGAGAAGGGGGAGGAAGGGATATTCCGAGATACCTTCCATGTGTTCCTCCAGAGAAGAAATAACAACTCTGTTCCTTCTACCTATCTCCCTTCTATTAGCCGGTGGTCGTAAAGAAAAAGCTTTAGCCTTGTTGGATTGTTGGCCAGTGGAATCTACTTAGATGAAACATGGGCTCTGGAAAGGAAGATTCCTTAGGTACCCAAGGACATACCAGCACAAGTCCATACAGTAGATGGTTCTCTGTTAGATTCTGGTCCTGTTACTAATACCACACCTACCCTGTGTCTACAAGTCGGGAAGCATCAGGAATATGTTTCTTTTGATTTGATCTCTTCACCGAATCACGTCATAATTCTAGGTATCCCATAGCTCATCCAGCATAATCCTTACATTAATTGGGAAACTTTGACTATATCTCTATCCTCCCAATTCTGCCAACAACACTGTTACTTAGCAGTAACATTCTGGTCCCCGAAGAAAATAGTGTCAACTAAAGTAAACTGTTCTATCAACCTCTTTCAAGGAGTACCCAGTCATTATCTGGAGTATGCTGACATTTTTCAAAAACCTAATAAACCAGTACTTCCGTCTCATAGGGAATATGATTGTGCCATTCCTATGGAACCTGATGCTGTAGTCCCCTTTGGGAGAATGTATTCTCTTACTGAGCCTGAGAAGAAAATCCTCAAAGAATACCTAGAAGAGATTATACAGAGCGGACTGATTGCTCCTTCTTCTTCTCCCACAGGGCCCCCCCTCTTATTCTTACCTAAGAAGACGAAAGACTTGCGCCCTTGCATTGACGTTTGAGGATTAAATAAGATTACCACAAAAGATCGCTACCCGCTGCACCTCATCAAAGATATTCTAGAAGCAGTCAGAGGAGCTAAGAGATTTACCAAATTAGATCTTAGGGGAGCCTACCATCTTTTGAGGATAAAAGAGGCCGATGAATCGAAGACAGCCTTCAGAACCCCTTTTGGCCATTTTGAATATCGGGTAATGTCCTTCGGACTTACCAAGCCTCCCTCTATATTTCAGAAATTTCTGTGGACGCCTTCAATATCTCATCCATTGGAAGGGCTATTCTATGAGTGAATGCTCCTGGGAGGATGACTCTTCAGTGCATGCCCTCTCTTGGTCCGGCATTTTTTCTACCTTTTTCCTCACAAACCTGGGGCTTCGGGGGGGACCTACTGTTGTATCGTGGGGACCTGCAGCACACCCTGGTCGCATCGCAGAGGGGGCCGCGGTCCATTTTACGGGCCACGGGGCTTGCCGTGCCCCCTTTTTCCAGCCTTGTGCCGTCCTCACTACTGCAGCGGGGACGGGAGCCCAGACTTGGGCTTCGGTTCTTGCCTCACATTTTGCCCGGTGCACAGAGGTTAGGTGAAGGTCCTCGGGTCCCCCCCCTTGGCCTTCCACTCACCTGGGATTCCCTCTTTGGCTTTCTTCTTCTTCTCTTCTTTGGGAAGCCATTTTTCCTGTTCTCCCACCATACCTTTCTCTTCTCTGGTTCCCTACATGCACCTGCTTCCCTTCTTCCTATGGCATTTGTTCCTATCTAGTTCTATTACCCCTTCCCAATCCAAGATGGCAGTTTTTCCTTTTCCTGTTTGTCATTTCCTGTCTAGGGGTATATAAGGGCATTGACTTTTCTTCTCTTTGCGTTGCAACACTTCTCCGGTGGTGGTCACGCTCCAGCTGGTCTTCTCTTTTTTAAATCCAGTTTTGCCTTATTGAAGTGGACTTCCCCAGGCATGGTTGGGTACCTCACTGGTGTCAATAGCTAAAGGTGGTTTGGGTAGCCAGAATCCCCTGTAAGGTATAGTGACACCAATCCTTTCTTTAATCTTGGACATCCAGATATATGGTAGCAAGGAAAAATGTACAGACACACATGACATATATGGCTGCCGGGGACCTGCAACTTCTGTCCACCTGAGGATCGCGAGAGGAGGGGTGGGGCCCTCTGATCAAGCACGTAAAGTGCTCTGCTGACTCCCGCTGCTGCTGCCGGGGACCTGCAACTTCCGTCCACCTGAGGATCGCGAGAGGAGGGGCGGGCCCTCTGATCAGGTGCATAAAGCGCTCTGCTGACTTCTGCTGCTGCTGCCAGGGACCTGCAACTTTTGCCACCTTAGGATCGCGAGAGGAGGGGTGGGCCCTCTGATCAAGCGCGTAAAGCACTCTGCTGACTCCCGCTGCTGCTGCCGGGAACCTGCAACTTCTGTCCACCTGAGGATCGCGAGAGGAGGGGGGGCCCCTCTGATCAAGCGCGTAAAGCGCTCTGCTGACTCCCACTGCGCGGGACGCGGTGGGCCAAGGGCGGGCCCGTCCTGTGCCAATCGGGGACCGGAGGAGGCCAGGCTGGGCCCCCCTCTTATGACTGCAGTAAAAGAGACCTGCCCACTGTCATTTATGTGGCCCCAGATCCATTCTACATTGAAGCACAACATGTAGCTATATATGGTTATCATTTAACCTGAGCAGTATTGTTCATCCTCCTATGGTTGCTATTAATAACAGGCTGCTCCCACAAGCCCCCCCCTGCTGTTTCACTGGTGGTTTCCATCTGAGGGCTGTATTCAAGCAAGCACCTCGCTGTCGAGTGGTACGCCTGTTAACATCCAGTAGAGGTTTGGCAGGCAGGGCCAGATACCTCAGCCACAGGACAATCAAGTAAGGGAACCATTTCTTTTTCCTTGTATTCTGTTTTATTGACTTTACGATTACCTGCTTACTATGGGGAAAAGAAAGGCCATAGACATACCTGTGCAAACCAAGGGGACCAAAATAGCGAAAAATCGCCCATGTAGATCTCTGAACCCGGGACCTCTGAACAGGCCAAACCCACTTGATGAAATAGACCTTCTACTCGAAGAAGTCAAATCTATATTAGGTACACAACCGACGGGGGTAAACCATCCGAAGAAAGGTCCTCCTAAGGATAGGAAAATCCCGGAAATATTTAACAAGAAGGGTAAGAGGATCTCTCTATATGTAACAACAGAGGTCGATGGAAATGGGGACCTGCATACTTGTAGGAACCCCACTACAAGCTCTACACGTAGCACAATAAGTTCTCCAGTACCTCAGAGGGGCTCCCCACTTTCGCCGCATATACCGCCTTTCCTCCCGTTAAGTCCGGTAATTAAGGTGGTTCCAAGTTTATTGTGTACCAATCGTTTCGAACCATTGTCGGCAATAGAGGAATTACCCACGCCTATGAGTGCGCCCAAGTCTGTAGCCGGAATATTCAATTCCAGTGCCACCACACTGATTCCCAAGCTTGACCCGGAAAGCACTGATCCAGTAGACAGTAGAGACAACCTGGCTACAGTCCTCCAGAGACTGGGTGAAGTCAAGGGGCTGGTTCAAGTATTAATAGATCTTATGAAAAGTAATCTTGTGCACCAGCATGGAAACAAAAGCCAAAAAAGAACAGGATTTGGGCACGAGCTGTGGGTCAAACAAAATTTATTTGACTGATGTTCCTAAATTGTCTCCCGGGTCGGTTGAGAACCAAGCTTCCTTGACTAAGAAAGTTATACATTGGATACGCTCCTGACGAAATTGCCTTTCTGTTATTCGTTCTGACATAATATCGGCAGAGAGAAACAGTATCCCAGGAACCAACCTTGATACAATTACCATTTACTTTGAAGATAAGACCTTGGTGACTCAACTAATGGACTTTGACTCTCGTACCCGCTTGAACAAGGTGACAACTGGGGGGGGAGGGATAAGACTCACACTGGACCCATTCAATCCTAGACCAGATGTGCGATCAGATCGATCAGATGGCTTAATTAGTCTCCGTGGAGGTGCCCCATGTATGGCAGCTACCGACCTCTGGTTGATGCCTGATCCTGTATGACTGGTTACTGAACCAGTGACACATATGGTGGCCCGCCCTAAGGACCCATATTCCAAGGGGTGTGACAGGATACCATCATTAGACACCTGTAGCAACGATCTGGTTCTGGTGGATGCAGGCTGTTTAACCTTGGCGATTAATCAGGACAAATGTACGGTGGAACATATGTCCTGGAACATTGCAGGTTTGGCTAAGAAATTTGACGATGGTGAATGGGCTACTTTTATTAAAGACATAGGGCCTGATTCTAACTTTGGAGGACGGTGTTAAACCGTCCCAAAAGTGGCGGATATACCACCTACCGTATTACGAGTCCATTATATCCTATGGAACTCGTAATACGGTAGGTGGTATATCCGCCACTTTTGGGACGGTTTAACACCGTCCTCCAAAGTTAGAATCAGGCCCATAGACATCTTCCTGTTCCAGGAAACCTGGGCAGAGGATGTTATCAATATAGATGGATTTCTCTCATTTAGTGTTCCTATTGTACCTTCAGAGAAGGGGTTGGGTCGGGCTAAAGGTGGGCTGCTACTGCTTTTAAACAAGAACCTGCAGTGTGACTATAAGCTTTTGGAAATTGATTCTGTTGATGTAAAAGCTGTGTGCATCACGTTCAAACGGGGTTTATCAATTGTTATTGTTAATGCTTATATACGATTGGTTTCATACAGTTCTGAGTCCCACACTCTGGCTATTTTGTCCGAATTCGTAGAAAGCCTCAACCCTTCGACTATTTTAATCATAGCTGGAGATTTAAATTGTGCATTTGAACCCTCTACCCTTTTTAGTGGCCTAACTGACGAAGAAGACAAACTGTTGGGGATTCCACAGTTATCTACTACTCGGACCTGTAAACGTTCTTGTGTGGCCATGCAACTAGCTACACTATGTTTAAAACATGGCCTCAGGGCTTGCAATGGTAGAACACTATCCGATTTGAATATTGTACCAACGTTTAAAAGGGGTATGTCCATAAATACTATTGATTATTTTTTGGTTGACGTCAGGCTGTGGCCTTATTTGGAAGATATGAAAGTAGAAGTGAGATGTGATAGTGATCACTTTACCTTGCTTATAACCTTGTCTGGGGAAATGTTTAGGAGAACACTAAATAATCATGCCACAATGGTTTCACCATTATGCTGGAACAATAATTTTACCAAGGTTACCTGGCCAAAAGTGATATCCAACCCATACTTGATTAGAGCAATATATCAAACCTTTTTAGATAGTTTGGCTGAGTATGAAAACCAGGCTGTGGAAAATATTCTGATTCTCAAAATACATGACAGCCTGGCTATTCAGCTACAGGGTTTTTTCTACAAAGTGGGTCGATCAAAGCCCAGCGAAGGGAAAAGGGCCCGCAAGGGATGGTTTGATGAGAGATGCTCCAGGGCAAAGTCTGGGCTAAAAGCAGCAGTAATGTCTGGTTCCCAGGAGGAGATCAAACAAGCTAGGGGTACTTATAAAGGAACCTTGTCCAATGCGAAAATGCGGTGGGAGGATTCCCTGTGGCAGGAACCATTAGATGCCTCTAGAGAGAAGAACAACAAGCATTTCTGGGAACTTTTGTCCAAAAGAGAAAATGGAGGCAGGAACTGCCCTAGCAACCACATACAACCTGAAAGCTGGGTAGATCATTTTTCCAGTCTTTATGCCCTACCAGAGGACCTAACGGACATTAACGTAGTCCACCCTCCACCAACGCCATTGGATTCAAACCCTAGCATGCCCCCCCGAGAGGGGGTCCAGTGTGCCTTTTTACAATTGAAGAAACCCTCGAGGCCATAAACAGTTTAAAACCCGGCAAAGCACCCGGACCGGATTAACTCCCTGGAGATCTTTACAGATCGGAACCAAATATTTGGTCCTGGTACATTAATGCTATCTCAAATAGCATTGCTGCAGGGGGACAAATCCCAGGTACATGGAAGGGGCTGAAATCATACCAATCTATAAGAAAGGAAATGCTAATCTCCCAGCTAACTACAGGCCAATTAGCCTTATAGATAACTTACAAAAGATTTTTGCCAAACAAATCTTATAGAGGCTAACTAGCTGGGTTGAGGATCACCAAATCCTTTCCTCACTACAGGCAGGGTTTCGTGTGAAAACCAGCATGGTAGACCAGGTCTTCAGATTGGCCATATTGCATTGGAAATATGTACTTATATCTAAGCAGCGTTTATATGTAGTATTTATAGATCTGCGCACCGCCTTTGACCTGGTCCCAAAAGCTAAATTATGGGAAGTGTTGGGTAGATTGGGAGTTCCAGAGGATTTATTACTCCTGCTAAAACGATTACACGAAAATACCTACGCCCAAGTGAGGTGGGGTGAACAAGGCAAACTTACTGAACAGATCCCAATTAGAAGGGGAGTTTGCCAAGGTTGTGTGCTAGCCCCCTTACTATTTACTTTATTTATTAATGAAGTGGTGAAGGCTGTGACTACTTGTCAGAATGACACCCCTTCCTTGAATGCTGAAAAAAATCCCATTCTTCTCTTCGCAGATGACTCACTCCTTATTTCAAAGACACCAATGGGGTTGCAAAATCTTGTTGACCGATTTAATATATTTTGCAGTGATCTTGGGTTGGAGGTCAACATTAACAAAACTAAACTGATGGTGCTATCCAATCGTCCTAGTAAAAGACGCTCGATCTATATTGATGGAGTTCCCCTGAAGGAAGTTAGCTCCATAGACTACCTGGGAGTCAGGCAAACATGGGAAGAGCAGATCATAAGGAGTGCAGGTCTGCTACAACATAGAGCTTCATCTATACTGCGCTTTTATCAAAGTTCTTTTACAAAAGCTGTATCCCCAGCAATAAAAATCTATATGGCCAAGGCACAAGGAGCAGCATTGTATGGAGCGGAAGTATGGGGATTTTCCAATTGCAATAAGATATCAGTGGGGGGAAATAATTTTGCAAGGGCCTTGATTGCATGTCCACGCACCACACCCCTGTTCCCATTATTTTCTGACTTGGAGTTAAGTCGAGTAGCAGATTTAGTTATCCTAAGACCCTTTCTTTATTGGATCAGGATATGGACTACTCCTGAATTAGATATATACAAGACTTCATTACTCGATTTACTAAAATGCCAAAATGTTAATACCCTCCCCTGGATCCAACATGTATCTCACTGGTTTCGTTTGTTGGGTCTGGGTGATTATTGGAAAAATCCCCATAACCTAGAGAGACAACACAAAAATGTTTTAAAGTCAACCTACTGGTCTTATGTCAGGGATAATCAATTAACCAGTAAAACACATGGTTGTTTAAGCAATTCTTTTATCGATTTTAAATGGTTTCCAAAGTTTGAACCCTATCTGGATATCCTACCGGATTCGCAGGGTAAAAGTTTGTACGCAAAGTTTCGGTTTGGTTCTCTGCCCATGTTGTCATTGATCCATAGTTGGGGGCAGATTAGTCTCCCTGACATATGTCCTGCTTGTGGTGGTACTTCTGAAACCGTCGAACACTTCATGTTCTTTTGCCCAGCATACGTGATTCCGCGATCAAAATGGATTCGCAATACTTGTAGGGCTATGGGAATTAAAAACTGCTCCTCGGCTATACCGGTTTTAAAAAGTAATAATTCAGTTGATTTAACTCTTGCAGTAAGTAAATATTTAGTGGCAGCATGGCGTTTTTGCCGTTTCCCAAAAGTAACACAAGGTCCCATACAATCGATTTAGACACGTTTTAGAGTTTTATGTGTAAATTTGATCTTATCGTATGTTTTAATGATTTCATGCTAACTGATAGATGTTATAGATGCTGTATTTAAAAGTGATTATTCATTTTATTTACTATTTATTGCTTGTGTTGCTTTTATGGTCAATTGATCGAATAAAGCTGATGAAGATGATGATGACTTACCAACCAGCCAGGCCCTCTCTGTGTATATTCATTTCATCAGCAGTGGGATATTGCTGTTCTGCATGAAGAAGGAATTATGGACTTATCTTGGATACCTTACACAAATTTGTGAAATGTATAGGTCAGCCAAACAGACCACTTGGATGTTTATGGAGTGGACGTTTTCCTATTCCTATATACTTGCTCATTATCATTTGGGCTACATTGGTGCGATCTATGGCTCCAACGACATGTGGAATGTGTCCCAAAGCATAGAAATCTGCCTTCACATGTGCCAAATCCTTACTTTGGGGTAATCTGATGTAGCTGTCCAGGTGTTCAACAATTCAGACTGTACAGCCTTCAAAACCAGACGCAACATGGGCTGAGATATCCCTGCAGTTAGGGCCACTGTATTCTGAAAGCACCCAGTGGCTAGGAAGTGCAGCACTGACATGACTTGAACAATGGGAAGTATGCAATTGGGATTGCCAATGGCAGGGATCAGATTTGATTCCAACTCAAGACATAGATCCATAATTGTTTGCCTATCCAGGAGATAAATTTGGATTACATGTCACTCCTCCATGGTCTGCAGGTCTGTTAGTGGACAGTACGCTGGAGGTTCTCCTGCTCTCCTCAGGCCAGGTTAACTATGTGGGACAACATCAGAATGTATGTGAATGGCTCAATCTATACATCATAAGTATGCCCACACCAGCGTCATACATACATCTAAATCATGTCACATGAAACAGTGAATATGTTGTATTCAGCATGTAGCTATGCTAAAAATGAAAGCTTACTGTATTCAAATCCCCCAAACTGGTGCATGTTCTCTAAATGGAAATACATGTCATTGACAAGTAACACATATTTTGTCATAGTTTGACTCTTGCTCTAAGCAAAACTGCTGGTTTAGGGATGACAGCACATCTGTTTGTTTGTGACTTTGAAGACTTGGCCTCATTTCTTTGAAGCTAGGACCACAGAAGTAAATTCAGTGGTCTGTTGGCTGACCTCTGTTTGAGCTACAGGGACATGACAAGCTGTCAGACGTCGCAGCAATTTCTCAGCTGTCCACTTCCAACTGGACATACCCTAAGCCCTGCTGCTGACCTCTATTGTTGGAGCGAGTCCTAACACCCAAGTGTTGCCCCCCCAGGTCTGTTACTATTGACCTGTTCAGAGAGCAGTTCTATCTCAACACTACAAAAAGTGCCATCTTCCTGCCTGGAAAACTGATGGAGACTGGGACCAGCATCGAAGCAACAGCAGGTGAAGTCAAATTGCTGGTCGGCCTCAACTTGCTGGCTTACCAAGCTGAAAGTTATCTGACTTTCAGAAAACTTTCTAAGTCCAAACACAAAGAGCTCCACTGGGACCAAAGTTGGGCAGCATTCAATCAACATCTAGGCTTTCCCAGGCACTGATGTCAGATTTCACCCACTTGGAACTTACCCTCTTTTGTCGTCAACCGGACCTGGACACCGTTTTTTAGCAGCCTGCAATCATCAAGCCCCACTTTGGATCCACTTTGCAGCTTGTACCACCTACGACTTGTTGGCAATCACGTTTTCCCCAGAAAAGTTTTTAATCTGAAAAAAATCTTTCCACCAGGTCAAACCTGTTCCTTGTATCTAACTGGCAATTCATTGTGGTCAGCCTTAACTTTTGACTTCGCCCAGTCCAAGGCAACCACTGTTGATACTTTGTGCTTTTGCCACTATTTTTATTTCATACTTTAAAATTCATATCTCCATTTCTACTTTAAGGTTTTTTGCTATTTTCTGTCATTTTATTTAATAAAGATTTCTTAGTTTATCTAAATTGTTTGATTTTGTTTGTGTTATGTTTCCACTTTAGTACTGTTGAATACTGTATAAATTGCCACTAAGTTAACTCTGACTGCTTTGTGCCAAGCTACCGGAGAGTTCAGCAAAGTATTATTAACTGACTTTAGTAGTTCATCCTGACAAGGACTGTGATTATTAATTGAGGTGGGTTAAAACCCCCTCAACTAATTAGACTCACATACTCTTTGTGATATTCAATACTTTGTATGTTTGTCTCTCCACATGTGCAATGAATCAACATCCCATGGCAATGTCATTACGATCCCCTCAGTGGGCCATCTCAGAGGACATCCTTCAGGAAAAGTTTCAGCTTTCTGTCATCAATAATTTAGATCTGTCTTTGGCCCCAACTCATCCCATATAGTGTTCATATCTTTGCATCCCTTTGAGACCCTTTGTTATCTTAAATGTCTTAGTACTATGTTGTTGAAGTGCAACAAATATACTGTATACGTCTTTGATAATTTATCGCATCAACACAAATTGTCTCACCAATTACATTCATTCTCAGCCACGCTGTCATTGTGTTGATTCTTTTCATTTTTCATTCTTGTACCTGTAGCATCAACACATGAACCACCTGCATGAAAATGTATATTATAGGGTTGAACCAGACAGCAAGCATCAGTGGCACTACCAGGTAATGAACAATTCACTCTCATGTCTGTGGGCTCTAATTAAAAAACAAATATACCATAATATGCCATTATTATGACCTATTTTGATATGTCATGTGTATCTTGGTGTTACATTAAAACATGCCTTAATGTTTTAGACAGAATGCTTCTCCACTCTCGTAAATCTTAAAGTACCAAAAGTTATTTGTCGTTTGTTGCAGCATTTATCCATGAACTTGGGATGGGTATGCAATTTCCTGCAGACCCAATCTTGGAGACTGTTGGCTCCAGACAAATTGGAACCCTACAGAGTACTTCACAGCAAGCCAGGAGATTCACTCATTCAGCAAGCTATCAGCTTTCTGGTCCCCATGCACAAGAAGCAATTCCATGGATGCTTGTCTTCACTACCTGGTACTCACCCCCACCTACCACCCACCCTTCAGGTACCCCAGGTGACTCCTCTGTACTTGCCGATCAGCCCCATTGCAAATTTTGTCTTCTTACCATTGTATCCAAGAGAGTAGATCCCTGAAATGCCTATGGTCCAACCCATTGAATAATTAAACTGCACAATCTTCCAGGTTTCAATCCTCAGCATGGAGGATATCAAGGTAGTTATGTGAGGCAACCAAGTGTGCAATTGGGCTAGGCACAGGCAGGAGTTGCACTGTGGGAAGATAAGGTCTTCAAGTAACTGGACTCTGCAGGATGAGATAAGTGAATAGGTTGAGACCATGCATGCTATGCCCACCAACCTGAGTCATGTTAATGAAAGGCTGTAAGGTTATTTAAAGTTGCACACAACAAGTATCAAGTTATCAAGAGAGAAGAAGGTTCGGCATTGTGACGAAGTCAGCTAGCTCATATGTGCCCTTGCTCACAGGGTTTCATTTTATTCTCAGGACAAAGTCATGCGCTTCAGCCAACTGGTGAACAACAACCATATGCAGAGCTCCACAAACCCACCAAATCTCCTGCCCTAGAGCACAAGCTGTTCCTAATTTAATTGTAGGCCCAATGTTACACAGGTGGGGACTTAGATAACCCCCAGTTGGGTATAAAGATCAACCACCACACCAATAAACGATCCTCTCACCATTCACCATTTCATGCTCACACATCACGCCTCTACATAAGTGTTGACCCATCCATCACTATAAATGTTTGCAACATTAGGGGTGTTCATAAAATATTAGGACTGTCAAAAGGCATGATACTTGAGATAGGTTACCCGGGTTAAGATATAATTGTCATGAGGAATAACTAAGATAAACACCTATAGACAGCATCCAAAAAGAAAACATAAGAAGAGAAGTGAAATGTCGAAATGAAACCTCAAGATGGAAGTGGAAATGTCCAAAATCAAAGTCAATGGAAGGGTTAAGCCTGTAAAACTCCAACAGAAATAGAACAATAAAAAAAAAAAACATTCCCTCAACCCAGAGATGGTCTCCTTCTGACTGTCTTCAGCTGGGGCAAAATCTACAGTCCATCTTTCATGTCAGATGTGATGTTTATCTGAATCACATACCCGCATGCAGGCCTGGTGGTAGTCTAGGAGTTTGATAAGTATGTTGTTTCCTTCTGGCGATCAGTCAGGGCAACACACAGGTCCTTGAACCTCTGCCACATCATGGCAAACCCCGCAACAAGGACTTTCTTGATAGTCTGTTGAGCAGTCTCCAAGTGGCTGCTGGCCTGATGGAATGCCACCAAAAATATTCATAGAGATGAAGTGATAGGTGTTTGTAGTGCCTGGAGTGCCTAGGATGTAGCACACCTGCAGCTGCGGCTTTTCCTGTGGGTGGGCACTTTCTATTTGAGGAAAGCCACACTTTCCACATTGTCCTGGTAGGAAGCGTCAGTCCCCATTATCCGGCAGCACACTGTCATCCTGGCAGGGAGAGATGGAGTTGTCTGTGTCATCCTAGCAAGTGGTGTCCAGGATAACACCTCCTGTGTGACATTTCATGAGTGAGCATGTTTATCTTTAGGTGTCACAAATCTACTTTGCTGCTACTGTTATTATTCACTTATTTTTCCTCCTCCTCTGTGATGGTATATCTGTGTGGCTGCCCTGAAGTAAAAATACTCCTCCTCCTTTGACCCAGGACCTATTGCCCCTCACCTGGTTTATGACTGCTCACTTCAAAGAAAATGGGAGATTGTGAAAGTGTTATGACTTCATGTTTTCAGTGAACACGTTTTATTACTTCATGTTTGTGAAAACTTAAATTATAATTCAGAGTGAGTGACAATCCACTACAAGTGGTAAAGTCACTATTCTTGCTAGGTCCATTAAAGTTTTCATTAATTTAACCCTGAGCTCAACTCTTGGTAACCATGGAACAGAACAGAGAGGCATGAATTAAGAAAATGTTAAAAGCATTTAGAAATACTGAAATAGTTAAAAAATTTGAAAACACAACAAAATACAAAACCCACTCTAATTTTAACAAATAGAGAATAATATAATGAATAAAATGATACCACAACAACAGAAAACAGTAGAGGGAACTGCAGGTATACTTTTTTCAAACGTTTTGAATAAAAATAGTGCTATTAAACATTCCCCAACTGTGATCATCTAGTTGTGCTTGACCAGTACCTATGTGCAGCTTAGAGCCGGCCACAATGGCACACGTGTCAGATTTAGAAACCGGGTTTGACTCTGTCTGAACTTTACCTTTGGATTTAAGGCTAATTTAAATCCTTGTGTAAGGATACTCTGCTGCAATGGTACCTGAGTATGTTTGCTTCCAAGAATGCAGTCTGCCTGCCAAATTTAGATGGAGATGGATCTTAGGATTAATCACAGTGAAGACTACTCCATCTGTGTGATAACTATTCTCCTCTGATGACCCTGCAGATTAAGGGCTGCTGGAGGCTGAGCTGGTATTCTGCCCCCCTGATTTAGATGGGTAGAATTACAGGTCAGTTTTCACTGCTCAGAAAACCGTTGCAGTAAGGGACAGTGAAGACTGCTATATGCTCCCTTAGTCATGACAGAGGACTCCAATGGCAAGAGGAGCATTTTATTTTATTTTTTCCTAAAGAAAAAACAGTTTTGGAATTATTTTTCTCAAAAAAAGTAAACCGTTTGGTGCAGGGCTTTGTCCTGCTGACGGAGCCCTGCACCAAACAGAAAATGGTTCTTCCTATGTTGTTTAATTAGTAACTCTCTATTAGCTCCACCCATGTTGTAAGCCCCCCTTCTGTTCTTATCTAATACAGAAGTCACCATCACTTTAGGTGAACTTTATGTACCCCTCCTTGTCCTGCCACAATTAAAACCCATGATAGACGCTTCCCAAATAGAGGCAGTCAGACTATCATAGTCTTTCAAGATTGACTGATGCGTAAAATTAGCCTGAGATTTCAAGAGCTTCTCAATATCATTTATAGTTTGATATTTAAATTTAACTGATCAAACTACCCTACACGCCTTCCTGCAATTAACTGATAGACTATTCTGCCAGTAATCTCTTAAATATGTACCATTATGTAGAGAACGGAATAGCGATTTATGATCACTACCCAATGAATCACTTAATACAAAGTCTTTTGCATTGCTAAACATTTCAGAGGAAATTATATCATAGTCAATTAGTGTAGCCACCCTCTCATTTTTAAAGTTAAATTGTGCTGGCTGATCTACTACGCATCTACCATTTATGATGATTCAAACTGTATAATAATGTATCCAATTTCCTACCTTTCCCATCCCCAGCTGGGTCATCAAAACCTATCTCAGAATCCACAAGGCAGTGCCCTTATCCAACTGCATCTCAGGCAAGATGTATCATCACAGCCCTTTTAAGAAATCGCTATTTCCGACTAGCAAAGTGCCATGTATCACATTTGCGAATCGATAATAGCGATTTCTTAAAAATCGCAAATGCTATTACCGATTCGCAAATTGCAATACCGGCCACATTCGCAGCTATGGGCCTGTTGGCCCATATCTGCGAATTTTTTACATTTCCAAAATTGCGATTTCAGAATCAGAAATCATAATTTTGGAAATGTAAAACTATAGGGTGCTGGGGAGCTAAGGCCCCCTCTGCTGCACCCCAAAAAAAATTGGGGAACATGTAAGGTGCACACATGCCAAAACGGCATGTGTGCTTTACATGTACAATTTTAAAAGGCATTTTAAATGCATTTTTTAATTTTGCACATGGTTACCACCAAGTTCAATTTGGTGGGAATTAGCGATTCCTAAATGCCAAAATCATATTTAGGAATGGCTTCATACATGTGCTAAGAAATCGCAAATAAGGAATCCTTATTTGCGATTTCTAATTTAGAGAGTCGCAATTTGCGACTCTCTAAACAGGGTCGCAATTTTAAGGAATCGCTATTTTAGCGATTCCTTAAAATTGTGTTCAGAATGTATTTCATACATTCTGAAATGGCATTTTGCATTCGCAAACGGGCATTCGCACTGTTTGCGAATGCAAAATGCTTTCATACATCTGGCCCCTCATCCTTTGCTAATAAGGAAGAAATATTTATGTTAAGGTCACCAACCAATAGGACTGGCAATTAGGGAAGGTCAGGGTAACTTTTGTCCAATAATACAACCAGATCTTTTAGCTGATTATCTTGGCTTTTTGCAGAGGAAAATAAGTGTTTATTAGTATTAAGGGCATGCCATCTTTTTTCCCCTCACGATCCCTCTTTTTAAAAAAAGAGTGAATTCCCTCGTAACTTCAGGTTTTGAAGACAGTATAGGAGCTCAGCCCCCTACAGTGCTATCATATTGATCCTTAACTGCCTTAACACTGAAAACTCTGTAATCACTCAACACCACAGCCTTCATCTCCCAGGTTTCTTACAGTGCAATAATCATAACATACTTATCATCTGAAAAGGGCAAAAGTGATTCAGTGTTCCCATTCATTCTGGCAATATTCCAATACAAAAGAGGAACTCCAAAGTCATCAGAAATTGCAAAATAGTGATCTTAAAGTCACCTTTTTTACTTAATTGATCTCACAATCCAGTTTCAATCATAATCATACCTTCCTGATATTTCTTCTTAGTTTATATTGATTTGTCTCTCTGCGGCCAGATGTCAGGCATCATCAGAAACTGTCTCTTGTGTGGACCCTGGGAGCATGAAGGGAATGCTGACTAACATTCTGGTCATCAGCCAGAATAGGCTGCTTGAGTTCACCAAGCTTGTTAGGAAGAGGGCTAAGGCTGACTATGGTGTGTATGGCTATGGACAGGAGGAGGAATCGGCACTGGTGGCAGGAGTGTGGTTTTCAAACATGGAGGATATAAGAGAACACTGAGATACCAGCAGGAAGATGTATGACCCGTTAAAGGAGGAGGCGCAGTTGATGGTGTGGGGTGTTTGGCCTTATGAAAGCTAAGGAAGGGCAGCAAACCTGAAGGAGCCTGAGAGCCTGCCGCGAGGAGAGGATAACCCAAGAAAAAGGTAATCTGATGAGGCCGTTTCAGGTCTAATCCAGTGTGGCGGCCTCAGGCAAGTGATGCAAAGGGATGCATGAGACATTGTTTGATAGGCGGTGGCACAGGGGTACTTAGTTGGTATATAAAGGGTGCTGTGATGAGCACTAGAGAGCTTTCTACATGCAGTGTGTAGAGTTTATCACAAGTAATGCAATGAGCACTATGATGATCTAGATATTCTATAGTTAAGGGTAGTGATACAACACAAGTACTATTTCATGGTGATTTTGACAGCAAATATATTTTAACCAGCTCCAGAAGGGCTGGGTTCTTTCTAATTGCTAAGCCTCACTGAAGTTTATGCCTTGTGACTACAACCCTGATCATCGGCTTGTGGGCCTCGCACAGTGTGTTTCACCAAGGTGTGGGTGCTGGGACTTCAAGCCAAAATTTAGCCAGATAACTAAGGCCTCCCTTTTGCTTGTTTCCTTGAGGGTGACAACTGGCCTGCCATGAAGAACCATGCAGGAAGAAGAGGGCACAAGTAAGACACTAGCCAACCTAAGGCAACCAATACGGAACATCTTTAATGCACTGTCCTGCCTAACTAGTCACACTTCAAATAAATCTCAATATATACTTACCTATGTTGGTCTGGGTCATATTTCACATCCTGGTACACTTACCTTCTATGGTTTCACAATAAAAATCCTGTCGGACACAATGTCCTTATGGGTTCCCCATTCCCACCAATGGAAGATCGTAGGGGGTGATTCTAAGCTTGGCGGGCGGCGGTAGCCACCTGCCAAGCGTGAACCGCCAGAAGACCGTACCGCGGTCAAAAGACCGCGGCGGTCATTCTGGGTTTCCCACTGGGCTGGCGGGCGACCGCCGAAAGTCCGCCCGCCAGCCCAGCGGGAAACACCCTTCCCACAAGGACGCCGGCTCAGAATGGAGCCGGCGGAGTGGGAAGGTGCGACGGGTGCAGTTGCACCTGTCGCGAATTTCAGTGTCTGCAAAGCAGACACTGAAATTCTTTGTGGGGCCCTCTTACGGGGGCCCCTGCAGTGCCCATGCCATTGAGGCTGTGCAGACTAGGAAGGGCAGGTGTGCTACACAGTGCAGATGTGAAATGAGGGAGTAGAGCAGGTGTGCAATCCTACACAAGTGAGAAACAAGGCACACCAGCCTAATGCCAACCACCTCTGTGCCTCCTGGCAGGGCCATGGCCCTAGGGCCTCACCTCACTTCTGCAGCCCTCGCACTGGTCATGCAGATTAAGCAATCCCTGCTGCCACCACATGGCTGTGAGCCAAGCCGCTAAAGCTCACTCATCCGCTGAACCAGGGCAACACCAGGAAATTGGCATCCAGGCTCCATCCTATGTTCCTGGCTAGCTGGTGCGAGGCAGGCAGACAGGCAGGCAGACAGGGGAGGCAGAAGTGGGCCTGAGGATACTGGCAACTGTCTATCCTTGTAACTCAGAGAAACCCTTTATAGCCACCACCGCTTCTTGTGTCTGTGCCCCGCCCTTGAACAACAACACTATGAATAGGTTAGGATATGATAATGAGGAAAACCCCTTTTGTTGACATATCAAACCTGTTAAATGGCAGATCCACTGGCTTTGAAGCCGAGCTCACTAAAGAGACAAAGGGAGGTGGCAGGTTCATTTGCTTGTGACAAGGTAGGCCTCTTTGAAGTATAACTAGGCCTTGGGAGAACCCCAGGCCATCCTGTCAAGAGAAGGCCAACACCTCCCATACCCATACCCACACCCAAGCCCTTTCTCCTTTGCCTAGTAGCAATCCACATCTATCCACAGGGTCGCTATCAGCATTCTGGTGAGATTTGAGTAATGTCAGAAAGTCCTCCAGAGGTTTAAGCAGAGTGAGATAACTATTCTAATAGTACTTTAAAAAAAATAGTTAGACAAAGTTTGATTTCACCAATAAATTGTATTTTAAATAACTATTAAAATGAGTCCCTGAACTGTATTTTTAGCCGATTTAAATTCAAAATTATCAATATAAGGGGTTACAATGTAATCCAGTGTTTTCCTATGGGCAGCTAACCTTGCCACAATGAAAAGGGCTTTTGGAGGGTTTCACTGTTAAGACATGTGCAGAATTATTTTCTACATGTCCTACTTTTAAAAAACAGGCATCCTGCCTTATTAGGCAATAAGGCCTACCTTTGGGTGACTTATAACTATATAAAATGAAGGTTAAAGCTTGACAAAAGGGGTGAATTGGCAATTTAAAAACTGCACTAGCCTGCTTGGTAATATGCTGAAATACCATATACTAGAAACTCATCAGTAAATTATGCTAATTTCAGCACATTTTAAAGGAGAACATTTTAGTTTACTGCTGGTTAGCAAGACAGAGGTCTTGATCTTAGACAACCGAACTAATACTTGGTCCCGCTCCTGGTGGCCTGCCTGTTTGGGCCTTCTTCCTCACCCAAAACAAAAGAAAAAAAAACTCAGGTGTTTACTAGCTTACATTTGATAACCAAGTAAATTCTCTAGCAGCTAAATGCTCATGGATACTAAGGGTTCTCAAGAAGATATAATACGGTTTTTATGCTCTTCAGCCAAGAAAACTGTGATCCAAGCATTGGCAACCTTTCACTTAGACTAATGTAATGGTCTCTATTTAGGTCTCTCACAAACAAGGGTTTACTGACTTCAGAGAATCCAAAATTCTACAGCACAGCTGCTACTAACTATCCCCAGACAAACGTCCATCAGGGCAGGCCTGAAAGACCTGTATTGGTTGCCAGTTGAGAAGCGAATCCAATTTAAAACCTTATGCTATTGTCATAAGGCCTTGTTGAATTTGGGCTCATGCTATCTCCAATATCTTATCAAGCCCTGGAGGAATTCAGGATCATGAGGTACCAGGTAAGCCAGGTCCCTAAGTTCCACAAAACCAGTCTAGGAGGCAGTTCTTTAGATTTCTTTCTTCAAATAGTCTGCCAGTAAACATTCAGCAAACATCCCTGAGGCCTCTTTTAGGAAATAGTTAAAAAACCTGGCTTTTTAATTAAGTTTAGTTTGTACGTCCTTTTTTATTATGCAACTCTCCTCAGTGCTTTGCAGAATTGTGGAGATGGGACACTTCAAAAGAAGTTGCCATGCACTCTGTAAATGTGCTTATTGCTATCTCTTATTCATGTAATTTAATAATATAAGCAATGGAGTGTGCATTTGCCAAAGTGAAGGCACTGAGGCAGCTGTAATGCATGCAAATCTCCGGTCAATTATCAGACCTCAACACAGACAGCCTCTTAAGTGCATTGCTCAAGCTGTTTTAGTCATCATCATATTCTGACATACCGAGTTTGTGTATCCAACAATTATATTCCTTTTGAACTATCTTAGACCTTTTACACGAGTGATTATTTATACAGCTGGTGGTTCCTGGTGTTCACTAAGTGGCATATTGTTGTAAGAAAGGAAATAAAATATGTGATGCACGGAATAGTGTGATTGGTGCACAGCTCTTTGACTTTGGCGACATGGTGCTAACCAGGGAGAAAAGGCAAGAGGATAAAGAATGAGAAGTGAGCAGTTATACTGGTTTGTCTTCTGCAGCTTTAGAAAAATATATTCCATTTTACAAACCCTAAACTCTCTGGAACTGTGTGAGTCCAATTAACGGCTGAAGGAGTCTGGCTTGTAACTCACAATACATCTATCAATTACTTGAGTTCGATGTGTTAAGGGCAGCACTACCGTAGTGTTGTTGTTTGTAGTATTGAGTTCTGAAACTCTTTTCATCATGGATAGACACACACAAGAAATCCACACTATATAGCATAAAGACTTAATTAAAATGAATGTCCTAACTTAGTGAACATTATGTAAATAGACGTGACTATAAAAGAAACATAACAGTGACAATAAAAGTGATTAATTAGCAAAGAGTTAAAAAAGAAGTGCAAAAATGAAATAGTATTTCAATAATCAATTGCATCAGTGGAATCAGTCTTTGGTAAACATCCCCTCCCCTTCAGCCCCTAATTAAATTTAACTCCAAAAGCACCTTCCTGAGTTTTTTAGATGGCCTCTATCTTGCATGCCTTAGCTAAACAACAGAATTGTTGTAGACTGACTTTAATTCCCAGTAGATCCCACTAGTACCCATGAAGGCTGCAAGAGTGCAGTACACTGAACATCAAGATCAGAGAATTCTACAGTCTTTATTAATAACATTGATAAATCGTTTTAATTTGTTAAACTTGGATGTTCCATGCATCACTACAAAACAAACACTAGGTTGCCTTCAGCAGGGAGAGGTGCTATAACAACACTTTACACAATGCGACACACACAATACATACAAAAGGGCGATTGATAAGAAAGTTTGAGTTGCCCCCTGAGATGTAAATCAGAAAATGCAATTTTCATTCAAACACAAAGCAGCCTCTTCCCCAAGGTATTTTCTGTCATAAATGTAAGTTTACAACCCAAATGACCACATTTATGTCAGCCAGAAACTCATAAAGGAATAATTGGCAGAAATTAATGCTTTTACAACTGGGAATTTCTTCCCTACAAATGTAGACAATTATGTAGTAGAAAATAAAGGTGTTGTTTCAAGGCATGGTGTGCCATGGAAGTTTGAGAACTTGCACAAACATGTAATTTTGGATGTATTCCTAAACTTGGATCCAACCTATCCCATCCTGAAAATGGCCATAGACGTAGGGGAATGGATCACCCAAGACATATTGTGGATTTGGGGAAATATTTGCATTTAAACAGGAAGCTCCATTCCCCCGTGATTTACTTTTGCAATATTGGAATGCCTTTGTATATAGACGTTAACATAAAAATATAATTAGGCAGAAAGTTACATTTCTGTTATTATGTTATTCTTCCTGATTAGGCCCAACATGTATCACAAGTATCTTATCATATGCAACACAGTGAAATGTTTAGTTATTTAATGAGGAAACTTATTAAGAGACTATTTTGGAATAAATAAAATGGTTGAATGAAAATACAGTAACAGTGTAGTTTTTCACCATACATTAAAATCAGGTAATTAAATATGGCTTAAATATCTTCTGGAGCAGTCCTAATTCCATACAGCATTAGTGGAGGTTCTCCAAAACAATAATGAATAACATTACCACCAACCAATCGCAGACAAAACAGTTGAATAAGATTTCAACATTTTAGTAGTAAGGACTTTGTTACATAACCACTTTAACAAGCCAGGTTTTCTGAAATGTTGTTGAAAAGGAAAATGTAGGCAGATTTCTGAAATGCTACCCATGTAAAGTAACCAAATTCTGTTTGTAATAGGTATTCTCAGTTCAATTCCGCAGTCAATTTTCTGTTTTTCCAATAGGATATAATATCATTTGACATGATCTGGTATATTTTGGATGCCAACATTTTTGTGTAAAATATTTCTGCTAGTACTTCTGTTATTTTGAAAAGGTTGTCAGTCTTGGTTGAGACATCCTCCTTTAGTGGCATTAGAGTTTCCAACAAAATGAAATAGCTCCTTACAATAACCTTAGGAAGATAATACGTCTTCTGTAAAACACTGGTTGGTATGGAAGAACTATAGTATACTACTTTATTTATGATGAGTATACTTTTTAATCTACTCCAGCCCATGAAAAGCTTATCTGCAAAGCTAAGTCAGTACTTTTTATAAATTAAAGACAACAAGCGTAGTCTAAATTTTAGATTAAGGTTTGCACTTTCATAACAGAATGTGGAGCATGTGATCTTAGCTGCAACAAGAAATTTAGGATGAATTGAACGTGAACCTTATCAAGTGTTCATAAGTGTTGTGAATAGAAACAGCAGTTGGACTATTGTTTCTTATAGGTTTGGGTGCACAGGTCTCAATCACTTCCTTGCAGCTAACATCTAGTGTCATGCAGAATAAGATTTAGATATTGGTGGATGGGTTACTCCGTCACAATGGTGACGGATATCCTGTCTGCTAAAATCTAAATCCCACAGGGAATAATGATATTTAGATTAGGGTAGATGGGATATCCATCACCATTGTGGAGGAGTACCCCCCTGCCAATTTCTGAATCAGTCCCTAAATGTCCCTATGTCCCGGCAAATCCAAATTCCCCTTTAGAGGTTGAAAAGCTATAGCTTTCTAATGGAAAAGATTGATAGGCAGTTGATACCTCTGCCACACTGTAAGAAATGTAAGAAAGTTTGCTTTAATGATTTGTGTAATAAATAGTTGCAAGGCACACTTAGGGTCTGATTTAGAGTTTGGCAGACAAGGTTATTCCATCATAAGTGTGACAGAGATCTCGTCTGCCCTATTACAATTCAGTTATATCCTATGGCACTTGTAATATGGCAGACAGGATATCTGTCACTCTTGTGCAGAGTAACCCATCTGCCAAATTCTAGATAAGGCCCTAAGTTACTTAATATATAAAGAATTATTGGTAAACGATTAACTTTTACTCCATTAAGCCTAAGCCAGTGCCTAAAATTTACATTGCCTGCTCCTAGTTATTGTAATTTTTATGTGTATAACAGTAAACAAAGACATATTTATTTGCACAGTTACTTCTTAAACAGATAGCTAAAGGCTGTAGAGCTAAATTGAACAAGATGAGAGATAAACAAAATCCTTATTTAGTACCTATGTAGAAGGCCACTCCCTCCGATATCCTATTTTAAACTGATTTACTGGGACATTTCCTTATTTCTGTGCCAAAAATGTACTAATGCCCACCTAGAAGTGCTACTTGGGAACCAAATCAACACGTAGTTTTGTTTAATAAAGACTGCTGTTACTTCAACAGCTTTCCATTACATTTTCATTTAAGAATTCCTAATCCTCACATAAGATATCTTTCACGTGTGTGGCATTTTGATTATCCATACTGTTTATTTTAACAGAGTTAGTTTGGGAATTTCATCTTGCTTATTTGTTAAGTGTGTTGTAGTTTTGTTATTAATGCCAATGTTTCACAGTTAATTTTCTCTGAGGATGGTACTGCTGTTTGAATGAAGTTAACAAGAACAATTAAAGGATTTATCAAATTAACCCTTATTCCTCAGTGTGAATTTTGGTTTTCTTGATTTACAGAAACCTCAGCTGCAGATCACATCGTTTATGAATTGTTTTCCCGCTCTTGAGTAAAGATTAAATCATTTCTTAAACTGAGTACATACAAGACGGGCACCAGAGAGCACTTCAGGGATACCTCTATTATCACCTCATCCATGCGTGATCTTCCTACACCATTTGCTGTTATAAAAGACTTACATAGACAGCTTTCACTGGTGACTCACTTGTGAATAAGTTGGTGTCTGCTCAGCAGCCTAGCAAGATTGATATGGGACCACAGGGAAAGAAACATTTGCCCTTTTGCCCTGGTCAGGGAGGAGATGACACCATTAACCTGGGTGTAGTGGGTCACCACACCACTAGCATTCAGTGTATCACTTATTAGCTGCTCCTCAGAAATTTTAGCACTTTTGTCCGGGTCTTCTTCCTGTTAAAATACTAAAACATATTCTAATTTTCATTCCACAATCTTGCATGCCAAATTGATGTTTTGTTGAGTCAAGCAGCCTGGTTCAAAAAGGTTGCTTCAATTGTTTGCTATTCAAAAGATATTTTAGGAGTAGTATCTTCACTACTGTGGAATTCGTGCACATACAACTATAGGACATTGCTTTTTTTTTATGTGTGGAAACTCCGCAGTTGTGAAGATACTACTTCTAAAATACTTTTGTGAATAACAAACAGTTGTAAACTTACACAAAAGTGTAAGTTTATCTTTGTGAATCAGGCCCATTGTCAGTTAGTTCAATCAATTATGAAATCAATTATGAATAAATTACAAATGCATTATTCCATGATAGCAAAAAACAATCTACAGATTAGTTATACAATATTTCTATCAAAGCACAAGAAAAGAAATCAACAGATCTTACACCTCATCCTTCTCATAAAATGGTTTCAGTGGCACCCATATTTTCAATGACGTATTGGGCTGGGACCATCATTTACAGAAAGATTCTTCTTTAACAATCACCTATTTCACTTTATCAAGCCACACAGAGGGAGATGAACCCTCTGCAGAACACCAATCCAATTCTGGGCCTTTGTGTAAGAGCAACCATACAACAAAGTTTCAATTTGCATATATTTTCATATAGCATGTCGGGACTCACACATACTACAGCAAGGCCATGCATGGGTATGGTGGAGTTGTAATTTGAAATATTTTACTTAATTCCTTGATTAAAATCTAGCAAATGTAGTCAGTATATGACCATAATATATGCATTTAATCCTGTATATCCACCAAACACCTAACACCTCTATCAAAATAGCTATCCAAAAATATATGCAATTGAGTCAGAGATATCAACGTTGATATATCGGGTAATGTTATATTCTTTTAGATTAGGTCAGGTCTCAAGTAAGGGAAAGAATTGCCTGAATAATTTATTTTCTATACTTTGAAAAATTGAATTTCTATTCTCTCAGAACAGTGTATGCGAAATGTAAAATAATGTATTTTTATCAATTAATATAATAGCTAGTATTACACTAGAAATATAACCTTTATGTGGGCCTGTGTGGAATCTCATTGTATCATTTTGACAACTTTTTCTTTGTTAGCATTGATCAGAGAACTCCTCCTTTCCAAAACAGTTTTCCCTAAATGAGCAGTTTTTATCATGTAGTCAGGTCACCCCGGGGGTCTATGAAGCCCACTTAGAAAATGAACCCGGTCCCAGGATGCTTGTTTCCGGTCCAGGGAGAACCTGGCCTGGCAGTTCGGGCTGGACGGTTCCCATGAGGAACGGGGTCAAGACTGATTTGCATATGGCTGGGTTCAAACTGGGGTGGTGGCATGGTGAGCAAAATAATGGATGGATTAAACCCAGTTCTGTGACTGGGGATGAATGTTTGATTGGTTCCGTATTCCGTCCATCCAGTTACGCTATCCTACAGCGTTTGTGTTTTGCTTTACACTAGAAATATAACCTTTATGTGGACCTGTGTGGAATCTCATTGTATCATTTTGACAACGTTTTCTTTGTTAGCATTGATCAGAGAACTCCTCCTTTCCAAAACAGTTTTCCCTAAATGAGCAGTTTTTATCATGTAGTCAGGTCACCCCGGGGGTCTGTGAAGCCCACTTAGAAAATAAAATAGGAACAGATTAATAAAGAAGTAACATGTAAATTGAAACTTTTTAAATATTCTGTAAACGTGAAGTAATTTGAAATTGGAGACTAGAAATTAAGTTGGAATCCTCAGATTGATTAGTGGGAGTTTACAAGTGTGTCAAACAGTATATAGTACAGACTATGGGCTGTCCTTATTTAATTTCGAAAAGCTCAGACCTTCCCATTAATCTTAAACTTGTGTTTTTTTTTATATTTGTTAATGAATAAAATACAAATATTTCATCATTTTGTTAAAAAAAAATTGGTTCAAAACAATGGAAATTAGTTAGGCCGGGGACCCAGCTTCGAGTAATGACTCAGTGAGTGAGCTCTGCATTCCTACAATTATTTAGTGGAGGTCCACGGATTCCAATAATGATTCAGTGGGGTTCACATAAGTCGTAAAGTTAAGAATCACTGCCCTAAACCACAACTGTTGAATGATTTGACCATATCCTGAAAATACAACTGAAGGATCTCCTTGTTTCCTATATTTTCCCATTCCCCTTAGTGTGTTCCACAGTAGGGTATTCCAATATAATCAAAGGGGTGGAACTTCCACAGACATTTATCATAGTTTTGCCACACAAACCTTACAAAAACAAACTTACTTGATGGCAATATTGTACAGAATAGATCTGTGACAAGAATGCATATGATACAGTGACTGTTTCCATTTCTTTAACAAATGCAAGTGAAAGTTGACTATCCAATTCAGAATAAAATAGTACATTGCAGGGCTGTGGCAACAGCTGTCAGGTGATAGTGTTCAAAATATGGAATTGTCTATCTCCTACCTTGGATTTCCCTGCTCATGTAAATCTATTAAAGAGTTCAACTTAAAAATAGAAGCTTTTATCAAGAAAATGAGAATGACTAAAACAAAAATAAGCATTAATGGATTATGTTCATTTTTATAATATTAATATGCTCCACCATGGATAATGGTCCAGTTCAATTTGATTAGCAGTCTGGAATAGTTACATTTATATAAATTCATTAATCTTGGAGTAGGGTAGATCCTTCAATATCTGACCTGTGTGACTTTGTTTTATCCTCTTAGGTCACTGGGCAAATCATTAGTATTTATTTCAATTATAATTGTTTCTGTCTTGGTCACATTTATGCAGTACTTGAAACAGATGAGAATTCCCCAACAAGCCTCAATGTGGATTAGTTTTATATGGATTAGGTAATAAATATATATGATACAATGTCATATGCACACAGCCTGAGCATTGAGGCCCCTGGCGAGTTAGGGCTAGCAAAAATGAAGAATTTTCCTAATTGAAGCAGAAGTTATTTCTATGATCAAGGCAAATAACTTTGGAGGACATTTTACAGGCCTAACACGCCCCAGGCTCTGTGTGTACAGAACTCAGTGGTATTTTATTGACAACTATTTCCACAGTTGCACCATAATAAAGACACTACCAGTTGATGAACTTAACCAGAACCTTAATTTCAGGTTACACAGCTAAAGGAGGTATTGAATTTCTGTGCAGAGAAAGAAGAGTGAGAGGTGGAATGCACAGGAAGGAAAAGAAATGAAAAACTATAGAACTTATAGCAGTCATAGAGGATAAGTGAATATTCTGTTTAGGTTACAGTAACCACCAGAACATATTCCTAAGTAGGTGGAGGAGAGGTTCAATTTCACCTGTTTTCTAAACTGGGCCACTCAGAAAAACTTTTCCAGGCACAAACTGGGGACGGGGTGCAGTGGGAAAAGTAAATGCGAAAAATGCATGGCAGGTTAGGATTTAGAAAACTTTGTTGTCTAAAATATAGTAACAATTAAATGTAATGTTTGGGCTTTATATGGAGTTTGGCAGATGGGATACTATGTTAAAGCATGACAGATATTCCTCCCACATTACAAGTGCTGCAGAATGTACTGTATGCAGTTGTAACACATTTTGTTATATTTATGACAGAGAACCCCATCAGCAAAACTCTAAATAAGGCCCTTTGTCACATTCCATAATAAACACAAGAACTTTGCATGGATGGCTTTCTTTGAGGAACATAAATCTGCCATAGTAATACTACTAGAGACTCACCTTGTGAAAAATAGATTTTAATCGAGAATAGGTGTTTACTGTTCAAATGTGCACTTTGGAAAAGTGTTTTCATTATGGGAAAAAACAAAGCATCGAGATAAAAAGGATTTGATAAGACTCTTTGGTCATGTGGTCAGTGTATCATGGATACAGTGAAACAAAATTTCACGCTCGCTAGCTAAATAGGGCATTGACCTGTAGTAGGTGACCCAAAATGATGAGAAGATCTTACACTAAAACTGGCCATCACCTCATCTCCTATTATTTTGGTGGTGAATTTCATGTATCTCTTGTATCATTAAATAGGTACTATAAGAATGAACAAGGACAACATGCCCCCCAAAAGAGACCCACATTTAAATTATTCACCATTGATATATTAGTTCAAAAGCTTTTTTTATTAGATATTTGTCTCTTACAACGCTATGACGAGGTGGGGTCCACATACTATAGTTACATAGTTAAACATAGATTAGCTGCACTAAGAAAGGTTATTTTGGGTATTCCAAAATCCGATTCATGTAGAATCTTGTATTTTGCCATCAGCTTTATCTATTTATTTGCCAATTTATTTAATAAATCAAAAAAATACCTTAAGAAGTAATGCAGCTTGCCTCTGTAGTAGGAGGCTAGATTTGTTGCTTTTGGTGAAAGCCAAGCTAGTGAATAATGTGTGCAAAGCTTTAAATTAATGAGTGATTGGCTGTTGGAGGAATAGTGTGGAATTGTTTTATAGCTTCTATCAGGGTATTTTCATTTCTTAGGCTGTGAACAAGAGAAGAATTTAACTGAGTAAATTAGAAGATTTGGAACAAATACTAGATCAGGCACTGATTTTAGTCAATAATCATCAAAATTCAAGCAAAAAGAGAGCTGATGAACTTGAATGTGTTTTATTTGAGTGCTCATTCGGAAAACACAATAGAACAACTTGTCTTAAAAGTTAAAAGAAGTAATATCCAAAAGACTGTAGAAAATCACTGATGGGTGAAACAGCCAGATGATTGAGGATCGTATTGGAATTGGAAAGGTGTTCCTTAATATTTCTAATAAATTATACAGGGTTTATAAATGGGAAGTTCAAAGTTAGACTTTGATCAGTCAAAAATGGTATTTGAAATTCATACCTCTGGAAAATTCCCCTACAACATAGATAAACTGATATCAGAAGAAGTTTGAACCAGCACTATTAAAGTTACTTTTCATAAGACATTTCAGAGGTTATTCATAATTTAACCTGTTATTTAAAAAAAAACTGTTTGCGTAGGTGAGGATATGCTCTCATGATTTTGACTGGGCAACTTGGTGTAGTTCTTGAAACCCTGTAAACAACCTGGCTTATTGGGGGGGGGTCATACAGTACAATCATGATATTAGGCATAGTCTTAAAAATGTTCTTCAAAATTTGTTCATTATGGTTGGTCAGTATGATCATGAAAATTAATCACACAGGTCACACCTCTTTATCCCTTGCCAATTTCTTTCTTCTAACACTAATTAACTGGTTGCCACCATTGTCTATTAGCAAACTACTGATACCCCTAGTGCAACACTGCTTCTTGATGTCACAACAGCATTTGATCTGGTGATCTGGATATTCCTACAAACTGTGTTGCTCAAATCCAAAAAGCGTGCAGCAATTGTGGATGCATTCTGTTGGGCCTAGCCTTTTCTGCAGCATTATCCCCAGACCTTTTGCTTTTTCCTTCCACTTTTTGCTGAATTTTTGTTGCTAGATTTAGGACTCTGGGTACTTCACCACTGCTGACAGTGCTAAAGTGCAGCTGCTCTCCACCCTAAATATGGTAACATAGGTGTATCCACAATTGGAACATTTAATTTACTTGTAAGTCCCTATCTAAGTGCACTATATGTGCTCAGGGCCTGTAAATTAAATGGTACTAGTGGGCCTGTTACAAAACATAAGGGAACCCAAGAATCAGTAGGGACCAAGGCTAAACATATATTTTAATGAAACAGAGGTCCCTAACTGACAATGAAAAAGAAAATACACTGAGAACAAAAGAATAATGCCCGGGTTATCTTGAATTTGCAGTTGGGATCACATTTATTATACAATATCAAATTCAGAATAAATGTTCAGGGACAAACCCCTGTGGGGCAAACCAAACTTGCAGAAAACAAACACAGGCAGGAAAGTATGTGACACAATAAACAATTCCAAGTCACAACTTAACAAATACTGTTACGCCCTTTGTGAATTTACAATCAAAATCCAGTGTCAGAGTGCGTATAGTCAATGACATTTCAATCCTATGTACATAAAAGGATCATCATCAGGACAACCCATTGAAAAAGAAGAGAAAAAGAGAAACGGGGGAAGGGAAAAAAGAGAGAAAAGAAGGGGAATGCAGGAGGGGAGATGGAAGAATAAATAATATTCAATAAAAAGGAAAACAGGGAAAAAACAAGAAGTGATAAATGTCTCCAATTTGCGAGAAATGCGGAGAGATCTCCATGCTGGCGGCTCAGTGTCAAGGCCAAATCATGCTCACTCCTAAACTATAGTGCGGAAGCACAGAAAAAAGTATGGGCTATGTATGTCATAAGCAACCGATATAATTTACCTAAATGTCAAATAAAATGGAGCAAATCCATCATAGGTGGTGAAAACAATGAATTGGAGAATTAATAGCCCTGAGTGAACTGCAAGCAAAAACAAAGATACCTAAATAAGGTGCCAATTGACAAGTGTGCCCAATTATATGACAAGAAAAGTGAAAACCATACCTGATTGTTACTCAACATAAGTGCACAAAATCACCAGGACTGCTGATATCAATAGTAACCAGCATCAGAGGTGCCCAGTTACAGCATGGGAACTTCTAGAAATGTGTAAAAGAAATGAAACATAGTAAAATTACCCCCTGATGCAATAATTGTGAGTGGAAACACCAATGAGCAGGCTCTGAACTTACAGTAAAAAATCATGCAGTGCAACCTGACTTCCCCAAACAGCATGTGCGAGAAGAAAGCAATAAAGGACTGACGTGTGCCTTCGATAGTAGAAATAAATGGCAGCCATATTGGAATGACCAAAAGGAAAGGTGCGTATGTATGAAGAAATTGATGAAGGACTGATGCTTGTCTTGAATAGTAGAAATAATTGGTGGTCATATTAGAATGATCAAAGGAAAGGCATCCCAATGGGAAGGAGAATCTGTTGGAAAGTAGAGTATAGTTAGAAAATAGGAAACAATCAGAGAAGATGTTGAACATACTGAAAATAGAGTCCAAGAAAGAAAAATATGATGTTAGCACCTATATGATATGTTCTCACTACCTATGGAGGATTTTTTCCATGTTATTTGATATGTAGGTGAATTAAATTGGTTGCTTGTGACGTTATGACATTTGTTAGTGTCCATGCACTATAGTTTAGGAGTGAGCATGATTGGGCCTTGGCCTTCACTTTATTGATTATCATTTATTCATCCTCCCACTTTCCATCCCCCCTTCTTTTCTGTCCCTTGATCCTTCCCCCTCTTTTTCTCTTTTTTCTTCTTTTGTTATTTCATAGGTTCAGGTTGAATTATGTACAATCATCAAGGCAAGCAATGGTCATCCTGATGATGATCCATTTATGTAAATATAATCAAAACATCGTTGACTATAAGCACTCTGACACAGATTTTGATTGTAATTTGAAAAAGGGCGTAGCAGTGCTTGTTAAGCTGTGACTTGGAATTGTTTACTGTGTCACACACTTTTCTGCCCGGTTGTTTTGATACAAGTTTTGTTTGCCCCATAGGGGGTATCTCCTAAACATGTATTCTGAATCTGACATTTTAATGAATAAATGTGATTTTAATTGTGAATTCAAGATCATCTGGACATTACCTTTTTGTTCTAGTGCATTGTTTCCATTGTCAGTTAGGGACCTCTGTTCCTTTAAAAGTATATAAATACCGTTGCTCCCAACTTATCCTTGGTAAAAAAAAATTGAATCACGAGCATGGTGGAAACTGCCAACATAGACAGCCACTTTAACACTCTGACCGCCACGGCGGTAGAAACAAACACCACAGTGGTAACCGCCAACAGACAGGTGGAACACAATGTACCGCCCACCGTATTACAAGGCAACACTCTGCCAGCTTTTCCGGGGCGGTACAAACGCCATCAAAAGCACGGCGGAAACAGTCTGCTGAACGGAAACCACTCACCTCTCAACACCCAACGAGGAACCATGACACCGTGGAGCCCGAGTTACAGGTCCTGCCCATGTTGGTTTACCTCCTCTTCTATCAGGAGCAGCAAAGATGCCAGTGGCGACCACGGTGTGTACTGCACCTAGCACACAGTGGCAGGGAGGAAGGAAAAGAGAGTGACACACACATGCAACACGCAACACCCCCACCCACAACACCATACACACAAATACATGCAGCAACATTACATTTACACCCCGTCGCCCCCTGGAATAACGCAAGGACCAAATGAAATGATTGTAACGAGTGTAATCATCGAAAAATCAGAGAGGCCAAAATTTAAATCATCAGTATATACAAATATGTACACCAACTACATAAGTCCGAATAGTAATGAAATCATTGTCCGTGGACCAGTGGTCCAGTGGACCCAAAATACATGGGCGAAGCCCACACATGATACCTGACTCGAAACGGAGATAACACTGCTGGGCCTCAGATCAAAAATAAACAGGCGCATCAGGGGGAGGGCACACAAACCTCCCACTCTGCCCCAGAAAAACATACACTCACCATCCTCACATGCTGGCCTGTCCCTCCCCGTCTCTTCCATCCACAACACTCCATACAATCATGTCCCAAACACCATGGACACAGTTCACTCACCTGTTTGTCTGGAGGACCGTATAGTAGCGTGTACTGGGGGAGGACCCCATCCAGCAGTTTCTCCAACTCCTCCGCAGTGAAAGCAGGGGCCCTTTCCCCAGACACTGTAGCCATTGTCGTTTCCAGACGCAGGTCACAGCAGCACTTGCAGTGTAGGTCCTCTCCTGTTGAAGGTCAGGTATCAAGTGAGGGAACAGATAGAAAATGGCAGTCACGTCCGCAGCGGTGCGTACCGTTACCGCCGGCGTACATCGTCATTGGCTCCTAGAACCCGTAGGGCCCAAGGATAACCAATGCTGAATTGCGCTGCGGTCTTCGACCGCCTACTGTGACGCTGCACATTGCCAGCTCAATTACCTCATTTCCCATTGTCCCTCCTTACAGGTCAGGCAGCCGCCATTTCACGGGGCCACATGGCAGGCCAACTAACTGCGTCACAGCTATTTTGGGCAGGAATACTGACAGACAAAGGAACACAGAGATAATTTCACGATTGTGCTAAACAGCCTTGTGAAACCTATGTGGTGTATGACCCTCTGCTCACCCTTCTCCTCCATCGGGCATGTCCGCTGTGGCAGGTGATGAGATGGCGGCATCCTCTGGTGTACAGACCCCTGGTGGACCTGTCGACAATGGAAGACAGACACATCATTATCACTTACAGACTTGATCGTGCCACAATCCATGAACTGTGTGCCCAGTTGGAGCCAGACTTGATGCCAGCTATCCGCCATCCCACAGGAATCCCCCCTCTAGTGCACGTCCTGTCAGTGCTCCATTTCCTGGCAAGTGGTTCCTTTCAAACAACAGTGGCCATGGCATCAGGGATGTCACAGCCAATGTTCTCTAACGTGTTGTCCAGAGTGTTATCTGTCCTGCTGAAACACATGCGCAGCTTCATAGTTTTCCCTCAGGTGGAGGATCTGCCCACAGTGAAAGGTGACTTTTATGCCCTGGGACATATCCCCAACATCATTGGCGCCATTGATGGTACACATGTGGCATTTGTCCCCCCGCAGGAATGAACAGGTGTACAGAAACCGTAAAAGCTAGCATTTTATGAATGTGCAGATGGTGTGTGTGGCAGACCAGTACATCTCTCATGTGAATGCCAAGTGTCCTGGCTCAGTTCATGACGCTTACATTTTGAGGAATAGCAGCATCCCTTATGTGATGGGGCAAATCCAGAGGCACCGTTTGTGGTTAATAGGTGAGCCCAAGGTCCCCACACAGTTTACATAGGTGCCTGGGTATGGGAGATTCCATACTGTTTGGAGGATGTCTAACAGTTGTCCCTCAATATTTACAGGTGACTCTGGTTACCCCAACCTGTCATGGCTACTGACCCCAGTGAGGAATCCCAGGACAAGGGCAGAGGAACTCTACAATGAGGCACATGGGCGAACTAGGAGGATAATAGAGCGCACCTTCGGCCTCCTGAAGGCCAGATTCCAGTGCCTCCATCTGACAGGTGGCTCCCTATACTACTTACCGAAGAAGGTGTGCCAGATAATCGTGGCATGCTGTATGTTGCACAACCTGTCTTTGCAACACCAGGTGCCTTTTCTGCAGGAGGATGGGCCTGATGCTGGTCTTGTGGCAGCTGTGGAGCCTGTGGACAGTGAGGAAGAGGAGGCAGAGGAAGAAGATATTGACAATAGAAGCAACATCATCATGCAGGACTTCCAGTGAGACACAGGTAAGAGACTGGCACTGCTCATCTCATATCTGACTACTGTAGGACATTGTATAAGTCAGCCTCTTAACCTCTGTGTATGGACACTGACAGTTCACTTTGGCTTTCCATTTCACATTACCTCACTTCCACCTGTCCCTCCACACAGGACAAGCAGCCGCCACTCCACAGGGGCAGGCCCTGGAAAATTGCTGCGTCACTGGTGATATTAGGACATACTGTACAAATCACACTGACCCATTACAAGTTAACAGAATGCCAAGTTCTGTTAATAAAATGGTAACTTTTTTGATTTCTGTACACCTGTTCATTTCTGCGGGGGGACACAAATGCCACATGTGTACCATCAATGGCACCAATGATGTTGGGGATATGTCCCAGGGCATAAAAGTCACCTTTCACTGTGGGCAAATCCTCCACCTGGGGGAATATGATGTAGCTGCGCATGTGTTTCAGCAGGGCTGACAACACTCTGGTCAACACGTTAGAAAACATTGGCTGAGACAGCCCTGATGCCATGGCCACTGTATTTTGAAAGGAGCCACTTGCCAGGAAATGGAGCACTGACAGGACCTGCACTAGAGGGGGTATTCCTGTGGAATAGCGGATACCTGACATTAGGTCTGGCTCCAATTGGGCACACAGGTCTTGGACTGTGGCATGATCAAGTCTGTAGGTGATAATGATGTGTCTGTCTTCCATTGTCGACAGGTCCACCAGGGGTCTGTACACCGGAGGATGACGCCATCTCATCATCTGCCCCAGAGGATGTGCCCTATGGGGGAGAATGGTGAGCAGAGGGTCATGTACCACATAGGTTGCACAAGTGTTTATGCTGTAATGTGAGTAAATCTGGGTGTGGCATTGTCTGTCTGTATTTCTGCCAAAATGTGCTGTGACGTAGTTATGTGCCATGCGATGTGCCCCCCTGAAATGGCGGCTGCCTGACCTGTAAGGAGGGACAAGGGGAAAAGAGGTAACTGTGATGGCGCGGTGAAGACCGCCGCGCAATTTAGCATTGGTTATCATTGGGCCCTATGGGTTCCAGGAGCCAATGATGATGTACGCCGGCGGTGACGGTACACACCACTGCGGATGTGACCGACATTTCTATCTGTTCACTCAGTTGATACCGGACCTTCAACAGGAGAGGACCTACACTGCAAGTGCTGCTGTGACCTGTGTCTGGAAGCAACAATGGCTCGAGTGTCTAGGGAAAGGGCCCCTTCCTTCACTTCGGAGGAGTTGGAGAGACAAGTGGATGGGGTCCTCCCCCATTACACGCTACTCTACGGTCCTCCAGACAAACAGGTGAGTACACTGTGAGCATGATGCGTGGGCCATGAATGTATGTTGTTGTGTGGATGGAAGATACATGTGCGGGGGGAGGCTGAGGCCTGCGTGTGAGGATGGTGAGTGTATGTGCGTGAGGGCATGGGTGGGAACTGGTGGGCAATGACTATGATGGTCTGGATGGTAGCGCCCACCAGAAGAAGGGTATTTGGCGTGCCATCGCCAAGGAATTGCGGACCCTGGCGGTCTCTCATAGACGGAGCACCCACTGCCGCAAGAGATGGGAGGACCGGCACCGCTGGAGCAAGAAGACGGTGGAGGCCCAGCTGGGGATGGCCTCCCAATGTGGAAGGGGTGCCCGTCGCACCATTACCCCCCAGATGTTCCGGATCCTGGCGGTGGCATATCCGGAGTTAGACGGGCGCTTGAGGGCATCACAGCAGCCACAAGGGGTTGAGTACAGTCTCATTCAGCTGACTCTGCATGCTTTACGAGGTGTCTGGGTGGGGAATGTGGGCTGTGGGTTCCCCTAGGCCTGGGTGAATTTGGTAGGGTAGGTCCCTTGTTAGGCAGGCTCTGAGGCACTCTAACCCCAATAGTGGCAGTGGGCATCTACAACTAGTCAGGCTCCTGTTGGTCCCAGGTGTGCAGCAAATGGTGTTAGGCATAGTCACCCATTGGAAGGTGATTTTACTACTAACTGCTAGTGCATGGCCTAGTGAATAGGGATGCTCTCTGTGTGTTGTGTCCGCCAACAGTAGTTGTGTTGCTGGCATTGACATTGTGTCTCCTCTGTCTTTCCCCCCCTTCTTGTTTTGTCACCCTGTCCTTGTGTGCATTAGCATCATCTGGCGGAGGAACAGAGGCACCAGAGACGGAGGGAGCTACATCCCACATGGCCCAGGAGGGTGAATACACCGACGGTGAGGGCACCCGTGGGACAGAGGGCGAGGGGAGCTCCACGACGGGGAGCTCCCTTGCGGTGGCGGGCACCTCTGTGCCACCGCAACAACAGGAACAGCTGCCACCCCCCTACCAGCACCGCACTCCCATCAGCCCCTCACCTAGGAGGGTGGGCATCTCTTTCGTCCCAGGCACCTCAGGCCCTGCCCCAGTCAGCCCTGCTGCCCTCAGTGAGGAGACTATTGACCTCCTGAGATCCCCCACTGTTGGGCAGTCAACCATTCTGAATGCCATCCAGGGTGTCGAGAGGCATTTGCAGCAAACAAATGCATACCTGGAGGGCATTCATTCTGTCGTGGCGGCCCAACAGAGAGCATTTCAGGCTCTGGCCTCAGCACTGATGGCATCCATTATCCCTGTGTCCAGCCTCCCCCTCCAACTTCCACTACCCAGACCCAATCCCCTATACCTCAGCCTATCCCAAGCACACCATCAGACCAGCATGCACACACATCAACAGACAAAAGTGGCTCAGGCAAATATAAGCACCACACATCCCACAGGCACTCACACAAGCACCATACACATGCAGACACATCAACATCCACTGTCTCCACTGTGTCCCCCTCCTCCACGTCCTCCATCTCCCTCCTAGTCTCGTCTCCACTCACACCTGCATGCACTACATACTCAGCCACTACCTCCATCACCAGCATGCCCATCACTACACACTGCTCACGGGCAATCACCACCCCCACTACCATTCACACGTCCCCTGTGTCCTCTCCCAGTATGTCTGTGAGCCCTCCTCCCAAAGTTCACAAATGCAGGCACACACCCACTCAACAGCCATCCACCTCACAACAGCCTCCAACCCATGCACTTTCACCCAAACTCGTACACCTCCTACAACCACTACCTTTTCCTCCACTCCCAAACCCCCTCCATCTTCTCGTCCCAGTGTGTCCAAAAAAATTTACCTAGCTAACCTGGAGCTCTTCCCTACACCTCCCCCCTAGTCCTTCTCCTAGGGCCAGGATGTCTAGATCCCGGCCCAGCATCTCAGCCACCAAATCTGCATCCGCTGTGGTCCCTGCTACTCCAGAACGGTCAAAGGGGACACCTGTCAGAGTTGCCAGTGTGCCACCGACAGAAAAGAAGGACCACCCTATTCCACAACCTGCAAAGCTAAAAAATGGACCGGCTTCAAGCAGGGGACAGTCACACCACCCACCCAGCAAGGCCTCGCACAAACACAGAGTGGACAGTGACAAAGTCCCTGCAGCGGCTGTCAAGATGGGGAAGGAGCACAAGCTAAAGGGCACATCACCTCTGGGCACGATTTCACCTGGGGATGGGCTGGTGACCACCAAATCATCAGGGATGGCAGCCACATACACCCCAGACACCACCGCCGCTCCTACCGCCACCTGCACCGCCGCTTCCACAGCGCCAGTCTGCAGCATCCTCCCCAAGGATCAGCCATCCGAGGCTGCCGGAGACGGTATGGTGTCTCCATCCACCCCAACAGTCACTTGCACCATGGCCAGCACTGGCAGCATCTCTGCCGCAGCCACTGCCGCCTGCACTACCATCAGCACCACCATGTGCACAGCCAATGCCACGCTGTCGGACATCAGCCCCATCTCCAGTGTGCAGCCGTCAGAGTCTGTAGGTGACATCCTGGACCCTGGACACGCCACTTGAGTCACCAGCACTGACATGAACCAGTAATTGGCAGCCTAAGTCGCTGCAGGATGGAGTGTGGGTCTGCCTCCATGGAGTATCATGCTACCTGTTCCGGGTACATCGTGTGGCTGTGACACACAGGTGAGATGAAGTCAACATGCCACACCCCAGGTGCAGCATCACTGGGCACAAAGCCCCCTCCAGAACCAGTTGAGAAAAACATCCACTAACACAGTCTTTGGCAGGATGAAGCACTCTGGGCACAAAGCCCCCTTCAGAACCAGTGAAAACAAAATCCACTAACACAGTCCTGGAAGGATGAAGCACTCTGGGCACAAAGCCCCCTCCAGAACCAGTGAAAACAAAATCCAGTAACACAGTCCTTGGCAGGATGAAGCACTCTGCCCCCTCCAGAACCAGTGGAACATGTCACCGACTTGAAAGACTGTGGCTTTGCACTCCCCAGGAGCAAGCAGTGGGCAACCCACCTACTTGAGAGACTGTGGCTTTGTACTCCCCAAGAGCAAACAGTGGGCAACCCTCCCACTTGAGAGACTTGGGAGACTGTGGCTTTGCACTCCCAGGACAAAGCAGTGGGCAACCCACCCACTTGAGAGACTTGAGAGACTGTGGCTTTGCTCTCCCCAGGAGCAAGCAGTGGGCAAGCCACCCACTTAAGAGACTTGAGAGACTGTGGCTTTGCACTCCCCAGGAGCAAGCAGTGGAGCAGTGCCGTTGTACCATCATCCGGCTAAGGTGCCCTTCTCCCTCTTCCCCCTGAGGTGCCTGTTTTTTTTCGACCTGATGCCCCTGCAGTGTTCTCTCTGTTTTGAGGCAGGTGTCATGTGTGGGCTTCGCCCATGCTTTTTGGGACCACTGGTCCACGGACATTTCATGGGACAGTGTACGGACTTGTGTACTTGCTGTAAATCTTTGTGTATACTGATTACTTCCTGTTTTCTTGGGCTATCTGATTGTTCGAATATTACATTAGTTAAACTCATTTTGTTTGGTCCTTGCATTCTTCCAGGGGGTGACGGGGTGTATCTGTGATGTTATTGGATATGTGTGTGTGTGTGTGGTTGGGGGTGGGGGTGTTGCGTTTTGCGTGTGTGTCACTCTCTTTTCCCTCCTCCCCTCTCCTGTGTGCTAGGTGCAGTACTCACCGTGGTCATCACCATCATCTTTACACTTTGTGGTGTATTAGGAGATACAGCAACATGGGCAGGACCTGTAGTTTGGCTCCATGGCGTCCTGGTTCTTCGTTGAGTGTCGTGAGGTGAGTGGTTTCCCTTCCAAAGGCTGTTTCCGCTGTGTTTTTGATGGCGTTGGTACCGCCCCGGAAAAAGCTGGGGGTTTGGTGCCTTGTAATAGTGTGGGCGGTATATTGTGTTCCGCCTGTCTGTTGGCGGTTACCGCTGCGGTGTTTGTTGCTACTGCCGTGGCGGTCAGAGTGTTTAAGTGGCTGTCTGTGTTGGTGGTTTCAGCCATGGCTGTGATTCCATTTTTTGAACGTCGGCCTGTTAGCTGTATTACTACCGCTTTATCATCGACCGCCAGGGTCGTAATGAGGGCCTATGTCTACAAGGCAATAAAAAAAACACACAAAGTGACTTTGCTTGACCTCGTAGATATAGGTCTGTACTCTGCACTTGTGGAGCATCAAAATAAATGAAGCTGGCTGGTAAAGGGGCTTGTAAATATGCCACTAAGTGCTTAGTTAGAAACAAGTAAGATAAAATCTATATTATGAGCTACGCATAAAAAACAAATAACGTTCTATGCTTGAGATAGTATTTAGGGGGTATACAGAGCAATCCTCTGCATAGATAGAACTTGTAGCACCCTTTCATTAGTAGAGTAATAAAAAACAGATGTCCAATTTGCAGTTTGGAGTTAATGCCAATGAACTCAGGATTAAGAACTTTTTTGGGCATGCCCAGCTTTAAGGAAATCTGTTTAATGTTATTGAGCCAGGGGATCTTCGTCATGTTATTCAAAGCTAAACAATCTTTTGAATTGAATTAATCTAGAAAACATAGCCTCTGGTGTAAGCGAGATCTTAAACCATAGCAACAAATGGGTGATTCTTATGGTGCCAGAATATAGTTCAACCCAAATTCAATATGGCAAATATGTGGCAACACCCTTTGGGAACTATATCGTATGCATAGAGTAGAGTTGAAGTGGGTCATTTCCGAAGTTGTGGAACATCCCAACCTTCTTGCACAAGGTAACTTTCCAGCCCATTTATATAGAATAAAAACTGTAAGACAGCTAAAATACATTTCTATTGCACACCATTTTTAGAGCTAATAGAAGATGTGCACTCGCCATTTAGCCCATAACGTATCCTAATTGATGTGTTCATATGTAGTTGTCTAAGTAAGATGACTAATGCCCCTTTCACTCACATATTTTCCATCTTGTCCTACACCTTAGAATAGTTAACATTATCAAAAGCACAGGAGTGGTCCATAAAAACCGTATGCAAGTCCAGTCCTCTAGTCTAGAGAGAAGAACAAACCCTATTACTTTGGCAGCTAAATCTAAAAGCGAGATTGGGCTGTAAAGCTCTGTTTATTTCTACTTCTTTTCTTGAAAATGGGAACAATAATTGCCTCTCTCCATGACTTAATCAGAGCATCCTTGATAGCAGCACACAAAATGTTAGGGATTATTGAGGCCCAGAATTTAAGATTAGTTTTAAAAGGGGCACTATCAGGGACTGAGGCTTTCCCTTGAAGGCTTTTCATAATGGCAGCTGTTACTTCTTTAATGTTAGTCGATTTGCTAAAACTAAGAGTAACCTCAAAAAAATTTATTAAATGGCATGCTCCCTTCACTGGTTTGCTGGTTTCACTTTCTGTGACAACAAGCCCTTTGAAATAGGACAACCTATATCTACCTGGATATGACCCTCAATCTTTGGGTCTGCAAAATTTGTGGCAAAACTTGGTTTCCAATTCCCCAGAAGATTCTGCTGTACCTAGCAAACACTCCAGGATTGATTTAGAAATCAAATGGGCTTGCCAGATCCAGCCAATTTTACAAGGGATTAATATAGGTGCTGCCTTGGGTTGTTTGTGTGCAGTAATACAGGCTGAATCAAACCATCTGTGTAAAGGCACAGTGGCCCATATTTATACTTTTTTAGCACCGCATTTGCGCCATTTTTTGATGACGCAAATGCGGCGCTAACAAAGTATAAATATGGGCCAGTGTTTGTAGATTTCTTGTTGGCAAGCTTTTGTGGTATATGGCGACTTAGCATGCACTACCCATTCATTATGATGATTTGGTCAGCTTTGGATATCAAGCAAATTAATATTGAATCCATTTTGTTGATACTAGGTTGCTCAAAAATTGAGAAGGATCAATTTTACCCCATTTGATTCTTATGCCCTTATTATCAGTGAAATCCATCACTCCCGTCTTCATGGTTTCACAGTTGAGCCTAAGCTCTAATTTGAGAACTAAGTGGAGGAGCCTATGGCCACTAATGCAACCCGCAATAATCTTGAAATCAGTAAAAGTAAATTCAAAGATAATACAATAAAAAGAATGGTACTTCCATGGATGGAGCCTGAAAAGTTGGAATATACTATTTACACTCCACTACTGTCACTAGCCAACACTAAATTATTCTTTGCTAAAATGCTTCTCCCTGGCGTGTGTGTTTAAAATTGGGACTTTCCTCCATGTTCACATCTACAAATCATCAAACTGGCTTCCTACTAAACTTACATGTGGAAATTATAAAATCTTCAACCCATACCAATTATGTATGACAAATACACTTAGGCCCTCATTACAACCCTGGTGGTAAATGCCACTTACCGCCGTGCAGAAGACCGCCAACATACCGCTGCGGCCGCAAAATTCCATTACAGGTATTACGACCCACTGCCCGGAATCCGCCACAATACAGACACCCACATAAGTCCGCCACACCAAAGGTCAGTGATAAACTGGCGATAACAAAACTGACACCGTCACGCCAACAAGAATACGCCCACACTATCACGACCCACGAATCAACGCGGCAATCTTTCAACCGCTGTAATCCATTGGCAGTACACACCGCTGTGCTCAAAATACACACACATATACAAAACACAACCACATTGGCCAATTTGAAACACACACACCTGATACACATACACACACCACACCCACAACACTATAAAACTCACACCCACATCACCCTCAAACCCTTACTACCAGAAATTTGAAAGCAGGCCAGAGAGAGACACTACCTAAAACAACACCAGCATCCACAGACACACAACACCATCACTTACACAACATCCACGCACCTCAAACAACACACACCAACACACACCCTCACACATCACAACAGACACCACCTCACACATCACCCACACCACATCATGGCACCTCAACGACACCCCAGGTTTTCTGAGGAGGAGCTCAGGGTCATGGTGGAGGAAATCGTCCGGGTAGAGCCACAGCCATTTGGATCACAGGTGCAGCAGACGTCCATTGCAAGGAAGATGGAGCTATGTGCAGACTTTTCGACAGGCTCAATGCAGTGGGACAGCATCCAAGAACACTGGATGACATCAGAAAGAGGTGGAATGACCTGCGGGGGAAGGTGCGTTCCTTGGTCTCCAGACACCAGATTGCTGTACAGAGGACTGGCAGTGGACCCCCACCTCCTCCCCCACAACTAGCAACATGGGAGGAGCAAGTCTTGGCAATACTGCATCCTGAGGGACTCGCAGGAGTAGCAGGAGGACTGGACTCTGGTAAGTCAAATCTTTACTACCTTATCCCCCCCACCCCACCTGCATGCCATCACATACTCCCACCCTTACCCTCACACCCATCACCCGAACAACCCACAGATACCCCACCAACACAACCCACACATCCCAAAACCAAGCCCTGCATGTAACACCAATGCATGGACACCGATCACCAAAGCATGTCCAGTACAGAAACTTACTCATGCCCCAAAATCAACAATCACACAAGGACTAAGCCAATAATGCATGCACTGGAGTAGAGGCTCAAACACCCATTGCACACAATGACACACACAGATACAACAATTATGCATTTACACCCCAACAGGACCCCCTACCCAACCTCACCGGACAAGAGGCGCCAGACATATCCAGTTCCCCCCACAGTGATGACAGCAGCTCTGCACGCTTGGATCAAGATGACCTGCCCGGCCCATTTGAGAGCTCGGGACAGTCAGTTCCCCTGACACTGTCACAAGCCACCACAGAGCCCCCCTCAGGAAACACCAGCACAGCACCCACCCAGCGGGCCCATCCCTCTGTCCCCAGGACACGTCAATCAGCAGTGTGTCCACCACTACAGGGAACCCAGGCAAACCCACCAAACCAAGAAGATCAGGGACCTGGGGGCAGTGGCAGTGGGCACACGGTTCAGGGGACAGAGGCACAGAATAACAGGGAAACTGGGAGGACTGCTGTGCAACAGGGGGAGGACAGGCCCAGGGAATCAACACTCGACGAGGCACTCTCCAACATCATGGGAGCTTACCATCATTCCCAGGAGAGGATGGCAACGGTACTGGCCAAGTTTCAGGAGACCCAGCGGCTGCAGGAGGAACACTACCTGGGAATCAGAGAGGACTTGAAGTCCATTAACACCACTCTGGTCACCATTGCAGGGGTGCTGGCAGACCTTCTCAACACCAGGAGGGACACAGTGGCAGAACAAGGGGCCCCTGACACTATCCTGGATGATGAACAGCCCTCCATCTCCGCCGGCGCTAGTGGACAGGAGGCACCGCCACAGGAACAACAGGGCACCAGCACCCCACCCCTTGCAGATGGAGAACCACCCCGCAAACGGTCCCTGAGATCCAGGAACAAGACAGAGAACATTGCCAAGACCCCCGTCAGGAAATGAAACCCCCCTCAATGTCACCCTTCTGTCCCACTATGTCACCCTGTCCATCCTTAAACTGCCATTGCTCCACTTCATATGCCCCTTTGGACAATGCACCTGTGAAACAAATAGACTGGACTCTGCCATGGACATTCCTCCACCATCCCCCCAGTCCATTTTACAACCCCCTCCACTTATTAGCACAGGAATAAACACACTTCAATCACAAAACAATCTGGAGTCAGTCTGTGCTTTCACAAATGTGTAATTGCAATAACTATGAAATATAGCAATGTCAATTTACTTGTTCACATACCAATGTAACACAACTGTAGGCCAGCAGTAAACATAGCAGAGGGCACAAAGTGGAATCCAGATCTGTGAAATGGAAAGTCAAAATGACAAGTCAGGGTCCATACACTAAATGAAAATGACAGATTTATGCTAGTTCCAACAATAGTATGAGATGTGGGAAGCAGTGACATCTTCTTACCTATGTCTCACTGGAAGTATTGCATGATGATGTTGTTTCGGTTGTCGATATTCTCTTCTTCTGCCTCCTCTTCTTCACTGTCCACAGGCTCCACAGCTGCCACAAGACCACCATCTGGCCCATCCTCCTGCAGAAAAGACACCTGGCGTTGCAAAGCCAGGTTGTGCATCATGCAGCAGGCCACGATTATCTGGCACACCTTCTTCGGTTAGTAGTATAGGGAGCCACCTGTCAGATGAAGGCCCAGAATTTAAGATTAGTTTTAAAAGGGGCACTATCAGGGACTGAGGCTTTCCCTTGAAGGCTTTTCATAATGGCAGCTGTTACTTCTTTAATGTTAGTCGATTTGCTAAAACTAAGAGTAACCTCAAAATTTTTTATTAAATGGCATGCTCCCTTGACTGGTTTGCTGGTTTCACTTTCTGTGACAACAAGCCCTTTGAAATAGGACAACCTATATCTACCTGGATATGACCCTCAATCTTTGGGTCTGCAAAATTTGTGGCAAAACTTGGTTTCCAATTCCCCAGAAGATTCTGCTGTACCTAGCAAACACTCCAGGATTGATTTAGAAATCAAATGGGCTTGCCAGATCCAGCCAATTTTACAAGGGATTAATATAGGTGCTGCCTTGGGTTGTTTGTGTGCAGTAATACAGGCTGAATCAAACCATCTGTGTAAAGGCACAGTGGCCCATATTTATACTTTTTTAGCACCGCATTTGCGCCATTTTTTGATGACGCAAATGCGGCGCTAACAAAGTATAAATATGGGCCAGTGTTTGTAGATTTCTTGTTGGCAAGCTTTTGTGGTATATGGCGACTTAGCATGCACTACCCATTCATTATGATGATTTGGTCAGCTTTGGATATCAAGCAAATTAATATTGAATCCATTTTGTTGATACTAGGTTGCTCAAAAATTGAGAAGGATCAATTTTACCCCATTTGATTCTTATGCCCTTATTATCAGTGAAATCCATCACTCCCGTCTTCATGGTTTCACAGTTGAGCCTAAGCTCTAATTTGAGTACTAAGTGGAGGAGCCTATGGCCACTAATGCAACCCGCAATAATCTTGAAATCAGTAAAAGTAAATTCAAAGATAATACAATAAAAAGAATGGTACTTCCATGGATGGAGCCTGAAAAGTTGGAATATACTATTTACACTCCACTACTGTCACTAGCCAACACTAAATTATTCTTTGCTAAAATGCTTCTCCCTGGCGTGTGTGTTTAAAATTGGGACTTTCCTCCATGTTCACATCTACAAATCATCAAACTGGCTTCCTACTAAACTTACATGTGGAAATTATAAAATCTTCAACCCATACCAATTATGTATGACAAATACACTTAGGCCCTCATTACAACCCTGGTGGTAAATGCCACTTACCGCCGTGCAGAAGACCGCCAACATACCGCTGCGGCCGCAAAATTCCATTACAGGTATTACGACCCACTGCCCGGAATCCGCCACAATACAGACACCCACATAAGTCCGCTACACCAAAGGTCAGTGATAAACTGGCGATAACAAAACTGACACCGTCACGCCAACAAGAATACGCCCACACTATCACGACCCACGAATCAACGCGGCAATCTTTCAACTGCTGTAATCCATTGGCAGTACACACCGCTGTGCTCAAAATACACACACATATACAAAACACAACCACATTGGCCAATTTGAAACACACACACCTGATACACATACACACACCACACCCACAACACTATAAAACTCACACCCACATCACCCTCAAACCCTTACTACCAGAAATTTGAAAGCAGGCCAGAGAGAGACACTACCTAAAACAACACCAGCATCCACAGACACACAACACCATCACTTACACAACATCCACGCACCTCAAACAACACACACCAACACACACCCTCACACATCACAACAGACACCACCTCACACATCACCCACACCACATCATGGCACCTCAACGACACCCCAGGTTTTCTGAGGAGGAGCTCAGGGTCATGGTGGAGGAAATCGTCCGGGTAGAGCCACAGCCATTTGGATCACAGGTGCAGCAGACGTCCATTGCAAGGAAGATGGAGCTATGTGCAGACTTTTCGACAGGCTCAATGCAGTGGGACAGCATCCAAGAACACTGGATGACATCAGAAAGAGGTGGAATGACCTGCGGGGGAAGGTGCGTTCCTTGGTCTCCAGACACCAGATTGCTGTACAGAGGACTGGCAGTGGACCCCCACCTCCTCCCCCACAACTAGCAACATGGGAGGAGCAAGTCTTGCAATACTGCATCCTGAGGGACTCGCAGGAGTAGCAGGAGGACTGGACTCTGGTAAGTCAAATCTTTACTACCTTATCCCCCCCACCCCACCTGCATGCCATCACATACTCCCACCCTTACCCTCACACCTATCACCCGAACAACCCACAGATACCCCACCAACACAACCCACACATCCCAAAACCAAGCCCTGCATGTAACGCCAATGCATGGACACCGATCACCAAAGCATGTCCAGTACAGAAACTTACTCATGCCCCAAAATCAACAATCACACAAGGACTAAGCCAATAATGCATGCACTGGAGTAGAGGCTCAAACACCCATTGCACACAATGACACACACAGATACAACAATTATGCATTTACACCCCAACAGGACCCCCTACCCAACGTCACCGGACAAGAGGCGCCAGACATATCCAGTTCCCCCCACAGTGATGACAGCAGCTCTGCACGCTTGGATCAAGATGACCTGCCCGGCCCATTTGAGAGCTCGGGACAGTCGGTTCCCCTGACACTGTCACAAGCCACCACAGAGCCCCCCTCAGGAAACACCAGCACAGCACCCACCCAGCGGGCCCATCCCTCTGTCCCCAGGACACGTCAATCAGCAGTGTGTCCACCACTACAGGGAACCCAGGCAAACCCACCAAACCAAGAAGATCAGGGACCTGGGGGCAGTGGCAGTGGGCACACGGTTCAGGGGACAGAGGCACAGAATAACAGGGAAACTGGGAGGACTGCTGTGCAACAGGGGGAGGACAGGCCCAGGGAATCAACACTCGACGAGGCACTCTCCAACATCATGGGAGCTTACCATCATTCCCAGGAGAGGATGGCAACGGTACTGGCCAAGTTTCAGGAGACCCAGCGGCTGCAGGAGGAACACTACCTGGGAATCAGAGAGGACTTGAAGTCCATTAACACCACTCTGGTCACCATTGCAGGGGTGCTGGCAGACCTTCTCAACACCAGGAGGGACACAGTGGCAGAACAAGGGGCCCCTGACACTAGCCTGGATGATGAACAGCCCTCCATCTCCGCCGGCGCTAGTGGACAGGAGGCACCGCCACAGGAACAACAGGGCACCAGCACCCCACCCCTTGCAGATGGAGAACCACCCCGCAAACGGTCCCTGAGATCCAGGAACAAGACAGAGAACATTGCCAAGACCCCCGTCAGGAAATGAAACCCCCCTCAATGTCACCCTTCTGTCCCACTATGTCACCCTGTCCATCCTTAAACTGCCATTGCTCCACTTCATATGCCCCTTTGGACAATGCACCTGTGAAACAAATAGACTGGACTCTGCCATGGACATTCCTCCACCATCCCCCCAGTCCATTTTACAACCCCCTCCACTTATTAGCACAGGAATAAACACACTTCAATCACAAAACAATCTGGAGTCAGTCTGTGCTTTCACAAATGTGTAATTGCAATAACTATGAAATATAGCAATGTCAATTTACTTGTTCACATACCAATGTAACACAACTGTAGGCCAGCAGTAAACATAGCAGAGGGCACAAAGTGGAATCCAGATCTGTGAAATGGAAAGTCAAAATGACAAGTCAGGGTCCATACACTAAATGAAAATGACAGATTTATGCTAGTTCCAACAATAGTATGAGATGTGGGAAGCAGTGACATCTTCTTACCTATGTCTCACTGGAAGTATTGCATGATGATGTTGTTTCCGTTGTCGATATTCTCTTCTTCTGCCTCCTCTTCTTCACTGTCCACAGGCTCCACAGCTGCCACAAGACCACCATCTGGCCCATCCTCCTGCAGAAAAGACACCTGGCGTTGCAAAGCCAGGTTGTGCATCATGCAGCAGGCCACGATTATCTGGCACACCTTCTTCGGTTAGTAGTATAGGGAGCCACCTGTCAGATGAAGGCCCAGAATTTAAGATTAGTTTTAAAAGGGGCACTATCAGGGACTGAGGCTTTCCCTTGAAGGCTTTTCATAATGGCAGCTGTAACTTCTTTAATGTTAGTCGATTTGCTAAAACTAAGAGTAACCTCAAAAAATTTTATTAAATGGCATGCTCCCTTGACTGGTTTGCTGGTTTCACTTTCTGTGACAACAAGCCCTTTGAAATAGGACAACCTATATCTACCTGGATATGACCCTCAATCTTTGGGTCTGCAAAATTTGTGGCAAAACTTGGTTTCCAATTCCCCAGAAGATTCTGCTGTACCTAGCAAACACTCCAGGATTGATTTAGAAATCAAATGGGCTTGCCAGATCCAGCCAATTTTACAAGGGATTAATATAGGTGCTGCCTTGGGTTGTTGGTGTGCAGTAATACAGGCTGAATCAAACCATCTGTGTAAAGGCACAGTGGCCCATATTTATACTTTTTTAGCACCGCATTTGCGCCATTTTTTGATGACGCAAATGCGGCGCTAACAAAGTATAAATATGGGCCAGTGTTTGTAGATTTCTTGTTGGCAAGCTTTTGTGGTATATGGCGACTTAGCATGCACTACCCATTCATTATGATGATTGGGTCAGCTTTGGATATCAAGCAAATTAATATTGAATCCATTTTGTTGATACTAGGTTGCTCAAAAATTGAGAAGGATCAATTTTACCCCATTTGATTCTTATGCCCTTATTATCAGTGAAATCCATCACTCCCGTCTTCATGGTTTCACAGTTGAGCCTAAGCTCTAATTTGAGAACTAAGTGGAGGAGCCTATGGCCACTAATGCAACCCGCAATAATCTTGAAATCAGTAAAAGTAAATTCAAAGATAATACAATAAAAAGAATGGTACTTCCATGGATGAAGCCTGAAAAGTTGGAATATACTATTTACACTCCACTACTGTCACTAGCCAACACTAAATTATTCTTTGCTAAAATGCTTCTCCCTGGCGTGTGTGTTTAAAATTGGTACTTTCCTCCATGTTCACATCTACAAATCATCAAACTGGCTTCCTACTAAACTTACATGTGGAAATTATAAAATCTTCAACCCATACCAATTATGTATGACAAATACACTTAGGCCCTCATTACAACCCTGGTGGTAAATGCCACTTACCGCCGTGCAGAAGACCGCCAACATACCGCTGCGGCCGCGAAATTCCATTACAGGTATTATGACCCACTGCCCGGAATCCGCCACAATACAGACACCCACATAAGTCCGCCACACCAAAGGTCAGTGATAAACTGGCGATAACAAAACTGACACCGTCACGCCAACAAGAATACGCCCACACTATCACGACCCACGAATCAACGCGGTGATCTTTCAACCGCTGTAATCCATTGGCAGTACACACCGCCGCGCTCAAAATACACACACATATACAAAACACAACCACATTGGCCAATTCGAAACACACACACCTGATACACATACACACACCACACCCACAACACTATAAAACACACACCCACATCACCCACAAACCCTTACTACCAGAAATTTGAAAGCAGGCCAGAGAGAGACACTACCTAAAACAACACCAGCATCCACAGACACACAACACCATCACTTACACAACATCCACGCACCTCAAACAACACACACCAACACACACCCTCACACATCACAACAGACACCACCTCACACATCACCCACACCACATCATGGCACCTCAACAACACCCCAGGTTTTCTGAGGAGGAGCTCAGGGTCATGGTGGAGGAAATCGTCCGGGTAGAGCCACAGCCATTTGGATCACAGGTGCAGCAGACGTCCATTGCAAGGAAGATGGAGCTATGTGCAGACTTTTCGACAGGCTCAATGCAGTGGGACAGCATCCAAGAACAATGGATGACATCAGAAAGAGGTGGAATGACCTGCAGGGGAAGGTGCGTTCCTTGGTCTCCAGACACCAGATTGCTGTACAGAGGACTGGCAGTGGACCCCCACCTCCTCCCCCACAACTAGCAACATGGGAGGAGCAAGTCTTGGCAATACTGCATCCTGAGGGACTCGCAGGAGTAGCAGGAGGACTGGACTCTGGTAAGTCAAATCTTTACTACCTTATCCCCCCCACCCCACCTCCATGCCATCACATACTCCCACCCTTACCCTCACACCCATCACCCGAACAACCCACAGATACCCCACCAACACAACCCACACATCCCAAAACCAAGCCCTGCATGTAACACCAATGCATGGACACCCATCACCAAAGCATGTCCAGTACAGAGACTTACTCATGCCCCAAAATCAACAATCATACAAGGACCAAGCCAATAATGCATGCACTGGAGTAGAGGGTCAACCACCCATTGCACACAATGACACACACAGATACAACAATTATGCATTTACACCCCAACAGGACCCCCTACCCAACGTCACCGGACAAGAGGCGCCAGACATATCCAGTCCCCCCCACAGTGATGACAGCAGCTCTGCACGCTTGGATCAAGATGACCTGCCCGGCCCATTTGAGAGCTCGGGACAGTCGGTTCCCCTGACACTGTCACAAGCCACCACAGAGCCCCCCTCAGGAAACACCAGCACAGCACCCACCCAGCGGGCCCATCCCTCTGTCCCCAGGACACGTCAATCAGCAGTGTGTCCACCACTACAGGGAACCCAGGCAAACCCACCAAACCAAGAAGATCAGGGACCTGGGGGCAGTGGCAGTGGGCACACGGTTCAGGGGACAGAGGCACAGAATAACAGGGAAACTGGGAGGACTGCTGTGCAACAGGGGGAGGACAGGCCCAGGGAATCAACACTCGACGAGGCACTCTCCAACATCATGGGAGCTTACCATCATTCCCAGGAGAGGATGGCAACGGTACTGGCCAAGTTTCAGGAGACCCAGCGGCTGCAGGAGGAACACTACCTGGGAATCAGAGAGGACTTGAAGTCCATTAACACCACTCTGGTCACCATTGCAGGGGTGCTGGCAGACCTTCTCAACACCAGGAGGGACACAGTGGCACAACAAGGGGCCCCTGACACTAGCCTGGATGATGAACAGCCCTCCATCTCCGCCGGCGCTAGTGGACAGGAGGCACCGCCACAGGAACAACAGGGCACCAGCACCCCACCCCTTGCAGATGGAGAACCACCCCGCAAACGGTCCCTGAGATCCAGGAACAAGACAGAGAACATTGCCAAGACCCCCGTCAGGAAATGAAACCCCCCTCAATGTCACCCTTCTGTCCCACTATGTCACCCTGTCCATTCTTAAACTGCCATTGCTCCACTTCATATGCCCCTTTGGACAATGCACCTGTGAAACAAATAGACTGGACTCTGCCATGGACATTCCTCCACCATCCCCCCAGTCCATTTTACAACCCCCTCCACTTATTAGCACAGGAATAAACACACTTCAATCACAAAACAATCTGGAGTCAGTCTGTGCTTTCACAAATGTGTAATTGCAATAACTATGAAATATAGCAATGTCAATTTACTTGTTCACATACCAATGTAACACAACTGTAGGCCAGCAGTAAACATAGCAGAGGGCACAAAGTGGAATCCAGATCTGTGAAATGGAAAGTCAAAGTGACAAGTCAGGGTCCATACACTAAATGAAAATGACAGATTTATGCTAGTTCCAACAATAGAATGAGATGTGGGAAGCAGTGACATCTTCTTACCTATGTCTCACTGGAAGTATTGCATGATGATGTTGTTTCGGTTGTCGATATTCTCTTCTTCTGCCTCCTCTTCTTCACTGTCCACAGGCTCCACAGCTGCCACAAGACCACCATCTGGCCCATCCTCCTGCAGAAAAGACACCTGGCGTTGCAAAGCCAGGTTGTGCATCATGCAGCAGGCCACGATTATCTGGCACACCTTCTTCGGTTAGTAGTATAGGGGGCCACCTGTCAGATGGAGGCCCAGAATTTAAGATTAGTTTTAAAAGGGGCACTATCAGGGACTGAGGCTTTCCCTTGAAGGCTTTTCATAATGGCAGCTGTTACTTCTTTAATGTTAGTCGATTTGCTAAAACTAAGAGTAACCTCAAAAAAATGTATTAAATGGCATGCTCCCTTGACTGGTTTGCTGGTTTCACTTTCTGTGACAACAAGCTCTTTGAAATAGGACAACCTATATCTACCTGGATATGACCCTCAATCTTTGGGTCTGCAAAATTTGTGGCAAAACTTGGTTTCCAATTCCCCAGAAGATTCTGCTGTACCTAGCAAACACTCCAGGATTGATTTAGAAATCAAATGGGCTTGCCAGATCCAGCCAATTTTACAAGGGATTAATATAGGTGCTGCCTTGGGTTGTTTGTGTGCAGTAATACAGGCTGAATCAAACCATCTGTGTAAAGGCACAGTGGCCCATATTTATACTTTTTTAGCACCGCATTTGCGCCATTTTTTGATGACGCAAATGCGGCGCTAACAAAGTATAAATATGGGCCAGTGTTTGTAGATTTCTTGTTGGCAAGCTTTTGTGGTATATGGCGACTTAGCATGCACTACCCATTCATTATGATGATTGGGTCAGCTTTGGATATCAAGCAAATTAATATTGAATCCATTTTGTTGATACTAGGTTGCTCAAAAATTGAGAAGGATCAATTTTACCCCATTTGATTCTTATGCCCTTATTATCAGTGAAATCCATCACTCCCGTCTTCATGGTTTCACAGTTGAGCCTAAGCTCTAATTTGAGAACTAAGTGGAGGAGCCTATGGCCACTAATGCAACCCGTAATAATCTTGAAATCAGTAAAAGTAAATTCAAAGATAATACAATAAAAAGAATGGTACTTCCATGGATGGAGCCTGAAAAGTTGGAATATACTATTTACACTCCACTACTGTCACTAGCCAACACTAAATTATTCTTTGCTAAAATGCTTCTCCCTGGCGTGTGTGTTTAAAATTGGTACTTTCCTCCATGTTCACATCTACAAATCATCAAACTGGCTTCCTACTAAACTTACATGTGGAAATTATAAAATCTTCAACCCATACCAATTATGTATGACAAATACACTTAGGCCCTCATTACAACCCTGGTGGTAAATGCCACTTACCGCCGTGCAGAAGACCGCCAACATACCGCTGCGGCCGCGAAATTCCATTACAGGTATTACGACCCACTGCCCGGAATCCGCCACAATACAGACACCCACATAAGTCCGCCACACCAAAGGTCAGTGATAAACTGGCGATAACAAAACTGAGACCGTCACGCCAACAAGAATACGCCCATACTATCACGACCCACGAATCAACGCAGTGATCTTTCAACCGCTGTAATCCATTGGCAGTACACACCGCCGCGCTCAAAATACACACACATATACAAAACACAACCACATTGGCCAATTCGAAACACACACACCTGATACACATACACACACCACACTATAAAACACACACCCACATCACCCACAAACCCTTACTACCAGAAATTTGAAAGCAGGCCAGAGAGAAACACTACCTAAAACAACACCAGCATCCACAGACACACAACACCATCACTTACACAACATCCACGCACCTCAAACAACACACACCAACACACACCCTCACACATCACAACAGACACCACCTCACACATCACCCACACCACATCATGGCACCTCAACAACACCCCAGGTTTTCTGAGGAGGAGCTCAGGGTCATGGTGGAGGAAATCGTCCGGGTAGAGCCACAGCCATTTGGATCACAGGTGCAGCAGACGTCCATTGCAAGGAAGATGGAGCTATGTGCAGACTTTTCGACAGGCTCAATGCAGTGGGACAGCATCCAAGAACACTGGATGACATCAGAAAGAGGTGGAATGACCTGCGGGGGAAGGTGTGTTCCTTGGTCTCCAGACACCAGATTGCTGTACAGAGGACTGGCAGTGGACCCCCACCTCCTCCCCCACAACTAGCAACATGGGAGGAGCAAGTCTTGGCAATACTGCATCCTGAGGGACTCGCAGGAGTAGCAGGAGGACTGGACTCTGGTAAGTCAAATCTTTACTACCTTATCCCCCCCACCCCACCTGCATGCCATCACATACTCCCACCCTTACCCTCACACCCATCACCCGAACAACCCACAGATACCCCACCAACACAACCCACACATCCCAAAACCAAGCCCTGCATGTAACACCAATGCATGGACACCCATCACCAAAGCATGTCCAGTACAGAGACTTACTCATGCCCCAAAATCAACAATCACACAAGGACCAAGCCAATAATGCAAGCACTGGAGTAGAGGGTCAACCACCCATTGCACACAATGACACACACAGATACAACAATTATGCATTTACACCCCAACAGGACCCCCTACCCAACGTCACCGGACAAGAGGCGCCAGACATATCCAGTCCCCCCCACAGTGATGACAGCAGCTCTGCACGCTTGGATCAAGATGACCTGCCCGGCCCATTTGAGAGCTCGGGACAGTCGGTTCCCCTGACACTGTCACAAGCCACCACAGAGCCCCCCTCAGGAAACACCAGCACAGCACCCACCCAGCGGGCCCATCCCTCTGTCCCCAGGACACGTCAATCAGCAGTGTGTCCACCACTACAGGGAACCCAGGCAAACCCACCAAACCAAGAAGATCAGGGACCTGGGGGCAGTGGCAGTGGGCACACGGTTCAGGGGACAGAGGCACAGAATAACAGGGAAACTGGGAGGACTGCTGTGCAATAGGGGGAGGACAGGCCCAGGGAATCAACACTCGACGAGGCACTCTCCAACATCATGGGAGCTTACCATCATTCCCAGGAGAGGATGGCAACGGTACTGGCCAAGTTTCAGGAGACCCAGCGGCTGCAGGAGGAACACTACCTGGGAATCAGAGAGGACTTGAAGTCCATTAACACCACTCTGGTCACCATTGCAGGGGTGCTGGCAGACCTTCTCAACACCAGGAGGGACACAGTGGCACAACAAGGGGCCCCTGACACTAGCCTGGATGATGAACAGCCCTCCATCTCCGCCGGCGCTAGTGGACAGGAGGCACCTCCACAAGAACAACAGGGCACCAGCACCCCACCCCTTGCAGAGGGAGAACCACCCCGCAAACGGTCCCTGATATCCAGGAAAAAGACAGAGAACATTGCCAAGACCCCCGTCAGGAAATGAAACCCCCCTCAATGTCACCCTTCTGTCCCACTATGTCACCCTGTCCATCCTTAAACTGCCATTGCTCCACTTCATATGCCCCTTTGGACAATGCACCTGTGAAACAAATAGACTGGACTCTGCCATGGACATTCCTCCACCATCCCCCCAGTCCATTTTACAACCCCCTCCACTTATTAGCACAGGAATAAACACACTTCAATCACAAAACAATCTGGAGTCAGTCTGTGCTTTCACAAATGTGTAATTGCAATAACTATGAAATATAGCAATGTCAATTTACTTGTTCACATACCAATGTAACACAACTATAGGCCAGCAGTAAACATAGCAGAGGGCACAAAGTGGAATCCAGATCTGTGAAATGGAAAGTCAAAGTGACAAGTCAGGGTCCATACACTAAATGAAAATGACAGATTTATGCTAGTTCCAACAATAGTATGAGATGTGGGAAGCAGTGACATCTTCTTACCTATGTCTCACTGGAAGTATTGCATGATGATGTTGTTTCGGTTGTCGATATCCTCTTCTTCTGCCTCCTCTTCTTCACTGTCCACAGGCTCCACAGCTGCCACAAGACCACCATCTGGCCCATCCTCCTGCAGAAAAGACACCTGGCGTTGCAAAGCCAGGTTGTGCATCATGCAGCAGGCCGCGATTATCTGGCACACCTTCTTCGGTTAGTAGTATAGGGAGCCACCTGTCAGATGGAGGCCCAGAATTTAAGATTAGTTTTAAAAGGGGCACTATCAGGGACTGAGGCTTTCCCTTGAAGGCTTTTCATAATGGCAGCTGTTACTTCTTTAATGTTAGTCGATTTGCTAAAACTAAGAGTAACCTCAAAAAAATGTATTAATTGGCATGCTTCCTTGACTGGTTTGCTGGTTTCACTTTCTGTGACAACAAGCTCTTTGAAATAGGACAACCTATATCTACCTGGATATGACCCTCAATCTTTGGGTCTGCAAAATTTGTGGCAAAACTTGGTTTCCAATTCCCCAGAAGATTCTGCTGTACCTAGCAAACACTCCAGGATTGATTTAGAAATCAAATGGGCTTGCCAGATCCAGCCAATTTTACAAGGGATTAATATAGGTGCTGCCTTGGGTTGTTTGTGTGCAGTAATACAGGCTGAATCAAACCATCTGTGTAAAGGCACAGTGGCCCATATTTATACTTTTTTAGCACCGCATTTGCGCCATTTTTTGATGACGCAAATGCGGCGCTAACAAAGTATAAATATGGGCCAGTGTTTGTAGATTTCTTGTTGGCAAGCTTTTGTGGTATATGGCGACTTAGCATGCACTACCCATTCATTATGATGATTGGGTCAGCTTTGGATATCAAGCAAATTAATATTGAATCCATTTTGTTGATACTAGGTTGCTCAAAAATTGAGAAGGATCAATTTTACCCCATTTGATTCTTATGCCCTTATTATCAGTGAAATCATCACTCCCGTCTTCATGGTTTCACAGTTGAGCCTAAGCTCTAATTTGAGAACTAAGTGGAGGAGCCTATGGCCACTAATGCAACCCGCAATAATCTTGAAATCAGTAAAAGTAAATTCAAAGATAATACAATAAAAAGAATGGTACTTCCATGGATGGAGCCTGAAAAGTTGGAATATACTATTTACACTCCACTACTGTCACTAGCCAACACTAAATTATTCTTTGCTAAAATGCTTCTCCCTGGCGTGTGTGTTTAAAATTGGTACTTTCCTCCATGTTCACATCTACAAATCATCAAACTGGCTTCCTACTAAACTTACATGTGGAAATTATAAAATCTTCAACCCATACCAATTATGTATGACAAATACACTTAGGCCCTCATTACAACCCTGGTGGTAAATGCCACTTACCGCCGTGCAGAAGACCGCCAACATACCGCTGCGGCCGCGAAATTCCATTACAGGTATTACGACCCACTGCCCGGAATCCGCCACAATACAGACACCCACATAAGTCCGCCACACCAAAGGTCAGTGATAAACTGGCGATAACAAAACTGAGACCGTCACGCCAACAAGAATACGCCCATACTATCACGACCCACGAATCAACGCAGTGATCTTTCAACCGCTGTAATCCATTGGCAGTACACACCGCCGCGCTCAAAATACACACACATATACAAAACACAACCACATTGGCCAATTCGAAACACACACACCTGATACACATACACACACCACACTATAAAACACACACCCACATCACCCACAAACCCTTACTACCAGAAATTTGAAAGCAGGCCAGAGAGAGACACTACCTAAAACAACACCAGCATCCACAGACACACAACACCATCACTTACACAACATCCACGCACCTCAAACAACACACACCAACACACACCCTCACACATCACAACAGACACCACCTCACACATCACCCACACCACATCATGGCACCTCAACAACACCCCAGGTTTTCTGAGGAGGAGCTCAGGGTCATGGTGGAGGAAATCGTCCGGGTAGAGCCACAGCCATTTGGATCACAGGTGCAGCAGACGTCCATTGCAAGGAAGATGGAGCTATGTGCAGACTTTTCGACAGGCTCAATGCAGTGGGACAGCATCCAAGAACACTGGATGACATCAGAAAGAGGTGGAATGACCTGCGGGGGAAGGTGTGTTCCTTGGTCTCCAGACACCAGATTGCTGTACAGAGGACTGGCAGTGGACCCCCACCTCCTCCCCCACAACTAGCAACATGGGAGGAGCAAGTCTTGGCAATACTGCATCCTGAGGGACTCGCAGGAGTAGCAGGAGGACTGGACTCTGGTAAGTCAAATCTTTACTACCTTATCCCCCCCACCCCACCTGCATGCCATCACATACTCCCACCCTTACCCTCACACCCATCACCCGAACAACCCACAGATACCCCACCAACACAACCCACACATCCCAAAACCAAGCCCTGCATGTAACACCAATGCATGGACACCCATCACCAAAGCATGTCCAGTACAGAGACTTACTCATGCCCCAAAATCAACAATCACACAAGGACCAAGCCAATAATGCAAGCACTGGAGTAGAGGGTCAACCACCCATTGCACACAATGACACACACAGATACAACAATTATGCATTTACACCCCAACAGGACCCCCTACCCAACGTCACCGGACAAGAGGCGCCAGACATATCCAGTCCCCCCCACAGTGATGACAGCAGCTCTGCACGCTTGGATCAAGATGACCTGCCCGGCCCATTTGAGAGCTCGGGACAGTCGGTTCCCCTGACACTGTCACAAGCCACCACAGAGCCCCCCTCAGGAAACACCAGCACAGCACCCACCCAGCGGGCCCATCCCTCTGTCCCCAGGACACGTCAATCAGCAGTGTGTCCACCACTACAGGGAACCCAGGCAAACCCACCAAACCAAGAAGATCAGGGACCTGGGGGCAGTGGCAGTGGGCACACGGTTCAGGGGACAGAGGCACAGAATAACAGGGAAACTGGGAGGACTGCTGTGCAATAGGGGGAGGACAGGCCCAGGGAATCAACACTCGACGAGGCACTCTCCAACATCATGGGAGCTTACCATCATTCCCAGGAGAGGATGGCAACGGTACTGGCCAAGTTTCAGGAGACCCAACGGCTGCAGGAGGAACACTACCTGGGAATCAGAGAGGACTTGAAGTCCATTAACACCACTCTGGTCACCATTGCAGGGGTGCTGGCAGACCTTCTCAACACCAGGAGGGACACAGTGGCACAACAAGGGGCCCCTGACACTAGCCTGGATGATGAACAGCCCTCCATCTCCGCCGGCGCTAGTGGACAGGAGGCACCTCCACAAGAACAACAGGGCACCAGCACCCCACCCCTTGCAGATGGAGAACCACCCCGCAAACGGTCCCTGATATCCAGGAAAAAGACAGAGAACATTGCCAAGACCCCCGTCAGGAAATGAAACCCCCCTCAATGTCACCCTTCTGTCCCACTATGTCACCCTGTCCATCCTTAAACTGCCATTGCTCCACTTCATATGCCCCTTTGGACAATGCACCTGTGAAACAAATAGACTGGACTCTGCCATGGACATTCCTCCACCATCCCCCCAGTCCATTTTACAACCCCCTCCACTTATTAGCACAGGAATAAACACACTTCAATCACAAATCTGGAGTCAGTCTGTGCTTTCACAAATGTGTAATTGCAATAACTATGAAATATAGCAATGTCAATTTACTTGTTCACATACCAATGTAACACAACTATAGGCCAGCAGTAAACATAGCAGAGGGCACAAAGTGGAATCCAGATCTGTGAAATGGAAAGTCAAAGTGACAAGTCAGGGTCCATACACTAAATGAAAATGACAGATTTATGCTAGTTCCAACAATAGTATGAGATGTGGGAAGCAGTGACATCTTCTTACCTATGTCTCACTGGAAGTATTGCATGATGATGTTGTTTCGGTTGTCGATATCCTCTTCTTCTGCCTCCTCTTCTTCACTGTCCACAGGCTTCACAGCTGCCACAAGACCACCATCTGGCCCATCCTCCTGCAGAAAAGACACCTGGCGTTGCAAAGCCAGGTTGTGCATCATGCAGCAGGCCGCGATTATCTGGCACACCTTCTTCGGTTAGTAGTATAGGGAGCCACCTGTCAGATGGAGGCCCAGAATTTAAGATTAGTTTTAAAAGGGGCACTATCAGGGACTGAGGCTTTCCCTTGAAGGCTTTTCATAATGGCAGCTGTTACTTCTTTAATGTTAGTCAATTTGCTAAAACTAAGAGTAACCTCAAAAAAATGTATTAATTGGCATGCTTCCTTGACTGGTTTGCTGGTTTCACTTTCTGTGACAACAAGCCCTTTGAAATAGGACAACCTATATCTACCTGGATATGACCCTCAATCTTTGGGTCTGCAAAATTTGTGGCAAAACTTGGTTTCCAATTCCCCAGAAGATTCTGCTGTACCTAGCAAACACTCCAGGATTGATTTAGAAATCAAATGGGCTTGCCAGATCCAGCCAATTTTACAAGGGATTAATATAGGTGCTGCCTTGGGTTGTTTGTGTGCAGTAATACAGGCTGAATCAAACCATCTGTGTAAAGGCACAGTGGCCCATATTTATACTTTTTTAGCACCGCATTTGCGCCATTTTTTGATGACGCAAATGCGGCGCTAACAAAGTATAAATATGGGCCAGTGTTTGTAGATTTCTTGTTCGCAAGCTTTTGTGGTATATGGCGACTTAGCATGCACTACCCATTCATTATGATGATTGGGTCAGCTTTGGATATCAAGCAAATTAATATTGAATCCATTTTGTTGATACTAGGTTGCTCAAAAATTGAGAAGGATCAATTTTACCCCATTTGATTCTTATGCCCTTATTATCAGTGAAATCCATCACTCCCGTCTTCATGGTTTCACAGTTGAGCCTAAGCTCTAATTTGAGAACTAAGTGGAGGAGCCTATGGCCACTAATGCAACCCGCAATAATCTTGAAATCAGTAAAAGTAAATTCAAAGATAATACAATAAAAAGAATGGTACTTCCATGGATGGAGCCTGAAAAGTTGGAATATACTATTTACACTCCACTACTGTCACTAGCCAACACTAAATTATTCTTTGCTAAAATGCTTCTCCCTGGCGTGTGTGTTTAAAATGGGTACTTTCCTCCATGTTCACATCTACAAATCATCAAACTGGCTTCCTACTAAACTTACATGTGGAAATTATGAAATCTTCAACCCATCCCAATTATGTATGACAAATACACTTAGGCCCTCATTACATCCCTGGTGGTAAATGCCACTTACCGCCGTGCAGAAGACCGCCATCATACCGCTGCGGCCACGAAATTCCATTACAGGTATTACGACCCACTGCCCGGATTCCGACACAACACAGACACCCACATAAGTCCGCCACACCAAAGGTCAGTGATAAACTGGCGATAACAAAACTGACACCGTCACGCCAACAAGAATACGCCCACACTATCACGACCCACGAATCAAGACGGTGATCTTTCAACCACTGTAATCCATTGGCAGTACACACCGCCACGCTCAAAATACACACACATATACAAAACACAACCACATTGGCCAATTCGAAACACACACACCTGATACACATACACACACCACACCCACAACACTATAAAACACACGCCCACAAACCCTTACTACCAGAAATTTGAAAGCAGGCCAGAGAGAGACACTACCTAAAACAACACCAGCATCCACAGACACACAACACCATCACTTACACAACATCCACGCACCTCAAACAACACACACCAACACACACCCTCACACATCACAACAGACACCACCTCACACATCACCCACACCACATCATGGCACCTCAACGACACCCCAGGTTTTCTGAGGAGGAGCTCAGGGTCATGGTGGAGGAAATCGTCCGGGTAGAGCCATAGCCATTTGGATCACAGGTGCAGCAGACGTCCATTGCAAGGAAGATGGAGCTATGTGCAGACTTTTCGACAGGCTCAATGCAGTGGGACAGCATCCAAGAACACTGGATGACATCAGAAAGAGGTGGAATGACCTGCGGGGGAAGGTGCGTTCCTTGGTCTCCAGACACCAGATTGCTGTACAGAGGACTGGCAGTGGACCCCCACCTCCTCCCCCACAACTAGCAACATGGGAGGAGCAAGTCTTGGCAATACTGCATCCTGAGGGACTCGCAGGAGTAGCAGGAGGACTGGACTCTGGTAAGTCAAATCTTTACTACCTTATCCCCCCACCCCACCTGCATGCCATCACATACTCCCACCCTTACCCTCACACCCATCACCCGAACAACCCACAGATACCCCACCAACACAACCCACACATCCCAAAACCAAGCCCTGCATGTAACACCAATGCATGGACACCCATCACCAAAGCATGTCCAGTACAGAGACTTACTCATGCCCCAAAATCAACAATCACACAAGGACCAAGCCAATAATGCATGCACTGGAGTAGAGGGTCAACCACCCATTGCACACAATGGCACACACAGATACAACAATTATGCATTTACACCCCAACAGGACCCCCTACCCAACGTCACCGGACAAGAGGCGCCAGACATATCCAGTCCCCCCCACAGTGATGACAGCAGCTCTGCACGCTTGGATCAAGATGACCTGCCCGGCCCATTTGAGAGCTCGGGACAGTCAGTTCCCCTGACACTGTCACAAGCCACCACAGAGCCCCCCTCAGGAAACACCAGCACAGCACCCACCTAGCGGGCCCATCCCTCTGTCCCCAGGACACGTCAATCAGCAGTGTGTCCACCACTACAGGGAACCCAGGCAAACCCACCAAACCAAGAAGATCAAGGACCTGGGGGCAGTGGCAGTGGGCACACGGTTCAGGGGACAGAGGCACAGAATAACAGGGAAACTGGGAAGACTGCTGTGCAACAGGGGGAGGACAGGCCCAGGGAATCAACACTCGACGAGGCACTCTCCAACATCATGGGAGCTTACCATCATTCCCAGGAGAGGATGGCAACGGTACTGGCCAAGTTTCAGGAGACCCAGCGGCTGCAGGAGAAACACTACCTGGGAATCAGAGAGGACTTGAAGTCCATTAACACCACTCTGGTCACCATTGCAGGGGTGCTGGCAGACCTACTCAACACCAGGAGGGACACAGTGGCACAACAAGGGGCCCCTGACACTAGCCTGGATGATGAACAGCCCTCCATCTCCGCCGGCGCTAGTGGACAGGAGGCACCGCCACAGGAACAACATGGCACCAGCACCCCACCCCTTGCAGATGGAGAACCACCCCGCAAACGGTCCCTGAGATCCAGGAACAAGACAGAGAACATTGCCAAGACCCCCGTCAGGAAATGAAACCCCCCTCAATGTCACCCTTCTGTCCCACTATGTCACCCTGTCCATCCTTAAACTGCCATTGCTCCACTTCATATGCCCCTTTGGACAATGCACCTGTGAAACAAATAGACTGGACTCTGCCATGGACATTCCTCCACCATCCCCCCAGTCCATTTTACAACCCCCTCCACTTATTAGCACAGGAATAAACACACTTCAATCACAAAACAATCTGGAGTCAGTCTGTGCTTTCACAAATGTGTAATTGCAATAACTATGAAATATAGCAATGTCAATTTACTTGTTCACATACCAATGTAACACAACTGTAGGCCAGCAGTAAACATAGCAGAGGGTACAAAGTGGGATCCAGATCTGTGAAATGGAAAGTCAAAGTGACAAGTCAGGGTCCATACACTAAATGAAAATGACAGGTTTATGCTAGTTCCAACAATAGTATGAGATGTGGGAAGCAGTGACATCTTCTTACCTATGTCTCACTGGAAGTATTGCATGATGATGTTGTTTCGGTTGTCGATATCCTCCTCTTCTGCCTCCTCTTTTTCACTGTCCACAGGCTCCACAGCTGCCACAAGACCACCATCTGGCCCATCCTCCTGCAGAAAAGACACCTGGCGTTGCAAAGCCAGGTTGTGCATCATGCAGCAGGCCACGATTATCTGGCACACCTTCTTCGGTTAGTAGTATAGGGAGCCACCTGTCAGATGGAGGCACCGGAATCTGGCCTTGAGGAGGCCGAAGGTGCGTTCGATCACCCTCCTAGTTCACCCATGTGCATCATTGTAGCGTTCCTATGCCCTTGTCCTGGGATTCCTCACTGGGGTCAGTAGCCATGACAGGTTGGGGTAACCAGAGTCACCTGCAAATGTTGAGGGACAACTGTTAGACACACACTAACCCTTAGGGACAGCCCCATACCCAGACAGCAATTGAAACTGTGTGGGGACTTTAGGCTCATCTATTAGCCACACACGGTGCCTCTGGAGTTGCCCGATCACACAAGGGATGCTGCTATTCCTCAAAATGTAAGCATCATGGACTGAGCTTGGATACTTGGCATTCACAGGGGAGATGTACTGGTCTGCCAAACACACCATCTGCACATTCATAGAATGGTAGCTCTTCCGGTTTCTGTATACCTGTTCATTCCTGCCGGGGGTACAAATGCCACATGTGTACCCTCAATGGCACCAATGATGTTTGGGATATGTCCCAGGGCATAAAAGTCACCTTTCACTGTGGGCAAATCCTCCACCTAGGGGAACACGATGTAGCTGTGCATGTGTTTCAGCAGGGCAGACAACACGTTAGAGAACATTGGCTGGGACATCCCTGATGCCATGGCCACTGTTGTTTGAAAAGACCCACTGGACAGGAAATGGAGTACAGACAGGAACTGCACTAGAGGGGGGATTCCTGTGGGATGGCGGATAGCTGACATCAGGTCCGGCTCCAACTGGGCACACAGTTCCTGGATTGTTGCACGATCAAGTCTGTATGTGACTATGATGTGTCTCTCTTCCATTGTCGACAGATCCACCAGGGGTTTGTGCACCGGAGGATGCCGCCATCTCATCACCTACCCCTGCGGAAGTGCCCTATGGAGGAGAACAGCGAGCAGAGAGTCATCTAACACTGAGGTCTCACAATGTATTATTTGCAGAAACGTTATTAATCCGCAATGTGCCGGTATCTGTCTATATTCCCAGCCTAGATAGGTGTGATGCAGTTAACATCCATCCCATGTGGCCTCCTGAAATTGCGGCTGCCTGACCTGTAAGGTGGGACAATGGGATATGAGGTAATTGCACTGGTGTTCTACACCATCGCGGTGGGCAGTCGAAGACCAAGGCGCAATTCTGCATTGGTTAACATTGGGCCCTATGGGTCCCAGGAGCCAGTGACGATGTACGCCGGTGGTGACGGTACGCACCGCCGCGGACGTGACCACCATATTCTGTCTGTTCACTCACTTGATACCTGACCTTTAACAGGAGAGGACCTACACTGCAAGTGCTGCTGTGACCTGTGTCTTGAAGCGATGATGGCTCACGTATCTGGGGAAAGGGCCCCTGCCTTCACTTCGGAGGAGTTGGAGAAACTAGTGGATGGGGTCCTCCCCAAGTACACACAACTGTACTGTCCTCCAGACAAACAGGTGAGTACACTGTGAGCATGCTGCATGGGCAATGCCTGTTTTGAGTGGTGTGGATGGAAGATACATGGGGGGATGTGGCCTGCATGTGCGGAAGGGGTGTGTATGTGCATCATGGCAAGGGTGGGAACTGGGGGGCAATGAGTATGACGGTCCGGACGGGACAGTAATTTCCTTTCCCCCTGTACCATTCCTCTAGGTCAGCGCCCACCAGAAGAAGGGTATTTGGCGTGCCATCGCCAAGGACGTCAGGACCCTGGGAACCTACCACAGACGGAGCACCCACTGCTGTAAAAGATGGGAGGACCTGCACCGCTGGAGAAAGAAGATGGTGGAGGCCCAGCTGGGGATGGCCTCCCAACTTGGGAGCTGTGCCCGTCATACCATGACCCCCCTGATGTTCTGGAGCTCCCTTGCAGTGGCGGGCACCTATGTGCCCACCGCATCAACAGGTACAACCGCCACCACCCCTACCAGCACCGCCCTCCCAGCAGCCCCTCAGCGTGGGTCCCGTGCCCGCTCACCCAGGAGGGTGGGCATCTCCTTCGCCCCAGGCACCTCAGGCCCTGACCCAGTCAGCCCTGCTGCCCTCAGGGAGGAGGCTATTGACCTCCTGAGATTCCTCACTGTTGGGCAATCTACCATTGTGAATGCCATCCATGGTGTAGAGAGGCGTTTGCAACAAACAAATGCATACCTGGAGGGCATTGATTCTGGGCAGGCAGCCCAACAGAGAGCATTTCAGGCTCTGGCCTCAGCACTGATGGCAACCATTGTCCCTGTGTCCAGCCTCCCCCTCCAACTTCCTCCACCCAGACCCAATCCCCTGTACCTCAGCCTATCCGAAGCACACCGTCAGACCAGCATGCACACTCATCAACACACAAGAGTGGCTCAGGCAAACATAAGCACCACACATCTCACAGGCACTCACACAAGCACCATCCCCATGCAGCACAGCAACATCCACTGCCTCCACTGTGTCCCCCTACTCCACGTCCTCCTCCTCCCTCCCTGTCTCATTTCGACTCACACCTGCATGCACTACATCCTCAGCCACTGACTCCATCACCAGCACGCCCATGACCACACACCGCTCACGTGCACTCACCACCCTCACTACCATTCACACATCCCCAGTGTCCTCTCCCAGTGTCTCAGTGAGCCCTCCTCCAAAAGCACATAAACGCAGGCACACAACCACCCAACAGCCATCCACCTCACAACAGCCTCCGGCCCATGCACCTTCAACCAAATTCAGCAGACGTACACCTCCAACAACCACTACCTCTACCTCCACTCCCAAACCCTCTCCATCTTCCCATCCCAGTGTGTCTAAAAAACTCTTCCTGGCTAACTTTGACCTCTTCCTTACACCTCCCCCCGTCCTTCTCCTAGAGCCTGGCTTTCCAGGTCCCAGCCCAGCACCTCAGCCACCACATCCCCAGGCACAGTGGTGCCAGCAACTGCGGGGTCATGGAGTGTGCCACCCATCAGGAATGTCAGTGTGCCACATAGCGAGGGCAAGGACATTCTGCCACCTGCCAAGGTAAAAAAGGTGCCCACATCCTGGAGGGAGAAGCCGAAAGTACCAGCCACCGAGGGCTCAGCAAAAACCAAAGGGGATAGTGGCAACACAACTGTGGCACCATCAAAGCTGGGGAAGGGCCAAAAGCTGAAGAGCAGGTCAGGAGAGGGCATTGGGCACCGACTAAGGGACCAGTGTCACACTTTCTGTCCACGACCACACCAACCTGTGCGGCGGCGAACACCGCTAGCTGCCCCGCCACCACAACCGCCACCTGCACCGCCACCTGCACCACCCCCGGCACGTCTACAGCCTCAATGACAGTCCCTAGCCTCTTCCCCAGTGGGCAGCCTTCCGAGGCTGCAGGAGATGTCCTGCTGTGTCCATCAGCAGGTGCTGGCCCATGCACCGCCACCAGCACCCCCGCCAGCACCACCGCAACAGACACCGCCGCAAGCACCGCCGCGACAGACAGTGCCGCAAGCATCGCCACCGGCCCGCGGCATCCTTGGACACAGGCACCACTGCTGACAATCCCCAGTGGTCAGTCGTCTGAGGCTGGAGGAGAGTTCCTGGATCCTGGGCAGCTTCTATGAGGCATTTCTTCCATCAGTGTTTGCACCTGCAGATGGAAGGCGCAGCCGCAACAGTGTGGGGTATGTCACTGCCTCCATGGCGCATCATGCTACCTGAATATCGCAAATCTCGTGGCACACACACCCAGGTGAGGGAATTGTACCGGCCACACTGCACGTGGAGCACTCTGGGCATCATGCCCCCTCCAGAACCAGTGGAGAGATACATCCACTACCTCAGTCTTTGGCAGGATGAAGCACTCTGGGCACCATGCCCCCTCCAGAACCAGTGGAGAGATACATCCACTACCTCAGTCCTTGGCAGGATGAAGCACTCTGGGCACCAGGCCCCCTCCAGAACAAGTGGAGTATCACATCCACTACCTCAGTCCTTGGCAGGATGAAGCACTCTTGGCACCATGCTCCCTCCAGAACAAGTGGAGTGATACATCCACTACCTCAGTCCCTGGCAGGATGAAGCACTCTGGGCACCAGGACCCCTCCAGAACCAGTGGAGAGATACATCCACTACCTCAGTCCTTGGCAGGATGAAGCACTCTGTCCACCAGGCCCCCTGCAGAACCCGTGGAGAGATACATCCATTACCTCTGTCCTTGGCAGGATGAAGCATTCTGGGCACCATGCCCCCTTCAGAACCAGTGGAGACTGTTAACTACTTGAGAGACTGTGGCTTTGCACTCCCCAGGGTAAAGCAGTGGGCAAACCACCCACTGGAGAGACTTGAGAGACTGTGGCTTTGCACTCCCCTTGATAAAGCAGTGGGCAACCCACCCTCTGGAGAGACTGTGGCTTTGCACTCCCCAGGATAAAGCAGTGGGCAAACCACCCACTGGAGAGACTTGCGAGTCTGTGGCTTTGCACGCCCCAGGATAAAGCAGTGGGCAAACCATCCACTGGAGAGACTTGAGAGACTGTGGCTTTGCACTCCCCAAGATAAAGCAGTGGGCAAACCACCCACTGGAGAGACTTGAGAGACTGTGGCTTTGCACTCGCCAGGATAAAGCAGTGGGCAAACCACCCACTGGAGAGACTTGAGAGACTGTGGCTTTGCACTCCCCAGGATAAAGCAGTGGGTAAACCACCCACTGGAGGGACTTGAGTGACTGTGGCTTTGCACTCCCCCGGATACAGCAATGGGCATGGAGCCCCTTCGTGCAGCAGTGGCGTTCTGCGTTCATCAGGCTGAGGTGCCCCCCCTCCCTCTCCCCCTCCCCTGAGGTGCCTATATATTTTCAATCTGATGACCCAGCAGTGTTCTCTCTGTTTCCAGTCAGATATCATGTGTGGGCCTCGTCCATGCATTTTGGGCCCAGTGGTCCACGTACAATGATTAGTACACTATCCGGACTTGTGTAGTTGGTGTACAAATTTGTATATACTGAATTTGGAGTTTTGACTAATGGATTTTTAATGATTACAATCGTTACAATCATTTCCTTTTGTCCTTGCGTTCTTCCAGGGGGTGGAGGGGTGTATATGTAATGTTGCTGCATGTATTTGTGTGTATGTTGTTGTGGGTGAGGGTGAGGGTGGGGGTGTTGCGTGTGTGTCACTCTCTTTCCTTCCCCCTCCCCTGTGTTGTAGGTGCAGTACTCACCTTGGTCGCAGCCGCCGCCGTTCGTACTCCTGGTAGAAGAGGACGTAAACCAACATGGGTAACACCTGAAGTTCGGGCTCCATGGCGTCCTGGTTCCTCGTTGGGTGTCGAGAGGTGAGTGTTTTCCCTTCTGTGTACTGTTTCCGCCGTGCTTTTGATCGCGTTGGTTCCGTCCCGGAAAAGGTGGCGGATAGGCCTCTTGTAATACAGTGGGCGGTACTTTGTCTTCTGCCTGTCTGTTGGCGGTGTCCACTGCACTGTTTGTTTCTACCGCCGTGGCGGTCAGAGTGTTAAAGTGGCTGTCTATGTTGGCGGTTTCCGCCACGGTCGTAATCCCATTTTGTTTTCCGACGGCCTGTTTGCAGTATTACCACCACTTTAACACCGACCGCCAGGGTTGTAATGAGGGCCTTAATGACAGATTTTAACAAAATATTGTCTAGATGATCAGTTACCTCAGTGGACTGTTTTTCAAAAAATATTATAATAAAAATGAATAGGCAGTAGATCAAAATAACCTAATAAAGGTAAACACAATATTTGAAACCAGGCCATACAACACACTATTTTCACACCAATACAAGAGATGAAACAAGGATTGGCAAACTTCCTTTAGGCCGTCCCACAGAATAGGGAATTGACAGATTACAATAGGCACAGAGACCATTTATACAAAAGTCAGCAGTCACCCTAGTCTCTTAACAAAAATGACTTGAAAATCCTTTATTATGTCCAGCCAGTCAGTATTTGACAATTTTAAATGTCTAGGTTCCAAGAAAGAAGTTAAAACCTCTGTTGCTTGAAGTATCAATACCTTGAGTGGGGAGAATTGATGAATCAATTGTGACACTAAGCAACCCTTCATCCACATTAGCAAGTTCCACTTGTGGAGAATAAAAACCTTTAGAGTGGTATGAGTTTGCATACATTCTGTATCCCACATAGCATCAAGGGGGCATATTTATTTTTTAGCTCAAGATTAAATCCAGAATGAATATTGCTCCCCCGAGGAGGGTCTATTATAGAATGACAGATAGGTTGCTGGGTTTGAGAAGGTGACCTGTTAAAATAATCCAGTGGCTGGGCCTGGATTCTATCAGGTTATTAAGGAAGATCATTCTAGCATTGTAATAGAGTTTTACCCAATGCTAGCCTTTTAAACTTAATGACCACACAGTCACCAGTGGATCATTTTGGTTCATAACCAACCCAATCAGCCCTTCTCACAGTAAGGGGCATATTTATCCTTTTTGATGCAAAACTGCACTAAAGCATTTTTGCATCAAAATGTTTAGCACCAGCTTTCGTCTTAATGAGTGCCACCCGGGCGCCATATTTATGGTGCAAGCCAGTGCAAAGGATAGGCTAGCATAAAAAAAAAAATACTTTAGCCGGGTGGGGGTGGCAGTATGGGAGAAGTGGGTTTTGCACCCAAAAATGACGTTAGGCTGGTTAGAGGCAAAAAATGCCTTGAACCAGCCTAGTGTCATTTTCTGATGCAAAACCACCCATACGATATGGCTCCTGTCTTAGAAAAGACAGGCATCATGCCCACCACCCCAATGGGCAGCACAGGGGACCAGTGTCCCCTGGGCATGGCCATTGTACCCTGTGCCATGAAAGGGGGGCCCCAATTATGGCACTTTAATTAAAATAAAATAGTTACCTATACTTACCCAGCTAACCTGGGATGGGGTCCCCCATCCTCCGGTGTCCCTCTGGTGTGGGTGGGGGTGTTCCTTGGGCTTGAGGAGGGAACCTGTGGACCCATTCCATGGTGTTTAACCATGGAAATGGCCCCGCAGGTCCCCTAACACCTGGTCTGACCCAGGTGTTAAATAATGGTGCAAAGCAAGCTTTGCACCATTATCTAGCTACTCCTCCCACATGTGCGTCATTTTAGCATGGGGATAAATATGGGGTTATGGGGTTAGCACCATTTATTAGATAAGAACGCTTACTTTGCATCTCATTGACGCAAGGTAGGTTGATGCATCTAAAAAATGGTGCAAATTCCAATATGTTGACATTAGACTTGTCTAACGTCAAAATGTAAATATGGAGTTAGCTTAGCGCTGAATTTGAGTAAAAAAAATGACACAAATTCGGTGCAAATGGAGTATGAATATGCCCCCACGTATTTCCTTTGTCAAATTGTAATGCCATCTGAAATTTTTCCCTGGCCAAGGTGCCACTTTTGGGGCTGATTATGACTTCGGCGGACGGAAAAGCCCGTCCGCTGAAGTCCTGATGGATAGGTTGCCGCTAGTGTGGCAGCCTTCCCGCTGGGCCCATTACGAGTTTCCACCCACTGGCCTAGTGGGAAACAGCCTACAGCAGTGTCTCCGGCTCATAATAGAGCTGGTAGCAATGCTGTAGTGCGTAGGGTGCACCAGCACCTGTGGCACTGTCCACTGTCTGCAAAGGAGCTGGCCAGGAGGCCCCTGCACTGCCCATGCCAAGTGCATGGGCAGTACAGGGGTCCCCGTGGGGCACCTTGCACCCCATTTCTGACAACCTTTTCAAGGCAGGGTTACCACCATGAAATCGCTGGCAGAGAAGGGGGTCATATCTCCAGGGCAGCACTGCTTGCAGCTCTTCCCTGGTAGATTAGGACCGCCAGCACTGCCAGGCCGATGTTAGGTCATAATTTGGAGGTGCTGGAGGTCCGACTGCAGCGCTACCGCCGTGATCGTAATGTGCCGCTCGGACTGCCTCATAGGTGGCGGTCCAACACCACCACAACCTTGGCGGTCATTAGACCATCCAGGGTTGTAGTCAGGCCCTTTGTATTTTAGGTTCATCCAATTTTCTCTCTGCTTTCGAGTTAAAATAAGACCTGTCTCTAGTTTAATGAAATAAGGAGGGCAATTGTAGATGGACACCACCTTTAACATGAACCAGTCTCTCATTCCTTTTACTAAACTGGCATGCTAGGATGACTTCCTTTTGTGCTTCCTCAGGAAAAGATAATCAAATATTTTTATTTATAGTGATTTGCAAATGTTCAGTTATACCAAGCGAGTCACCTGTGAGATAATTCACTTCAAGGGCATCATCATCAGCCAAATTGAAAGTAGTAACCCCGGTACAACTAAGCAAACAAGGCTGCTGTTGGTAGGAAAATGTTAAAAGACCAGTTTTATTCTCCAGGGATGGGGCGGGCCAGCTCGGCCTCTTCTGGGATTGGACGGGTGCAAACAGGCCCACTCATGGCTGTCTTTTCTCAGGCATGTCCTGCACGCTTCGCACATCATGGGCTGTTCGGCACTGTTAAATGCCCCCACCTTAATGGCCTCCACCTTCTAAAGGCCCATGGAGTCTTTGGCTAAGTAGTTCTGCTCACTGACAAGCCTTCAAAGTGGGCGGGCCATTTTATGGCTCTCTGTGAATATTTATTTTGCGATACTGCCTATTAGTACATAAGTCTTCACTGTACAAATGAGTGCTATGCTGCAGGTAGGCAAAAAATGCCAGGGAGCTAGGAACAATAGATCTTTGGTTGAGGTTTGGAAAGTTGAGGGTATGAAAATAGTAGGGGCTGAGCGAGGCAAAAGAAAGGGGAATAAAATTCTCCCTCACCTGCAAGATAAAGTTTGATTTCAGTCATGGAATGATACTTCAAGTAATCAGAAAGGATGTCAGACTGAAAATGCTCCTAGGCAGGACAATCACAAGGATACAATAGAAATCCATCAAAATCAGGATCAGGCTTGTGAAATGGACAAGAAATCCTTCTAGTTATGATCAAGGGACTAACCCAAAAGCCACTCTTAGTATGTGGCATGTATTGGGAACAGTGAGTCTACAACTGTAACCAAGACTGAAAAATGTAAAAAAATGTATGCAGCAATTTTCACTGGTACCTTGCTTTCTTATAAAGCCAGTATGAGAAAGGGTTGAAAGCTTTCCTCATAGAGTTGCCGTGTTAGGCCAAGTTGAGAAAGTTACCATAAGACGTATTCTCTTTTATTTATTCCTGGAATTAAACCTTTACTGTAGAAATGGGTTCTTATGCTTTATCCATTAAGGCCATATGTTCTGTTTGGGTCATGGCATAGAAGAAGAAAGCTAGTTTTGAAAAGCTCTAAGAAGCAGAGGGTGAGTGTTGTGATATGCTTTCCTAGTTCAGCTCTATTTTTGTAGCTTTTGTGTTGCTTCTTTCTATCCAGCACCAAAGATATGCAGCTGCAGCCAGAGCTCGGTTTCTCAACCTCCGATCTGGTTGTGGTGCAGAGCTTCAAATTGCTGAAAAATATTGGTGTTAGAAATGGGGTCTCTAGTTGGCACTGGTTTGCACCCTGTCCAAGTAGGGACCCTCACTTTAGTCAGAGTAAGCGAGTCACACAGCTAAGATAACCCCAGCTCGCCATCTTGGTAGCTTGGCATGAGCTGTCAGGCTTATCTCAGAGGCAATGTGTAAATATGTGTGTATACACACACACAATAACACAGTGAAAACAACACAAAGGCACCCCACACCAGTTTAGGAAAATAGCCAATATGTGTCTGAGTAAAACAAGATAAAAGCAACAAAAATCCAGCATACACAAGTAAAGATATGAATTTGCAAAGATTAAATCTCAGTAAAGCACTTAGCAGAACAATAGCTCCAACTGGGGCTATTACAAAAACTTGACGAAGTTCAATGTCACGAAGGAGTGTGGGGTGGTCACGGAGTCGCACGGACACCAGGCACAGTACTTTTGAAAACAATGAGGAAACAAAGATGTTGCACAGAGTTGAGGAGGTGAGGCATCGCTGGAGCCAGGGCAGCGTCGGTTCCTTACTGCTACCATGAAGGTGAGGAATTGGTTCCTTACTGTGAGGCAGGGGAGGTGAGGCCTCTGTTCCTTAAAGTTGCAGGGGAGGTGATGCAGCTTCAATGGGAAGGCATTGGTTCCTTACGATCCCGTGGGGTCAATGAATCCAGCAGGTCAAGACATGAGGTGTCCATTTCGCGGTGAAATTATCACATAACAGGGCCACAGGTGCTGGGGCAGAGCCAGAGTCAGGTATCACGGATGTCAGTGACCCAGCAACTCGGGACTCATGCTGTGGCGTGACTTTGGAGGTGCTGCTGCAGCATTGGGCCTGCTGCACCAATCGCAGTCATTGCACTCAATAAGTACCACAGCTATGGTGCAGGCAGCAGCGCAGAGGTGGACAGTGGAACCAGTTCCAAAGTCGATTTGGAGTTAATGTACTTGCTTTCTTCTTCTTTAGACCAGAACTCACTCCCAAGGGACCAGGAACTGGGTATGGAAAGTTTTGGCAAGTTGGAACTCTCAGCAAGAGATCCAAGGTGCTGGCAGATTAAGTCTTTGATGTCCCAGAGACTTCTAAAGGGAGGCAAGCTCAGTAGAAGCCCTTGGAAAACCTTTGGAAGCAGGATGTAGAAAGCAAAGTCCAGTCCGTTCACTCCCACAAGAGATGCAGCAAGCAGCAGGCCATCACAGCAAAATAACAGGCAGAGATGCAGTTCCTCCTACAGCATATAGCTCTTCTTTCTGGCAGAATGTCCTCAGTTTAGAAGATTTCTAAAGTTGTGGCCTCAGAGGTCCTGTCTTGGCCCCAGACTTACTCCAAGGGGTTGGAGAGTGCTTTGTGTAAGAACAGGCACAGCCCTATTCAGGTGCAAGTGTCAACTCCTCCCACCACTCTAGTCCAGAAAGACTTATCAGGTTGAACAGGGCACACCTCCGCTCCCTTTGTGTGACTGTCTAAAGTGAATTCACAGACAGCCCAACAGCCCAACAACCAGGCAGAGGCACAAAATGGTTAAGCAAGAAAATGCCCTTTTTTCTAAAAATGGCATTTTCAAACTTACAATTTAAAAAACATATTCACCAAAAGATGTATTTTTAAATTGCGAACTCAGAGACACCAGACACCATGGGGGTCATTCTGACCCCGGCCGGCGGCGGTAGCCGGCGGCCTGGCTGGGACCGCCAGAAGACCGTACCGCGGTCAAAAGACCGCGGCGGTCATTCTGGGTTTCCCACTGGGCTGGCGGGCGACCGTCAAAAGGCCGCCCGCCAGCCCAGCGGGAAACACCCTTCCACGATGAAGCAGGCTCCGAATGGAGCCGGCGGAGTGGAAGGTGTGCGACGGTTGCAGTGGCACCCGTCGCGAATTTCAGTGTCTGCTGAGCAGACACTGAAATTCAAAGTGGGGCCCTCTTACGGGGGCCCCTGCAGTGCCCATGCCATTGGCATGGGCACTGCAGGGCCCCCTGGGGCCCCACGACACCCCTCACCGCCATCCTGTTCCTGGCGGTCGAAACCGCCAGGAACAGGATGGCGGTGAGGGGGTCGGAATCCCCATGGCGGCGCAGCAAGCTGCGCCGCCATTGCGGATTCCCATGGGCAGCGGAAAGTCGGCGGTACACCGCCGACTTTCCGTTTCTGGCCGCGGCTGTACCGCCACGGTCAGAATGCCCGGCGGAGCACCGCAGCCTGTTGGCGGTGCTACCGCCGACCCCGGCCCCGGCGGTCCTTGACCGCCGGGGTCGGAATGACCCCCCATATCTCTTACTCTGCTCCCAATTGGAAGTTACACTTTTAAAAAACAAGATATTTCAAGGCAACCCCCATGATAATCTATGAGAGAGATAGGCCTTGCCATAGTGAAAACCGAATTTAGCTGTTTTTCAGTATCAGGACATGTAAAACACACCAGTGCATGTACTACCTTTTAAATACCCTGTACCCTGCCCATTGGGGTGCCTTGGGTCTACCTTAGGGGTGACTTACATATAGTAAAAGGGCTCAGAGCAGGCATTAAAATAAGGCACACCATTATTTACATTGGGCCTCAATGGGCTTTGCAGGATTTGCGTTGACATTTTTTTCGCTAATCCTGCTAAGCTCCAAACTGACGTCAAAAATTTAGACGTTAGTTTCCTAACTACCACCATGGTGCACTGTATCTTAGATATGGCGCACACATGGTGGCATTAGGGGTGCTAAGGGGCGCAAGAAAAGTGGTGCTGCACTGGGTGCAGCATAATTTTTCTTAAATCTGGCCCTAAGTATGTCCACCAACTTGCTCATGTAGTACAGATGTCTTGACGGACGAGGGCAATTAAGTGCCTACATCTGCAATGTAGTTTTGATCAGTAGCAGTACCAGCTTGTTGATCCTGCTTATGTAAGGTTTGCTGAGTCTTGCTGTCATAGACAGATGTCTGCCGTCTTTTGTCATTACTAGCTGCTGGATGTGAAGATTGTAATTGGAAGAAGGCAGCCCAGGTGGTTCGAAAAAAAATACTAACTCGCTGAGCACTCTTTGTCTTATCATGTAGAAGCTGCATGAAATGGGACCATGCATACATCAACCTTTGTTTTTGTTTGACTGACAGGTATAGATCTTGGCAGCCTTTTGTCATGTTATTATGAAGAGGGATGTCTGTGGCTGCAAAGCAAACTCTCCATGAAGATTTACAGATATGGCAGTGAGCTGTCTTATACAATTTTTCTTACATTAGCCATTGTGGGCCTCTTTACGACCCTGGCAGCTGGCGGTAAGCTTTGAAGGCTTTTGCTTGGCAGTCATAATCCCCAGGGCAGCGGTGCAAACACCGCTGCCTTGGGTATTAAGAGTCCCCGACCGACAGCCTGGCCACGGCGGTAAACACTGCCACAGAAAGGCTGCTGGTAAGGGGGACTTGTGGTGCCCCTGTGGGCCCCTGCACTGCCCATGCACTTGGCACGGGCAGTGCAGGGGCCCCCAGGCATAGTCCCGTCGTGCATTTCACTGCCCAAATTTTGGGCAGTGGAATGCGCGACGGGTGCTATTGCAACCACTGCACATCGGCATTGCCGCGGCTCTATTACGAGCCGGCAGTAATGTTGATATGACTTTTCAGCTGGGCCAGCGGATGGTAACACTGTTACCGTCCGCTGGCCCAGCCGAAAAGTCATAATAGGGAGCCAGAAATACCGGCGGCACTGGCGGTATTCTGTCTCCTGCAGCCTCGGTGGTCTTGTTAAAAGACCGCCAAGGTTGTAATGAGGGCCTATATGTGGTTCACTTGGGCATTTGGCTAAGGAAAACCAAATAAATATTACGATGTGCATGCAATCAGTGTGCATGTTCTGCTGCATTCATTAACAATATTAATAATAGTAGCAGAAGCAGGATAATATTTTGTGGTCACACGGATATCATGCAATGCTCTGGTTTAATGTGAAACAATGACTCGTTTTGCCAAGTGAGGTTAATGCATAAGTATGTCAAAACCTTTATAAAACATATTTTAATAATTCTGAACCTCTCATCCTTGTTTTTTCTATCTTTTTGATCAGCACACATTTGTAGTTAAGAGAGGCAAAAATGATGGAACGCAGTGGTCGTGATACAATTAATCATGCAGTTACCGGTGTAATATCTGAGTTGGAGATGTGCAGAATATGCAGCTGCTCAATCTTTCAGAACTGCATGCCAACGCCAGTGAATGAAAATCTGAGGAAACATGAAGGACAGGGAATCTCCTACCTTTTTGAAAGTTACTTCATCACAAGGAAAATCAGCCTGAGCTACTCACAGAGTTCATCACTGTATAATATTGACTACATCCGTTAAACTTAAACTAGTAACTACCCAAACGGGGTGGTTGAGAATAATTTGAGCATTCCATCCATCTTTATTGTTTTAGCATTTGACACACTCAGGGCTCCAAATACGTCCAGACGTGGGTCCTAGGCTCACTGTGCCAGTGGAACCAAGGGGTGTTTGGCTGAAGGCCCTAACTAGGACGAAACTGGTCCTTTGTTTCATGTGTTACAGTTCTGGGAGGACTTAACCTGGTAGTTCAGGATGGTGTTCTCATGAGAAGCAGGTTCAAGTCTGATTTGCCTATGACTGGATCCAACCTGAGGTGCCATGGTATGCAAAAAACAATGGATTGGAATGCAGGCTGAGTGATTGTCAATTGGTGAGATTTATGTGAGCAAATCTATCACCTTGCTTTTTTGCATTTGACCACCTAAGTGCATTGGGTATGGCCATGGGTATGAAGTTTGCAAAGGATTCTGGGTATGAAAACACTGGGGGATCCACTCAAGTCACACCTCCCTATACTCCCTCGGGTGTGTAGTTTTCAGAAATGTTTAGGTTTGGTAGGTTTCCCTATATGGCTGCTGACCCCAGGACCAAAAACGCAGGTGCCCCTCCCCCCCTCAAAAACAGTTAGTTTTGTTTGTGATAATTTAGATTTTTCCACATAGTGTTTTGGGGCATTTCCTGTCGTGGGCACTAGGCCTACCCACATAAGTGAGGTACCATTTTTATCGGGAGACTTGGGGGTAAGCTGAGTAGAAGGAAATTTGTGTCTCCTCTCAGATTCCTGGACATTCTGTCACCAAAATGTGAGCAAAAAGTGTTTTTTAGCCACATTTTGAGGTTTGCAAAGGATTCTGAGTAACAGAACCTGGTGAGAGCCCCACAAGTCACTCCACCTTGAATTCCCCTAGGTGTCTAGTTTTTAAAAATGCACAGGTTTGGTAGGTTTTTACTAGGTGCCGGCCGAGCTGGAGACCGAAATCCACAGCGATGTACTTTGCAAAAAAACAGCTCTCCTTTCTTTGGGAAAATGTGATGTGTCCCCTTTGTGTTTTGGGGTATTTCCTGTTGCAGGCACTAGGCCTACCCACACAAGTGAGGTACAGTTTTTATCAGGAGACTTGGGGAAACGCTCGGGAGAATGACATTTGTGGCTCCTCTCAGATTCCTGAACTTTCTGTCACCGAAATGTAGGAAAAAGTGTTTTTTTGGACAAATTTTGAGGTTTGCATAGGATTCTGGGTAACAGAACCTGGTGAGAGCCCCACAAGCCACCCCATCTTGGATTCCCCTAGGTGTCTTCTTTTTAAAAATGTGCAGGTTTGGTAGGTTTCCCTATGTGTCGGCTGAGCTAGAGGCCACAATCTACAGCTAGGCACTTTGCAAAACGCAGCTCTGTTTTCTTTGGGAAAATGTAATGTGTCAATGTTGTGTTTTGGGGCATTTCCTGTCACAGGCACTAGGCCTACCCACACAATTGAGGTACCATTTTTATCGAGAGACTTGGGGGAACACAGAATAGCAAGACAAGTGTTATTGCCCCTTGTCTTTCTCTTCATTTTTCCTTCCAAATGTAAGACAGTGTGTAAAAAAGACATCTAATTGAGAAATGCCCTGTAATTCACATGCTAGTATAGGCACCCCGGAATTCAGAGATGTGCAAATAACCACTGGTTCTCAACACCTTATCTTGTGCCCATTTTGGAAATACAAAGGTTTTCTTGATACCTATTTTTAACTCTTTATATTTCAGCAAATAAATTGCTGTATGCACGTTATAGAATGAAAACCCATTGCAAGGTGCAGCTCATTTATTGGCTCTGGGTGCCTAGGGTTCTTGATGAACCTACAAGCCCTATATATCCCCACAGCTAGAAGAGTCCAGCAGCTGTAACGGTATATAGCTTTCATAAATCTGACTTTGCAGAAAAAAGTTACAGAGTAAAATGTGGAAAACAATGGCAGTTTTTTTACCTCAATTTCAATATTTTTTTATTTCAGCTGTTATTTTCTGTAGGAAACCCTTGTAGGATCTACACAAATTACTTCTTGCTGAATTCAGAATGTTGTCTACTTTTCAGAAATGTTCAGCATTCTGGGATCCAGCATTGTTTTCACACCCATTTCTGTCACTAACTGGAAGGGGGATGAAAGCTCAAAAAATAGTATAAATGGGGTATGTCCCAGTAAAATTCCAAAATTGTGTTGAAAACTTGGGTTTTCTGACTCAAGTCTGCCTGTTCCGGAAAGCTGAGAATATGGTGATTTTAGCATGCAAACCCTTTGATGATGCCATTTCCAGGAGAAAAACCACAAGCCTTCTTCTGCAACCCTTTTTGCCCATTTAAAAAAAATCAAGCTGTATTTTGACTAATTTCTTGGTCTCCTTCAGGGGAACCTTCAAAGTCTGGGTACCTCTAGAATCCCTATGATGTTGGAAAAAAAGGACGCAAATATGGCATGGAAAGCTAGACAAAAAGTTATGAGGGTCTAAGCGCGAACTGCCCCAAACAGCCGAAAAAAGGCTTGCCACCTGAGGGAGAAAAAGGCCTGGCAGCGAAGGGGTTAAACTGACATTTTCATAACAGCAATATAAAATCCGACTTTACCATTAAACAGAATTTTAAATGACAATTCAAATGAGTGGAAGAAGTATTTCTCTGTGTGCACCAAACTGGGGTTATGACTTATTAATTGTAATAAGATATACTAGTGTTAGGCTATGGGAGAGTAAGATTTACTGCAGTGAAAAACAACTTTGGAAGTTTTTCACTGCAGGACATGTAAAACTTAAACATACCTTTGGGGTTCCACTATTCATCCCTGTGATATTGCACAAAAGTTCGAACTGCCTGAAATACATCTCAGTCAAGTATTGCTTAGTGATTTGTGGGGTGGTTGCAGTACAACTGGCTTTCTGTTTCAGGTCAGCACTTTGCTAAAGTCCTTGAAAACAAGTCGTCTTGAAAGTCTGCTTGGTGGTCTGTTTTCTAAAGGTTCAAGAAACATATCAGTGGCAAGCATGGTTCCCTAAGGTTTATTTTTACATCCAGAGTTGAGATAGCTGGATACAAACCCATGTGTTGGTTCTGAGCAAAGTGTGCTGTCTTCACACAAGTTGCACCAGAGGTGAAGAAACAGAGAAAGTAATACAAAATAAATAATTGCAGAAGAACTGGTACAAAAATAATCTGTAAGAATCAAGTTCAGTGGTGCCCAACTGTGAGACTGTATAAACAGAACAAATGCATATAAGAAGAGACCATTCCTTACGAAAGAGATCCCATAAAGGGAACATAATGGATTTAAAATACTTATTGCTCCCTGCGATGCCTGAAAGGTTTGTGGCACAGTGTGTAATTGGTACCTACATGGATCTGTCTTTTTTCTATTTACCCAATGAGCATTTTTAATATAAGCTCCAGAAATGAATAACAATTACCAATATTGTCTCGACTAGTTACTCCTATTGGTGGTTGGTGAAGCCATGGTACTGATCCCTGAGCTCAGTTATTACTTGAGCCACTCCAGATGCCATGCCATTATGCCATTATGGTAGACTGTGATGAGACCCTCAGACCATGTAAAATCATATGCAAATAGCATGTAATTTCCAAACTTAAGAGGCTGCAACTCAGAATCAAATACAGATAAAACCATAGACATTCAGCAGTTATAGTTATAGCTATCTCAAGTAAATAACTCATGCACTAAGGTAACTATAACTTATGCCCCCGCCATGCACAATTCTTTCTTCAAGAATTTGACTGCTAATGAATGCGGCATCGGAAAGTCAGACCGGGGGTCCAGAACTTTAACTCCTGACATTACCTGCAGCAGGGAGAGGCGGCACACCAGCCTTTCACTCCAAGAGAAGCATATCAGTGACTTTCTGGTCACATTGTGCTGGACGCACGTGGGACGCACCCAAGCGCATGCCCGGGAGAAGACCGGCCAAGACCAGGCTGTCTGTGGTCATACGCAGCTGGGCTGGGCTTGCTCTCTTGGTCCGTGAGTCTCCTTGGTGTTTTGCCCCAAACGCCCTTATCACTGGCTCCAGGACCTATTCCCCTTGCCTAAGTGCCTAGAGACCCTCACAGGTGAGTAGACATGCTTTACAAATACTGATTGATTGATTGATAAGCTGCTAGTTCCGGGTACCACTATTGAGATAAGCTCCAGAACGATAAAGAATAAGTGTGCTGTGTTTGCCCAGTTTCTTGGCACGGTGCAAATGGAGTATGAATATGCCCCCAAGTATTTCCTTTGTCAAATTGTAATGCCATCTGAAATTTTTCCCTGGCCAAGGTGCCACTTTTGAGGCTGATTATGACTTCGGCGGACGGAAAAGCCCGTCCGCTGAAGTCCTGATGGATAGGTTGCCGCTAGTGTGGCAGCCTCCCCGCTGGGCCCATTACGAGTTTCCACCCACTGGCCTAGTGGGAAACAGCCTACAGCAGTGTCTCCGGCTCATAATAGAGCTGGTAGCAATGCTGTAGTGCATAGGGTGCACCAGCACCTGTGGCACTGTCCACTGTCTGCAAAGGAGCTGGCCAGGAGGCCCCTGCACTGCCCATGCCAAGTGCATGGGCAGTACAGGGGTCCCCGTGGGGCACCCTGCACCCCATTTCTGCCAACCTTTTCAAGGCAGGGTTACCACCATGAAATCGCTGGCAGAGAAGGGGGTCATATCTCCAGGGCAGCACTGCTTGCAGCTCTTCCCTGGTAGATTAGGACCGCCAGCACTGCCAGGCCAATGTTAGGTCATAATTTGGAGGTGCTGGAGGTCCGACTGTAGCGCTACCGCCGTGATCGTAATATGCCGCTCGGACTGCCTCATAGGTGGCGGTCCAACCACCACCACAACCTTGGCGGTCATTAGACCATCCAGGGTTGTAGTCAGGCCCTTTGTATTTTAGGTTCATCCAATTTTCTCTCTGCTTGCGAGTTAAAATAAGACCTTTCTCTAGTTCAATGAAATAAGGAGGGCAATTGTAGATGGACACTACCTTTAACATGAACCAGTCTCTCATTCCTTTTACCAAACTGGCATGCTAGGATGACTTCCTTTTGTGCTTCCTCAGGAAAAGATAAACAAATATTTTTATTTATAGTGATTTGCAAATGTTCAGTTATACCAAGCGAGTCACCTGTGAGATAATTCACTTCAAGGGCATCATCATCAGCCAAATTGAAAGTAGTAACCCCGGTACGACTAAGCAAACGAGGCTGCTGTTGGTAGGAAAATGTTAAAAGACCAGTTTTATTCTCCAGGGATGGGGCGGGTCAGCTCGGCCTCTTCTGGGATTGGACGGGTGCAATCAGGCCCACTCATGGCTGTCTTTTATCAGGCATGTCCTGCACGCTTCGCACATCAAGGGCTGTTCGGCACTGTTAAATGCCCCCACCTTAATGGCCTCCACCTTCTAAAGGCCCATGGAGTCTTTGGCTAAGTAGTTCTGCTCACTGACAAGCCTTCAAAGTGGGCGGGTCATTTTATGGCTCTTTGTGAATATTTATTTTGCGATACTGCCTATTAGTACATAAGTCTTCACTGTACAAATGAGTGCTATGCTGCAGGTAGGCAAAAAATGCCAGGGAGCTAGGAACAATAGATCTTTGGTTGAGGTTTGGAAAGTTGAGGGTATGAAAATAGTAGGGGCTGAGCGAGGCAAAAGAAAGAGGAATAAAATTCTCCCTCACCTGCAAGATAAAGTTTGATTTCAGTCATGAAATGATACTTCAAGTAATCAGAAGGGATGTCAGACTGAAAATGCTCCTAGGCAGGACAATCACAAGGATACAATGGAAATCCATCAAAATCAGGATCAGGCTTGTGAAATGGACAAGAAATCCTTCTAGTTATGATCAAGGGACTAACCCAAAAGCCACTCTTAGTATGTGGCATGTATTGGGAACAGTGAGTCTACAACTGTAACCAAGACTGAAAAATGTAACGAAATGTATGCAGCAATTTTCACTGGTACCTTGCTTTCTTATAAAGCCAGTGTGAGAAAGGGTTGAAAGCTTTCCTCATAGAGTTGCCGTGTTAGGCCAAGTTGAAAAAGTTACCATAAGACGTATTCTCTTTTATTTATTCCTGGAATTAAACCTTTACTGTAGAAATGGGTTCTTATGCTTTATCCATTAAGGCCATATGTTCTGTTTGGGTCATGGCATAGAAGAAGAAACCTAGTTTTGAAAAGCTCTAAGAAGCAGAGGGTGAGTGTTGTGATATGCTTTCCTAGTTCAGCTCTATTTTTGTGGCTTTTGTGTTGCTTCTTTCTATCCAGCACCAAAGATATGTAGCTGCAGCCAGAGCTCGGTTTCTCAACCTCCGATCTGGTTGTGGTGCAGAGCTTTCAAATTGCTGAAAAATATTGGTGTTAGAAATGGGGTCTCTAGTTGGCACTGGTTTGCACCCTGTCCAAGTAGGGACCCTTACTTTAGTCAGAGTAAGTGAGTCACACAGCTAAGATAACCCCAGCTCGCCATCTTGGTAGCTTGGCATGAGCTGTCAGGCTTATCTCAGAGGCAATGTGTAAATATGTGTGTACACACACACACACACAATAACACAGTGAAAACAACACAAAGGCACCCCACACCAGTTTAGGAAAATAGCCAATATTTGTCTGAGTAAAACAAGATAAAAGCAACAAAAATCCAGCATACACAAGCAAAGATATGAATTTGCAAAGATTAAATCTCAGTAAAGCACTTAGCAGAACAATAGCTCCAACTGGGGCTATTACAAAAACTTGACGAAGTTCAATGTCACGAAGGAGTGTGGGGCGGTCACGGAGTCGCACGGACACCAGGCACAGTACTTTTGAAAACAATAAGGAAACAAAGATGTTGCACGGAGTTGAGGAGGTGAGGCATCGCTGGAGCCAGGGCAGCGTCGGTTCCTTACTGCTACCATGAAGGTGAGGAATTGGTTCCTTACTGTGAGGCAGGGGAGGTCAGGCCTCTGTTCCTTACAGTTGCAGGGGAGGTGATGCAGCTTCAATGGGAAGGCATTGGTTCCTTACGATCCCGTGGGGTCAATGAATCCAGCAGGTCAAGACATGAGGTGTCCATTTCGCTGTGAAATTATCACATAACAGGGCCACAGGTGCTGGGGCAGAGCCAGAGTCAGGTGTCACGGATGTCAGTGACCCAGCAACTCGGGACTCATGCTGTGGCGTGACTTTGGAGGTGCTGCTGCAGCATTGGGCCTGCTGCACCAATCGCAGTCATTGCACTCAATGGGTACCACAGCTATGGTCCAGGCAGCAGCGCAGAGGTGGACAGTGGAACCAGTTCCAAAGTCGATTTGGAGTTAATGTACTTGGTTTCTTCTTCTTTAGACCAGAACTCACTCCCAAGGGACCAGGAACTGGGTATGGAAAGTTTTGGCAAGTTGGAACTCTCAGCAAGAGATCCAAGGTGCTGGCAGATTAAGTCTTTGATGTCCCAGAGACTTCTAAAGGGAGGAAAGCTCAGTAGAAGCCCTTGGAAAATCTTTAGAAGCAGGATGTAGAAAGCAAAGTCCAGTCCTTTCACTCCCACAAGAAAAGCAGCAAGCAGCAGGCCATCACAGCAAAATAACAGGCAGAGATGCAGTTCCTCCTACAGCATATAGCTCTTCTTTCTGGCAGAATGTCCTCAGTTTTTAAGATTTCTAAAGTTGTGGACTCAGAGGTCCTGTCTTGGCCCCAGACTTACTCCAAGGGGTTGGAGAGTGCTTTGTGTAAGAACAGGCACAGCCCTATTCAGGTGCAAGTGTCAACTCCTCCCACCACTCTAGCCGAGAAAGACTTATCAGGTTGAACAGGGCACACCTCCGCTCCCTTTGTGTGACTGTCTAAAGTGAATTCGCAGACAGCCCAACAGCCCAACAACTAGGCAGAGGCACAAAATGGTTAAGCAAGAAAATGCCCTTTTTTCTAAAATTGGCATTTTCAAACTTACAATTTAAAAAACATATTCACCAAAAGATGTATTTTTAAATTGCGAACTCAGAGACACCACACACCATATCTCTTACTCTGCTCCCAATTGGAAGTTACACTTTTAAAAAACAAGATATTTCAAGGCAACCCCCATGATAATCTATGAGAGAGATAGGCCTTGCCATAGTGAAAACCGAATTTAGCTGTTTTTCAGTATCAGGACATGTAAAACACACCAGTGCGTGTACTACCTTTTAAATACCCTGTACCCTGCCCATTGGGGTGCCTTGGGTCTACCTTAGGGGTGACTTACATATAGTAAAAGGGCTCAGAGCAGGCATTAAAATAAGGCACACCATTTTTTACATTGGGCCTCAATGGGCTTTGCAGGATTTGCGTTGACATTTTTTACGCTAATCCTGCTAAGCTCCAAACTGACGTCAAAAATGTAGACGTTAGTTTCCTAACTACCACCATGGTGCACTGTATCTTAGATATGGCGCACACATGGTGGCATTAGGGGCGCTAAGGGGCGCAAGAAAAGTGGTGCTGCACTGGGTGCAGCATTATTTTTCTTAAATCTGGCCCTTAGTATGTCCACCAACTTGCTCATGTAGTACAGATGTCTTGACGGACGAGGGCAATTAAGTGCCTACATCTGCAATGTAGTTTTGATCAGTAGCAGTACCAGCTTGTTGATCCTGCTTATGTAAGGTTTGCTGAGTCTTGCTGTCATAGACAGATGTCTGCCGTCTTTTGTCATTACTAGCTGCTGGATGTGAAGATTGTAATTGGAAGAAGGCAGCCCAGGTGGTTAGAAAAAAAATACTAAGTCGCTGAACACTCTTTGTCTTCTCATGTAGAAGCTGCATGAAATGGGACCATGCATACATCAACCTTTGTTTTTGTTTGACTGACAGGTATAGATCTTGTCAGCCTTTTGTCATGTTATTATGAAAAGGGATGTCTGTGGCTGCAAAGCAAACTCTCCATGAAGATTTACAGATATGGCAGTGAGCTGTCTTATACAATTTTTCTTACATTAGCCATTGTGGGCCTCTTTACGACCCTGACAGCTGGCGGTAAGCTTTGAAGGCTTTTGCTTGGCAGTCATAATCCCCAGGGCAGCGGTGCAAGCACCGCTGCCTTGGGTATTATAAGTCCCCGACCGACAGCCTGGCCACGGCGGTAAACACTGCCACAGAAAGGCTGCTGGTAAGGGGGACTTGGGGTGCCCCTGTGGGCCCCTGCACTGCCCATGCACTTGGCACGGGCAGTGCAGGGGCCCCCAGGCATAGTCCCGTCGTGCATTTCACTGCCCAAATTTTGGGCAGTGGAATGCGCGACAGGTGCTACTGCACCCACTGCACATGGGCATTGCCGCGGCTCTATTACGAGCCGGCAGTAATGTTGATGTGACTTTTCGGCTGGGCCAGCGTACGGTAACACTGTTACCGTCCGCTGGCCCAGCCGAAAAGTCATAATAGGGAGCCAGAAATACCGGCGGCACTGGCGGTATTCTGTCTCCTGCAGCCTTGGTGGTCTTGTTGAAAGACCGCCAATGTTGTAATGAGGGCCTATATGTGGTTCACTTGGGCATTTGGCTAAGGAAAACCAAATAAATATTATGATGTGCATGCAATCAGTGTGCATGTTCTGCTGCATTCATTAACAATATTAATAATAGTAGCAGAAGCAAGATAATATTTTGTGGTCACACGGATATCATGCAATGCTCTGGTTTAATGTGAAACAATGACTCGTTTTGCCAAGTGAGGTTAATGCATAAGTATGTCAAAACCTTTATAAAACATATTTTAATAATTCTGAACTTCTCATCCTTGTTTTTTCTATCTTTTTGATCAGCACACATTTGTAGTTAAGAGAGGCAAAAATGATGGAACGCAGTGGTAGTGATACAATTAATCATGCTGTTACCGGTGTAATATCTGAGTTGGAGATGTGCAGAATATGCGGCTGCTCAATCTTTCAGAATTGCATGCCAAAGCCAGTGAATGAAAATCTGAGGAAACATGAAGGACAGGGAATCTCCTACCTTTTTGAAAGTTACTTCATCACAAGGAAAATCAGCCTGAGCTACTCACAGAGTTTATCACTGTATAATATTGACCACATCCGTTAAACTTAAACTAGTAACTACCCAAACGGGGTGGTTGAGAATAATTTGAGCATTCCATCCATCTTTATTGTTTTTGCATTTGACACACTCAGGGCTCCAAATACATCCAGACGTGGGTTCTAGGCTCACTGTGCCAGTGGAACCAAGGGGTGTTTGGCTGAAGGCCCTAACTAGGACGAAACTGGTCCTTTGTTTCATGTGTTCCAGTTCTGGGAGGACTTAACCTGGCAGTTCAGGATGGTGTTCTCATGAGAAGCAGGTTCAAGTCTGATTTGCATATGACTGGATCCAACCTGAGGTGCCATGGTATGCAAAAAACAATGGATTGGAATGCAGGCTGAGTGATTGTCAATTGGTGAGATTTATGTGAGCAAATCTATCACCTTGCTTTTTTGCATTTGACCACCTAAGTGCGTTGGGTATGGCCATGGGTATGAAGTTTGCAAAGGATTTTGGGTATGAAAACACTGTGGGATCCACTCAAGTCACACCTCCCTATACTCCCTCGGGTGTGTAGTTTTCAGAAATGTTTAGGTTTGGTAGGTTTCCCTATATGGCTGCTGAGCCCAGGGCCAAAAACGCAGGTGCCCCCCCCCCCCTCAAAAACAGTTAGTTTTGTTTGTGATAATTTAGATTTTTCCACATAGTGTTTTGGGGCATTTCCTGTCGTGGGCACTAGGCCTACCCACACAAGTGAGGTACCATTTTTATCGGGAGACTTGGGGGTACGCTGAGTAGAAGGAAATTGGTGTCTCCTCTCAGATTCCTGGACATTCTGTCACCAAAATGTGAGCAAAAAGTGTTTTTAGCCACATTTTGAGGTTTGCAAAGGATTCTGAGTAACAGAACCTGGTGAGAGCCCCACAAGTCACTCCACCTTGAATTCCCCTAGGTGTCTAGTTTTAAAAAATGCACAGGTTTGGTAGGTTTTTACTAGGTGCCGGCCGAGCTGGAGACTGAAATCCACAGCGATGTACTTTGCAAAAAAACAGCTCTCTTTTCTTTGGGAAAATGTGATGTGTCCCCTTTGTGTTTTGGGGTATTTCCTGTTGCAGGCACTAGGCCTACCCACGCAAGTGAGGTACAGTTTTTATCAGGAGACTTGGGGAAACGCTCGGGAGAATGACATTTGTGGCTCCTCTCAGATTCCTGAACTTTCTGTCACCGAAATGTAGGAAAAAGTGTTTTTTTGGACAAATTTTGAGGTTTGCATAGGATTCTGGGTAACAGAACCTGGTGAGAGCCCCACAAGCCACCCCATCTTGGATTCCCATAGGTGTCTTCTTTTTAAAAATGTGCAGGTTTGGTAGGCTTCCCTATGTGTCGGCTGAGCTAGAGGCCACAATCTACAGCTAGGCACTTTGCAAAACGCAGCTCTGTTTTCTTTGGGAAAATGTAATGTGTCAATGTTGTGTTTTGGGGCATTTCCTGTCACAGGCACTAGGCCTACCCACACAATTGAGGTACCATTTTTTTCGAGAGACTTGGGGGAACACAGAATAGCAAGACAAGTGTTATTGCCCCTTGTCTTTCTCTTCATTTTTTCCTTCCAAATGTAAGACAGTGTGTAAAAAAGACATCTAATTGAGAAATGCCCTGTAATTCACATGCTAGTATAGGCACCCCGGAATTCGGAGATGTGCAAATAACCACTGGTTCTCAACACCTTATCTTGTGCCCATTTTGGAAATACAAAGGTTTTCTTGATACCTATTTTTCACTCTTTATATTTCAGCAAATAAATTGCTGTATGCACGTTATAGAATGAAAACCCATTGCAAGGTGCAGCTCATTTATTGGCTCTGGGTGCCTAGGGTTCTTGATGAACCTACAAGCCCTATATATCCCCACAGCTAGAAGAGTCCAGCAGCTGTAACGATATATAGCTTTCATAAATCTGACTTTGCAGAAAAAAGTTACAGAGTAAAATGTGGAAAACAATGGCAGTTTTTTTACCTCAATTTCAATATTTTTTTATTTCAGCTGTTATTTTCTGTAGGAAATCCTTGTAGGATCTACACAAATTACTTCTTGCTGAATTCAGAATGTTGTCTACTTTTCAGAAATGTTTAGCATTCTGGGATCCAGCATTGTTTTCACACCCATTTCTGTCACTAACTGGAAGGGGGATGAAAGCACAAAAAATAGTATAAATGGGGTATGTCCCAGTAAAATTCCAAAATTGTGTTGAAAACTTGGGTTTTCTGACTCAAGTGTGCCTGTTCCGGAAAGCTGAGAATATGGTGATTTTAGCATGAAAACCCTTTGATGATGCCATTTCCAGGAGAAAAACCACAAGCCTTCTTCTGCAACCCTTTTTGCCCATTTAAAAAAAATCAAGCTGTATTTTGACTAATTTCTTGGTCTCCTTCAGGGGAACCTTCAAAGTCTGGGTACCTCTTGAATCCCTATGATGTTGGAAAAAAAGGACGCAAATATGGCATGGGAAGCTAGACAAAAAGTTATGAGGGCCTAAGCGCGAACTGCCCCAAACAGCCGAAAAAAGGCTTGCCACCTGAGGGAGAAAAAGGCCTGGCAGCGAAGGGGTTAAACTGACATTTTCATAACAGCAATATAAAATCTGACTTTACCATTAAACAGAATTTGAATAACAATTAACAATATTGTCTCGACTAGTTACTCCTATTGGTGTTTGGTGAAGCCATGGTACTGATCCCTGAGCTCAGTTATTACTTGAGCCACCCCAGATGCCATGCCATTATGCCATTATGGTAGACTGTGATGAGACCCTCAGACCATGTAAAATCATATGCAAATAGCATGTAATTTCCAAACTTAAGAGGCTGCAACTCAGAATCAAATACAGATAAAACCATAGACATTCAGCAGTTATAGTTATAGCTATCTCAAGTAAATAACTCATGCACTAAGGTAACTATAAGTTATGCCCCCGCCATGCACAATTCCTTCTTCAAGAATTTGACTGCTAATGGATGCGGCATCGGAAAGTCGGACCGGGGGTCCTGAACTTTAACTCCTGACATTACCTGCAGCAGGGAGAGGCAGCACACCAGCCTTTCACTCCAAGAGAAGCATATCAGTGACTTTCTGGTCACATTGTGCTGGACGCACGTGGGACGCACCCAAGCGCATGCCCGGGAGAAGACCGGCCAAGACCAGGCTGTCTGTGCCCGTCTGTGGTCATACGCAGCTGGGCTGGGCTTGCTCTCTTGGTCCGTGAGTCTCCTTGGTGTTTTGCCCCAAACGCCCTTATCACTGGCTCCAGGACCTATTCCCCTTGCCTAAGTGCCTAGAGACCCTCACAGGTGAGTAGACATGCTTTACAAATACTGATTGATTGATTGATAAGCTGCTAGTTCCGGGTACCACTATTGAGATAAGCTCCAGAACGATAAAGAATAAGTGTGCTGTGTTTGCCCAGTTTCTTTATTAATATCAGTCCTTGCAACAGTGTTTCGCTCACCCCTTCCGGGGTCCCACTGCATGGGAGGTGAGAATTCTGTACTCTGCATCTTGCATTTAAGAGATTTTGCACAATATGGGCAAGCACAAGATTGGGAGTAATAAGCTGGTTTCTGATACAAGCTGTACCACCATTGACTCTTTCTTTGCGTGGCAGCGCTTTGCCTATCCTTGGGGGTGGCTGGGCCTAGTGAAGCTGCAGTGTCATTGCCAGTGACCTGTAGAACTACCTGTAGAACTACCTTTCGGCACAGACCTTGACAAGAAGTGGGAGCTGGCAGTGAGGTATGGTATTACTACCAAGGAGAAAATGGGTGCTTCCAATATTCATCAATCATCTGATATCGCAACCACTGCCTCTGTATGTGTAGTTCATTCTCCCGCATTCCAACATAAGAGGAGGTGTAGAAAGGATACTACTGATAACTTGGGTTAATAGATACCAGGTATTAAGTTCCCTATATGATAATGACTGACCAAGCCAATGTGGGCAGAAGGACAAGAGGGATGATGTGGATATTTCGGTTAGTTCTAAAATGGTTACAATGGAGAGTTGGTCTCCTGCTGGCTCTACCGACCCCATTGGGATGGCAATAAACCCAAACATGCCAAATATTGATCATTGTGATGCTTATAAAATACCTGTCTTCTTGGGGACAGCAAGGAGTGCCTAGACGGGTGTTAAAAATTTGCAACCTGGAATGTGGGAGGGTTATTGAATAAATTAGGGTCTGATGAGTGGAATAATACCATATCAGGCCTTGACATTATTTGTATCCAGGTAAACTGCTGTGTGACCTCGATACATGTGCAAGGGTTCTTATCTTATTTCCTTGGTGCTATCCCCTCTCAGACAGGGACAGGGAGGGCTAAAGGTGGACTCCGGATCCTTATTTCTAATAATCTCTCTGTTAACATGAAAAAACCATCTTTGTTGGGCCCTCATACACAATCATTGTGGTTAACTAAAAGGAGGGGAGAGATCTAGTGTTAATTTTTATATTAATGTTTTTGACACTATACCCAGTGGAGTAGTCAACACACTCGATCTTGGCCTACAAAGGTTTTTATGTTCTATCCACACCAACTACATACTATTATGGGCCGGTGATTTTAATATCCAGACATATCATCTATCAGCGACAAGCATATGTGGATTCACTAACCAGAACGGAATTGGAAATGTACACGTTTGCCATAACGAATATGGACTTACCCTGAATTCAATCATCTTTAAATATGAATTGTTGCTATTGAGGTGTGAATGTGATGCCAAAGGGGATCAGATTCCAACCTTCACAAGAAGGAATGCTTCATCCGTTATAGATCATGTACTCATGTCTTCTTCTGCTAATGGTATATGTGGTACCTGGTAGCATTGCTCAGTCTGTACTAAGTGATCATGATCATATCATTCTCCCATTTTCATTTTATGGTTTAAGGCACTAAGAAAGTTCCATAATGAACAGTATTGACCCTTATAGGCCTAATGGGGTATGAATCAAGTGGGAAGACGTTGAGCCTGATTACATCTTACAGAAAATTGTTAACAGGAACTCCCTGGAACTGAGCTATGGTCTGCAGGATGAAGTATTTCCAAATACGTTATTAAGTTTTTTCAAATGCATTATTTGCTTTAGCAAGGTCCTCCTGACACGCCAATCGAAAGACACTCATTTTAAAAGAAAAGGGATGGTTTGATCGGGCAGGTATTCAGGCTTATGAGGAGATAAAATCTGCCTCTATGTATCATCCAAAGGGACCTAGTGGTAATTAAGTCCCTCTGTCTAAAGTACAGTGAGGCTATGAAGATAAGAAAAAAGGCTCTTCAGGAGGAGGCCTGGGCAAAATTGGCTCTGCTATGGAAGCAAATGATAATAAGCTATTTTTGGGAGATATTCAATGCACCTTTCCTAACAAATTAGACCGCCGCTGAGATCTGTATCTTTGCTCCCTTTACTGCATGGGTGACCCCTTTCTCTGAAATCTTTAAGCAAAGCAACAGAGATTGCGTTTAGACAGGAGTGAAGTGACAAGTCAGTGGAACCCTCTTCCCCTGAATATCTCTAATGATTAGGTACCTTTAGCTCTCCATTATAGTGCTGGGGCAGGGCCCCTGGACTTGACCGGGTGCTTGTATACATGTTTACATTGTACCTATTTATAATAAAGGGGAAAAACCTGATCCCAAAAACTACCGCTCAATTTCACTTTTGGACTCTTCTGTGAAAGTACTAAGCAGGATTCTGTTCAAAAGATTGGGAGAGTGGGCACAGGAGTGCTCTATTTTAGCCGCAGTCCAATAACGTTTTAGAAAGGGCCTTGGTACCATTGACCAATGTGTAAAGTACACTAGAGACAAACCAGGGGCCTTGTTCTGTAGATCTTAGAAGTGCCTTTGATCTTCTTGACTACACTATTCTTTGGTCCATGCTGTCTAATCTTAGTGTCATGAGGGAAGTTATTCGTTTTTTGGCTTGTCTTTATGAAAACTTATTATGGAAAGTTCGCTTTTACACTCTGGGTGAGTGTATACCCCCTTTAAAATTGTGAGGGGCATCAGACAAGGCTATATCCTAGCCCCCTTACTATTTTCATTATTTATTAATGGGATGTAAACTTTTTTACAATCTTTTCAAGCAGATGCTCCCATGCTGCAAGATGCTCCATACCAGTTTTGCTATATTCTGTTATCTGGGATCCAGATGGGATTACAGAAACCGATGAGCGATTTTGAAGAGTTTCTGACCTCCAAGGGAATGGCGATTACCAAATCAAAAACCTTTACAATGAACTGTGGCCAAAAATTAAAGAAATGTAGAACTTATTTTATTGCTAATACCTGACCATTAATGTAAATTCAATTTGTTATTTGGACGTGGACGTCTCATTTACATGTAATGGGTCTTGGGTGCAGCAGATTTCAAATAATAAAGCTAAAATTAGTAGAAACTTGCATGGGGTGTTTACATTTTAAAGCACATTAGGTAGCCACCCCTTTAGAGATATGGTGGAAATATACAAGGCAAAAGTTGTGGCCGCTGCTGTTTATGGGGCTGGGCTTTGGAGTCACATGGTAAGCACATCTTGCAAATGGAGGAAAATAGTTTTTTTAAACGCTTACTCTGTGTACCCACCTCAACATCATCTTGGATTATACATCCAGAGGTAGGATTACAGTTTTTGGAGGATGGGCTCCTGGTAAGACCTTTGTTATTGTTGTTCAATATTTGGACAAAAGATGAAGCTAGCTTCACTAAATTAACTATGCAAGATTGCCAACAATTTGATGATACCTTAAGGATTCCCTGGTTAGCATATATCAAATCCTCATTTAATTCCTTCTTCAAACTATCAGCATGGTCGGACCACTTGCAAGTGCCATCTCTTACCAAGAAAACTATGGAAGAATCCTTTTTGCTGTATAGGATGGAACAAAGGAGGAACGCTGAAATGATGAAATAGACAGTTGCTTTTTATATGTCTCTCCTCCCTACTGATTAGGTCACCAACATGCAGTATCATTTTGTCTTGACAACACTTAGGACTTCATACAAGTCTGGTGGTCTTCAGACTGCCAGACTCACGATGGTGGTCAGACCGCCATGGCTTTGGTAGTCCAAACGTCAAATTATGACTTTGGCGGTCAAACAGCCAAAGGACCATCGTTCCTGCTGGGAACATGGTTCCCGATGGCATGATGGTGGTGGGGCTTGTAATCAGCCATGGCGGCGCAGAACTCAGCGCTGCCCTGCTGATTACAACCACCTTTTCCACCAGCCTTTTCATGACAGGGAGCCCGCCATGAAAAGACTGGTAGAAAGGAAGTGCTTAGGGCCACATCGTAATGCGCACTGTCTGCTTCGCTTTGATTTGCAGACAGTGCACATTCCAAGAGTGCTGTTTGCTCCCCTCAGTGCTACGTGCAGGGAACAAGGATGATGAATCCACTTCATGACGGAGGGACCTGTTTGACAGGTCCCTCTGTCAGAAAGCAGAGTGCCAAAGCTGTAGCCAAGCCACCGCAAACAGCTATGTCCCAGCGATGGGCACCCCGGGACATAGCAGGATCCAGACCTGGGAGTGGTGGTTCTCTGGGCCATCAGTCACTCCTGGAAGGGGGCCATGTGACCCCCCTCCAATGTGGACATAGCCCCAGGGAAGTGGTGGTCTCTGGGGCTGCTAGAAGGCCAAAACAGATCTCCTTTCTAATTTTTTCATGTCGTCCCAGGGAGGTGGTGTTCCCTGGGGTAGCGGGGGCTCTGAGGCCTCCCCAAATTCATTTTAATGAATGCCCTGGGGAGGTGGTAGGCCCCGTGGTTATGGGGGGCTGGGTGCCCCACCACTGCATTTAAATAGAAACAACTCCTGGGGGGTTATGGTCCCTGGGGCTATTGGAGGGGCTGGGTGCCCCCCATTACAGTAAAACAATTCCCATGGGAGTTGGCCCACTCAGAGGCTTCAAAAATAGAAGTGCAGGAGCCTGCGCTTCATTTTTCTTTGCAAATGTTCTCGATCCGCTGCAAATCATTCAATTTTCTTTTAAAGTGGCTTTTTGCTCAGCGGGATGGGTGGTCCCAGTGGTATCCCCAGCACCAGACCTAAGAGATCGGGGTGTGTGTGTACCCTGGCCCCTTTTCTTTTTTTAAACTTTTTTTTATGGGACTTGGTTTCAAGATGGCTGCCAACACTTCCTGGTTTGAAGTGTTGGCAGCCAATCAGATCTTAGCACAAGATTGGAAAGGGTAGTGAATCCTTTGCATCCTTAGATATAGAAATTTGGATTTGAAACTACCTAACGTATTAACACTGAATAACAAGAAGGGTTCTTTCCAGACCAAGAGCTATCTTTCTGCCAAATTTGGTGTAATTCCATAGAGTGGTTTTGGTGTAATCACTGTTCAATTTTTCCTACGGGAATTAAGATTGGAAACGCTCTAAAGTTCACCTCCACCTTTATCTCAGCCCCCACTTGATGGATCAGCTCACAAGACTGTCGGATTGTTTTGGAAAAATTTATGAAGATTGGTCAAGCAGCAGCAAAGATATAGGCAAGCAAAAAACAGCTTCTCTATAGAAACTAGTGGTGACAACCATTAGGTAATATATATATATATATATATATATATATATATATATATATATATATATATATATATATATATATATGTATATATATATATATATATATATATATATATATATTGCATGCCCTAAGGTAACTATAACTCACACCCTCGCTATGCACAGATTGTTTGTCAAAAATGTTACTGCTAATATTACAGTGATATTATTTGTGGGGTAATTAGCAGTGCATGGCGAGGGTGCGTATTATAGTTACCTTAGGGCACAAGTTATAGTTACTTCATATAACTCTAACTATAACTGGTTAATTTCTATAGTTTTGTATGTTTAAAATGTGAGCCTAACTGTAACATCTCTGTAACCTTTTGCTTTTTAAGTGAATTTCTGTGGGTTTTTAAATTCTATTTCCTAACTATAATGACCCTGTAGACTTTGTTTTTTCAGAGAATTTCTATGTTTTTTAATGTATAGTAATATTCAATGCTATACGTTAATCCAACCACCAACTTTGGCTGTGTGCAGCAGTGGTTGGCCACAGAGCCTGGCCAATGGCCCAGGCCTGGGGCCAACCCCCTACAAGCACCCAACCTTCCACCATACACGGCCTTTGATTGTGCATGGCAGTGGTTGCCCGCAAGGCCTAGCCTGCAGCAGACCCTGCAGCCAACCGCCCTAACCACTGAACACCACACTGTGCACGGCCCGCTGGGAGTTGATTGGAGCCTGCCTCTCTGGGTGTGAGAATAGGTGTAAGAGGGTGTATCAAGGGATGAGAATAGCTGTGAAAGTCTCTGTCTGGATGTGAGAGTGTGTGCATCAGTGTCTTAGTGGGGGCATTAGTGTCTGTGCAGGTCTGTGAGTGGCTGCATAAGGGTGTCACTGGGTGTGTGAGAGTCTGAGGGGGTGTGTGAGTGGGTGCATGAGTATCTGAGTGGGTCTGTGAGTAGGTGAGTGGTTGTCGGAGTGGGTCTGTGAATGGCTGCGTAATGGTCTAGGTGGGTGTGTGAGAAGAGAGAGTGAGAGGTAGAGAGATAGAGACACAAATCCTCAATGTTCAGTGTGAAGGTCACACTGAGCTGTTCTTTTTTCTTTTGTGTTTTTTTAACCCTTTATGGGCTATCTGGGACCATGGGGAGAGCCCTCAAGGGCCATCCCAAAGTCCCTAATTTGTTTTAAATAGTTTATAATGTGCCCTTTATGGGGTATCTGGGACCATGGGGGAAGCCTCAAGGCCTCTTCTGTGGTCCCGCTGTTTCAGCAAGCAAGGAGCTGCTTTAAGCAGCAGCTCCATGGTTGCTGAAGCAAAGCTTTTATCTCTATTGCTTCACGCATACATGCATGCAAGGAACAGAGATGAAAACTGTGCATTCTGACAGTGGGATCTGTATGACAGGTCCGGCTGCCAAAAACCAGAGTGTTTGCTGTGACTTCAGCCAAGCCACAACAAACAGCTATGTCCCAGGGGTGGGTACCCCAGGACATAGCATGATCTGGCCCTGGGGGGTGGCAGTCCCCAGGGCCATCAGTGGCTCTTCGAGGGGGGCTACGCTGCCCGCCCTCCAATAATTATAGCCCGGGGACATGGTGGTCCCTGGAGATGCATGGGGCCTGAAAAGGACCTTCTCCACTTTTTCTTTCATCTTTGTCCCAGGTAGGTTGGTATTCCCCCAGGCAGCGGGGCTGCGTGGCCCCCCACAGTCAACATTAACAAAGTTAATGGGAAGGTGCCCCCCCCTTTCAATATAAAAAGGCCCCAGGGAGGTGGTGGTCCCTTGGGCAATCCCCACGCTTGTTAATTACTTCCCTGGGCTGTGGGGATCAACACTTTAAAAAAGTATTTTTCCCAATGGAGGTGATGGTCCACAGGTTGCAGGGTGCAGGGGGATATGTGGCCCCCCAGCACATTTTAAAAAACTGCCCCAGGGAGGTTGTGGTCCCCTCCTCTATTAAACCCCAAAAGCTCCCGGACCCTGGCATACTTGGGGCAAAAATAATAAAAAGTGTGGGGGACTTTTTTTTTTTTTTTAGAGCTCGCATAAATCTGCTGATCCATCTGCGGATTTTTGTAATTTATTTTCAAATTGCTTTAAAAAATGATTTTTAGCCATGGCCGGGTCCCTCAGGGACCCTCGTACCAGGGCTAAGGGGTCAGGGTGACTCTACCCTGGACCCTTTCTTTTTTTGGGGGGCTTTTTTTTTCTAGGACGCTGCTGAAGTTTAGTCCTAAAATGGCTACCAACACATCATTGTTGAAGTGTTGGCAGCCAATCGTCACGGGGATAGTTTGATTGTGGAGTATCTGCGTCCTTAGATATCTTTGTTTTTTGCATTCATTTACTCTAAAACTACTGAATGGATTTGCACCTAACAACAAAAAGCATAATCTGAGGAACAGAATATAGCTTCATGCCAAATTTTCTATAATTCTTTTCAGTGGTTCAGGCTTAAGGCATGTCTAAAGTTCCTATGGAAAAATAATTGGGAAAAATATGTTTTATGACCCCCCCTTTTTTTCATCCCCCGCTTGATAGATCACCCTAAAATTTTCAAGACAGCAGCTGAACTGACCAAAGTATACGTTTTTAAATTTCATGAAGATTCGTCAAGCGGCACCAAAGTTTTTGGCAAACAAAGTGCTATGGAAACCAGGTCCTAACTGTAACTACCTAGCAACAACCGCCACTAGGTTTTATATATATATATATATACATATATATATATATATATATATTTTTTTTTATCACTTAAAAAATGGGATGGAAGAGAGAGAGAGTGACAGTACTGTAGGGCAAGCCTGAAGGCCCACGCAGTACTAGCCAGCTCCCTATGTCCTGCAGGAGTTGGCATTGCTGCCACAAGCAGGGAGCTGCTTTAAAACGTAGCTCCCTGTTTGTGGGAACAATGTTTTCATCTGTTTCCCTGCATGCAGGCGCCAAGAAAAAGGGGATGTCAAAAAAGTTGTGTTTACCATGTTAAGTCTTATAGAATCTTTAGAGACAACTACAGCCCAAACTACTGAACAGAATTACACCAAATTTGGCAGAAAGATAGCTTTTGGTACACAGAGTATGCTTTCATTTACTTGGTGTAAATCTGTTCAGTAGGTTTTGAGAAATGAAAGGAAATCCAAATTTGTATATAGGTGACCGCAAACAATGATAAACTTGTGTAAGGAAAGGCTTGAACAGAGTCCCACAAAAAAAGTGTAGAGTAAAGTCATCCTGTCACCTTAGCTATTAGCAGAGGGTCAGCCCCCCCCCCACTCCCGGGGAAAAAGCCTAAAAAAAAAAATTAACAGAGAAATTGCGACTATGTTGCAAATTGTCTAGAAAAATTAAAATGAAACAAGCGTGTCCTCCTGCACTGTTTATTTAATAAGCCCCTGGGTGGGACAGGTACCATGGGCATTGTTGTTATTCAATTGGTGGGCCTCTTGGCTACCCACAGCGCCAGGGATCACCTCCTCCCTGGGGCAAAATGATTTTCTTCTGTGTTTGGAAAGACCAACGTCCTCCCCTACAAGGAGCCACTAATTGCCCTCGGGACCACTACCCCCAAGGCGGCTCCTGCTATGTCTCAGGGTGCCAACCCCTGGGACATAGCTCTTTGCTTTTGCTTGGTGGGAACTGACCGCTGACCACACAGCAAAAGCAAAGAATACTCCTTTTTCTGGCAGCAGGACCTGTCAAACAGATCCTGCTGTCAGAAAGTGGAGTTTTCATCTGTCTTCCCGGCATGCAGATATGCCTGCAGGGAAGACAAATGAAAACACTGCTCCAGCAAGCGGAAGATGCTGTTAAAAGCAGCTCCCTGCTTTCAGGAGCAATACCGGCTTATGCAGCAGGCGAGTGCCGGCCAGGACTGGGTGGGAGACCTTGAGGCTCCCCCTGCATTTCCAGATAGCTCGTAAAGGGGGAAAAAAATAAAAAATCAGGTTAGACCACTGGGGAGGCCATGAGACCCCCCCATAGTCCCAGATAGCACATAAAGGGCAAAAAAATGGTTATTAAAAAAAAATAGCCAAATGGTGAAGGTCATAGACCCCCTTCACGCAGAGAGTTGAGGGTTTGACTCCATGTGTATCCGTAGTCATTTCCCTCCTTTAATTTCTTTACAACTGCAAATATTTAAGGCTCATACAGACAGGTCATCTTACTCTTTTTAACTGACACATTTTTGTAGAAATATCTCATTCTAAGTATATTATCCATCAAAGCCTAAAATACTCTGTATCTCTCTCCTTCTTTCTCTCGCTCACTCTTTCAATCTGTTATTCACAAACCCACTAAGACCCTTGTATACCCACTAAGATAATCACACACCCACTCACAGACACACAGACCCTCGTGCACACACTCAAAGCCCCAGTCAGACACTCACACACCCTCTCACAGACCCACTCACTCGCACACAAACTCACAGACCCAGTCACTCACACACGCACTCACAGACCCACTCAGAGTCTCACACACCCACTCACAGACTGACTGACACCCTCATGCAGCCACGCACAGACCTGCACAGAAACTTTCACACCCAGATAGAGACTCCCACAGCCACTCTTACCCCCAGATACAATCACTTACACCTATTTTCACCCACTGCGCATGGCCAAAGGGTAGTGTGCAGAGTAGGGTTGGGTGCTCATAGGAGGTTGGCTTCAGGGCCTGGTCACAGGTGGTTGGTTTAGCATATAGTAATAAAAATTACTATATGTTAAAAAAAACATAAAAATTCACTGAAAAAACAAAGGTCACAGGAAGGTTATAGTTAGGAAATAAAACTTTAAAAAACATAGAAATTCACTGAAAAAAAACAAAGCTTACAGGAAGGTTATTGTTAGGCTTACATTTTAATTGTACAAAACCATAGAAATTCATTTGTTGTAAATAGAGTTCTCTCATGTAACTATAACTCGTGCCCTAAGGTAACTTTAACTTGTGCCCTCGCCATGGACTGATAATTACCCCACATGATATGGCACTTATGACATCTTTGATAACATCATTGATAACATCAATATAACATCTGCAGTAACATTTTTGACGAAAAAACTGTGCATGGTGGGGACGGGAGTTAGAAAGCGTGGCTAGGTCAGGGGATGCTTTTTATGCACAGGGACATGACCGTGGCATGATGGAGGCATTGAGGATGGGTGTTACTGCTTTCCTGGTCTGTAGGAGTCCTTTGATGAAGGTGTGGTTGGTGAAAGGGTCAGATGGACCCCAAGTGGATGGTCTTCACACTAGCAGTGACTTTGACAGTGGTGATGGTGTGCTACGGGGTCAGGATTTGATCTTCAGCTGTAATGGGAAGTTTAGTGGGAATGGTGGTGGGGTGTGCTTGAGGGTTGAAGGTGCTGTATATGGAGGTACGCAAAGGGGGCAGAAGCCCACTCCTTTTCTGTGGTGCTTTTCCAGCTGAGACCAGCGGTAGGTCTGTGATAGTATGGGATGGGTATGCTGAAACTAATTGGTCTTAGTCTGTCTAGGTCCAAGTTGCTGACTTGTTGACTGTGATATTGCATGTTGAGGAGAAAGTCAGGTCCAATAGGTGTCCAGTGATGTGAAGGGGTTTGGAAATGCGATGGGTGAGGCCAATGTTTGCAAGGTTTTCTAGAAGAGCCACAGTGATTGGGGTAGAGTGGTCTTTTAGGTAAAAATGAAGGTCTCCCAGATGGATGATGTTGCTGACATTGATGAAAAGGGCTGTGACAAAGTCTGTGACGTCACTGTTGATATATGTGGGGTTTGTATACAAGAGTCCCTCCTGGGGGGAAATTGGCTGTCATGCACATCTTGAAAGTGAAGTATTCCGTGTAGCTGATAGGGGTGTACATGTAGGTGGTGCTGCTGATGGTATCTTTGAATATGATAGTGACTCCACCTCTGGACTTGTGCTGATGGTCTTACCTTGCAATCTTGCAGCCAGCTCGGATGGCTGTAGCGATGTCTGGTGCAGAGGTATTGTTTTAGCCATGTTTCCATAAGCAAAAGGTGATTTGGATCATGGTCATGCAGTAGGTTCCAAATCTCCATGCTGTGTTTGCTTAGTGAGAGGTTGTTGAGGAGAATGCATGAGAGTATAGTGTGGTCTGTGTGAGTGAGTGGCTATTTTATGCAAGTATGAACAAGTGGGGTGCTGGGTGCTGTTGGCTTGGGAGTGTTCAGTCTGGGGTGTGGGAGAGTGCAGAAGATCTTGCTGGAGGCACATGTTAACGCTCCTTCTGTGTTGTGTGGTGCAGGCTGGCAGTAGTATTGTGAGTGGGGGCCAGGACTGAGAGTACAGAGGAGCATGGCAGAGAAGAGATAGGTGAGGGGGAGAACCAGGGTTCCTGGTACTGGGCCCAGAACAGGGGAGGTGCAGATACCAATGGGTGCAGACGGGCTTGCATTCTGCAAGCTTTTGGCATGACATTTTATTTACATACTTGAAATACATTTTATTTGTGTTTCATAACTGATTAAAATACATTTATATAGTATGAAAAAATGCACAGGATAGGGAGCAAGCAACAAGGAATTTTTGCACTTTGGCAAACATTTGAGTTATCAGCACAGGTCCCTAATGATTTTTCTGAATAAAAATTTTGAATGCATAGTTTAAATGAAGGCCAGTGTGTAAGATTTTGGACCTAATTTAGATCTTGGTGGTTGCAACGCCAAGCCACGTTGTGTGCAGACCTGAAAAGACGATAGACAGTCTTACACCCACTGTATTCAGAAGTATGGTGAATAAGCAGAACACTGCCACGATGGAGTCCACTCTGTCACACAAGGTGCATCCTGTAGCCAACGTGGAGGATGCCAATGCTGAGGAGCAGGTCCTCCGTCACCTTCTTGATGGTGGGATCCCGCAGAGCCCATTTAAATTACACAGCCGTACTGGTGGTGTTTCAATGGTGGGTCCATGATGGCACGAGTCAGTCACAGGACCTGTCCAGTACACTACTATTGGTGTTGCCATTAGTTGGATACTAGTAGCCAACACCTGTTGTAAAAGTTGTAAACTAGACAATTGTGAACACCTGCAAAACACACTATAAAAAACACCCAATTCCAGACCATGATCCTTCACCAACACACTGTAGCAGACCATTTGGATGCAGGAATTACCAAGCAGGAGCCAGGTTTTTCTCTGTGTTTCTATCCCTCTGTGTCTTTTGTTAATATTTTTTGTGTGGATTATCCTTCATCTTTCTGTACACTAGTTGTTTTACACAATTATTCACTATGGCAGAAAAGAGAAATCCATGTTTCACAGAGCAAGAGCTGGCTATCATGGTGGATGAAATCATTAGATTAGAGCCACGTTTTTTTTAGCACAAGTGCAAAATCCAACCATGTCCCAGAAGAGGAAAATGTGGTCCAGAATAGTTGACAGAGTGAATGCTGCAGCAAATACCTGCACACACAGGAGGAGATTAAGAAGAGGTGCAATTACCTGTGGGGAGAGTGTATTCCCTGGCCTCCAAACTTCACCTGGAGGCCCAGAGAACTGGTAGTGGTTCTCTCAGCCCCTCATTACAAATATTTCCCTGGAAGGAGAAGGTCTTGCAGATCCTCAGTCGTGAAGGCTTGACAAGAATACCTAGTGGAGTGGAGAAACAGAAGTTTCAATTACCAATGTCTCAACAATCACAAATGAATTCCTGCCCTTAAGTCAGATGTTTAGAATGCTTCAACACGCTTATCAAAACAGATATATCTAAATGTGACTCCACAAAATATCTTGTTTCATTCCAGTTACTAGCATCATGGTTGTCTCTTCCCTTTTAACAATGTGCAATATGTTTTGGCAGAATGTGTGTTGTCGTTAGACCTGACAGCCTTAGGATGATCTTCCCCCAACTTTTGACCTGCCTACCTCCATTTTTTTAATCTTGTTTTTGCTTGTTTTAGGACTGCTGACCAGTGCTAAAGTGCTTGTGTTCTCCTCCCAAAAACTTGATAACATTGACTCCTATCCAATTGGCATATTTAATTTACCCATAAATCCCTAGGAAAGTGTACTATATGTGTCCAGGGCCTGTAAATTAAATGCTACTAGTGGGCATCCAGCACTGATTGTGCCACCTATATTAGTAGCCCCTTAACCATGTCTCAGAACTGCCATTGCAAGACCTGTGTGTGCAGTTTCACTGCCACTTCAACTTGGCATTTAAAAGTCTGTGCCCCTAAAATAAGACACTTCTGGACCTACACCTGGACTCTGTCAGAAGGACTGCCATACTGCCCAAAAGACTCATCTGGACTCATCAGGCCTGCTGCCTGCTGTTCCCTGACTCTTCTGGAAGGACTTTGCCTTCCCCCACAAGTGATCTTCAAGGGCTTGGACTGGGCTTACCTCCTGTTAGAAAGTCTCAGGATCATCAAAGACTTCACCAGAGAGAGAAAATCCACTGCATAGGAAAAATCAAAGCAATGCTTGCAAAATCGACACATAGCATGCAGAATCGCCGCAGCACCTGCTTCATCATCGCACACATTTTGGATTTTCCACTCCCCGTCTCTGGGTGCCAAAATATCCCTGCACCACAGTAAAGAGCCAAGCTTGCGTACCCGGACATTGATGCATCCCCATGCCCGCAAGGAAAGAATTGATGCCTCCCTTCCACCTCATCAGAAAAATCAAAGCATCACTTTACGTTCTGATGCAGCAACTCCTTTGCATCTTTATTTTTGATGCACCCCCAGGTACTTTCTGCTAAAAAGATACATCCATTGATTCCTATAGACTAAAACCACTAAAACGTGATATCTTGACTTGTGCATATTGGATTCTTGACATTTTAGTATTATTTTATTCAGACAAATATATATTTTTCTAAACTGGTGTGGAGTACTTTTTGTGGTGTTTTCCCTGTGTTACTGGATAAGTTATTGCACAATTACTTTACACATTTTGTTCTAAGTTAAGCCTGCCTGTTCTCTGGCAAGCTACCAGAGGGTGAACACAGGATAATTTAGGTTGTGTTGTGACTTACCCTGACTAGGATTGTGGTCCCTGTTTTGACAGGGGGCACACCTCTGCCAACTAGAGACCCAATTTCTAACAGATGTTCTAATGGATCATCCCTTGTATTTGATCAGTCCCTTGCTTTTTATCAATGTATGTTGTTGTACCCCCAAAACAGGTCATAAAACTCCATACATTTGCACAGAAAGGTGTACTGTTTGTATGTGATATTTTCACCTTTTCACCTCATACCCATGTGTGTCTACATGTTGCAATTATGTGTTCATCTCCAGTTTTGACATTGAAATATATATGTGTAACTCACTTTTCAAACAAGTATTGTCCATGGTGTCAACAGATGACTACAACTACCATGATGCCCTGTTTTTGGATCTGCAGACAATACTGCAATGTAATGTTGCTCCACCTTCCTTTACTTCCATATGTCCACACATCTCAGAAATGTATGCATTTGACAGTCACCATGTCATGCTATGGATTAAAATGTTACTTCTTGTGTATCTCAAGCATTTTGACACATTCTTATAGTCACATTGAAGTGCTAGAAATGTTTACATAATTCATAGTCATTTGAATCAAAGATTTCCAAAAATGTTTTGTGCCATGCTGAATGTAAGTAGCAGCCCCACACAATTTAGTTTGCACAGTCCATGGTGATGACCAATGACAATTTTAATTTTAAGTTGAACCACATTAATTCCAATGTTTTGTAGCCTACTATGCCTTGGAATGGTCCAGTACTCCAATCTTCTTACCAATGTTTTGAGTTAAATGTCTGCAACACGTAACATGCAATTCTGAAATAACACTTTTCTATTTCAGAACATCTCAGCAATATCAGCACTGGAATTGGCATCTGTATAAATCAGGCTGCATCTGTAAAATTATGAAAATCACACAAAGGCCTAATGTATCTGTCACTCTGTTTCTCTTCTTTTAGGTTGGCCCGTTTGTAGACAAAGACACATAAAATGCACAAACTATAGAGTGGTTACATATTCTCTGCTTACTTTACAGGCCCAACCCCTTGCCCAGTGGACCCTGTCTGCCTGCCAAGACACCTCCACTCTAGACCCGGAGCAAGCCTTCAGGGAGGACTCCACCGCTGCAAGTCCGCAAGATCAGGAGCCAGCTGGTCCACCTGGTGTGTCTGGGGTGACAGCTCCTGTGAGTCACCCTTGGCCCACACCTACACCCCCAATTCCTGTGTACTGAGGAGGTACACACTAATCCCGTGCTCCCGCAGCCCTGGCTGATGTTGAGACAACACCAACACTGTTTCCAGTTCTGCCAGGATCCAGTGGGATGGGGCACAGTGCCTCAAGGGCACAGGGTGGTGCAAGTAGAGGTTGTGGAAGGGAATCTGTGGGCCCACAAAGTTTAGGCCAATGGGATCTTTTTCAGCCAAACCACCTTTGACTAAGTATTGGGAGCAGTACCACAGTCCCAAGACATGATGGGCCAGCTTGTAACTGAGTTCCGGGAGATCAAGGAAGTGCAGAGGTGTTCATCTTAAAAATCCACAATCACAATGAAAATATGAGCTCCCTGACTGGAGTGCTTTATGACATCTACCACCATGTGAGCAGGGCTTTTGTCATTCCATCTGCACCTGTCTGGTGTCCCTTCACATCTGGACCAAGTACACCAATGCCAGCCATAGACAGGGAGGCCTTGCCGCATGAGGAGGCTACTCATCCCAACCTAATTCCTGCCCCTGTGACCCCCCCTCCTCCCCGGAGGGAACGGTTATCCGAACCACCAGGAGAGGATGGAAAGACTTCCGCCATCACCTTCAAGAGATGCAGACACTAATTTACTCCAGTGCGTGTCTACCATTCACTCTGCAGTCTATTTCAGTGACACATTTACCTTTTCTGAGGACAGGTGTGTTTTGTACATTGGACTCCAAACTGATATTCTGCTCTACTGCCATACCTTCATACACCATGATAGACTTTTGTTTAATTTCCTTATTTTTTGACTCACCTTTGTGTTCTTTTGTGTCATGCAAATAAATGATATGTAATGTCTGTCTTCCACCATCATGTTGTCAAAGCTTTTGAACATTTATCTGCTAAGAACTATCTGAAATAACAAAGAGTTAACCATTTCATTCAAACAAAACTAAAACAATTCATAATCTACTGGGTACATACATATGTAGCAAACAAGTCCTTGAAGTAATCGGAGCTGAGATCCACAAACCGTGCTTAACACCATTACTCTGTGCCATTCAAGGATGGATGTTCCACCACCTTGACGCAATGGATGAAAGTGAATATTGCATGGTATCAAATTAAATATGCAAACTATCATTGATGCATGACCACAGTTTGAGCCCTATATCCTGCCCTCACAATAGGAATCCTACGTCAATAACACCAATAGTCTTCATCATGGCAGTAACAACAATTGAGGCTACATGACAATTACAGGACACTGTGGAAGTATTGTGTGCAATTACATAACCCCCATTCAGTGGTGTGATATACAGAGTGCTATCAACTATGAAGAGACACATCAAAAGCTACCTCCATTGAACAGAAATTAAAGATTTAGCCACTTTGTAGGACGAACAGTACACCAAGGCTCGACATACACACGTGGTTTGGCTAAGTTAAGTGGCACATATTGCCTTTAAGGCAACATCACACAGAAAACAGGTCTGATACAATCTCCTGAAGTTCCATTGTATCAGAGTGCAAGTTGTCATTGTACAAGATCTGTCCATCCCAAATGGTTGTCTTCCCTAGAATCACTACATGCTAAATTTGTACTTTCCAATAGCAGCATATCACTGCAAATGTCACAACTTTGAAATGTCCAAATGAAGATGACATGGTGAATGACCCTGAAACAGAATAGCAAGCGATAATTAATAATTTCATATATTAAATTTGACTCAAATGATCAGTTAGGAGGAGACACATACTTAGCTCAAGCAAAGTTAATCTATGGTAATAAACACAGTAGTCAAAGTAGGGAAACTCTGATCCACTAACATCTTTTCCTTGGACTTTACTGAACTGACCATTCCTACAAAGGTACCATTGCAGACTGATCTCTTCCCTATGTCACATGTTGTATTGACATTGGAGATTACAACATGTAATCGTATACTTACACTCAGGTGAAGAATTGGTCAATGACATCTTGATGTAGGTCAACTCTTTCTTCACCGCAGTCATCATCACCTAGTGGCTCTTCATGTTTCTCCCTCCTCTGTGATTATAGGAGTGTTCCGTTGCAGGACGATGTTGTAGAGCATGCAGCAGTGATTTTGGACACCTTATCCGGTGAGTAGAGTAAAGCTCCACCGGTTTTGTCCAGGCACCTAAACCTGGCCTTCAGGACCCAGAAAACCTGCGCTATTGACCTCTGTGTACATCCATGGGCTTTATTGAAGCTGACTTCTCCTGGTGTTGTTGAACTCCTCAGCGGTGCCAATAACTATGGTAGGTTAGGATACACTGAGTCTTCTACATGTAAGCAACACATCAACAGATTATTAACATATCAAGCCATTTTCTCTTCCTAAACTAGGATTCAGGAAAAAGATCCTCAAGTCATATTGTACTTACCAACAAGCCATGACCTCTCCGGTCCAAGTTGGGAAATCTGCAATGGTATGGGCCTGTTCTGTAGGACACAGTAATCATGTGTTGACCCAGTAAAGAGGGCACACACACTTGAGATGTATAAATCTGGTAAGCACACAACTTACACATTGTTGGAATGGAAGTTCTTCCGATTTGAGGTAGACCTGTTAATTTGCATGTGGTGGCACCAAGACAAAATGTGTGCCATCTTAAGCGTCAACCATATTTGGAAGTCCCCCCAAAGCATCAAGCTCTCCCTTTATGGTGGCCAAATCCTGCTGATGTGGAAACTGGATGTAGCTGTTGATGTGTTTCATTAAGAAAGCAAAGAGGTCTTGGAGAACACCATTGAAAGTGGTTGGGACATGTCAACAGATATTGTCACTGTGTATTGAAAAGTGCCAGTGGCCACAAAATGAATGAGTTTTGTTATTCGTGTTTTTTCTGTTGTATTCCTATTGTGAGGCTGGAGATCAGACTCCACCTGCTGACGCAAATCCAGTATAGTTTGTCTATTTATCTAAAAAAAACTTTATGACATCTCTTTCCTCCAAAATGGCAAGGTCTGGAAAGGGACGTAAAATCTGAGGCTGTTGTCTCCTACCTATGACTGGCTTCAAAGCTCTACGTGTATGTAAAAGAAAATATCAGCTTAAATGGTCACACTATAGTTTTAACATCAACACACATCAGGCCACCATCCCTGTGAGGGCCGCCACTCACAAGGGGCTCACAAATTGCGACTCAGTTCATGATTATTCATGAGGTGGGCCTTTGCGACCCCCTTGCGAGTCGCAGAAGGTGTCAGGGACACCATCCAACATTCCACATTGCGACTCAGAAATTGCAAGTCGCTCTGACTCGCAATTTGCGGGTCGCAATTCGGAATCTTCCTACATCTGGCCCTTAATGTATTATTTGCACTTTTTTTTTAAATACAATTAATGGAGGTATTACTTCCCCTGAGGCACTAGCTTTGTGCAGCACAGTCACAGTTCACATTTTATTGTGTCATATCTTGCCAAGAACAGTGTTGTTCGTGTGTGATATTTATAAATACATTAAACCCCATTCGGACTGCTGGTGACACACTAACAATTGAAAAATGCACGGCTTCACACCTTAAAATGGCAGATGCCTGACGTTTGCTACCTGAAGGCTGGCGGTGAAAGCTTACCGCATAGTAGGTGGTACCCTCCACAGTGATCCCTGCCATAGGCTAATGTGTGTGATGGCTACGCACAAAAGCCAATAGCTGTTGTCTGTCTCTGTCATGGATCGCATCCACTGTGTGCTTGTACGCAGAGTATTGAAAAAAACTCTCTTGTCTCCTAATACTGCAGCCAAGAAGACCTCCTAATTTTTTTGCTGCTGTTACCGACCTCTGGGAGCCAGGATGCTAAACAAAACATAGGACAGGACCCTTACCTTCAACACGGAGGAGCTCCTTGCCGGGGAGGTGCTGTCCCTGTACAGACAGCTCTATGGGACCCCAGAGGAACAGGTACATGCCTGGTTGGGAAATGCTTGACTAACTCACTTATTTCATGTTTTGTCCACAGCCTAATTTGACCCTTTTTGTTCATGGGTAAAGTGTTCTGATTGGAGTTCTGATTGGAGTAGAGTGAACTGAATGATTTTCCTGGGGACAGAATGTTGTTTACCACTGTTTGAAATGTCTGTGCATGGAAATGTGAAGTCACCTGGCATGAGAAGAGTAATATCTGCCAAAGTAACTCCCAATTCTAGTTTCAGCAGACTAACTGCAGACCCCTTCCAATCAGTGACCGAATGACAGTGTGTAAGAAAGTACCATCTTGCCTGGCATGTTACCCCCATTTTTACATGTATGTAAGTTTGTTTTTGCCTGTCTCAATGGGATCCTGCTAGCCAGGACCCCAGTGCTCATAGTTTGTGGCATGAATGTGTGTATCTGTGTAGTGACTAACTATGTCACTGAGGCTCTGCTAACCAGAACCTCAGTGCTTATGCTCTCTCTGCCTTTAAAATTGTCACTATAGGCTAGTGACCATTTTCACCAATTCTAATTGGCACACTGAAACACCCTTATAATTCCCTAGTATATGGTACCTAGGTACCCAGAGTATTGGGGTTCCAGGAGATCCCTATGGGCTGCAGCATTTCTTTTGCCACCCATAGGGAGCTCAGACGAACCTCACACAGAACTGCCACTGCAGCCTGGGTGAAATAACGCACATGTTATTTCACAGCCATTTTACTCTGCACTTAATTAACTTATAAGTCACCTATATGTCTAACCTTCACTTAGCGAAGGTTAGGTGCAAAGTTACTAAGTGTGAGGGCACCCTGGCACTAGTCAAGGTGCCCCCACATTGTTCAGGGCAATTTCCCCGGACTTTGTGAGTGCAGGGACACCATTACATGTATGCACTACATATAGGTCAATCCCTATATGTAGCTTCACAATGGTAACTCAGAATATGGCCATGTAACATGTCTGAGATAATGGAATTGTCCCCCCATGCCAAATCTGGTATTGGGGTGCCAATCCATGCATTCCCGGGGCTCCACAATGGACCCCGGGTACTGCCAAACCTGCTCTCTGGGGTTTTCTCTGCAGCTACCGCTACTGCCAACCCACAGACAGAGTTCTGCCCTCCTGGGGTCTGGGCAGCCCAGTCCCAGGAAGGTAGAACAAAGCATTTCCTTTGAGAGAGGGTGTTACACCCTCTACCTTTGGAAATAGGTGTAATGGGCTGGGAAGGAGTAGCCTCCCCTAGCCTCTGGAAATGCTTTGAAGGGCACAGATGGTGCCCTCCTTGCATAAGCCAGTCTACATCGGTTCAGGGAACCCCCAGTCCCTGCTCTGGCATGAAACTGGACAAAGGAAAGGGGAGTGACCACTCCCCTGTCCATCACCACCCCAGGGGTGGTGCCCAGAGCTCCTCCAGTGTGTCCCAGACCTCTGCCATCTTGAATCCAGAGGTGTGAGGACACAATGGATGCCTCTGAGTGGCCAGTGCCAGCAGTTGATGTCAGTGACCCCTCCTGATAGGTGCTTACCTGACTAGGTGGCCAATCCTCCTCTGAGGGCTATTTAGGGTCTCTCCTGTGGGTTTTTCCTCAGATAACGACTTGCAAGAATTCACCATAGTTCCTCTGCATCTCCCTCTTCGACGTCTGCCATGGATCAACCGCTGACTGCTCCAGGACGCCTGCAAAACTGCAACAAAGTAGCAAGAAGATTACCAGTGACATTGTGGCGCCTAATCCTGCTGGCTTTCTCGACTGTTTCCTGGTGGTGCATGCTTTGGGGGCTGCCTGCCTTCATTCTGCACTGGAAGCCATGAAAAAATCTCCAGTGGGTCGACGAAATCTTCCCCCTGCTCCAGCAGGCACCAAACTTCAGCATCACTGGTACTCTGGGGCCCCTCTCATCCTGATAAGCATGGCCCCTGGAACACAGGTGGTGGACCCAAGTGACCCAGATTGTCCAGTGGTTCAACTGTCCAAATTTGGAGGAGGTAAGTCCTTGCCTCCCCTCCCCAGAGAGTAATCCTGTGCACTGTGTGAACTGCAGCTGCTAGGGCTACTGTACACTTCTGCAAGGAATCCTTCATGCACAGCCTAGCCCAGGTCCCCAGCACTTCGTCCTACATTGCACAACTCACTGAGTTGACCACCGGCTTCGTGGGACCCTCTTTTGTAGTGTTGAGATGACCCCCATGCTCAGTCTTCTTGTACCCATGTTCAAGGACTTCTGTGGGTGCTGCCTTCTTGCCTGTGTTGCTGAGGGCCCCCTCTGTCTCCTTTCTCAAGTGGCGACATCCTGGTCCTACCTGGGCCCAGGCAGCACCCTTTTTCCTTTAACCGCGACCTTTGCAGCTAACAAGGCTTGTTTGTGGTCTTTCTCCAAAGAAACAACTCTGAATCCTCCAACACTCTGTGAGACATCTTCCACACAAAGGGGAAGTTCCTAGCACCTTTCATTGTTGCATTATCTTCAGCTTCTTCCATCCGGAGGCAGCCATTTTGCACCTTCATCCAGGGTTTAGTGGGCTCCTCTCCCCCCTAAACACTTTCACGACTCTTGGACTTGGTCCCCTTCCTTTGCAGGGCCTCAGGTCCAGGAATCCATCTTCAGTGCTTTGCATTCTGTTGTGGTCTTTGCAGAATCGTCTATCACGAGTTTAGTGTGTTTCTGGGGAAGTAGTATCAGTTTACTCCTACTTTTCAGGGTCTTGGGGTGGGGTATCTTGGACACCCTTAGTGTTTTCTTACACTCCCAGCGAGCCTCTACATACTACACTAGCGTAGGGGTCCATTCGTGGTTCGCATTCCACTTTCAGAGTATATGGTTTGTGTTGCCCCGGCCTATTGCATCCTATTGTGTTCTACTGTGTTTGCACTACGTTCTGACTGTTTTACTTACCTGATTTTGGTTTATATTTTGTGTATTTTACTTACCTCCTAAGGGAGTATATCCTCTGAGATATGTTTGGCACATTGTCACTAAAATAAAGTACCTTCTCTGAGTATTGTGTTTCTTATGATATAGTACCTATATGATATAAGTGATATAGTAGGAGCTTTGCATGTCTCCCAGTTCAGCCTAAGCTGCTCTGCTATAGCTACCTCTATGAGCCTAAGCTGCTAGAGCACTACTAAGCTACTAATAAGGGATAACTGGACCTGGCACAAGGTGTAAGTACCATCAGGTACCCACTATAAGCCAGGCCAGCCTCCTACACAGTGTACCAGAAGTATGAGTGACAACATACAGCCAATACCAAAATGATGGTGTTGTTAGGGGCAGAAAATGTTTTAAAGTACTTGAGTTGTCTGATGCTGTCTTGTCAAGTGGGAATGCAGCCCATATTGTAGAATAGGAGGCTCTGTGTGGTTTTATACATGTCATGGTGCGAGATATATGGTAACGTATTTCCCCTGGTGCAAGTTTAAATGCCACAGGCTCGTAATCATCCACACAAGTATGTCCCATTCCAACACACACTTGTTCCCACATCCCCCAAATCCCTGATTTTGCTGACACTTAGCTGCCTTTCCATACTGCCAATAGTCACTGTTTGTGATGCAAACCATGGGTACTGACTCTTAGGAGTTTAGGCCTGAAGACAATGTAGCTGTGAGTGGGCTGATTTGCAAGGACTGAACAGGTTGTTTAGCCTGTAGTAACTCACAACGATTGTGAGGAATTAGAAGTGGGTCTCACAACAGGAATTGTTACATAGGCCTGGCCCAGATGAAGTTTAGGGCCTGAATTGGTAACACAAGGAGATAGGCAGAGTTTGGGGTGCTCAAACTAACACAGCAAATAAGTATTTCCTAGGAATCTCTAAATGTTGTAAGACAAGATGGAGTTACTGTTTGATGAATATACATGACTGATGACACAAAATTGTGTCACAGCACAGACAAAACAAATCACTCAAAAACTCTCTTCTTGTTCTTTTCTATCATCCATATAGATCAACATGCATCAAAAGTGGGAAATACGGAAGGCCATTGCCAAGAAGGAATGGCCCCGGGGAGGGGGCCATAAGTGGTTCAGCCTGTATTGTTGGAAGAGATGGGAGGACCTGTGATGCTCAATGCACAACTCTGCACAAGGCCAGCTTGGGCAGTCCTCCCAACAATCCAAGCTGATGCGCCGCACCCTGATCCCACCTAGTAGCACGCATCCTAGCAGTGGCCTGCTCAGACCTTGATTGTCATTTGAGGGCCCAACAGAAGCATCAAGGGGGTGAGTTTTTGGCTTTAGATATTTTTGTTGGTTAACCTTTTTAATTTCCAGCAATGTTGTATGACATCAGCATCAACATGACAGTTGACACATATCCAATGCATATAATAATTTCTGGAGGTGTAAGTTAATCAGACAGTATTTGATGCTGTGTCTTTGTATATTGCTTTGTGCTGAAGGTTGCCACTAGATTTCTCATCACAAGCCAAGTACTGTTTTATGGAGACACAAGGAGTCACATGGCTGCATGCAAACAAAGGGGTACCTGCATTTTTTCTATGTCATGAGGGACCGTTTGACCAAACATGTACCATTTAATGATTGGGTCAGGTGGGGTGCTCCATCACCAAATTGAGACGGTCATGTAGGCCCTGTTACTAGGGACATGACAAACTGCACACTGATCATGCTGTTAATGTATCATACTTGTCATTGGTAAGTTGGTGCTGTGACACAATGATAATGGGCATTTGCTCCAAAAGGACTGGAAATGTGTACAGTGGCATCATTCCTACTCTAGAAACTGTTTGTACAGACAATTTCTAGTCAGTTCATGCGGACAATAGCAGCTTGGCATGGTACCTTAGTCCTTTACAAATGATCATGTAAGGCATTGTGTGTGGATATTAAACCTGGCATCCTTGGCATAGTTACTCTTATCTTTTTGCCTCTGCTTCCTTTATTTTTGACTGTGTGCAAGACTTCATGTTTGCTGGTTTTTGGCACTTTACCTCTGCTGACTAGTACTAAAGTACAAGTGTTCCGTGTACAAATTGTGATTATGATTGGTTATCCCTGATTGGCATATTTGATTTACTAGTAAGTCCCTAGTAAAGTGCACTAGAGGTGACCAGGGTCTGTAAATCAAATGCTACTAGTGGGCCTGCAGCACGGATTGTGCCACCCACATGTGTAGCCATGTAAACATGTCTCAGACTTGCCATTGCAGTGCCTGTGTGTGCAGTCTTGCACTGCCACTTATACCTGGCAAGTGTACCCATTTGCCAGGCCCAAACGTTCCCTTTTACTACTTGTAGGTCACTCCTAAGGTAGCCCCATAGGCAGGGAGCAGTGTATTTAAAAGATAGGGCATGTATTGGTGTGTTTTACACATCCTGATTGTGAAATACTTCCAAATTCGACTTTCACTTTTCCACAACCTATCTCTCCCATAGGTAAACATGGGGACTGCCTTTAACTGTTTTTTAAGTGCAGTTTCCCATTGGGAGCAGACAGAAATTTGGAGTTTGGGGTATCTGAACTCACAATTTAAAAATACATCTTTTGGTACAGTTGGTTTTTTAGATTGTCTGTTTGAAAATGCCACTTTTAGAAAGTGGTAATTTTCTTGCTTAACCATTCTGTGCCTCTGCCTGCCTGTGGAATCCACGTCTGTATCAGACTGACAGTTGGGCTGTTTGTGAATTCCCTCTAGACAGTGACACCTAGGGAGCTGAGGTTTGTCCAGCATATCCTGAGGAGTCTCCTGGGCTACAGTGGGGAGGGCGGAGCTGACACCTACACCTGAAAGGGTTGTGCCTGTCCTCACACAATGCAATCTCCAAACCCCTGATGTGTGTCTGGGGCCAAAACTGGGTAAGGCAGGATCATGTGAACAATAGAGCCTTTTCTTTTGAAATTTGCCTACTTTCAAAGGCAGAAATGATTATAAGTAGTGGAACCAGAACCCCAGATTTTTAGAACACTTCTGGATCAAATGTAACCTCTGCCAAGGAGAAGAGTTCGAGAGGGGGAGGAAGAATATTGCCCCTTTGTTGTGTGTGCTTTGCTGGGTTGGCCTGCAGTTGCTGCTTCTGCCTTAAAGAGGAAAAAGAATGGGCTTTGCTGTGTATCCTGCTTGTGCAGTTTCTCCAAGGACATAGACTGAGCTTGGCTCCTGTTAAGAAGTGTCAGGGACATCAAATACATCATCTGCTAGAACCTGGGATCTCTTGCTGAGAACCTGTGGTGTGCCAAATGGTGCCACATCCAGTCCCTTGGCTCCTGGAAGGAGAAGCTGGCAGAACCAGAGTAAAAATCCATGCACTGGAGCCAAACGGCAAAATAATTGATGCAGCGCCTTCTGTGCAGCTCAAAAATCAACACATCGCCAGTAAAGTTGACGCATGACCAGCTCAGCGTGGATTCATAGCTGCCATGCATCCTGATTTTCTACGCATCTTCCCTGAATCTTCAACATCACTGCACAGACTTGAGGCTGCTGGTCCAGAATCCAATGCATCACTTGTTCTGGCAGAGAAAGAATAGACTGTGGCTTCACTTGCAAGTAAGGAATTGACGCATTGATTGCTTTTTCGATGCACGGTCATCAGTGCAGCATTATTTTTGATGCATACCAGGTACTTTGTGCTAATACAACACATCCATTGATTTCTATGAATTAAGACTCTTTTTGCCTTAAAAATTAATATCTATGCTTCTGGATGTTGGATATTTGTCATTTTGGTCTTGTTTGATTTAGATAAATATTGGCTATTCTTCTAAACTGGCTGGGGAGTCATTTTGTGGTATTTTCACTGAGGCATACATGATATATGCACTGGAATAGGGAATTTCTAGACTTTGAGAAAATGTTGTGTGATCAAATTTTATTTACAATTGTATTTTGCACAGATACCCTCAAACTGTTGTATCTGTCTTTTCAGCATTTTTTGGGCAAGGTGAAGGTGACAGTGGTCATGTCGGCAGGGAGGAAGCTGGCCACTATGGCTCTGGTGTGGACACCAGAGACACTGAGGGAGCAAGTGTCATGCATGGTGAGGGGACTGGCATAGAGGTCACCAGTGACTCAACATCTTCTTCGAAGCCCCAGATGAAGACCACTCCCTAGAGGTGGCAGACCCTGGAGCACCTATTACACCTGCATTGTCATCCACCACCCACGTATCTATCTTTGTCCTCCCTCTTACTCCCCCTACACAGAAACACACGCATCCTTCACTGGCACCCCTTGAGACACTACACCCACCAAAACACTGACATCCACACTTCCCACCAGCACACACACAGTCATCACACCCACCGCTACATCAGTACCCACACACACCAGCAGCACACCCACAGGCAGCACACCTACAGACACCACACACACCCTCCACAACAGACATGCACACCAGCTCTCTTAGGGTGCGGCTACGACAACACACACATGTACTGAACACAAATGCCCACTCTCACCCACCCATAGACAGTCAGTAAAACACAAATCAAAACATACAGCACATTCACCAGACCCTCAGACACCCACACCTTTAACAGTCACATGCACAACAGACACAGACACTCTCTTTACCTTCCAAAACAAACTCCCTGAAAACCACCCAACCCATTTCCCAAAGGATGACCTACTTTTTGCCCTGGTCCTGACCTCTTCCAAACCCAAAACCACCCCTCTCAAATGTCTTTCCAGCCCTTCCACCTCTCAAACCGCCCCTTCCACATCCCAAACCACCCCTTCCACATCCCAAACCATCCTTCCACATCCCACCACACTCCTCCCAAATGTAAATCCACCTCTCCCAGACACCTTTCCACCTCTTTCAAATCCCATCTCAACCCACCCTACCCAAAAACCTAAACCCACCCCTTCCAAACCCAAGCTCACCCCTTTAAACCCATTTCCACCCCTCCCAAACCCAAGGACTCCCTCTCCCCTCCAGTGACATCATAGAGGTGCCTGCTATCTGCCCCAAAGACACCCCTTCCAAAAGAGATTTATGTTGACAGTGACATCGGAAGGCAAGTTCTGAGCATGCACCCACACTGTGGACTACAGGCCTAATTCCTTTTTTTTCTTTTGTACAGTTTCTAAGAGTTGTTAATGAGAGAATTATCTCATGTTTATAAAACATTTATCTTTTGAGAATACCTTTGTCCTGGCCTTATTTCATGAGTGTTACTAATTGTTTGCTGATAATGTAATTTCTGCTAATATGTGTGCCATGCACTTACTTTTATTTGTGACAGTGGCAAGCACAGTTTGTGGATTGTAGTTATTTTTTTTTTTTTAATTGCATACATTAGTGTTGTACATTTGTGATAGATGTATTCATTTTAGAGCAAGCATTCATGTTGTTACTGGACACTTAGACCAAATTCAAAGGGGTTTCTGTTATTGTGACTAGAGAATTTGTGTGTATTTTTTTACATGATGTGTCTATGATGTGCACATATGCATTATACAGAGACCCTGGCAGTTTACAGTTAAGTGACATCTAATGTTTGTGATATATTGCACACAACAAGGGGATATGTGACCTTCATACGTCTCTACCGTGTTTGTAGTTTAGAGGTAAGATTGGTAGTACATTCTGTGTACACCCACTTGTAGTATGTTGCAGTGGAATTACTACATTATCATGGGATTGTTTGGTTGCTATCGGGTACTATCGGGTATACTGTTTCAGTTATTCTTTCATATTTTTTGGGGAATTATTATACCCACCTGTGAGGCCATATTCCTCTATGTGATTGTTGTGACTTTTTGTGTAGGTGTCCTTTGCCATGAAGACCATATTAGTGGGTGCTACTTGTATCTCAGAGTCTATTCTGATACATTTTCTACAGTACATTACACACGTGAGCATTGCATACCATTATGGTGCTGTTTGACTAAAATATTTATCCATGTACAATTCCAATGATACTGTGATGCAACAATGCTGAGGATAACTGGATTGACCCTGAATTACCTTCTGTTATGCAGATGATTGGGTTGATTTCCATCGTGGACCTGGCCCAGGAGCAACAGCGGGACTGGTGTGAGTGGGTTCATGGAGGCAGGAAATAGAAAAAGTGATACAAATATGAATTTTGTTCTTTTATCCTTTCAATCCACCAACTCTGGTGTGGAGGTTTAGCTGCCACAGTTGTGTCAGCGGGAATGCACATCGTGATTGGCTCAGCAGGAAAAGGGGCTGTTATCCTCCTGCCAGCCACTTTAGTCTCTGGGCCACCCAAGCGGGTAGAGATTCTTGGCGGTGACGGTGATCCATCAGCAGTCTTTTGCCTATGCCCACCTAACACTAAATAGGGTGGGTGGGCCGTCATGGCGGCGGACGGGTTTTCTGATAGAAAAGCAAAGGCTGGACCATTACCAACAAGATCTAAATCAGACCCTTTGTCTCCCTCTCCTAATAGTTCAGCTTTCTAACTCACGCTAGAAAGTCACAAAAACCATCAGAATCACGAGTAGAGAGCAGAGGTTTATGATGGATTCAAAGAAAGAGGTACACAATGAAACAAAGAGGGCACAGTACAGAGGTCGCAGTAGATACTCCTCCTTCATGGAGGACTGTATCCCTCTGCACTGTGCAGGATTTATGAATTAAGCTCAAAGTATAATTTCCCAGAGACAAATTTTCAGGAGCGTATTACTAACGTGCAAACTGCCCAATGAGCTCACAACACATATTTGTGTTGACAACCTAGTTTTGCGGTTAGTTATCTCTGTTTAGGTTGCATCTTTCCAGATTCGTAATCAGTCACATACGCCCTAGTACCTAAAATTATAACAAATATAATTATTTTGCCCCTTTGCTCTGAACAACACTATGGTGTCTGGAAGATGTAATACAAAGTGATGATAGAGTAACCTGTACCCATAAATAATAGTTCATTGGCCCCTAACAGATTTTGTGAAATACATGCACGTCACTTTTTATGAAATTCCTTTCTTTGGAAATGATGGGCATACTCCTTAAGTAAACTTCATTCTTAAGCCTCAAAACGTGTTTTCTTTTTTCTTGTCGGTCACACACCTCTCTATCAAAAATATAGGTCCTAGGTTCTGAACCTCAAACAATGGAGTATTTGGTGTGAACGCAGAGCATTCAAACTCTAGAGCAACTAATTCGTATTTTTTTTTCTGATCAGAATGGGTTCTCATGCCTTGTTGTGTGATGCATGGCCCTTTGTCAGTGGATGTATGCCAACAAAATGACACAAATAAGTTTAGCGCAGCTGAATACTTAGGTTTTATACTTTAATTAGTCGTCCTGTACTTCTTTCTTTCCTTCTTGTAACATTTCCGCAAAATATTACACAATTACAAACGGGGAATAACAAAAAAAAAAAAATTAATTACAAAATAGGAAATGAGTTAAAAATAGAATTAATCAATAGCAATTGTTCACTGATTACAGATAACAACGAGATAAATAAGGCTCCTGTGAAAGTCAGAAGATTAAACTTTGCAAAAAATAAGCCTTAAATATTGATTTTGGGAAGGTATTAACACGCAAAAACTTCGGTCTTGGTTTAAGTCCTGAATAGCGACACCACAAAATTGACAATAAAAACGCTTTTTTCCATCTTTATTGACACGCAAAGGATTTTTAACTGTAGGAAGATTTCCAAATTTAAAATACATGTAAAGCCTTGTAAAACCAGGCATATGTCTATAAAACAGCACAAAGTGTTTAAGTTGTACATTTAATAATAATTCAAGGAAAATGAAATATTCAATTTACACTGTTCGATAAAGTGCATTAGGCTGTTTCTTCGGGAGCAGAAAGTAGTATTACAAACCGTTGGCGTGAGCCTTGGTATGTTCCAGGGACAAAGGACTTTCGTATAATAAATCAAGCTGTCACAGGCTGAAAAATTAACCTTACACCTGGGGGGATTCCTGTCATTAAACTAGGTCAAACTGACCCAAAATATCTGCTATCTGCAGTACCCCATGCCAAAACATTCCTCCATGGGCTATTATTGAAGAAAACTCAGAAGATAACTTAATTTCTATCCTTTATGACAAATGCAAACTAAACCTAACATTGAAATTTAGAGATGGGAACTGCCTAATGATACATCTCAAGAGAAAAATCCCTAACTTCCATTCCTCCCATTTTGAAATATTTTAGATAAATGCTGAAACGTTGATCTGATTTATTTTCAAGAAGCATTTTTGGGTACATATCACATCAGAGGTAAGCCTGTCTCAGGTAAAGGCAACTTTACATTTCATAACACATCCAAAGAACATTGAACTTTAGTCCATTCTGACAATAATAACAATGTCATTACAAAGAATAATCTCTGGTAAATATGTCCACTCCCTAGATATCTGGAAAAAGTTCAATTAACTTTGTTAGAGAGTTTGTGCTAGCATTTCATGCCTAACACCACAGAGGTTAATCCTCTTTTTGGGAGGCTAAATACTACAGGCATGACATTTTTGGATTAAAGGAAGCTGTTGACAGCCATGGCCTGGCCTCTGTCAGGCAGAGCAAAGATCAGCCTGACTGACACACTTCATTTTCAGGTCAGGCAGCCAGGAGCTAGACATGCACTATTTGTTCAGGCTCCTGGCTGCCTGAGCTGATCTTTGCTTGGCGGAGGAGGTCACAACTCCGGTGGGACGTCCTCAGCTCAGCAAAGGTCCTTGAGACCCTCCCCCTTGGTGACAAGTGGTAGTGTCATTCATTGCCTCCGACACAGGTGGTTCAGTTTTAAGTCCTGAAGCACCCAGGGTGAGTTTCAATCAGTGACAGCTCGTCAGAGATTGGGGTGGGGTCAGCAGTCTCACTGACCCCATCCCACTCTTTGAAGAAGTTGGGACTGCTGCCTTCCCTCCTTGGCTGATCTAAGGTCAACCAAGGAGGGAAGGCAGCAGTCCCAAGTCTCCTGAGACCTCTGAGGGTTAGGACTGCTGCCTTCCCTCACTGGCTGACCTAAGGTCAACCAGTGAGGAAAGGCAGCCCCCCCAAACCTCCTGTGACCTCCAAAGCTAAGCTGTAGGTAAGTGTGTGTGTGTGTTTTTTTTAATGAATGTTTGGTGCATGCTTGTGTTTAAGTTTGAATATTTGGTAATGAGTGTTGTGAATGGATGTGTGTGTGCACTCATGTGTGTGAATGAATGAGTTTAAGTGAGTGTGCATTTGTGAGTGTGTGTCCCGTTCCTTCCCTCCTAAAATTACCTGCTGCCACTGGCTCTTGACCCACTAAAATAAAAGGCAACAGTTTGGTGAAGTTAAAGTCTGAATTTTCCTACTGTATATTTTTCATTTCTGAGAGAAAAGCACAAGGATTAGCAGTCAAAGTGATTTCTAGGGGTTACTGTCCATGAACAGGGGGTGAATGGAATGAAGGGACGACTCAAGGAGAGATTGAAAGTAAAATAGCAGCACTTGTATGGACTCCTTCAGATTTATTAAATCAGGAAGTCAGATTTTAAACAGAAAACAAACCGTTGACCTCTTGGATCATATTGCAGAGTGTTTTTTTCCAACTTCCTCTACCTCAAACATGCAAAACAATCAACCAAGCAATTATTGGTGTGTAATCTCCCTCATACCATGCCCCACATTGGCCTTTTCTGTGACAATGTGTGATGGCAATACTTCACCTCCAACCCTTGCTTGTCCTGCTTCATTCTCAGTTGAGGCTGGTGATATTTTAAAGTGATCGGGCATAAAATATCTGAATGAGTACCCGGTGGCAAGCGAGCATAGTGGTCTAGCCCGACTCATAAGGAGATCATGGGGCGTTCTTCCTCTGAGAAAAGTTTGAAAAGATAGTGGGCAAATGGTGCATTTCCAAGCAAATTTGAGAAAACTATATAGGTTAATAAAGCAATTGTGAAAGTGTAGTTGTGACATCAATAAAGAGGGGCCTTCATATATAGCGTGTTCTTTCAGCTGCCAATATTTTCCACATTAGCACTCTCAATCCATAAGGATGTCTGACTTGTGCAGCAAACAGAATAGCCTCCTTCTACTGTCGCTTCTGATAATGTAAGTTGGGTCTCGTTTCTTGCTGGTGAAAGTGCATTGAAGCAATTACAACGTGGGCAGACTGGCTTGGTACTATGTAGAACAGGGGTTTCCATGTTCTATTACCGGATCCACGTCCTAATTCAAGGTAACCACTGCGTAAATGAGTTCCATTTGAATGCATTCTATGAAACGCTTATCTAGTTTGGATGTCAAATGCACTCGACTATACTATAAAAACCACACCTACTCTTAATAACCTTCGTTTTAGCTTCTTTTAACTGGAATGTGTGTTCCTGAGAGTAAACAGCAGGGAGAACTCCCCGTAGCACTTTCCTTGTGAGTGGCCTGTGGTTAAAGCTGTTTAATGCCTGCTTTAATAACATGGCTCTGTGTCTCCAGAGCGAGCAGGACCGGAACTCACCTGCACCTTTAGGGGAAAAAAACATTAACACACGCTGCAGGGGAAGCAAGAAGACCAGAAGAGGAAACATAGAGTAGCGGTTAGTGCTCGTTGAGGTTTTCAAACAATAAAGGATCATTTCACCGCTTACCAGAAGAATAAACGGGGAATTACTGATTTGTAAAATAACAAAAAGGCATTGTACACCCTGCTGATAAAAATATGTATCGAAGTACACCACAGTGATAATAACGTGGCCGCGAGACAAACACATAAACACTTCGCACAGATCAAGGTTTTTACATGGACATGCCACAGCTTTCCTTCTGAGCGGCCTACAGGACTACTTGGCTTGAAACTTATTTTATGTCTGCTTTAACTCTGAATTTGACAGGCAGAGTAAAGGCAGGATGGCAGACGTAACGTTCTCTGCCGTACTGACTGACTTTACTCTGCCAAAGTCTAAATCAGGCTCATAGTTATTTGTTATTATTTATATAATCACCAATGTCTCAACAACACCTGTGGGCCCCAGTTCAGAGCTGAACTCTTCAAAAAGAAATAATATAACTGAACAATTGGCATTTCCCCAATGGCTGTGATCATAGATCATTCCACTAAAAATAATCAACATTTACAGTGGGCCTAATCCCAAGGGGTCCCAAGTCACATCTCATTGCCTTTGTAGGGGCCGTGCTAACCCAGTGTTAGAAATGGGCTCTTTGGCTGGCAGTCAGGTTACCCCTTGTCCAGGCAAGGACCCTCACTCTAGTCAGGGTAGAAGAGAATCACCCTCAGCTAACCCCTGCTTGCCCCCTTGGTAGCTTGGCAGGAGCAGTAGGCTTAACTTCAGAGTGCTAGGTGTAAAGAATTTTTACCAACACACACAGTAATTCAATGAATACACTACAAAATGACACAACACAGGTTTAGAAAAAAATATAATATGTATCTAAACAAAACAAGACCAAAATGAAAAAAATCCAACATGCACAAGTCAAGTTATTGATTAAAAAGAGTCTTCATGTAGTTTTAAACATAATGCTAGAGCTGTTAGCGTGAAAATGTACCCGATGCGCATCAAAAATAACCCCGCACAGGCGTGTGTGCATCAAATAGGGCCTGAGATGCGTCAATATCACTCATGAGCGAGACCTTGCGTTGTTTCTCCTTCAGTCGAGTCGGCGTGTGTCGTTTCTTCTCTCCGCAGGAGAGCGATGCGTCAATTCGGTCCACACACACGGGTCCGGGCAGACCTTGTGTTGTTTTTACACGGCCAGTGGTGTTTGCGTCTGAAATTCAGCCTCACAATGGCCCGAAAACCACGCAGCCTGGGTTGTAATCTCACCAGCCTCCCTCAGCGATGCTGCACATCATTTCCCCAGCTCCGGGCGTTGATCTTACGGTCGCGTTATAGGTTAGCGTTGATTTTCAGTCGCGAAGCCGGCAGCACGTTGATTTTTCAGCTGCAGATCAGAGTTGCGTCAATCTTTTCCCCGCACATCAGTCTGTGTGTGGATTTCTTACTCTTAGGCTGCCGGCTTCTCCTTTCAGGGTCCCAGGAACTGGATGGGCACCACTTGGCAGAGTAGGAGTCTCTCCAGAGACTCTAGGTGCTGGCATCTTGACACGAAGGAAGGCAACACAAAGTCCAGTCTTTGTCCTCTTAGCACAGGCAGAAGCAACAACTGCACGATAGCTCCACAAAGCACAGTTACAGGCAGGGCAGCTCTTCTTCCTCAGCTCTTCAGATCTTCTCCAGGCAGAGGTTGGTTTCCAGAAGTGTTCTAAAGTCTGTGGTTTTAGGTGCCCTTCTCATACCCATTTCATTTTGCCCTTTGAAGTAGGCTTACTTCAAAGGAAAGTCTCTCTTGTTTGTGAAATCCCGCCTTGCCCAGGGCAGGCCCAAGACACACACTAGGGGGTTGGAGACTGCATTGTGTGAGGGCAGGCAAAGCCCTTTCAGGTGTGACTGACCACTCCTCCTCTCCCTCCCAGCACAGATGGCTCATCAGGAAATGCAGACTACACCCCAGCTCCCTTTGTGTCATTGTCTAGTGAGAGGGGCAACCAGACCAACTGTCAAACTGACCCAGACAGTGAATCCACAAACAGGCAGAGTCACAGAAATGGTATAGGCAACAAATGCTCACTTTCTAAAAGTCCTTTTTTCAAACACACAATCTCAAAATCAACTTTACTAAAAGATGTATTTATAAATTGTGAGCTCAGAGACCCCAAACTCCACATGTCTATCCGCTCCCAAAGGGAATCTACACTTCAATCATATTTAAAGGTAGCCACCATGTTAACCTATGAGAGGGACAGGCCTTGCAACAGTGAAAAACAAATTTAGCAATATCTCACTGTCAGGAAATATAAAACACATTACTATATGTCCTACCTTAACCATACACGGCACCCTGCCCTTGGGGATACCTAGGGCCTACCTTAGGGGTGTCTTACATGTAAGAAAAGGGAAGGTTTAGGCCTGGCAAGTGGGTACACTTGCCAAGTCGAATTTACAGTTAAAAACTGCACACACAGACACTGCAGTGGCAGGTCTGAGACATGATTGCAAGGCTACTAATGTGGATGGCACAACCAGTGCTCTAGGCCCACTAGTAGCATTTGATTTACAGGCCCTGGGAACCTCTAGTGCACTTTACTAGGGGAGTACTAGTAAATCAAATATGCCAATCATGGATAAACCAATTAACCATACAATTTGCACAGAGAGCATATGCACTTTAGCACTGGTTAGCAGTGGTAAAGTGCTCAGAGTTCAAAAGCCAACAGCAACAGTTCAGAACAAATAGGAGGCAGGAGGCAAAAAGATTGAAGATGACCCTGCATAAGCAAAAAAGTCCAACACCCAGATATTGTTTTTGTTCAATGTGTATTATATAGGGATTCGTGTTATTCAGATACTAGTGGAAGCGTTTAGGAGGAGCTGTAAAAGAAAAATAGCCTTATCAAAATATGGGTGTTGGGAATTTTTGGTATTCCCACATTTGGAGATTGAACCTTCTATAGTTGACCTGGAAGATCAAAAGTGAAAATGTTAATATAGTTCTAGAAATGTTACTTAATTATTTCGTTTCCTTTTTTTAGCGAGCCTCATTCTAACTCCTGAAAACTGATCGGCCATGTACTTGTATAATTTAGCTTTAAATGTGTAACCTTACATATTTGTCAGTGGTACCTTGAACGTTTAATTGTTATTAGCTGAAATTAAGGAATATTTTCACTTTTTTAGGTTTGGGGTTTGACAGCAGTTCTGCCAGATTATTGCTTATAATATGTAAAGTGGGTTTTGGTCCCCTCTCTTCAACTATAAAGTTTCTTTGACATGTGTTTTTCAACCATTGGCTGAAGACTTTGTCAATCTCTATGTAGATGCAATTACAATAGGATACAATATTTATTCACAGAGCCCATTGGAGTATTCCTCTCCTGCCTAATGATATTGGCCATTTGGGTGTAATCTTCCACTCAAGTAGTTTCTTTAAAACGTAAGAAGGATATTTGACAGCTCTTTAAATCTATAGCTCACCCTGTCTGCTTTCTTGGCTTTAATGGGCTCTCAGCACATGCTTTAGTAAATTAAATCCAGACCTCTTTACTTCATCAATGGTTGTTTGTCCCAGGATTGGAGATCATACATAGGATATCCTATATCCTACCGACCTAAACATCTGTTAATGCACGGTTATAGGAAGAAACATTTATTTAACTTTTTGCATCTTGTTCGGAAATTTACAGAGAACATTACTGTACAAAGGCATCATATTGTTTTTACTTGAATGTGTTTTTTGGTCTGGATTTACAGAGCAACTCTTTGTAAGACCAATTGTTACCAATACTTCAATACATATATTGAGTTAGTTTGGTTCAGAGTGAATATCACTCTCTGACCACAAGATAGTGGCTGTATCCTTCTGCTGCTTATGGAGTGCTTCTAATGCAATGCACACGCAACCATTGATGTAAGGAACCTTTAGTACTTAGTTTGGGCACCCCTAACTTAGCTTAGATTCCCCAGTTTGTGCCTTTTACATTCATGCACATTTCATTCATATTTTTAATAGGCCTATTTTTAGCAATTATTCTTTATATATTATCAGATGCCTCTTCTAGGAAAGTAGAATTAACGTTGCACATTTTATCAACCATTGTCCCACATGCAATCTGTACCTTTGTCCAAGGCTGCCATGTACGGTGCATGACATGCTAACTTGTTTTGCCAGACCAGGAGCCAGTTTCTATCTTCAAGATACAGCATGACATCAGAGCTATTCTCCAGACACTGAACGCATGATTATATAAACAATACATAGGTCCAAGGAAGGTAGATGGCATTCTGGTCGTGACTGTCTTGGGATGCATACAACATGATAGACGGCTTTGCTGATACTGGTGCTGACCTTCATCTTCTCAAGAGGATTACCATCCAATCAGCAGGCAGCCCCCTGTTATTCTAATCAGTTATGGGGGTGGGGCTAATCCCTTCGGTCGGGCCAGACAGGGGGTTACCAACCACTATCCTCTCAAATTTAGACATAGGGGTTTAGTAGGAACATCTAGACTCTCTAGAATCACACATCATGGTGGGGTTGTTCATCGTCTTCACTTTGGCTATTTTGTTAGTTACTGTGCTCTGTTTCACCTGCGTTATTATCGCAGCACATGCTTTTCATACTAGAATGTGACTTGTTCAATAAACTCATTAAAATCCAGTTCTCATTTTGTGTCTTGCCTTGGCATGCATGAGTAACCGAGTGGAAGAGGTGTGTGATCTGTTTCCATGACTTTCATGAGGAGTTAGAGTGTCAGGTTCATGTTGCCACAAATCACCTTTTATGCCAACAGCCTTGGAGGTTTGGGTTAGTCACTGTGAGCTAGCCAGGAGTTATGCCAACAGCTGCCGAATGGTGTGGGGTTGACTCAGTCTCTCGACGCTGTTGTCCTAAACACCAGTCCTATTACCAAAATAAGAACCTCATGACTTGGCACTACCAATTTATCAAGGATAGATACTTATTTAAGGGATCTCTTGAGTATCTCTCTGATGTATGCTAAAGGTACCCTATTCACCTTTTATACTGAAATGTTCGTGGTGTTAGGGGAAAATCCTGGTCAGCTATATAGGTAGCACCTATACTGGTATGTAGGTTGTTCAATCTTGAACCTTAAAAAAATACCCTATTTGGTGTTTCTATCTCTGAATTCTATCTCACAGAAAAGGCACAATCAATAGTAAAACCAGAAAATTGTAGACAAGCAGTCACACATTATTTATTTGTGAATAGGCTTCCTAATGGGGGTGGAGATGTTGTTTGTGGCAGAGGCACAATGCGTACGAAACAAACATTCTATTCATGGGTCAATTTTCTTGCAGTCAATGCGAATACAAATACTTTTCACACATACTGTAGGTAGTGCACCTACACAATATAGACCTTATAAATATTTAGAAATATCATTAACACATCAAGAACAACAAAATTGGTTACAACTAAGGTGCCCTCCTAAACGAAGTCCAACCAAGGCCGTAGCCATTCTGGGGCATTTGAGAGCCAGGCCAGCCCATATTTATCTTTGGCCCCCACACATGACGGATGCAGCTAGCACAGTATTTAAAGGGGCATGAGTTCTGAAGGTGAATTAGCAATAAAAATGCCCTTAAAATGTGATTTAATCTTGTTAGATTTGCATTGTATTTTAAGACTGCTTAAATGTCAGGCTAACATCTTCTGACAAATTGCATGGAAATCTTGTTCACTCTTCTTTAACTGCAAAGTGAGAGAATTTGTAAAGTGAGCTATGTGACAATTTTGTCGGGGACAGACAGGGCCACTAAAAGGTATGCAACAAGAAAGGCCTAAGGGCCAGATGCATGAAAGGTTTTTACCCATTCTATGTCTATGGAAAAATGTGTTCGTACATATGGCCCTAACTTTTGCTGCAATATTGACTAAATTATTTTGCAATAGAACATAAATAGTGTTGCATTATGTGAGAGTATCACATTATTTTAACCATTTTTACTCATTAGCACTGTCACCGCAAAAGATTTCTCTTAATAGGTACCAGTTCTGCATCAAAATACAGCTTTAAATAAGTGAAAGGTGACCAGCCAACCTCTGTGAAGTATCTTCCACTGTCCGGCGGCACATGTTGCAGAGTTATTAGTAACTTTTTACCTGTTGGAGCTAGAAACAAAATTTGTTTTTTGCTCAAATCTGTCGATTATGCAGCAGATGATGGTTTACATGGCTTCTCCGGCGAATTCATATTTATTGTGGAAAATTCTGCAGCCACAAAATAACAAAATTCCAGTGGCATTGCATACAGGGATTGCAAAAAGAAATACAGTAGGATGTCAATTTGATTCTAATTCACAAAAACTTAAATACCTGTAAATTAACTGTGCAAATAATTACCAGCAGTCATAAAAACATACATGAAGCACAATTTGTTCTATAATTCTGACGTTTGATTGATTTTTTTTTTAATTGGATCAAAACTAATCCTCACAATGCAAAAATGATAAATATTGCACTGTAATGTACTGCACATTTCTACTGCGCTTACAAACCCTATGTTGGCCACTGAAGCCCCTATAGACAAAAAGCTACACTATATAGGGTGGTGTGTGGTTGGAAGGGTGTTGTCTTTGTTTTGTGATCCTATGTGGGAAGTGTTTCCACATTGTGAGTGATGACCATCGGTGTGCAAATATGGTGTTATGAGATGCATTGCGCAGTAGTGTGCGGATGGGAAGCTGTGGGAGACACAGATGTACACAGATGCATAGCTTGTGGTTTTTCAGTACGCTGGCAGCTTTGAACAGCTCTGCAGGTGCCTTTATGGTGTTTGTTATGATATAGTCTGCTTCGCTGATTTCTGCACTGAGTTGTCCAATCGGAAATTTGGTAAAGGTCTGGGACAGAGTCTACATTGCTGGAGGGAGAGAGAAGTGGAGCAACCTGCAGAGATGCACATTACTATCTTCTCATATCTGAAAGTCGTTGAACGTTGTTGTGAGATGTAAATTAGCAGCCAGAGCGTATAGATATTTGGGACCTACAGTCAGGAGCTAGATTAAAGTTCTCCAATTGACCAGTTATTCGAGACTTGTTCATTTGGTGATGGCTGGTTTATTGGCTGCACAGTAGTGGTAATGGACAAAACTCATAGTAGATATGTCTTATGTGAATGCAGGAGGTATAAGTTACAGCTGGCTGCTTACAGTTGAATGTTATGATATTAGTATTAGTGTTTGCAAGAAATGGTATGTATAGACTTACATAACTATATAATACCCCAGCAAAGCACAAGTCAGCTGTCATTAACTTACCAGCTTATTAATATTAGTTTGCTATTAGAGTTTTTAAATCTGTAGATTAGAAGCTAATGATTGAGCTTGAGGGTGCAACTGTCTTCCCAGATTCTGTTAGCAGGATCTGTGGTGCTTTAGTTGACTTGGAAATAGCCATGTTTTCAACTGTGTTTTGAAGTTTATATGCTTCTGGATGCTTCAAATGCTGCCAATTAGTGTGTTCCAGAGCTTGACAGCTTGTACTGAGTAAGAAGTGCCTCCTACAGATTTCTTATGATAAGGTGGAATGATGATAAGAAATGCAAGCCTGGAGCAAAGTGTTTTCTTTTGTTAATATTGCTTGAATTTAGCTTGTAAGAATGCCAGTCATTTTCTTTGGAGGCTGTGTGAACAATGTAAAGTGGCTTTAGCATTGCAGTTCTAGTTATAGGTAGCATGTGGAGTGGTTGCAAGACTGGAGTCATGTGTTTTCTTGGATAAAGGCAGAGAAGGAGTCTTGCAGCAGCATTTTGGATGAGTTATATTTAGCGTATGATGAATGCAGTCCACTAAGGTATATTCTTTTGGCATAGTCAAGTTTGGAGGTTGCCCAAGGTCTGGGAGGATGCAACATAGTGTTTTCATTGTGGCACTCTGTTTTATTTTAGCAGGTGGTAACAAATATAGGTGTGAATTCATGGTTACCCCAAGGATCTGACTTCTCTTGATATTGTTTTAGGGGCCTCATGTTGAAGATAGGCTTGTATGTTTATCGTTTTCTGCAGGTCATAAGCTCTGTCTTTGCAATATTTAGCTTTAGATGGTTATTCATCATCAAATTGTAGAGGTAATAATAGAAGGGATATGAGCCCTGTGGGATGCCACAGTTTATGTGTTAGAAGCTGATATCAAAGGTGGTACCAACATTAGTTCACTGTCACAGCTGAAAGCCCAAGAACTCAGTGGACATTAGATTAACTCCCTTTATGCTAGAAATTTGGTTGCTGGTTGGGGAGGGTAAGACCCTATTCAAGCACCAAACCCCAAATTAACATGGTCTTAACCTTCTGGTAGCTTGGCACAAAGCAGTCAGGTTTAAAGTAGAGGCATTGTGTAAAGTCTTCAAATAGTAAAAAAGTAAAAACACAACACATGGAAACTCCCACACCAATTTTGAAAAATGAAATAACTTGACACCAAAACAACAAAATTTCATCAAGTAGAGGGAACAATGCAATTATAAAGATTTAAGTGAGAACAGTGCCTAAAAGTACAAGTGCAACTGTGGTTATCATGTCACGCTGTGTAGGAAAGTACCATCTTGCCTCTCATGTTACCCCCATTTTTACATGTATGTAAGTTTGTTTTTGCCTGTCTCACTGGGATCCTGCTAGCGAGGACCCCAGTGCTCATAGTTTGTGGCCTGAATGTGTATACCTGTGTAGTGACTAACTGTGTCACTGAGGCTGTGCTAACCAGAACCTCAGTGCTCATGCTCTCTCTGCCTTTAAATGTGTCACTATAGGCTAGTGACCACTTTTACCAACTTCAATTGGCACACTGGAACACCCTTATAATTCCCTAGTATATGGTACCTAGGTACCCAGGGTATTGGGGTTCCAGGGGATCCCTATGGGCTGCAGCATTTCTTTTGCCACCCATAGGGATATCAGACAAACCTTTACACAGGACTGCCATTACAGCCTGAGTGAAATAATGCACATGTTATTTCACAGCCATTTTCACTGCACTTAAGTAACTTATAAGTCAGCTATATGTCTAACATTCACTTGCTGAAGGTTAGGGGGAAATTTACTAAGTGTGAGGGCACCCTTGCACTAGCAAAGGTACCCCTACACAGTTCAGGGCCATTTCCCCGGACTTTGTGAGTGCAGAGACACCATTTCACGTGTGCACTACATATAGGTCAATAACTGTATGTAGCTTCACATTGATAACTTCAAATATGACCATGTAACATGTCTAAGATTGTGGAATTGTCCCCCCATTCCAAATCTGGTACTGGGGTGCCAATTCCATACATCCCTGGGGCTCCACTATGGACCCCGGGTACTGCCAAACCAGCTCTCTGGGGTTTTCTCTGCAGCTACCGCTGCTGCCACCTCACAGACAGGGTTCTGCCCTCCTGGGGTCTGGGCAGCCCAGTCCCAGGAAGGCAGAACAAAGAACTTCCTCTGAGAGAGGGTGTTACACCCTCTCCCTTTGGAAATAGGTGTTAAAGGCTGGGGAGGGGTAGCCTACTAGCGACATTGTAGCGCCTAATCCTGCTGGTTTTCTCAACTGTTTCCTGGTGGTGCATGCTTTGGGGGCTTTGTGCCTTCATCCTGCACTGGAAGCCATGAAGAAATCTCCCGTGGGTCGACGCAATCTACCCCCTGCTTCAGCAGGCACCAAACTTCAGCGTCACCAGTACTCTGGGACCCCTCTCATCCTGACGAGCGTGGCCCCTGGAACACAGGTGGTGGACCCAAGTGATCCAGACTGTCCAGTGGTCCAACTGTCCAAATTTGGAGGATGTAAGTCCTTGCCTCCCCTCTCCAGATAGTAATCCTGTGCACCGCGTGAACTGCAGCTACAAGGGCTTCTGTGCACATTTCCACAAAATCCTTCATGCACAGCAAAGCCTAGGTCCCCAGCACTCTGCCCTGTGATGCACAGCTCCCTGAGTTGATCTCCAGTGTCGTGGGACCCTCTTTTGTAGTGTTGAGATGACCGCCGTGTTCAGACTTCTTGAACCCATGTTCAAGAACTTCTACGGGTGACACCTTCTTGTGCCTGGGCTCTCCACATTGCTGAGGGAACCCTCTGTCTTCTCTCTCAAGTGGCGACATCCTGGTCCTTCCTGGTCTCAGGCAGCACCTTTTTTCTTTAACTGTGACTCTTGCAGCTAGCAAGGCTTGTTTGCGGTATTTTGCCAAGGAAACAACTCTGCATCCTCCAGCACTCCGTGGGACACCTTCTGCACAAAGGAGAAGTTCCTAGCCCCTTTTGTTGTTGCAGAATCTTCAGCTTCTTTCATCCAAAGGCATCCATTTTTGCACCTGCATCCGGGGTTTAGAGTGCCTCTGCCCCCCCTGGACACTTTCATGACCCTAAGACATGGTCCCCTTCCTTTGCAGGTCCTCAGGTCCAGGAATCCGTCTTCAGTGCTTTGCAGTCTGTTGTGGTCTTTGCAAAATCCTCCATAACGACTTTAGTGTGTTTCTGGGGAAATAGTAGTACTTTACTCCTATTTTCCAGGGTCTTGGGGTGGGGTATCTTGGACACCCTTAGTGTTTTCTTACATTCCTACCAACCCTCTACACACTACTCTAGCCTGGGGTCCACTCGTGGTTTGCATTCCACTTTCTTAGTATTTGGTTTGTGTTGCCCCTAGGCCTATTGCATCCTATTGTATTCTACAGTGTTTACACTATTTTCTGACTGTTTTACTTACTTGATTTTGGTTTGTGTGTATATTTTGTGAATTTGACTTACCTCCTAAGCGAGTATGTCCCCTGAGATATTTTTTGCACATTGTCACTAAAATAAAGTACCTTTATTTTTTAGTAACTCTGAGTATTGTCTTTCCTATGATGCAGTACCTATATGATATAAGTGGTATAGTAGGAGCTTTGCATGTCTCCTAGTTTAGCCTAAGCTGCTCTGCTATAGCTGCCTCTATCAGCATAAGCTGCTAGAACAATACTAATCTACTAATAAGGCATAACTGGACCTGGCACAAGGTGTAAGTACCATCAGGTACCCACTATAAGCCAGGCCAGCCTCCTGCACGCTGGACCGGGACAAAGTCACAAATTCATGTTGACTGCAATATATTGCATGCAAGGTATAGGGACCAAGCCATTGAGGATGCTGTTGATGGTAAGTTTGCAATTTGAAAGCCTGTATCAAGAGTTCATCATGCAGCAGCATTTTTTAGGAGATTGTGGGCTGCGATGTGGAGTCCGGCATAAGGAATGCAGCCATGTCTGGTGGCTTAGTGGACTAATGCGTCCACTATAGGGGCCTGTGTTTGACCTCATGGTCACAGGTTCAAATCTCGGCTGGTCCACTCAGCCTTTCATCCAAGTTCTAAGGTCGATAAAATGAGTACCATTGAGTTGGGTAACAATAAACATCTGTTATTCAGCGCCGAGAGGCCTACGGGTGAATGTGTGCTTTACAAATACATATATTATGTTACCATACTGAAGTGATGCTGAAACAGCTGCGAGGTGATGCATTGCACTGCATCGTTTCTGCCTACAGGACTACTGTTGGGCTGGCAGAGGTCCTTCAGGCTCACTTCCAGTAGTCCAGGACTGGGTGGTTCCTCTTGTGTTGAGTGATTCACAACCAGTAGAGTCTAGGCACAGGGTTCAAGATGGGTGAAGCCTTTGCTGTCTCTAAAGCTCTCAACAGGAGGCCAGCCAACTAGCATTTGGAGTCACTCTGGTGGTCATGTGATCAAGAAGGTCTAGTCCTTTTTCTCAGGCATTAGGGCAGAAGGGCAGCAGAATGGCAGTCCTTCTTGCAGAGAAGCACAGATGTCAGTTTGAGTCCTCCACAGGTCTAGAGGTCTACTGATGAGTTGGGCCTGAGGGTCCATTATATCTATATCTGGTGGCAACTTTGAAGTAGGAAAAGGTTCTGGAGGTTTTCAACCCAGATGTGTTTGGAATTTTCTGCCTTCCTGTCCTGGCCCAGCTTGCCTGGGGTCAAAAAGAATACTATGAAACCTTTTGTGAGTGTACCCAGGCAAAGCCTTTGTGATGTGCAAGTGTGGTAGGTGACAGCTCCTCCCTGCCATCAAGCCAGGTGTCCCATCCTGCTAGATAACAATGGCAGTTTAAACCACACTCATAGGCTACAATGGCAGACATGAAACATGTTTATGAGGATATTTAAGTGCCGCAGGCCCACTAGTAGCTTTTACATAACAGTCCCTTAATACATGTAATACTACTTTACTAAATTAAATGTGCCAACTGGGTGTAAGCCAATGTCACCATATTTAAAAGGGAGAGCAAAGACACTTTGGCACTGGTTAGCAGTAGTAAAATGCACAGATTCCTACATGCCAAAAAAATGGGTTCAGAAGAGAGAAGGGTGAAGGAAAACAGTTTGAGTATGGCTCTGCAAGTCCAATACCTTTCATATATGGTATGTCAAACAGATATTTTCTAAATGAAAAGATTGAGAAACTATGCAGGGCATTGAATCATATTGTTCTTAAGCCAGTAACTTTAATGACCTTTCCTATTCAGGATGCATACATGGTAGTCACTTCCTAAACTTACCAGCCATGCAGATGCAACTTCCAATCATGAAACCTCAGATTCCAACATGGTATAGTGTTTTGTTTAGCCTATTATACTTGGGCAGAGTCATCACAAGTCAGTTACAACGTACATTTGATTAACATTGCTTCAGCCTACACTGGCCTGCTGTGAAATATAACCTGGTGAGACAACTGCTGCTCTAGAGATTTATATTATGTTTGCAGGGGCTAGGTTAATTTCTTTGCTACAGAGGACTGCAAATGCCGCAATCAGAAGTACTTTGAATCTAAAATGATCCAATATAGCCTTCCATGGCACAGAGGGCTGCTAAAACAGAATATTTATATTAAAAAAATGGTTTAATATCTTGATAATTCTGCCAGGGTCAACACGCTGAAGATCTATTCCCTTGGACCAAATATTGTGGAAACCATAAAGAGGGCATCTAATTTTAACCATAGCTGCAGCTATAAAATGTTTGCAACACATATTTTGCCACAAATTTCCCAAAATGTTCTTGATGGATATGCTCCAGGCTCTCTATGTTATTTTTAATTACTGGCGTGTTAAATTAAAACTTAATTTACAAAGTTGATTGGCATTAGGAAACGTCACACTTTACAAAGCAGATTAAGTTTACTAAATTTACATGGGATAAGATCTTTCTGGCCTTCCAGGTGTGATGATTTTGCGATGCGGAATGTCCTAGATAGGACATCCTCCTGCAAAACAAATTTGAGAATAGAGTCTCAGAAGGGATGGCTCTGAGCTGAGGCTGGGTTAATTTTTTTCAAAAAATTATCTTGATTCGTTTTCCATTGCACAAAGTTTAAACAGTTTAGAAAATAAACAAACAGTTTAGTCAGACTTAAGCCTTTCTAATTCAAGCATCTAGTTGATGGATTGATAGGATTTAAAGTTAGATTGTGGAAAGTTGATTGAGTGTGTTTAATATGTATGTGAAAAAAATCCACAGCGTCCTTAAGGCATAATCATGTGGTGTTCACCATAATATCAAAACCAGAATATTGAGGACAGAACATTGTATGCAAAATACCGACAGGTAAGTAAGTATAGATTTTCTACACCTCTCTTCACATACATGTACCTACATAGTATATATATATCTTCAAGTTATGTAGATGCAAAGCTATCAGTAGGAAATCCATACTTTCTATGTATACACTCACCTTTCAATAATCTGCCCTCGATATTTGTGTAGCACAATATTCTTGGGGTCAATATTTAGTAGGACAACCAGTATCTGGGAAAGAATGGAGTTACAGAGCAAAGCTTTATTGTGTGATCATGGCTGAGGACCACAGGTCTTAGTTCAACACGTTAGACTTGGTTCTCTTAGAAATTAAGGACCAACATAGCCATTATTGTCCACATGTACACTATATCCAGAAATGGAGAAATCTGCAGGTGGAAGATTTATGTCCCTTATATAATAATTTATACAGATAATTAACACAGTTCGTAATGCGAACATTGAATTAAAAAAAGGAAGAGAAACTTTCACAACAGAAAACTCAATTTAAAAACAAGAAGGTTGGAGGGATTTTACTAAGGATGACACACATATTGAATACATTACAGAAGATCAGGATGTGGCCAGTGGCTCTGCTAGACAGAGCAGAAGAAGTCATAATAACTCACCAGAATCTTTAAGCTTTTTGTTTCTAAGCCTCCCCCTAGCTACGCTTTTTTTGGCTATTTGGTACAGTTCACATTTATGCCCCCATAACCTTTTGTCCACAGAAGCTATCCATGCCAGATTTGCACCTTTTTTTCCAACAAACTGGGAATTCTAAAGGTACCTAGGCTTTATGGAATACCTTGGAAGGGACCGATAAATTAACCAAAATACAGCTACGTGTTGGAGGGTTTTAGAAAAATGGGGAAAAAGTGCTGTAGAAGAAAGTATCTATTTTTTCCCTATAAATGGCATCAATTAAGGGTTTGCAGTGCTAAACTCACCATATCCTTAGCATTCAGGAACAGGCAGACTTGAATCAGAAAACCAAGTTTTTCAACACAGATTTGGCATTTTGCTGGGACACAGCCCATTTTTCCAATTGTTTATGCTTTCAACCTCCTTCCAGTTAGTAGTAGAAATGGGTATGAAACCAATGGTGGATATGGGAATACCATACATTTCTGAAAAGTAGACATTCTGAATTTAGCAAGAGATAATTTGAGTAGATCCTTCAATGTTTTCCTAAAAAAGCAACAGTTGAAATAAAAAAATTAAATGAAATTGAGTTGAAAAAACAGCCATTTGTGTCTATGTTTTCATCTGTTACTTCTTCTAACTAAGGCAAATGTTCAAATGCAATATACTGTGACATCTGCTGGACCCTTCTGGTTGTGGTGATATATAGGGCTTGTAGGTTTCCCAAGAACCCTACGTACCCAGAGACAATAACTGAGCTTCACCTTGCAATGTTTTTTCATTATGTTACCGGTACACAGTAATTAATTTGGTAAAATATAGAGAGTAAAAAATAGCTATCAATGAAACCTATGCATTTCCCACATGGGCACATGATAGGGGGATTAGAAGCAGTGGTTACTTGCGCATCTCTGAATTTGGAGTTACCCATACTAGCACGTGAATGAGAGTGCATTTCTCAAAATGACCTCTTTCTTACAAACTGTCTTAAATTTGAAGGCACAAATGCATAGAAAGACAATTGGCCATAACACTTGTTTTACTATTCTGTGGTCCCCCAAGTGTCCTGATAAAAGTTATACTTCACTTGTGTGGGTAGTCCTAGTGCCCGCAACAGGAAACGGCCCAAAATGCAACATGGATACATCAAATATTTCACACAAAACTGTCCCCCTTTTTGCAAAGTGGGTAGCTGTGTTTTTACCTCAGTGGCACCTTGAAAAGTCTAGTACACCTATGCATGTTTTAAAACAAGATAGCCAGGGGAATCCAGGATGGGGTGACTTGAGTGGCTGTTACCAGGTTGTTTTACCCAGAATCCCTTGCAAACCTCAAACTTTGACTAAAAAACACGTTCTTCTCACATTTCTGTGACATGAAGTTATGGAGTCTGCACAGAGCCACACAACCTTCCACCTACTATTCTCCTGTGTCTTCTGATGAATATGGTATCTCACCTGTGTGGGTAAGCCTAGTGCCCGGTACAGGAAACAGCCCAAAACGCAACATGGATACATCAAATTGTTCCACACAAAACAAAACTTTTTTTTTGCAAAGTGGATAGCTGTGGATTTTGGGCTCTACCTCAGTTGGCATCTAGGGAAACTTAGCAAACCTGTAAATATTTTAAAAGAAGACTCCAGTGAATCGAGGATGGGGTGACGTACCATTTTCATCAGAAGACATAGGAGAATGGGTGACTTGTGTGGCTCTCACCAGGTTCTGTTACCCAGAATCCCTTGCAAACCTCAACATTTGTCTAAAAACACATTTTTCTCACATTTCTATGATGGAAAGTTCTGAAATCTGAGGAAAGCCACAAATTTCCTACCACCCAGCATTCCCCTTGGTCTTCTGATAAAAATTATACTTCACTTATGTAGATGGGCCAAGTGCCTGCGACAGGGAAGAGCCAAAATTGTGTAGAATTTCAGGGGGGAATGAATGTGGGTTTAAAAGGACAATTTTTTTAAATCTGGTTTTAGGCTGACTCTGCATTGGGCACCCACACACATGGGGCTCAGTTTTTATCAGTAGCAATGGGCATTACAGAAGTTTCCATCACAAAAATGTAGAGAAAATACATTATTTCAGGCAAAATTGGAGTTTTGCAGGGCATTGTGCATAAGAAAATGTTGGGTCATTCACCCCCATCTGCCCCTTGGGGGGGCAGAAAGACTGAATATGCCCAAAATAAACAGGGGGAGCAAAAGCAATTGCCCAAGGGGCCAGTCCCTGGTGCCTAGTGGGGGATCCGTGCTTGGAGATGGCCCTCCTGTGGTGATCCACAAGCTGGGATCCTAATGGAGGGGAACCATTTTAAAGGGGAGATTCTCCCCAAACTAATGACACCTCTCCTGTCAGCCACAGTGCTCAGGGGTAAGATAACCCCCCGAGCACCATGGCAGTAAAAGTGAAATGAGCGGATCAGCTCATTTCACTTTCAAGTTAAGTAAAATAACATCAGCGCACAGGACATGCTGATCACTATTTCACTGAAACAAAAGAAACAGCCTGAGGAGATGTGGAAGCTCTCCCGCATCTCCCGAGGCTGTTTCTTTCTAAAAGGAATCCCTTTGGTGCCCACATCAAAGAGGTTTCAATTGCCATGTGCGTGCACAGCTGGCAGCCATAAGACGTACGTGAGCACTGTAGCATCGGAAGGCTCCTGGCTGTCTGAAGCACAAAAGTGGTTAGTAGCTTCTGGATCTGATAGAAACTAATGACTACCTTGAAGTTGAAACCCGAGGGAGGTGTGCCTCCCCTCGTGATTGAGTTAAAAAACTTACTATTCAAATTGAGGGTGACATTATGACACTAATAAAGTAATTTTCTAGGAAAGATTAACGCTCAGCTATGACATTCTTCTGGCAGAAAAAGATTGGCTGCCAGAGTTTGTTGGAACGCTCCAACAAGGGGAAAATGTAATTTTGCCATCTTTTTCAGTCCTAGTTCCAGAACCAATAGAAGAAGCCTGTGCTGCAGATTTGGCTATCGCACAGGCACCAGTGCTGTATTGCAACAATATGATCTGGGATAGGGATTCTACTTCTTACATTATTATACCTATATGGTGCAGCCAACTAGTACAACCTCAATATCCAATAAAACATGATGACAAAGTCCCTGAGAGGGAGATTCTCTCATAATTAGAGTATCAGGAATAATTGAACCCTTTGTATCACCAATGAACACACCTTTTTTCCCCATAGCTAAGCCAGACCATTCCTACAGAATAGCCTTACATACATTTAAACAGTCACACACGAACATTCGCTGTTCAAAACTCACATAGCACAGGTCTCATGAAGAACATTGTCTCTAGAAAATACAGAACAACCCTAGACATTTCCAACAGGATTTTCTACGAAAATCTGGCACTGAAAGCCAGGATTTAGGTGCATGTTCCTAGGCAATTTCTAGCCATTTGCCTAGGCTTTCAGCATTGTTTTTGCCAGCTTTACCAAGGGTATGGCGACAGTCAAGGATTGTTCTCAGCCAGTGTGACATCAATATTACATGATATTGATCCCAAGGCATTGTCCTATGTAGATGACATTTATCTGATTGACGATGTCCTCAATACACATCTGGCCAGGGTAGAATGCATTGTATTGGGATTTGCTGAACATGTCTATTAATTCAACTTCAAGAAAACAAACGTTGCTTTCCTCAATGTCCTCTTTTTGGGATAAAAGCTTTCAAATGTGGGATGAGTCTGGTACCACACTTCGTAGAGAAGTGTGCACAATTACAACCAACAAATACCAGAAAAAACAGCAATCCTTAGGATTCTTTAACTCTGGCAGAACATACATTCTGGGCTATGCAAAACGCACAGAACCACTTTATGATTTAATTCATCCAGATTTCTCGAACAAACATTGTACATCACAACATACACAAATTCTAAGATCATTGCAAACTGACATGCTTGAAGCAAAACACTTACACACAGATAACAAAGCAAATTTGGGGATCCAGATATTTCTGGGTGTCATCGGATTCACATATGTCACATTCAATGAAGTTGACACAGTACCAATTGCGTACATATCATACTTATAATCAAATGCAAAAATTAATTTTGCACCAACAGAAAAAATACTGACTGAAGTTCAAATAGCTGTCATCAAGGAGAGACTTCCAGGGTAAGTGCATTATTGTTGTTTGCCGATCCCAATCCTTGATACTGTTAGCAAAGTCAGAGTTCTAAACACAGAAGCATGATATCTACAATGGATACAATTGGCTATCTCCTTGACTGCCACATATGTTGATTATATTTGTGAACCAAGAATACAGACACAATAATTTCTCCAAAATGAACTTGATCACCCCAAGCCCACTAATGTCATGCCTCTAGACCATTATAAATATATTATCTATACTGTTGGTTCAGCTCAACCATCTGTAGGTACCAAACACCAATATTTTGCAACTTGTGCAGCCTTTTATGGAGTCATGAGGGAAGATGAGTTCCACCCTCAACAAACATACATGCGGTCCCTAGGGGATTACACAGCACAACTTGCTGAGCTCAAAGCATTGATCTTAGCACTGGAACATATGAATCCTGAATTCTCTGCACTTGTTGTGTGTGATTCATATTATTGTGTCCAGTCCCTCAATGAAAACTTACACTACTGGTGCCTTAATGGGCTCAGGGATTTTAAAAGGAAACATGATCAAGCACAAACTATTATGGGGGAAGGTGCCAGAGTTTAAGGACAAACTGCCATGGAGTCATTTAATACATACAAGGGGTCATCAAAGTGTTAGAATACATGTTGTAGAGAATGAATTGGTTGATGGAGATGCCAACTCTGCATTTGTTATGGCAACTGTTGCTGGAATAAGTTGTTCACAAATAAGGGTGGATGATGACATTTTGGCTGCTTTGATCGCTTGGTTGATGGCAAACCTTTACCAAAAACATAACCCAAAATAATATTCCTACCACTTAAATGCCTAATACATTTTCTTTGTAACAATACCTACCAGGGGTGGGTGATCATGTAATTCGCAACTATGAACATAGGCTAGAACTAATCAAAGCAGCTCATGATGGTGTTGCTTTTGCCCATGCTAATGTAGCAGCTACTATTTCTCTTTTCCAAAAAAGCAAATGGTGGAAGGGTCTATACAAACATATTAAAAAGTATGTCCTGAGTTGTGAAGTCTGTCAACAAATAAAAGGTTCCACCATCAAGCGCCCACCACAGACACCCCTTTATCAAACATGCCTATGCAATGTGTGTACCTGGAGCATTGTGGTCCCCTAAATTCTGGTGGTGTACACAAATACATTCTACTAGTATTAGACTCTTGCTCTCGATTTGGATTAGTGTAGCCACAATGTTCAGCAGGTGCTCGCACTGTTAAAGATTTTTCAGGACATATGCATTTGCCACTTTCCATTCAGACTACGGCCTTGTTTTTACCTCTAGGGCTTAAAGGGATGCCATGGCAACATTGTGGGTAGCAGTGCACTTTTTTCTCCATAGTATCACTAGGGAAATTTGATTTTGGAATGAAAAATACAAGACTTTAAGCACTCCTCAACAGCTAGAGTTGTAGGCTCAGGTTGTATTTGAATCATCACTTGTATGGAGTGCACAGAGCATTAAACATTCTGCCTAGAAGATTTTTGGGAGGCCATATCTCATATGAATCCCTGTTCGGCATCCCTATGTGCATCCCATATTTTGATGGCCCTGTTGCTTTGGCAACAGAAACACATTTTGACATAAATTAATTTGTCACTGTCTTACAGGAATTATAAAAGTTCTGAGATGAACATTCCATAACACATGCCACCACTTTGGGAATGAGGGATTCAATAAGTTTCACAGGCTGGATTCCAAAAACTGAGGATCTGGTTTGAGAAAAGATACCAGTGAAGAAGGAATTTGGCCTAGTCTAATGGGCACCGGTGCCAGTTCATAGAATACAAGAAACAAGAGCTGTCTTTTTTACCACCACTGCCTAGCTTCAAAGACAACTGTTTTGTCTCGATTGATCACGTAAAAATGCATCATGTGGCCAATCCTGCACAGTAGACCATGAGGATTCCTGGTTAGCTCCCTTACCCCTCTCATTATCAATCGGGAGGTATGTCGTCAAGCATTGAACAATGCTGAATTTATTTCACCGAGGTTGGGGAAGACAGAGAATTAACTCTTGTTGATTCTGAATATCCCCACAAGTACAAGAAATGTCCAAAATGTTAATCTGCAATTTACAAATGCAATGCAAATTGATGGGATTGTCTAAGACAAATCACCATTGGATACATCTACCAGTTCTCTTGCCTGCAATGTCTCCAGTATTTGCACAGACTGCATCTGGTTAATTTGCTGACATAGATGATTTTTCTTCAACTTCTTCAACTTCAACCACTGCCTCAGTACATGGTGTATGTGAGCTGTACAATAGGCTTAAACACACTTTTGATTTGTCCATGGTGATACCTGTGGATTATATTGGAATTGTTTGTTTTTTTCTTATGGTTTGGATTTGTTATCGTCTTCTTTTTGCTAATACATGGGCACTATCTTCCTGAACACTCTGCTGTTGAACTTCGTAGATTAGGTTTTAAATTCTTATTTATATTCCCACAAAGTGTGAAGAGACTTGTCCCTAGTAAGCATTTCTTCTGTTCCAGTTCATTACGGGACTGTCTGGGATTAAGTTCCATATGAGATATTTGGTTCCACCAAAATGTTACAGATTCCATATGTTTTTATCATTTCTATGAATTATGTTGTTACTCCTGGTGTTGTTTCTGATGACCGGGATGTTAAAACAGTTGATTCTATGCATTATGAGCTTGAATACTATACTGCATTCGAAAGTGAAGATATATACATAAACTTGGGAAAATATGGCAAAATGTTCTGTTACTATCATTATGGACATAATTATTTACAGAGAGCTTGTGCTCCAAAAACATTTTTTAGTTATACACAATTGGAACATTGTTCGAATTCGCCAGTGGGGAGTTCCAAAACATATGTAAAAAAAACAAAAAACTTTTTTTCTGGGCATGATGCTAAATATCCCAAATCCTGTTTTCCAGTCAGCCATAAAAGGATATGGATTTGGAAAAAGACAATTGACTTAAAAATAGTTTGGGGAATTAAGGATTGGCAGGCACAAGGCATGGAATCCTTATTTAAGGCATATTTAATTCCAGTAAAAATTATATTCTTGAGCAACACAGTTCAGCTAACAACTTGTCTTGGGTTAGCAAAAGCTAAAGAAATTAATGTGCCTAGCATTCTCTCTATAGCTAACATTGATAATTGCCAAAAGATTGTGAATTTTCAGATGGTATGGGTCAGAATGCTGCATTTAATTTGATACTTTCAGGTTCCAATGGGTGGGTAATGTGGCCTTTGGACACAAATGGTTGTGTTGTGTGTTTTATTAGTTGATGTAGGTCTTTAGAGCAAGCAGACCAAACCCCATCACAGAGCCACACAACATTCAGGCATTGTGACTACATATAGGGCCTCATTGTGACTTTGGAGGAAGGAATTACTCCGTCCCAAACATGACGGATATTCCGCCCGCCGTATTACAAATTCCATTACAGTCTATGGATCTTATAAAACGGCAGACGGGATGTCTGTCACATTTGGAATGGAGTCATCACCTCCGCCAAGGTCGTAATGAGGCCCATAGTGTGGGCAACGTTTGTCAGCAATGGTTGCAACACTCCACAGTGACAGCCATAAAAGACCATCTCTCTTTCTCCTTTCCAAGGATATAGAATCACAAGATTTCTTGTTGGGTCCTAGAAAACCACGGACTAAAATATTCCTGTATGCAATATAAAACAAAATATGGAAGTTTCCAATAATGGAAGCTGTGGCTCGTTTAAGGCAAAGATCAAGAAAGTTTAGAGAAAGCATTAGCCATTGTCGATAATGGTATGAACACACTGTCCACTTGTATATATACACATTGATGGTCATCTTGACATTGGCGGTAAAAACCTCCTACAGCCATGGACCATCCGTCCACCATATTATGAGCACTGCCAGACTTCTGCCACAAAAAGGGCAGAAATCTGTCAGTGTTCATGGTGGCGGATGGTGGTAAGATGGCGCTGCTACCCCCAGCCTCTGCCATGCCAGTAGAACGATGCCAGCTTTATTATGACCAGTAACACAGCTTTGCAGTGTCCTGCTGGAGGGGGGCTGCTGGCAGTAGCAGTACCCCGTCCCACTCTCTGCCGGAAGACACACAGTTCAGCAAACAACTTGGCTGGGGTTAGCAAAAGCTAAAGAAATTAATATGCCTAGCAGTCCCTCAATAGCTAACATTGATAATTGCCAAAAGATTGTGAATTTTCAGATGGTATGGGTCAGAATGCTGCATTTAATTTGACACTTTCAGGTTCCAATGGGTGGGTAATGTGGCCTTTGGACACAAATGGTTGTGATGCGTGTTTTATTAGTCGATGCAGGGTTTTAGAGCAAGCAGACGAAACCCCCATCACAGAGCCACACAACATTCAGGCATTGGGACTACATATATACGGCCTCATTATGACTTTGGAGGAGGGGATTACTCCGTCCCAAACATGACGGATATCCTGCCCGCCGTATTACAAGTTCCATTACATTCTATGGATCTTATAAAATGGTGGACGGGACGTCCGTCACTTTTGGAATGGAGTCATCCCCTCCGTCAAGGTCGTAATGAGGCCCATAGTGTGGGCAACGTTTGTCAGCACTGGTTGCAACACTCCACATTGACAACCATAAAAGACCATGTCTCTCTCCTTTCCAAGGATATAGACTCGCAAGATTTCTTGTTGGGTCCTAGAAAACCATGGTCTAAAAGATTTCTGTATGCAATAGAACGCAGCCAGCTGTATTATGACCAGTAATACGGCCTTACGGTGTTCTGCTGGTGGGGGGCTGCTGGTGGTATCAGTGCCCTGTCCCGTTCCCTGCCAGAACACCTCCTCACCCAAGGTAAGTCGGGATTCTGACGGGGGGGGTGATAGGGTAGGGGATGTTGTGTGTGTGTCTGTGTGTGTGCATAAATGTCTGAGTGTGTGTGTGAATGCGTCTTTGCGTTGTGTTGTTTGCGTGGGTGTATGCGTGTGAGTGAATGTGAATGTGTGTAAGAATGGTGAAGTGATGGCGTGTCTGCATGTCATTCTTATTGTGTGTAAGAATGTGTGCGAGCATGTCTAGAAGTATGCGTGTATGAATGTGTGTATGTCAGTGTGAGTGATTGGGTGTAAGGGTGGTGCGTCTCTGCAGGTGTGTGCGTGTATATGGGTGGGTGTGATGATCGGAGGGTATGTGTGTGATGATCGGAGGGGCTGGGGTGTGTGTGTATGATGATCGGAGGGGGTGGAGCTGGGGTTTTTTGGATCGGGGTGGGGTGTAATTGAATGTCAGGGTGGGGGCTTAGTGTGTGTATGGGGGTGGGGGCTTTGGCTGGAGTGGGGTGGGGGGTGTCACATGTGTGTTAGGGGGTGGGGGAACCACTTACCAGTGCCAGGGAAGGAATTCCCTGTCACTGGTAGGGCCTACCGCCATGGTTTTTGTGGAGTTGCTTGGTAGGCAGTCTCATAATACTGCTGGCGGTACTGTGCTGGCCAAATGTCAACTCAGTTGAGTACAGATGTTTATTTACAGAAGTTGTGTACTTCTGCTAAAAATTTATTACTGTATTTCACTTTTTGCCTTGTTGGAAAGTTTTTACTCCATACAGCAGGACTTTGTTGATTATGGTGCTAAACCAATGAGCAACGTTTTAGGCCAGATTTGTTCATTGTGAAAAGTTATGACAAACACAATAGATCTGAGTTATTTATTTTGAAAAGCATACATTAAAGCCAATATGTCTTTAAGGGTGGATTGTTACAGCACTCTGTTAAATCTTGTAGACAAGTACTTTTCTGCATGCTCACAGATTGCTGTAGTAGGAAAAGGTTTTGGTGTTGCTTACTCTTGTGACAAAATCTAAGGGTGGAAAAAATGCACTTTGATAATCCCTGTTATCCTATATTTATAGGGTTGTATATTGTTTTGTCAGTTGTTATTTGGGCAGATATTTGCTTCGTGGGGAAAGCTTATGCGGAGTATAGTGGGCCTGATTTAGATAGGTGGCAAGCCAGTGATAAAAGCTATAGACCTTGGAAATATTTATGTAAGAGGTCATAGGTGTATTCTTTTATTGTCAAAATGTATACTGAATTTAGTAGGCTTATCTCATGTGGTATGAACATCACATACTAAAGCCAACAGAACATTAAGGCTGGATTGTTATTACATGGGGTGAAAGCCGTTAGGCTGGTATTGTGTTTTATTGATTCATATAGATTATTCCAGTAGGCAAGGTTTTGGTGTTGGTTGACCCCTCTGACGAACATTTTGGATAGAACACATTAACATTAATATTCCTGTAACCCTTCTGACCTGGTTAGTGAACTGCTCTGCCTCCTGTAGCTCCACATGTAAGTAGAGTCACTGCTGCCCCTGCGGCCCAGCCCCCTCCTCTCTCTCAATGCATTCCCGCCACTCCTGCACCACGGCCCTGCCCCCTTTTTTCACATAACTTTCCACCCGCCTCCCAGTTGTCCTCTCCTATCCCTCCCTACTTAATGGTGGCCGCTGTGCGATAGGATTAGCAACACCACTGACCTGGTCAGTGAACTACTCTGCCTCCCGTAGCTCCACCGGTAAGTAGAGCCCCCGTTCCTCTGAACTCCCGACCGCTGTCAGGAGTTTGAGACCCTCCTCCACCCGCAGGCGTCTGCCTGCACCTCATCCCTGGTGTCTAGTGGGAGAGCTCTGCTTTCCTACTAGGCTGCCCTCTGCCTCTCTCCTCCTTTTTCCTGCTTTGCTCTCTGTGTGCCTTCTCTTCCGTGTCTGTCCCTTTTGTGCTCCTTTTGCCTTTCGCTTCTGCATTACACACTTTCCTCGTTTTTCTCTCCATTCATTCCGCTCTCTCTCTCTCACTCTGGCTCTCCCCCTCTCTCTATCCCCCACAGTTGCTGCCACTGTAGCCCCGTCTCCACCTCTCTCTTGCGCTGCATTCCCACCACTGCTGCCCGTCCCCTTTTTTTGTGCCTTTTTCCGCCCCCGCTCCCGCCTCCCAGATGCCCTCTCCTCCCCTCCCCTCCTCCCTACTTAATGGCGGATGCCCCTGCTTCTCGCCCCCGGTTCTTGCCCCCCCACTGCCGAGACACTAGACTCCACGCGCTCAATGCCAGCGGCTCATCTACTTGCTGTCAGCCCACCCCACAGCTCACCCATGGACCCTTCTCCTGCCAGAACTGCACCTTCAGCAGCCTCCATGCCAGAGACCCACCCGCCAAGGCAGGATGCCACCATATCAAATACATCTTACTCAAAACCTGATCCGTCCACAAATACGCCATCGAACTCTGGAGCCTGCTTGACTCAGCCTCCCCAAATGTCGCCTTTCTGACCGAGACCTCGATGAACCCCTCCTCAGCACCCGACATCTCCATAGCCATCCCAGATGGCTACAAGATCACCCGTAGGAACCGCACCAACACACCAGGAGGAGGCATTGCTATCGTCCACAGGAATACCCTCAGAATCAGGACCAGCAACGAGGACACCCTCAGCACAGCCGAACACCTGCACTTCCAGATCCACACCGATCCAAACACCACCATCAGAGGGACCATCGTTTACAAACACCACAGACCCTGAACTGCTGTCTCCATCTCCGTTGTCATCAGCATGCACACCCTCACATCCACAGACTACATGCTCCTCAGGGACCTAAACATCCACCTAGAGAACACCAACAACAACAACTCCACCACTCTGCTCGACAATCTCGCCAACCTCGGCCTCAAGCAGGTCGTCATGACACACACCCACTCCACAGGACACACACTCGACCCCATTTTCTCTTCTAGCAAACACATCTCCTTCAGCCACACCACCCAACTCCACTGGACGAGCACCGCTGCATCCACTTCTCCTTCAAGAAACTCACAGAACACCATCACCCGCAGCGGATGCCCCACCTCAGATGGAACAAGGTCACTGAAGACCAGCTGATCACCACCCTCTCCCAGAACCCACCCGTCGACACCACCGACACAGACACAGCAACCCGCAACCTCCAGCAATGGATCAACGACTGTGCCAACACTCTCGCCCTGATCAAGAAACCTTCTAACAGATGCACCGACAGAAAGGACTTCTGGTTCACCGCGGACATCCAAGAATCCAAGCAAACATGCCGAAGACTTGAGAAAAAGTGGTGCCAAGAACAGACACTGGACAACCACACAGCCTTCAAGAACGCCATCCGCAGACACCACCAACTCACCTGAACCGGCAGAAGAACGGCCTTCAAAGAACGCATCAACAATAACTCACAAAGCTACAAGGAGGTCTTCAACATCGTGACGGAACTCTCCAACCCCGGCTCCAACATCAACAACCTGCCATCACAAGACCTCTGCGACTCCCTAGCCATCTTCTTCTACCACAAGATCACAGACATCCATGACAGCTTCAATACCCAGATCCCCCTGTCAACCAATGATACCACAGACTCACTGCCCCCAGTCACACCAGCCTCCTGCTCTCCTGGACCCACGTCAATGATGACGACACCATCACAATCATGAACACCATCCACTCCGGCTCACCATCCGACCCCTGCCATCACCACATCATCAACAAATCGAGCTCCATCATCACAACCCAACTCCAGGAGATCATCAACAGTTCCTTTGAGACGTCACCTTCTCGGAGAGCTAGAAACACGCAGAGATCAACGCCCTCATCAAGAAACCCAAGGCGGACCTAAAGTACCTCAAGAATTTCTCACCCATCTCCCTGCTCCCCTTCCCGGCATAAGTAATTGAGAAAATTGTCAACAAAGAACTGACCTGGTTCCTCGAGGAGAACAACACTCTGGACGGGTCCCAATCCAGATTCCGCAGCAACCACAGCACTGACACCGCCCTCATCGCCGCCACCAACAATATCGGGACCATACTTGACAACGGCGAATCCGCAGCCCTCATCCTTCTGGACATCTTGGCCGCATTCAACACTGTCTGCCAGCACACCCTATGCACACGCAGGGATCCGTGACAGAGCCCTGCACTGGATCACCTCCTTCCTCACCGGCAGAACACAGAGAGTCCGCCTCCCTCCATTCTGCTCTGAAGCCACCAAAATCATCTGCGACGTACCCCCAGGGATCATCTCTCAGCCCGACCCTCTTTAACGTCTACAAGGCTCCGCTCGCAAACATTGGCCGATCTCACATCCTCAACATCGTCTGATACACCAAAGACATCCAGCTGATTCTCTCCCTCACCAAGGACCCTGCCACTGCCAAAACCAACCTCCACGAAGGAATGAAGGCCATCGCCGAATGGATGAAGAACAGCTGCCTGAAACTGAATTCTGACTGAGGTCCTCATCCTCGGCTCCACCCTCTTTATCTGAGACGACTCCTGGTGGCCTGCCACATTGGGAACCGCACCGACACCCACCGACAATGCACGCAACCTGGGATTCATCCTGGACTCATCGCTATCAATGACCCAGCAAGTTAACACCGTCTCTTCCTCCTACTTCAACACCCTCCGCATGCTTTGGAAGATCTACAAATGAATCCCCACTGGAACCAGAAAGACGGTCACCCATGGCCTCTGGCCAGACTGGACTACGGCAACTCCCTCTATGCAGGAACCACGGCCAAGCTCCAGAAAAGACTGCAACGCATATAGAACACCTCCACACACACCTCATCCTGGATATCCCCCACCACAGCCACATCACAGCCCACCTGAGAGACCTGCACTGGCTCCCCGTCAACAAGAGAATCACGTTCAAACTCCTCCGTCATGCTCACAAGGCACTGCACAACACCGGACCAGAATACCTCAAAAGGACGGCTCTCCTTCTACACCCCAACCCAACAGCTTTGCTCCATTGATCTTGCCCTTGCCACCGTCCCATGCATCTACAGAACGACCGCCGGTGGCAGATCGTTCTTCCACCTCACTGCCAAAACATTGAACACTCTTCCCACCGACCTCTGACAGACACAGGACCAACTTACCTTCAGGAGACACCTCAAGACTTGGCTGTTCGAGCAGTAGCAGCCCCCCTCAGCGCCTTGAGACCCGCACAGGTGAGTAGTGCTCTTTACAGATGATTTGATTGATTGATTAATTCTTAGGAAGGGTTGAATATTGTTTTGCCATCGTACTTTTGTGTATATTTATAAGTGTCTGACTCTGTACCTGATCTGTTTCTTATTAACACCTTTTATAAAAGTAGTAGATCTGATTAGTTTGTTGGGAAAAGCACTTGTTAAAGTCAATAAAGGATTAGGTTGGATTGTCATTAACCTGTGAGAAAGGCTGTAGACAGATTTGTATTTTACTCACAAATTACTATGGTAGGCAAGGGTTTTGATGAAAGGGACAAAGAGAGTTGAACATTTACATTGTGACAATCCTTGTTAAGAACTTTCAGAAGGGTTGTATACAGTTTTTCCAACTGCTGTAATTGTGTATATTCTTCATTTTATGATTGATGGTTGCCAGCACAACATAGGAAGCCTCAGTTAGTTATGGTAAGAAGTCAATGATGAGGCAATAGGCTACATTGGTTCATTGGAAAAAAATATGCTAAATGCCATAGGCCTTTACTGAATATTGTGTAAAGTTACAGCAATGATTGTATCCCAAGCTTACTTATTGTGCAACACTTCATTGAAGCAAATAGGCCTTTAAGGCTGGATTGTTGGTACACCGTTTTAAAGGCTTAGGCCCTCATTCCAACCCTGGCGGTCGGTGTTAAAGCGGCGGTCAAACCGCCAACAGGCTGGCGGTAAAAAATATGCAATTCCGACCCTGGCGGAAACCGCCAACAGAGACCGCCACTTTAACACTCCGCCCGCCACGGCGGGACAAACAAACAGTGCGGCGGTCACCGCCAACAGACAGGCGGGAGACAATGTACCGGCCACCCTATCACAACCCACCAATCTGCCACCTTTTCCGGGGCGGTAGCCCCGCCGATAAAAACACGGCGGAAACAGCCATTTCAAACGGAAAACGCTCACCTCCATACACCCCACGAGGAATCTGGACAGCATGGAACCCGAACTACACATCCTACCAGCCATTGTCTTCCTGCTCCTCTACCAGGAGCACGAACGCTGGCGCAGAAGACAACGGTGAGTACTGCACCTACGACACAGGGGAGGGGGAGGCAAAAAATTACGGGGACACACATATGCGACACACCCACCCTCACCCTCAACCACTACAACACACACATCAATGCATAGCAACACATCACAGTTACACTCCCAAACCCCCCGGAACAATGCAAAGGCAAAAGGAAATGATTATAAATATAGAATTATATTGTAAGACTGAGTATAAAATATATCACACTTCATATACATAAATTGTCCAGTCCGATATGTCCATCAGCCATTGTTCGTGGGCCACTGGGCCAAAACACATGGGCAAAGCCCACACAGGATACCTGCCTCCAACGGAGAGAACACTGCAGGGGCATCAGATAGGAAAACTACAGGCACCTCAGGGGGAAGGGAAGGGGGGGCACCTCAGCCTGATGAGTCCACGACGCCAGATCCACGAGGGGCCTCCATGGCCACTGTGCCATCCTGGGGAGTGCAAAGCCACAGTCTCCCAAGTCTCTACAGTGGGTGGGTTGCCCACTGTGCCATCCTGGGGAGTGCAAAGCCACAGTCTCTCAAGTCTCTACAGTGGGTGGGTTGCCCACTGTGCCATCCTGGGTAGTGCAAAGCCACAGTCTCTCAAGTCTCTACAGTGGGTGATTTGCCCACTGTTCAATCCTGGGGAGTGCAAAGCCACAGTCTCTCAAGTGGATAACAGTCTCCACTGGTACTGGAGGGGGACTAGTGCCCAGAGTGCTTCGTGCAGCCCTGTCCGACACAGATGCGGGCCTGCCCCTTCCGCCAATGGGCCAGCGGTGCTTGAGATTAAGGGCCCAGTTCTGCGGTGCTTGAGACAGCGGTGCCCAGTTCAGCGGTGCTTGAGACTGCGGTGCCCAGTTCAGTGGTGCTTGAGATGAAGGGCCCAGTTCAGCGGTGCTTGAGATGAAGGGCCCAGTTCAGCTGTGCTTGAGACGGCGGTGCCCAGCGGAGCGGTGCTTGAGATGAAGGGCCCAGCGGAGCGGTGCTTGAGATGAAGGGCCCAGTGCAGCGGTGCTTGAGACGGCGGTGCCCAGCGGAGCGGTGCTTGAGATGAAGGGCCCAGCGGAGCGGTGCTTGAGATGAAGGGCCCAGTGCAGCGGTTCTTGAGACGGCGGTGCCCAGCGGAGCGGTGCTTGAGATGAAGGGCCCAGTGCAGCGGTGCTTGAGACGGCGGTGCCCAGCGGAGCGGTGCTTGAGATGAAGGGCCCAGTGCAGCGGTGCTTGAGATGAAGGGCCCAGTGCAGCGGTGCTTGAGACGGCGGTGCCCAGCGGAGCGGTGCTTGAGATGAAGGGCCCAGTTCAGCGGTGCTTGAGATGAAGGGCCCAGTGCAGCGGTTCTTGAGACGGCGGTGCCCAGTTCAGCGGTGCTTGAGACGGCGGTGCCCAGTTCAGTGGTGCTTGAGATGAAGGGCCCAGTTCAGCTGTGCTTGAGACGGCGGTGCCCAGCGGAGCGGTGCTTGAGATGAAGGGCCCAGCAGAGCGGTGCTTGAGATGAAGGGCCCAGTGCAGCGGTGCTTGAGACGGCGGTGCCCAGCGGTGCTTGAGATGAAGGGCCCAGCGGAGCGGTGCTTGAGATGAAGGGCCCAGTGCAGCGGTTCTTGAGACGGCGGTGCCCAGCGGAGCGGTGCTTTAGATGAAGGGCCCAGTTCAGCGGTGCTTGAGACGGCGGTGCCCAGCGGAGCGGTGCTTGAGATGAAGGGCCCAGTGCAGCGGTGCTTGAGACGGCGGTGCCCAGCGGAGCGGTGCTTGAGATGAAGGGCCCAGTTCAGCGGTGCTTGAGATGAAGGGCCCAGTGCAGCGGTTCTTGAGACGGCGGTGCCCAGCGGAGAGGTGCTTGAGATGAAGGGCCCAGTTCAGCGGTGCTTGAGATGAAGGGCCCAGTTCAGCGGTGCTTGAGATGAAGGGCCCAGCGGAGCAGTGCTTGAGATGAAGGGCCCAGTGCAGCTGTGCTTGAGATGAAGGGCCCAGTGCAGCGGTGCTTGAGACGGCGGTGCCCAGTGCAGCGGTGCTTGAGATGAAGGGCCCAGTGCAGCGGTGCTTGAGACGGCGGTGCCCAGCGGAGCGGTGCTTGAGATGAAGGGCCCAGCGGAGCGGTGCTTGAGATGAAGGGCCCAGCGGAGCGGTGCTTGAGTTGAAGGGCCCAGCGGAGCGGTGCTTGAGATGAAGGGCCCAGCGGAGCAGTTCTTGAGATGAAGGGCCCAGTTCAGCGGTGCTTGAGAGGAAGGGCCCAGTGCAGCGGTTCTTGAGACGGCGGTGCCCAGCGGAGCGGTGCTTGAGATGAAGGGCCCAGTTCAGCGGTGCTTGAGATGAAGGGCCCAGTTCAGCGGTGCTTGAGATGAAGGGCCCAGTTCAGCGGTGCTTGAGATGAAGGGCCCAGTGCAGCGGTGCTTGAGATGAAGGGCCCAGTGCAGCGGTGCTTGAGACGGCGGTGCCCAGCGGAGCGGTGCTTTAGATGAAGGTCCCAGTTCAGCGGTGCTTGAGACGAAGGGCCCAATGCAGCGGTTCTTGAGACGGCGGTGCCCAGCGGAGCGGTGCTTGAGATGAAGGGCCCAGTTCCGCGGTGCTTGAGATGAAGGGCCCAGTTCAGCGGTGCTTGAGATGAAGGGCCCAGTTCAGCGGTGCTTGAGATGAAGGGCCCAGCGGAGCGGTGCTTGAGATGAAGGGCCCAGTGCAGCGGTGCTTGAGATGAAGGGCCCAGTGCAGCGGTGCTTGAGACGGCGGTGCCCAGTGCAGCGGTGTTTGAGATGAAGGGCCCAGTGCAGCGGTGCTTGAGACGGCGGTGCCCAGCGGAGCGGTGCTTGAGATGAAGGGCCCAGCGGAGCGGTGCTTGAGATGAAGGGCCCAGCGGAGCGGTACTTGAGATGAAGGGGCCAGCGGAGCGGTGCTTGAGATGAAGGGCCCAGTTCAGCGGTGCTTGAGATGAAGGGCCCAGTTCAGCGGTGCTTGAGATGAAGGGCCCAGTTCAGCGGTGCTTGAGATGAAGGGCCCAGTTCAGCGGTGCTTGAGACGGCGGTGCCCAGCGGAGCGGTGCTTGAGATGAAGGGCCCAGCGAAGCGGTGCTTGAGATGAAGGGCCCTGTTCAGCGGTGCTTGCCTTGGCGGTCCTTGCCCTGTTCAGCGGTCCTTGCTCTGTTCAGCGGTCCTTGCCCTGTTCAGCGGTGCTTGCCTTGGCGGTCCTTGCCCTGTTCAGCAGTGCTTGCCTTGGCGGTCCTTGCCCTGTTCAGCGGTGCTTGCCTTGGTGGTCCTTGCCCTGTTCAGCGGTGCTTGCCTTGGCAGTCCTTGCCATGTTCAGCGGTGCTTGAGTTGGCGGTCCTTCATTGCCCAGCTGGGCTGTGGCTGGCGGTCCTTCATTGCCCAGCTGGGCTGTGGCTGGCGGGCCCTCCTGGGCAGCTGGGCTGTGGCTGGTGGGGCCCTCCTGGGCAGCTGGGCTGTGGCTGGTGGGGCCCTCCTGGGCAGCTGGGCTGTGGCTGGCGGGGCCCTCCTGGGCTGCAGTACCGGGCCTGTGTGTGTCCTTCTGCACACCTGGGATGGGGCTGGTGGGGCCCTCCTGGCCAGCTGGCCTGCTGCCGGACTTGTCGGGCGTGCTGCCCTTCCCACCCTTCCCTGCATGCTTGTGGCCCTTTCCCACCTTTGGCGGTGTGCCAGGTGGCACCTCACTTCCTGACGGTGCCAATGTAGGGATTTTGGTCCCTGGGGTCTTTGGTCGCTCGCACCGGGCACTGGCAATCTTAGGATGCTTTTCCGGTGGTGGGCTGGCCGTGCCTTGGCTCCTGGCTGAACTGGATGCCCTTGAGGGTGGGGGACTCCACAGTCCATGGACAACAGTCTTCACTGGTCCCGGTTTTGTGGTGGCTGAGGTGCTGATTGGAGTCTTATGAGACGGACGGGGTGGGGGAGTTGTAGGAAAGAGGTCAAGTTTGGAAAGGAAAATCAATTTGGAAAGAGAGGGACGGGTAGGTGCAGTGGGTATGGGAGTGGAGGAAGAGGATGTGGTTGTAGGAGTGTGAAGTCTGGTGTCTTTGGGTGCAGGTGCTTGGCCTGGAGGCTGTCGTGAGGTGGATGGCTGTTGGGTGGGTGGCTGCCTGCGTTTGTGTAGTTTGGAGGAGGGGGTGACAGACACACTTGGAGAGGACACAGGGGACGTGTAAATGGTAGTGGGGGTGGTGACTGCACGTGTGCGGAGTGTTCTGGTGGGTATGCTGGTGATGGACGTAGTGGCTGAAGATGTTGTGCATGCAAGTGTGAGTGGAGACGTCACAGGGAGGGAGGAGGGAGACGAGGAGGAGGGGGACACAGTGGAGGCAGTGGGTGTTGGTATGTCTACATGTGGATGTTGCTTGTGTGAATGCTTGTGTGATGTGTGGTGCTTATGTCTGGATGAGCTTCCCTTGGGTGTTGAGGTGTATGCAGGCTGGTCTGATGGTGTGTCTGGGATAGGCAGAGGTACAGGGGATTGGGTCTGGGTGGAGGAAGTTGGAGGGGGGAGGCTAGAGACAGGGACAATTGCTGCTGTCAGTGCTGAGGCCAGACCGTTGAACGATCGCTGATGGGCAGCCTGACCCGAATGAATGCCCTCCAGGTATGCATTACTCTGGTGCACCTCTCTTTGTACACCCTGGATGGCATTCAAAAGGGTAGACTGCCCAACAATGATGGTCCTTAGGAGGTCAATGACCTCCTCACTGAGGGCAGCAGGGGTGACGGGGCAGGGCCTGAGGTGCCTAGGGCGAAGGAGATGCCCACCTTCCTGGGTGAGCGGGCAGGGGGCAAACGCTGAGGGGCTGCTGGGATGGCAGTGCTGGTGCGCTGGGCGGCGGCTGTACCTGTTGTTGCGGGGGGCACGGATGTTGCCGCCACCACAAGGGAGCTCCCTTCAGAGGACCAGTCGCTCTCACTGACATCAGCACGAGTCCCCACTGTGGAGCTCCCCTTCGCCCTCCGTCTCACTGGTGAAATCCGAGTCAGTTGCATGGCCCACCATGACCATGTGAGATGCAGCTCCCTCGTGCTCCGATGCCACTTCTCCTCCGCCTGATGATGCTAATGCACACATGAACAGGAAGACCACAAAAAAGGGGGGGAGGAGAAATAAAGACATGTTGAGTGCATGGATTACCGCTACCGTTGGCGGACATGACAGACACAGAAGCCCCCTGCACTACGCCGCGCACTTGGGGTCCACTACGCAATCCGTGGGACATTGCCTACAAGCCTATGGACAACAACTGCACACATAGATGACACAGGGCCATGGATACCTGTACTTGGCACCCTACAGAGGTGGGGGGCGGGGGCACAGGGCCATGCCTTACGGAGGGGCCTAGCCTACAGAAATCGCCCTGGCCTAGGGATACCCACCCTCCTCCCCCACCCAGACACCTCCACTGCACACAAAGTCAGCAGAATGTATTTGTACTCACCCCCTTGTGTCTGCTGTGATGTCCTCACGCGCCCATCCAAATCGGGGTAGACCACCGCCAGGATCCGGGACATCAGGGGGGTCAATTGACGACTGGCACCCCTCCTACGTTGGGAGGCCATTCCCAGCAGAGCCTCCGCCGTCTTCCTGCTCCCGCGTCGGATGTCCTCCCACCTCTTCCGGCAGTGGGTGCCCCATCTGTTGTGGACCCCCAGGGCCCGGACGTCCTTGGCGATGGCACGCAAAATCGCGACTTTCTGGTGGGCGCTGACCTATGTGACATGTACAGGGAGAGAAAAATTGTCATCACCTTCTGCATGCTCGATGTGAGTGGCCCCCCATCCCCACCCTTGCCATGTGGCACATGTTCCCATCTGTCGTGCGTTGCACTCCTCATTCTCTCCCCTCCCCACCATCTTACATACACCCCACTCAACACAGGCATAGCCCATTCAGCGTGCACCCTGTGTACTAACCTGTTGGTCTGGAGGACCGTAGAGTAGCGCATACTGGGGGAGGACCCCATCAACAAGTTTCTCCAATTCTTCGGAAGTGAAGGCAGGGGCCCTTTCCCCAGTCGCAGCAGCCATTGTATCTCCCAGACCGAGGTCACAGCAGCACTTGCAGTATAAGTTCTCTCCTGTGGATGATCAGGTCTCGAGTGATTAATCAGATAGAAAATGGCGGTCACGTCCGCGGCGGTGCGTACCGCGGCGGTGCGTACCGCGACCGCCGGCGCACATCGTCATTGGCTCCTGAGACCCATAGGGTTCAATGTTAACCAATGCTGCTTTGCGCCGCGGTCTGTCGTTTGATGCATGCCTCAATCGCTCCCCTCCCCACCATCTTTCATCCACCCGACTCAACCCAGGCATTGCCCACTAAGCATGGTCCCAGTGTACTTACCTGTTGGTCTGGAGGACCGTAGAGTTGCGCATACTGGGGGAGGACCCCATCCACAAGTTTCTCCAACTCCTCCGCAGTGAAGGCAGGGGCCCTTTCCCCAGTCGCATGAGCCATTGTCTCTTCCAGACCGAAGTCACAGCAGCACTTGCAGTGTAGGTCCTCTCCTGTCGAAGATCAGGTATCGAGTGATTAAGCAGATAGAAAATGGCGATCACGCCCGCGGCGGTGCGTACCGCTACCGCCGGCGCACATCGTCATTGGCTCCTGAAACCCATAGGGTTCTATGTTAACCAATGCGGCTTAGCGCCGCGGTCTTCGACCGCCTACCGACGCGGTGTGCCACGCCAGCGCATTGACCTCACATCCCACTGTCGCACTTCACAGGTCAGCCAGCCGCCATTTCAAGGGCCCACATGGCCTATTTACCAACTGCGTCACACATACCTAGGCCATGCACCAACACTCATACAAGCCATTCAATGCATTGGGAATCGTGCTATGTGCAAGCTGTGGTTACGTACCTGTGGGTTGCTTGACTCTGTGCTCGCTGTTGTCCTTCATAGGCACCGTCCGCTGGGACATGCGAGGAGATGGAGGAATCTTCCTGTGTACAGACCGCTGGTGGACCTGTCGACAATGGAGGAACGACATGTCATACTGACATACAGGCTTGACCGAGCCACTATACAGGAACTGTGTGCCCAGCTGGAGCCAGACCTGATGTCACCCATCCGCCAACCCACAGGAATCCCCCCTCAAGTGCAGGTGCTGTCAGTGCTCCAATTCCTAGCAAGTGGGTCATTTCAAACAACAGTGGCCATATCATCAGGGATGTCCCAGCCTATGTTTTCCAAGGTGTTGTCCAGAGTGTTGTCTGCCATGCTGAAACACATGCGGAGCTACATCGTTTTCCCTGAGGTGGGGGATTTGCCTACAGTGAAGGGTGACTTCTATGCCCTTGGACATATCTGCAACATCATAGGTGCCATTGATGGGACACATGTTGCTTTGGTCCCCCCCAGCAGGAGTGAACAGGTGTACAGGAACCGGAAGAGTTATCATTCGATGAATGTACAGATGGTGTGTTTGGCTGACCAGTACATCTCCCATGTTAATGCCAAGTTCCCTGGGTCAGTGCATGACGCCTACATCCTGCGGAATAGCAGCATCCTGTATGTGATGGGTCAACTCCAGAGACACCGGGTGTGGCTATTAGGGGACTCTGGTTACCCCAACCTGTCCTGGCTACTGACCCCAGTGAGGAATCCCAGGGCAAGGGCAGAGGAACGGTACAATGATGCCCATGGGCGGACTAGGAGGGTGATCGAGCGAACCTTTGGCCTCCTGAAGGCCAGGTTCAGGTGCCTCCATATGACAGGTGGATCCCTATTGTACTCACCAAAGAAGGTGTGCCAGATCATCGTGGCCTGCTGTATGCTTCACAACCTGGGTTTGCGCCGCCAGGTGCCTTTTTTGCAGGAGGATGGTCCAGATGGTGGTGTTGTAGCAGCTGTGGAGCCTGTGGAGAGTGAAGAGGAGGAAGCCGAAGAGGACGACATAGAGAACAGGAACACAGTAATACAGCAGTATTTTCAGTGACACACAGGTAAGAGTAGACACCGGCATATTACATTTACTTAATGACTCCTACCTCTCTACTGTCTGACTTTTTCCCCCAGTGTATGGTAACTGTGTTGTGACTTTCCCTTCCGTTTTCAGAGCTGTGGGCCACACTGCGTGACATCTGCTTTGCTTCCCCATGGACTACAGCTGTGTGACAGCGGTTTGTTACCATCACAATGTGAATGAACATTTTGGCACTGTCATGTCTAATACATTTGTTCAAAATCACAGCCAGACTCCAGATTGTTTTGTGCAATAAGTGTTTTTATTCAAGTGCTCGAAATTGGATGGGTGGTTGCAAATCGGTGAGGGGTGATGGTGGAGGATTGTCCATGGCAGAGTCCAGACTATCAGTTTCACAGGTGCATTGTCCAAATGCCTGTGGGAAGTGGAGCAGGGGCAGTTTAAGGTTGGACAGGGTGACAATGTGGGACAGTGGGATGACAATCAGGGCGGTATCCTTTGCTGGCGGGGGTCTTGACATCTTACTCTGTCTTCTTCCTGGATCTCAGGGCCCGCTTGCGGGGTGGTTCTCCTTCTGCAGGGGGTGGGGTTCTGGTGGCCTGTTGGTCTTGTGTCGGGGCCTCCTGTCCACTAGCGCCGGCGGAGGTGCTAGGCAGTTCTTGGTGCATGCTAGTGTCAGGGGCCCTTTGAGGTGCCACAGTGTTCCGCAATGTCGTGACTACCTCATTCAGGGCCACTACGATGGTACCCATGGCGGAACTGATGTTTCTTAGTTCCTCCCTGAACACCATATACTGTTCCTCCCGCAGAAGCTGGATCTCCTGAAACCTAGCCAGGACCGTCGCCATCGTCTCCTGGGAGCGGTGGTATGCTCCCATGATGGAGGAGAGGGCCTCGTGGAGAGTGGGTTCCCTGGGCCTCTCCCCTCCCTGTCGCACAGCAGCCCTCCCAGTTCCCCTGTTTCCCTGGGCCTCTGTCCCCTGGACCGTGTGTCCACTACCACTACCCCCAGGTCCCTGTTGTTGGGGTGGTGGGTTAGCCTGGGTTCCCTGTAGTGGTGGAAACACCGCTGATTGACGTGTCCTGGGGACAGAGGTATGGGCCCGCTGGGTGGGTGCTGTGCTGGTGTTCCCAGAGGGGGGAAGGTCTACTGTGGCCTGTGGCTGTGTGAGGGGAACCGACTGTCCCGAGGTCCCCGATGGACCGGGCTGGTCATCTAGGTCCAAGGAGACAGAGCTGCTGTCCTCACTGTGGGCCTCTTCTGGGGGTGGAGGGGACATTTGTGGACTCTCCTGCGCGGTGACGTGGCGTTCGGGTCCTGCAGGGGTATAAAAGCATGGTTATTGCTTCTGTGTGTGTCATAGCGTGCAATGGGTGGGTGCCTGTGTACCCCAGTGCTGGCATTCCTTTGTGGGGGCTGTTGTGACGGTGGTTGGGGGGGTTTGTATGTGTATGTGCAGTGGGCATGCTTAGGTGATGGGTGTCCATGCTTTGTGGACGCATGCAGGGCTAGGTGTTGGGATCGGTGGGTTGTGATGGTGAGAAAGTTGCAAGGAGTAGGATGTGATGGGGGTGAGGGTGAGGGTGGGGGTATGAGTTGGCATGCAGGTGGGGTGGGGGGAGAAGTAGTTAAGATTTGCCTTACCAGAGTCCATTCCTCCGCCTACTCCTGCGAGGCCCTCAGGATGCAGGATGTTCAAGACTTGCTCCTCCCATGTTGTAAATTCTGGGGGAGGAGGTGGGGGTCCGCCGCCAGTCTTCTGCACCGCGTTGTTGTGCCTGGATACCATGGAACGCACCTTCACCCGTAGGTCGTTCCACCTCTTCCTGATGTCGTCCCGATTTCTTGGGTGCTGTCCCACAGCGTTGACCCTGTCCACTATTCTGCTCTATAGCTCCATCTTCCTGGCAATGGTGGTGTGCTGCACCTGTGCCCCGAACAGCTGTGGCTCTACTCATACAATTTCCTCCACCATGACCCTGAGTTCATCATCAGAGAACCTGGGGTGTCTTTGCGGTGCCATGGGTAGGTGTGGGTGATGTGTGGGGTGGATTGTGTGCTGCTAAGTGTGGTGATGTGTATTGTTGTGTTGTGTGAAGTGCGTGCAAATAATGCTGGGTGACAGTGAATTGGGCGCCTGGGTGCTCGGATGTCTTTTCTCGGTGCGTGTTCACGAATCTCTAGGAGTGGAGGTTTGTGGGTGATGTGGGTGTGTGTTTTATATTTAATTGGGTGTGTGGGAGTGGCGTGTGTATGTGTCTCAGGTGTGTACATTTTGAATTGTCCAATGTGGTTGTTTTTTGTAAGTGGGTGTGTATTTTGACCGCGGCGGTGTGTACCGCCAATGGAATACCGCGGTTGAAAGACCGCGCGTGGATTCGTGGGTCGTGATAGTGTGGGCGTATTTCTGTTGGCGTGACGGTGGAGGTTTGGTCATCGCCAGTTTCCCGCTGGCCTTTGGTGTGGCGGACTTTTGTGGATGTCTGTATTTTAGCGGTTTGCCTGTTGTGGGTCAGAATGACCGTGGCGGTTTACTGCGGCCGCGGCGGTGTTATGGCGGTCTTCTGAACGGCGGTAAGCGCCTTTTACCGCCGAGGTTGGAATGACCACCTTAGACTGGAAACGTGTCACACAGAATCTTACAGATTGACTTAGTAAGCAAGGCTTTTGGTGTTGGCGTTCTACCTTGAACTTGTGGTAGAAGATTTGTACTATGATAATCATTCCTAGATCTTCTAAGGAAGGGTGTATATTATTGTGCCAACTGTCATTCTATACAGTTTTGTAATTTTGGTGACCGCCTCTTGGCTGCCTTGGAAAAACCCAAAATGCAAAATAGCAGGTCTGAGTTTGTTATGGTTATGAGTCAATGGTGAAGACTGCAGGTCTGCTTTGTTATCCTGAAAAGCTATGTTTGATATAAATGTCCAAGCTGTTTTTCTTTAAAACATTACAGCAATAACAGGAGGCCTGTTGTACTTATTGTGAGAATCGTATGTTAAAGGCAATTGGTATTTATGGGTAGATTGGTATGTCACTATGTAAAACCTGTAGACAGTTTTTTTGTTACATAGAATCTCACTAATTACACTGCAGGCAAGAATTTTAGGTGTTGGTTACTTCCACTGTCAAAGCCCAGGTTTTGAAGATTTGCCTTGTGAAAATCCTTCTTACAACCTCTTAGAAGAACCTCAAACGTGCTCTTGCTTATCAAGCCATTGTGATAAACAAATATAACACCTGATGCGCATCTGGAAACAGGTAAGCACATTCATTCCATGGGTTTACTGTCTTGTGAGTGACATTTTTCCTAAAGACATATGCACATCCACCTGAAAATAGGTGGGCTTCTGTGTCTGTGCTGGTGGCTAAATCATTTAGTTTCCCATTGTTTCTTTTTATAGGCCACCCTTTCATTCCCTTCCTTCTTTTCCTTTTTTAGAGCGTTCTGTAGCTCTTCACACAGTCTTACTAGAGCCGTTGGTTTATGTTGATTCATTAATTTTTTTCTTGAATCTTCTTATTTACATTGTGTTTGTTTTATTGCGGATGGTTAAGTGGGTGAATGAAACAATTAGTTTTTAGTAGGATGAATGGATGTATGAGGAAAGCGTGAGTGAAAGTGTGCATGTGTGAGTTATTGAGTGCCTTGTCTAATCAGTGATTGAAGAGACACTCTCATTTATAAGTAAGACCTATTGGCATTCGTAAGCAAGACCTACTGACTGCCAAGGTTTGATATGCTTTTCTTCACTGCAAAAGTCATGTTTTTAATGTTTTTTTCAGAACTCCACACCGACCCTTTTATTGCCACCTTGATGAGTTGATCCTTTGTAAGTAGTGACTAACTGGCCTCAAGATAGCCGAAGTATGGCGGGAGAAACAACAACATTATCCATCTTAGAGTCAGCAGTCCGATGTCCAACTTATGCCTGTTGTCAGTTATTCCCTCCTACTATTGCTTGCAAATATCAGTGCTTTTGGCAGCTATTATATTCATGTGATATTTTTCATTTGCATTGTTTTTCTTTCTTAGGACTTGGTGCAGACGACATAAAGAGGGTACACCCGGGACACAGCACAGTGGTGTCATGAATAAATAAATCACATGTACAGTTGACTGACATTCAAAAGTCTTATCGGTTATTTCTGGGAGTCTCTTTATTTTAATATTGTAATTTCATGTGTTTTTCTTTATAGAGAAAACCTGCAAAGCAACGCCCCAATGCAAGTACTAAGAAAGTTTAGGCTGATTCAAAAACAACCTTTCAGCTGTATTACTTGCATACGTTGACATGCTTTAAAACTTGGATATGTATTTAATTTGCCGAAAATTGCTGGGGCAGACATAAAAAAACGCATCACTGCGAGAACTTTAACAACAATACATCACTGTGAGAACATAAGTGGAAAAGAGAGGAAAACAGACACAGAATTTCAAAACCATGCAAGCACTCAGTTTGCATTAAAATCCATGGAAACCTAAAGCGTTCAAAAATAATATAATGGACAGCCACCATTGATATTTATTACAATATTCATATTTATAAGCGAGCATGACTGGCATTGTTCCCTCTGTATCCAAAGGCGAGCTCCCGGCATTCAAGCTGCTTGCCATTATCTCTCGTTTTTCTCTGTGCCTATAGCTCTCGACAACAGGCCAAGGCCCAGTTATCTTCACACTTCAATAGACCTGAATAGAGGATAAGGGGCCAAGTGAACCAAAATCTAGAAATGTGATTTCCCAATTGTGATTCTTAACGAATTGCAATTTGGCAATTGCAATTCCTGATGTAAGAAAACTTAGGGGCAAATGTGCAAGCATTAGAAATACCGATTTCCTAATTGCAATTGTTTCTGAAAGGCAATTAGGAAATCAGTATTCCTAATGTATGAAATATGTCTATTCCCAAATAGCAATTCCTAGTAGGATGCAAATCGACCTACCTCATGAATATAATCGAGGTAGGTCATAAGTCGTGACCCGTTGGGAATTGCAGCTATCACAGAGATAGCAGAATGATCAGGTCAGCAGACTACAATGTCTGTGTTTGCTTTTTAATAAAGCATTTTGTTCCTTAAATGCAGCACGTTTTCCTTTATGGAAAATGGACTGCAGTTAAAGAAGAAAATATTGCTGTTGGAAATGGCCTCCCTGCAGGGTCACCCCCGATTTATTTGCCTTCCTCCTCTCCTTTTTCTGATCTCATTTTTGCTGGCTGTAGGACTCCGCGCACTTTACCACTGTAAACCAGTGCTAAAGTGCATATGCTCTCTACCTTAAACATGGTAACATTGGTTCATTCTCAATTGGCATATTTGATTTACTTGTAAGTCCCTAGTACAGTGCGCCACATGTGCCCAGGGCCTGTAAATTGAATGATACTAGTGGGCCTGCAGCACTGGTTGTGCCACGCGCATTAGTAGTCCCTTAACCATGTCTCAGGCCTGCCATTAAAAAACTTGTGTGTGCAGTTTCACTGCCACTTTGACTTGGCATATAAAAGTAATTGCAAGCCTTAAACTCCCCTTTTTCTACATATGTCACCCCTAAGGTATGCCCTAGGTAAACCATAAGACAGGGTGCTATGTAGGTAAAAAGCAGGACATGTACATGTGTGCTTTATATGTGCTGGTTGTGGAAAACTCCTACATTATTTTCCACTACTGTGAGGCCTGCTCCTTTCATAGGATAGCATCAGGGATACACTCATATCCTGTTTAAGTGGTAGATTCTGATCAGAAAGGAGTAACCAGGTCATATTTAGTATGGCCAGAATGGTAATAGAAAAGCCTGCTTATTGATGAGGTTGGATTTTATATTATTACTAATATAGAAATGCCACTTTTAGAAAGTGAGCATTTCTCTGTACTTAAAATCTATCTGTGCCTTACAGCCTGTCTCCAATGAACACCAGGGCTGGGCTGGGTGACAGCATCCTTGTCCATTTCACCCAGACAACTGAAAGGCAAAGAACTGGCAAATGACCCTGCAGTAGTGGGGCATTGTCCGTGTTCTGTCACCCTAAGCAGGGAAGTCCATCAAATTATTGATTAGCCTACCCTGGCTTTAGGCTGGAAGGTGGATATGTTGGAAATGGCCTCCCTGCAGGGTCACTCCCAAACGTTTTGCCTTCCTCCTCTTCTTTTTTTGATCTCATTTTGCTGGCTTTAGGACTCTGCACACTTTATCACTGCTAACCAGTGTTAAAGTGCATATGCCTTCTCCCCTAAACATGGTAACATTGGTTCATTCCCAATTGGCATATTTGATTTAGTTATATGTCCCCAGTAAAGTGCACTACATGTGCCCAAGGCCTGTAAATTGTATGCTACTAGTGGGTCTGCAGCACTGGTTGAGCCACCCACATTAGTAGCCCCTTAACCATAAATCAGGCCTGCCATTGCAAGGCCTGTGTGCAGTTTCACTGCACTTCGACTTAGCATTTAAAAGTACTTGCCAAGCCTTAAACACCCCTTTTTCTATATTTGTCATTCCTAAAGTAGGCCTTAGGTAACCCACAGGGCAGGGTGCTATGTAGGTATACAGCAGGACATGTACATGTGTGTTTTATATGTCCTGGTAGTGTAAAACTCCTCAATTCATTTTCCACTACTGTGAGACCTGCTCTTTTCATAGGATAGTATTAGGGCTACACCCATATCCTGTTTAAGTGGTAGATTCTGATCAGAAAACAGTAACCAGGTAATATTTATTATGACCAGAATGGTAATAGAAAAGCCTGCTTATTGGTGAGGTTGGATTTTATATTACTATTTTAGAAATGTCACTTTTAGAAAGTGAGCATGGCTCTGTACTTAAAATGCATCTGTGCCTAACAGCCTGCCTCCAATCAACATCAGGGCTGGGCTGGGCTGGATGACAGCGATCTTGTGCATTTCATCCAGACAACCACAAACACAGGATACTCGGTCACACCTGCACTCATCTGCATACTGAATGGGTATTCCTGGTCTAGAAGGGTGGAGGGCCTGACACTTACATTTCAGAGGCTAGTGGCCTGCCCTCACACAATGGACTTCCAGACCCCTTACTGGGACCCTGGCAGAGAGACCTGTACTGAAAGGGGAACTTGTGCACTTTAAAACCACTCTTTAAAGTCTCGCCCACTTCAAAGGCATTTTGGGGCATATAAACTGGGTCCCTGACCCCACCAATTCAGACACTTCTGGACCTGAACCTGCAACCTGTCAAGAGGAACTGCTTGGCTGCCAAAGGACTCATCTGGAAGCTTTGCTGAGAAGGACTGCTGCCCTTATGTTGCCTTGCTGCCTTGCGCCCCTCTGACTTTTGTGAGAAGTGCTCTCCAAGGGCTTGAATTGAGCTTGCCTCCTGTGTTTTTGAAGTGGTGGGGCCAAAAATACTTCATCTCTTAAAGAAGCTCCTTGTGCTCTGAAAATCGATGCACAGCCTCCCAAAAACAATGTATAGCCTGGCTTGTGATGAGAAAATTGCCGCACAGCTGACCCTGAATGACGCAGCCTGAGTTCCTAATTGAAGATTTATCGCAGCGCCTGCCTTGCGAGCAGAAATTCAATGCACAGCCCTACCAGATGGATGCACAGCTGAAATGGGACGATGCAGCCCGACTTCCCGAGTGAAGAATAGACTCAGCGGATGCCGTGCGACAGAAAATTTGCTGCATTGCCTACTATATCGGCGCGACGCCTGTGACTTCCTCCTGCATGCCCAGGATTTTTTGTGCATCATCCCTGGGTGTCACAAAGATCCCCGTAATGCAGTGAGGAACCACGACTGCATGTTGGAAATCAACGCAAAGCTCCTTGCAGCGTGGAAAGAGATGACGCATTGTCTATGCTGTGCCAGAAATTCCAACGCACACCCTGTTTTTCCACGCATCTCCTCCTCAGCGGTCTCCGTGCATGCTATTTTTGACGCAAAACAGGTACTTTGTGCAAACAAGAGACAACTGTTGATTTCTAAGATTTAAGACTCTTTTTAATCTTGCAAAAGTGATATCTCAACTTGCGCTTATTGAATCTTTATTGTTTTGACCGTAATTTAACCAGATAAATACCTTATATTTTTCTAAACCTGTGTGGTGTTTTCACTGTGTTACTGTATGATTTATTGCACAAATACTTTACACATTTCCTTCTAAGTTAAGTCTGACTGCTCAGTGCCAAGCAATCCGAGGGTGGGCATAGGATAATTTGCATTGTGTGTGACTTACCCTGATTAGGATTGTGGTCCCTATTTGGACAAAGGTGAATACCTCTGCCAACTAGAGACCCCATTTCTAACATTGGTGATCAGCAGTGAGGATAGGACTTGTATTTGTGTAGTAACATACAATAGCTATGTGTACACTATCTACGCACAGTTAAAGGTACATTTAATTTTTTCTCTTTTGCTGCAATTTTTCCTGCTTGACATTTTAATCTAATCCTAAACAACATGTCTCTGGCTGGGTCTCAAGGAGGCGCTGGAGAGCTTGACCTAGCTAAGCTGGGCACATACACTGCCATCCAGCCGAAAGGGTTATGCAAGGGGATGAGAGTACCTACCCGGAGTGCCTCTAGGAAGGAGGAGTACCAAAAGGCATTGAGGGCCTGGGCAGAGGCCTGTTCACAAGAAGATGTTGAGGTGCAGGAGTCAGATGATGGCTCCCCAGAGTATTCACCAATAGCAGTGGAGGGAGACACACCTGGATTTGTTCCCCCTGCTAAACCAGGGATCAGTGTCTCGAGTCACGGTCTGACTGCAGGGGAAAGAAGAGAGGAGAGAGAGAGTTCCAACTGCAGTTGACCAGATTAAAACTGGAGTAGAAGAGAGCAGAGAGAGAAGTAGAGGAGAGGAGATCAGAGGCTGAAAGGGCCTTAGCTGAAAAGACGCTACTTCTGGCTCATGAACTGAGTCTAAAAGAGCTGGATCTCACATCTAGGCAGTCTGAGTCCAGCAGTGATGGTGGCAGCATACTTGCAGGACCTGCTGGAGACAGAAATGTTCATATACCCAGAGATGTGGTGCCAAGTTATGTGGTGGGAGATGACATTGACAAATGGTTTTGATACCTTTGAAGTTGCACTAAGGGCTTATGGGGTTCCTGAAGAGCAATAGGGGAGTGAGGGGGGCTTTTGGAAACATGTACCAGCAATTGGAAAGAATACACTCAACACATTAGAGAAGAAGGACCAGAATACATACACACTCATGAAAGCCATTTTAATTGCCAGGTTTGGACTGACCCCTGAAACGTATCGCCAGAAATTCAGGGACAGTACCAAACGTTCCCTCCAAACTTGGGTAGACTTTTATGATTCCTCTAGCATGGCACTGAATGGTTGGGTGTGGGGCAGTAAAGTAAATGATTATATGGGTTTATATAATTTGATCCTGGAGGAGCATGGGTTGGGTGCGGGGCAGTAAAGTAAATGATTATATGGGTTTATATAATTTGATCCTGAAAGAGCATATGCTCATTATTTGCTTTACAGAGTTGCACCAGCACCTCATTGACAGTAAACTGACTGATCTCAGGAAGCTTGCTTAGGAGGCGGACCTCTGTGCTAGCACCAGAGTGTCCAAGAAGGTACCTGGGAGTGACCCCAAAAAGGGTGGGCCCGGTTCTCCCCAAAAGAGTGAGTGGGAGGCTAAAGATGACCCAGAGAAGTCCCAGAGTAAGACGGGAGGAAAGGGGTCCCATGCTCCATCTGAGAAACACAATGATGGTTCTGATGGGCAGTAGCCCAGGGCAATCCCATATCCAACCCTGCTGCTTTGAGTGCTCCCAGCTAGGACACAAGCAGGGGGACTCTATCTGTCCAAATAAACCATCCACTTGTGGGACCTCTACAGGGCTGGCCAATGTGGCCTTAGGGGAAGGTAGTCCCCAGGGGCAGTTTATAGACCATGCCCTAACCAACCTCAGTTGGGAGATAGACTCAGAGAGTGAGCTGGTGATCCGTGAGGGTGGGAGTCCTCACTTCCACTAGGTGGGAGTGAATGGGGTCCCTTTCACTACTCTGAGGGACCCCTGGGCTAGTCAGACCATGATGGAAGAGACGCAAGTTTCCCCAGAGCAGTACACCAGCAAGGTGTGTAGGGTGACTCCAGCCCATGGGGAGGATTTATTTCACCCTATGGCCCTGGTATTCCTAAAGTGGGGAGGAGAGCTGACCGAGAGAAGGGTCATAGTTAGCCCTCAGATGCCCATTGACTGCATTCTGGGGAATGAGTTACCCCTGGTGGCAGGAGAACTGAGAGGGGTGACTCCTAAGGGCACCCTGACAGTTCAGTTCTCTGGCAGTACCACTCCCCAGAGGAGGGTCCGGGAGCCCAGATGTAGGTGCAAGGTGAGGGAGGACTTACCCCTGTCCCCAGTTCAGCCTCAGGGTTCAAACCCTGGGTTGATTGACAAGTGTCAGGATACTGTCCCTGAACTGGTGGGAGGTAGACTGGTGCTGCCCTCTGACTTTGATGAGAAGTGCTCTCCAAGGGTTTGAATTGAGCTTGCCTCCTGTGTTTTTGAGGTCTGGGGCAAACACGACTTAGGCCCTCATTATGATATTGGTGGTAAATACCGCTTAACGCAGCGATGACAGCCGCCAACATACCACTGCGGTCGCGAATATCCGTTGACACACACACACCAAACCGACAGAATACTGCCACATACACAAATCCACCAGCCCAAAGGTCAGTGATAAAGTGGCGGTCTCAACACCCATACTGTTACGCTAACAAAACAACACCCACCACATTATGACCCACGAATCAACTCATCGGACATTCAAAGGTGGTAAACCATTGGTGGTACATACTGCCACTCTCAGAATGGACACCTATATACAAAACAACACTACATTGGCCAATACTAAAAACATACACCTGACACCCATACACATACCACAATCACCCACCCACCCACAGCACTATAAAACACACATCCACAGTACCCACAACCCTTTACAAACAACAATTACTTCCAGGAGTTTGACACAAACGGCACAGAGACAACTAGACACACACATCACTTACCCCCATCCATCTCTCACGCATTGCACATCACACACCCCACCACATTACTCAACACACTCTCCCCAACACACACCACACAACATCCCCACAAAGGCACCCCCATTTCACTGATAAGGAGTTAAGGGTCATGGTGGAGGAAATTGTCAGGGTAGAGCCACAACTGTTTGGACCACAGGTACAGCAGATATCCATTGCAAGGAAGATGGAGCTATGGCAGAGAATTGTGGACAGGGTGAATGTAGTGGGACAGCACCCAAGAACAAGGGATGACATCAGGAAGAGGTGGAACAACCTACGGGGGAAGGTTCGTTCCATAGCAGCAAGGCACCAGCTCAACATCCAGAGGACTGGCGGTGGACCCCCACCTCCTCCCCCACAGGCTCACAGCATGGGAGGAGCAAGTCTTGGCATTAATGCAACCTGAGGGGCTCGCTGGAGTAGCTGGAGGACTGGACACTGGTAAGCCAACATTTACTACTCATCATCCCACATACCTGCATGCCATCTCACACCCTCACCCTCACTCCCATCACTCCATTCTATCCCACACACTGCACCTACACATATGACTAACCACAATGCCAAGCCCTGCATGCCATACCAATGCATGGACCGCCCTCCCAGCCCTGCATGGACACCCATCATCAAAGCATGCAAAGCATAGGGGAACTAACAATAACACAGTACATCACCATACACAACCAAAAGGTGGCAGGGCAACAGCAACGATAGAGGGGAAGCCAGATGACCAATATGTCACAGACATGAAGCATAATACTTCACTAATGTCCCCACAGGGGCCCTAGCCAATGTCAGTGGAGAGGAGGTGCCACGATAAACCAGTCCCCCAACAGAAGATACTCCCAGTGATGACAGTAAATCTGGACTTCAGGATCTGGATGACCTACCTGGCAAATCAGGGACCACTGGCCAGCCGGTCACCCAAGCACACTCACAGCCCACTCACAGTCCACCACAGATGCTACCCCATCAGTATCGAAAACCACAGCACCCACCCAGTGTACCCACAACTCTGTCCCCAGGACACGTCAATCAGCAGTGTGCCCACCTGTAAAGGGACCCTAGGCCACACCTCATACCCAAGATAATCAGGGACCTGGGGTCAGTGGCAGTGGGCACACCGTTCAGGGGACAGAGGCACAGGTCAACAGGGACACTGGGAGGACCGCTGTGCACCAAGGGGAGGACAGGACCAGGGAACCGACTCTCCAGGAGGCACTCTCTGAGATCCTAGGAGCCTTCCAACATTCCCTGCAGACGATGGGCCAGATCCTTGACAACGTGCAGGAGAACAAGCGGCTGCAGCAGGGATAGTATCAGGGAGGACTTGCAGGCCCCTAACAACACCCTGATCTCCATAGCAGGGCAGCCACGGCCAACATCATGAGGGAGGCAACAGCACAGAAGCGGACCCCTACCAATAGTCTGTCCATTGACCAGCCCTCTCCACCTACGCTGCAGCTAGTGGGCAGAAGGCCCTGCCAATGGACCCACAGGCCACAAGCACCCCTCCCCCTGCAGAAGGTGAACCACCCCTAAAGGTGAACCACCCCGCAAACGTTCCCTGCGAACCAGACAGAAGCCAGAGACACTTGCCAAGACCACCTCCACGAAATGAGACTCTCCTGATTGTCCCCCTTGTGTCCCACCCTGCCACCTTGTCCACTTTGAACTGCCTTTACTCCCCTTCCTACGGCCCCTTGGGCACTGGACCTGTGCTACAAACAGACTGGAACAATACCCTGGACCTTCCTCAATCATCACCCCATTCCATTGCACTTTTCTCTCAATTTCATAGCACTACAATCAACACCCTTGAACACAACTTGACTACAATTATGTTATGTTTTGAAAATGTGCATTTATGGAAAAAGTTACATATTGTGCAAACAATGTGAATACTATGGATAGAAATAAGGTCTGTAGTCAGCACATCAGTACACAGTTGTTATATCACCAACATCTGTAAAATGACAAGCAGTAGGTGACAGTTAGTTGAGATGCAAAGGAAGTTAATGCCATCATTCTACAGCCACCCAGAATACACCAATAGTCATAGGAATGGTCAGTTGCACTGTCTCACCTGTGTGTCACTGGAAGTATTTACAGATAACTGATGTTCTGTTGTCCTCATCCTCATCCTCAGCCTCTTCATCCTGACTTTCCTCAGGGTCTACTGCTGCCACAGGGGCATCTCCAGTCTCTTCCTCCTACAGAAAGGGTACATGCCATTTGAGGGACAGGTTGTGCAACATGCAGCATGCCACTACAATTTGGCAGGCCTTCCAGGGTGAATAGCACACGGATCCACCTATTAGATGGAGGCACCTGAACCTGGCCTTCAGGAGGCAGAAGGTCCTCTCGATGATCCTTCTGGTTCACCCATGTGCCTCACTATAAAGTTCCTCTGCCCCTGTCCTGGCATTCCTCACAGGGGTCAGCAGCCACATTAGGTTTGGGTAGCCGGAGTCACCTGCAAGTATTGAGGGATAACATTTAGCCTCACACAATGCTATAGGAATGACACCTTAAGGCTTACACTAACATACAGTGGGTGGGGACTAAGGCTCACCAATTATCCACACCCTGTGCACTCTGTAGTTGGGCCATCACATTTGAGATGCTTCTATTCCTCGGAACAAAGGCATCATGCACCAACCCAGGATGCTTAGCATTGATGTGGCAGATGTACTGGTCCACCAGGCACACCATTTGCACATTCAGTGAGTGGAAACTCTTACGATTCCTGAACACCTGTTCATTCTGGAGGGGGGAAAAACGCAATATGTGTCCCATCAATCGCCCCAATAATATTGGGGATGTGTCCCATTGCATAGAATCTGGCCTTCGCAGTGGCCAAATCTTCCACCTGGGGGAAAGAAATGTAGCTGCACGTGTGTTTTACCAGGGCAGACAAGACTCTTGCCAGCACGATTGAGAACATTGGCTGTGACATCCCTGCTGCCAAACCCACTGTCACTTGGAAAGAACCAGTCGCCAGGTAATGTAGCACTGATAGCACTTGCAGAAGAAGGGGGATCCCAGTCGGATGATGGATAGCAGATATTAGGTCAGGCTCCAATTGGGCACACAGCTCAGTTATTGTGGCCCTGTCCAGTCTATAGGTGAGGATAAAGTGTGTAGCCAAGTCCACAAGGGGTCTGTACACAGGGGTATGTCTCCGCCTCCTATTCATCTGCAGGGGTAGGTATCTAAGGGACACAAGAGTGAGTAGGCTGTCACGATTTGAACAATGGAACCACAACTTCAGTGTACATAGTGCATTTATGTTATGGGACAGTGGGAATGGCGAGGTATGTGCTAGTCTAGTCTGTGACACAGTTAATTTCGATATGACCGTTGTCCTCCCCCATGAAATGGTGATCGTCTGTCCGGTATGTAGGGACAGGTGGAAGTGAGGTAATTCCGCTGACGTTGGGCGTCGTGTCAGAAGGCGGTCTTGCACCGCCGTGCAATTCCTCATTGGATAATATGGGGCTCTATGGAGTACAGTGGCCAATGGAGATCAGCAGTGATGGTGTACGCTGCCGCGGACGTGACCGCCATTTTCTATCTGATTCCTCACTTATTTCTTGACCTTCAACAGGAGAACACTTACACTGAGTGTGCTGCTGTGACCTGTGTCTGGAACCTACCATGGCCCGTGTGACCGGGGAAAGGGCCCCTGCCTTCACTTCGGAGAAGTTGGAGCGACTGGTGGTTGGGGTCCTACCCGAGTACGGACTGCTGTATGGGCCTCCAGACCAACAGGTGAGTACACTTTGGCCCGGATGCAAGTGGGAGGGATGCATGGAGATGTGTGTGCAAGCATCATGTCATAGGGGGTGGGGGAAATGTCTTGTGGTGGTGTACATGGTGTGCGACGGACGATGTGTGTGCCAATGGTGATGGAAATTGGATTGGTGGGCAATATGTGTGATAGGCTGGATTGTTTGGTGAATGGTGTTCTCCTGTCTGTATTACCTCTGCAGGTCAATGCCCATTCAAAGAAGGGATTATGGCATGTCATCGCCAAGGACGTGCAGACCCTGGGCGTCTATGGCAGGTGGAGCACCCACTGTCAGAAATAGTAGTAGTACCTGAGACAATGGGCACAGAAGACCGCAGAGGCCCAGCTGGAGATGGCCTCCCAACGAGGAAGGGGTGCCCCTCGGAACCTGACCCCCTGATGGCCCGCATACTGGCAGTGTCCTACCCAGAGCTCGATGGGCACTTGAGGGAATCACAGCAGCCACAAGGGGATGATTGCAGTGGGCATCATTAAAAACTTGACATGTGGGGTGGGATTCGGGTGGTGGATGTGAGTTAGTGGATGCCCCTGAGGCCAGGCCAGACATTGCAGTGTGAGTCAACTCTAGGGTAATGGGTGTATGGCAAAAGCAGGTAACCTAGCTTGTTAGCCTTACATTTCTGTCAGGGCTTTGAGGGTACTAGGAGGGGTGCAGTTGGTGGTGTGTGGCCCTCATTTTGCCGTGCCATCTTGCCAAATCACTGGCAGTGCAATACATAGTGCTCAAACCTGATCCCTGTATGTGACGGTGCTGTGTATGCCAAATCTGGTGTTGGTGCAGCAATTGACCCAGCGTTTCCTTTTTCTCTCTCCCCCACTTTTTTCTTCTGTCATCCTGTCCATGTGTGCATTAGCATCATCTGGCGGAGGAGCAGGTACACCGGCAACAGAGGGAGTTGCATCCCACAGGACCCTGAAGGCAGAGTCCACTGATGCAGAGGAGACCAGTGGGATGGAGGTCGTGGGGAGCACCACAGCAGAGACAGGAGGTACAACACAGACTCAGATACTTCCCCTGATGGAAGCTCCCTTGTGGTGGCAGACACCTCCATGACCACCACAGCTGCAGGTACAGCCGCCAACCCTGTACCAGCACTGCCCTCCCAGTAGCCTCTCAGTGAGTTGCCGTGTCTGCTCACCCGGGGGGGTGGGCATCTCGTTCACCCCAGGCACCTCAGGCCCTGCCCCAGTGAGCCCTGCTGCCCTGAGTGAGGAGGCTTTTGACCTCCTGAGATCCATCTCTGTAGGGCAGTCAACCATTGTGAATGCCATCCAGGGGCTGGCATCCCAAGTGCAGCAATGCAATGCATTCCTGGAGGGCATCCATGGTGGATTGGTGGCCCAACCGAGATCGATACAGGCTCTGGCCTCCTCTCTGATGGCAGCCAATGTCCCAGTTTCTACCATCCTCCCTCCAACTACCACTTCGCAGTCTCAGTCTCCTCAACCCCAACCCATCCCATGGACACATACAGACAAGCATGCACACAAGACAACAGCAAAGAGTAGCACAGTCATACACAGACACCCCATTTCATCCCACAAGCACTCACGCAAACACCAAAAAGTTGCAGACACAACCACGTCCACTGCCTCCACTGTTTCCCCCTCCTCCTCCTCCTCCACCTCCCTCACAGTCACATCCACACTCACACCTGCATGCACTGCATCAACATCCACCACCAGCATCACCACACCAAGCAGCACACACACCTCACCAGCAGACACCTCAACAACATCCATGCACGCTTCCCCTTTGTCTTCTCCCACCCTGTCTGTAGCTCCCCAAAGGACACAAGCACTCACACACCCAACAGCCATCCACCTCACATCAGCATACTGCCCATGCTCCTGCACCCAAATCCAGCATACATACACCTCCTACAACCGCTCCATCAACCTCTACTCCCATCTCTCCTCCCTCCTCCTACCCAACCGTCCCTAAGAATAGCTTTTTCTTGTCCAACTTGACCTCTTCCCTCCCCCGCTCCCTCTCGTTCTGCCTATAAGAGCAGGGTCCTAACGACACAGCCCAGCACCTCTGCCAAACAGTCCACGCGGACAGTGGTGGCACCACCTAGTCCTGGTGACAAGTCAGTAAAGGATCCCACTCCACCAGCCAAGAAGGGGAAGGATCCAACACCTCCTGCTGTGAAGGGGAAGGAGCCTGCACCTCCTGCTATGAAGGGGAAGAAGCCCTCAACTCCTGCCCGGAAGGCTGAGGAACACGAACAACCTGCCATGAAGGGGAAGAAGCCCTCAACCCCTGCCAGGAAGGGTAAGGAATCCACACCTCATGCCAGGAAGGGGAAGAATCCCTCGACTCCAGCGGAGGCTGTGAGGGTGACACCTCTACATCCACCAGTGGTCACGGGCCCCCACCGCCAGCTGAGGAAGTGCATCCCTCACCACCAGCAAAGGCTACCCAGGAGGCATCTCCATCTGCCACCACAGTGCAGCCATCACCACCAGCGGAAGCCATGTAGGCCACCCTCCACAGGCTGCTGTGCGAGGTGCCTCCCTCCAGAACCAGTGGGAAAGTCACCCACTTCAGAGACTGTTGCCCTGCACTCCTCAGGACAGAGAAATGGGCATGAAGCCCCCTTCAGAAACAGTGGGAAAGTCACTCACTCCAGAGACTGGCCTTGCACTCTCCAGGACAGAGAAATGGGCATGGAGCCCCCTCCAGAACCAGTGGGAACGTCACCCACTCGAAAGACTGTGGCCTTGCACTCCACAGGACAGAGAAATGGGCATGGAGCCCCCCTCCAGAACCAGTGGACATTTTCAGGTAATCGGCTGAGGTGCCTCCCACCTCCATCCCCCTGAGGTGCCTGCCCACTTGCAAACTGATGCCCCTGCAGAGTTCTATCCGGATGAGGTCAGGATTTGAGTCGGGCCTTGGACTGTGCCCTGGGGCCATGTGGGCCCTTAGTACATTGGAGTAGGCAGTGGCCCTTTATGTACATTTGTACATATCACTTTGTTGTACAATTGGATTATTTATTAGCTTTTCATATCTATACATTCTCCTTAGTACATTATCGTTGTCCTTGAATTATTCTGCCGTGTATCGTGTGCCATTGTTTTTCGTGTGCAGCTGGACATGTGTATTGTGTGTGTGTGTGTCGGCTGTGTGTTGTGCGTGTGTCTGTGTCACTCTTGTTTTCCTCCCTCCCTCCTGTGCTCGGCAGCTGTACTCACAGTCGTCGTTATCATCAGTGTTGGTGTTCCAGGTGGAGCATGACGTAGAAGAGCATCGGAAAGACTTGCAGTTCGGCGTTGTTCTTCCCTGTATCTCCGATGTTGAGTCCTTTTTTCTTCTGTGATGCGTTTCTGCCAGACTTTTTGATGACGTTGGTACCGCCCTGGAAAACATGGCGGATTGATGTGTCTTAATATGGTGGGCGGTACTTTGTCTTCCGCCTGGCTGTTGGCGGCTACCGCCGTGGTGAGTGTTGTTTCCGCCCTGGTGGTTGGTATGGTACATTGGCTGTCTATGGGAGTTATCACCGCCATGGTCATAATTTGGTGGTAATTACCACCAGCCTGTTGGCGGTATTGGCGCCACTTTATCACTCACTGCCAGGGTCATAATGAGGGCCTTCATCTCTTGAAGAAACTCCTTGTGCACAGAAAATCGCGCACAGTCTGCCGGAAATGACCCACAGCCTGCCTTTCAACGAGAAAAACACAGCACAGCCGAACACGAATGACGCAGCCCGACTTCGGGAGTGAAAATTCGGCACAGCGTCTGCCTAGCAACCAGAAATTCAATGCATAGCCCTACAGGATCAATTCACAGCTGAACCGGAAGGATGCAGCTGGACTTTCTGAGCGAAGAATCACCTCAGCACCTGCTGTGCGACAGAAAAGTTGATGCACCGCCTACCGGATCGACGCAATGCCTGTGACTTCTTCCAGCACGCCCAGGATTTTTCCCATATCGACCCTTGGTGTCAAAAAGATCCAAGCAACGCAGTGAGGAACCAAGACTGTGTGCCGGAAAGCAACGCAAAGCCCTGTGCAGTGTGGAAAGAAACGACGCATCGTCTGTGCTATACAGGAAATTCCAACGCTCACCCTATTTTTCCATACATCTCCTCCTCTGTGGTCTCCATTCATGTTATTTTTTTAAGCAAGCCAGGTACTTTGTGCAGACAAGAGACAACTGTTGATTTCTGAGATTTAAGACTCTTTTTAATCTTGCAAAAGCGATAACTTGTGCTTCTTGAATCTTTATCCTTTTTACCTTAATTTAACCAAATAAATATCTTACATTTTTTTAAACTTGTGTGGTGTATTTTTGTGGCGTTTTCATTGTGTTACTCTATGATTTATTGCAAAAATACTTTACACATTGCCTTCTAAGTTAAGCCTGACTGCTCAGTGCCAGGTTTGGGACAGGAAAATTTGGATTGTGTGTGACTTACCCTGACTAGGATTGTGGTCTCCATTTGGACGAAGGTGAATACCTCTGCCAACTAGAGACCACATTTCTAACAATTGCCTTAAAAGAAAACAAGATGTATTTAAAAAGAAAAAAATGAAACCTATTAGTTCCATTTTTTAAGAGTAGGCGGGGGCCCTTACGACCACTTCCACCTCTTAAAAATTATTTTTTAAAGTTCTCCAAGGGGTTGAGGGCCCCATCTTTTCCAGAACCCAAAAGCCCACTACAAACCTCTCCTGCAGCTGCAGCCCACCCTAGTGAAATGCAAACGCAACACCATATCCACACAACAACACATTTTCCATTTTTAGTTTTATAAGAAAACTCTCTTCCTCAGTCTTCTTTACATCTAGGCCACACGAGGATCTCATAACATATTGCACAATTTGTCAGAAAGCAAAACAGTATATTCTGAAAAGCATAGTGGACATAATGGTACCAGGGTCTAACTGAGTCATCTCAAAAGCCACCATGCAATCATGTGGAAAAAACACCTCAAAAGTATAGCTGCTCTAGAGAGTGGTGGTGATGAGGCAAAAGAATATCTTGGCATCCAGCAAAGAAACCCTTTCATTGTTATTGTGAAGACATCACCTGCATCAACCTTAGCATTGTTCAAGGAAAAGTGGGACATAGTCACCCCAAAACATCCAAGCAGCCTACCTGCTCCCTGTAAGTCATTTGAGGTAGAATTTGTACAAACGAAAACAACAAACACAACAACCGCAGTCTATGTGCAACTAGGAATCTTTGTATCACAGAACTCATTAGCTATTCCATTTATACAATGGGAATCTGCTCAAAATGTTAACATGTGACTTTCTCCCCTTTTTCTTTGGTAGAAGGAGAGGCCTTTTTGGGATTTCTGGAATTTGTCCAATCCCTCTAACTAAAATAGAAGGTTCTGAGCAGACCTATTTTTTCAACAGCTGCTGTGACAGCACTGCACCATAAAGTAGTAAAATGGGTAGGTTGAGCAACGAAGGGGAGATCAGGGTTGTATTTCCACCTCACAAAAGACATGTAAACCAGCTGCCAAGCTGCAGTCTACATGTTAATCACTTCACACAGGAACTCCTTTAAGAGGAGTAAGCAAAGGCTAGTCACTGGTCTCAAAGTTGCTTATCCTTTTCAAGATGTTTCTCAGCATGCAACAATTGCAATGTTCTTTATCAAGAAACCACACAGAGCGGCCATCATCCTGGAAGAATGTAATGCCAAAGTCTATGCATGTCTTCAACCCAGCGGTCTATCCATTTGATTTGTTCCCAAGGACAATGCTAACTCTGTGGCTGATGGAGGATACTCCAGAGTCAAGCTTATTGCATCACTTTCCTCAAAACATGAAGTGGTTGGTAACAAAATACCGATCACTTGTCAGATTGTTTACACTCATTTTATTAATTCCTTCGAAGCCTGAAAGCAGCTAAGGATCATTCAGTGTCTTAGGGCCTCATTTTGATTTTGGCAGTCCCATTGCTGGACCACAAAATTCAAGAGGGAGGACGCCACTGCCATGGTGGTGACATCCCCAATGTGTATATTACAATGTTCCATGAGGAACTGACCGGTGGGAACATTGTAATATGCGCTCCTGTCAGTCAGTTCAGCAGGAACCATACTACGATATAGGACTAGCTCCTTTAAAGGAACTAGTCCTAAATCATAGCACAGAGGGGGCTACCAATCACCCTCAGAATGTGAACTGTTTGCAAAGGCAACTCCAAAACAGACAATTTACACAACTGTGACAATGGAGGCAGTTGTTCAAGACTACTTGGATGACCAAACAGAAGTGCACTTGGATAAGGAGCTGTTGAGTTGTTGGCATGGGGAAAAGGAACAGTGGCCAGAACTCAGCAGGCTACCAAAACAATACCTTGCATGACCTGAAGCCAGGGTCTTCTTGAAGCCGCTGTTTAGTATAGCTGGTGCCATTGTCATTGTCAGAAGGACCAGCTTCTCTCTTCAAAGCATGGAGAGACTAACAACATTAAAATGATAAAATATATACAAACTCAGAAAACTGTAAGGCTCTACAAAATACAGGCATAGATGAAGGGCAATTTCTTTGACATCACAAGTGTGGCCAGGGATCATCCTCCAGACAAACTTCCTGAATATATCCGGATGAACTCTCCTTTCCACATTAATTAAAAAGCAGCAATAATAACACATACCAGAATTATCTTTTGCAAAAATATATATCACTTATATTTTTATATTTGTCATATGCAGCTAACATAAAAACACCTACATGGTCCAATGTAAACTGTAGACATTGTTTTTAGCAGTGGTATCTATGTCTGCAATGAACATCTCCATTGCCCCGCAAAAAAGTCTGCCTTCCATGCCTACATTTTTATTCACATGTACGTAGGTGTAGATTGAAAAGACTGCACTGCCTATGTATGTCGCTTCCATGAGAAAATACATGCATAGATGGATTGATAAAAAATACACCTGGATTTGGAACAGGTAACTTGGATCAATGAATGTCAAGTGACAATTCATGTGCTATATGGGAAGGAATCAGGTCAACTTGGTATTTAATGTTCTGGATGAACGCTGGGGAGTGCCTCTTGAATGCCATTTTGTTAATTGCACTGCAGCACATCTTGGTTTGTCGCATAGGCTCTCATTATCCTAATGAAGCTACTGGATTCAGGTGTCAGAATCACCTGAATTGTGGGGAACAGAGTCCTAATCCATGCCATCTGACAAGTGTTGGCCTAATCCGGGTTTTACAGCTAACTAACAGCTCTTCATCTCTGCCCGAGAGCAGGGATGATTGTGGCAACTGGGCGCATGACAAAAATTACTCCTCAGGGGAATCGTGGTCAATCAGATCTCATCCTTTTCTCTCAGGTACATTAGTCTCACTGATGAAAAGACAAACAGAGGCAGAAAATTGTTCAATAAGGTTGTTGGAACTGGCCCTTTCTACAGGGTCATTCCCCTAACTTTTTGCCTTCTCCTCCTAATTTGTTTGACCCTTTTTGCCTGATGTTATGACTCTGGTCACTTTATCACTGCTAATCAGTGCTAAAGTGCATGTGCTCTCTCTCGTAAACTTTGTATGATTGGCTTATACCTGATTGGAACATTTAATTTACTTCTAAGTAACTTGAAGTGTGGTATCCCTATGCCCAGGGCCTGTAAATTAAACGCTACTAGTGGGCCTGCAGCGCTGCTTGCGCCACCCATAGAAGTAGCCTTTCAAACCTATCTCAGGCCTGCTAGCGCAAGTGCATGTGCAGTTTACTGTCACAGGGACCTGACATCTACATCTACTTGCCAGGCCCAGAACTCCCCTTTTACTACATGTAAGTCACCCCTAAGGTAGGCCCTAGCTAGCCCTATAGGCAGGGTGCTATGTGTGTGGAAGGCAGGACATGTACCTAATAGCGTGGCTTGTCCTGCTAGTGACAAACAGCCTATTTGGTTTCTCACTGCTGTGAGTGCTGCCTTCTCATAAGATTCCATTAAAAATGCCCTGCCTTATGTCTAGGGGGTATTTACTGATTTACGAGGGGTAGCATAGGAATGTTTGGTATGGTTGCAATGGTAGTGAGAAATGCTGCTTACTGGTGTAGGTTGATTTTTTATCACCATTATAGAAATGCCACTTCTAGAAAGTGAGCATTTCTCTGTGCCTTTGACTCTGGTGTTTTGCAGCTTGACTTCAATCCACGTCTGGGCAGAATGACAGCTGGGCTTTGTGTATACTTTTCTAACTGCCTGTACACAGGGAGGGTGGATGTGTCACAGATGTGCATCTGCATATTAAATGGTTTTCCTGAGGTGAGAGAAGAGGAGGCAGGGCACACCTGCATTTGTGAAGGCTGTGCCCTGTCCTCACACAAAGAGCTTGTTTACCTCCCACTGATGTCTGGAGCCTGTGCTGGAGGAGAGATGGGACACTTCTAGAACCAGTCAGGACTGGTTGGATCCTCCTCTTGCCCCCCCTTTGTAACAGTAGTGTAAAATGAGCATCAGTTTAGGGGGTTTTCCCCATTTTTAGAGCACTTTTTGGAACTGGGACTGAGCCTATGCCAGAGAGGCTATTGGACTTCGCAAAAAACTAATTTGGACTGCCCTTCTGTGTGTTGCCCTGCTGCCTGGCTTCTGCTAGATGGCCCAAAGGACTCATCAGGATCGCTTTTCTGCTTGATGCCTTGCTGACCAGCTATCCCCCTCAGCTTGGACTGGCACTGCTGGGCTGACTGAAGAGATTGCCTCTACCTGCCTGTGGGGTGTTGGTCTCCCTCTTCGCGGCTACCTATTCATGTCCCCCCACAAGTGCCTCCCGGGAGCCCAGCATGTGAAGGGTGCTGCTTTCCTTCTCCCTGGGAGCCGCTAGAGCCAACTTTGAGAGCACTTTTCTGGCCAGAGGGAGGCTCACTGCTGCAACCCGGGTGGGTTAAGAAAAATCAAGAGTGCACAGAGTGCACGCATGAGTTCGTACCCCCAGGGCATCGGTGCGCTGGAAGAGTGCCCCCCGGGCACCTGCAGGAACTGCTCTGAGTAAGAATCACTGCCACAGCCAGGGGAAACTGACCGGAGTGGCCCAGAAGCGTTAGAGGGCTCGGGACATGCCCCTCATGGAGAAGGAGTCCCCACCAACGATCAGAGCCGCTGCACTGCTGTGTTGACGACAGAAGCTCCGGGACACTGATCGGAGCAACCCTAAAGCCCAGGAGGGCTCTGGGTGTGCTCCTGGATGGAGAAGTCTCCCTCCCCACATCAGGAGGCACAGTCCCCCCCGTTGCAGGACCTCGTAGATGAGGGTGAAACCCCCTACCCCTTAGCTTTCTCCACAGAATCCCTTAGCTGACAAGACGGAGGACACCTCAACGGAGGTCCCATTTCAGTCAAATCCCCTTATTTTGTTTCCCTATTGATGGGAATAGGAGCTCCTGTGCTTTCCAAGGGAGGCTGGGGCTTACCAGTCCGTGTAGAGTATTGGCACAGATGCCTATCCAACTATGTTGTTGGCACCTTGGGAGAGATGCTGTTGGTGTTATTTTAGCGGGCCTGATAAAATGCTTTCCATGGGATGTGTATTTTTGGTACTAACTATAACCCAACAATATAGTGGTGGGCATTCATGCCTCGCTGTGTATTTTCTAATGTTCCTCTTTATGGGCATTTATGATGAGGTATTTTCTTTTATGACTTGCCATGTGTTTTCTAATGTTCCTTTAATGGGCATTTGTATTGAGCTTATGACAAGTGCATTAATTTAGTAATGTTTTCCTGACAACTGCTTATGTTGCCGAATAATCGGTAATCTATGTGTTTATGTGATTACTGCTGGTTTGACCAGAGTAACCGTACTGTGTAATGTTCTGACAACTGCTTGGGCAGCAGAGTATTACTGAAATGTAAAGTTTGGTCTAATCGTGTTATGTACAATACAGTTTATTTTTATATAACTTGATGGTATGTTTCCTTTGTGGAGGGAATAGTGCAACAAGTGTTTTGTGCGTGTTGTGCAAATGCTTTACACATTGCCTTCGGGTTAGGCTTGACTACTCGTACCAAGCTACCAAGAGGGTGAGCAGGGGTTATCCTGGGTGTGTAACCCCTTAACCTTGACTAGAGTGGGTGGGTTCTGCCTGGCTTAGGTGCATACCTTAGCCGACCAGAAACCCCATTCCAAACAAAGGTCTATTGATTTAACTGCATCTTAGATAAAATGGCATGAATTGCAATAACTAGGATGATAAAACACACTAGAAGCAAAATGATGACTAGAAGAGTGAAACACAAAAACCGTCCCACATACTGTCAGTAGAAGTAATATATGTGGTTCCTACATAAGCATTTGCTAGAGCACAGCCTGATAAGCCCCAATCTTCCTTTCAGGTTTCCCCCCCTGGGAATACATTGTCCCCTATACCTGAGCAAGGAAGCCTGTTGTCTAGAAAGACACTATCCCCATGTAGACCAGGGATACGGTAGTCTAAGCAAGCAGCTGTAGCTAAGACAATCGGCAATCAGCATGCAGTCATGGTCATGGTCAAGGATGTGTATGTGTCTGTGAATGTTGGAGGTACAGCGTACCACTTTGCTGGCAACTCTATCTGGCTGCAGCCTTGAGGAAAGCACAAAGTGAAAATAATGTCTTGCTAGAAACGCAGTGCTTTCCTAGGCAAAAGAACCACTAGATAAAAAAATTAAACAGCACTGCAAATGTGGCTTATGCTAGAAAAATAAAATGAAGTTCAATAAAATGTAACTGGGCTAACGTGCACAATGGCAGGCCTATGTGCTGAAGTAATGTGTCTAAGAATATGGCTAAACTAGCTATACAACACCCTCCTCTTACTGGTTCAAAGGTGATTAAAGCCTAAAATGAAAACATAAAAGCAGTTACAACCTATTCATAAAAGCATATATTCATAAATGTTAATAATGACAAGTTAAAAGACACTTGAGCATGTGAAATAGTAAAAAGGGCAATTTAAAACATCAGCAGTGGCACCAATAAAACCGAATTCTTAAAAGTCAGTGTAATTTTTAAAATGTCCAATTATATTCAGGATAATTGAAGCCATGAAATGTTCCACTTCGGCAGGTGGTAAGGTAGCCATTGCGAAGACAAAATAGCAACAGCAAGATGTCAACTATTATAAGGCTGAAGGTATTAAGCCAAACATAGAGAAAAAGATGTGAATGAAACCAGAACCAACAGCCTTAAAGAAATGCGCAATCCCACTAGTGCTGGATGCATTGAATATTCTTCCCATGAGTTCACCAAAGTGTCTAGGAAAGTTTCTACTTAAAAGGGACTGCATTTCTACAGATGACCCCGCTACTTGAAGTGCATATGTCTTGCGTGCAGATGTAAGCATCACATGTTTTTGAAACAATAAAGCCTTACGTCTGCTCAACTTGGCAAAATTCACATTTGATGTAGAAATGTAAGGTCATATAACTGCTACTTTTGTCTGTTGTGTAGGAGGAAAAAATGATATTCCTGCAACAGGTGACAATTTGTTAGACCGGAGCAACATAAGATATTCCAGCTCACATTCCACAACAGCTCTTACTGTTAAGGAGCACATAGCTTCCATTTGAGAGGACCTGGAACGCAGGTCTAATCAAGGGGACTGGAACTCCCTTTATATAACAGGCTAAATTCGCTGCTGAAGCATTACACACCCCGTGCAAGGACATCTACATACAAACCATCGAATGGCTTACAGAAGTCTCACATTTACTGCCGCTAAGAAAGACCTCTTTCATGCCATTGAAACATTTGTACAAAAAGGGAAGCTCCCACACCTCGTGTATGTAACTATCTCCTAGCCTTTCACATCGGTCTACTGGAATGTGTTTCAAGCAAGATGTGAACTGAAGTGTTGAAATAGGAAGATTACTATCCCCATGTATTAACATTCAGCAGATGGTATTTCAGCCAGAGTAAAATGCAACTTTTATATTTCTCGATGTTTCGCATGATATAAGTCACTTTTTTGTAGCCATTATGGCCATCATTTTGACACTGGCGGTAAAAACCGCTTACCGCTGCAGCGAGGGACGCCAAAAGACTGTTGCTGCGGCTACCAGCAGTCCACCGTATTATGACCACAGCCGGATTACTGCCATAAGAATGGCGGAAATCTGGCTGTGGTCATGCCGGCGGATGGCAGTAAGGTGGCGCTGCTGCCACCAGCAGCGCCATGCCAGTAGACCGCTGCCAGCCGTATTATGACCCATAATACGGCCTGGCGGTGTTCTGCTGGCCATCTCTTACCGGAGGACACCCTAAACACAGGTAAGTCGGGTCACCGACAGGGAAGGCAGGTGGGGGTTGTTGTGTGTGTGTGTGTTTGGGGGGGTTGTGTGAATGTTTCTGTGTGCGTGGATGCAGGTGTGTGTTGCATGTTCAATGCGTGTGTGCATGTATGGAAGTGTGAGTGTGTGTATGTTGCGTTATGTGAATGTGTGTCTGCGTGTATGTATGAAAGTGTGTGCGGATATGTGTGTGAATGGATATATGCATGCGTGGATGCATGTGGGAATGGGTGTGTGAATGCGCGTGTGTGAAGGGGGGCCTGAATGTAAGGTGGGTGGGGGGATTAGGAGGGGAGGTGAGTAGGGGTAACTTGAGGGGGGACCCCGATCAGTAACAGGGAAGGAATTCCCTGTCACCGATAGTGCCTAACGCCATGGTTTTCGTGGCATTAAGAAAGCCACGAAAAGCATGGCGGTAGGCAGGGTCATAATCCCGCAGGCAGAGCAGTGACGGCCGCCGGGCTGGAGATAAATATCTCCAGTCCGGCAGCTGTTACTGCAGTGGCGGTCGGAGTGGTACATTGGGTGGTTGGCTTCAGCCAACCCGCAATTGTCATGATATGGTGGTAAGTACCGCCAGTCTGTTGGCAGTACTTACCGCCATATTATCGCCAACCGCCAGGGTCATAATGAACCACAATGTGTTGTTTTCCCGTTAAATGAAATTTTGAAAATATGTCCCTCATGCTAATGTGTTGCCACGGAACATAACCTGCTTTCAGTATTTGTGGTGTCCAACCTAATTTTACAATGGACCTTAGCTGGCTCTGTCCATGTTGTAAAGATGATGTCACTTTGCACTATGTCTATTGCTGAAGAAACAATGTTGTGTAAAATGTACATGTGGTCGGACAGGGTGATAATCCAGTCATCTACAATGGCTAATGCTTTCTGCACATTTTCCTGATTTATTTGCCTTAACCAGGCAGCAGCTTCTTGTTGGGAAAGTTTCCAAATTCCATTATATACTGGATATAAGAAACACTTTCTATGTTGTCCTCTGGGGCCTAACAGAAAATCCTGTAAATCTGTATCATTAGACAAGTGCTTGGGGTGCTTGTTAACAGCATCTACTGAGGAACTTTTCAACCATTGCTGGCACAATTCCCCTACACTGTGTGTTGTTACTATACCGAATGATTTGATGACACATAGCAATGCTCTGCCTTTTTTTTTCTAAACCTTCCACCCCTGTGGAGTTTAAAAAACATGCATGACAACCATTTGTTTCTACCGGCCACAATAATCATCCACCAGGACATGAAAGTCATGTGTTAAATGTTCCTTTTTGGACCCATTCATCTAGCTGATCTTTATTTGCATTAGTGCATGTTTGTCATTTGTAAAATTTAGCAGGGACAGGGTTACTGGGCACATTCAAGTCTTTAATTTTTGCCAAGCCTAAACAACTTGTCTATTTTACAGTTTCATTTAAAAATATAATAATTTGAACAGGTATCAGGAATGTTCTAACTAAAGCTTCCTTTCCCCTTTGCTAATTGTTAGTTCCTCACACACTTTTTAAGTCAATCGACTTCAGCCAATATTCATAACCTTCTTTAGTCAACCGGGAAACAAAGGAATCTCAACAGATCAATTTGGTATCAGTTAATAAAATATGTTGACTTTCCATAACTGGCAATTTAAAATAATAAGACTCAGCATTTTTCACATTCATCCAGAGAAATATTCAAACTTTTCAGAATACGTTTTGGAACTCCCTGCTGGCAGAGTTGAACAGTGTGCATAATTGAAAAATTGTCTTTGGGGTACTTGCTCTGTGATTGAAATGATGTCCATAATAATTATAACAGAACATAGCTCCATAATTTTCTCTTGATTGATAAACATCCTCACTTTCAAATACAGTGAAATATTGCAAATCAGACATCATTGAATCAACAGTGTTTTTATCCCAATCATCAGAAACAACTGTATGTTTCATTACATTATTTACGAAAAGTTTAAATACATAATCAATTTGGATGAAATCCACCGGGCCATATATATCAAATGATACTTTATCCCAAACAATCTCATCGGGAATTGGTATGGCTGAAATGTTCACCAAGGACAAGTCTCTGCAGACCTTATATGAGGAAAAATTTGGTTTTAGGACCTCATCCACCAGTTCAACGGTAGAGCATTCAGGAAGGTAATGACCTTGTATTAGTAAGAAAAATACAATGACAAACCCAATCCAAAGAAGAAGGCAAGTACAGTTAATAGGCGCCACAGATGGTTTCATGGAAGAATAAAATAGTTAATTTTGAGCCAAATTATCAGCTTAAATGCGCTTGACCATTCTGTTGCAATAGAGGCAGATGAGTCTGTGAAAGTGTCATTGATGTCGGCAAAATATCCAGAAGCAGTTTGTACAAAAACTGGAGCCGTGTTTGGAAGGAGAGAACTGGCAGAAGTCTCCCACAGTGGTTCATAGTAGAGTATACCATCCATTTCTGTTGAATTTGAGTAAATCGCTCAACGTTGTTGACATTACTTGTTGTAAAAGGAGTTAATGGTACTAATGAAATATCATTTTCCACCCTCCCCAAGCTCGGAGAGATATCAGTGTTGCTACTTAATACCTGTAGAGGAACATTTTGGTCTGTAGTGAGAGGGATTCGGGTACTACCCAGTAGTCCTCTACGTCTGCTGTATAGGATCGGCCATATGGTGTAGCTTCACATTGTCAATGGAGACAAAATAATTTTCTTTAGAGCCAGGCAGCAGTGATAGAATGACTATTCTGGTACAGTGTATTCCCAGGAGAGGAACCGGTGCACGATAGAAAGAACTGAAATCCTTTTTTAACAGCAATATTTTCATGCACTTGATCCCCAACTTTAGGAATCCAGCCTGTAGGTGTTAATGGTGTGTCCCTTACTCCCATGGAGGCAGCACTGGCAGATATGTTGTCATCACAGAACTGTTGTAAGTCCTGGAAGACAGTGACACATTCATTTTTGTCAAAAGGTGTATCTGACGCCTCCACGCCAGGACCATCAAGATCTGGAACATTCATTTGTGATTCAAACAGGCACTCATATGAGGTACACCCCTTCTGAGCAGATTATTAAGTGCTTTCTGGACTCCATACAGGTGATTAAGCCAACTACAACTTCTGCCTCATACTCTAGCTGTTAAGGATTGCTTTAATTCCCGGTTTCTTCACTCAACAACACTATTTCCCCCAGGATGAAATGGAGACGAATAATACAGTTAGACCCCTAACAAAGCAATAGCGTCCCTGAAAGACCTTGTGGTGCAACCTGGTCCGAGTGGAAAGATACAACTGCATATGTGACCATAAAGACTTGCAAATCTTTAATAGCAGTTTGAGCGTCAGCCGAGCACTGTGGGCAAACCCATAGAAATCTTGAGCATGAGTCAACAGCGACTAAAATGTATTTGTATGCATCATCAGGTGTCAGATGTAAAGATTTGTAGGAAATCAAAAGGGGTGTCTGTGGTGAGCATTTGACGGTGGACCCTTTTATTTGCTGACAGATGTCACAACGATGGACATGCTGCTTAGTCTGTTTGTATTGACCTGGCCACTAGTAACATGCATGTAAGAATGATATTGTAGCAGCCACACCACCACGGGCAGAAGCAACTCCCTCAAGTGCTGCTTTGATCAACTGTGGTCTTTGATCTTGGTTGGGGATCACACGATCATCCACCCCTGGAATTGCTACTAGGGCAGTATTGAGGTTTGATATGCGGTAGTAATATATTGCAGGATATGCCTTGGGCATGGGGCTTGCCGTCAACCAAAACTTTCACAGAAGCCAGTGTTTTATCATCCAATTTTGTTCTAGAATGCATTACTGCAGCAACAGAAGCTGCAGTTACTGCTGATTTGGCTTCTTCATCGCTAAGGTATTGCCAGCAATGTGTGTTCTAACACTCTGATGTCCCAGTGTATGGAGAACATGGACATTGGGTAGCGTTTCCTTCAGATCTGCTACTTTCCCCACACAGGAGTCTGTGTTTGATGGAATTACCTTTTGAATCACATTCTGGTGCCAGTAATGCAGATATTCATTGAAAGTCTGAACACAATTATATGAATCACAGATGGTTATTGTTAACTGTTCTGTATCCATGTGTTCCAGTGTCATCACCAGAGCCTTGAGCTTTGCTAATTGTGCAGAGCAGTCCCCTAAGGACTGCATATAAGTGTGTTGTGGATGGAATTCAGCATCTTTCATGTAACCACTCATGACCGTGCAAGTGGTGTAGGATTTTTGTTTTGGGCCTCCTGCAGGTTGGGCTGAGCAATCAGTGTACATAAATATTTGATAATTTTCAGTAGGCAATGTGTTTGCTGAAACAGGGTATTCAAGTTCATACTGCAAAAATTCTTGAGTTTGTAATTTTGGGTCAAAAATATTGTCAACATCAGTGGCAGTCAGAGACTTTGCCCACTGAATCCAATGTGGATGTAGTGCTTGAGCATTATGGATGCTGGCTTTGGTCACAGTATCAAGGGCCCGGAATCAGAGATACAACAATGATGCGTTTCCCCTGGGCCAGAGGTCTCTCTTTAATGACAGCCATCTGAAGAGCAGTGAGAATTTTCTCTGTGGGAGTAAAGCATTGTTCTGCTGTAGAATATAAATGTGATTTGTATGCAGTTGGGATGGTATCACCCTCATTGAACGTTACATAGGTGAAACTAATGACACCAGTAATTACTCTGATGACCCAGTGTGTCTTGTCCGGTGTGTGTAAGTGTCTTACAAGTGTCTGCAAGCATGTCTTGTAATGCTCTGGGAATGTGTGTGTGTTCGACTGTCCAATATTAACTTGAAAAGCGAGGACATATTAAGTCATATAGTGGCTTAATGAGTTGTGCATAATCTCGAATGTATATTCTGCCGAAATTTAAAAAGCCGAACAGACTGGAGATTTTTGATAGTGTTTGGAGGTTGGAGCTGTGTGCTTTTTTCTGAAAATTGGGGCACTAGGCTCTTGCCTCCATCTGAAAATTCATATCCCAAAAACAGGACACTAAGGAAGACTATTTTTTTCATTTTTTTTATTGAATTTGTAGCCTACTTGGCAAATCCCTCTACAATGCTGGCAACCTGTCTACATGTTGAATGAGGTCATCATCCGTAAGGTAGATGTCATCTAAGTAGGACAACGCCTCTCGGTGAATGTGTTGTAAAATAGAAGTAAGACAAGCTGAAAACAGTCCTGACTATTCTTGTACTCTTGTGGGAGACAGCAAAACCATTTTTGGGAGCGTAATTGCACTGAAAAATGTTAAGTCCCTACTTTGAGATGCTATGTTTTGGCAGAAAATACTGCTGGAAATATCCAAGGTTATTTTATTTTTTCTGCATACTCAATTGTATATAAGTGCTATGCACTGTGCATTGTGTATGGCAAATATGCATGTATGATTTTTTTTTATGTCTCTAGTCTAAGACTATTCTATATGATTGGTCCAGATTAGCTAGGGCAGCAATAGATTTTTGATTGGTGAGACACACGGTTCGATTACACCCTGGTACTCTAGCTGTGCGCGCATTTCCCTCACCGGTGCTTTAGCTCCATGCTTTATTGGATATTGAGCTTGAGGTTGGGACCTGATTGGGATTACATGATAGGGTTAATCTTCATCCCACCCTACGTGGTTGCAATATAATGCGGGTGCCTAGGCCAATGCCCTATCAATGGCGTTAGCATACCTGAGCTGTCTGGGAAGAAGGGGTGAGAAGGAGGCTTCAATTACCTCTTCCTAGTGAGGGAGATTATGGACAAATTCTGGTGGTCAATCTTTTTCGACCAGCAAAATATCATAAATGGTAACAAAGTGATCCCAAAAGACAGTGGCCCTAATCATGACATTGGCGGTAAATCCCACTAACTGCCACACTGACAGCTGCCAACATACTGCCGTGGTGGCGAATAACCGTCATTATGACACACACACACCAAACCGACAGAATACAGCCACATACACAAATCCTTCAGTCTAAAGGTCAGTGAAAAAGTGGCGGTCCCAACACCCATACCGTTGCGCCAACAAAACAAACACCCACCACATCATGACCCACAAATCATAATGGCAGACATTCAATAATGGTAAACCATTGGCTGGTATACACCACTGTTTTCAGAATGGTAACCCAAAAACTAAACTACACAACATTGGCCAATTCAAACAACATACACCTGACCCCCATACACACACCACACACACCCACTCACACCACTATAAAACACAGACCCACATTACCCACAACCCTTTATGTATACAAATCCTTGCCACCAGATAGACATCAAACCACTGCAACAAATACACACTCACTCATACATCTCTCACACACTCCACTATGCACACCCAATCACACCACCCAACACCCACACACTCACACACATCAAACAATACCCATGTCCCCACAAAGCCATCCCTATATGAGGGTCATGGTGGAGGAAATAGAAAGTGTAGAGACACAGCTGTTTGGAGCACAGGTCCAGCAGATATGCATTGCAAAGAAGATGGAGCTATGGCGGAGAATCATGGACAGGGTGAACGCCGTGGGACAGCATCCAAGAACAAGGGATGACATCAGGAAGAGGTGGAAGGACCTATGTGGGAAGGTAAGTTCTGTGGTAGTAAGGCACCAGCTCGCCATACAGAGGACTAGCGGTGGACCCCCACCTACTCCCCCACAGCTCACAGCATGGGAGGAGCAAGTCTTGGCATTACTGCATGCTCAAGGACTCACTGGAGTAGCCGGAGGACTGGACACTGGTAAGTCAACATTTAACACTTATCGCCCCTCAAACCTGTATGCGATCTCACACACTCAGCCTCACTCCCATCACTTCCCTCAATCCCACGCACTGCACCAACACAGATGACTAACCCCAATGCCAAGCCCTGAATGCCATACCAATGGATGAACAGACCTCCCAGCCCTGCATGGACACTCATCACCAAAGCATGCACAGTATAAGGGAACTAACAATCCCACAATACATCACCATACACAATCAAAGGTGCCAGGGCAAAAACAACCATAGAGGGGAAGGTAGGGATGTACAACTATCACAGGCATGAAGCATAAAATATCTCTTACATACCCACAGGTGCCCCAGCCAATCTCAGTGGAGAGGAGATGCCACAACTATCCAGTCCCCAACAGAAGATGCGCCCAGTGATGACAGTAACTCTGGACTCCAGGATCTGGATCAATAACCTGGCCCATCAGGGACCACTGGACAGTAGGTCACCCCAGCCCACTCACAGTCCACCACAGAGCCTCCCCATCAGTTACCAACACCACAGCACCCACCCAGCATCCCCACACCTCTCTCCCCAGGACACGTCAATCAGCAGTGTGTCCACCTGTACAGGGACCCCAGTCCACACCTCATACCCAAGACAATCAGGGACCTGGGGTCAGTGGCAGTGGGCACACCATTCAGGGGACAGGGGCACAGGGCAACAGGGACACTGGGAGGACTGCCGTGTGACAGGGGGAACACAGGCCCAGGGAACTGACTCTCCACAAGGCACTCACCAATGTCCTGGGTGCCTACCAACAATCCCAGGACACGATTGGCCAGATCCTGAACAACATGCAGGATAACAAGCGGCTGCAGGAGGAACACCATCAGGAGATCAGAGAGGACTTGCAGTCACTCCACACCACTATGATCTCCATAGCAGGGGTGCTGGCAGACATGACCAACATCATGAGGGAATGGACAGCACACCAGCGGGCCCCTACCACTTGCCAGTCTGGTGACCATCCCTCCACTTCTGCTGCGGCTAGTGGACAGGAGGCACCGCCACAGGACCCACAGACCACCAGCACCCCTCGCCTTGCAGAAGATAACCCACCCCGCAAATGTTCCCTGTGAACCAGACAGATGCCAGAGACATTTGGGATGTTGCTCGTCCTCAGGACGAAGGCGTTATGCACCAACCCAGGATATTTGGCAGTGATGTGGGAGATGTACTGGTCCACCAGGCAAACCATTTGCATATTCGTGGAGTGGAAACACTTCCGATTCCTGAACAACTGTTCATTCTGGTGGGGGGGACTAACGCAATATATGTACCGTAAATCGCACCAATTATATTGGGGATATGGCCCACTGCATAGAATCCTGCCTTTACAGTGGGCAAATCTTCCACCTGGGGAAAAGCAATGTACCTGCACATGTTTTTCACCAGGGCAGACAAGACCCTTGCCAGCACAATAGAAAACATTTGCTGTGACATTCCAGCTACCAAGCCCAATGTCACTGGGAAAGAACCAGTTGCCAGGAAATGGAGCACTGATCGCACTTGCACAAGAGGGGAGATCCCAGTGGGTTGACGGATAGCTGATATCAGATCAGGCTCCAATTGGCCACACAGCTCTGCGATTGTGGCCCTGTCCAGTGTATAGGTGAATATAATGTACCTGTCCTCCAATGTAGCCAAGTCCACAAGGGGTTTGTACACGGGGATTTGTCTTCTCCTCCCATTCATCTGTAGCAGTAGGCATCTAGGAATGGAACCACAACCTCAGTGTACATGTTGCATTTATGTGATGGGACAGTGGTAATGACAGGTATGTGCAAATCTAGGCAGTGACGCAGAAAAGTTTAATCTGATGGTTCTTCATCTCCATGACATGGCGTTCACCTGTCCTGTCTGTAGGGACAGGTGGAAGTGAGGTAAGTCTGCTGACGTTGGCAGAAGGTGGTCTTGCACTGCTGTGCAATTCCTCATTGTATAATATTGGCCTCTATGGAGTACAATGTCCAATGGGGATCAGCGCCGGCGGTGACGGTGTACACCGTCGCAGATGTTACCACCATTTTCTATCTGATTCCTCACTTGTTTCCTGAACTTCAACAGGAGAACACCTATACTGCATGTGCTGCTGTGACCTGTGTCTGGAACCTACCATGGCCCGTGTGACCGGGGAAAGGGCCCCGGCCTTCACTTTGGAGGAGTTGGAACAATTGGTGGTTGGGGTCCCACCCCAGTACGGACTGCTGTATGGTCTCCACACCAACAGGTATAACTTGGGCACGATGCATGTGGGAAGGATGCATGGGGATGTGTGTGCAAGCATTGTGTCATGGGGGAATGTAATGTGGTGGTGTACATGGTGTGTGCCGGCCGATATGTGTGCCAATCGTGATGGAAACCGGGTTAGTGGGCCATATGTGTGACAGGCTGGATTATATGTGGAATGGTGTCCTCCCATATGTATCGCCTCTGTAGGTTAGTGCCCATCAAAAGAAGGGATTATGGTGTGCCATCATCAAGGACGTGCGGACCCTAGGGGTCTATGGGAGGTGGACCACCCACTGTCAGAAACAGTGGGAGGACCTGAGATGCTGGGCACTGAAGACCGCAGAGGACCAGCTGAAGATGGCCTCCAAACGAGAAAATGGTGCCCGTCGGAACCTGACCCCCTGATGGCCCACATACTGGCAGTGGCTTACCCAGAGCTGGATGGGCACTTGAGGGCATCACAGCAGCCACAAGGGGGTGAGTACAGTGGACATTACTACAATAATTGGTAGGTGGCATGGGATCCGTGTGGTGGGTGTCAGTTAGTGGGTGCCCCTTAATGCCAGGCCAGACATTACAGCGTGATCTAGCTCAAGGCTAATGGTTGAATGGAAAAAAAGGTAACCTAGCTAGGTTGCATTCCATGTCAGACAGGGCTTAGTGGGTCCCAGGAGGCAAGCAGATGGTGGTTTTTGGCCCTCATCTTGCTGTGGCATCTAGCCAAATCAATGGCAGTGCAATACATAGTGCTAAATCCTGATCCCTATGTGTGACGGTGCTGTGTATGCCAACAGTGGAGTTGGTGCAGTAATTGACCCTGGCTTTCTCTTTCTCTCCCCCCTTTATCTTCTGTCATCCTGTTCATGTATGCATTAGCATCATCTGGAGGAGAAGCAGTGGCACCGGAGATGGAGGGAGCTGCTTCCCACAGGACCCAGGAGGCAGAGTCCACCGACTCCGAGGGAACCAGTTGGACAGAGGGCGAGGGGAGCACCACAGTGGAGACAGGAGGTGACAACACAAACTCAGATACCTCCTCCGATGGAAGCTCCCTGGCAGTGGTGGACACCTCTGTGACCACTCCAGCGGCAGGTACTGCTGCCACCCCCGTAACAGCACCACCCTCCCAGCAGCCCCTCAGTGAGTTGTTTGTGCCCCCTCACCCATGAGTTAATGTCCTCCTGCGATCCATCTCTGTAGGGCAGTCAACCTTTGTGAATGACATTCAGGGGCTGGCAGCCCAGATGCAACAGACTAATGCATTCCTGGAGGGAATTCACACTGGCTTGGTGGCCCAACAGAGATCGATCCAGGCTCTGGCCTCCTCTCTGATGGCAGCCATTCTCCCTTTTTCCACCTGCCCCCCTCCAACTTCCTCTTCCCAATCCCATTCTCCTCAACCCCATCCTATCCCAACCACAAAGCCAGACGAGCATGCACACAAGACAATACACAAGAGTGGTACAGGCAAACACAAGCACCACACTTCATCCCACAGGCTCTCACACAAACACCATCCAGATGCAGACATACCAATATCCACTATTTCCACTATCTCCCCCTTCTCCTCTTCCTCCACTTCCCTCCCAGTTCCATCTACACTCACACCTGCATACAATATATCATCATCCACTACCAGCATCACCACCACATCAAGCAGAACACACACCTCACTGGCAGACACCTCCATAACAGCCACACACACGTCCCCTGTGTCCTCTTCCACTGTGTCTCTCCCCCTCCTAAGGTACAACAATGCAAGCACTCAGACACCCATCAGCCATCTACCTCACAACAGGATCCAGTCCATGCACCTGCCCCCAAAATCAGCAGACAGACACCTCCAACAACCACTCCCTCATCCTCCACTCCCATTCCTTTTACCTTTTCCTGCCCCAGTGTCCCTAAAAAAGTGTTCATATCCGCCACTGACCTCTTCCCTACCCATCCCCCGTTCTGTACGTCTGGCCACGGTAGGAAGTACCCAGCCAAGCACCTCCGCCACCCAGTCCACGAGCCCAGTTGTCACCACACCCACTTGTCGTGGAAAAGGATCCAGGGCACATGTCCTGAGGGTGAAGGAGCCTGCACCAGGCAGCCTCAAGGGAAAGGAGCTTGCACCAGCTGCCTGAAAGAGCAAGGAGCCTGCCCAAGCTGCTGCCGGAAGACAAAGGAGCATGCCCCAGCTGCTGCTGAGAAGGAGCCTGCCCCAGCTGCCAGGAAGACTAAGGAGCCTGCCACAACTGCCAGGAAGGGCAAAGAGCCAGCACCAGCAGGCCCGAAGAGGAAGGGGCCTGGGGAAGGAACTGTGACGGAGCCCCCACCTCCAACCATGGTTGTGCAGCCATTCGAGGTTGCAGAGGATGGGCAGGAGCCTCCCCCCACCAGCAGCAGCACCACCACCTCCAGTGAACAGCCGTCCGAGGTTGCAGGCGATGGGCAGGAGCCTCCCCCCACCAGCAGCATCACAACCGGTGGACGGTATGTAATCCTGCCACCAGGGGCTGCTGTGCGGCCTGCCTCCTGAAAAGCCAGTGGGTATGACACCCACCTGAGAGACTGTGACCTTGCACTCCCCAGGATCAAGAGCACTGGGAACAATGCCCCCTCCAGAGCCAGTGGGTAAGACACACACCTAACCCAGAATCCACAGGAACAAGAGCACAGGGCACGATGCCCCCTCCAGAACCAGAGGGTAAGACACCCACCTAACCCAGACTCCACAGAAACAAGAGCACAGGGCACAATGCCCCCTCCAGAACCAGTGGGTAAGACACCCACCTAACCCAGACTCACCAGGAACAAGAGCACAGGGCATGATGCCCCCTCCAGAACCAGGGGGCAAGTCACCCACTCCAGAGACTGTGGTCTTGCATTCCCCAGGAACAAGAGCACAGGGCACGATGACCCCTCTAGAACAAGTGGGCTTGAACCATCTCCTGGCTGAGGTGCTCCCTTGTCCCCAATCCCCCTGAAGTACCTGTCTATTTAACAACTGATGCCCCTGCAGTGTTTTCTCCGTGTTGAAGCAGGTGATATGTGTGGACTTGGACTTCAGCCTGTGGCCATGTGGCCTATGAACATTGTGGACTGGGCTGTGTCCCTTTTTCTGTACATATGTATATCTATTTTCTTGCCTAACTTATTTTTCATGCTGTGTTGATCTAATTACATTCACTTTTTCGAAATAGTTTTGTCCTTGCATTATTCATCCGAGGTATTTAAAATTGTTTTTGTAATGCAGCTGATTGTGTGTATGGTATGGGGAGGGGTGTGGTGCATGTGTGTGTCACTGGCAACACTGGACGACAGGCACATAATACTCACCTATAGACTTGACAGGGCCACAACCACAGAGCTGTGTGCCCAATTGGAGCCTGACCTGATATTTGCTCTCCGTCACCCCACTGGGATCCCCCTTCTATCAGTGCTCCATTTCCTGGCAAATGGTTCTTTTCAAGTGACAGAGGGTTTGGCAGCAGGATTGTCACAGCCAATGTCCTCAATAGTGCTGACAAGAGTGTTGTCTGCCCTGATTAAACACATGTTCAGCTACATTGTTTTCCCTCAGGTTGAAGATTTAGCCACAGTGAAGGCCAGGTTCTATGCAATGGGACATATCCCCAACATAATTGGGGTGACTGATGGAACACATATTGCATTTGCCCCCCCGTCAGAATGAACAGGTGTTCAGAAATCGGAAGAGTTTCCACTCTATGAATGTACAGATGGTGTGCTTGGCGGACCAGTACATCTCCCACATCAATGCTAAGTATCCTGGGTCAGTGCATGATGCCTTTGTCCTGAGGAATAGCAGCATCCCAAATGTGATGGGCCAACTACAGAGGCACAGGGTGTGGCTAATAGGTAAGCCCTGGTTCCCACCTAGTATATGTTGGTGTATGCCTCTGGTGTTGGCTATATAGGATAGTGTGTGGCTAAATGCTGTCCCTCAATAATTACAGGTGACTCTGATTATCCCAATCTATCATGGCTGCTGACCCCTGTGAAGAATGCCAGGACAAGGAAAGAAAAATGTTATAATGAGGCACATGGGTGAACCAGAAAGATCATTGAGAGAACCTCAGGCATCCTGAAAGCCAGGTTTGGGTCCCTCCACCTGCCTCCTCATCCGCACTGTTAAAAGGGTCCACTGCTGGGTCACAGCCATCTCCAGCCTCCTCCTCCTGCAGGAATCAGACATGGGACATGGCGTCTGAGGGCCAGGTTATGCAACATGCAGCATGCTACCACGATCTGGCAGACCTTCTTGGGTGAGTAGTACAGGGATCCACCTGTCAGGATGAGGATGAGGACAACAGAACATCAGTGATCAGACTATACTTCCAATGACACATAGGTAGGACAGTGTTATTTCACATTTCAATTAAATTTGTTTCAATTTCTGTGGCACTGGCATGCTGGTATTTCCAACTTCTATACCCACTTACTGTTCCCTCTGGCAATTCATTTTTTGCAGATGTTGATGACATCACATGTACAACTGGTGTGATCACTGCAGCCAGCTACAGGTCATTAATCTATGTTCATTTTCAGTTGAATTGCAATGTGTGTACATGTTTCAATGAATACATAATTGAAAAACATGACATACTCCGAACTTCTTTTTTTTCTAAGGGTGTTTATTGAAGTGCTAAAATATTGAGGGGCAAGTGCAAGAGGATGGGGTGATGATGGAGGAATGTCCAGGGTATTGTTCCAGTCTGTTTGTAGGACAGGTGCATTGTCCAAGACGACATAGGAAGGGGAGCAATGTCAATTCAAGGTGGACAGGGTGACTGAATGGGACACAAGGGTGACAATCAGTAAAGTCTAATTTCCTGGCAGGGGTCCTGGCAAGTGTCTCTGGCTTCTGTCTGGATTGCAGGGAACGTTTGCAGGGGTGGTTCTCTTTCTGCAGGGGGAGGGGTTCTGGTGGCCTGTGAGTCCTGTGGCAGTGCCTCCTGGCCACTAGTGGAAGCAGAGGTGGAAGGCTGTTCAGATGTCTGGCTAGTGGTAGGGGCCCGCTGTTGTATGACTGCCTCACTCATAATGTTGGACATGTCTGCCAGCACCCCTGTTATGGAGATCAGGGTGTTGTTGATGGCCTGCAAGTCCTCCCTGATTCCCTGGTATCGTCCCTCCTGCAGCTGCCTGTTCTCCTGCACATTGTCCAGGATCTGGTCCATCATGTCCTGGGAATATTGCTAGGCTCACAGGATCTCTGCAAGTGCCTCTTGGAGAGTCGATTCCCTGGGCCTGTCCTCCCTCTGACACACAGCACTCCTCCTGATTTTCCTGTTGGGCTGTGCCTTTGTCCCCTGAACTGTGTGCCCACTGCCACTGACCCCAGGTCCATGATTGTCTTGGGTATGAGGTGTGGCCTGGGGTCCCTGTAGAGGTGGACACACTGCTGATTGACGTGTCTTGGGGACAGAGGTGTGGGTACGCTGGGTAGGTGCTGTGGTGGTGTTTCCTGATGGGGAGGCTCTGTGGGGGTGTATGACTGGGCCTGGGTAACCGGCTCTCCAGAGGTTCCTGATGGTCCAGGTTGGTCATCCATATCCTGAAGACCAGAGTTGCTGTCATCACTGGGGACCTCTTCAGTTGGGGGACTGGATAGTGCTGGCACCTCCTCTTGGCTGACATTGGCTGGGATACCTGTGGGAATGTAAATTATGTGTTATGGTTTCTGTGTCTGACATATTGTACATCAGTGGCTTGTCCTCTTTGGTTGTATTTGCCCTGGCAGCTTTCACTGGTGTATGTTGGTGTATGGTGGGATTGTTAGTACTCTATGGTGTGCATGCTTTAGTGATGAGTGTCCATGCAGGGCTGTGAGGGGTCTCCATGCATTGGTACAGCATGCAGGGCTTGGCATTGGAATAAGTGAGATGTGATGGTGGGGTGTGAGGGAAGTGGTGGAGTGATGGGAGTGAGGGTGAGGGTGGGGAAATGTGATGGCATGCAAAGAGGGGCTGCTAGTAGTAGAGAGTTGATTTACCAGAGTCCAGTCCTCCTCCTAGTCCAGCTAGGCCATCAGAATACAGGATTGCCAAAACATGCTCCTCTCATGCTGTTAGTTGTGGCAGAGGAGGTGGGAGTCCACTGCCAGTCCTCTGTACAACGAGCTGGTGTCTTGCTGATGTCATCCCTGGTTCCTGGGTGCTATTGCAAGGCATTGACCCTGTCCACGATTCTCTGCCATAGCTCCATCTTCCTAGCTATCGATATCTGCTGCACCTGTGCTCCAAAGAGCTGTGTCTCTACCCTGATAATTTCCTCCATCATGACCTTTAGCTCCCCCTCTGTGAAATGGGGGTGTCTTTGTGGAGCCATGGGTGTTGTGTGAGGTGTGTAGTTGAGAGTGTGTTGGGTAATGTTTTGGAGTGTATAATGTGGGGTGTGTGAGTGGTGTAATGGTGTGAAAAGTGTGTAGCTCTGGTTGTGTCTGTGGTCTTGGTGTCTCTCTGCTGGCAATGGTTTGAAATGGTAATGGGTTGTGGGTAATGTGGGTGTGTATTTTATAGTTGTGTGGATGTGTTGTGTGTATGGGTGTCAGGTATGTGTTGTTTGAACTGTCCAATGTGGTGGTGTTTTCTATGTGTGTGTCCATTGTGAGCGCGGCGGAATGTACAGCCAATGGTTTACCGCCGTTGAATGTCTGCCGTGGTGATTCGTGGCTCATAATGTGGTGGGCGTAGTTCTGTTGGCATAACGGTGTGGGTTTTGATACCATCAGTTTCTCACTGACCTTTAGTGTGACAGATTTGTGTGTGTGGCTGAATACTGATGGATTGGTGTGTGTGTCATAATGTGGTGAACGGATATCCGCAGCGGCGGCGGTAAGTTGGTGGCAATCAGCGTGGCGTAAGTGGGATTTATTGCCAGTGTCATAATGAGGGCCTTAATGTCTGCATTATAAACTGTATCTAACAGTCTGTGTATTGCCCTAAGCTCAGAGTATAAGCAGTGAACCTCAGCTACCACCAAGATTGCTGCATCAGAATGCGGTGTATGCAGTGCTTAATTTGTGCTTATTGTTTCCGGTGCTGAGCACTGGCACTTATTTCTGAGGGCCGGCGCTTAGTTTTGTGCCTCAAGCATTTACAGTGAGCAAAAGACATGTGGGAAAGACGGAGGAAGAGAAAAAGAAGAAGCTTCAGAAAGGGGAAAAGCAGGAAGCTGCAAGAGTGAGCTGAAGGGGCAGGAGTGGCTGTTAATGGATTGAAGAGGCCAGAGGTGGCTTCAGGATTACTCTGCCTCAGTATTATGTGCTCGCACTTTTAATTGCAGCAGCCCATGTTTAAGAGGAGAGCTTTTAGCACCGGCACCTTTTTATAAACAAATTAAGCACTGGGTGTATGTGTGGCCAACACAGGCCAGGTAGGGCCGTCTTTGCTCAAAGGAACTAACCTATTGTGCAATATTGTGTGCGGTAGGGTGCCATCAAGCCAGTTATTATGGTCTTGATAAGATAGAGTTATCTCTAAGCATGCATAAGCTCTGTATTGTGCAGGTATGTTAGCAGGTGTGTAGTAATGAAATGTATTAGTGTTCCCATCAACGGCTGGAAAAGTGACCCAAGAATACAATATTTTTGTTCTGTAGGCTAGATGAGCCTCAACTATAAATATCACAGAACCCCTCTGGCCTGTAAGTCCATTTGCTAATAGATGAGCAGTGAGGGGTTGTCGCATGTTTACTGCAATTGCTACCCGTTGTGGATTCACCAGGTTAATATTAAAGGTATTTGTTCAGAAATAAGAACACCAAAAGGGAATTGATCTTTTTAATGTTAAAGCTCAAACAACCTACAGCATTGGGTAGGTACTACCTACCTAGCCGAGGACAAAATCCTCAATATCACGGATGTCTCTGAATATAGTATTGAGTTGCCATTTAGCACATAGTGAGACAGAGATACTCGGAAGGATTCGAAAATTTGTGCCTGACTAAACATTGGCAGCACCATTTCACATTGGCTCTCATTCTACTAATGAGGCTACTGGATTTGAGCAGCAGAATCACCTGAATTGTGGAGAACTGAGTCCTAATCCACACCACTACTACTGACCACTACATGACTACTGTTGGCCTAATCCTGGTTTCCCGGCTAACTAGCAGTGCCTCGTCTCTGTCCAAGAGCAGGGATGATTGTGGCAACTGGGCACATGACAAAAGTGACTCCTCTGGGGAATCGTGACTGATCAGATCTCATCCTTTTCTTTCAGTTACATTAGTCTCACATATGAAAAGACAAACAGAGGCAGAACATGATTAATTAAGGTTTATTGAATTAACTACATCTTAGATAAAATGGCAGGCATTGCAACAACTAGAATGATAAAACACACTAAAAGCAAAATGGTGACAAGAGTGAAACACAAAACGGTCCCAAGATACTGTCACTAGGAGTAATATATGTGGTTCCTACTTAAGCTATGTTAGAGTACAGCATGATATGCCCTAATCCACCCTTCAGGTTTCCCCCCTGGGAAAACATCATCGACATACCTGAGCAAGGAAGACTGATGTCTAGAAAGGAACCATCCCCATGTAGGCCAGGGATCCCGTAGTCTAAGCAAGCAGCTGTAGTGAAGGCAACAGCAATCAGCATGCAATTGTGGTCATATGGCTGGAATCTCCCTCTAACTTGTATGGGACAAAGAAGTGTTTTTATAATAAAGTAGCTGATGTTCTGAGAAAATGGTTCCAAGTAAGGATGTGGATGTTGCTGTGAATGTTGGAGACACAGAGTATCACTTTGACGGCAACTCTGACTGCAGCCTTGAGGAAAGCACACAGTGAAAAGAATGTCTTGCTAGAAACGCAATGCTTTCCTATGCGAAAGAACAACTAGATAAAGAAAATAAAACAGCACCCCAAATGTGGCCTATGCTCGAAAAATAAAATGAAGCTGAATAAAATATAACTGGGCTAAAGTGCACAACGGCAGGCCTAGTTGCTAAAATGGTGTGTCTAAAAACATGGCTAAAATAGTGAAATAACAGGTTGTTATGAAGTTTCTTGTTTTACATAGACTAGTCTAAAGGTCTGATTCAGATCTTGGCAAGCGGAATACTCCATCACAAATGTGACAGGCATCCCACCCACCTTATTATGATCTCCATATGATTTCATGGGATTATAATAAGGTGGACGGGATATCCGTAATGTTTGTCATGAAGAATTCACCTCTGCCAGTATCCAAATCGGGCCCTTAGACTCAATTTCATTATATTTTCTTGTTCTGCAGTTTATTATTTTTAGAAGAAATAAAATCTTTAAATCCACCAATCATATCTGGGAGAAGAATCAATGCCTATGCACTACAAGGGGAAAAGACGCAAAGAGGACCACCCTGGTGGAATCAGAAAGAGTTGATTTATCATATTGAAGACTAGAGACTCATTTTAAGTGGTGTGGACAATGATGACCACTAACTACTGTTAATGTTTACCTTGTCAATAATTCCAAGTAGATGAAGCTAGCTACTCGTCTGGGTATCTGAGTCAGTTTGGTACTAGATTGGCCCTTAGTTAACTGTGTGTCAGCTCAAGTTCCACGCTGACTTCTCAAGCATCATGTTTGCCTTTATTCTTAAATATTGAAATTTTTTCTTCTCTTTCTACAAACTTCTGCAAGGTGTCTCCATGCCATTCCTGATTAATGGCTGCTCAAAAGTCAACATGTTAGGAGAATGCAGTTGTACCATTTGTACACAGTATTATTTTTCTAAACTTTTATATATGAATATTTTTAACTGTGTGTTATCTCCTCACCATTTCTGGATTCCAACATAGATAACAATAAATAACTGGGGCTGCTAAAGACTACATGTGTAGGTTAGCTTAACTGTCATATTCCTTCCATGACAGATGTGCCATGCTCATTTAATTGCTAAAAGCTGTTAGTCTTATTCATAAACTGCACTTTGTAGTACTTACTAATGTACTCCAAAATGCTATTCACATAGCTAAGTGCTATGCTTCCATTTGTTCTATCTTTTTCTGCGTGGATATCTTTGCCCCAGTTGCAAAGTCACTGCACATATCTTAGCAATAAATGTAGGAGGGACAAAGGGGAGTGGCTGGAAAATGGAGGATAGTTAATACTAAGGGGATGTGTTTAAGAAAGTGTAAAGAGGAGTTAGGGTAGGGCTATGAATGGGTATCAGGGGGATGTGCACCCACCAACTAAGGAGTAAGCTGACTCTTATTAGCAAACTGCACTTCCAGAATGCACTTCCTACTGAGAAAAAAAACAGTAGTAAACATACCATGGCTTAGAGGTGCAGTAAGTCTAGCTTCTACAACAGCACTGCCATGAAAGCTGTTTCGCCGGCTATTAAGATCTATTTGGCAAAAGCCCAGAACGCTGCGGCCTGTGGTGCTGAGGCGTGGGGCTCTTCTAATATCAACAAATTGTCTGTGGGCAAAAATAATTTTGCCAGAGCTCTACTTGCATGTCCACTTAGTACACCCCTGACTCCGGTCTTCTTGGATCTCAGGCTTAATTGCATCTCTGATGTGATAGCCCTGAGACCCTTACTTTTCTGGGTAAGGATCTGGACCACACCAGAGCTTGCTGTCTATAGGGACTCCCTTTCAGACATTCTAAATAGACCTAATGCAGTCTCCATCCCCTGGATCAGGTATGTGTCTAAATGGTTTCGTACCATGGGACTTGAGAACTATTGGGACAATCCTCAGAATCTGGGAAAAGCCCAGAAACAATTTCTGAAATCTGTCTATTGGTCTTATGTCAGAAATAATTATTCCCTATGTACATCACATGGACGATTGACCACTCAATTCCTTGATTTTAAATGGTATCCCCAGTTTTGAATCTTACTTAGATTTGATCCCTGATCTATTGGGTAAGAGCCTGTTTGCACGTTTCAGATCTGGGTGCTTACCGTTAATGTCTTTAACCGGTAGTAGGAGACCACTACTGACATCCGATCTATGTCCTGGCTGTAATCATGTTTCCGAATCTGTTGCACATTTTATGTTTTTCTGTCCAGCGTATGCACTTCCCTGGTTTAAATAGATACGTCCAGTTTGCCGGAATATGGGCATAAGACAATACAGTGTCGCCCTTAGGATATTGAGGAGTGATACTTCACTTGTCTTAACTTGTGTGGTTAGCAAGTTCCTCATGGCCGCATGGCACAGATGCACCTGTCTTTTCAAATCTTATCATATTAGTGATTGATGTTTTTTAATCTTTTTTATCTATTTATTTATTATGTATATAATTTTTGGATTGCTGTGGTTTTTATGCTTTGATGGTTACTTATGACTAAATAAAGCTTGTGATACATTTTATTTATTTATACTTTAAAAATAATAGCTAATTTTACGCAATATAATTTTTTGTATAAGTTAAATAAGTTCATTCAAAATTAAATATTATCTAAAATGTAATGATAATAAAAAAGTTAAATAATGTTATATAACATATATATGTGTATGTGTGTGTATTTACGTATGTATGTGTGGGTATGTGGTATATATATATATATATATATATGTATATATATATATATATATATATATATATATATTTTACCTAGTGGTGGTCGCCACTAGGTAGTTATAGGTAGGATTGCATTTCTATAAAGAAAACATTTTTTTACTTACCTATATCTTTGGCACCGCTTGACGAATCTTCACAAAACTTTCCAAAACAATTTGCCAGTTCTGTCAGCTGCTACCTGGAAAGTTTGAGGGTGATCTGTCTGGGGAGCAGAGAAAAAAGGGGGTTCCAAACCACATTATTCCCATTCATTTTTCCAAAGGGAGTTTCAACAGCAGTAGCGCAAAAACTACTGAACGGAATTACACCAAACCTGGCAGGAAGGTAGGTCCTGGTCCAGAAAGAGTGCTTTTTTGTTTTGGTGTACTTCCGTTCAGTAGTTTTTGAGAAATTAAAGAAAATCCAAATTTGTATATTTAGGGATGTGAAGGATTTGCGACCCCTAACAATCTTGTGCTGAGATCTGATTGGCTGATAGCACTTCAACAACAGAAGCTGTTGAAGTGTCAGCCATAGTGGGACTCGGCTTCAGCCGAGTCCTCCAAAAAGTAAAAGAAAACAAAAGGGGCTAGGGTATGAGCACCCTGACCCCTTAGATCTGGTGGTGGGGTCTCAAAGGGACCCCCAAGGCCTAAAAAGCATTTTCTTTTGTTGATTTTACAAGCAGAGATTTGGTAGGTCTTTGAATCCACTCATAAAATCACAAAAAAATGAAGCAGGGACTCCCACGCTTCGTTAGTTCAATGCTCCCAGGTGGGCAAAGTCCTGTTTTTTCTTTTTTTTTTTAAAAGCAGGGGGGCCTCCTGCTGCCCTGGGGACTACCACTTCCCCAGGGCTCCTGATCTTTTTAATGCAGGGGGGGCTTGTGGCCCCCGGCTGCCCTAGAGACTGCCACCTCATCAGGGCATTTTTGTAGTATGAGGAGGGGGCCTTCTGACCCCCTCCCACTACCCCAGGACTGCACCCTGGGGACCACCACCCCCTAGGGTAAATGTTTTAAAAAATATAGGGGATCCCTATTGGACCTCAGCACCCTGGGGACCACCATCCCCTGAGGCTAGGCTCTAGTTGGAGGGGAGCCTCTGATGTCCCTGGGGACCACCACCTCCAAGAGCTGGATCCTGCTGTGTCCCGGGGTGCCCACCCCGAGACATAGCTGTTTGCTGTGGCTTGGCTGCACCGCTGCAGCTGCAGCCAAGTCACTCCAAACCCTTCAGGTTGTGACATCGGGACCTTTAAAGCAAGTCCTGCTGCCAAAGTCTGAAACTTTCACCTCTGTCCCCTTTCAAAGCAGCTCCGTGCTTGCTGAAGCATTGGTACTCCGGGGGAAGCCTAGCTGTATAGGTGAGTAAGTGACTGTGTGAGCAGCTGTAATTCATTTAGTGAGTGGGTCTGTGGGTGGCTGCATGTGTGAGTGAGTGATAGGGTGCAGTGGTAGACTGTGTCAAAGGCTGACTGCCACGCTCAGGATCTGTTTATATCAAGTGAGCAAGTCCTTCAATCCCATCTTCGATTCCTGCATCTTGAAGCAGTATTCCACTATCATGAAGGTACTGTACCCCACCACCCCATGTGGCCCTTATTCCTTCTTCCCTCTTGCATGAGGTGAGACATGGCAATGTAGAATAGGCCATTCCTTTGCCCAACCCAGGCTACTTCTGGTGTGTCAAATAATAGGATTTTGTCCAGGAACATTACCTTTAATCGTGGAGGAAAGAAGAGCATAGGTTGGATACTCATGGCTTTCAGTTTCTGTTTTACCTATTGAAAAGATCTCCTTTGTTGCTGAACTTTCGTAGTGTAATTTGGGAAGATCCTTACTTGGGAGGGCTGATAGTATACAGCCCCAAGCCGGAATGTGACCTCGAAGATCACATAAAAAACCATGTAGTTGACAACACGAGCAATGAAGAGATGATGCAGGAAACTGACACAAGGCTATCCAGTGAGGGCACTGTGCACTTTTTCAGTTGAGATGCAAGGTGATACATCTGCCACAGGTACCCAGCTCTTCAGACAGTCAGTGATAAATTTAGTCGGTGTGGAACCCTCCGCCCACTGTTGAAGGCCCCTGATGTGTAGGTTGTAACCTGCCCTTTGCGTCTTTTGCACGGGCTTCCACTTGATGAACCATTCTTTGTAAGAAGGAGATCTGTGACTCCTGTGATTTCACTGTGTCTTTGGTTTCAGATACTTTGCCTTCCACCTCCCCAACTCTATCCACCGTATTTTGCAAGTCTTGCCGAACTGAGGATAAGTCCGATTTCAGTTCCTCCATTTTGCCTTCCATAGTTTCCTTTAGGTCTTGAATGGCTTGTAGGATTGAGGCTATTTGTAACTCCTCTGGCCTGGCTTCTTCCCCTCTCACATCACCAGACTCACCCAACAGCGGTGTTTACTTAGTGTATTTGCCTACCTTTGGCTGTGCCATGGAGGCAGAGGGCTTGTCTCATTCCACAATAGTAATTCGATTTGCTAGAGTTCAGCATCTGGTGTCTTGAATTCAGAGATGTCAAGTATATCTGCTTACTCTACCTGAAGTACTGTCCACTATGTAAGCCTGGAGGGATGCCCTGAGCGTAGAAGTCAGCCTCATTGTGCTTATATATGATTCCTCTCAAGGTGCCCCCATTTGCCTTAAGTGGTTCAGGGCCCTATCTATTCTCTCATGGTCCATATCAAAGGATGGCTGAGTAGAGAGGTGGAGCCAAAGTATCTCACTGAAATAGCATTCTGCTAGGAGGAGGAGGGGGTCACCAATTATATTTTCATCTCAATTTAGTAACATGGCTCACTTCTTGGGTGCTTTTAACTTACAATGGCCAGGTTTCAGGTGCTGCATAATTATGTTGCCCATTAAGGGTGCTCCACTGGTAGTATCAAGATATAGTGGTCATCTTGCAATAGCGGCTGGCAGGATATGGCTAGGAAGATAAGTTTCAATATCACCTTCACCATACTAGTGTCTCTATGCATAATTCTGTATATGTTTCCTTTTTTTAAGCCCTTTACTTTGCTAAGTTCAGAAGTTCCTATGCAGTTTCCTCATGCAGGTATAATGGATTATCCACCCTCCTCAGCAATCGGGGGCACCCCAGCAGTGATGAGTCATTTAAACATGGGATTCCTGAGCAGGTTCATTGTGTCGATCTTGCTGTTGACCCTTAATTAGTTCAGGAAGTTATGACCTGCCCACAATGGCTGCCTGCTGTCATGCATGAGTAATGGGTTCATCTATACCCCAAAGCACACCGAGTGCTCCCACTGCACCTCACTTCGATCCCTTAAGGGTGTAGGGGGCAGTGCCTCTGGCACACAGGGCTGTGGCGGGAATCATCTACTCCTCTACGGCATGCCATATGGCACCAGTCGCACCTGTGTCTGAAGGGTGTTGTTATACAGTATGCTAATCAGAGTGCGGTTCACTCAGCAATACGGGATGCCCTGTCTAATTCATGGCCACTACAGTGGACCCACAAGGTCAGCTGGGTATAGTCTGTCTCTCTGGCCGTCCGCAGGTGAAATGAAAGATCATGTCCAACAATGGATGCCTCGAGGTACTCACTGTATATGCAGCTCCGGTCGTGGTCTCCATCAGCACTGATCAGACTCCTCTCCTCAGAGCACACCTGCAGAGTGATTAAGCAAATTACACTTTTGTCCCTGCAGCTCATGATTGGGAGCCCTCCATTGTTTTTGGTGTGCGTCTTGAAGTCAGCTGCTCTCCCACGTGGCAGCTCTCCTGCGCAGTGCCCCCCTCATGTTGATAATTCAAACTTGCCTTCCGAGACTTCCATCTTTGAGGCTGCCAAAGTTCTCTGGATCAACCTGGGTTGGTTATTCACCAGAGAAGTGGGGCATAGGCCGAATTATTGGCCTAGTGGCTCAGAGCTCGCTTAAAGAACAGCCACAATTGTTGGCTTCCAAGCCACACCCTGTACTTTAAAATTTTTAATTAATTTTTTAAATACCAATATTTAAAATATTTTTCAATAAATCTAAATATGACTGTTAGTTTTTATAGTACATGCTAAATTGATATAAAATGCATGCATTAGGTGGGGAAAGTTTTATTAATACAGACTTACAATAAAACTTATTTTAATTTAATATAGCAATAATAATGGAATAATATTACGTCAGCAAGGCAGCAGCACTTTTATTAATTTGTTCTATATTGTAATCAAATATTTAAATTAATTTATCATTAATATTCAACATATTATTTTTGATTTATATTAAGTTTAACACATATTTAATCTTTTTCCTATAGTTTTGTCTAGTGAATTTTCAACCACAATTGTGGCAGTCCTGCAAAGTGTGTGGAACATCAAATATGGTTGCAAATTTACTAGTTAATTTGTGGTCATACATGAAGTTTTAGTGACTCTGGACCATCGTTTAAGAGCACGATACGTAGAAATCTACATTTTTGAGTACCTTTCCACTCAAATTTAGTGAATAGATCAAAGAGTAAATGTACTACTAGTAAACCTACATGTGTAGGTGTACCTTTGTGAATAGGTATCTGTGTTTGTCCCTCTCTAGATTTTCCCTTATTCTCCCTATCCCTTTAATCATCAATGGTCTAACACTCTACCTACAATTTGTGAAATATAGTGTGTTGTTATTTTTTTCCACCATCAACAGATCTCACACTTGGCGGGTGGATGTCATGTAAGCAATGATAAACATTTTCAGGCGGAGTTTACAAAAAAATCACATTTGTCCACACCATCCCCCTTACCCTGGACATAAAAGAACATCTTAATACAAAATATAAATGATGATAGTGATAGGGCACAGATAGGTAATTGTATTTTTCACAAACTATGCTGTTCACAGAATCAAAGTTCTTGTTGACTGTGCTTTAGTAAACTTTTCTACACATTGGCCCTCATTCTGACCCTGGCGGTTTCTAACAGGCTGGCGGTGCTTCCGGGGCAATTCTGACCGCGGCGGTAAAGCTGCGGTCAGAAAAGGGGAACCGCCGGTTTTCCCCTGCCCCAGGGAATCCTCCATGGCGGCGCTGCATGCAGCGCCGCCATGGGGATTCCGAACCCCTTCCCGCCAGCCTGTTCCTCGCGGATTACACCGCCATAAGAGGCTGGCGGGAACGGGTGTCGTGGGGCCCCTGGGGGCCCCTGCAGTGCCCATGCCACTGGCATGGGCACTGCAGGGGCCCCCTAACAGGGCCACATTAAGATTTTCAGTGTCTGCTTGGCAGACACTGAAAATCGCGACGGGTGCAACTGCACCCGTCGCACCCCAGCAAATCCGCCGGCTCCATTTGGAGCCGGCTTCATCTTTGCTGGGGCTTTCCCGCTGGGCCAGCGGGCGATCTTTTGAAGATCGCCCGCCGGCCCAGCGGGAAAGTTGGAATGCTCCCTGCGGTCATTTGACCGCGGGGCGGTGTTTGGGCGGTTTCCACTCAGCGGGCGGCGCACGCCGCCCGCCGGGGTCGGAATGACTCCCATTGTGTTGAATTACAGGGGATTGAATTTTCTATTCACTCAGTCTTTTCTTTTCGTTTTATTTTGCACAATCAAGACCCTTCTTCGCTGGTTGATGTTCTGTATATAGCATTAAAAAAAATTCAATTTTTCTGTGACACCTTCCCTATTTGGGTTTGGGCCTGTTATGACCATCAGCAGGTGGTCCCTTTGGTAAAACTGGTGCATCAAGAAACATATACCCAGAAGTCTTGGTGAGGGTGTGAAATTTGCATAACTTGCTATTGTTTTGTGGGAATACTGGGCTGATTGCAGAAACCCCTCACTTTTTGTCAACATTTTCAGCTGACACTGGTGTTTTCTGACTTTGACTTTGCCCCGGGCAATGATAATTAGTCTCAGGGCCAGTGATCTGTGTAAAAGGGTGCATGCAAATTAGGCATGATTATAATTGACTTTGACAACCTACCTATAAGTTCCCAGTATATGGTAGGGCATGTAGGTTTAGCTACCCCAGCATAGAGAGGACACCCCTGAGTGCACTGCTGTGGTCCCTGGTGTCATTTAATAGGTAGGCCTGCATTGATGGCTGCTTTTAAATTAAAGTTAACCCCAAATTTGACTTTGGAATTAAAAGTACTTCCAAAGTCCTAAGCTACTTTATTTTTACATCTAAGTCACCCCTAAGGTCTGCCCTAAGAGTGCCCAGGGTTAGGTGAGTTTAAACAAAAGCAGGGACTTTATAAAAGATGTTTTATAAGCCCTGGTGAGGGGAAAAAACAGACAAATTTGTTTTCCCTATTTTAGTCAATGGGCCTCATAGGCTAACATTAGAGACTTTATTTAAAAACAAAAAAGCTGTATTTTCAGTAAAGACGAGCTAAATATTGCAAGTCTGTACCAAATTAAATGTTATTATAAATCCAACAACTTGCCAATGTTGAATTTAATATAACTAACACAGGGAAAGAGTTTTAGAACTGTTTCTGAAAGTTACCAAATTTAATTATGTAGTGCTGTCTCCTGATTGGACAGCCTCTAGCCTTAATGAGGTGTGAGGTGGTCTGGACTGACACAAAGGAAGCATCTGGGGGGTGGGGAACTACTACAACAGATGGCAGAGCAGGGTGGGTAAAGAGTAGCTGTTCTTCAAAGGAGAAAAAAGCTACTTTGGACAGAAACTGCCCCCCTCCCTCCCATTTCCTGCACCACTGACAGCTAGGAACCCCACTGATTAGATTAATAGAGGGGCTGCAGGAGATGTGTTAGGGAAACTTGACCACACCAGTGGGTGGGCTCAACCAGGTGTAACCTTCCAGGAGAGATTTCCTCAATGTTGGATTTTTAAAGAATGCTGCTTTCTGTGATTGATTGTTGTCACATTTCACAGGATGTAGTCACCCCAGAAGGTGTTGGCCTTCAGCCCATTGGACAGGAGCACCCCCAGTTTTTCATCCTTAAGTTAAATATGGTAGAGCTGCCCCACATTTCAGATGCCTGCTGGAAGAAGATACTGGAGAAGAAGGACTGCCCTGCAGGACCCCTTGTTTGCACCTGGACACTGCACTCAGCAGGCCTGCACCAGCAGCACACTTCAGAATTCATCAAGAAAAAGACTTAGGGGGTCATTCCTACCCTGGCGGTCCGAGACCGCCAGGGTAGGGGACGGAGGAAGCACCGCCAACAGGCTGGCGGTGCTTCTGGGGCTATTCTGACCGCAGCAATAAAGCCGCGGTCAGAAAAGGGAAGCCGGCGGTTTCCCGACGGCTTCCCGCTGCCCCTGTGAATCCTCCTGCAAGCAGCGCCGCCATGGGGATTCCGACCCCCTTCCCACCAGCCTGGTTCTGGCGGTTTTCACCGCCAGAACCTGGCTGGCGGGAACGGGTGTCGTGGGGCCCCTGGGGGCCCCTGCAGTGCCCATGCCACTTGCATGGGCACTGCAGGGGCCCCCTAACAGGGCCCCACATTGATTTTCAGTGTCTGCTTGGCAGACACTGAAAATCGCGACGGATGCAACTGCACCCATCGCACACCAGCAACTCCGCCGGCTCCATTCGGAGCTGGCTTCCTCGTTGCTGGTGCTTTCCCGCTGGGCGGGCGGGCGGCCTTTTGGCGGTCGCCCGCCAGCCCAGCGGGAAAGACAGAATGACCGCCGCGGTCTTCTGGCAGTTCCCAGCGGGAAAGACAGAATGACCGCCGCGGTCTTCTGGCGGTTCCCAGCGGGAAAGACAGAATGACCGCCGCGGTCTTCTGGCGGTTCCCGCCAGGCGGGCGGCGACCGCCGCCCGCCAAGGTAGGAATGACCGCCTTAGTCTTTGAGTGGACTACCTGTAAGCTACAGGTACAAAGGAGCTGGCCAGATTCCCCTGCAGCAAGTCCTGCAAGAATAGCCCAGCTGACCAGTGTCTAGTGACCATTTGAGGATTCTGACCAGGTGCATTCTGGAAATTGTAGTCCCAACTCCCAAGGAGCAACTCAGATGTTCTGGAACCTTGGAGAAGGTTTGTGGACACCTTTAGGACCAGAGCTCCAGACTTACAGGATTTGACAAGGGGCTTGTGGAAAAGCAATCCAACGATGTTGCATCAAAATCGACAATCTAATGATGGCAGCACAACGTAGAGGAAGAAAAGCTCCAAAAAAGTGATTACGTCCAAAGGTAAAGTTTTGACTGAGTCCTCCAGCTCAGTGTAGACGAGCAGGGCTCCATCGTGGTTGGCCTCAAACTTTGACTTTGCCCGGAGGAGAGCAACTTGATATCTCCGGTTGGTGATTTTGGTTTTTAAGCATTAGAAAGCATTTTTTTATATTTTGAGGGTCATTATGACCTCGGCGGTATTTTGAAAAGACCGCTGAGGGAACGCCGTGCTGAAGACCGCCAGTGGTGGTGGTTTTCCGCTCGGCGTATAATGACTGTTGGCAGCTCTCCGTCCTTTTTGGGACGGAGAGCCGCCAACAGCCATACTGGTGGGCGGCTAGGAAGTGGAGGTTGCTCCACCACCACCGCCACGCCAACAGAACACCGCCCACCGAGTCACGTCCTGTGATTCGGCATGGCGGTGTTCTGTTGGTGGTGTGGTGTCGGCGGAGCAGCCCCCATGGCTTCCGTCCCTTCCCAAGGTATCGACGGACCAGGTAAGTCGATCGTCCATTAGGGGAGGGGGGTGGGGAGGTGTTGTGTGTTATGTGCGTGCATGGGGGTGTGCGTCTGTGTATGTAGAGGGGGTGTGTGAGTGCGTGTATGCTTGCAGGGGTGTTGCATGTTTGGGAATGAGTGCGTGTATGTCTGTGGGTATGTCTGTATGGATGTGTGCGTGTATGTTTCAATGTGGGTGTGCGTGTCTGACTGTGTGTGTGGATGTTGGCATGTATGTCGGTGTGTGTGCGTGTTTGTGTTGGTGGTGCCTGCGTGAGTGTCGTGTGTGAGTGAGTTATGTGATGTTGGGGGTCGGGGTGGGAGGAGGGCCCTGCCACCTTTGGGGGGTGGCAGGGGTGGTGGGGGGTGTAGGGGAGGGAGTCGGGGTGGGAGTGGGGGGTGGGGGAGACCCCTATCAGTGCCAGGGAAGGAATTCCCTGGCACTGATAGTGCTTACCGCCATGGATTTCATGGCGGTTTTAAACCGCATGAAATCCATGGCGGTCAGCCGGGTCCAAATACCGCCGGCGGTATAGTGACGGCCGCCGGGCTGGAGACCAAGGTCTCCAGCCCGGCAGGCGGAACGGAGAACCGGCGGATGACCATGGCGGTAACCGCCATGGTCATAATAAAAAAATAAAGACTGCCAGCCTGTTGGCGGTCTTACCACCGCTTCTCCGTCTTCCGGCAGGGTCGTAATGACCCCCTTAATCTTTAAGGATTTATGTCTCTGCTTCCCTACAATGGATTTTTGTCATTTTGGTGTCATTATAAAGAGAAAAATATTTTCGATTTGTATGAATTGGCATTGCATTTTAGTGTGTGTTGTGTTTTCCTTATTTACTGTTTTGTTGATATCAAATGCTCACTCACCTGTCTCCTAGGTTAACCCTAACTACGTGTGGGCCAATCTACCAAAGGTTGAGCAAGGACTAATATATTGAGTCCTTGACTGGACCTAGTGGGGTTTGTGGCCTATTGATAAGTGCAGGTACCTATCTGCCCTTACCAATGATCCACTTTCCTACATGTGTAATTACTTGCAATTTCCACATAATTACATAAAATGCAAAACTGTTACTTTGTGCTCCATTTTAGCACTAAATGTGCCCCCCATCAATTTTTTATGGTGGGTGCAACAAAACAAATGCAGCATGAACAACAACCACCCCTGTCCTGTGTTTCCATTTGTTCACTGTCATTTTTTATCATGAATGCCATAATTTCATGTAAATGTTTAAAGTGAATGGCATTTAATTACATGAACTGGTGGAATGGCAGAATTTCCTGACTTTTTTGTAACAAGCGTATCAAATAATTGCTAAAATTTCACAAATTATTCCAGTGTAATTTAAATTTTCCCAGGTCCAGTTAGAACTGGGAAGAAGGAGTAGTTAGGTTTCAGATTAGACATGACAGTATGAATAATGTTATTTAATGGCATCTCTATTCCATAGGTTGCTGTAAGTATTCCTTAGTGTTGAGTGGTGGTTAGGTGAAGAGGTAAAGGCAGTGTGTAGATGTTGCTACTGATGGGAGGGTGAGTGCCCAGGTCACATTAGTCACAAAGTGCTAAGGTTATGCATCACTATCACAAAAATGGCTAAGGAAAAAAATGGTAGGTGTCCCTAAAACAAATAAAAGCTTAATCACAGCTGGGTTGTTACAAAATGCCCTCACCCACTGATCGTGGCATATTTCATCATTGGTATTTGCTTACACATCACAGCAGTATCCAATATCAGGAATGGAGCAATAGAGAAGGGGAAACAACACAACACAAACAAATAGGGATATATCATGCAGAAAATGACACACATGTTAAAACTCTCTCATGGGTATCCAGTCCTAATTTTTATTAATGGATCCCCTGGGTAGGATTAAAATAGACTTGTGGTGGTGATATTGGAGCACCGCCGCGGACGTGACCGCCATTTTCTATCTGATTAATCACTCGAGACCTGATCATCCACAGGAGAGAACTTATACTGCAAGTGCTGCTGTGACCTCGGTCTGGGAGATACAATGGCTGCTGCGACTGGGGAAAGGGCCCCTGCCTTCACTTCCGAAGAATTGGAGAAACTTGTTGATGGGGTCCTCCCCCAGTATGCGCTACTCTACGGTCCTCCAGACCAACAGGTTAGTACACAGGGTGCACGCTGAATGGGCTATGCCTGTGTTGAGTGGGGTGTATGTAAGATGGTGGGGAGGGGAGCGAATGAGGGGTGCAGCGCACGACAGATGGGAACATGTGCCACATGGCAAGGTTGGGGAGGGGGGGCCACTCACATCTACCATGCAGAAAAGTGATGATATTTCCTTTCCCACCCTGTACATGTCAAATAGGTCAGCGCCCATCAGAAGGTCGACATTTGGCGCGCCATCGCCAAGGACGTCCGGGCCCTGGGGGTCCACAACAGACGGGGCACCCACTGCCGAAAGAGGTGGGAGGACATCCGCCGCGGGACCAGAAAGACCGCCGAGTCTCTGCTGGGGATGGCCTCCCAACGTAGGAGGGGTGCCAGCCGGCAATTGACCCCCCTGATGTCCCGGATCCTGGCGGTGGCCTACCCCGATTTGGATGGGCGCGTGAGGACATCACAGCAGACACAAGGGGGTGAGTATCAGCACATTCTGCTATCTTTGCGCGCAGTGGAGGTGTCTGGGTGGAGGAGGAGGGCTGTGGGTAACTCAAGGCCAGGGCGCTTTCTGTAGGCTAGTCCCCTCCGTTAGCCATGGCCCTGTGCACCCGCCCCCCACCTCTGTAGGGTGCCAAGTACAGCTATCCATGGTCCTGCATCACCCATGTGTGCATTTTTCGTCCATAGACCTGTAGGCCTAGTCACAAGAACTGAGTAGTGTACCCCGATTGCGCAGCGTAGTTCAGGGGGCTTCTGTGTCTGTCCTCTCCGCCAACGGTGTTACCAATGCATGCACTCAACCTGTCTTCATTTTTCCCCCCCATCCATTTTCTTTTTCTTCCTGTGCATGTGTGCATTAGCATCATCAGGCGGAGGAGAAGTGGCATCGGCGCACGAGGGAGCTGCATCTCACATGGCCCCGGAGGGCCATGCAACGGACTCCGAGTTCAGCAGTGAGACGGAGGGCGAGGGGAGCTCCACAACGGGGACCCGTGGAGACGTCAGCGACACCGACACGTCCTCGGAAGGGAGCTCCCTTGCGGTGGTGGCAACATCCGTGCCCACCGCAACTACAGGTACAGCCGCCACCCAGCGCACCAGCTCCGCCCTCCAAGCAGCCCCTCAGCGTTCGCCCCGTGCCCGCTCGCACACCAAGGCGGGCATCTCCTTCGCCCCAGGCACCTCAGGCCCTGCCCCAGTTACCCCTGCTGCCCTCAGTGAGGAGGTCATTGACCTCCTCCGGACGCTCATTGTTGGGCAGTCTACCCTTTTGAATGCCATCCAGGGGGTGGAAAGGGAGGTGCATCTGAGCAATGCATACCTGGAGGGCATTCATTCGGATCAGGCTGCCCATCAGTGATCGTTCAACGCTCTGGCCTCAGCACTGACGGCAGCCATTGTCCCTGTCTCCAGCCTCCCTCTTCTAACTCCCTCCACCCAGTCCCAGTCTCCTGTTCCTCAGCCTATCCCATCCACACCATCAGACCAGCCTGCACACACCTCAACACCCAAGGCAAGCTCATCCAGACATAAGCACCACAGATCCCACAAGCATTCACACAAACAACATCCAGATGCAGACATGCCAACAGTCACTACCAGCTCTGTGTCCCCCTCCTCCTCGTCTCCCTCCTCCCTCCGTGTGACGTCTCCACTCACACCTGCATGCACACCACCATCAGCCAGTACTTCCATCCCCAGCACACTCTCCATTACAGTCAGAACACGTGGAGTCACCACCCCCACTGCCATTTACACGCCCCCTGTGTCCTCTCCCACTGTGTCTGTCACCCCCTCTTCCAAACCACACAAACGCAGGCAGCCACCCACCCAACAGCCATCCACCTCACGACAGCCTCCAGCCCAAGCACCTGCACCCAAAGACAGCACACTTGACTCTCCTACAACCACATCCTCTTCCTCCACTCCCATACCCACTGCACCTACCGTTCCCATTGCTCCTAAAAAACTTTTCCTCTCCAAAATTAACCTCTTTGCATCACCTGACCCACCCCCTCCATCTGGTAAGAGTCCAAAGAGCAGCCACCACCAGCCCTGCATCTAGTATCACCATAGTGCAGGGCTATTGGAGTCCACCAGCTCCTAGGGAAGGAACATCGGCCAGCAGCAAGGGGACAGCCAGCCCACCCCCTGGGAAGAGGACAAGAAAACTTAAGGGCCGGCGCGAAAAGCCAGAGACGGCTGCCACCACAGAGAGTGGCCTTGCCACGTCACCTGCCACATCAACTAAGGGAGGCAAGGGCCCGAGAGCTGCAGCGAAGGAGGGCAAGGGCAGCAGGGCGGAGAAGACATGCAGCAGCCGAGCGCACCAGGAGGGCCCCACCAGCCCCATACCGGGTGTGATGGATGACACCCATGGGCACAAGACTCCATCACAGGAGACACAAGAGGGCCCCGCCAAGACAGGCACTGCTGAACAGGGCCCCGCCGTGAAGAGCACCACTGAACAGGGCCCCACCGTGAAGAGCACCGCTGACCAGGGCCTCGCCGTCTCAAGCACCGCTCCGCTGGGCCCTTCCTGTCAAGCACCGCTTCGCTGGGGCCTTCATCTCAAGCACCGCTCCGCTGGGCCCTTCCTGTCAAGCACCGCTCCGCTGGGGCCTTCATCTCAAGCACCGCTCCGCTGGGGCCTTCATCTCAAGCACCGCTCCGCTGGGGCCTTCATCTCAAGCACCACTCCGCTGGGCACCGCCGTCTCAAGCACCGCTCCGCTGGGCCCTTCCTGTCAAGCACCGCTCCGCTGGGCCCTTCATCTCAAGCACCGCTCCGCTGGGGCCTTCATCTCAAGCACCGCTCCACTGGGGCCTTCATCTCAAGCACCGCTCCGCTGGGCACCGCCGTCTCAAGCACCGCTCCGCTGGGGCCTTCATCTCAAGCACCGCTCCGCTGGGCCCTTCCTCTCAAGCACCGCTCCGCTGGGGCCTTCATCTCAAGCACCGCTCCGCTGGGGCCTTCATCTCAAGCACCGCTCCACTGGGGCCTTCATCTCAAGCACCGCTCCGCTGGGCACCGCCGTCTCAAGCACCGCTCCGCTGGGGCCTTCATCTCAAGCACCGCTCCGCTGGGCCCTTCCTCTCAAGCACCGCTCCGCTGGGGCCTTCATCTCAAGCACCGCTCCGCTGGGCCCTTCCTGTCAAGCACCGCTCCGCTGGGGCCTTCATCTCAAGCACCGCTCCGCTGGGGCCTTCATCTCAAGCATCGCTCCGCTGGGGCCTTCATCTCAAGCACCGCTCCGCTGGGCACCGCCGTCTCAAGCACCGCTCCGCTGGGCCCTTCCTGTCAAGCACCGCTCCGCTGGGCCCTTCATCTCAAGCACCGCTCCGCTGGGGCCTTCATCTCAAGCACCGCTCCACTGGGGCCTTCATCTCAAGCACCGCTCCGCTGGGGCCTTCATGTCAAGCACCGCTCCGCTGGGGCCTTCATCTCAAGCACCGCTCCGCTGGGCCCTTCCTGTCAAGCACCGCTCCGCTGGGGACTTCATCTCAAGCACCACTCCGCTGGGGCCTTCCTGTCAAGCACCGCTCCGCTGGGGCCTTCATCTCAAGCACCGCTCCGCTGGGGCCTTCATCTCAAGCACCGCTCCGCTGGGCACCGCCGTCTCAAGCACCGCTCCGCTGGGGCCTTCATCTCAAGCACCGCTCCGCTGGGCCCTTCCTCTCAAGCACCACTCCGCTGGGCACCGCCGTCTCAAGCACCGCTCCGCTGGGGCCTTCATCTCAAGCACCGCTCCGCTGGGGCCTTCATCTCAAGCACCGCTCCGCTGGGCACCGCCGTCTCAAGCACCGCTGGTCCATTGACAGTGCCGGTTCTGTGTCGAGCAGGTGTTCACGAAGCACTCTGGGCACCATGCCTCCTCCAATACCAGTGGAGTCGGTTATCCATCTGATGGACTGTGGCTTTGCACTCCCCAGGATGGTACAGTGGGCATGGAGGCCCCTCGTGGATCTGGCGTCGTGGACTCATGTGGCTGAGGTGCCCCCCTTTCCCTTCCCCCTGAGGTGCCTGTTGTTTTCTCATCTGATGCCCCAGCAGTGTTCTCTCCAATGGTTTCCGGTCTCCTGTGTGGGCTTGGCCCATGTGTTTGTACACATTGGCCCACGGACTATGGATATTGAACGGACTGTGCAGGACTTGTTGACTATGTTTATACTTTGCACTATGTTCATTATTACTTTTGTATATTTCATATGGCATATTCACCATGACTTAAATGAACCTATTTTATACATAAATTTTAAACTTCATTTGAATTATGTCTTTGCATTCTTCCGGGGGTGTGGGGGGTGTCACTCTGACTTGTTGCTCTGCATTGATGTGTAGGTATTGGGGGGGGTTGGGGGGTGGGTGTATCGCGTATGTGTGTGCCCGTAAGCTTTCCTCCTCCCCCCTCCCCTGTGTCGTTGGTGCAGTACTCACCGTTGTCGTCTGCGCCGGCGTTCGTACTCCTGGTAGATGAGCAGGTAGACAATAGCCGGTAGGATGTGTAATTCGGGCTCCATGCTGTCCTCCTTCCTCGTGGAGTGTGTCTAGGTGAGCGTTTTCCCGTTCGTAGTCTGTTTCCGCCGTGTTTTTATCGGCGGGGCTCCCGCCCCGGAAAAGGTGGCGGATTGGTGAGTTGTGATAAGGTGGGCGGTACATTGTCTGCCGCCTGCCTGTTGGCGGTGACTGCCGCGCTGTTTGTCGGTCCCGGCGTGTCGGTCGGAGTGTTAATGTGGCGGGCAGTGTTGGCGGTTCCCGCCAGGGTCAGAATTCCATTTTTTGGACCGCCTGCCTGTTGGCGGGTTGGCCGCCGCTTTATCACCGACCGCCAGGGTTAGAATGACCCCCACAGTCTTTTATGCCTGCCATATCAGCAGACCAACCATCATTAATGTATTTGTTCAAATTCATCAACACAGCATCGTCCTTTACAGAATCCAACCACTGTTGCATGTTAATAGATTTTTCATCAAAACAATCCACAGCTGCAATCCTTTCTGATTCCTGCAAATCATCCCCTGACCATTCATTCTTCTGACAATGTCTGCATGCAGGTTCCTTGCCCCAGGCACAAATTGCATTGCAAAATTGAACTCTTGTAAGTTTGATCCCCATCTACCAATTCTCTGTGATATTATGTTGTCACGCTGGCTCTCATTATATCAGGGAGGCTGCTGGATTTTGGGCGGCAGCATCACCTGAATTGTGGGGAACTGAGTTTGATCACACACCATGTAACTATTGTCTGCCCAAACCATTTCCAGACAGCTAGCAGCGCCTCACCTATTCCAATGAGCAGGGGTGATCTGTGGAAGCAAGGCACATGGCATTGTGGTCTCTCAGGGAAATCTTGGTGGATCAGAACTTATCCCTTTCTCCCAGTTACATTCATCACACACATGCAAAGATAAAAAGACACAGAACATTGTTCATTATGTTTTATTGAATCAGCTGTGTACTAGATAAAAACATATGGACTGCAATAATTAGAATGATAAAACATACTTAAAACAGAATGGTGACAAGAAAAGTGAAACACAAGAAAAGTCTCACCATCCTGTCACCATTCTAGATGTATGATTCCTACCTATGCCTCTAATGTTGTATGTTAGAGCACAGCAGGATAAACCCTAATCTGCCCTTAAGGACCCCTCCAGGAAGACATCATTCCCCCTTACCTGGGTATGACTGTACTGAAGAAGCCTCTTGCCAACTGAGACACCTTCCCCTTACAGGCCAGGGAACCAGCAGTCTCAGAAAGCAGCTGTAGCGAAGTTAAACAGCATACAGTGGCAGTCATCTGGGTGTACCTCCCTCTAACATACTGGGGAGAGAGATGTTTTATAATAAAACAGCAAGTGTTTTGAGAAAAGTGTCCCCATGTGAAAATATGTATGTTTCTGTGACATGTTAGAGATGCGATATACCACTTTGTGCTGGCAACCCTATCTTGTTGCAGCCTTGAACAAAGCACAGAGTGAAACAATGTCATGCTAAGAAATGTAAATGCATTCCAGGCAAAAAAAAAAACATCAAGATAGAGGAAAATAAAACATTACCACAAATGTGATAATTTCAAAAAGTATAAAATGGAATAATGAAATGTAACTAGGCTAAAGGGCACAAGTAGCAGGCCTTTTTTCTAATATAACGTGCCCAAAAGCACAACTCAAGCGGCTCCACTACAATGCATGAACCCTTAGTAGAAAATATATTGATTAAAGGTTTATGGTCAGTTCTGACTACAAAGGCTGTACCCCACACATATGTTCTGAAATGTCCAGCAGCCCAAAAAAACTGCCAATGTTTCCCTTTTGATTAATGAGTAACATTGTTCCACATCTGACAATGTACATGAAGCTTATGCTATTACTAATTCTTCAACATTTTGCATTTGTGTCAGCCCTTCCCCTAAACCATTTGCGCTAGCATCTGTCAAAGTCAGAGAATTACAGGCTGTGTTGAAGCTACTCAAATATGGTGTATTAGCTATTTCAAATTTAATGGTGTCAAACTCTCTTTGACACATTTCGTCCAAATCAAATTTGCTGGATTTTTTTAAGTAGGCCTCTCATACAATTCTGTAAAATGTGCTACAAACTCGCCATAGAACACGATCACCCCTAAAATCAACCTCAAGTTATCTTTATTATCCGGTACCACTATGTTTACAATGCTATTTACCAATTTTTCCTGAGGTTTAACTCCATTGGCATCAATGATATGTCCTAAGTAAGTCACACTACTGAACTCCAGCCTGCCTTTCTCCAGTTTTACTGTTAGACCACTACTGGGCAACCTTACCAACACATTTTTTAATTTCATCTCATGGTCTTTTTCATCCTTACCACATAATAAGATATTGTCCTGAAAATAGCTCAAATCATTCATGTCTCCAATAATTCTGTGCATTAGCCCCTGAAAAACTAAAGACACAGATGCCAGAACAAATGGCATCCATTAAAATTGATACACACCAAAAGGTGTAATGAAAGATGTTAAATGTTTAGAATCAGCATGCAGTTTGATATGATGATTAGTAGACAATAAATCTATCATTGAAAACCATCTGTTTTCCAGTTTTAGCAATCATCTCATTTATGTTGTAATGGATACCTATCAATCCAAACAGAATTATTTAAATAATGCTGATCTATGCACTTTCTAATGGATTGATCAGGTTTCCATCCCACAATAGTGGGTGCTAACCATTCCAATGATTTAATATCCTTGATGATGTCAGCATCCACTAGCTCTTTAATCTCAGCATAGACATAACCCCTCACTGCCAATGGTAACTTCACACTTTTTGGACTTTAGGGCATAATGTGCCCGTCCTGCATTGCAGCACCCCCTAGAGCAGAGGTCTCCAAACTTTTTTATGACGCGCCCCCCCAGTTGATAAACACAAGTCCTTGGGGCCCCCCTCAGAATTCTTCACAATTATTTTATAAAGATTGCAATGTTTAAATATGTCTAGGCCTATTTAAACATTGCAGTTAAGTACTGTTACCTTTTTAACAATACAATAACATGCTTCTGCTTAAAACAAAGCCCTGTTATCTGTAAAATGTTTCTTTTGGCCAGAGCCTGGAGCCCCCCTTGGGATCACTTGAGGCCCCCCTAGGGGGGCCCGCCCCCCAGTTTGAAGAACTCTGCCCTAGAGCAACCTGTTCTTGAGCTCCTGGGTGCAATGGTATACCCATGGCCCACTGATGAAGGAGATCAAACAAAGGAGCCCCTTTTTCGCAACATACTCTCTACCTGAAATGTTTTTTTCTTGAATGAAATTACAGCAATGAAAAATCCTAGTAACTCCACACATGCACCACTATACAAATTCAATTTGACATCAGGTTTGCATAATTGTTTATCATTAAAAGCTTCACAGTTTTGAAAATCATCTTCAGATATGATGGTATACCCAGATCCCACCAACATTAAGAAAAAGGTTGCCATCAATTTAAACCACACACTTGAGATCTCTTAAATCCAACAGCCTTTCTTAGTCATAATCCACAACTGCTGACAATACTAACTGTTCATCCAGTTCATCAGAATCCTTACTAGCATCTTCATGAACAACAACAAAAAATCAGTTTCACACACAAATCCTCAATCCTTGTGTCCTTGTCACTATCCATCCCTATTTATTTAGATTATGATCCTTTATATACACATGCATAAAATTGAAAAATAATATAGTAAGGGAACAGATAAAACTAAAGGGAAAACTTGCTGTTGCACAGAGGAATACATGTGTGAGGTACAATAGCGCAATACAATTGGCTAATGATAAATCATGCCCTGAAAGAAATGTAACTTGTTTGCACTGTGAAAAATTGGGTCGTAAATCATAACATGGAGCATCCTTGTTTAATTGGGATGGTACAGTAAAACAAATGAAACAACTAATAATGGCAAAATCCCATACATTGAAAGAAAAAACATTTATTTTATACAAATAATCAACTATCTACACCTTACACAAAACACCCCTCCCTCTACCTGACCCCAAGACAACCATAAAGCTACTAAAACGCTACTTCTTCACCAACTGTTAATACCCACCCCACACACAAAAAACCCATCACCCTACCTTACCCCAAGACACTTTACAACTGTTAATAAGCTCTGCATTCCCCATTTATTCCCTCATGCACCAATTGCACCAGCCACCCCTGAATCTAGGACAATTATAAAGCTACTAAAAAAATCCCTCTTCCCCAACTGTTCAAAATCACTCCACCCAAAACAGGTCCATCCCTTCATAATTAAAATGCTCTCTAAAACATCAAATCTCTGTAAAGGTTCCTGCTGGTTCTCATTGGCTGCCTCCAGACCTTGCAAATGATCCTGCAGGAGGACCTCTGTAATTATTGGGGTATGTGATTGGGTTGTTTTTGGGGACAGTTGGCTCAGGCAGCTGTGATCGCTCTGGCAATTATGGTGTCTTATGGGTTTTGATGGCTGAGCACTGGAGGAATCATCCACCGCTGACTTCCCTTCCTCCTTCTGAAGAATCATCAGCCAATGAAACAACACCACTATAGCCTCCTTGTTTGGCATCACAGCAGAGCATCTATTTCCTGCTGGTGCTTCTTACCTCAAAATTCTTGGTCTGGGCCTCCAGCTGGAACAGCTGTAGGGTCTGAGGTAAAAAGAAAAGAACCTGAATTGTAGTACACGTTGTCAGTATAAGTTTGTATAGTGAGATAGTCACACAGCAATGTTAGTTCTCTAAAGCCAAGGGATTTTTTTAATATGACTCTATGTCCCTGGGACTTGTTTTTACACGTAATGTACATACTATAATTTGCATTTCATGGCATTAACTAATCCTGAACCATCTACATATTTAAACACTTGTTTTGCTCAAATGCATTCAAGTTTTAATAAAATGAATTAATTAGGTGACACTTTCACCAGACACTTAACAATTTGTGATAGTTTTTTGGCTATATTATGCAAAATTAATTAATGTAGCCTGGTGGGATGGAATGATTGTTGAACAGCTATCGACACATAATAACAGTAATTCTAGTAGCCCTGCTCTTTCCCTATCAAACATCCTTTTCTGAATCCTACTCGTGTCCCCAATTGATTACAATACAAGAAATATATTATTCCTAGGTTAGTGAGGAAGTGAGTGTTAAGTAAGGTCTGAAACATCAGGGCATTGGAGTAGTTTTAGGTTTGGCTATGGACAGGTTGGGTCACGTGGCTAATGGAAGGTGGAAGACAGACCAGTGTATGAAATGCATGAGAGAAAAATAAGTTGTGGGAAAAATGTGACATATTCTGTGATGAAATGGAATGGGGTGTGAGGTCGTAAATTTGGGTGGGAAGTATACACCGAGAAACACAGCTCTTCTTTTACCCCTCCTTTTAAATGGCAGAGACATAAACATAAGAAGTTTATCTATTTAAAATGGATTGGAGACCCAGCTTAGAAACAAGGAAGGAATACTCTAACAAATGCAACAGTTGCCATCTGGAAAGAAAATTGACTTTCTGCTTGTACCAGCTGTCGCTTCATCCCCCTGTCCCACCTCCAAGGGCTGTTCTTGTTCCTGATCCTTCTTTCTCCAATGTGGCAGACTGAACATGTTCTAGACAAAAGCAAAATGCACATATTTAGTAATACTGCTACCAAACACTGTATTTGCACAAGTTGAAAAACCACACCTAGCAAATCTTAAATTATTGGTAGCAATAGTATCACTTATTAATAAAAATGTAATGTTATAAAACAAAGATTGGAGTTGTAATAAGAGTGGAATGAAAGAAAAGGGAGGCAATGGAGACAAGAAATGGCAAAGAGGTTTAGGGGAGAGATTGCTGCCACAGTAAGAAAAAAGAAGGGGACAAAGGGAATAAATTGAAAATCAAAGCGGGATTAGGTAGCGGGAGAAGAAGGAACTATAAAAAGAAAGACAAGGAGGCGTGTAGGGTAAAAAATGGACACTAAGATGGAGAAAGAGGAGGTTAGGAAAATGTTTAGAACAATATAAATAGATAGAAAAGGCTACGATTTTAATTAGGTGAGACTGGGAAATGTCCTGAACCACGACTCCGAAACAACAGAGTCGTCTACAATGCAAGCGTAATCACGCTTGCCAGAACAACAACTGCCTTTTTCTTTGCCTTAACCACACACGTGCTGTACAACGCACATGCATGGTTAAGGCAGAGAAAAAGGCAGAGTGGATCAGGGGAGGTACGGTCAGGTAAGTGGGGTTGGGGCAGGGTTGGGGCTAGTTTTTAGGGGAGTTTGGTGGATTAAGGGCTTGGGGTGGAGGTGTGGGTGTAAGGGTAGTTTGGTTTTTAGGGACAGGGTGGGGATCAGGGTAGTTTGGTTTTTAGGAGCGGGGTGGGGAATTGGGGTAGTTTGGTCAGGTAAGTGGGGTTTGAGCAGTGTTGGGGTAGTTTTTAGGTGTGGGAGTGGATTAAGGGCTTGGGGAGGGGATGGGCGGCGGGGTAGTTTGGTTTTTAGGGCTGGGGTGGGAGGATCGGGGTAGTTTGGTTTTTAGGGGCAGGGTGGGGGGATCAGGGTAGTTTGCTTTTTAGGGGTGGGGTGAGGGATCAGGGTAATTGGTCTGGTAAATGGGGTGGGATAGTTTTTAGGGGTGGGGTGGATTAAGAGCTTGGGGTGGGGATTGGGAGGTCAGGGCAGTTCAGTTTTTAGGTGCGGGTGGAGGGTTGGGGTAGTTTAGTTTTTAGGGGCAGGGGTGTGGGGATCGGGGTAGTTTGGTCAGATTAGCGAGGGTGGTGGATAGTTTTTAGGGGTGGATTAAGGGCTTGGGGCATGGATGGGGGTTGGCATGGTTTTGTTTTTAGGGACAGGGGTAGGGTCAATTGGTGTTAGGATGAGTGGGGAGTCGGGAAGTTTTTAAGGATCAGGGTGGATAGGGGTATCAGGGTAGTTTTGTTTTTAGGGGTGGGGGTCAGAGTTTTTTTTTTTAGGGGTAGGGTGGGGGTCAGGGTACTTTGGTTGTTAGGGGTGGGGTATCCGGGTATTTTGGTTTGTAGAGGCTGGGGTGGGGCATTGGGATAGTTTGGCTTTTAGGGGTGGGGGATCAGGGTAGTTTTGTTTTTAGGGGTGGGACTGGGGGGTCAGTTGTTTTCAGGGTGGGTGGGGGTGTCAAGATAGTTCTGTTTTTAGGGGCGGAGTAGTGTTGTTAGGGTAGTTTAGTTTTTAGCGGCAGAGGTGGGGGAGTCGGGGTAGCTTTTTTTTAGGGGCAGGGTTTGGGGGATCGGGATAGCTTTGTTTTTAGGGGCGGGGAGGGGGAGTCAGGGTATCTTTTCTAGAGGTATGGATCAGGGTAGTTTTGTTTTTTGGGTGTGGGGTCGGTTGTTTTTAGGGCGAGTGGAGGATCAGGGAAGGTTTTAGGCCTCAAGGTGGGTGGGGGTGTTGGAGTACTTTTGTTTTTAGGGGCGGGGTGGGGTAGTTTTAGTATTAGGGGTGGAGTACTTTGGGGCCTTGTGGCGGGTGGGGGGGTGGCATGCTAGACCCACTCACGCCATTCCCACACATGCCTTTACTGGGCATGCTTTTACAATGAAAAATCATTGCAATGGTATGCATGATAAAAGCATTTGTGGTAACAATGTAGTCATTGTTCCGACCGCATTTATCAGTCATGCATGGTTCTCACATTAGTTGTTCCATCATACATTCGGTGAGAGTATCTATTCAATTTTAGAAGATTGAATAAATAATTATGACCTACCTGCAATAGAGAGAGTGCCTTGGGAAGTGATAGGGGGCAGGGGATTTGTCATCTCTCCAGGCCCTGGAAGGCTTCCTGGCCAGTGCCTAATTTGTGCTTATTGTTTCCGGTGCTGAGCACCGGCACTTATTTTTGAGGGCCAGCACTTATTCTTCTGCATCAAGCATTGGCTGCGAGCAAAAGATACATATGGGAAAGACGGAGGAAGAGGAAAACGGAACAGCGTCACAAAGGGAGAAAGTAGAAAGCTGCAAGAGTGAGCTAAAGGGGCAGGGAGTGGCTTTAAATGGATTGAAGAGGCCTGAGATGGCTTCAGGATTACACTGCCTCAGTATTTAGTACTCGCACATTTAAATGCAGCAGCCGCGTGTTTAAGGGCTTTGGGCACCGGCACGTGTTTATTTACAAACTAAGCACTGTTCCTGGCCCTTATCCTCTTCTTCCTCTACGGTTGTCCAGAAAGGAGGAAAGAAAAATAAGACACAGATAGCAGTACAAGCAGGACTATCTACAATAACATTAATTCACATTTAATTAATTTACAGGAAAAAGTCTTCTGCTTGAAGAAGACATTTTTCCATGTCCTACAAATTATTAGCCACAAGTAGTATTGCTCCTCCACAAGCAACCATACATTTCTGCTACTGTCACTAAAGTCACCAAACTTTCACTGTACAGAGATGGAGATTATGCAGCAATCAAGGAGGAGCTCCACTACCGTTAAAACTTGACCATACTCCTCAATTTCTACCCATCAACCTATGCCCATGCATACCTGGGTTGCAGGCTGTTTCCTGACATCCTATGTGACTTTGATTCATCAAGGAACAGAATGCAATCATAGGTAGTTTGACTTACTTGTAATGCACTCTGAATCCTTTTAGAATACCCTGACGTACCCCATTAGTATCTCTGCAAACAAGCAGTCCCACTTGCAAAGTCTATAAAAATCTATGGGCCCGATTCAACAAATGTAAACTTAGACTAAAACTCTAAGTTTATACCAAAAGTCTAAGTTTAGGGCTAAAGTCTAACGTTACTCTAGTAAAGTGAGATTTATTTTTGGTCTAGGTTTGGACCTTTGGGCTAAACTTAGACCAAAGGTTTTACTTTACTTGTGGTAAATTTATACTTTTGGTAAACCTAGACTTTTGGTCTAAGTTTACCTTTGCGAATCTAGCTTGTAATGTACATACACTAGGTTATGCATGCATAACACAGACTTGGAAAGTTATTATATACAAACGAATTTAAATATTACATTTTACCATGGTATGAAAGGAAAAAGAAATGATTTACAGGACCAGTGCTTTTTTTCTAATGTCTAATATATGTTAATGTTACATCTTTTTTTAATGTTACCAGGAAAATACGTTCTGTTGCCTCCTCATCAGAAAAAAGTTGTCCAGTGTCCTGGCCCTGGAATGCCATGGAAACTGGTGTGGTGTCCTGTGATCATCTGCCTGACTGTGCCATCAATGGGAGGTGTGAACGGTGACAAAAACAAGCAAATTCCAGTTAAAAGAGTCAAATGGAATCGGATGGCTGGGAAACACGAGGAAACAAATGGACAGAATCAAGCTGGAGGGAGGAGTACCAAACACTGATCAAAATGGCAGCTCATGTGCATCACCCATCATACCTTTGGTGTCATTTTTAGTGCAAAAGGCATATTTCTTATCGTTTGCATTCTGGAGACAAAAAATGTGCATAACTATGCAAAGGTCCGCAACATTGCCTGCTGATTTTGTGTAATTACAGTTGCAGAAAGTATGCACATTTCGCACATCACTTAATTCCCCCCCTTTTCTCTCACCTGTTAGGGAAGTCAGTGCCTCGTTACTCTGCTGGTGCGTCCCATTACCTTCATTCCTTTTCAATTCAGCACAAGTAGGAATAATCTATTTTTTTTCATACTAGTGCAGCATTCAAACATCATTACAACAGCCTATTTACCATTGATTCTAACCAGTTTTGTCAGTCACTGAAGGCACTCACTGCCAAGTGCTTGAAATGTTTTTTAAGAGGGTTCACTGATTTACTAGGCACTGTAAATTGCCTTTTCTCATTCCTGGCTGGTCACTAGAAGTATTACTTATGTATAGTTCTTTTTCACTATCGTCAGATTAGCTACATTGCATGAAATGCTAATGGAGGCATGATGCCACCTTTTGTCAACAAATATCAAACAGCAATTAGCTAAAAACAAATTGGCTAGTGAGATGCACACGTTCTTTGAAGACAATTTGTCACTTTCTGAGTTATACTAACCTTCATTTTTTCTGCTACCACATGGGCTGCAGATGTTTACAATGCTACTTTTTGACTGCATAAATATTAAGATTATTATTAAATAGCAAATTCATAGTTCTTGTGCATGTCACTCTATAACTTCTTACGTATTTGGCTAAATTGCGATAAGGTCAGAATTATTGTCCCCATAATTTTAATATGTGATCTTGAAGAATTTGATTATATGTCCAAATAGGTGGCCCGGCAGTATAGCTGGAAACTGCATTTTGGGGATGAAGGACAAATGAAAATGGCTGAACCTGTTAATGGCACATTGATCAAACAAATAGTGGAATGGAATGTAGTCCAGAACAATGATAAGTGCTCAAGGACAATGCAAGTATTGCCATCCTTTACTTCTGTTTTTCTTTTTTTGAATATATGTATCCAGTTAAATATATTATGAAGAAACAGCAGCTTGCTGAGTACTTTAGTCTGTCCACCATTTACGAGTGAAAACTTACTCAAAAGTGTAGACTTACATCTCCACCTTATGAAACAGGTGTTGGTGACAAATTTACCAGTGTAGAGTTACTACAGTCAAAAATGTCCAGTAGTAAATCCAGCACCACACATGACCAACCACAGATACTGAACATAATGGAGGCCGGGACCTAAACTAAAACCCCACTGGAAATAATGAGTTCTCCCTATAATAAAGTATAGGGTAAAGGAAAAAACATAAACTTGAAAAACAATTAGTAAGAATAGATCTGTGTTAAATATTACTGTAAATCAGTTACATATATTTATTTAAAATGTAAAACAAAATAAAAACTATTACAGCATTAACAACTTAAGCTTGAACTGTAATTATTTTGAATACATGAAATTTAAGCAAAAATATTTTTTGAAGTTTAAATTGTATAAAAAATGCCCACCTAAATTACAATATATATTTTAATATGAATTAATAATTATTAAATGAGATGTATATATTAATCAAAACTAAAGTACATATATTTCAAGAAAAATATTGTTACATCAGTTACTACATTAAAATGTTATAAAAACATATGCAAGTAAAACAAAAATATGTTTATTTTTTATATTTTTTAAATAAGTTATATTTATTTATATTTTTGAATCATTTTATTTAATTTAACATAATTTTCTATCGGAGGGAGTTGTGGTACCAGTGGTTTGCCATGTGTGGCATTGGACTTACTCCAGCTCTGAACTACATTTATGACTGCTTTGTGTCTTTTCTGACTAGTAGCTTTAGAAGTACAGGTTGTGAATAGGAATGGACATACTGTTTTGTAGGTGGGTGCATACCCTTCCACAACTCCTCCTTAGCCCTCCCTAAGCTCTTCCTTACTCCTTCTTAAACCCCTCCCATTTATTAATAAGTATTCCCTTTTCCATCCACTACTGCGGTCCCTCTTACAGTTACTACTAAGTAGTATTTTTATAAATGCGAGAATTTTCACATAAACACATGAGGGTGGGAGAGGAGATTTACACCCTTGTGAATTGGATGTTGTACTAAGTAAGTAGTACTACTGAAATACTGCTCTGTGTACTACAAACTGCAGTTTTTAAATTGAGCCTGGTGTATTTTTTTATGGATGCTTCTCTGACCCCTTCCTTCACATTCCTCTCGCCTCTGTGCCAGGAGCTCACCTCAGATCATTGAAGTGCAAAGGGACAGGAGCACAGATCCCACAATCTTTGCTTTGGTTACAGTCTGTTCCTGACCTGACTGGCTGTACCCAAGGTTTCCTCATTGGCTGTGACACAAGTTTGGTTTAACAAAGCCAATAGGTCTGTCTTGTAACTGAAAATACATGGCGGACTTAGTTGCTTTACCAATGTTTTTTTATTGGAATTGTTCTCTATCCAGACCGATGGTTTCATTTTTTATTGGGTTAATTAATTACTTTGCATAGCCTGACCTACTTTCTCCAGGCACATACTCTAAAAATATTTTATGCGCTACTAAAGCAGAAGGCCTTTCAATCTAGCTTTATCGTTGTTGCTAAGTAAGTGAGAAAACAAGCTAATTAACATGTTATTGACATCGTGGATGTCATGGATGAAATCTCTAACATTAGCAATTCATGAATGGCGAAATAAAATTAACTCGCTCTTCTGCCTCTGCCGTTTTCAGACTGTCATAAAAAGAATGCCACTATGTTCTAAATTGTGTGGTACGATTTTGTGTGGATGCGGTGCAAATTCTATTTTAACGTGTTCTTTAAAGCATTCGTCCAAACAGGCCTTTTTAAAACGTAAAAGCAAAAAACAAGGTGGTGGAAGAGAAAAACAAAAAATAAAAGCGGGTGAAGGCAAGAGATGAGGTGGGTGAGGATGAAAGGGAAGAAAGTGAAGTTACGTTAACTCAGAATAGCCACGGTCTGGCAATTGCATATGCAGTAATTTAGTGATTCCATATATCATTTTTTATATTTTTTATTTGTATTTATTCCGCGTGTTGTATCATAGGTGCAATGTGCAAGTCTCATTCTGAGTCCTTACAGAAAGGAAAGGTAACTAACAGTGCATATCAAGTAATCACATAGTAAGTACATTTTTAGTTTGGATAATGGCATATTGCAATAAAGGGAGTTATGATAGTTACAATCTTCTGCTTCATTTAAACAGATAATCGAGAGCCAGTTCACCGAAAAAGTAGTACGTTTTCACGTCATAAACTCATGTCCAGGATGTTATAAAAGAGACTGCTTCCGTGGGATTCACGCAAATCTCAATGGATAAACACTTAAATATTCAGACGTTTTATATTCCAACAATAGCAGATCTTCTGCCTTTTTATGCTTTAAGCATATCACCCTAATTGTCTTTCGTTTTTTTCTTTGCTTGGAATATTTTCACTGTTGGAGACATTTCTTCTCATCTACCCCAAGAAAATATGGTATATTAGGATACGTTTTACATCCAATTTTAACTCTTGTTCAAGATAAGTACCGAAATGGTGTCTGAAAAAGTAATTGAGCCATTAAACAACTTTATTGGTGTTTGGTTTTCTGATCTTCTGTTAGCTCACGAAACCCCACGAGTGTGGTGGTATGGGATTTTTTACTATCAACAACAAGGGCACATGATGTGAAACACATAAGGAAAGGTTCGGATTTTCTCAGCTCTGGAAAATAGTAATGTGTTAAGGAAGCAGTTTGACTCCTTCTCTGATACATAACTGTCTCCAGTTGTTGTTATATTGTGCGTCATTGGCCATGCGCTGTGCGCTGTAATTAAATACACGTTCACCGTTGATGTGATTACACCGGAGTCGTGGGTAAAAACTGAAAACTCCTGCGCTCTTCTTTATTTTATCTCCTCAGCTTCCCCCTGAATCTCTGTCCCCCTTCCGTGTCAGTGTTCCGCGATCGGTCTCCCAACAACTAGACCGTAATGGAACACTATAGCCCTCCCCAAATGGATCAAAGGTTATTAGGCACACTAAGTCCTTCAGCTTTTGGCTGGGTGGCGGATTGGGTCTTCAAGTGTACCTCTCCATCTGGGATCTGGTCTCCCTGCACTGAGTCGCTGGGGTGGCACTCACTGGTTGTCTCAAACAGCCTGGTTCAGCCACCGATGGCAGTTCACTCTCACGATCTTGTTCAGGTCTCTCGGTGGTCGACCAGTCAGGGAATTGATCCTCTGCTTCCTGATCTCCAGAATGTTCCACAAACATTGCTTTCTTAAACCACGAGATGTTTCGTGTCACCCGATCACTCCCTTTCTCTGCCGTCACCATGGTCCTGGACACCCCAGTCACTGTCCACACTCTGGGTTCATAGGGTGTGCGGAATTTCCATCCAGGTTTCCGATCTTTGACGATCACCTGGTGGCCGACGCAAATGTCTCTTACCCTGGCCTGCCTTCTTCTGCTTGCCTTATCATTGACTTCTTTCCTCTTGGTTTGTGTCGGCTTCTGGTGATTGGGGGTAAGTTCCCACCCGGGGGCAGAGGGGATGATGTCTCGTCTTGGTCTGGCAAGCATCAGTGTTGGAAAATGGGTTATTGGTAAGGGCAGTTAAGTATCTACACTTAGCAATAGGCCACTAACCTCCACTTAGGTCCAGTTAGGTCTCAGTAAATGAAACCCAGCTCAACCCTTGGTAGCTTGGCAACGAGCAACAAGGCTTAACTTAGGAGACAGAGTGTAAAGCATTCAAATATCACAAAACAGTAATTAAATAAAACACAGGAAACCGTTTAAAAATCCAAAATCAATTTATAACAATAGGTTATATTTATATCTTTAAAATGACACAAAAACAAATAAATCGGAAAAGGGGAACCGGAGATATGAATTTTTAAAGAATTATTGTTTTCTAGCGCTGAGAAACCAAAAGTGCCAATCCGGTCATCTGGTCGCACCTCGACCGGGGCAAAGTAAAAGTTTAAGGCCGACCACGATGGAGCCCGGCTCAGCTACAGCCCGCGGGAGGCCCCTGTCAAAAGTTTACCTTCGGACTTAGTCGTTTTTCTGAAGATTTTCTTCAGCGGGACGAACCTGCCAGTCCAATCCGACCTCCTGGAACTCTTCTCCTGATACGTGTCGCGGGAGCCCTCGTAGAGATTTTTACCTTCAGACTTAGTTTTTTTTTCGAGGTGAAAATCCTTCAACCGGGGCAAACTTGGATCTTGATCCGACGTCCTTGGAACCCTCCTCGGATGCGCTGGCTGGGAGGTCGCAGTCAACTTCCTACGTTCGGACTTAGGCCCTCATTCTGACCCTGGCGGTCGGTGATAAAGCGGCGGCCAACCCGCCAACAGGCCGGCGGTCCAAAATATGCAATTCCGACCCTGGCGGGAACCGCCAACACAGCCCGCCGCATTAACACTCCGCCCGCCACGGCGGAACAAACAAACAGCGCGGCGGTCCCCGCCAACAGCCAGGCGGCAGACAATGTATCACCTAACCCTATCACGACCCACCAATCCGCCACCTTTTCCGGGGCGGGAGCACCGCCGATAAAAACACGGCGGAAACAGACTACGAACGGGAAAACGCTCACCTCCACATACACCACGCGAGATTCCGGCAGTATGGAACCCAAGTTGCAGGTCATCCCCGCACTCCTATACCTGCTCCTGTACCAGGAGCACGCCCGGCGGCGCGGAAGACATCGGTGAGTACTGCACCTACGACACAGGGGAGGCAAAAGATTACCGGCACACACCCACCCACCCACACCCACTACAACACACACATCAATGCATTCCCACAGATCACTGTCACAACCCACAAACCCCCCCCATTCCGAAATAATGCAAAGACCAAAAGAAGAGATCTCAAACGGGCAGATATATTGAAAAATGGACAGCAGTAATCCAAATAAATAAATAAACTATGTACAAAATATATACAGCTACTAAATGTAGTCCAACCACTGTCCGTGGACCACAGGGGTCCTGAGCAAAGGGGCAAGGCCCAGTCCCACGACAAGAACTCCACGGAGAGAACACCGCAGGGGCATCAGAAAGAAAAAAGGACAGGCACCTCAGGGGGAAGGGAAGGGGGGGCACCTAAGCCACTTGAGTACACAACGCCAGATCCACGAGGGGACTCCATGACCACTGGCCCATCCTGGGGAGAGCAAAGCCACAGTCCAAACAGTCCATACAGTGGGTGGCCTGCCCACTGGGCCATCCTGGGGAGAGCCAAGCCACAGTCCAAACAGTCCATACAGTGGGTGGCCTGCCCACTGGGCCATCCTGGGGAGAGCAAAGCCACAGTCCAAACAGTCCATACAGTGGGTGGCCTGCCCACTGGGCCATCCTGGGGAGAGCAAAGCCACAGTCCATACAGTCCATACAGTGGGTGGCCTGCCCACTGGGCCATCCTGGGGAGAGCAAAGCCACAGTCCATACAGTCCATACAGTGGGTGGCCTGCCCACTGGGCCATCCTGGGGAGAGCAAAGCCACAGTCCAAACAGTCCATAACAGACTCCACTGCCACTGGAGGAGGCATGTTGGCCAGAGGACATCCTGCAGCCCTGCCCGAGACAGATCCTGCCCTGCCACGTCTGCCAAAGGGCCAGCGGTTCCTGCCTGGAAGGGCCCAGTTCAGCGGTTCTTGCCTTGAAGGGCCCAGTTCAGCGGTTCTTGCCTTGAAGCGCCCAGTTCAGCGGTTCTTGCCTTGAAGGGCCCAGTTCAGCGGTTCTTGCCTTGAAGGGCCCAGTTCAGTGGTTCTTGCCTTGAAGGGCCCAGTTCAGCGGTTCTTGCCTTGAAGGGCCCAGTTCAGCGGTTCTTGAGACGGCGGGCCCCAGCGGAGCGGTGCTGGAGACGGCGGGGCCCAGTTCAGCGGTTCTTGCCTTGAAGGGCCCAGTTCAGCGGTTCTTGCCTTGAAGGGCCCAGTTCAGAGGTTCTTGCCTTGAAGGGCCCAGTTCAGTGGTTCTTGCCTTGAAGGGCCCAGTTCAGCGGTTCTTGCCTTGAAGGGCCCAGTTCAGCGTTTCTTGAGACGGCGGTCCCCAGCGGAGCGGTGCTGGAGACGGCGGGGCCCAGTTCAGCGGTTCTTGCCTTGAAGGGCCCAGTTCAGCGGTTCTTGAGACGGCGGTCCCCAGCGGAGCGGTGCTGGAGACGGCGGCCATTCTATGGCCAACTGCTCATTGCCTGGTGGTGCCCTCCTGGGCAGCGGGGATGGTGCTCCTTCAATGGCCACCTGGGCTGTGGGTGGTGGGGCCCTCCTGGCCAGCTGGGCTGGGTCCTCCCTGGGCAGCGGCTATGGGGGTGGTGGGCTCTCCCGGGGCAGCTGTGCCGGTTCCTCCCGGGGCAGCGGCTATGGGGGTTGCGGGCTCCTCCTGGGCAGCTGTGACGGGTCCTCCATGGGCAGCAGGCCTGCTGCCTGACTTCTCCGCCTTGCTGCCCTTGCCCTCCTTAGTCGGGAGTCTGTGGCCCTTTCCTCCCTTTGGAGTTGTGGCTGTTGACGGTGGCTGGCTAGTGTCCTGGGGGGATATCGAATCCGGGCTCCGGCGGCGGCCCTTCCGCCTTCTGCTCCTCTTCCCAGGGGGTGGGCTGGCTGTCCCCTTGCTGCTGGGCGAAGATCCAGACCTGCGGGCTGGTGGGCTCCAATACCCCTGCACCCTTGTCAAGGGGCAGGGCTGGTGGTGGCTGAGGTGCTCTTTTTACCCCGACGAGAAGGAGGGGGGGCTCAGGGTCAGGAAAGAAGGTAGCAGTAGAGAGATAGATTTTCTTGGGACAATGGAGAGTGGTAGGTACAGTGGGTATGGGAGTGGAGGGAGAGGATGTGGTTGTAGGCGAGACAAGTTTGCTGTCTTTGGGTGCAGGTGCAGGAGCGGGAGGCTGTCGTGAGGTGGATGGCTGTTGGGTGGGTGGGTGGCTGCGTTTGTGTGGTGTGGAAGAGGGGGTGACAGACACAGTGGGAGAGGACACAGGGGACGTGTAAATGGCAGTGGGGGTGGTGACTGCACGTGTGCGGACTGGAGTGGAGGGTATGCTGGTGATGGAAACACTGGCTGATGGTGAGGTGAATGAAGGTGTGAGTGTAGACGTCACAGGGAGGGAGGAGGGAGACGAGGAGGTGGGGGTCACAGAGGTGGTAGTGACTGTTGGCATGTCTGCATCGGAATGTTGCTTGTGTGAATGTCTGCGTGATCTGTGGTGCTTATGTTTGGATGAGCTGCTCTTGGGTGTTGAGGTGTGTGCAGGCTGGTCTGATGGTGTGGGTGGGACAGGCAGAGGAACAGGAGACTGGGAGGAGGGAGTTAGTAGAGGGAGGCAGGAGACAGGGACAATGGCTGCCGTCAGTGCTGAGGCCAGAGCCTGGAACGATCGCTGATGGGCAGCCTGACCCGAATGAATGCCCTCCAGGTACGCATTGCTGCGATGAACCTCCCTCTCCACCCCCTGGATGGCATTCAAAAGGGTAGTCTGCCCAACAATGAGTGTTCGGAGGAGGTGAATGACCTCCTCACTGAGGGCAGCGGGGGTAACAGGGGCAGGGCCTGAGGTGCCTGGGGCGAAGGAGATGCCCGGCTTCCTGGCAGAGCGGGCACGGGGCGAACGCTGAGGGGCTGCTGGGAGGGCGGAGATGGTGCGCTGGGTGGCGGCTGTACCTGTAATGGCGGGGGGCACGGATGGTGCCACCCCGGCAAGGGAGCTCCCTTCCGAGGACGTGTCCGTGTCGCTGCAGGGTCCAGTCGTCCCCGTTGTGGAGCTCCCCTCGCCCTCCGTCTCACTGGTCCAGTCAGACTCTGTGGCATGGCCCTCCTGGGCCATGTGAGATGCAGCTCCCTCCTGCCCCGATGCCACTTCTCCTCCGCCTGATGATGCTGATGCACACAAGCACAGAAAGACAAACAAAAAGGGGGGGGGGGAGAGAGAAATAAAGGGATTTTGAGTACATGGATCACCGGTACAGTTAGCGGACATGACAGACACAGATGCCCCCTGCACTAAGTTGCGCACTTGGGGTCCGCTACGCATTCCGTGGAACATGCCCTACACGCCTAGAGTTGACAACTGCACCCATGGATGACACGGCCCAGGGATGGCTGTACTGACACACTACTGAGGGTGGTGGCTGGGGACACAGGGGCTTACGGGGGTGCCCAGCCTACAGATATCGCCCTGGCCTAGGGGGACCCACAGCCCTCCTCCCCCACCCAGACACCTCCACTGCGCGACAACAGAGTAGATGATGCTTGTACTCACCCCCTTGTGTCTGCTGTGCTGCCCTCACGCGCCCATCCAAATCAGGGTAGGCCACCGCCAGGATCCGGAACATCAGGGGGGTCAGTTGACGGCAGGCACCCCGCCTACGTTGGGAGGCCATCCCCAGCAGAGACTCGGCGGTCTTCTTGGTCCCGCGGCGGATGTCCTCCCACCTCTTGCGGCATTTGGTGCCCCGTCGATGGTGGACCCCCAGGGTCCGGACTTCCTTGGCGATGGCACGCCAAATCCCGATCTTCTCATGGGCGCGGACCTATGTGACACGTACAGGGAGGGAGAAATACCACGTTCAAGTTTGTCTGCATTTTCGTTGCCAGTGGCCCAACGCCCCCCATCCCCGCCAGGCCCCCCGCCAGGCCCCCCGCCAGGCCCCCCGCCAGCCCCAACATGCCCCCCATCCCCGCCAGCCCCCCCGCCAGGCCCCCCGCCAGCCCCAACATGCCCCCCATCCCCGCCAGGCCCCCCGCCAGGCCCCCCGCCAGCCCCAACATGCCCCCCATCCCCGCCAGGCCCCCCACCAGGCCCCCCGCCAGGCCCCCCGCCAGGCCCAACATGCCCCCCATCCCCGCCAGGCCCCCCGCCAGGCCCCCCGCCAGGCCCCCCGCCAGGCCCCCCGCCAGGCCCAACATGCCCCCCATCCCCGCCAGGCCCACCGCCAGGCCCCCCGCCAGGCCCAACATGCCCCCCATCCCCGCCAGGCCCCCCGCCAAGCCCCCCGCCAGCCCCAACATGCCCCCCATCCCCGCCAGGCCCCCCGCCAGGCCCCCAAGCCAGCCAGTGGCCCCAAATCCATATTGAATTAAACTCACTTGTTGGTCTGGAGGACCGTAGAGTAGCGCATACTGGGGGAGGACCCCATCCACAAGTTTCTCCAACTCCTCTCCAGTGAAGGCAGGGGCCCTTTCCCCAGTCGCAGCAGCCATTGTTACTTCCAGACCGAGGTCACAGCAACACTTGCAGTATAGGTCCTCTCCTGTGAAAGTTCAAGTCGCAAGTGGATAAGTAGATAGGAAATGGCGGTCACGTCCGCGGCGGTGCGTACCGCGGCGGGGCGTACCGCCACCGCCGGCGCCCTTCGCCATTGGCTCCTGAAACCCATAGGCTTCAATGTTAACCAATGCTGCTTCGCGCCGCGGTCTTCGCCCGCCGACCGCCGCGGTGTGCCACGCCAGCGCATTGACCTCACATCCCATTGTCACACTTCACAGGTCAGGCAGCCGCCATTTCGAGGGTCCACATGGCTCAATTTCAACTGCGTCACACAGGCCTAGGCCTTGCATAGCCACTCAGACACGCCATTCACTGCATAGAGAATCGTTTACTGTGCAAGCTGTGAGTACGTACCTGTGGGTTGCTTGACTCTGTGCTCCATGTTGTCCTTCCTAGGCACCGTCCGCTGGGTTTGGCGAGGAGACGGATGAATCCTCGCGTGTACCGACCGCTGGTGGACCTGTCGACAATGGAAGAACGCCACATTATCCTGACCTACCGGCTTGACCGTGCCACTATACATGAACTGTGTGCCCAGCTGGAGCCCGACCTGATGTCCCCCATCCGCCAACCCACAGGGATTCCCCCTCTGGTGCAGGTCCTGTCAGTACTCCATTTCCTGGCAAGTGGATCATTTCAGACAACAGTGGGAATTGCTTCTGGGATGTCTCAGCCCATGTTTTCGAAGGTGTTATCCAGAGTGTTGTCTGCCCTGATGAAATACGTGAGGAGCTACATCATTTTCCCTGAGGTGGGCGAATTGGCTACAGTGAAGGGTGATTTCTACGCCCTTGGACATATTCCCAACGTCATTGGTGCCATTGATGGGACCCATGTGGCTTTGGTTCCCCCAAGAGACAGGGAGCAGGTGTACAGGAACAGAAAAAGTTACCATTCCATGAACATCCAGGTGGTGTGTTTGGCTGACCAGTACATCTCGCATGTAAATGCCAAGTTCCCTGGGTCAGTGCATGACGCCTACATCCTGAGGAATAGCAGCATCCCTTACGTGATGGAACAGCTAGAGAGACACCGTGTATGGCTATTGGGGGACTCTGGGTACCCCAACCTGTCGTGGCTACTGACCCCAGTAAGGAATCCCCGGACCAGGGCAGAGGAACGGTACAATGAGGCCCATGGGCGTACTAGGAGGGTGATCGAACGCACCTTTGGCCTCCTAAAGGCCAGGTTTAGGTGCCTGCATATGACAGGTGGATTCCTAATGTACTCACCTAAGAAGGTGTGTCACATCATCGTGGCCTGCTGCATGCTTCACAACCTGGCTTTGCGCCGCCAGGTGCCTTTCCTGCAGGAGGATGGTCGAGACGGTGGTGTAGTGGCAGCTGTGGAACCTGTGGAGAGTGACGAGGAGGAAGACGACGGGGCTGAAACAGACAACAGGGACAGAATCATTGAACAGTACTTCCAATAGGACACAGGTAACAATTCAAACATAATTTAGTGAATGTGAACTACTCTCTTGCATCTCTGCTGCCTGTCTATTTGCCCCAGTGTATGGTGACTGAGTTGTGGCTTTTCCCTCCCTATTTCAGATCTGGGGTCCCCTCTACGAGTCCTGTGCTTCGTTTCCCCATGGACTACAGCTTTGTGGCAGCTGTTTGTTGACTTCACTATGTACAAGGACATATTTGCACTGTCATGTCAATTACAATATTTTGAAATCACAGCCAGACTCAAGATAGTTTTGTGCTAAATGGGTGTTTATTTCAGTGCTCAAAATGGGATGGGTGGTTTCAAGTGGGTGGGGGCTATGGTGAAGGAATGTCCATGGCAGAGTCCAGAGTAACAGTCACACAGGTGCATTGTCCAGAGGCCTGTGGAGAGATGGAGCATGGGCAGTTCAAGGATGGACAGGGTGACAATGTGGGACAGTGGGATGACATCAGGTGGTATCCTTTGCTGGCGGGGGTCTTGACATCCTACTCTGTCTTCTTGCGAGATCTCAGGGCCATCTTGCGGGGTGGTTCTTCTCCTGCAGGAGGTGGGGGTCTGGTGGGCTGCTGTTGTGCGGGGGCCTCCTGACCACTAGCGCCGGCGGAGGTGGTTGGCTGTTCTTGGTCCAGGCTAGTGGCAGGGGCCCTTTGTTGTTGTTGAGTGTCCGTCCTGGTGTTGATGAGGTCCTGCAGCAGCCCGACCATGGTAACCAGGGTGGAGGTGAGGGCTCTGATGTCCTCCCTGTACCCCCGATAGTGTTCCTCCTGCAGTACCTGGATCTCCTGGAACCGGGCCAGTACCGTCGCCATCGTCTCCTGGAAGCGGTTGTATGCTCCCATGATGGTGGTGAGGGCCTCGTGGAGAGTGGGTTCCCTGGGCCCGTCCCCCCTCTGTCGCACAGCTGCCCTCCGAGTTGCCCTGTTTCCCTGGGCCTCTGCCCCCTGGCCGGTGTGCCCACTACCACTGCCCCCAGGTCCCTGTTGTTGTTGGGGTGGTGGGTTATCCTGGGTGCCCTGTAGTGGTAGACACACCGCAGATTGACGCGCCCTGGAGACAGAGGCATGGGCCCGCTGGGTGGGAGCTGTGCTGGTGTTCCCAGAGGGGTTTGGGTCTGTAGTGGCCTGTGGCTGTCTGAGGGGAACCGACTGCCCAGAGGTCCCCGATGGTCCGGGCTGGTCATCGGTGTCCAGGTCGACAGAGCTGCTGTCATCGCTGACGGCCTCTTGGGTGGGGGTGTGGAGAATTCTGGGCCCTCCGTGGCGGTGTGTTGGCGGTCGGGTCCTGCAGGGGTATAGAGGTATGGTTATAGTTTCAATGTGTGGCATATGGGTGTATCTGTGGGTTCCCGTGTCCCCAAGTGCTGGCATTCGTGTGTGGGGGCTTTGGTGAGGGTGGCTTGTGGGGGGGATGTGTATATGCATTGGGCATGCTTTGGTGATGGGTGTCCATGCTTAGTGGACGCATGCAGGCCTAGGTTTTGGGATGTGTGGGTTGTGATGGTGAGACATTGGCAGGGAATAGGTGTGCTGGGGGTGGGGGTGAGGATGGTGGTGGGGGTGAGGATGGTGGTGGGGGTGAGGGTGAGGGTGGGGGTGAGGATGGGGGTGGGGGTGAGGGTGGGGTTCGAGGATGGGGGTGAGGGTTGGGGTATGATTTGGCATGCAGGTGGGGGGGAAGCAGTAGTGAAGCTTCAACTTACCAGTGTCCATTCCTCCGCCGACTCCTGCGAGGCCGTCAGGATGCAGGATGTTCAAGACTTCCTCCTCCCATGTTGTAAATTGTGGGGGTTGAGGTGGGGGTCCTCCGCCAGTCTTCTGCACGGCGATGTTGTGCCTGGATACCATGGAACGCACCTTCCCCCGTAGGTCGTTCCATCGCTTCCTGATGTCTTCCCGATTTCTGGGGTGCTGTCCCACAGCGTTGACCCTGTCGACAATCCTCTGCCATAGCTCCGTCCTCCGGGCAATGCTGGTGTATTGGACCTGTGTGCCGAAGAGCTGGGGCTCTACCCGAACGATTTCCTCCACCATGACCCTGAGTTCTTCGTCTGAGAAGCGGGGCTGTCTTTGGGGTGCCATGGAGTGGTGTGTATGATGTGTGGGGTGGAGTATGTGTAGTTAAGTGTGTTGAGTGTGGTGGTGTGTGTTGTTTTGTGTGTGGATATTGTGTGGGTGATGGTGTAGTGTGCCTCTGTGTGATGGTATTCTGTGATCGCTGATGTGTCTCTCAGTGCTTCTTTCTGAATTTTTTGTCGTAGGGGTTTGTGGGTGATGTGGGTGTGTGTTTTATATTGTATTGTGTGTGTGGGAGTGGTGTGTGTATGTGTATCAGGTGTGTGGAATTCAAATCGGCCAATGTGGCTGAGTTTTGTTCGTTTGTGTGTATTCTGACCGCGGCGGTGTGTACCGCCAATGGAAAACCGCGTTTGAATGACCGCCGCGTGGATTCGTGGGTCGTAATGGCATGGGCGTATTTCTGTTGGCGTGACGGTGGAGGTTTGGTCACCTCCACTTTTCCGCCGACCGCTGGTCTGGCGGTCTGTTGTGGCTGTCGGATTTTCGGAGGTTTGGCTGCTGCGGGTCAGAATGACCGTGGCGGGTTACCGCGACCGCGGCGGAATTATGGAGGATTTCTGACCGGCGGTAGGCGCCTTTTACCGCCGAGGTCAGAATGACCACCTTAGTCTCTTTTTTGGAGATTTTCTTCACTGGGAAGAACCTGCAAGTCAGGCCGGGTCGCGATTGAGGCAAGCCGGCTAGAGTTGCTGCGGCGGGTCGGTCCCTCTATGGAGCTTTTTTTCAAAAGTTCTCCAAACTTCTCCAAACTTCTGGATCTTCTTCCAGATGTTCCTTTAAGGTTCTTTTGGGGTCCACAGCTCACCCCAAGGTTCCAGAAGCGCTGAGATGATCCTTGGGGGTGTGGAATACAACTCCCATAATGCACCTGGCACAAACTCCTTTTTGGCCACTGGACAGTGGTCAGCTGGTAGGGTTCTTCAGGAGTTGGTGCAGCGGACTCTGGTTAGCAATTTTTCACCTGTAGCAAACAGGGAGCCCCTCCTTGAACCAGTTGAAGCCAGGCAAAGTCCTTCTTGTGGTGAAGCCCAAGTGTGCAGCTGGTGCAGTCCTTCAGAGTGCAGGGTCCAGGTGCAAAGCCATGGGTCCAGCAGGGCAGTCCTTCTTCTTCTGTAGTTCTTCCTGATAGGGATCTGGTGGGGAACTGAGGTGTGGGTGCAGGTCTGCCAGTTTTATCCCTATTCCTGAGTGAAAACCAGGGGGTTCCTGGTTCTCCAATCAGGTGCAGGGTCCTTCCCCTTGTGATGACGACTTCCTGAGAAGTGTGGCAAAAATTAATCCCAGGGAGCAACATTCCTCAAAAATCCATCATGAATGAAAATGATTTTGGAGGTTACATCTGGCTGAGCCCACCCACTGGTGTGGCTAAAAATCCTAAACACACCTCTCTCCTGCCCTCTCCTAATCTAATCAAGGGGGCACCTAATTGTCTGGGTTTGCAGGATGTCGGGGTGTTGCTGGGTTGCTCCAAATGTCCTTCTCTGCCTTTGAAGACCAGTTTGGCAGCCCTCCCCCTTCCTGCCTCACCATCTGCTGAGGGGAGATCTCCTCCCACAGGCAAATCACTTTGTGTGGAGCCAGGCCACTTCACACCTCATCAAGGCAGCCTGGCCAAGCTGCCAGAGGCTGGCCAATCAGAGCACAGCAGCAAAAACACTGCAGGGCTGAAGTTGGCAACTTTTCAGGTAAAGTTTAAAACTCTTTACCTGAACAAGTTATATTAAATCCAACTACTAGAAACTGTGGGATTTATTATAATATTTGATTTGATACCAAACATCTGGTATCTGTTACTTAAGGGGACTTTTAAAATTCAAATAAAGTCTCCCCACTCTAGCCTATGGAGGCCATTCACTACAATGAGGGAAAAACAAATGTGGCTGTTTTACCTCACCAGGGCTTATAAAACTATGTTTATAAGGTCCCTGCATATAGTTACATGGCACCCATCCTTAGGGGCACATAGGGCACACCTTAGGGGTGACTTATATGTAAAAATAAGATAGTTTAAGACTTTGGAACTACTTTTAATTCCAAAGTCGAATTTGCATATAACTTTAATTTAAAAGCAGCCAGCAAGGCAGGCCTTCCTTTTAAATGACACTGGCACCTCAGCAGTGCACCTATGGGTGCACTACCTATACTGGGGTCCCTAAACCTACATGCCCTACCATATACTAGGGACTTATAGGTAGGTTGACTTAGCCAATTATAATTAGCCTAATTTGCATACTGGTTTTACACAGAGCACAGGCCATGGGACTGAGCAGTACCCAGGGCATCATCAGAGTCAGGAAAACACCAGCAAAAAGTGGAAAATGGGGGCAAAAAGTTAGGGGGCCTCTGCAATCAGCCCTGTTCTCTCACAATCAGCGACCACAGAGTCTGGCCAGTTGTACAGTGAGGGGTTCCTCTGTATTCTCGTGCAAACCGGTAAAGGCTGAGTTCCGGGTCAGTGGTTTCTAATATGGTGATTTTGAGGGCCTTGTTAAGCGTGCGCATAAACTGCTCAACCTCTCCATTGGCTAGAGGCCATAGCGGCGTGATTCTTCTGTGTCTGATGCCCAAATGTCTCATTAAGTCCTGAAACTCATTCCCTTGGAAAGGCGGTCTGTTATCGGTCTTGATCTCTGAGAGACCAAACATGGCAAAAATCCTTTCAAGAGCTGGACCCACCTGCTTGAAAGCAGTGGATGCAATGACCTCAACGATTGGATATTTGGAGTATCCATTTATGAGCGCCAGGGTGGTCCTGCCATCCGGAAAACGTCCGAAATCCTGGCTGACTGGTGCCTAGGGTTTCTTACATGCTTCTTCTGTCAGGATCAGGGCTGGTACTTCCGGGCTAGCTTTTAACTGACATGCTGGGCATTGTTGCACGCATTGGTCCACTCCCTTTTCAAGGCCAGGGAATCACACCTTTTCTCTCATGCGCACTTTCATTTTCGTCATTCCTTGATGTTCTCCGCGTGCTAACAGGATCACGCAATCTTGTAGATGTTGTGGCAGTACTAGCCGGTGCCCTAAGAGAAGAAGACCATCTGACGTAGAGCTTAGCTCTTTTCGGACTCTCCATAGTTTTGTTAAAATGCTCCTGTTGTCCGTAATCGAGAGGAAATGGTGCTATGATCCACCTTCCAATGCTTGCTTCAGACGCAGCAGCACCGCGTCTTCAAGGATCGCTTCTAAGATCTCTTTTGTATTGATTGTTTTGGGACAGCTCCCCTGGGCGAACGTGTGCACATGCGCATCAGTGTCTGCCTCATCTTGACTGGGGACTTGAGTTTGGTCCAGAGGGTATTTAGACAGGAAGTCCACAGGGTTCTTGGCCCCTGGTTGGTACATTACCTCCGTGCAGTAGTGTTGCCGCTGAATTACCCATCTTTTGATTCATGGAGGCGGATGTGTTGCGCTCCCCTTGAACAGGGGAACAAGTGGTTGGTGGTCCGTGACCACCCGGAAAGGTCTTCCTTTGAGATATAGGTAGAAATGCCCACACGCCCACTTGATTGCCAGGGCCTCCCTCTCGGTCTGCGAGTAGTGTTGCTCGGTTTGCGTTAAAGCCTTACTGGCATATGCTAAGGGGGCCCACCGGCCTGGCTTGCTTTCTTGGGCCAGCACTGCCCCAAGGCCTACCGGGCTTATGTCAACAGTCAATTCTGTCTTTCTCATCAGGTCGAAGTATGCCATTGTAGTGTGACACAGGAGGGCCTTTTTGAGTTCTTGGAATGCTTCTTCTTCTCGTCTCCCCCATAACCACGGTGCATCTGCTTCCATGAGGGCTCTTAACAGCTCTGAGAGAGTGTCCAGTCTTGGGTTAAATCTGCCACAATTTGTTGCCATTCCCAGGAAATTCCTCACTTCAGTCACAGTTTTCGGGACGGGGGCTTTTCTGATGGTGCTGGATTTTCAGGGATCTACTTGGATGCCTTTCTGGTTGAAAATATATCAGAAGAATTCTATTTCTGTCTGAAAGAAAACACACTTGTCTCTATGGAGGGCAAGTCCATGTTCCGACAGCCTTTTGAGGGTGTCTCTCACTTTCAGATGGTGATCTTCTGCTGTTGCGGAGTATATTAGTATGGCATTGCTTACGTTCATAATACCTAGTAATCCTGACAGGGTTTGTCGAATGGCCTGGAATACCTCCGCCTCCGATGGCACGCCAAAACTCAGGTGCTTGTACCTTCTCAGCCCAAGGTGTGTCGAAAGCGTGGTGATATATCTGCTTTCCTCCGTCAGCCTGGGTTGGTGGTATTCGACGTTTGGAAAACCACTTGGATCCGTTTAAATCAGCTATGATGTTGCATATGGTTGGTGTAATGTGCCTTTCTAGCTTGATGGCCTGGTTGGGCAAAGTCATGTCAATACAGAGGCAAATTTTTCCTGGTTGCTTAGGCTTCTCCACAATCACTATGGGTGATACCCAGGGAGTGGGGCCGGATACTCTTTCAATGACTGCCTGTTCATCGAGGCTGGCCAGCGGTTGTTCTACTAGCGGCCTTAAAAGAAATGGTATTCACCGGTGTCGTAATGCGACCGGCTTCATGGCCTTGTAGATGTGTAGCTTGATCGGGGGAGCTTTGAGGCAGCCAAGGCCTATGAACAGTTCCAGGAATTCTTTTAGCAGCTCATCAATTTGGCAAGATCATATGCTTTTTGCAAACAGCAACAGAACTAACTCCTCCACCGCTTGACTGCCAAGCAGAGTGTCCCCCTCCCTGTCAACCACATAGAACGTAGTGTTTATCATTTTTCCCTCCGCCTGCATTGTCACTGCCATGCGTCCCTTTAACGGTAAAGGCGTGCGACTTCTGTAGGTAAATATTTTGGAGTTTGAGGGGCTCAATGGTGGACGGGGCTGGAGGCGGCGATCCTGTTGCACTCCCATCACATTGACTGAGGCTTCTGTGTCTATGAGGGCCTTGACAGGGGACCCTGATACTTCAATCATGCAAGTGGGGTGAGGCCGCCCGTGCCTGTGAAGTAATTGGTAAATTACATTAGAAACACTTCTTCCTCTTTGTCTTCTCCTGTGGAGGAGTCCTCTAAGGTATGACGCAATGATGGGTAGTTTTCCCCGGTGTCATATGGTCATCTAGTGATAGTTGTTTTACCACTCTGGTGGTTGGGCGCCTCCCTCTTGCTCCTCTTCCTCTCACTCCTCCTTTGCAGACGGCTGCAAAGTGATTCAGTTTTCCGCAGTTGGAACATGTCCTCCCTTGTGCCAGACGGTCTCTTGGGTTGTGTTCATCTCTTCCACAGTACTAACACCTCCCCCCTCACTTGGTGAGATCATGCGATCTAGGTTTCCTCCTCGTTTGTTACAACTGGATTGTGTCGGCACATTCTGTTTTGACCACCGGGGTCCTCTCTGGCGTGTGTGACATCGCCATGTCCATTTCAGCCTTTTTAGCCGCTGATAGATCATGGGACTGCGCCATGATTAGTATTTCGTCCAGAGTGATGTTTGGTTGTCTCAGTACAAGTCCTCTTAGTGTCTTATTTCTGCATCCTTGTATGATTTGTGCCCGTACTTCTTTCTGTTGATTATCGTCGGTGCATGTACTTGCCAGTTCCTGGAGGCGTGCATAAAACTGGGAGATGGACTCTCCTTCTCTCTGTCTTGCCTGCCGTAGTTTGAATCTTTCAAAATCCAGATTCAGCTGCAGATCGAAATGTGCATTCAAAGCCCTCACCGCCGCGTCAAAGTCATCATGGGCACCTGTGTTTGGTAAGTGTCTGAAAAGTTTGTATATTTGTATAAATGTAGGAGCAACAACTTCTTGACTGCCCCATCTTTCTCAGGGGTGGCCACAAAGCAGTTCTCCAGGCGCCCAACCCATACCTTCCACCTAGGTGATGCTATGGCGGGATCCGCAATTTCGCTAATGGCAGGAGCACACCTGTCATTGTGTGCTGTGGCAGTTGATGGGTGGCGGGCACTGGTTCATCTGCCATAATGAGAGCTTTATCCATGGTTGTTTTCTCAGGCTCATCTCTCTCCATCTGCTATGTTGCAGTGCAGCCGTTCTGTACTCATGTTGTGATCTGTCACAAACTGTTTGTGTTTCCTGTTGGTGCAGTGTCACTGTATGGTGTGCAGGAGTCCGATGTTTGCTTTACTTCTCCCTCCTGGGTGTGGTGACATTGTGTCACACTGTTGTGGAGCACGACATGCTCTTCTGTATCTTCCTGGCAGTCATACATGCGAAGCACATGGCCCCCCAGCCTGGGTGTCCTGCGCCCTATGTGGATACTTGTCCAGGCAGCTGGCTCACAGTCTCACCATAGGTGGCCCAAACAGCAGCAGCAGGTGCCCTCGTGGGTGGTCTGGCCTTCCACTGGTCTATACTCCTCAGTGCACGTCAAGCGTGTTAGCAGCATGTGATAGAGACCACCCTTGTCACCAGTGTTATATTGCTCATCTCTGGCCTCATGCCGCGTGCTGTAATTAAATACACGTACACCGTTAATGTGATTACACTGGAGTCACAGGTAAAAACTGAAAACTCCAGCGTTCCACTTTATTTTATCTCCTCGGCTTCCCCCGGAATCTCTGTCCCCCTTCCGGGTCAGTGTTCCGTGATCGGTCTCCTAACAACTAGACCGTCATGGAGCACTACAGTTGTGACAAAAGATTCCCAGAGTTTGATTGTGGCCTGCTGCATAAGGAATGCCATTCAAATATACCTATGCGTAATCACTTCGCAGCATGTTGCACCTGTTAGGCAACATTATTTTGCAGAAGAGTGATAATATCTGTATTATGGTTACAGATTCAGAGAGTAAACTTCTAAAATAAGCAAGCACTTAAGAAAGGTTTATTGCCACGTATTCATTCATTGATTTTACTACTGAATTCCACAGAAAGGAAGCTGGTGTATCTTCCTTTTCTTGATAATTGTTGTGTGCTCTCAAAGTTGAGAAGTAATGAGCGCACCATGGAAACAAACCCATACCCTAAGAACATGGAGGGCAAGTGTAAGGCAGGGATGCTCTTTCATAACTTTTGTTAGATTTAGCATCCTTGTTGTGGTCCCTCCCCAACAACTTTTTGCCTCTGCTTCCCAGGTTGTTGATGTGTACTGGACTCTGTTTTTAATGTTTTAAAAAATATATATTTTGGGCACTTTACCACTGCTAACCAGTGCTACAGTGCAAGTGTTCCTATGTAAAATGTATGTGTAACTGGCTTTTCCATGGTTGGCATATTTGAAGTTGGCAGACAAGACCTGAAAATGCACGCACAAAATGCTGTGCGTGGAAATTTACGACGCACCATCCGCAAAGCGGCTGATAAACGATGCCTGCTGGCTTCCCAGCTAAAATCAATGCTCCAACTGCATTGTAGCTGGGAGATCGATGCATCGTGCATGGAGAAATGACGCACAACACCCACTTGCGGCTGCTGATAGCGGCGCAAATCCCACGCAGTGTGGTTTTCTTATACCTTGTGACAGGATTTTCCACACATCGTCCCTGGGAGTCAAAGTCAACATGGATCCGAGGTGCCCCGTTTGGAAATCGAAGCATCACTCTCTTGTGTGGGAGAAAAAGGATGCATCGCCAACCCAAACAGAGAAGAAACGAAGGACAGCCTTCCGTGTGAGGAAGGAATCGCTGACTTTTCCGACGCACGCTTGCCCATGCTGCTTTATTTTTGACCCTTGCCAGGTACTTTGTTCAAAGTCAACGTTTCCATTGTTTTCTATGGAGTGAGACTTATTCTTTTGAAAATGTATATTTTAACTTGTTTATGTTGGATTTTTGTTGTTTTGGTCATGTTTGATTTAGATAAATATAGCTTATTTTTCTAAACTGGTGTGGTATCCATTTTGTAGTGTTTTCACTGTATAACTGTGTGTGTTGGTTACACATTGCCTCTGAGACAAGCCTGCCTTCTCATACCAAGATACCAAAGAGGCGAATGAGGGTAATAAGGTGTGTTTCTCCTTTGACCTGACTAGAGCGAGGGTCCTTGCTTGGATAGGGCGTAACCTGACTGCCAAACAAAGACCCCATTTCTAACAACTATACTGATTTGGTGAATGATCCCAAAGAGATCTGGGGATTAACGATAAACTGATCTGTTTGAGATCATTCGCCAAATGATAAACTGGTGAAATTTCTCAAGAGTGAAGGTGCCTCTGCCCTATTAGTCAGAACAGATTATACAAAAATTCTCCTCAAGATAGGCACAGAACACAGGAAACCGTGGGAATTTAACTCTGGTTTTAACCAAGGCATTGTCTTTCCCACCCCAGTGGTTTAGCAAATTGTCCACCAGGTTCTAACAGCTCTCGGGCTTTACTTTTGAAAAACAATAGCCATCATTTCCAACTTTTTTCATATTTTGACCTAAATAACAACGTCAATGACTGACTACAAATTAAAACATTGCTCTTGGCAAAGCGTGTTACTTTTTCCCAGTGTTCACACATGAGTGACTACGAGCAATTGACAGTAAATTAGCATTTTAGTAGTGCAGTAACATTACATTACTACCCCGCATGCCTGCATACAGTCCTGTAGTTAGATCAGGAGTGCATCCAGAGAAAATATACTGTGCTGGTTCACATGCCCTGACCACTTTGTGTTCAGTACCTAAACGAGGGCAACATGTGCATTTTAAGAAAGGTATGCATTGAAAATTTCAGAAATTTCTCAGGGGAGTGGGGATTGTAGTGTCGACCAATATAATAGTTGAAGGGGAGACCATGCGAAACCTCACCCTATCATGGGACTATTGGTCTCCCCTATGCACGACAAAATGTTGATAGATTTACATACTATTGCATGCTACTGAACAACTAAAAGATATATTTTTGGAAATCTTGAACAGGCAGGTATTTTGAGTAGAGATAAACATTTACGAATGTGTATTTGCATTCTCGATAACAATATAACTCTACCAGTATCAGGTCTTCAAGTATGGCACAAAAATGTTGCATGGATTACAACGAAAGCTGAATATCCACTAGCGAGTACAAACATATTTGGCAATTTAATGTGATATTTCCAGCTAGTTTCTTTGCATTCAGTCAAGCAAAATAAAGTAGGTGGTAGTTTTTCATATCTTGGATACCAAAGCTTAAAATATGTCAATCATCTATGAATTCATATCAGGTGTAAATGAAGCCAAAACATGACCCATTGTGACTGTAAGCAATCCGTGTATTAGTTAAGGGGTTGTGAGGACCCACCTCTAATAATAATCACAATACTTGTCAGGGTGAACTACAAAAGTCACTAACTAAACCTGTGCTTAACCCTCTTTTAATGATAAAATGACATCTAAATTACAACATTCCAATAGGTAAAACAGGAGTAATTAATTTTTTACATTTGAATAAAAATAGCACCAAAAAGCACAAAGCACCAACTGCAGTGATCTGGTCGCACTTGTCCAGCTGAAAGTAAAAAATGAAGGTTCATCAGGATGAGTCACCAGTCAGATATGAGGACTAGGTTTATCCCAGGTGGAAGTTTACTATCAGACTTAGAAGTTGTGATGGAGAAAAAGTGGTTGTTGATGAGTCATCAGTGGGTAAGGTGCAAGTTTGATCGTAAAAAGGGGCTCAACAATGGTGAGTTGCTGAAGACTGGGGTCCTAGTGTAGTGTCGATGAACAAGGGAAGGCTCTGAGTGGGTGAAGTCAGACCTCTTTAGTCAGGAAGGCATCGATGGGTTGCAGCTTGCCACCAGTCCCGATGAAACCCTCTACATTTGAAGTTTTCAAATTTCCTTCAGTGTGCAAACTAGAAAGCTGGAGCAATAGCTGATTCAACATTGGCAGCTGTGGCTTTAATGGAGATCCCAGTCTCTGTCGGTTCTCCAGGCAGAAAGTTGGCAAAATGTTACTAAGTTCCACTTCATGAATTTGGGGATAGGAACTGGAGGCAGCACTTTGGGGTCAGGACTCACTCTAATAAAGGCCAGAAGCAGGGTCCAGGGCAGGTCCAATTAATACTAGTCAGCTGAGCAGTTGCAAAGAGAGAGGCCTCTAAAAGCTTGATGTTCCCTATAGTTAAAATGGGAGATCATCCAGCTGACACTTAGAGTGAGTCACTTCTGGTGCCCTGTGTTCAGGCCAAGCAGGTCCAGTCTTCCATAAGGTTAATCAGGCAGCACAACAGTCTTTCTTCTGTTCTCTGCAGTTCCATGGGAAAAATTTCCCAGGGGTGATCCTTCCCACTTTCACAGTATTTCTTGTGTTTTGTACAGTAAATTATTCCACGGTGCACCTCTCTACCTAAATCTAACATGGCAGACAATTCTAACATGCAGAACCCTTCTTCCCCTGGTCAGCGCTCCTGGTGCTCACACAGAGGTGTGGCTTTAATAATGTGCAAACCCTCTTTTGTGCTCACTCCAAAACAGTTCTGGGCTAGCTGCCCCACCCACTGTTTTTGGAGCCAAGCTGACTAGCAAGTTAAAAGAGGGGCTATCTGGTGTGAGCTACATCTGGCAGTGACAAAGTATGTATCCCCAGAAGGTCAGGAAGGGGCTAGCCACAGCCCATTGGGTAATCATGCTCAAAGAAGATCCTGCCTCTCGATAACCAAGCCCTTTATCGACTGTCTGAGAGAAATCTACATCTCACCACAGGGGTGCCATCACAAAAAGGTAACACTGGAGACTGTCAGAAAGGCCCAGTTTGACTTAGGCAAGAAAATGACAACTTTCTAAAAGTGTCATTTTCAAAACAAGAATATGAAATCCAACCATTAAGTTTGATTTTAAATCACTATTAAACAAATTTTTTAAACCATGTTTCTAACTATTCCCAAACTGAAACTAATAACTTTAAGTTGTTATAGTGTATACTAATGTTTTCCTATGAGAGATCTAGCTTAGCTATAGTGAAAAATGACTTTGCTTGCAGTGGCAGGCCTAGAGACAGGTTTTACAGTGATACCTTAGTGGGTGGCACAACAAGCGTTGCAGCTCACTGCTAGCTTTTAATTTACAAGCACTGGGTACGTGTTGTGCCATGTACTAGGGACTTATAAATACATTAAAAGTACCAATTATGTATCTGCCAATGTACCAGGCTTAAAAGGGAGAGCACAAGCATGTTCCCACTGGTTAGGAGGAGTAAAGAGTGGAAAGTGGGTTCCTCTAAAGAAGGTGTTGCTCAAAGAATTTATCTTAAAAAAACAAAAAACAAGAGGCGTTTGGCAAAACAGGAATGATTTGTTGAAATAAACATTACGGCGTGAGAGCAATTACAGAACCTGGATCTGAGGACTATTTCTCATTGTACATCGAATTGAAGCAAGGTTTTATAACATTACTCTGAGAGCAATAAAATCATGAAAAAAACAATCTTTTCTTGGTAAAAAATGCAAACATTTGTCAAGGAGTCATAAATACACTTCCATATAGTAGACGCAGGTACACCTGAAGCTGCTGTGGCCAAAATGGGGGTCAGCGAGTACGTGTCCAGATGTCTCACTGCATGTGCGATGTGTGCTGTGCCCTGATTAGCTAAATGTACCTTACATACTGTGATATTTAACTTTATCGTGTTTTTGGGAATGCACACATCCTCTGGTCCTGTGTGTTTTATTGGGCACAAACTCTGGGGAGCATTGTGGTGTTGCTGCCTATCTGTGGGACCTGATCTAGGTTTATCCTGTTTGTGCACTTGGCTGCCAGCTCAGTGTTACCTCACCTGTGACCTGTCAGTCATTAACCTCAAGCCTAGGACTCAAAGCCTGCCTGACCACTTAGCTATGTGCTGGGGTTGACGGAAAGTTCATGACAGGGGAATCTAACAATGGTAATGCAACTTTTTTCGCATATGAAAACGTACCACTCTGCCCATTGATTGATCCAATATTAACATTCACCCCCAGCTGAATTCTCATCTATACCATCAAAACCACATGTTACGATATTCACATTGTTGATATCTTGCTGTCCCACCTCCCTCATTACTTGTACGCTACCCAATTTGGGGACTGCATTTTTTACAACAGGAAATCCCTAATTGTAGGAAGCCACATAAAATCAGTAGCACAATGAAAATGGGCAACAACGGCATGCACAGACTGGGAGAGCCACTGGGGGAGCCAGGAGAAACCATTTGAGAACCTCTCCTGCACAGGGACAACTCTCTCTTCACCCATGTCTTTCTGTAGTCGATGCAATGTTTGAATGGCAAGTATTAGAGTTCCATTTTCCATCTCATTGCCAGGTATAAAAGTGCAGCAGGATGCACCAATTTTGGTGCACACCCCACCCTTCATTGGGATAATTAAATCCAACACATACGTATGTTGCATCACTATGAGGCGAATGGCTCTCAGTTCTTCCTGGATTGCATTAAGGCTGAGTTCAGTGCTGTTCATTATTTTGAGCATTTCCCACTGAGTTATTTCCAACCAGCGGGCATTCACATTTGCCTGCAAGATGAAGAAGGGTATGGACCTTCCAGACGATACTTGGGCATTGGTGAACACTCTAAACTCTTCTGAAATGTCCTTGTACTGAGCCTAACCAAAATAATCAGCATTTCTTTTCCTTCGAGCCTGATGCAACAGTGTTGGTATCTTCCTTAGTAGGTGTTGGTACAGTTCAGACAAATCTTTTCTAGGGGTGACCAGGGTTGGGGTGTTAATGGTAATAAGGGAGCAGAGGACGGGCCATCCATGGATGAACTGGATGTAAGTAAACTTGATGCAGTGCCAGTAAGTGTCCATCAGTGTGGAGGTGGCCCATTGCATGGCTGGAATATTCAGTATTGTGCCACAGTTATCATTTGTGCCCAGCGGAATCGTTCTTTTGCCTTTGAAACCTAAGGAATGCAATATGAGTTTCCATACAGTTATAGGTTGCCACTTGCCTTCTATCCACAGGTGCCTGTCTATCTCAGTGTCCCAAATCTCTTGACACAGGGTATCTACACTATTACTTAACCCATTTCCCTTCTTTTCATCGAGGTGAATGGCTCTGCACTGAAACTCCATGTCTGGGATCCATTTGTCATTAACAAAGACATCCCCAGTCATGCTAGGGCCACCCTGGGACTGTAGACATAAGTAGGAGCGGAGGTGTTTGTGCACTGGTTAGGTTGTTTAGCTACCTCCAGGAATCTCTTCTTGTGAAAATCTCATGGCCAAACAGTGTGCTACCCTCTAGCTCCATTCCTGTATATCCTGTCTAGCTCAGTTTGAGTGTCGCTAGGCTCAATGAGAAGGTACAGTACTGTAGGATTGGTTTTGTAGTGGGTCAGATTTACCACTACCCAATGGGGCTCTACTCTATTAGATTGTAGGTTAGCCATAAGTCTGCACAGATACAGATGGAGGAGGAATTTTGTTTTTTTCAGGGGCTACCTCCTGCGATAAGTAAAGCCTATTTGCGCCTACTGCATATGGTATCAGCAAACAGACATAACATGACCCGGCTGATGTCTTGGAGCCCACAATGGTCATATGCTGATTCTACGTGTGGTGTGGAATAGCGCTGTGTAGTGCACATGGGTTGCTAGTGTTGGGTGCAGTGTAGGTGAAGGTGACATGAGAGTGGTGACTTTTTTTAATTGTCTCCATTAGAGTAGACTGTTTGTTGGAAATGCATGGATGCAGTAGCATCCGTAGCAAATAGAGGATATATAAATGCATAAAAACACATAACTTAGAAAACATTGTGGATCTTTTGATGCTTCCAGCAGGGATGTCTGTGACCTTCTGGATGGGTGTTCCCTGGTTGGCAAACAGTTCTAAAAAGTTTGTGGTGTAGTTTGTAGGGGGTGGTATTATGGCAGGTTTCAGCTATATGTCGGAAAGATGGACCAATGCAGCTTTCCCTTTCAGATAGAGAGTGATAGGCATGACAATGATTAGTCGGTAGGGTCCTTCAAATGTGGCTTGCTACCATTTTCTTACAAAGTTCTGAATGTAAAATTCTTGACCAGGTTGAGGTATTTGATAATGTAGCTTGATGGTGGTGCACTTGGGGCTCCGATGGGTGACCTGTTTGGATTTGAACTTTGTAGTTTTGGTTAGCTCTGACAGTGCACATGCAATTAATTCCCTAATACTTGAGAACTAGTTTCAGCACTCAATCTGGTCCAAGTTTTTGGAATGGGTATCCTCATCAGCCTACCGGTTACTATCTGGAGTGGTGTAAGGTGGTGATCACTGCTTGGTGTGATCCTCAGTGCGAACAAAGCTAGGGGCAAACAGTGGAGCCTCTTCTTGTTGAGGTTGGCCCAAATTGTACTTATTTGAGCCTCTCAACAACACTGTTGCTTTAGGGGTGGTAGACTGAGGCTAGTTTATGTGTAATCCCTCATAGGGGACTGATGTGGGCAAACATGGAGTTAACAAAGTGCTTTCCCTTGCCTGACTGGATGACGTCTGGTCTACCTGGGTATTACCTCTCTGACAAGGAATGTTGCCACTGCCTTGGTGTTGCAGTGCATGCAAGGACCAGTTTCGAACACACGTAGAGTACGGGCAGACCACTACAATAAGGTACCGATAGAACATCAATCGATCATGTTGATGAATTTGATGTGTAATGCCCTGAAGAGTCCCGTTGGTCTGGGAATAGCTGTCCGTACAACCTTGAGAGTAGGTTTGAGGGAGTATAATTGGTAGATGGGGCACTCGTTAAAGTACATTATCACTGTTTTAGAGAGGTTGGGAATAAACCAGTCACTCTGAAGCCCTGCTTTCATGTTGTCCTTGGCTGTGTGTGTTGGCAAGTATAATTGGGTAAAGGCTATGTTAACCAAGTTCTGTGACATGACAGGTTTCCCTGTGGGTGTGTGTCTGTATATGAGGTAGTATGTTGTCTGTGTACACCCCTGGCTATCCATCATTCCTTTTCTTCAGGCAATGCTGTTTTGGCAACTTCGTGGAGTATAATTCTGCAGTTTCTGTGTGAGGCTTGCATTAAGGAGGTTCTGCCTCTGATGCCTGTTGTAGAAGAAGCACATGAGCCTCTATGACTGTACCACATGCTGCCCTCTTTGCAATTTGATAAGCTAGTGCATTTCTCCAGGATACTAAATCCTTGCCCCCGGCGAGAGCAGTGCATTTTACCACTGCCACTTGCTTAGGCAGGGTCAGCGAGTTGATCAGCAACTCCAGGAGGTACCGGTGTGTGATGGTGTGGTGTCTGACTTTAGAAACTCTCAACTTTTCAACCTTCCTATGCTTGAATGTACAGTGGTGGTGACATGGTCTGAGACTGAAAAATGTGTTACGCCTTACCCAAGCTTTGGGTGAGGGCTTCAATTAATGCGGTCAGTTCTGCTACCTGTGCTGAGAGGTGGGGAGGAGAGTTAGCTGTGCGATGACCTCCAGCTTCTCTGAGGTCATGCCAACCACTTGTGGCTACAGGCCTTGCCAACAACTTACCCTTATGTCTTATCCCAGTCTCTTGATCTATCATTAAGGGACCGTCAATAAACAGTGGCTTGCTATCTGGGATGGGGACCTCCTCGGCCTGGCTAATCCCCTTGGGGGTGTATGTTGTGCAGTCATGGGTCTCCTCCCCCTCCTGAACCTCCTGAGCTAGGAAGGTGCCTGGGTTCACTTGATGGCACCGTACTACTTTGAGCGATGGCCTAGACAGAATCAGCTTATAGCCCAAAACTTGTTGCACAGTCAGCATGCTCTTGCTGTTCTGTATAACTGCAAACACTGAATGTTCTGCATACAGAGCGAGTGGTGTCTCATCACAATGGAGGTGCTTTTGTCGACAGGAAAGGCTGCTGCTGCTAGTACCTGGTGCATGGGAAATAACCCTGCAAGGCGGAGTCTAAAAGGCTGCTGTAGTACTCGAAGGGCTTGTGTCCCTAGGGATATTTTTGCGTCAGAGCTGTTGACAAGACTCGTCCGTCACTGTGGCTGAATAAGAAGAATTCCTTCTTATAATTCAGTATCCCTAACATGGGGGAATGTGTGATCTCTGTCTTGAGTATGCAGAAGGCATCGGGCATCTCAGGCATTCAGGCTAATTCTTTGTGACCAGCTTTCATCTTTTTCATCACGTCAAGTAAGTGGGCAATGAGTGTGCTGCAATCAAAGACCTCCTGCTGGACGTAGATGCACAGCGTTGGTAAAGGTTGTCAGATTAATGGGTGCCACTCTTTTCGGCTGGTCTGTGCAGTGTGGGCAAGTTAAACAGATTTCCCTGTCTGCACCAGTGTGGGCAGGATAACTGCTTTGTCCTTGGGTGGGCACACCAGGACAGAGCTAGCCCTAGGAGAGAGGGTCCCTAGGGCCATTGTTGGCTTGGGGAGAGAGGCCATGTGTCCCCCTCCCCCTTGGCATATACGGTTGGGCCCTGGCAATTATGTATCTGGGGCCAAATAGGTCCATGGAGGGTAATGTGGCCCCCCCTTTTCTAAACGGTCAAGCCCTGGGGGATGGGGTGCCCATGTCCAAAGATTTCCCCTTCACTACACAGCCCAACACCCCAACACCAGGAGATGAGATGCCCAGGACTGAAGACGGACCAGAGCGGCTGCATGGCCGCTCAACCAGAAGCTAGCGCAGAGCCCCTGGGGATGGGTCCCTGTGGCTGAAATCTGCTTGGGGAGAAGGGTCATGAGCACCCCTCTCTCCAAAATATAAATTTTAGTTTCCCCCAGGGACCTGGCCCCACAAGCGTTGGTGACAGTGCTTGTTTCTTTTAAAATAAATTTGTAAAGGATATGCAGATCCTCTGCAAATTCATGTATACATATTGACAGTGAGGAAGGTGAAACATCAAAACACATTTGTCGAAGCTTTCACATGGATTTTGCACTCCGTAGCAGGCTTTCTGTATATTAGATTATAAGCAGTCAATACGTTTCAATACAATGGATTTGTTCACAACTATTAGTCCTACTTTCATGTCATCAATAAAATCTTTTTTGTGACCCAAAGCATTCTGGATCTTGTAGTTTAGGTCCATATGTACATGAAAATATTTAAATAACACAAACTTGTCTCCAAAACTGAAAATACATTTTCTGTTTCTGCTACATTCTATCCATATTTTCAAAACCGTCACATTTCAAGACAATTCGTGATTTTAACCTAATTACATTTGGGTTCACACTTTTAACTCTCAGTGAGATTCATGTGTTTGAAGTATAAGTAAAACCCTAAGTGGATTTTAGTGCATATTTCCCTAATTCGAATTCACTTCCTCTTCTGTTCCAATTTATTCTTACATTCTTGAAACAATTACAATACTAGGCCCTTGTCCCTCAATTTCCATTTCCCATTAAATGTGTACATATAGTTCTTCGTCAAGGTTCAAACCCCCTGGTTACTTAGTTTTTAGTTTCATTATGTACCTCGAATCCTTTCTCCTCAGTGTTAGAACACTATCTCCTTCTCTTGGTAGTCAGGGTACTGTGTCCACCCCATAATATCGCAAACTTCTCCATGTGGAATCTTCATGTACCCTCTTAAGGCATCTTGCTACAGCATGTGTTGTGTCTCTATTTTCTATAGCTCTAATGTGTGCAAGGGTTCTCTTTTTAAATTGGCAGATGGTACTACCAACATATCTTAACCCGCACTGGCATTCAAGAATATACAGAACATATCTAGTTTCACATGTGATCTTTTGACGAATAAACATTTCCTCACCTCTCACATCTCTGTATGATCTCAGATTCTGGCCAATGGTCCAGGCTTTACATTGGAGACATTTTCTAAAGATTTAGCCATCTTATTAAGCCAAAATTCATCCTGCTTGTCCTCAAAGTAGTAGTGTACTAACATATCCTTTGTCGACTGAGCTTTTTTAAAGGTAATGGAAACTAATGGTCCTATTTTTCCACTTATATCGGGGTCCTCCCTCAATAAATTCCAATACTTCTGAAGAATATCTCTAATTTTACCACTCTCTTTACTATATGACAATATGACTCTTGGTTTAGATGTTTGTGATTCATCTGCAATGAATCTACTTTGTTGGTTTTGCACTAACATGTCACTACGATTCCTTTACAAATCAAAAAAGTACAGTGTTCCACAGAAATGACCGCGGGTCCAAACAACACTTCTGTAAATAGAACCTAGTGCCCTCACACATCCAGTGGATGTCATACTTCATCATATGGCCTGCTCCTCATTGGGCTGGTGCTGCAGTGTCTGACAGCCCCACAAGGGGGCTCTTTGCCAGAGATCTTTTGAAGTGCATGCTGTAGTAATGTGTAGGAATAGATTCAAGCCTACACAAAAAGAAGGAGCTGGAGAAGAAGAGGTAAAATTGGCTCAAGAACCTCACAGCAGTATGTTTATTATACATGAATGGTCTTGGTCAAGGTTAAAAACAGTGGGAAGTGAAATGGAAATAATGTTTCTCCACTCTACCAAAAGGATGGTGGGGCAAAGGAAAAACGTCCTACAGCCCTAAATAGAGGTCAACATGTTTCATGCCTTAGTTGTCCTTATGAATCTGGTGGCGTTTCATCAGGACTAAGAACAGAAACACACAGCTCCTGAGCTATCGTGACTAACCCAAGTGAGTGTAGACAATACAGAGGACAGAAAATGTAACTTACATTAGGAGCTACACAACAGAGAACCTAAATAGGTGTGGACCCTCCTATATTAAGGACAGGGCTCCTTGGGAAAATTGCAAGCCGAGGGACTGTCATCATCAATTTACGATGAAGCCCTCTCTACTTGACCTACTCATCAGCTGCATTCCTGGAAGATTACAATTCCTTTGTCTAACCTTCTCCAAACCTCTTTCTATATCATCTTGTTTATAATCTCTTTCTCTGAATCTGTTTATCGTTATTTACCCATGTTTCTCAAATTCTATCTCCGTAGAACAATTCCTTTTCAGCCTCAAAAACTCACCATGTGGGATATTTTTCTCCACATGATGGGCATGAAAACTTGATCCATGTAGGATAGAATTGGCAGAGGTTTTGTTTCTACATAAGGTTGTCTGTAACTGATTATTCTGTATCTACTTGGCATTTAGAACCCCCTGCCAAAACCTTAAATTCCCCCTTTTTACATCGGGGTCCTAGGTAGCCCATAAAGCAGGGTGCCAAGTAACTAAAATGTAGGACGGGTACTTTTATGTTTCACAAGTCCTTGTAGTCAAAAACTCCTAAAGTAATTTTTCATTACCATGAGGCCTACTCCCCTCATAGGCCAGCATTGGAAATTTCTTAATATACTTTTAAGTCGTAGTTTCTGATCCAAAGGAGTAGCTGTATCACGTTTCATATCATTGGAATGGTAATGATAAATCTTCTTTACTGGTAAAGTTGGATTTAAAATTACTATTTTAGAAATGTCACTTTTAGAAAGTGGACATCCCTCTGCTCTTACTGTTCTGTGTGAATGTAGCCTGTCTCCAATACACGTTTGGGGTTTGTGAAAGTCACTCTCTGTCCATTCCCTCTAGACACCCTCAGCTCAGGAAGGTTCGGTGTTTCTGAGTATGCATCTTCATTCATATACATTCTGATGGGTCTTCCTGGGCAGGAAGTGAAGAGGGGGGCTGACACATACACCTGAATAGGCAGTGCCTGTCCCCACACAAAGGACTGATTACCCCCACTGATAGTGTGGAACTAGGACTGAGGAAAAAAGGACCCCTGTGCACTTCAAAGACCCTTCTTTGAAGTCACCCCGACTTAAAAGGCAATTTTGATTATAAGAGCTGAGTCTTTGCCCGTGCCAGATCTATACAGAACAGGACCTGTGAAGAACTCTGCCTGGAGTAAGGACTGCTGTGCTACAAGAAGTGCCACTCTACTAGACTGCTTTCCAAGAAAGACTGTTCTTTGCGTTGATCTACCCTACTGCTTGCTGATCTCTGCCCTGCTGAGGAAGGACTGGGCACTTCTCATCTGAACCCAGCGTGACTTCAACAGCTTGTTGGCTTGCCCCATGCTCTCCTGCAATCTGAGGGACATCAAAGACTGCCTTCAACTTGTAACCGGCACCTGGTCTCTGCTGTGAATCCTGCTCTGCCAAGCAGTGTCAATCCAGTCCTTGGCATTTGAAAGCAAGTATCTGTGCTGCAACCCAAATAAATCAACAAAGCAACAATGTTGCGCTGATCAGAACCAGCGGATTTCTTCCTGACGTAGATACATGGCCGCTGCTGCCTGAGCCACAGAAGCCTCATTGCTGACTAGGCAACACATCGTCCCTGGATTCTGATGTACCTCTGACCTTGTGCAGCTCAGCACCGACACATCTCTCTAACCCAGCCATACAAAAACAATGCATCGTCTTGATGCCCAAAACTGTCTGATCTACAATGCTTTCTCAACGCTGAGCAGCTCAGAACCAATGCCTCGCCTACATCTCCTCAAACGAGAACAACACATCTCCATCTCTGCTCCACGCATTGAGACCTCAACGCTTCTTTCATCCAAGATATTTTCTCAGTGGGCACTGTGTGGTTTCTGTAGCTGACCTGCCCTCCATCACAGTTGGCCTGAAACTTGTATTTACCCCCTTCTAGCACGACTTCAAGTAACCTTTTAGAGCTACTTACTTCTAAGCACTACTTTTTGTTTAATCTTCTAAGAAATCATAAGTCAACCCCAACTAATTGTATTCTTTTTCTGTTGTGGTCTTGTTTTACTCAAAACAATATAATATGTTTGTCTAACCCAGTGTAGAGTACTTTTTGTGGTGTTTTAGTGTGTTGCTGTATGTGTGTGGTGCAGAAATACTTTACACATTGAATCTTAAGATATGCCTGACTGCTCTGTGCCACACCAGAGGGTGAGCACAGGTTATCTCTAAGTGTGCATCTAACTTACCCTGACTAGAGTGGGGGATCCTGATTGTACAGGGTGCATACTCTGACAACCAGAAACCCCAGTTCTAACAGCACTCCCTATGGGAATTGCAGAGGGAGGATGAAAGGAAGTTAAGGTTTAAAACGAAAGCCTATTCCAAAACTGTCAGAAAAGCCACACCTTCTCTTGGCAATTGATTATCCACAGTAGCTGTCTAGATACATGCCCATAATAAATAGATGTGATACAGTGCTATAGATACATTCTATATGGTAAGTACCATTACAAAATATTGAGGTTTATTTCCAGAGCTCTGCTCAAATTTCTGAGGCACTGGAGCTTGTTGAATCATGTAGAATATAGGTGTCCCACTCAGAGGTGGTTTATCTCTCACTGGTGTTGTAAGTTCAGCTCTGACTGTATGCCATTATACCCATCTCAGGAACATGTGTAATGTGCTTTACTAAACTATGGTGTGTAGTACCTGGGAGAAGGAGTCTTTACAGTGAAAAAATATATACCTGTCAACCTGATGGCATAAATTTGTGGGAATTGTGAGGTATTTAAGTAGGTAATCCCACTAGGGTGAATAAAAAATTGTCCACAGATGTAGTGTGTTGAATACCTTCAAAGCCACAAACTCTAGATGAGGGTGTCACACTGATTGTGTAATGTGATCTGTGATGTTATCAATGATGTTATCAATTATGTCATTTGAGATGCCATAAGTGATGTCATCAATGATGTAATTTAATACACCACTTTTAATACAATATGTGAGGGCATAAGCAGTGTATGGCGGGTGAAAGTTATAGTTGGTTCAATAAACTAAAACTGGAGAAGTTCAGTGTTTTTTGTTTTTATCTCATTTCAACAACTAGCAATACTCTCACTTTAACATTTGGTTTTTCCAGTAAAGTTCTCAAGTTTATTTAATGTAAGCTAAAATCTTTTTTACCATATCAGAATATAACGTCACTATAACCTTTGTCTTTTTAATGATTTTCTCAGGATTTTTCAACATATGGTAAGATCATGTTACCATACCTAACTATACCATCCCTTTAACCTTTGTTTTTTTTCAGTCAATTTTTAGGTTGTTTTTTTAAACATAAAGTAAAAACTTATTACCTATGTAACTATAGCATTACTTTAGCTCTTGTGTTTTTCAGTGTGTTTCTGGGAATGTTTGATCATTTTTATTCACTTCTCCCTTTGTGAATAGGTTTTGGCCATGTACAGTAAATGGTTGGGCACAGGGCCTGGCCTGCAGCCAGGTCTTCCACTCAACTCTCCTAGGGGCAGCCAATCCCCAGCCGAGAATGGCATTTAACTATGTACAGTGGGGGAGTTGTTTGCAGGGCCTGGCTGCTGTGCCAAGCTGCCCACAAGTAACAAACCCCCTGTAGCACACAGGATGCAGACGTGTAGAAGAGAGAAGATACTATTTTTGTGTTATTTTTCATGCTTTTTCATAGATTTCAACTACTGTTTTAGTACATTTGTTTGATATGTTTTAAATTGTTCTGCTACATTTTTTCAGTTTTTAACTACTGTTTTTGTCATTTATTTTATATTATTTACAACTTTTTTTAATTATTTCCATTATTTTTTACACACATTTTTATTTGTAGCTTTTATTTTTAGCTTTTATTTTATGCTTTTCCATGGCCCTTGTATATATCCTTATGTTAACTTCACCATAGGCCATGGCTTTATTACAGTGTCTGCAGTATATCCCAAAATGCTGCTTGTTGTCATCATTTTCTTTGTCTTCTTTTTGCACATTTGTTGTCTGTTTCTACTGCTTGTTTCTTCGGCATCCCTGCATAGAATTTGTTGTTTTGATGCATAGACTTCAGGTGCTTTCACATGCTAGTGCTTCCCATTGAATACTGGTCAGTGCACATAACCTTCTGTGCACTATTTGTTTTCTCTGCTGGAAGGTTGAACAACTGTTAAACCATTTATTCCTTCACTGGTCCTGCGTGTTGTGGTGCTGCACAAGTGGTTGGAAGAACATTGAAGTCATTATTTTCAGATGGTTTCAGGGGCAGCCTTAGTGTCCCCCAGGAACTCCTTCTCCATGATCCCCTCACTACCACTCTCCAACAATGTCCCTCATTTGTCCAAATGCTCTCTCTGACATGCATTTCTTTTTTTAAAGCACTTCTATTATTTCGCTCACCAAATTAGTTCTGTCCCACGCAAATGTATAAACTGCACCAAACTTCTTGTGTTAAAATTAGTATTACACATGCAAGTGCACAAGTGCACCCCCATGACGAAAATGTTATGTTCAATATACATCAATTTCCGTACCATATGGGTAGGTTGTAAAGAAACCGAAAACTCTGTCGGTCCACAGTAACCACACTTCTATAGTTTGAATCTCTAATTTGAAATGAACAATATTTATTTGAATTTGTATCTCTATGAACCATCAATAGTAAGTATTATTGTTATCATAGAAGAAATGTATGCAGGTCACTCAACAATTCTACACATTATTATATATATATATATATATCTTTCACCTGATCAGGAAGTTGAAGTTAATGAAAATCTTTGCACAACAAAAGGACGTAACCATATCACATACAACGGAAATGAACAGATCAGAGTTGGCTTCAGAATTAATGATTAGCGATATAGACGGTTTAGCTGCCTTACGTGAACTGGAGATAGGAGAAAGAACATGGGGAACAGATATGGAGCTACTAGAGGACTTAGACCTACAAACGGATTGTGCCAGCGGAAGCAGTTTCAAAGCTAAATCGAGATGTAATCCAGTTTTACCACATGATAATGTTGATGCTTTTCATGAAGCAGTAACTTTGGAGCTGCTTAATTTGTGGAAGAGGACAAAAGATGCTTATGCACGGAATCTAACAGCAGGTCAACGAACAGCACTGACATCTCTTAAGAAAGCAACCTCATTTGTGATAAAGCCGGCGGATAAAGGCGGCAATGTAGTGTTATGGGATGCTACTAAGTACCAACAAGAAGTTAAGAGGCAACTGCTTAATCCAGCCTGTTATGAGATATCCACAATATCAGCTTACCGACACTCTATAAGCAGGTTTCATGATTTGCTCTTTGATGGTGTCAGTAGAGGTTTACTCTCGGATGACGAGTACAAGTTTTTACTGGTATGGAAACCAGTGGCACCTTGCTTCTATCTGCTACCCAAGATTCATAAGGATATTGATAAACCTCCGGGTCGTCCTATAGTATCAGCAAGAGGCAGTCTTTTAGAGAATGTTTCCATCTACTTAGACTATTTTTTGAGTCCGTATGTATTGAATTTAAACTCATATTGCAGAGACACTACAGATTTCTTAACAAAAATACAGGATACTCCTTGGCAAACTAACTATATCATGGTAACTATAGATGTAGTATCGTTGTACACCTGTATCCCACATGAGAAGGGAATTCAGGCGTGTCGACATTTCTTTAGGGACAAACCAATCAGATTGTTGGAACACTCTGAACTACTTCTGAACATGTTAAAATTTTGCTTGGAAAATAATTTTTTCATATATGAGGATCAATGGTATAGACAAACAACTGGGACTGCGATGGGAAGTTGCTTTGCTCCCAGTTATGCCTGTTTATTTATGGGATGGTGGGAAACACAATGGGTGATGGCAGATGAAAAGATGGAATGGTTCCAACATATCATATTTTGGACACGATATATCGATGATATATTTATGATATGGGAAGGCCCAGAATCAGTGTTATATGATTTTTTGAATTCGCTACCGAATAGGGACCTAAATTTAAAATTTTCCTATAAAATACATAAACAGGTAATGGAATTTTTAGACATAGAGGTCTGTGTAAAAGAAGGCACATTACATACAAAACTGTTTAGGAAAAGCACATCAGGCAACAGCATTCTACACGCCACAAGTCACCACCCTCCGAATGTAAAATGGAGCATACCCTATGGGGAATTATTAAGAGCTAAGAGAAACTGTAGTACCCCACAAAGTTTTGAGAAAGAACGATTAATAATGACACAGAGATTCAGATCTAGGGGATACCCATACAGAGTAGTAAAAAAGGCATGCCAAAAGACAGCAGTAGTTCAAAGGGCGGAACTATTGATTCCCAAAAAGAGAGGAGAAGGCACTAATACCCCGAGATTTGTGACAGTCTTTAATGCATATTCGTCAGAAGTCAAAAAGATCCTCATAAAATATTGGCATCTTATCAAGGCTGACAGAATAATTGGGCAGCTAGTCAGCCGTACTCCTTTGATAACTTACAAAAGGAGTAGTTCTTTAAGGGACATTTTGGTACATAGTTATCCAAGGAAGAAGAAAGAAACTTTCTTAGATAAATATCAAGGCTTCTATAAGTGTGCCAAGTGTAAAGCATGCAGATACAGTTCAAACCGGAAGCAATATGAGTTACCCACGGGTAGGCAAGTAGATATTAAAAAGTATATTAATTGTAACTCAGATTTTGCTATCTATGTAATAGAATGTCCATGTGGATTACAATATGTCGGCAGCACAATTTTTCCTCTGAAGAAACGCATTCTTGAGCACTAGCGATGAGCGATATTGAACAAGGTTGCTGCGTATCCAGTAGCGAGACATTGTTATCTTGAGCATGAGGGGAAAGTTGAGAAGATGAAATTTTTTGGTATAGACAGGGTCTTGGCCACTCCGAGAGGAGGGGACAGAGAAAAACAATTGAGAAGATTGGAGTCTGAATATATTATTCAGCTTAATAGCCGTTATCCTTGGGGATTGAACAAGGACGAGGAACTTTCTGTTCATATTGGTAATAGGATGATGTCAAGGCAGGGTCCCATTAGAACAATGTTAGGTCAGATTACCTCTTATTGTTTGATTGAAAGGCCTACAAAAATATTTATTTGATGATTCATTGTGTTACAATAGTGGCTCATCCGATTAGTGATATGATTTTTGGTTAAATAGGAGCATTATACTAAAATGGGAAGAGTATATAAAATGGACATTTAAAATGATATTAGAATGTATATTCCTATGGACATATATAAATATACATATATTAAAAAAAATATATATATATATAGATATAGATATATATCTTCTATGTCTATTGATGATGGTATATATAGCAGATGGGAGGGGCCACATTTTTTCTGTTGTATAACTCTGTAAGAAGGGCCAAGGAAGAAGACCGTGAAGGTTGAAACGCGTTGCCCTATGTTCTGTTTTATGGATTTTTGAAATAAATGAAGGCCATTGTTTTGCAAGGAGTGCCAGATTTTGAATTGTTTTTGGCGTGGATTTAAAATGGGTCCTGTGCCCATTGACTGAGCACCAACCTCGATAGGCGAGCCCTGGAAGAAACACAGGATTCCCTCTTTGATTATATATATATATAAATATATATATATATATATATATATATATATATATATATATATATATATATTGTGACATCTCAAACATATATCTCCTATACTGTGTCGCTCAAGCCTCTCCTTCCTCGGTAATCATTCCAAAACGCATATCTATAACCAAAACATTTACTGTGTCGCTCAAGCCTCTCCTTCCTCGGTAATCATTCCAAAACGCATATCTATAACCAAAACATTTAATGCTATTCACATTTGTATATCTGGCGTATGCCCCTCCAATTAATCTGTCAATAATCATATAACCCGAGAATAACAGAGAATAGACTAACAGATAATATTAGGGGTTTGAGATTTCAGATTTTCCCCACTTATGATTCCTTGGATGACGACCTATCAGCCCTATGGGAAAAGGAACTTATATTGAGCTCCATGAAAATAGTGGATATTCTTATTTAAAATGCTGAAATTTCCTGTGGTGAATACTCTGTGTGTACTTTCGAGCACCTAATTACCTGTCGAAAACACCCTATTTCTCTTTCTTTTCAGAACTTTCTTAAAGCATTGATGGTAGATAATTCTTTACATATAAATTCATACACAACAATTAGAAACAAAGCGGTCAATAAATAAAAAGTGCAAGGTTGGCAATGTTCCATCACCAATTAGAGAGTTATGGTAAACTTCATCAATATAGCATGGAAAATAAAAAAACAAAATGAGAAAATTCAAAAAGATTGGAAGCAGTCCCATTCCCAAAATTACATTTTGGTATTACGGTGATTGTCCTTTGTTTGTTTTGTTCTATACATCGTGTTAAAAAACTAAAATAGGAAAATTCAATAATCTTCCAACATGGGAAATACATTATTTTGTTAAGTATTTTTTCACATTCTCCTCCACCAGGAAAATTACCTTGGCTAATTTTGTCCACATGTTTCTTCCCTCTGTTGGTGGGTTTCATCAGGTGAGTAACTTTGAGTATTGTGTGATAGTGCCTGGCCACCCGAGTGAGAAATAGTGTGGAAAATCTATACCTTTTTGGGCAATCTGCAGTGTATGCATGTGAGGTGCCTGTCTTGAGTGAATACTTATTAGCATGAGCAAATGTTGTTTATATAAATTGGCATGTTGGTAATATTAAGAAGGGGTCATCATGGGTATTTGAGTTCCATAACTACAGAGGCTCTCTAATAATCTGGTTCAATACCCTTGGTGTTTTGATTCCATCTACCTAAACAAAAATTAATCCAAGCACTGCCCATAAGTATTGTTTGGCCTTCAGACTCAAAGGAAACGGGTATCTCTTTTTGCATCTTACCGGTTTCTGAGTATTCTGAACTTCTCCGGATTCTTTTTGTGCACCCCACACAAAAAAGAAGCAAGTACACTTATACTGATTAATTGATTTGTGGCTTTTGATTTATTATAATGATGGACTCAAATTGTAATTCGGTAGGTAACTGTAATGTGTTATTATTTTTTGTATGTGGTCCTACCACCCATAAAAAAAATGGACTGACCCCTTTCCACCAGTAAACTATCTCTATTAAACACAAATATAGTAATGATGGTTAGCAAAATCATTTGGGGCTATTTGCAATAGGAATGGGCTTTTCAATAGTGTTTACTGGGCGGCGAATAAAATGTCTGCTTTCATCTTTTTTAACCTCCCATAAGGTACCATGGTACTCTAGCTGGACCCATAGAACCAATAAGAGAGTCCAGCAGGAGTCCAAAGTGGGTTTTACTTCTTGCTTTTCGTTCAACAGGAGTACTACAGATCAGAGATTTTTTTTAAGGTTCTATGATGGGGTTATTTTTAACTCTGAGTCTAGAGCTCTTCTCACAGCCACAAGCAAAGAAGATGTGTATTAGTTTTTTGCGAGAACTCTGCAGTTTTGTGTGTGACATGATAAAATGAAATCTGATTGGCTTATATAATTGTGTCATTGCATTTTGGAGGAAGTCTCATCCTATTATTGTTATTAGGGAGTGGCGCTTGTATGTGTTGATATTCTTTGTACTCTCTGATCTGTTTTTTTGCTGCAGTTTTCAGCTTTTTGGGGGTTCACCTAACAAAAGGAAGAAAATACCACCGGGGTAAACCATAGAGAAGAAGAAGTCCACCAGAAGAACAAAAGCAGCCTAGAAATCCCTTCACCGTCCATTGTCTGTGATTTTTTTGCAGTCCCTCCAGGAGAGAAAAAAGTCAAGCTGAAAACATGTAACCTGTACCAGCGCAAATTCTCAGAGGTACTAGTAAGAAATACTCATTTGGAACTTCAGGAATGAGGAAGCACCTCAATTCTTGGCACACCGTATCAAACAAAACTGCCAAGAGAAGGCGTATTGAAGAAGCAGGAGTATATACATCATCAGCTGGCCTACAAAATGTCCACCCTGGTGATAGTCTTCTAGAAAATTGCTCACACCCTCAGTCAGGACTCCAATTAATTATATGCAGACACTGATTTGTGTAGCACAAAACATGCTAAAGTAGTGTGTGCTGGAGAACAGACTTCAGCTGTTTGACACTAACAGTGGCTAATCACAAAGCAGCATATAGAAAATAATTGTTTGGGGATGGGGTCCCCAGGGCCAAACAAGGCTCAGGGAATGGGACCAAATGGCCCATCCCCTCTGAAATAAAGAAGGGCCTAGGGGATGGGGTCCCCAGGGCCTAATGAAGCTTTGAGAGGCTCCTCACCACTTTTTTAAAAAGGCCCTGCATTATGGGGCCCCAGACCCTGAGGCTTTGAGAGGGAAGCCATGTGGCTCCCCTCCTCTCTAAAAAAAAAGGCCAGGACCTGTGGCCAACACCCCGTCATGCACAGCTGAAAGCTCTGCATAGTGTGGGACTGGCTACCTTTATGGTGATTGGCCTCAGGGCCTGGCCGCAGGCCGTAGACAGCATGGAGTTGGCTGCTCATAGGGGGTTGGCCGCAGTGCCTGACTGCAGGCCAGAACCATAAGGCAACCCTCAAGGCCAAAGGCTGTGCATGGTGGGGGGTTTGATTTACATATAATAATTGAATATTACTTACATTAAACAATCCTAGAAGTTCACTGGAAAAAAAAAAGGTTAAAGTAATGTTATAGAGCCTGATTGCGAGTCTGGAGGTCGAGCAACCACCATAGCGGAGGTAACAGCTCGACCGCCGCAGTGTTGGTGGTCCGATCCCCGTATTACGACACAGGCAGAGGCATAGCCTTAAGACCGCTGTGGTCCCCGCTACACCGTGGCCACCACCAACCTTCAGCTGGCGGAATAGAGGGAAATGGACTGTTTGCATCCCAAATCCCTTCTTTTAACATCAGTCCATGACATGGACCTCTTCGTCCAGGGCTCCCCATCACATTAGGAAATCTACCTCCTAAAACAGACAGGTAAAATTATATACATATCTGTCACATTTCTTGCAATTGACTAGAATGAACATGTATGGTCCATTCTTCAGCAACGGCATTGGAGAATGTCTAAAATATATTTTCACATATGTCATGCATATGTGTATTTTTTACACAAAATGTACACACCTGCATCAACACCTATGGAAAATTATACATTGTTTCCCTGACCGCATCCTCCGCAGGGCCACCAGCATCATCCACACCGCCGGTGGACCAGTGGGAACATCGTAATAACACGGGGTGGGACCGCCAACACAGCGGGCTTTCTGAGACCACCGCCGTGGTGGCCTGGCGATCCGACCACCAAACTCGTAATTAGGCCCACTGTTAGGTGTGATAAAAAGATCTTTATTTTTAAAAATCTCATAAATTCACTGAAAAAAAGTTTTGAACTAAAAATCCACAGAAATCTAGTTACAGTTAGCAGTGCTAACTATAACTTGCACCCTCGCCATGCACTGCTTATGACCTCGCATATTAGATGACTCATAGCAAGTTCTATGACATCCTTTAGAGTTGAGTTTGTTTGATGTAAAGTATTATTTTACAATATATAAGCCTACCCCTGCCAGGCATAGCAAGGGGCAAGTTATATGCCACAGCCTGCTGTCAGATCCTGCAGTCAACCCCTTGCAGTAAAAAAAAACCCTGCTGTGAATGACTAAAGGCTGTAAGTGGGGTGGGGTTGACACAGCTGGGCCCTGTGTCTAACCCTCCCCCCCCACGAACAGCCAGCCATCCACCTAGGGAGGTGGGCCACACAGCCCCCTCCCCAAGTAACTATTGGACCCATGAATCACAGGGCCCTTTGTTTTTTTAAGTGGGGAAGGAGTGCACCCTTCTCCCTCCCCAAGCCACTATTGACCCAGAAACACCATCCCCAGGGTCAAAAATATATTATTAAGGGAGAAAAACATGTGGTCACCCTCCCCAAGCCTTAAGAGGCTCTGAAGAAGCCATCCTCCAGGGCAAAATACCTAAACATTAGGGGAGGGGGAAGTTTGGCTCCCTCCTCAACCCAAATGGGCTACGGGAATCCCATCCCCTGGGGCTACACTTCAGTTATAAGGGAGGGGACATAAGCTCACCTACCTAATGCATATTAAGCTGTAGCGACCCCATCCTCAGAGGTCCATTGCAAAAAAAGGACGCAAGTGAGCTGTGTGGTCCCCTTCCCTGAATCATTGGAGGCCCTGGGTCTCAATCACAGGGGCTAAATGCTTTTACAATGGGGGAGGAGTCATATGGCCACATTCCACATGCCCATATGGGCCTCGGAGGCCACATCACCCAGGGCCATATTTGAATTAAAGGGGAGGAGGCACATGCCCCCTCCCCCAGCCTTAAAAGCTCCATATACCCTATTCCCTGGGGCTGATTACTATAATTAAGTAGTGGGGGATACACTGCCCCTTCTCAAAGCCTATTGCAACCCCAAGGATTCCCAGCCAAATGTCATAAAAAAGGAAGTCACCCCATTCACAAGCCTTACTAGGTTTGGGGGCCCATCCCCCAGGACCAAATTCTATTATTAAGGAGAGGGGGCCATGCAGCCCCCTCCCCAAACTTTAATATGCCCCAGGGAACCCATTCTCTTGGGCCTAATACTTAGGGAAGGGGGCATACAGCACACCTCTCTGTGCCATATTAGGCCTTGGTTACCTCACCCCCAGGGCCAAAACCAATACTAAAGGGAGCAGGGCCCCCTTCCTCAAGCCTTCTTAAGCCCCCAGATCCATCCATAGCTAGGGGAAGAAGGACATGTGGCCCCCCTTCCTGAGTCTTCTTGTGCCACAGAAACCCGCATCCCCAAGGTCCACTGGAGGGTTCCCTGTTGCCCACCTGGGGCACCTGCAAACCACATGTTAGGGTCCATGGGTAAGCCTCAGGGTCTCCGCAGCCTAGCCAGCTCACCACTTAAAGGGGGTAGGTTCTCCAGCGACAGAGTAGCTGAGCAGGGGCCTTGGAGCCTCTAAAGGCTCAGGGAGGTGGGCAGCATGGCACCCCTCCATTAAAGTTCATTTGAGCTATGGAGGATGAGTTCCTAGGTCCTACAAAGGTTTTGAGAGGGTAGTCACATGGCCAACTCCATTTTTTTAAAGAAATCAGTCCTAGGGGATGGGGTTTGCGGGCCTTACACATGCTGGGCCTCCCACTCTAATTATTTTCTCATTTTAGACCCCCAGCTGCTTTATTATCCAGGGAGAAGGGCACATGGCCCCCACCACAGGTCAATTTTGACCCTAGGGCCCCAGACCTTGGGGTCCGGCATGCTTGTTTGGAGGAGGGGGCAAAAGTCTCTGAACCCCAGACTGATTTAGGTCCCAGGGATCCCATACCTAGATCCTGGCACAAATTCTATGAGGAGAGGGGCACATGGCCCCCTCTTCAGGCTGACTTTGGACCTGAGGTCCCCATCCCCATGGCCCAGTGTAATAAAAGGTGTGTGCCCCTCCCATTAGTGTTTATTTCAGCCTTGCGTTATGGGGTGCCTGGGGCCTACAAAGGTTTGGATAAGGTGGTCGCATGGCCCCTTCCCTTCTGTTTTCAATAAATTGGCCCCAGGTGATGGGGTCCCAGGGGCCTACAAATGCTCAAGAATGGGGTATGCTTGGCTCCCTCCTCTTATTTTCCCTTTTCAGACCCCCTGCACCTTTTTTATTAAGGGAAGGAGGGCACATGGCCCCCCCATCCCAGGTTGATTTCAGCCTGGAGACCCCATCCCCTGGCGCCCAGCATGCTTGTTTGGGGAGAGGGGCATGCAGCCTCTATCCCAAGGCTCATTTTGGCCCCAGGGACCCCATCCTTGCGTCATGGTGCAATATCTATGGGGAGAGGGGCACATGGCCTCCTCCTCAGTCTGACTTCAGCCCTGGGGATCCCATCCCGTGGAGCACAGTGCAACAAAAGATGCATACACTAATAACCACCTATGGCACTCACCATAGTGTTGTTGAGGGTTGAGGGGGAACCCCAGCTGGCTACCCTCATTCAGTGGTAGCCAGCTTTGCTCCTGCCCACAGAGAGCAACTTCTAATGCTGCTCCTTGCAGACTGGAGCAATATTTATATCTATTTCCCCGCTTGCACCACTGCCGGCCAGGAAACAGATCTAAAGTCCTTTGCAACAGTTCGGTACCATTTTTTAAGCTCCCACCTGCTAGGAGAAGACACAGGGGCTGATTCTAACCCCGGCGGTCTTCGACCGCCGGGGCGAGGGTCGGCGGGAGCACCGCCGACAGGCCGGCGGTGCCCCGCAGGGCATTCTGACCGCGGCGCTTTGGCCGCGGTCAGAAAGGGTAAACCGGCGGTCTCCCGCCGGTTTACCGCTGCCCTCAGAATCCCCCATGGCGGCGCAGCTTGCTGCGCCGCCATGGGGGATTCTGACCCCCCCTACCGCCATCCTGTTCATGGCGGGAAAGCCGCCATGAACAGGATGGCGGTAGGGGGGGTCGCGGGGCCCCTGGGGGCCCCTGCCGTGCCCATGCCAATGGCATGGGCACGGCAGGGGCCCCCGTAAGAGGGCCCCGCAAGGTATTTCAGTGTCTGCCTTGCAGACACTGAAATACGCGACGGGTGCTACTGCACCCGTCGCACCTTCCCACTCCGCCGGCTCGATTACGAGCCGGCATCCTCGTGGGAAGGGAGTTTTTCCCTGGGCTGGCGGGCGGTCTTTTGGAGACCGCCAGCCAGCCCAGGGAAAAACTCAAAATACCCTCCGCGGTCTTCTGACCGCGGAGCGGTATTATGGGGGCGGAATTCTGGCGGGCGGCCTCCGCCGCCCGCCAGAATTAGAATCACCCCCACAGTGTTTGCTCCCACTTGGCAGAAGATTTACAAATGCTCCCACTAAGGGACAGCAAACACAGGTTTCCCTGGCCACACTGCTGCAGGCAGGAGAATTTACTATGTCCTGAGAGTCGACACCTGTGGACATAGCTTCTTAGCCAATCCTTGGGGATGGGGTCCACAGGGTCATTATTAGCTGAGGGAAGGGAGCCAGAATGCCCCCTCCCTTATAGGCATCTGCCCCGGCTATGGGCTTCTGACTGCCTTTTCAGGCTCAGAGACGGGGACAGTATGCCCCTCCCCATTTTCTTGAACTTCTGGCCCCATGTATGTGCTCCCTGTGGAAGCTTGAGGCTCGCGGAGGGGGGCTGCATGGCCCCTCTCCCCATTTTCTTATATTTCAGCCCAAGGGTTGGCACCCTCCGGCCTCTTGAAGCTCAGGAAGGAGGCTGCGTGGCCCCCTCCTCATAAATACAGAGTAACGTTGGCCCTAGGAGTGGGCCACCGGAGTCTCTCAAGGCTCATGGAGGGGCCACGTAGCCCCCTCCCCATTTTGTACATTTCCGCCCCACCATACTCCTCCCCATATAAACAGCCCAGCCTTTCTGACATGAAATCAGCCACGTTAGTGGGCTCTCCAAGGCATTAGGGATTTAAATGCAGCTTGACCTCCATTTTTTTGATTCTGCAAGAATCTTAGGGGATCACAGCATTTTTTGCCCCCCCCCCGGGACCTAGTGGGTCAGGACATCCCTATCCTGCCCCATATAGCTTTATTTTTTACAACTTCATGACAGGGAACTAAGCCCATAAGTTCTGTAATAGGTGTCAGCAACATTTTGTTCATGCTTCAGGTAGCAAATCGGAGCGCTCGCTCTTGTGGTAATCTGACTGCCACAGGAGTGAGATGTCTCAAGTGAAATAAATCTCCCTTAGCCGAGTAGAACGTTCTGTTTTTAAATTGGTGTTCCTGCAAGCGTTCCAGAGACTCTCATGAGTCCATGTGCAAACATATGCCATTATTTTTTACCCCTTAATTTCTCAAAAACTGCTGAACAGATTTACACCAGATCACAAAAAGCACAATCCACAGAGCAAGATATAGCTCCCTGACAAATCTGTTTTCATTCCATTTTATTCAGCTTTGAAGAAGTATATGGAAAATGCATTGAGATTTTGCTTCATGGACACCTTTTATTTCTTAGACTTCACTTGATGGATCACCCGAAACTTTCCAGAAAGGAGCTGAGGTGGATGAACCTTTTTGGGAACGTTTTGTGAAGATTTGTAAAATCATCAAACCATCAAATTTTTCTATGGAAAATTTATGATAGGATATATAGGATAATAGGATACACGGGTGATACACACACACATCTCTCTCTCTCTCTCTCTCTATCCAAATCCCCTTCCTCACCATGCATTGATATGGCCATTTTAGTTGCGTTTTTAAAAAAAAACTTGGAAATTCACTGAAAAAAACAAAGGTTCCAGTGACCTTATAATTCAGATATAGAATAAAAACAATCCTTAGAAATTCACTGAAAAAACAAAGGTTTCAGGGATGGTATAGTGTATATGTAAGGATCCGTTTGATGACACAACAAAATGTATTCTTTTTATTGGCTACATAGGAACCACACCTTTTATTTCGATGAAACCCCTCCAAAAACATGCCATTTCAACTTGGACACTGACTAAGAAGCACACAGCTCATACAAGTGGGTATTTTTTGGGTGTCCACCCGCTGAGCACTACTGAATCTTTACAATGGCTGCAGCACTACCATTTGTGGAGCAGGAAGATCAGGTTGTGGAGGAGGAGGAAGAAGAGAATGTACCTTCTGCTAAAAAACAAAGTGAGGTCTGGAAACTTTTTGTTATACCATCAGGTGAAAAGAAGGTGACAGCAAAAATAGTAAAGTGCAACGTCTGTGGTAAGGAATTCTTGCGAAGTACTAATAAGAAGTATAGCCACGGACCATCGTCAATGTGAAAACATCTCAAGACCATTTATAAAAGACTTTACCAATGAATGGTTTGTGAGAGAGAAACCAGAGAGTATCCTTCTACATCAGGAGCAAATGAGTCAGTACCTTCAACCACTGGAATAGTAGCATTGCAAGCTCTGCGTTCAAATTTGAGGCACATAGCTGCACATTGGTTGGGGTGCCAAATGCCAGTCAGCTTAAACATTACATCAGTGTTTGATTGTTTAGATGCAAATCATAATCATCCGTGCTAATTCTTTTTTGTGATTGCAGCATACAAAGTTGTTACTGTAGTTTTCACTACATTTTCGTTTTAGTTTTCATCGTTATTCTTTTAGAACATGGCTGTTTTTTGGATACATTAGTTTTTTTTAAAGGTTCTTTTTAGAACCACACCAACTATTCCAAAAAGAGCTGTATTTCTCCTTTATTACTTTATTGTGTTAATGGCATATAAATGTGTGTCTGGGTGTATCAGTGCATGCAGGAGTGAGCGCCTGGTTGTGTCTATGTATGTTTCAATGTCTGCCTGGGTGTGTTAGTGCATGCATCATTGCGCCTGGGTGTTTCAGTGTATATATCAGAGTGTGTCGTTGTGTGTCAGTGTTTGCCTTGGTGTGGGTGTGTTAGTGTATATATCAGTGGGAACCTGGGTGCATCAACGTATGTATTAGTGTGTGCTTGGGTGTATCAGTGTATGTATAAGTGTATCCCTGGCTGTGTCAGCGTATCCATGATTGTGTGCCTCGGTGTGTTTGTTAATGCATTGGTGTGTTTCTGGGTTTGCTCGTGTTTGAAAGAGTGTGTGCCTAGGTGTGTTAGTGTATGCATGGGTTTGTGTCTGAATGTGTATGTGTGTACATGAATATGTACCTGGGCATGTTAATCTATGCATCAGTATCTACCTGGGTCTGTCAGTGCACCAGGGTATGTCATACTATGCATGAGTGCGTCCTGGGTGCATTTGTGTATGTATCAATGTGTGCCTCAGAGTGTTACTGTATGTGTCAATGTGTGTCTGGGTATGTTAGCGTATGCATGTGTGTGTGCCTGGGTGTATCAGTGTATGTATTACTGTGTGCCTGAGTGTGGTAGTGTATGCCTGAATGTGTGCCTGGATGTGTTATTGTATGCATCAGTGTGTACCCAGGTATGTCAGCATATACATTAGTGTGTGTCTGGGTGTGTCATCATATGTATTAGTGAGTGCCTGGTTGTCTCAGTGTATGTATCAATGTGTGCCTGAGTATGTCAGACTATGCATACATGTGTCCTGAGTGTGTTACTGTAAGTATCAGTGTATGTCTGAGTGTAGTACTATTGTGGTCATTACGACCTCGGCGGTCTTTTTACAAGACCGCCGAGGGACCACTGTGCGGAAGACCACCAGTAGTGGCGGTTTGCTGCTCAGCGTATTATCACTGTTGGCTGCTCTCTGTCCTTTTTCCGATGGAGAGCCGCCAACAGCCATACTGGCGGGCGGTGGGGAAGTGGAGGTTGCTCCACCTCCACCGCCACGCCAACAGAACACTGCCCACCGAATCACGTCCTGTGATTCGGCGTGGCGGTGTTCTGTTGCCGGTGTGGTGTCGGCGGAGCAGACCCCATGGCTCCCGTCCCCTCCCAGAGGATCGTCGGAACAGGTAAGTCGATCGTCCGTTGGGGGATGTTGTGTGTTGTGTGGGTGCATGGGGGTGTGCGTGATTGTATGTAGAGGGGTGTGTGAGTGCGTGCATGCTTGTGGGGGTGTTGCATGTTAGGGAATGAGTGTATGTATGTCTGTGGGTATGTCTGTAGAGATGTGTGCGTGTATGTTTGTATGTGGATGTGCGTGTCTGACTGTGTGTGTGGATGTTGGCATGTATGTCGGTGTGTGTGTGTGTGTGTGTTGGTGATGCCTGCGTGCGTGTCGTGTGTGTGTGAGTTATGTGACGTTGGGGGTCGGGGTGGGGAGGGGGGCCCTGCCACCTTTGGGAGGTGGCAGGAGTGGTGGGGGGTGTAGGGGAGGGAGTCAGGGTGGGGGTGGGGGGTGGTGGAGACCCCTATCAGTACCAGGGAAGGAATTCCCTGGCACTGATAGTGCTGACCATGGCGGTTTCAAACCGCATGAAATCCATGGCGGTCAGCCGGGTCAAAATACCACTGGCGGTATTGTGATGGCCGCCAGGCTGGAGACTCAGGTCTCCAGCCCGGCGGTCGTCTCCGCCCTGGCGGGCGGAACGGAGAACCGGCAGATGACCATGGCGGTAACTGCCATGGTCATAATACCCAAAAAAAAGACCGCCAGCCTGTTGGCGGTCTTACCACCGCTTCTCCGCCTTCCGCCAGGGTCATAATGACCACCTATGTGTACTGTATGAGTGTGTGCCTGGGTGTATTAGTGTCTGTATCAGTGTGTGCCTGGGTGCGCCAGTGTATTTATATCAGTGTGTGTGTCAGTGTATACATGGGTGTGTGCCTGGGTGTATTAGTCTATGTATCAGTGTGTGTTTGGGTGTGGTAATGTATGCATGAGTGTGTGCCTGGGTATGTTAGTGCATGCATCAGTGTGTGCCTGGGTGTGTTAGTGTATATATTATTGTGTGCCTAGGTGTGTTAGTGTATGTATCAATGTGTGTCTGGTTGTGTTAGAGTATGCACGAGTGTGTGCCTGGATGTGTCAGTGTATGTATTAGTGTGTGCCTGGATGTGTCAGTGTATGTATCATTGTGTGCCTGGGTGGGTTAGTGTATGTATGAATGTGTGCCTGTGTGTACCTGTGTGTGTTTGCATATACATTAGTGTGTGCCTGGGTGTGTCAGTGTTGGAAAGTGGATTATTGGTAAGGGAAGGTAGGTACCTACGCTTAGCAATAGGCCACAAGTCCCCACTAGGTCCAGAATAGTCCTCAATAAATTCATCCTTGCTCAATCCTTGGTAACTTGACCCACGAGCAATTAGGCTCAACTTAGGATGCAGGTGTGTAAAGCATTTAAACAAAACAGTAAATAAGTAGAGTGCAACACAATAAAAATCCAACCCCAATTTATAAAAATAGAAACTATTTCTATCTTTAAAATGACACAAAAATGACAAAATTCCTGTGCATGGAACCGGAGATATGAATTTTTAAAGATTAAAAAAAATGCTTTCTAGGACCTAAAAAACAAAAAAGCCAAACAGGGACATCTGGTCTCACTCGACCAGGGAAACGTCAAAATTTCAGGATGATTGCATTGGAGACCTGCTCGGATACACTGAGCGGGACTCCTCAGTTAAAGTTTTACCTTCACACTTAAACATTTCTTGGAGATTTTCTTTGACCTCGACAAAGCCAAACGTTGAGGCCAACCACGATGGAGCCCTTCTCGGATACACTGCATGGGAGGCCTTGGTCAAAATTTTACCTTCGGACTTAGAAACTTTACTGTAGCTTTTCCGCCCCGACCTTGGACGGTCTTCCTCAGCAAGCTAATTTCAATGCATTGTTATTGGATTGCATTTAAGCGAGCCTCCAGTCAACACCTTGAAGCCTGGGGCTCTGGAGCTTTTCAGTGGGAGGAACCTAAAATTCAGGCCAATTCGTGGTTGATGGTGGCTGTCTTGACTCTCAATGCTGGGTCAGGCCACTTATGGAACTTTTTTCCAAAGATGCCTCAAACTTCTCCAAACTTCTGGATCTTTTTCCAGACATTGTTTTGGGTCCTCAAATAGCCCACAAATGTGCTCCAAGGTTCCAGAAGCTATGAGTTGCTCCTTGGAAGTTGGGACTTCAGTTCCCAGAATGCACCTGGTCAGAACCCTTAAATGGCCACTGGACACTGGTCAGCTGGGCTATTCTTGCATGACTTGATGCAGGCGACTCTGGTTAACTCCTTTGTATCAGTAGCTTACAGAGAATCCACTCCAGGAGTTGCAGAAGCAAGGAAAAGTCATTTTTCCTCATGTAGCCCAAAGTGTGAAGCTGGTGCAGTCCTTCTCACTGCAGGGTCCATGTGCAGGCCAAAGGTCCAGCAGGGCAGTACATCTTCTTCCAGTATCTTCTTCCAGGGATCTGAGTTGTGTGGTAGCTCTGCCATATTTATCCTTGCCTCTGTGCCATATTTATTCGTGCCTCTGGGGGTGGGAATCGAGGGGTGCACCTGTCCAATACAGTGCAGGCCACCACCATCTTGAGGGACCACTTCCTAAGAAGTGAGGCAAAAATCAATCCCAGGGAGCAACATTCTTCAAGAATCCAAGATGACACAAATTTAGTCTTAGAGCTTGGATCTGGCTAAGTCCACCCACTGGTATGGCTAAGTTTCATTTAACACACCCCTTTCCAGCCCCTCTCTTAATCTAATAAGGGGGCTACGAGCTGCAGGAAATGGGGAAGTTCCAGTTTCTATCCCAAGTTGCTTTCCCTCCATTGAGGACCAGTTTGGCTGCTTTTCCCCTATCCTGTTCTGCCATCAGCGAAAGCGGTTCTCTGCCCACCAGAAGCTTCTTTTGTTTCAGCCCAGGCCACTTCACACCTCATCAAGACAGCCTGGCTTAAGCTGCCAGAGGTTGACCAATCAGGAAAGGGCACTACAGGGCTGAATTTGGTATCTTTCAGAAAGAGTTCTAGAGCTCTTTCCCTGTGCTAGTTATATTAAATTCAACATTGACAAGTTGTTGGGTTATTATAACATTTAGGGGGTCATTACAACCCTGGCGGTCCAAGACCGCCAGGGCTATTTCGACAGAAGCACCGCCAACAGGCTGGCGTTGCTTCCTGGCATATTACGACCGCGGTGGTAGCGCCGCGGTCACACTGCCGGGGCCAGCGGTTTCCCGCCGTTTTAGCCCCGGCGGTGATAATCCTAACAGGGCCCCGGCCAGCTTTTCACTGTCTGCATAGCAGACAGTGAAAAGCGCGACGGGTGCTACTGCACCCGTCGCACGGCCGCAATACTGCCGGCTCCATTAGGAGCCGGCTCCTATGTTGCGGCCTCATCCCCGCTGGGCCGGCGGGCGCAAACTTGGTTTGCGCCCACCGGCCCAGCGGGAATGTCTGAATGGGGGCCGCGCCGCCCGCCAATGTCGTAATGACCCCCTTAATTTGGTACCAAACATGCTATAGTTAGTTCATCTCTATTGAAAATAGGATTTTATTATTTTAAAATAATGCCTCTACCTGTTAGCCTATGAGGCTCATTGACTACAATGGGGAAAACACATTTGACTGTTTTCTCTCATCAGGGCTTATAAAACATCTTTTATAAAGTTCCTGCTTATTTTTACACTGCATGCAACCCTGGGGTTACCAAGGGTAGACCTTAGGAGTGACCTATATCCAACAATAAGGTAGTTTTAGACTTTCAAAGTACCTTTAATTCCAAAGTTGAACTTGCGGTTAATTTTAACTTAAAAGCAGCCCTCAAAGCAGGCCTGCCCTTATACTGACACTGTACACCACAACAGTGCACCTATGGATGCACTACCTAGACTGGGGTTCCTAAACCTACATGCCCTACCATATACTAGGGATTTATAGGTAGGTTGTCGGAGCCAATTATAACTATGCTTAATTTGCATATACCGTTTTACACACAGCAGTGGCCCTGGGACTGGTTAGCAGTCCTCATGGCACAGTCAGAAGACACCAGTATAAGCTAAAAAGTGGGGCAGAAAGTGAGGGGTCTTCTGCAATCAGCCCACTTTTCCCACAGTCGGCGTATGCATTAGTGTGTGCCTGGGTATGTCAGACTATGTGCTTGGCTGCGTTAGTGTGTGCATCAGTGTGTATCTAGGTGTGTCACTACATGCAAGAGTGTGTGCCTACAAGTGTATGAATGAGTGTATGCCTGGGTGTGTTAGTGTATGCAGGATTGTGTGCCTGGACATTTTAGTCTAAGCATTAGTGTGTGGGTGCCTGATTGTCTCTACCTATACATTAGTCTGTGCCTGGATATGTCAGACTATACATCAGTGTGTCCTGGGTGTGTTAGTGTATGTATCAGTGTGTGCCTGGGTATGTCAGTATATGTATCGGTGTGTGCCTGGGTGTGTTAGTGCATGCATCAGTGTGTCCTTGGATGTGTCAGTGTATGCATGAATGTGTGCCTAGATGTGCCATCCTGTGCATTAGTGTGTGCCTGGGTATGGTACGCCATGCATGTGTGCCCTGGGTGTTTTGGTGTATGCATGAATGTATGCCTGGCTGTGTTAGTGTATATATCAGTGTGTACCTGGGTGTGTCGGTGTATACGTTACTGTGTGCCTTGGTGTGTCAGCATATGCATAAAGGTTTTCCTGGATTAATAAGGTTATGCATCAGTGTGTCCTGGCTGTGTCTGTGTATGCATGTCTATATGGCAGGTAGTATTTTCATTAGTGTGTATTAATGTATCACTATAATTACCTATGTCTCCTTCTGCACATTCATGGATGGTCTATGGATAGAGAAAGATGTAATTAGTTACCTACATTACCGTACTAAATAGCTCCTTTAATTTGTGTCATAAGAGAAAAAAGATGAATAGAAGTTAGTGTTATAAATGGTTCATTTGAGGTTTCACAATCTGTAATAAAACAGCTATTATTAATAATAAAACACAAGACATTTACATCATTGTATGGCAATTAGATATAATATTTAAGCATCTCAGTTTCCCTTTTTCAGTGTTCTCAGCTTCCATACTGTTACACCATACATGAAGTGTTGTATGGATACTCATCACTGACCAGTGGGGGAAAAAACTATTATATAGACTGTAAAATAAATATAAGTGCATAATATGTTATATTAAAGTAACATTACTATGTGTCACACTCACTATAAATAACTATCTAACTGTTTTGTCCATACTTATTATGTAATGTTATAGATAGAAGCTTAATGTAAGTATTTTTCCATATGAAGAGTGTTTTAATACAATTAATATGTAGGAACCATAGCAGTGGATGAAATGCCTTACAAAGACATCACCCTTTGTAGGTTGCCTGATGTTGTATAATCTGGTAATTCATTAACAGGGAGTAGAGTATTTCAGTGTTCTAATTCTAATATGTTTTTTTAATTTCACAGCTGTTTTTGAAACATTTGTTTCATTGCTGGGTTCTTTTTATGATATTCTGTCCCTCCCCTTCAACTTTTTTACAACAAGCAAACTATCCAATAATATGGTTAAGTTTAATAACTTTAGCAGTATTTGTTTCTGTATAAAACAGTTGTTTTGTCTGGTTTGTAATTTGCAATATCTATTTCTAATTTAGTTGTATTCCTGTTATTTTGTTCCAAGGGTAAGTGCATTTCAAAATCTGGAATTCCTTATGAAAACACCATTGGTAGGCCATATAATGTCTTCACTTATTATATTAGAAGTCCTTGAAGAGTACACTTCAATTTTGTCAGTTGTAATCCTATATAGAATGTTGGTTCCAGAAAGAGAAAATAAGATTTTGGTATTTTATAAGGCAATCTCTGCTTGAATGTAAAGTTGCTACCATTACACACTGTCTATCCATTATATTTTTTAAGTAGATGGTGTTGTGTCCACATTAATACATAGGCCCTCATTACAACATTGGCGATATTGACCGCCTACCGCCATGGCAACGGCCGGCAACATACCGCCACCGTGGCTACCAGCCGGCAATGCATATTATGACCGGCGACGGTATTCTGCTCGAAATCTGGCAGAACACCACCGCCGGTCATGGTGGCGGACGGCGGTAAGGCGGCGCTGCTGACAGCAGCAACACCACACACGCAAAACACCACCGACCGTATCATGAGCCGGTGTTTTGTTGGCCGACGCTGCTGCTGACAGCAGCGCCGTGGACCGTCTCCAGCCGGAGGACCCCTGTAAGCAGGTAAGTCGGGTTCTCTGACTGGAGAGGGGGTGGGGAGTGTTGTGTATATGTGGGGGGGAGGGTGTATGTTTTGGGATGCATGCATGTGGGTGTGAGTCACGCTGGATGCATGCATGAATGAGTGATTGTGAGTGTTGTGTGTTGTGGATGCATATGTGTGACAAGGTATGCTGGTGTGTGTTGTGGTGTGTGGGTATGTATTTGTGCCTGCGTGGGTGGAGGTGGGTATGCATGTGTGCATGTGTGTATATGGGTGCGCGTGTGGGTGTGTATATGTGCGGGGGCAGGAGCGTGTGGGCGACGGTAGGGGAGGACTCTGGGGAGGGATTGGGGGGCGGGGGAGACCCCTATCAGTGCCAGGGAAGGGATTCCCTGGCACTGATATTACCTAACGCCATGGTGTTTCGTGGTGGTACAAAAACCACTAAATCCATGGTGGTAGGCCAGGTCGTAATCCTGAGGGTGGGAGTGTGACGGCTGCCGGGCTGGAGACCGAAGTCTCCAGCCCAGCAGCTGTTACCACCCTGGCGGTCGGTGTGTTAATGTGGCAGTGTTGGATGCCGGTAACCTCCAGGGTCCAAATCCAATTTTTCTTACAGCCGGCCTGTTGGAGGTATTACCGCCACTTTAACATCGACTGCCAGGGTTGTAATGAGGGTCATAGTCATGCATGAAAAATAATTGCTCTACAGTTATATGCTTTACCAAAAATAAAGATCTCCACAGCTTTAACATTGGTAATTTGTGTTTCCAGTTTAGTTCTACCTGCAGTGCATCGCTCTATCAATATGATGATATACTAGCCAGTTCTTCTTATATTGAAAGTTGATATTAGGCCTGAGTTACACATTGTGCAGGTGTTATTCTGTGATGCATCTTTGAACAATTTCCCAAAACTGACAGTTTTAAAGTCTGGTAGAGTTAAGTAGATAAATTGATCTGAATCTGTCTGTGTTTTTGAAGAAAAAGCACACTTTTCACAGTCATGCTGCCATTTGGAACGTATTCCAAATAGGTTGTCCATAGGTACCATCTCTTCTTCTAAGATACCAAGTACGACCATTATGAATTATTATGCATCTTCTTGAGTGTTTTCTGTGAAGTGTACAGATCCTGGCCACATATCTAGAAGATCTCTAATATGAAATGCAGAATATGTTTTTGTTCTTTTACCACGCAAGCGTTCTAACAAAGTGAAAAATCCAAAGCACAAACTTTTGTCTTGTTTATGTTCAATTCTGTGAACCAGATGAAGTAAAGAGAATAGTGCATTGAGAACTACGTTGGCATGGCAGTTGACTCCAAAGGGATTTGACAACTGGTAACCAACATTGTCACCAGCATTTTTAGTATTTTTTTCTCCAACTTTTTCTGCAGAACGTCAGTGTCATCCTTTGAAACATTTCATTTTGGTAATAATCTAGTCTTTTCATAAATCGAATACTGTCCTAAAAGAGGAGCATAGATACTTCACAAATGTTATACTCTATCACACAACTTGAATCAGCATTTACTTTACTGTCATCAAAGTCTATCTCATACTAACCGAACAAAGTTCTATCCTGTAACAATGACATACCTGCCTTGAAGACGGTGCTACCAATGTTGATAAATGTTGCATCTATACTTAAACTTTGAGATTTATGTATTGTAACAGAAAAAGACAGAGACACTTTGAACTTCTTCCTGCAAAAAATCAAGTCTTTTATGAGCAAGAGACACGCAACAGACCTTGCAATTTGTTTCACACCATCAAGGTGATCAAGCTTAATTGCTAACACCTTCAAGTTTATCAAACCCAATTGCTAGATATTCAACCTTATTTCTGTTTGGAAACAAAATGAAGTCAATTATTTTACCCACTGCACCATTAACTAATCCATCCTCAATATTTAAACTACGCCATAAAATGATCATACAGTTTTTATAAAAGATTTTAAAAAATCTAATCCCGCAGTTTTTGAAACAGACTTCTCCAGTGAATTCAATTTGGATTGTAGTTTTTCAGTCAATGGTACTGTTATTCATTGGTGTTCATTTTTGCCAATTGCTGTCAGATCCAATATTTGTTCTTTTTCCAGTTGAAGTAAGTGTTCATTAAAAGAGGAACATTTCTGAAGATTAGACATAAGCCACACAATGGAGTTTTGTTGATGAATATAGTTATACGTTAGTTGTGCTGCAAAAAAATTTGTAGAGAAAAAGGGGCTGCTTGCACCCATTAGCGCACCCCTACTGCCACCATGTGTGCACTGTATTTAAAATATGGCGCACCATGGTGCAGGGTAGGGGGAAATAGCGTCAGAATTTCTGATGCTATTGGTATAATGTGCAGGAGTTGGCGCTACTCCTGCAGAGTACATGAGGGCCCAATATATTCAATGCCATGCCCCCTTTTAACTCCTGCTCTGACCAGGTGTTAAAAATGCCGAACATAAAAGGCACAAGGAAATCTCTTAGATTTACTTGTGCCATTTTTTCACCCCCGCAATGGGGGAAAGCCTCCCTTGCATACATTATGCCTGGCACAGGCAGAATGTGGTGCAAGGGTTTACAAAGTGGCACAATGCAAGCATTGCACCACTTTGTAAGTATGGCGCGTGTAAAAAGCCACTTTAGCGCTGCCTTGGCATCAATATAATGACTCTATGGCTGCGCTAAAGTGGTGCTAAGGCCTCTTAAATCAGACCCTAAGGGCCATATTTATACTTTTTGACGCAAAACTGCGCCAACGCAGTGTTGCGTCAAAAAAATTTGCGCCGTCTAACGCCATTTTGAAGCGCCGTGTGGGCGTCAAATTTATACTTTGACGTACGGCGGCGCAACCAACAGGTGGGAGTCATTATTTCGTGACGCACACAGCGTCGGTCTGTCGTAAAGGAAACCAACGTAAAGGCGACGCACATCACTGTGGGTCGATTTACGACAGCGCAATTTGTAAAGCGCTGGTTTTTTTCACGCTATTGCGTTACATTTTTGCGCGAAAACTGCCCTGTCAGCAGAGGAGACCCAAAATGGATCCCAGATGCCACAACAGACCCCAGGAGGATGAGAGCAGACCAGGAACCAGCTAGGAGGATCCATACAGGAACCAGGACATTTAAAAAAAAAAAGAAAGTGTCGCTTCAGTGAAGAGGAGCAGGAAATCCTGGTGAAAGAGGTGACGGAACACCAGCACCAACTTTTCATCTCCTCTAAATTGCCACTCAGTAGGAGAGAGGCCATATGGAAACAAACAGTGGACAAGATCAACAGTGTGGCTGAAGAACGCCGCACAGTCACTGAGTGTAAGAAACGCTGGCATGACTGCAAACGTAGGACAAAAGAGAAAATGGCCAGGAACAGGAAGGCAGCAATGCAGACTGGAGGGGGGAGTCCAGCACAACAGGAGGCCCTGGACCACATGGAGGAGATGGTCGCAGCCGTCATCCCGGAGGAGATCGTCACAGGGATTCAAGGACTGGACAGCGCAGACTACCACGACACAACGCACATGCAGGGTAAGTCGCATCGGGAATTCAAATGCAATAATGGGGACTGTAAGCAGGGGGGGGGATACCTACTACACAATGCATGTAAGTCAGTACATATATGAAGTGGCATGGGTAAAGGGGCACGGCAGGGGGGCATGCCCAGCACAGACCGAAGCTGGGGCACGACAAAATACAGCAACAACAACAGTCCCATGGGGACATCCTGTAATGACAACAATAGAGCCAAGGGAAAGCAGCGACAGGTGGGAAGGCCACTAACACAAATCCACATCCAGGCACTTGTATTGCAAAATCTATCCTACATCAACTAGGTCCCTATCAGTAATGCAGTAGCCAAAACAACAACTGCAATGTAACTGCCACAACAGTTGACAATAACACCTCTCATCTCTGTGCAGCTATAGTCCCAAATGGCAGGAACCTCCCCATGGAACATACATACCTAAATTAGCGGGTGAGGATGACATCCGCAACTATTCATAGAAATAAGACAAAGGCACCAGTACACTCAAATGCCGAATGTCCATACCTGACACAAACATAAGCCTAAGTAAACAGCACAAGGAGCCACACAGCACTAACGACACACACAGGCTGCATACGTCACGGTCCCTCACGTGCCTGGCTAACAAGGCTACATCACTAATGTCATACTGCTCAGACAACAACATTGAGGAGGGGACACAGGCAACTGGTCACTGAAACACACCTGCAAAGTCTGACAAACAAATAGGACATTCATACGATAAACAGGCCAATCCAGTAAGACACACATGACCCAACATCATCTTCAAACATCAACAATGTTTACATCCATACCACATCCTAACATTGACATGCATAGGTAATGCCACGTAACATGTACAGTTCATGCAATGTGAATAAAAAGTGTATGGGGCAGGGCCTGAGAGGCAAGTGTGCTGGCAGGGCAGTCACAACACCCACAGTCAGTCAAAGTGTATTGTGGCAAGTGTAACGTATACTTTGCGCATTAGCCTTAGGCTGGAGGCCTTTGTGCATCTTACCCTGAATGTACTTATACTCATTTGCTCACATCTAAGAGCCTCAGAGCACTTTGCACTAAATGATTCTCATTGCCCTTCCTATCAGTTAATTTAGCAAATAGCCAGTCCTAAGGTGTTGTCAATTAGTCAAATCACACTGTTTTGCCTACTTCTGCACTGGAGTTTGCCTGAACATATTCACTCTGTGCCCCAGTCAAGGATACAGTCTGGTATGTTGCTGATAGATGTGGTAGGGGTTAAGGTTTGGCATTCCTGCATAGGGAAACTTTGTCATCACGATGACATATGACTTATAAAATCACTTCCTTGTCCCAAGATATGCAAGAGGGAGTTTCCAAACAGAGAAACACAACTAGATGCTGCCTGCCTTGCTGCTGATGCACAACCAGATCACAGCCCATTCCTCTGATATGAGGGATGATGTCTCCCCTGTGATTCAGACAGGCAAGCTCCAAACTTAACATGCTGTGCTATACATAGAACAAGCAGAGGGAGAGTAGAAACTGTTAGGCACCATGATAGCGGTGTACTAATGTATTACTCTCCTGCGGACTATTTCAATTCTAACAGTGTGTATTGTTTGGGTTATTGTGGCTCACACCTAAATTTCTACAACTCAGTTGTACAATGAAACCTCATATTAAACAAATACTGTCTATGTCATTTGTGTATGGTAACATACCGGAAAATACATAATTGTGTAGGATCTGAGTGACCACGACTTGCCTGAGAAGTTCCAAAGATGTCAAGCGCTCGGATGTCTAAACATTCCTTTGATGTGGGAGACCAGAGGCACTGCTAGTTAGTCTGAGCAAAATGAAATATCAGGGTGACAGAGTTATTTACAAGTGGGTCAGACTTAGTCCCCCACACCATTAGCTATCCTGCTGCCTAGAAAGCCAGTAATCACATGTAGGATAATGAGAGCCCACCCAACAAAATGTCCCTCCATAACAATAGTTAAACACCGAGGGAGGAGTAGGACAAAAACACGCATATTCCTAAATAATTACAAAGCAACACCTAGAGGCGATCTGGCAGACATGTCTGATAGCTCCATATCATACATGTGACACACAGGTGGGCCGTAGGCCTACAACAATGCCCTATGACGGACAGCAGATACCAAGACAAACACAGAGCACAAAGTTAAGGCATCCCAAGGCTTGTATTTTAGTGCAAAATTGTCACAACACAGACACACTAATTGTACCCTGTTTCATTGAAGAGGAACACGGATCTCCTGCCGCTATGCCTGTCCATGAGTTCCCTGATGACATGGATGACGAGCCCATAAACCTCCCACAAGAGACCATTCAAATGGTCCTTGAAAGCCTCCAAACCCCACCTTCAGTCACAAGGAGGAGCACAGAAGAAGCAGCCACCACAGGAGAACCACCCACCACCCCAATTGTAAGACCTGCCAGCTCCAACACAGCTGAGGACTCTGACAACACTGGCACCAGCTTTGAAAGAACTGTTGTTGGGGTCCAGTGGGAGCTGGCCAAGGAGGTGCGGGTGGGGATGCAAACTATGGCAGCCAGCCTTGAGGGGGTGCGTTCGTGCATGTTGTCAACTGCTGATCAGGCTGCTGCAATGCAAGCCCGAACATCGCTCTTGGAGGAACTTTTAAAAACACAGAAGGAAATCTGCACAGCTGTCATCCAGTTGACACAACAACTCCAACTGCAAGCCAGTCAACGTGTGCACGAATGCAACATAGAGCCCCTCAGGGCCGACCTGGCTGCCTACCATCGTGATGTGGCTGCCATTCTGAAAAACCAGCAGGCCCTCCTTGCTGCAGTACTGCCCTTCATAACTCGACAGGGAGCAGCCCCCGGGATGTCTGCCTCCATGTCTTCTAACACTGAGGTGTGTGTTGCCCCTTCACAACCAACAACAACAAGGACACACCAGGCAACACACATCAGAAGAAGAAGACATGGAACAGATAACATTCACACGCAAGAGTACCCGGAAGCCCTAGTCCCTGCACCATGGCCTACTCTGACCAACGTCCTACGTTTTGACAAATGCCAGTCTCACTCCAACTACACTCAATGATTGTTTGGCAATCCACTGTATGACTTGTCCCCATTGCCAGTGAATGTCTCTCTCCTACTATTTGGCAATTCCTGTCCCTCTGAACTGTCTGTGACATCACCCCAGCATGTCAGGAGCATCATCCACACCCCGTCTGTAGGATCACCATGTAAGAATGCACCAGAACGGACTCAGCTAACATTGTGAATGGACATTTTGCACTACAGCATCTATAAATAAATATCACTTGCACACCTATTGTGTCTCTGTGTTATTTCACTCTTCAACTGTGCAGTACATAACTCCAAAGTGGCTGTGTGGCAACCATGTCGATTCTCTATACTGCTGTCCTGATTTCATGTATACTGAAACATCTGTGCAGTGGCCAGGAATGCATCATAGCCTTACTATACTGAGGAAAATAACTGATGAAGGGACTAAGCACACACAATCATGCTGTGTTGGACAGAATGATGCACCATCTATAGCTATTCTAGACAACTAATGGTGGCTGAGAAATGTAGGCACCATGCAATACTTAAATAAGAAATAATGCTGTAAAATGTAAGGAATCATTAACAAATTACACTGCATCAATCACCCTTACGGAGTATACTTCCATGAAGGAAAGTCATGCTGAATCAGTACACACATGATGTAGGTCAGCAATGACAGCAACAAGACAAGAGTGTGAACAACTCCTCATCTACAAAGATCTCCCTGAACTTCACACTGCTGTCCGACCTATCTATTTACCCACAATAACAAGTCTGGAAGCACTCTTTGTGAAGTAGGATACATGCCAACCCAAAACCTTGATGATCAATGCACACTACCAATGGTGGGTCTCCCACATGGTGGATACTTACCAAGTTAGCACACGGGTAGCTGGCATGTTAAACCTCAATATCCAGGGGATAGCGAGCATAGGACACAAATGTCATACTAAAACATTCTGCTACACTGATGTCAAGGCCATGATAATGTAGCACCTAACGCATCATGTAAAGGGTTAACAAAATTTTTATTTCAATGAAGTAATAAAAGAGGCAACTAAGGGAAAGGTAAACCTACACTAATCTAACCTGACTACTACTAACCCACAACTGTCCCTAACTAACCTAAGCTAAACTTACTCTACACATGTAACGAAACGATCTAAACATCAACCCCCCACCCACCATTATGAGACAAGACACATGCAGGACAACACTTACTAACCTACACACATACTATACTATCCTAAACAAACATATATTTTTTTGGTAATATTTTTTTAATAATTTTTTATTTATTTTTTTAAACAGGAATCCCAACATTGCCCCCCTCCCACCCACCCACACAAAAATATAAGATAGAAAGAATAAGGACTCCCCACCCTCTTCCCTAACACTAACTAAGCTAATTACCTATACTTATCCTATAACTAACCCCCAAAACCCAACTAACAGTATAAAATAGGAAAGAGGTGAGAGGGGAGGGGTAAAAGTTCAGGAGGGCAAAAGTACTACAGATTTGCCCTCCGTAGTGTGCGCCTGATGGAGCGGACCTTCTTTTTCACATAACTCATGTCCTCCCTCAGGTTGTCCACCTTTTTAACCAACTTGTCCAATTTTCGGGACAATGCCAGGAAGGCAGCTGGGTCGACAGGAGGGTCTGTGCTGGTTTGCGTGCTGGTGGAGGTGGATGTTGTGGCAGGAGTTGTGTGGCCACGGGACAGTCCTGCTACCACCACACGGCTGGGTTCGGGGCTGGAGGAAGATGCTTGGTCCGTTGCTGGGTCCACTTGGGCAGACCTGGTGGATGTGGTGTCAGTGGTTGTTGGTGGCACTGTAGGGGGAGCCTGTGGTGTGGCCCACCACGCCCCGGAGGCCCGATCTGAATGGTACTTGAGGGCCATCCTCCGATACCCACACTGCACCTGCAGGATGTGCCTGTATCTCATCGCACGGCGCTCAAAATGGTTGCGATCTGCGGCACTCAGGTTTGCAGCTGTGAAGAGAAAAGGCAAATATTTAGCTTTGGATTTGCATTGGGTGGAATACCACAATGGGTCATTTGTCCATTACTAGATATGTATTGGTTGCAGCAATTGTCACAACATAGTTCATGGAAAGGCTCAGAGGAAGTACATGTGAAACATGCATACATAAGGGCATATCACACCTAGCATATCCATGTCTCTACATGATGGATGACATCACCCTAAACTACTCATCCAAATCATACCTAAGGCATTTGACATCATGGCTGCACCTCTTCTGCATACTGACTTCACTACATATGTCATTCTATGTGATAACAATCACACTCCTCACTCAATGGTATTTGGAATTAGTTGTGTGCTAAGATTGAACCCATGGGCCAGAATCAAATGTCAACACTAGGGGCCAGATGTAGGAATTTGGAAAATGCAACTAGCAATTTGCAATGCAGAACGGTGTCTCTGACACCGTCTGCGAGCCGCTATGGGGTCGCTAAGACCCACCTCATGAACATCAATGATGTGGGTTCCAAGTTGCGCCACCTTAGCGACTATGGGCACTCACGGGGATGGAGGCCTGCTGGGAACAGCAGACCTCCATGGACGTGACTGCTTTTAAATAAAGCAGGTTATTTATCCCCAAGTGTAGGCCGTTTACCTGAAAGGAAAATGAGCTGCAATTAGTAAAAAATCACAACAACTTCAATCTTGGAATATTTCACGGTAATTAGTGGTCCCTTAGACCACTGGCTGTTTTGTACAGGATTATTTCGGTCCACTCACAAAGGGGAAGGGTTACAATGGGGACCCCTTCCAGTTAGCAAGTGGGTTACCATCCACTTCAAGTGGATGATAACTGCGACTCACTTTGAAACCACGTACTCGGTTGCAAATGGGATTGACTACCACTGTGAGTTGCAAGTAGGTCTGGAAAACCCCTTTATATTTTGCATTTTGAAAAGCATTTAGCTAATATGTTCATGACCACCAAATACATTTCGGAATAGGAAACAGACGTTTGCAACTCACAAACAGAAATTTATGCCATTTGCAACGTGTACACAGTTTGCTACATCTGGCCCTAGGTACTAACTCAAGTCACAAAAGGTGTCAAGTACGTGTAACATACTGGTTGCTACAGTCCTAGGTACCCTGTTTCACAGTAACATCCCAGTCTTTGTGGGTGGTGTGGGAAGAACAACCAACAATCCCATGTTCAATGCACACCCAGGAGTGTATAGAAAGTTCAACAAGTATGTGCCTTCACACACAACACCTATGAAGGGCTAGCAACACGTTGTAGTCAGCCAAACATTGTCACATCCCAGGTCCACACATGTCAAAATGATATGACTTAGGCCAACATGACATACTATCAGTGAGGCATGTTTTACAACACACAGAGGAGGTAGAACACCCATTCTCATGATTCGACAGAACACCTAGGCCATTGCACTCAAGTCACACACACTTCTAGTTCACCTTGTGGAAGTACATGCCCCCGGAAGATCCGACATACAGTGTACACAGTCCATCCTCAACTAGGAAGAAGCACTTGTCATCAGAGCCATGTGCCTAAGCTATCTGGGAGACTGTCAGTCTGATATGCAGACTCAGTTCATGGCAAGTCCCTGACCAAGTCTAACATTGACCATTGTATTCCAAATGAGTCATCCCATTCCCCATTGCCGCACAACTGGAATGACCTACAGCCCCTCAATCTGAGAGATGGCTAGGTATTGCTTTACAGAAACATAAGTCCTATTTGATATCACACTAAAACAACAATGCCAATGAACGGCGAGCGCATCAAATCATGAATTCTCTTGAACACACAGTAATCCATCATGCTTCATTACCAAACAATGAAAATAGCACTCAGGCGACACTCACTGTAGGTATCGGGGTCGTCAAAATGTGCCACCTCTCCCACGGTGTACGGGGCTGGTCCACCTGTAAAGCATGAAAGGAAGAATATACTCAGACTGGGTGAACTGACAAATAATTTCTGTTACAATGACACTGTGTGAATATGACATGGTAATGATAGACTTTCCCACATGCTCATACTGCATGGATGACTTTGTATTCAACATTATCATTGGATGAGTCTCCTGCTACAGTGACACACCCTACTACACACATGCAGTGGCCAGGACAGTCATGTGTCGTCCAAGTTAACCCTCCATTAGTATGCCCCAACAATAATTTTATCCATACATCTCAGCATGTGCATCCCAGAGAGACATTCCAAAACTGGTTCCATGAGGACTGCATGACCACTCACAATCAAACAGGCTAGGTGGACATGTTCAACACACAGCAACCACACACACATGTGACATATGTGTGGACAACATAACTAACTTCATGTGACGTGAAGGCAACACACATGTATAGCATCATCATGTGTTTCTAATTTTCTGTCTAGCTATGGCGTCTACATATGTAGGTATGTGGTTTCTACATGACTTACTCACTGGCCATTATGACCACTAGAGTACAAATAGAGCCGTTCACGTGTTGCTTGTCTGACACAAATGCAACACTACATTACATACAGCTACAGGCATCTAGTATGTGTTGCAAAAATGAGCCATCGGACTGGTAGCATTGGTCTTCATACACATTCTGCAACAAATACACATTAGGGCACATATGGATACCTTTGTAGCGCATCATTTGCATCATTTTGTGATGCAGAGAGGGGGCTAATTAGCAAAATACAGATAGATGTTGCAATTTGCTGCTGTTATTGCGTGAAAATGTGTTGCAAAAATGGGGATATATGTGTATAAACATGGGCCTAGGTTTCCCTAGCATTACACACAGTCAGCTACTTATTTAGCAGATTGGCTAACAATCATCACATGTTCCCTCACAGATTTCTATTATTCCCATGTAATTGATTTGTACTCACCAACATGGCCACCAATCCTGAGTCCCAGGTGGTCCAGCAGGTCCTGTTCCCTGGTGATCAGATCTGCATAGCAGTGCTTCAATTGATGGACATTTCGCATGCTCCCGTAGACCCGGACCAGGTGATGGCGCACCTTCTCCCACCGGATTTTCCTAGCCTCTGTTTGATACCCCTGTATCACACGGCCTCCAGCATCAGTGGGAGGAAATGGCTAACTAGCCATATAAACCCCCCCAATTCATCTTCACCCATCCTGGACAGGCGAGGCCTACCTGACATATTGACAGCTAGAAAAATGGACAAATGAAATAAGAAAGTAAAAGTGGGAAATGGGGAAAGGTAGAGGTGTGAAAGAAAATGAAAAAGGAGAAAAATAGCCCAACTAACCCCCCAAACTATGCTACCCACCACAGACTCCCACAGACAATACAAACAATCACAGGAATAGACAAAACAAGACTAAACAGACTGAGACAATGTTATACAACAAGAATAGATTGACAAAAAGACAAAATACAAGGGACACAGGACACTAAAGCAGTAAAACACAGGACAACACCTTTCACACAACCACACAGTCTAGAAAAATCTGAGACTGCAAAGTGAAAGTGAAAGTTAACTCCCAGTACAGATTTTGTAAACAGGATATCCTATTACATAACTTCCTGCATAAAATGGCCGCCGTTTTTATTTTCCCGTTATGCGTCATATTTTCACGCATACACAATTGTGCGTCATTTTTTTTGATGCATTACATTGCACATGATGCCGAGTCAAAAAATATGATATGAATATTAATAATTTTTAATGTACATGAGATGACCAACATATTGTCCATGTTGCGTCAATTTTACAACGCATACATCATGGGCGTCATTTTTTTCCACGTACAGTAGTGCACATGATGCTGAGTCAAAAAATATGATATGAATATTAATAATTTTTAATGTACATGAGATGACCAACATATTGTCCATGTGGCGTCAATTTTACCACGCATACATCATGGGCGTCATTTTTTTCCACGTACAGTAGTGCTCATGATGCTGAGTCAAAAAATATGATCTGAATATTAATAATTTTTAATGTACATGAGATGACCAACATATTGTCCGTGTTGCGTCAATTTTACCACGCATACATCATGGGCGTCATTTTTTTCCACGTACAGTAGTGCACATGATGCTGAGTCAAAAAATATGATATGAATATTAATAATTTTTAATGTACATGAGATGACCAACATATTGTCCATGTTGCGTCAATTTTACCACGCATACATCATGGGCGTCATTTTTTTCCACGTACAGTAGTGCTCATGATGCTGAGTCAAAAAATATGATATGAATATTAATAATTTTTAATGTACATGAGATGACCAACATATTGTCCGTGTTGCGTCAATTTTACCACGCATACATCATGGGCGTCATTTTTTTCCACGTACAGTAGTGCACATGATGCTGAGTCAAAAAATATGATATGAATATTAATAATTTTTAATGTACATGAGATGACCAACATATTGTCCATGTAGCGTCAATTTTACCACGCATACATCATGGGCGTCATTTTTTTCCACGTACAGTAGTGCGCATGATGGTGAGTCAAAAAATGTTAAGATGTAAATTATACTTTGATGGCTAAATATGTGACACTTTTGGATACATTTATATTTGACTCTGCATTCTGTACACTCATGTACGTGAACAAATTATGTATGCGTAGAATTTGGAGCAAATTTTTCCTTATGTCTTCATGTTTTTAACTTTGGAAAGGTGATTTGTCATGGTAAAACGGTGCTATGTGATACACATTTGTGTTTGGATATGACACATGTCCGTTGTTGTATGTATAGAAGGCATTCACACTGTAATGTTTTGGATACGTTAACTAATGTATTGACCATATTTGTCAACATATTTGGGGTAATTGCTGATGGCTATTTTGAAATGATGGATGGGATACCATGATGTATTCCTTCTCCAAAATGTGTCCACAATTATGATGGTGATGCTTTTATCTGTAGTCCTAACAGGGAGTGCAATAGTCACTTACAGTTTTTATGGGGCTAACCATGTCCCATTATGATTTAGTGTTTCAGATTTGTGTTGGACTTTTGACATGTAGCCCACACATGTGCCTTATGCATGTGTTTAGTTCACAAGTACAAGATTCTTGTATGTTTTGGGGGCGGTAGAGGTGGACTTACGCCCCCAGCACCCTAGGATTTGACCATCCAGAATAGCTACTGTATCCATGGAGTATATTTATTATATCATGGCAAACCTGCAGCAGCAGGCTAATGTAAGGCCATTTGGTATGAATGACTGTTGACCATTCATTCATCTCATTAGCCCATTTGACGTTTGCAGTAATGATGAATTGGAGCAAACTTGCATACCATTTTCCAATGACTATGTTTGCAAGACTCTCAGCGTTCCCGATGTGATAATGAGAATAATTTTGTTGTTGTCTGTGTCCCTTTCTGCATAAACTGGTTTAGTGGCATGTTACATTCTTCCTGCTAGGTTCAAACTGGGACACAACTGTGATGGTCTACTTTCAAATATTAGGTTGATTGTATGACATATGTGTACATGTGTGTTGGAATGTGGATCCACTATCACCTATCTGGGTGTATGTTGTCACTGTGACTTCAAGGTCTCCTCCTGAGTTAGTGGCAGCTGATGTTGTTCCAATTGTGTATTGCTCATATCACACACTTGAGAGAAGCCATTGATGACATGGTCACGTACACATGGATGGTCCCACCCTGTCTCTGAACACGTGTGATGTGACTTTCAAATGATCTCAAATTTTGGGCTGGATGAGAGACTGTTTCAGGTGTTTGGATCCGGCATGTGTAATTGCCACATTTGTACTCCTGTTGGGCTCTGTGTATGGTAATGTATCATGTCACATCCTACCCTCTGTGCATACAGTTGTGATGTTTATTTTTGGTGTGATGACTGTTATAGCATTCTTGCTCAATGAGACGACATTCTTCTTCAGCGATTTCAAAATAAAGGTGGTCAGAAATGCATAGGCCAAAGCATGATGTGGTGTTGGTTATCTGTGTTTATTTACAAGTGTGGAATACAAGTTATTATAATATATTAAGGAAAAAAATTATTGACAAGCTGTTGCCGCCTACGCACTCCTGCTGCCGTGTTTGGTTGTTCCCCCTCCTGTTGCAGGCCAGCATCCTCCTCTTCGTCATCCTCAGGCATGTCTGGGTCTGGTTCAAGGAGGGGAATGTTCCTTTTTACACAAATATTGTGTAATATGGCACAAGTGAGTATGATCTTACAGACCATCTCTGGGGAATAGAGTAGGCTACCGCCAGTTATGTCAAGGCAGCGGAACCTTGACTTTAGGATCCCAAAGGTCCGCTCCACAATGCTGCGTGTCCTCTTGTGGGCGTCATTGTATGCCCGCTCAGCAGCAGTATTTGGGTTCCCATATGGTGTCATTATCCAAGGCTGGATGCCATACCCCTGATCAGCTGAAAGAGAAACACAGAATGGTATCAATTAGATGTAGGAGGCACTGTTGTACGTATCTTTGATGGCAGTAGTTGTGTTGTGTTGTCTGTGACTATTTTGTGTACTAATGTGAGAACCTATGGTTGTTGGTGAAAACCTTTGCATTGATTTTTTTTCCTTGGCTGAGCAAGTGTTTGTTGGCTAACTGTTTGTCAGCAGGATGTATTGGTTTCTCCAGTACAGTGTGCCCTCCCTTGCATTGTGACTTGTGATACAGGTGTCCGTGTGTCCTCACTGGGGGTGTGATGATAGTTCCATGTAGAGTTGAAACATGAAAGTGTATTAGAAACGTTCATATGAACATACCCAGGCCATCCCATACCTTTAAACTTATGCATTGTATTAGTGTACAGGTTATTGTGAGACTTCCAATTTGCAAGGTGACATTTAGGCAACCACAGTCATTAATGTCTTCACACTAAGCTGTAGAGTAAATTCCAATGTGTGAGAGGTTCAATGGTGACTTGTGAAACATGGCTAGTGATGTGAGTACCTCAGTGTGTTCCTGGCTAGGTGTTGCTATTGTGGTGTATGTGTTGTTTATCCTAGAGGGTTTCTGAGCAGTGTTTATATGAGTTAGATTTTTGTCCTTACCAACAAGTAGTCCATTGCCATACCGTCCATCCTGGAAGTGTTGGTTGATGGTGCAGTGACGGAAGATGAATGCGTCATGTACACTCCCAGGATATTTAGCCACAATGTTGCTGATCAGTGCTTGGTGATCGACTATGGCCTGCACGTTGATTGAATGTGTGTGCTTCCTGTTGCGGTAGAGGTGTTCACTCGCAGCAGGTGGCACAAGGCGTACGTGTGTGCAGTCGATTGCACCAAGGACGTGCGGAAAGCCACTGATGGCGTAGAACCCCTGTTTAGTTTCCTGCTGCATCTGCAGTGTGTTAGGGAAGCAGATGTGGCGGGGTGTCAGGCGAATTATGGCATCCAGTACTTTAGGCAGGAATGCGGATAAAGATGGTTGTGATATTCCACCAACCAGGGCACCAGTTGTCTGAAACGAGCCACTTGCCAGCATGTGAAGTACGGCAAGCAGCTTTGTTTCTGTTGGGATAGTGCGGGGAGTCACTAAAGTGGGGGCCAACTGCTGTTCAATATTTGTCAGCAGCTGCTGAATGGCCTGCCAGTTCAACCGGTACCTCTGGATGATGTCTCGTTCCCTGAGGCCATGCAGGGTTGTTCTTGGGCGGAATATCCTCTCCTGCCTTCTGCACTGTCTTTGGGGTCCCTGCTGGTGTTGTTGTAGCTGCTGTTGTTGCTGCAGGGCTCTGCGTCTACGTGCACGCTGAAGAAAAAGCACCTCCATGTCTCCCTGTTGCTGCTCTGCTGCTCTGCTGCTCTGCTGCTCTGTTGTTTGTTCTGTGTGTTCTGATTAAGTATAGGTGTGTTTGCCCCATTTTAACGCCTGCCCTGACCCAGGCGTTAAAATTTCACGATATTCGTGCTTTGCGACATTTTTTTGCGCCGCCTGCCGAGTCATTTTTGCCCGGAAGCATAAATACGACGCACCGCTGTGTGTGTCGGTTTTTGGACGGGAACGCCTACCCTGCATGTCATTAACGCAGGGCGGGGTGCCTCTTCCAGAAACTGACGCACATAGCGCCATTTTCCTTGTGCGCCGGATCGGGCATCAGGGTTTAAATATGGGGCAACGTTTGCGCTGAATGTGCGTCAAACTTTTTGACGCACATTCGGCGCAAACGGAGTATAAATATGCCCCTAAGTTCTTTATGTTTCCTGTTTTGGAGCAATGTTTCCCTTCTTTTCTTCAGAATATTTGCACATTTCATATTACGTGTTTGACACATGTTTCTAATTCTTTTTTGTATTAAAAATTTAACCAAATGTGTCAAGTTCCAATACTTCCCAGTGAATTTTGAGTTTCTTTGAGTAAGTTGTAGTTAATCTCCAAGAACAATTATATGTTTTCTGCCAAAAAGTACATCATATTCTGTCTTCAGTATTTACTGTATTCTTGTATGGACAAAGGCTAGTATTAGGTTTGAGACAATGATCGCTTCAAGTTTAATATTGTGTTCTGCAGCATCATGAATACTTCATGCAAGGTCATTTATTTGATGTTGTGTGCAATCAGTAGGAAGTGTTACTACAATTGATAAAATGTAGTCTGTAGTCCTTTTGAACTTGGATAACAATGCTTTTCCCTGTTCAAGCTTGTCTGCTGACATATAGTAGAATTGGTTTAAATGTTGAAAATGTACATTGATTCTTTTTATGGAGAAATCCATGCTCTGTTTTTTCTGTCACTTCCATATATATTTTGTTTCTGCTCATAATTTAGTTGTCTGATTAAGTGTTTCAAGTTAACATTCACTACTCTTGCTTTTAGCGTTGTAATATCCACTTGATTCATAGCTATAGTAACTTCAATTTTCAATTATAGGTTGTCCAAGAGGATTTTGACTTAGAGGTACAGAACTTTGGTTGCTTTGTGAACTATCATTTGCTATCTAAGTAGCAATTGTTTCTTCCTGTTCAATCGTATCAATTAACACTTTAAGGTAGTTCAGAAAGACTGAACGCTAAATGGTATCTTTTGTAGCAGTTAAAGAATTTTCATAGCAGTCATACTCTCTGAGTAATTCTGTGTCAGACCACCAAGGCTTCACTAGTTGGAGAAATGCTAAGTAGTAAATTCTCTTTTCCCAGGAGTTTGACAACTAAGGTTTCCGTGGTTTATTAAACTACATTTTACAGTCAAACTAAACAACTGTTGCATCCAAGCACAGCATATTTACCCTTATCTACATAATCCTTCATATTGCTTTTGTACCTATAGGTTACAGAATCTCATAAAGACACATATTTTCTGGGTGTGGACTTCTTTTTGAATAGTAAGTAACTAATATATTTGATTTACAACAGCTGTACTCTCTGGTTTAAACTCCGCTAGATACTGAATTTCTGGGAAAGAATTCAGCACTCCGTTTTGTGTGTTAACAATGTCTGGACTGACCCAAACAATTCCCATAGACTTCAGGTACATAATAGACAAACTCAACCTGTCACAACACTCATAGGAAATTTTCACCCTGTGCGAAACTGAGCTGTCCAATTTTTTTGTTAGAGACTTTTCTGTAGTAATCTCTTCCCACACTTCCATCATCTCTGTCTTCTCTGATTTTGCAATGTACGAAGTGACATACTGAGCAACAGCAATGGAGTTCTCTGTAGAAAACTGTATGCCCATGTTTGCATCTTATAACTTTCAATTAACTAAATTGCAATCATTTATTACTTGGAGGCCTCTGCTCTTATAAGGTTATACATATGTTTGTTGATTTTCCTGTCAGTGTATGTCTGATGGCATATGAAAAGCTGTTCATTATTCCTTTGGAAATGATAGGTCTTGGAAATCCAAAACAACACCTTGTATAAAATGTCCCTTTACAGCTGTATCTTAAGTGGCAACACTTGCCACATCTATGTATTTGGAAATGTAGAACTTGCTGTCTCAGGCCTTTGTCTTCATTCTCTTCTGGACTGGTGCATGTAACATACTCTTCTATAAAAGACAGTAGAGAGGCATCACTGTCAGTTCCAAATTTTGGTGCATCCTTTATCCTTAGGAGCATGTATATATGAAGAGCACCTCTTGCCTGGTACTCTTTGAGCCAAAACTGCAGCATTCTTTTGCTACCTATGTCCTTGGCCTGTAAAAGAAGAGATGAGGACTTACCTTGGTCTTCTGGGGTCCTCCTCTCCCCATCATCCTATGATGAGTCCACAGCTGCTGCCTCCCTCTGGCCTCTGCTCCCTGCTCCGGTGTACACTGCAGCCCAGTTATATCTGCACTTGTGCTGTATAGCCCATAACTGGACTGCAGTGCTCACTGGGTGAGCTCTGCTCCTCTGGCAGGGCTAGCGGACTTTCAGACTAAGTCTGTGCTCCAAGCGGACACCAGAGTTCCAAAAACTCTGTTAGCTCCGCCAGCGGAGCACAGCACCCGGCATACCCCTACTCATCATTGATACAAGTTACATCTCCAATAATATCAACATTTTCATAAGTAAAACATTACTTTCTTTCATATATAATGTGGATTTCTTTTTACTTTAAGACATTCACTATTTCCTGTCAGATTGTTTTTAAATTTTCGGTAGGGCCACCATTTACTAGAATGATGAGTGTTTCTTCAAAAGGTTTCTGAAAACCTACAGTGACAAAAACAAAAATAAGTCTAAAGGTACATAACTCTTCCTTTCAGTCCTTTCTATTGCTCGGTTGGTGGTAGTTTCCCTGTTTTTTAGGTTCCATTCAAACTATTGCTTGAAAGGGATGAATAGTTTGAGCGAGAATTGATTCATACACATTTAATTGTTCACGTTTTTGCGGGATCGGTACCAATTCTGCTCTATTATGTATTAGTGTAGCTGGCAGTATATTATCCTCTAATTTATCATAACAATATTTACATATTGTTTGCTCTGTGGCTAAATCAATGCATTCTTCTCCAAACAGGTGTGTACCATATTCCTGCCACTCATCTCTTTTTTCTCCCTCAGTTTTAGAAAATGCAATTACCTTATGAGTTTGGTTTTAATAGATAGTGCAGCGACAACAAATACAAACATATTTTGGTTTCTCTCAACACAGTGCTTTAAACTTGGCTATCTCTTTTCCAGAATCTCAGTGTCCTATTGGTCTATAACCCCAGTCATTACTCCTCATTTTTCTTACACTTCTCTTCAGGACCAAAGAAACAAAACTGAATATTGTCACAAACGTTCTCCACCTCTAGCACAATACCCTAAAATAAACCTCTATTCATCACTCCTAAAGCTGGAATTTACATAGTAAAGTCCCCTAAATAAGTTTTGCATCTTTGAACGATGTACAGATAACATTCAAGTGATGAAAAGTGCTTTTACACAGTTTCTTTGAAAGACATGCTAGTGAATTCCCTTGTAAGGTAGAGTATTTCCGAACTTTGCTTGGATCTAATCCTTGAAGCATTGTAATTTTCTGTTTCAGACTTCTACATGAAAAACCTCTTAGGAAACTTCTCAATTACTCAGTTGATTCCTGACAGATATTACAAATAGTGCTTTACTTCCACTTGTACACAGGAACCTGTTTACATCTTCCTTATTCCTCTTCAGCTATCACTTCTTCTACATTCCTAGGAACTATCTCTGTTTTTTCCTATGGGAGTACCATCTTTTACTTCATAGAAACAACCAGTTGTGTCACTGCATGCACTAATGTGTTACCTTGTAAGTAATTCTCTTCATTTAAAAAAAAGCTCTGTACTTGATGTGCACATCTGCTCACCTTTAAAAATGTTACAAAAAAATACTGTTATTTGTAACCCTTTTCCTTAAAGTTATTTCCTAAAACACAATACTTTTTCCTCTAGTGTCTTCATTCTGTTCAATATTAAGATAAAAAGTGTTCTCTCTTTACAGAAAATGTTTTTTCGATTATACTCTCAAAATGTTGCTTTTGCTTAAGAACAGCACCACTCCTCCTATGCTTCTTCATTGTCTACAACACATTTTGAATTAATCTGTCTCAAAACATTTTTACTCTTAACTTTCTAAACTGTTTCTGTCTCCAAGTCAAACTCTCTGTTTTCTTAGATTTCCTTCTTTTAGCACCATACACATCTTCCTGTTTGTCAGTACCCTTATTTTAAATTTTTTGATATTTAAAAGCTGGTCTTACAAGGAACTGTTTTCTTTCTCCACACATTTTCCACTTTATCTTCCTTTTCACTGTCAGCTTTAACCAGGTAGTACTGTTGTTACTGTTTCTTTATACTGCATGTTTTGTCAATATTTTTCAAATGAAAGTAGAATATATTATAAAACTAGATAGAGTGAGTAACTGAATAAGTACATAAGTGGTTTTGTAAGTGTCTAAGTTGTTGGAGAAATAGCTCAGTATACATCTATAAATATATGGAGTACTTAATTAATGAATACACATCAAACACTACATTCCTACCTTTCTCAGTAACAGTTGTATATTTTATCGTCTTAGTGCTTGCATCGTTGTGTGGTTTAGTATCTCAGTGTATGAATGAGTGTGTCTTTGGGAGTGAATGTCTATTTTACTCTGTGAATGTCAGTGTGTGGATCAGGTTTATTAGTAGTATGCCTGAGTCATGCTTAAAGGACTATTTCTCTGTATGGGAGACTAGTTTGTGTAGTAGTTCCCTACAAATGTGAGTGAATTTATGAGTTCCACTATGGGCATGCTCCAATACTGCTGGATAAATAACTGCTGTCTGACTTTGTGCAGGAATGTACAAGTGGCTCTTGCAGTGTATAACTGGGTATGTCAGTGGCTCAATCCTTTTGTTAATAGGTATAGGGCTTGCAGTATGGGTAGCATAGTTCATATAAAACTGGGCACAGGGGTATTGAAGTGCACATCTAAGCCAGTTAAACTCAGAAGGACATGTATCATCTTCTACTGACAAAGCACCTTGCTCTGTGGCCTACCTACAACCTAGATGAGGGTGGATTCTGTGAAGTAACAGGAGATCTTAAGGCTTCTGAAGCATGTTTTCTAATACTTAGTCGAGCTCACAGTAAAACTGAACACGTAGGCTCACCAGTAGTAGGCCAAACCCATCTTTAAAGGACTATTTGTCTGAATAAACAACTTGGTTATGACAGTAGTTAACTACATATTGGAGCGACTGTATCATTTACCAACTAGGCATCGTACTGCAGCATGCATACCTGCTACCTGAATGTGTGAATGAATTTATAAGTGGCTCTCTCTGTGTTTGACTGGATGTGTGACTGAATCTATTGTTTTGCTATTAGGTGTATGAGTTGCAGTATGTGTAGTAGACTGTATATATACCTGGGCATAGGGGTCTGTAAGTGGACATCTTAGTCAGTGAAATTCAGAAGAACATGTTTTACCTTTTAACTGCAAAGCTCTCTCCTCTATGGCCTACCTACAGCCTACCTAAGGGATGATTTTTCTACTTTTCTTTATTTTAATCACAAACCTTCTTTTTATGTTCCGTTTTACTTTCTGTCAATATGCTGCCCACTTTCATTCACCTTATACACTCATGCCTTTATTAATACATTTTTACTTAAACTACTTTTGACTACACAAACCTGTGAAGTGTGCTTGTTGGTGTATATGTTTCTCTCTCAGTATCAGTTTTACATTCTTATCACTGAAAATTTGATAGTGGCTTTTAGCGATTCACACGGGAGTACAAAATCCGTTTTTGCTATCTATTCGAAAAAATGCAACATGTTCACCTCTTTCTATAGAAACAACATATTCACACCAAATAATACTTATAATTTTTTTTCACACTAGATTTGCGACTACAATGTCACAGTCTAGTCTTTTTCAATTTCCTTCCCCCATGCTCCTGTAGCTGTGCTACCATGGTAACATAATCTGCAACATTGTGCTGCAGCAGAAGGTCATAAGTTCATAATAGTTTCTGAGTTCACTATGCTTACTTTTAAACCACGTTTAGCAACGGTGGTTGAATTTTTGAAATAATAAATATATCACAAACACCAACATGTTATTGCAACTTCTCCAAATCCAATCCAACTTCTACTTATTTTATACATAATATCACATTCCTAGCTCAATGCACCAAAATATTTACAACAGCCAATTGTAAGGAAATGCCTCCTTGGCATGGTTACCCCCTGACTTTTTGCATCTTCTGATGCCAAGTTATGATTTGAAAGTGTGCTGAGGTCTGCTAACCAGGCCCCAGCACCTGTGTTCTTTCCCTAACCTGTACTTTTGTTTCCACAATTGGCACACCCTGGCATCCAGGTAAGTCCCTTGTAACTGGCACCCCTGGTACCAAGGGCCCTGATGCCAGGGAAGGTCACTAAGGGCTGCAGCATATCTTATGCCACCCTGGGGACCCCTCACTCAGCACAGACACACTGCTTGCCAGCTTGTGTGTGCTAGTGGGGATAAAAAGACTAAGTCGACATGGCACTCCCCTCATGGTGCCATGCTAACCTCACACTGCCTATAGGTATAGATAAGTCACCCCTCTAGCAGGCCTTACAGCCCTAAGGCAGGGTGCACTATACCATAGGTGAGGGCATAAGTGCATGAGCACTATGCCCCTACAGTGTCTAAGCAAAACCTTAGACATTGTAAGTGCAGAGTAGCCATAAGAGTATATGGTCTGGGAGTCTGTCATGCACGAACTCCACAGCACCATAATGGCTACACTGAAAACTGTGAAGTTTGATATCAAACTTCTCAGCACAATAAATGCACACTGATGCCAGTGTACATTTTATTGGAACATACACCCCAGAGGGCACCTTAGAGGTTCCCCCTGAAACCTTAACCGACTACCAGTGTAGGCTGACTAGTTTTAGCAGCCTGCCACACACCAGACATGTTGCTGGCCACATGGGGAGAGTGCCTTTGTCACTCTGTGGCTAGTAACAAAGCCTGTACTGGGTGGAGGTGCCTCTCACCTCCCCCTGCAGGAACTGTAACACCTGGCGGTGAGCCTCAAAGGCTCACCCCCTTTGTTACAGCACCCCAGGGCACTCCAGCTAGTGGAGTTGCCCGCCCCCTCCGGCCACGCTCCCACTTTTGGCGGCAAGGCCAGAGGAGATAATGAGAAAAACAAGGAGGAGTCACTGGCCAGTCAGGACAGCCCCTAAGGTGTCCTGAGCTGAGGTGACTCTGACTTTTAGAAATCCTCCATCTTGCAGATGGAGGATTCCCCCAATAGGGATAGGGATGTGCCCCCCTCCCCTCAGGGAGGAGGCACAAAGACGGTGTAGCCACCCTCAGGGCTAGTAGCCATTGGCTACTAACCCCCCAGACCTAAACACCCCCCTAAATTGAGTAATTAGGGGCTCCCAGAACACAGCAAGATAGATTCCTGCAACCTAAGACGAAGAAGGACTGCTGAGCTGAAAAATCTGCAGAGAAGACGGAGACACCAACTGCCTTGGCCCCAGCTCTACCGGCCTGTCTCCCCACTTCTAAAGACACTGCTCCAGCGATGCGTTCCACAGGGTCCAGCGACTTCTGAAGCCTCAGAGGTCTACCCTGCATCTAGAAGGACCAAGAATTCCAGAGGACAGCGGCTCTGTTCCCCAAAGACTGCAACTTTGCAACAAAGAAGCAACTTTGAAACAACACACGTTTCCCGCCGGAAGCGTGAGACTTTGCACTCTGCATCCGACGCCCCCGGCTCGACTTGTGGAGAACAAACACCACAGGGAGGACTCCCCGGTGACTACGAGACCGTGAGTAGCCAGAGTTGACCCCCCTGAGCCTCCACAGCGACGCCTGCAGAGGGAATCCCGAGGCTCCCCCTGACCGCGACTGCCTGCTTCAAAGACCCGATGCCTGGTAAAGACACTGCACCCGCAGCCCCCAGGACCTGAAGGATCCAACCTCCAGTGCAGGAGCGACCCCTAGGTGGCCCTCTCCCTTGCCCAGGTAGTGGCTACCCCGAGGAGCCCCCCCTTGCCTACCTGCATCGCTGAAGAAACCTCTTGGTATCCCATTGGATTACATTGCGATCCCGACGCCTGTTTGCACACTGCACCCGGCCGCCCCCGTGCCGCTGAGGGTGTACTTTTTGTGCTGACTTGTGTCCCCCCCGGTGCCCTACAAAACTCCCCTGGTCTGCCCTCCGAAGACGCGGGTTCTTACCTGCTGGCAGACTGGAACCGGGGCACCCCCTTCTCCATTGAAGCCTATGCGTTTTGGGCACCATTTTGACCTCTGCACCTGACCGGCACTGAGCTGCTGGTGTGGTAACTTTGGGATTGCCCTGAACCCCCAATGGTGGGCTACCTTGGACCCAACTTTGAACCCTGTAGGTGGTTTACTTACCTGCAAATCTAACAATCACTTACCTCCCCCAGGAACTGTTGAAAATTTCACTGTGTCTAGTTTTAAAATAGCTATATGTCATTTGTGTGAAAACTGTATATGCTATTTTGCTAATTCAAAGTTCCTAAAGTTCCTAAGTGAAGTACCTTTCATTTAAAGTATTGTTTGTAAATCTTGAACCTGTGGTTCTTAAAATAAACTAAGGGGGTCATTACAACATTGGCGGTATAAGGCGCTTACCGCCGTGCAGAAGACCGCCAATACACCGCCGCGGCCGTGGTAGACCGCCACAGCTATTATGACACACATCACGGAATCTGCCGAAATTCAGACACCCACACAACACCGCCACTCCAAAGGTCAGCGATAAACTGGCGGAAACACATCCTCCACCTCCACGCCAACAGAAACACGCCCATGCCATTACGACCCACTAATCCATGCGGCGGTCTTTCAACCGCGGTATTCCATTGGCGGTACACACCGCCGCGCTCAAAATACACACACATCTACAAAACACCACCACATTGGACAATTAAAAATACACACACCTGATACACATACACACACCACTCCCGCACACCCAATACTATATAAAACACACACCCACATCACCCACAAACCCCTACGACCACAATTCACGAACAAAGGCCAGAGAGATAGCACAGAACAGACAACCCCATCACACAGAGGCACACAACACCTCACCCACGCAACATCCAAGCACAAAACACCACATACCACTACACTCACCACACTCATCAACACATACACCACCCCACACATCACACACACCACCCCATGTCACGCCAAAGACACCCCCGCTTCTCCGAGGAGGAGCTCAGGGTCATGGTGGAGGAAATCATCCGGGTAGAGCCACAGCTATTTGGCTCACAGGTACAGCACACATCCATAGCCAGGAAGATGGAGCTATGGCAAAGAATAGTGGACAGGGTCAACGCTGTGGGACAGCACCCAAGAAATAGGGAGGACATCAGGAAGAGGTGGAACGACCTACGGGGGGAGGTGCGTTCCACGGTATCCAGGCACCACATCGCAGTACTGCGGACTGGCGGTGGACCCCCACCTCCTCCCCCTCAACTAACAACATGGGAGGAGCAAGTCTTGTCCATCTTGCATCCTGAGGGCCTCGGAGGAGTCGTTGGAGGAACGGACACTGGTAGGTCTAATCTTAACCATCACCCCCACCCTACCTGCATGATATCACACACCCCCACCATCACACCCTCCCCTATCACCCCAAATCCTCACCTATCTACCCATGACACCAACCACCCATCCCAACCCCAAGACCTGCATGACATAACTAAGCATGGACACCCATCACCAAAGCATGCCCACTGCACAGACCCACAACACCCCCCAACCATCAGGACACAAGCCCCCACACAGGAATGCCTGCACTGGGGTTCACGAACACCCAACTATTGCACACCATGAAACACACACATGCAATAATCATGTACTTATACCCCCGCAGGAACCCGAAGGAACGTCACCACACCAGAGGGTCCAGACAACACCACTCCACCCCCAGAAGAGGCCCACAGTGACGACAGCAGCTCTGCCCCACTGGATCTTGATGACCAGCCCGGACCATCGTGGGCCTCAGGACAGTCGGTTCCCCTTGCCCAGCCACAGCCCAACACCGAGCTTACACCCTCTGGTAACACCAGCACAGCACCCACCCAGCGGGCCCAAACCTCCCTACCCAGAACAGGTCAAACAGCGGTGTGTCCACCACTACAGGGCACCCAGGCTAACCCACCACCCCAACAACAACAAGGACCTGGGGGCAGTGGTAGTGGGCACACGGTCCAGGGGACAGAGGATCAGGAACACAGGAGAACTGGGAGGGCGGCTGTGCGACAGAGGGAGGACAGGCCAAGGGAACCAACTCTCAACGAGGCCCTCTCCTCCATCATTGGAGCATACCACCACTCCCAGGAGACGATGGCCATGGTCCTGGACAAGTTGCAGGAGACCCTGCGACTGCAGGAGGAACAATATTTGGGGTTCAGGGAGGAGCTCAGGACCATCGGCTCCGCCCTGGGCACCATTGTAGGGGTGCTGACGGACATTCAAAAGACCTTGAGGGACACCGTGGCACTCCAAGGGGCCCCTGACACTAGCCACGACGATGAAATGCCCACCACCTCCGCCAGCGCTAGTGGACAGGACGCCCCGCCACAGGACCAACACACCAGCACCCCATCCCCTGCAGACGGACAACCACCACGCAAGCGGGCCCTGATATCCAGGAACAGGACAGAGCAAGATGACAAGACCCCCGCCAGGAAATAAGACCACCCTGTTTGTCCCCCCACTGTCCCACTTTGTTACCCTGCCCAAATCGGAACTGACCTAGCTCCACTTCCAATGCCCAGATGTGCAGTGTACCTGTGAGACTAATAGACTGGACTCTGCCATGGACATTCCTCCACCATCACCCATCACCATTTTACAACCCCCCTTCATTTTTTTACACTTAAATAAACACCCTTGAAACACTAAACACAAATGGAGTCAGTCTATGATTTGTAAATCTGTATTATCAATTACAGTTTCATAATGGGTTACCCATTGGAAGGCTAACATACCTATGTCACACATCACAAGCCCTTCAAGGATGCAAACAGTTGACACGTAGGTTACCACATTTGTGAAACTGAAATGGAAGGGGACAGCTCAGTTAACAAATAGTGAGTGAAATGGAGGTACAGGATAGAGGTAGATGTGTGAAAGTTAATGTAATGGTAAAAATGAAAATGTTCTCACCTGTGTCTCACTGGAAATATTGCTGTATGACTGACTCCCTGTTGTCGTTTTTGTCTTCCTCAGCTTCATCCTCATCACTGTCCACAGGCTCCACAGGCTCCACAGCTGCCACAACACCGTCATCTGGATCATCCTCCTGCAGAAAAGGCACCTGGCGTCTCAATGCCAAGTTATGGAGCATGGAGCAGGCGATGATGATGTCGCACACCTTCTTCGGTGAGTAGAATAGGGATCCACCTGTGATATGGAGGCACCGGAACCTGGCCTTCAGGAGGCCGAAGGTGCGCTCGATAACCCTCCTAGTCCGCCCATGGGCCTCATTGTAGCGTTCCTCTGCCTTGGTCCTGGGATTCCTCACTGGGGTCAATAGCCAGGAAAGGTTGGGGTAACCAGAGTCCCCCAATAGCCATACACAGTGCCTCTGGAGTTCACCCATCATATTAGGGATGCTGCTATTCCGCAGGATGTAGGCGTCATGCACAGAGCCAGGGAACATAGCATTTACCTGCGAGATGTACTGGTCTGCCAAACAGACCATCTGGACATTCATTAATTGATAACTCTTCCTGTTCCTGTACACCTGTTCACTCCTGCGGGGGGGACCAGAGCTACATGGGTCCCATCAAAGGCACCTATGACGTTGGGGATATGTCCAAGGGTATAGAAGTCACCTTTCACTGTAGGCAAATCCTCCACCTCAGGGAAAATGATGTATCTCCTTACGTGTTTCCACAGGGCAGACAACACTCTGGACAACACGTTGGAAAACATAGGCTGGGACATCCCTGATGCCATGGCCACTGTTGTTTGAAAAGACCCACTTGCAAGGAAATGGAGCACTGACAGCACCTGCACGTCAGGGGGGATTCCAGTCGGATGGCAGATTGGTGACATCAGCTCTGGCTCCAACTGGGTACATAGTTCCTGGATTGTAGCACGGTCAAACCGGTAGGTCACGATTAAATGTCTCTCTTCCATTGTCAACAGGTCCACCAGCGGTCGGTACACCGGAGGATTCCGCCATCTTCTCATATGTCCCAGCTGACGGTGCCTGCGAAGGACAACAGCGAAAAAACAGTCACTATTCCTGCAGGTATGTACCCACAGTTACACACAAGAGTACACCAGACACAAAACCCTTCCTGTATGTGTGTTGAGTGTAGGCCTCAGTATGTGTGACGCAGTTTAAAATTAATTCATGTGGGCCCCTGAAATGGCGGCTGCCTGACCTCTAAACTGGGACAATGGGATTGTGGGGTAATAGGGCTGGCGTTGCACACCATCGCGGTAGGCGGTCGTAGAGTGCGGTGCAATGCTACATTGGTTAACATTGGACCCTATGGGTCCCAGGATCCAATGAACAGGTGCGCCGGCGGTGATGATGCGCCCCGCCGCGGACGTCACCGCCGCGGACGTCACCACCATTTTCTATCTGTTCAATCACTAGATACCTGACCTTCGACTGCTACTGCTGCTGTGACCTCGGTCTGGAAGCGACGATGGCTGCTGCGTCTGGGGAAAGGGCCCCTGCCTTCACTGCACAGGAGTTGGAGAAACTTGTGGATGGGGTCCTCACCCAGTACATGCTACTCTACGGTCCTCCAGACCAACAGGTTAGTACACAGGGAGCACGTTGTAGGGGCTAGGCCTGGGTGGACAGGGCTGGGTGGAAGAGGGAAGGGGGCAGAAGTCATACTACAGTAAAGCATGGGAATAAATGGGCCACATGGTCAGAGTATGGAGGGGGACACACACATTGATGGTGCAATTGGTAATGACTGTTCCTCTTCCCTTGTGCATGTCATGTAGGTCAGCGCCCACCAGAAGAGGGACATTTGGCGTGCCATCGCCAAGGAGGTCCGGACCCTGGGGGCCCACTAGAGACGGGGCACCCCCTGCCGGAAGAGATGGGAGGACATTTGCCGCTGCAGCAAGAAGACGGCGGAGGCTCAGCTGGGGATGGACTCCCAACGTGGGAGGGGTGCCGGTCGTACCATGACCCCCCTGATGTTCCGGATCCTGGAGGTGGCCTACCCGGAGTTGGATGGGCGCTTAAGGACATCACAGCAGACACAAGGGGGTGAGTACAACCTCATTCTGCAGACTTTGCGTGCAGTGGAGGTGTCTGGGTGGGGGAGGTGGGCTCTGGGTGTCCCTAGGCCAGGGCGAGCTAGGTAGGCAAGGCCCCCCCATAATGTAGGCCATGTGGCACTCTACCCCACCTCAGTAAATTAGCAAGTTGAGGTATAGTTGCCCCTGTGGCATCCATGTGCGCAGATTTCCACCATTGCCATGTAGGCCATATCCCAGAAATTGCATGTGCAGAGGGCAGGAGCACGGCGTTGTGCCTGGGGCTGCTGCGTCTGTCTTGTCCGCCAACGGTAGCGGTATGCCATGCACTAAAACTCTCATTGTTCTGTCTCCCCCCCTTTTCCTGCTCTCCCTGTCCTTTTGTACATCAGCATCAACAGGCGGAGGTACAGTGGCACCGGAGCACGAGGGAGCTGCATCCCACATGGCCATGGAGGGCCACACCACAGACTCTGAATACACCAGTGGGACGGAGGGCGAGGGGAGCTTCACGTCGGCCACCGGATCACCAACCAGCGACACAGACTCGTCTGCCGATGTGAGCTCCCCTGTGGTGGCGGCACCATCTGTGTGCCCCACTTCTACAGGTACAGCCGCCACCCCCCCTACCAGCACCGCCCTCCCAGCAGCCCCTCAGCGTTCGCCCCGAGCCCGCTCACCCAGGAGGGAGGGCATCACCTTCGCCCCAGGCACCTCAGGCCCTACCCCAGTCACCTCTGCTGCCCTCAGTGAGGAGGCCATTGACCTCCTCAGATCACTCACTGTTGGGCAGTCTACCATTGTGAATGCCACCCAGGGTGTAGAAAGGGCGTTGCAACGCGGTAATGCATTCCTGGAGGGCATTCATTCTGGTCATGCTGTCCTTCAGCGAACCCTGCAATCTCTGGCCTCAGCACTGATGGCAGCAATTGTCCCGGTGTCCAGCCTCCCCCCTCCAACTTCCTCCACCCAGACCCAATCCCCTGTACCCCAGCCCATCCCAAGCACACCTACAGACCAGCATGCACACAAGTCAACACACAAAAGTAGCTCAGGCAAACATAGGCACCACACATCCCACAGGCACTCACACAAGCATCAAACACATACAGACACAGCAACATCCACTGTCTCCACTGTGTCCCACTCCTCCTCTTCTCCCTCCTCCCTCCCAGTGTCGTCTACACACACACCTGCATGCACCACATCTACAGGCACTAGGACTCGCACCAGGACACCCAGCACCACAAGCCGCTCACCAGCACTCACCACCTCCACTGCCATTTACACGTCCCCTGTGTCCTCTCCCAGTGTGTCTGTGACGCCCCCTCTCAAAGTACCCAAACGCCGGCAATCACTCACCCAACATCCATCCACCTCACGACAGCCTCCAGTACCTGCACCTGTACCCAAAACAGCTAAAGTGACACCTCCTTCAACCACCTCCTCTTCCTCCACTCCCAGACCCCCTCCAGCTACCCATCCCAGTGTGCGTCAGAAACTGTCCCTCTGTCAAATTGACCTTTTTGCCCCCACCCCCCCCTCCAATTCATCAGTCCCGTCGTAGCGCCTCAGCCAATAAGCCTCCAGTACCAGTGGTGCGTGTTCCAGGTTTTTGGAGTGCACCGTCCACCAGGGCAGGCAGTAGGACTCGGAGCCAAGGCACTGGCAGCCCACCCCCTGTAAAGGCTCCGAAATTTGAGAGTGGACGACGGGACCGTGTCAAGACTCCTGTTGGGACAACAAGTGAAATGGGATCGAAGGCGATTGGTGAGTCAGCTGTAACTCCAAAAAAGGTGGGGAAGGTCCAGAGGAAGTCTGCCCAGCCTGTTGTGAGAGTCACGGCGGAGAAGTGCGCCATCATTTCCGGTTGTCCAGACACAACCGCCAGCACCGTCGTCATTGGTCCAGAGACCACCGCCAGAGTCAGTGCCCAGGAGGGCCCAAGTATCGTAACTGGTCCAGAGACCACTGCCAGAGTCAGTGCCCAGGAGGGCCCAAGTATCGTAACTGGTCCAGAGACCACCGCCAGAGTCAGTGCCCAGGAAGGCCCAAGTATCGTAACTGGTCTAGAGACCACCACCAGAGTCAGTGGCCAGGAGGGCCCAAGTATCGTCACTGGTCCAGAGACCACCGCTAGAGTCAGTGCCCAGGAGGGCCCAAGTATTGTCACTGGTCCTGAGACCACCGCCAGAGTCAGTGCCCAGGAGGGCCCAAGTATCGTAACTGGTCCAGAGACCACCGCCAGAGTCAGTGCCCAGGAGGGCCCAAGTATCGTCACTGGTCCAGAGACCACTGCCAGAGTCAGTGCCCAGGAGGGCCCAAGTATCGTAACTGTTCCAGAGACCACCGCCAGAGTCACAGCCCAGGAGGGCCCAAGTATCGTCACTGGTCCTGAGACCACCGCACAAGACACAGCCCAGGAGGGCCCAAGTATCGTCACTGGTCCTGAGACCACCGCACAAGACACAGCCCAGGAGGGCCCAAGTATCGTCACTGGTCCAGAGACTACCGCCGCAGTCACAGTCCAGGCGGTGCCAGGATGCCACAGCCCCGCTGGGCAATGATGGAACGTCATGCCACACACCAATGTCCAGTATGGAGATCGTCATGCCACACACCAATGTCCAGTGTGGAAATCGTCATGCCAAACACCAATGTCCAGTGTGGAAATCGTCATGCCACACACCAATGTCCAGTGTGGAAATCGTCATGCCACACACCAATGTCCAGTGAGGAAATCGTCATGCCACACACCAATGTCCGTATCAGAACCGCCATGTCAAAGCACCGCTGAACAGGGCAAAGACCGCCATGGCAAAGCACCGCTGAACAGTCCAGAACCGCCATGTCAAAGCACCGCTGAACAGGGCAAAGACCGCCATGGCAAAGCACCGCTGAACAGTCCAGAACCGCCATGTCAAAGCACCGCTGAACAGGGCAAAGACCGCCATGGCAAAGCACCGCTGAACAGTCCAGAACCGCCATGTCAAAGCACCGCTGAACAGGGCAAAGACCGCCATGTCAAAGCACCGCTGAACAGGGCAAAGAACGCCATGTCAAAGCACCGCTGAACAGGGCAAAGACCCCCATGGCAAAGCACAGCTGAACAGTCCAGAGCCGCCATGTCAAAGCACCGCTGAACAGGGCAAAGACCGCCATGGCAAAGCACCGCTGAATAGTCCAGAACCGCCATGTCAAAGCACCGCTGAACAGGGCAAAGACCGCCATGGCAAAGCACCGCTGATCAGTCCAGAACCGCCATGTCAAAGCACCACTGAACAGGGCAAGGACCGCCATGGCAAAGCACCGCTGAACAGTCCAGAACCGCCATGTCAAAGCACCGCTGAACAGGGCAATGCACCTGGTAGGAATGAATGGCCCACCACATCAGGCATCCTTATCCCATGTGCAGCTGGGACAGTGACAGAACACTACCTTTCACGGGGAGACTCATCCAGTCTGGGCACCAGTCACCCCCCAGTACCAGTATGGACCTGCATCAACTTGAGAGACTGTGGCTTTGCACTCCCCAGGATTGAACAGTGGGCAACCCACCCACTTGTGAGACTTGAGAGACTGTGGCTTTGCACTCCCCAGGATTGAACAGTGGGCAACACACCCACTGTAGAGACTTGAGAGACTGTGTCTTTGCACTCCCCAGGATTGAACAGTAAGCAAGCCACCCACTGTAGATACTTGAGAGACTGTGGCTTTGCACTCCCCAGGATGGCACAGTGGGCAACCCAGCCACTGTAGAGACTTGAGAGACTGTGGCTTTGCACTCCCCAGGATGGCACAGTGGGCAACCCAGCCACTGTAGAGACTTGAGAGACTGTGGCTTTGCACTCCCCAGGATACATCAATGGGCATGTAGCCCCGTTGTGGATCTGGCTTTGCATTCATCTGGCTGAGGTGCCCCCCCTTCCCTTTCCCCTGAGGTGCCTGTAGCATTTCTATCTGATGCCCCGGCAGTGTTCTCTCTGATTTTGTTCAGGTATCTATTGTGGGCCTCGCCCATGCATTTTTGGACTGTTTGTGCACGGACATTGTTGTGTACATATCTGCAATACTTCTCGGATTGTATATGTAAATATGAGTGATTTTAGAATACATATATTTGTATATTTTTGTATGACATGTATAGTGGCACATTACAAAGTTTGCCCGAAATTCGCATTGTCTTTGCATTCTTCCGGAGGGATTGTGGGTTGTTACTGTTATGTTTGTGACTGCATTGGTGTGTATGTTGTAATATGCGAGGGTGGGGGTGAGGGTGTTTGGTGGGTGTCCCCCTAACTTTTGCCTCCCCCGTGTCGTAGGTGCAGTACTCACCGGTATCTTCTGCGCCTACGTCGCTGTTGGTCGTGAAGGAGCAGAAAGACAAGGGCAGGTAGTATTTGCAGTTCCGGGTCCATGGAGTCGTCGTTCCTCGTGGGATGTGTAGAAGGTGAACGTTTTCCCATTGCACAAGCTGTTTCCGCCGTGTTTTTATCCACGGTGAATCCGCCCCGGAAAAGGTGGCAGATTGGCCTGTTGTGATACTGTGGGCGGTACATTGTCTTTCGCCTGTCTGTTGGCGGTGACCGCCGCGCTGCTTGTCTGTACCGCCGTGGCGGGCGGTGTGTTAAAGTGGCTGTCTTTGTTGGCGGTTTACGCCAGGGTCATAATTCCCTTTTTTGTCCGTCTGACTGTTTGCTATATTACCGCATCTTTAACACCGTCCGCCAGGGTTGTAATGACCCCCTGAGAAAATATATTTTTCTATATAAAAACCTATTGGCCTGGAATTGTCTTTGAGTGTGTGTTCCTCATTTATTGCCTGTGTGTGTACAACAAATGCTTAACACTACCCTCTGATAAGCCTACTGCTCGACCACACTACCACAAAATTGAGCATTAGAATTATCTCTTTTTGCCACTATCTTACCTCTAAGGGGAACCCTTGGACTCTGTGCATGCTATTTCTTACTTTGAAATAGTACATACAGAGCCAACTTCCTACACCAATCAAATGTATTATTTCAAACTGTAACTAATAGTCTCCACTTCAACTGCATTTCATTTCAAAACTGTCTCATTCATGCAGCCTTGTCCTTGTGGTACTCCAGTTTCCCTCCAGAATGTTCAGAGTGTGGTTTGTGAAACATAGGTTTGTGTTCTGGGCCAGAGAGAGTGCTAGAAAAATTGGTATTGATAGGGAGCTAGGCTTATCTAAAATGGATACTACTTGGGTTGGCCAGAGAGGGTTAAAGTGGCATCAATTGCTCCCTTTCGTTGAAACCTTTAAGGATTGCCTACATCCGGAATGTATGATTTGGCACTGTGGGGACAATGGCACGGGCAGAGTTACAGGAGTAAGTTTGGAAATCCTAATGAATGACACCTTTCGAAAATTAATGGATACTTTTCCAACACAATGCCAAATGCAGAAGTGAAAGAGGTCAAGCGCATTCTGTCCACAAATAATGTTAATCTAACTATTTCTGCATACCTCAGAGACCATAACATGGGCTCTATGTATCACAATAATTTATGGTTTGATATGAATGGTATATACACCTAACTGACAAAGGCAACGGGGTGTTCCTGCAGAACTTGAGAGACTGCATCCTGTTTCATATATAGTTGTCACCTACACATCATAAAAACAAAGGTTCTTTTCAGAGCAAATCATTTAATCATACACCTATGTATTTATTTTTAAATTCCTAATTTTTAAAATCTAATTTGGATCTGCGGATCCACCCATGGATTTTGAAAACAATAAAAAAAAGCAATTTTTACCACCTCTTGTCTACTATTGTGCAACATTTATAGCAACCCGGGGGTCAGGGAACTACCCTGCCTCCTTCATATGTATTACTGCCCACATTTTAGCCCTGGGACACTTGCATGGAGCATCTGATGGCCCTGGGGACCACCTCCCTCCATCATTGGCTCCTGCTAATTCCTTAGGTGCCCACCCCTGGGACATATCTGTTTGCTGTGGCTTGGCTGTAGGCCTGCAGTCAAGCCACAGAAAACACTTTGGGTTTTGAGAGCGGGACCTGCAAAGCAGGTCCTGCTCTCGAAATTTGAAGTTTCATCACTGTCCTTTGTACGTGTGCAGAGGACAGAGATGAAATGCTTCAGCAAGCAAGGAGCTGCTATCAAAGCAGCTTCATGCCTGCTGAAGCATTGGCACTAGATTGGGAGGAGCCTTGAGGCTTCCCCCAGAGTCCAGGTAGCCCGCAAGGGCTTTGGTTAAAAATATTTAGGGGCTTCAGGGGGAGCCCTTGTGGGCTCACTCACGGTCCCACATAGCCCGTAAAAGGTGTTTTACATATTTTTGTCTAATAATAGTAATATATATATATAGATATAGATATATATATATATGATCCAAAACAAAGCGCGCAAAGGGGAAACGACAGGCAGAGCAGCTGTGCGAGGCAGGGGGGCTGGCCGAGCCCTCGATCAACTTTGTAAACAAAAAATAAATGCTGCGCACTCCGTTCAGCTCCACAAACTTTATCAGGTTTATTCGATGCAAAAAAGGAGAAAACAACGCATTTCGACTTAACAGTCTTCTTCCTGGTTTTGCAGTCCTTCCTCTATTATCTCTATTTATAGTGCTTAATTCCCGAAATCATTACAATGCATTATGGTCTAAAAAGTTTTTTATGTATAACATAAGATTTATAATATACCTAAAAGATTATTGAAAACTTTCTTAACCCCTTCGCTGCCAGGCCTTTTCCCCCTCCTGTGCCGAGCCTTTTTTTGGCTATTTGGGGCAGTTCGCGCTTAGGCCCTCATAACTTTTTGTACACATAAGCTAACCAAGCCAAATTTGCGTCCTTTTTTTCCAACATCCTAGGGATTCTAGAGGTACCCAGACTTTGTGGGTTCCACTGAAGGAGGCCAAGAAATTAGCCAAAATACAGTGAAAATTCCTTTTTTTTCAAAAAAATTGGAAAAAGTGGCTGCAGAAGAAGGCTTGTGGTTTTTCCCCTGAAAACGGCATCAATGAAGGGTTTGCGGTGCTAAACTCAGCAGCTTCCCAGCTTTCAGGAACAGGCAGACTTGAATCAGAAAACCCAATTTTTCAACACAATTTTGGCATTTTACTGGGACATACTCCATTTTTACAATTTTTTGTGCTTTCAGCCTCCTTCCAGTCAGTGACAGAAATGGGCATGAAACCAATGCTGGATCCCAGAAACCTAAACATTTCTGAAAAGTAGACAAAATTCTGAATTCAGCAAGGGGTCATTTGTGTAGATCCTACGAGGGTTTCCTACAGAAAATAACAACTGAAAAAGAAAAATATTGAAATTGAGGTGAAAAAAACATCAATTTTTCTCTACATTTTACTATGTAACTTTTCCCTGCAATGTCAGATTATCGAAAGCAATATACCGTTACGTCTGCTGGACTCCTCTGGTTGCGGGGATATATAGGGCTTGTAGGTTCATCAAGAACCCTAGGTACCCAGAGACAATAAATGAGCTGCACCCTGCAGTGCGTTTTCATTCTATACCGGGTATACAGCAATTCATTTGCTGAAATACAAAGAGTAAAAAATAGCTATCAAGAAAACCTTTATATTTCCAAAAAGGGCACAAGATAAGGTGTTGAGGAGCAGTGGTTATTTGCAAATCTCTGAATTCCGGGGTGACCATACTAGCATGTGAATTACAGGGCATTTCTCAAATAGATGTCTTTTTTACACACTCTCCTATATTTGGAAGGAATAAATGTAGAGAAAGACAAGGGGCAATAACACTTGTTATGCTAATCTATGTTTCCCCAAGTCTCCCGATAAAAATGAGACCTCACTTGTGTGGGTAGGCCTAGCGCCTGCGACAGGAAACGCCCCAAAACGCAACGTGGACACATCCCATTTTTTTTAAAGAAAACAGGTGTTTTTTGCAAAGTGCCTACCTGTAGATTTTCGCCTCTAGCTCAGCCGGCACCCAGGGAAACCTACCAAACCTGTGCATTTTTGAAAACTAGAGACCTAGGGGAATCAAAGATGGGGTGACTTGTGGGGCTCTGACCAGGTTCTGTTACCCAGAATCCTTTGCAAACCTCAAAATTTGGCAAAAAAAACACATGTTCCTCACATTTCTGTGGCAGAAAGTTCTGGAATCTGAGAGGAGCCACAAATTTCCTTCCACCCAGCATTCCCCCAAGTCTCCCGATAAAAATGATACCTCACTTGTGTGGGTAGGCCTAGCGCCCGTGACAGGAAATGCCCCAAAGCGCAACGTGGACACATCCAATCTTTTTAAAGATAACAGAGGTGTTTTTTGCAAAGTGCCTACCTGGAGATTTTTGCCTCTAGCTCAGCCGGCACCTAGGGAAACCTACCAAACCTGTGCATTTCTGAAAACTAGAGACCTAGGGGAATCCAAGATGGGGTGACTTGTGGGGCTTGGAACAGGTTCTGTTACCCAGAATCCTTTGCAAACCTCAAAATTTGGCTAAAAAAACACATGTTCCTCACATTTCTGTGGTAGAAAGTTTTGGAATCTGAGAGGAGCCACAAATTTCCTTCCACCCAGCGTTCCCCCAAGTCTCCTGATAAAAATGATACCTCACTTGTGTGGGTAGGCCTAGCGCCCACGAAAGGAAATGGCCCAAAATACAACGTGGACACAACATATTTTTTCATAGAAAACAGAAGTGTTTTTTGCAAAGTGCCTACCTGTGGATTTTGGCCTCTAGCTCAGCCGTCCCCAGGGGGGGGCAGAAATGCCTTAAAATAAATTTGACCGCCCCTAAACCCCCCCTTGCCTATGGGGTCGCTCCCCCTGCGTGACATTGGCACCAAAAATAAAATCCCCGGTGCCTAGTGGTTTCTGCCCCCTTGGGGGCAGATTGACCTAAAATCGGCCAATCCGCCCCCAAGGGGGGCAGAAATGGTCTAAATACAATTTCCCCCCCAGGGGAGCGACCCTTGCCTGATGGGTCGCTCCCCATCTCTAAAAAAACAAACAAACAAAATAAAAACACACAAAAAATATTTGCCCTGGCGCCTAGAGGTTTCTGCCCCCCCTGGTGGCTGATCAGCCTAATAATAGGCCGATCTGCCCCCAGGGGGGGCAGAAATGGCCTAAAATAAATTTGCACCCCCAGCCCCCCCCAGGAGCGACCCTTGCCTACGGGGTCGCTCCCCCTGCGTGACATTGGCGCCAAAAAACAAATCCCCGGTGCCTAGTGGGTTCTGCCCATTTGGGGGCAGATTGGCCTCATCAAAATAGGCCAATCTGCCCCCAATGGGGGGCAGAAATGGCCTAAAATAAATTTGCCCCCCAACCTCCACCCCCCCCAGGAGCGACCCTTGCCTACGGGGTCGCTCCCACTGCGTGACATTGGCGCCAAAAAACAAATCCCCGGTGCCTAGTGGTTTCTGCCCCCTGGGGGGGCAGATTGGCCTTATCAAAATAGGCCAATCTGCCCCCAAGGGGGGCAGAAATGGCCTAAATATAATTTGCCCCCTAAGGGAGCGACCCTTGCCTAAGGGGTCGCTCCCCACCTAAAAAGAAAAGAAAACATAACTAAAAGAAAAAAAAAAAATGATCGCTGGTGCCTAGAGGTTTCTGCCCCCAGGGGGGGCAGAAAAGGCCTTCCCAAAAAAATGCCCCCCCTGGGAGCGACCCTTGCCCAGGGTATCGCTTCCTTTTGTCAGTTTCAGATTTAAAAAAAAAATCCCTGGTGTCTAGTGGGGTTTCAAAAGCCGGATTGCAAGCAATCCGGCTTTTGAAACCCTGGGAGAGACTTCCCTTTAAAGCCCCTCCGGGCCTCCCCCATGGGATTGAAAGAGAAATGCTTTGCATTTCTCTTTCAATGGGGGAGACCCTGTGACTAATCAGCTGACATCACCGGGGGTTGGGGGGGTCGAGGGTGGAAGGGGAAGGGCTTCCCCTTCCATCCCCGACTTGGGAGGGAACCCCACAGAGGGAGCGCTAGCGCTCCCTCTGGGCTCTGTGCACAGGACGTAATGGTTACGTCCTGGGCACAGCAGCACTGTGCCTCAGGACGTAACCATTACGTCCTGGGCACAGAACTGGTTAAAAATTAATTAATTGAAAGATAAATATCCAAACAAGGTATATTAGAGGAAGGTATTATCAATCATTAACATTAAATTAATAACCATCACGTATTTCATTTGGAAACTTGGCAAAAAGTATATATATTCATTATACATATAATTATAATTACTTCTAAGGATTCGCCACAATGGTGTAACACAAATTATGTTTTACCAACATTATATACAAAAATATGTCAATATGTCATTTTAAATTTATCTTAAATTGAACTTTTAAATCTCATAAAGGCATCATTAAAGTTCTAATTACAAATATTCAAGACTTAAAGATGAACATAAAGCTCCTCATCATTATTCAATCCCAAAGGGCTCTTTGTCCTCATTAAAATAATGTATTTTGATTCAAGTAGTGTGAGTTTTTTACTCTATCTCCACCTCTCTCATGTTCAGGAATATGGTCTATTCAATAATATCGTAACATTTTCCAACTATTCACTTCATGTTGTTGGAAATGTTTGGCTATAGCATATGAAAAATCTTTATGCAAAACCGCTCTAATATGTTCTAAAATTCTTTTCTTTAGCATGCAAATTGTGCTACCTATGTACTTCAAACGACAATGGCACTCAATTACATAGACTATAAATTGTGTATTACAAGTAATTCAATGTTAAATATTCAATTCCATTTCATTCCATGATCTCACCACTTTAGTCGATTTACCAATTTTACAGGCTTTGCAATTATTGCACTTTATAAAGCCACATTGTTGTTCTATCAACCAATTATGTTGTTTTATTATGGTGAAGTGACTTTTTACAAGATAATCTTTTAATGATGGTGCTTTTCTATACGTAATCAATGGAACTGAGCCAATTTTAGGACCCAGATCTGGATCTTTCCATATAACATGCCAATGTTTACATAAGATTTTTTTAATTAGACCACTTTCCTTAGAATAATCCATTACCATTCTAACTTTATTTTCATCTGATTTATCCTGTGTTTTCCTAAACTGTTTAGGAACTAATGTTTCATCCCAAGGGATAATTTGTACTTTTTCTAAATTTGTTTGCAAAATTCTCTGATTATACCCTCTTTGTTTAAATCTTTGTATGGTTTCCTTATACCTTAACTGAACTTCCTGATCATTGAACAGTTTCTACACATTCTTAATAACTCCCCATACAGTATACTCTTTATAAGAGGTTTGGGATGAAAGCTTTTACCACGCAAAATACTGTTCGTTGAAGTTTTCTTGCGATAAACTGTAGTTTCTAATTTGTTATCCTCCACATAGATGTTAATATCCCAAAAATTAATTGATGATTTGCTCATTTCACATGTAAATTTCAAACCTATATCATTGCTGTTCAATTTGTCAAAATAAGATTGAAAATCCTCCTGTGATCCCTGCCAAATTATAATTAAATCATCAATAAATCGGACCCAAAGTGCAATTTTGTCCATGAATAAATCATTATCCTTACTCTAAGCAATTTCCCTCTCCCACCAACCCATTGTAAGGTTGGCATAATTCGGAGAAAGGGAAATACCCATTGCTGTCCCGCACATTTGTTTGTAAATTTCATGATTAAAGATAAAGATGTTATTTTTTAGACATAATTCTATCATAGATAGTAACATTTTTTAATGCTCAAACTCCACAATACTTCTCTGCCTTAAAAAATATTCACATGCTCTCAATCCAATTTCATGATTAATAGATGTTTATAACGACACAACATCAATTGTGACCAATAAATATTCATCAGACCAATTTATATCCGATAAGATTTGAAATAGATCTCCTGAATCCTTAATATATGAATTTAAGGTCATCACGATGGGTGCCAAATAATAATCCACATAATCTGAAATTCTCTCATGTAATGAGTCACATGCTGAAACTATTGGCCTCCCTGGTGGCGCTGTTAATGATTTATGTATTTTGGGTAAGAAGTAAATTGTGGGTATAGTTGGATTTTCTTTTTTCAAAAATTGATATCCTTCCTTGTTCAAAAGTGATTGTTGGTACCAATCATCAAGTCTTGAATGCAATTGATGGATCATTCGGTTAATGGGATTATGATTTAGATTTTTATAATTGGATTCATCATTTAACTGTCTATATGCCTCAGCCATATAGCTTTGTATGTTAAGAACCACAATATTTCCCCCTTTGTCAGCAGGTTTAATTATGATGTTGTTATTGTTGTTGATCTAAGTATAATACTTGTATTTCTTCTAAAAAAGTATTTATACTTGAGATGTCCATACGTCCGGAAGAACTTTCCCCTTCACTTACATCCGCATCAGATTCACTGGGAGTATCTTCATTACTTGGAACAATTCTCAAATCTTTTCATCACATATCCACTTTTAGACTCTCAAATCTTCTCGCAAAAGTTAAAATCCTACCATATTTATAGCCTTTTTCATCCCATATGAATTTATTTTTCTTACGTTCCTGTATTTCAACCTCATATTTATCCAATTTGCTTTCCATATTTTTTCTGAGTGATACTTTTTCATCCTTTTCTTCACTTTTATCAATCTGTTTTTCCACATTCTTAATTTGATTATAAATCTCTTCCAAATCAAGTTTTACATATTTTATGAGAATCCTCATCATATTCAGTGAACATTGTGTGTTATTTTCCTCCTATTCCTTAAATAATTCAGAATTTACTCCTGAATATGTTGGTATGGTAAATTTACGTAAGCCTCTTGGAAATCTTTTAACTTCAACATATTTCTCTAATGATAATATTTCCCAACTTTTACTGATTTCTTTTTTATAATGCTTTTCCAGTTGAAAAATAAATGTTTTAATGATGAGTTCCTTTGCATTGGTGTAGTTTCTAATGAAGAGGTGGAGACATCCTCATCAAATAATTTAGTAGCCACTGCTAATCATTTAATATGTCTTTCTTCCATTTACAAATGTTTCACTATTTGGCTGTTCACAAATAATGCATCGAATAATAGTCACCAACTTTCAATTTCAAGAGCTGTTAAGTCAAAACGCATTGTTTTCTACTTTTTTGCATCGAATAAACCTGATAAACTTTGTCGAGCTGAACGGAGTGTGCGGCATTTATTTTTTGTTTACAAATATATATATAGATATATATATATAGGAACTGTGGGGGAGCCCTTAAGGCTGCCCCCATGGTGCCAGATAGCCCATAGAGGGCTTTTGATTCATTTTTTAAAAAGATTTACATAAACAATATGAAAGCCTAGAAAGGGCTAGAAAAAAGATTAAAAAAAAAAAAAAAAACATAGCTCACTGTGAAGGTCGTAGACCTTTACACTGAGCTATGAGGGTTTGAGCCCAGCCGGCCTCATTTCACGCATTTATTTATTTGAAATAAAAACAAATATTAGATTTAAAAAATAAAAACAAGTACTTTTTTATTTTTTGGGACAAATTACTTGTTCTAAGAATATCAGACATCAAAGCCTTAAAAACTCTATCACTCTCCCTCTCACTTTCTCTCTCTCTCTCTCTCGCTCTCTCCTTTCAATCAATTTTTCCACTCATAGACCCACTCAGACTCTTATGCACCCACTCACAGACCCACGCAGACACTCACTTAGCCACTCACAGACTCACTCAGACCCTCATGCACCAAATCCGACTGTCACACACACACTCACACACATCAGTAATCAGTGATGTCACTGATCATGCCATGAGTGATGTAATCTGTTAGGTCATAACAGTAGCGCAAGTTATAGTTAGCTCAGGTAACTATAACTGCTGAATTTCTACTGTTTTGTATGAGTAAATTCAGAACCTAACTATAACGTCCATGAAACCTTTAGCTTTTTCAGTGAATATATATATATACATATATATATATCAAAAACGAAGTTGTCCTCATGTGAAAGCGCACTCCCAACAGGAGACTAATCGGGTGCCTGTAATTAGACAAGCTGAAGCCATGCCGGTCTTTTCAGTAAGAAAGAGATGCCTGGAACACCTCCAGCACTGGCTGCACCTACGAGGGTGAAACACTTTTATATTTTTCTCTGCTGAAGAAAGGATTGACCTTGAAACACGTGTCCAGAGATGATTTTATAACTTAAGGCCTGGAATAATGAAACTGCTTAAAGAATTCACTGTGAGTTGCTGGCTTTGCTTTTTCTTCCCGTTTATATAACCTGTTGGGAGTGCGCTTTCACATGAGGACAACTTCGTTTTTGACATATATATATATATATATATATATATATATATATATATATATATATATATATATAAATATATATATATATTGTTAGACCTGACAGCCTTAGGGTGGTCATCCCCCAAATTTGTGCCTGCCTCCCTCCACTTTTCTGACACTGTTTTTGCTGGTTTTAGGACTCTGTGCATTTTACCACTGCTAGCCATTGTTAACGTACATATGTTCTCTACCTTAAACATGGTAACATTGGTTCATCCACAATTGGCATATTTGATTTACTCATCAGTCCTTAATAATGTGCATTACATGTGCCCAGGGCCTGTGAATTAATTGCTGTTAGTGAGCCTGCAGCACTGATTGTGCCACCCAAATAAGTAGCCCCTTAACCATGTCTCAGGCCTGCCATTGCAAGCCCTGTGCAGTTTCACTGCCACTTCAACGTGGTATTAACAATTACTTGCCAAGCTGTAAACTCCCCTTTTTCTATGTATAAGTCACCCCAAAGGTAGGCCCTAGGTAACCCATAGGGCAGGGTGGTGTATAGATAAGAGGCAGGACATATACTTCTGTGTTTTACATGTCCTGGTAGTGCAAAAATCATAAATTCCACTACTGTGAGGCCTGCTCCATTTCATAGATTAGCATTGGGACTGCCTTCATATACTTTTGAGTGGTAGATTCTGATCTGAAAGGAGTAACCAAGTCATATTTAGTATGGCCAAAATGGTAATAGAAAATCCTGCTTAGTGGTGAGGTTGGATTTAATATTACTAATTTAGAAATGCCACTTTTAGAAAGTAGGCATTTCTCTGCACTTAAAACCATCTGTGCCTTGCAGCCTGTCTCCAATCCACGTCTGGTCTAAGCTGGTTGACAGCTCCCTTGTGCATTCCACCCAGACAACCATAAACACAGGACACTCGGTTACATCTGCATTCATCTGCATACTGAATGGGTCTTCCTGGCCTGGAAGGGTGGAGGGTATCACACTTACATTTCAAAGGCCAGTGATCTGCCCCCACACAAAACACTGATAACCCCCCTCAGAGACCCTGGCAGACAGGACTGGGCTGAAAGGGGAACTTGTGCACTTCAAAACCACTCTTTGAAGTTTCCCACACTTCAAAGGCATTTTTTGGTATGTAAACTGGGTCTCTGACCCCATCAACGCAGACACTTCTGGACCTGCATCTAAACTCTTTCAGAAGACCTGTCTGGATGCCCAAAGGACTCACTGGACTACTTTGCAGAGAGGGATTGCTTCCCTGCTGTTGCCCTTCTGCCTGCTGGCCTTTGACTGTGCTTGAAAGACTTTACCTTTCCCCAAAAGTGCTCTCCAAGGGCTTGGATTGAGCTTGCCTCCTGTTCTGAAGTCTCAGGGACAGCAAAGACTTCAACTGCTAGCTTTTTGCCAGTATCCGACTCCAGCGACTCTGGAACGACTTCAGCAATGTCAGCTAGACCACAGCCTGCTCCCGCTGCGTGGACCTCACTGCACACAACAACTGTGGCCTGCAACACAAGTCCGATGTTGCCACGACTCCGCTGACATCACCCAGGGTCATTGTGACACTGTGAAGTTGACACATCACTTCCTGGAACCAGCGACCCCGTCGGGTCACAAGGAATCAACGCACCATCTCCTCCTGCATCTGGACAGAACTAATGCCTCACCTCCAACTGCCTCGCAGCGCAGAACCTATACCTCATTTCCTTGAAAGCCGTAAGGGACTGATGACGCACCGACTCCAGCAATGCTTCTTTCTGACTCCATGCAATGTCCTGGTTCTTCGTTTTCAAAAGGTACTCTATCTGGGGTCCATTTGACTCCGTGACCTGCACCATTGGTGTTGGATTGTTGGGAACGTCTCCGTCAATGATGCTGTGATAGCCCTAGTTGGAGCTATTGTGTTTTCTAGGCTCTTTAGTTGAATTTATCCTTTAAGAACTGATAAATGTACTGGTGTACACTGGATTTTCATTGTTTCAACAGTATTTTATTCAGTGTGGTGTATTGTTGTGTTGTTTTCAGTATGTTACGGTATGATTTATGCCATAACTACTTTACACAGTGCCTTCTAAGTTAAGCCTGACTGCTCAGTGCCAAGCTACCAGAGGGTGGGCACAGGATAATTTGGATTGTGTTGTGGCTTATTCTGACTAGGACTGTGGTACCTAATTCGACAAGGATGTATACCTCTGTCAAGTAGGAAGCTCATTTCTAACATATATAATTCTGTTTCACGAAATTCATGGATCCACCCACAAATTTACATCGGGGACCATGCTGAGTCCTGTGGTTGGATCAACAAACCTCAAAAATGACATAAAGGCATTTACTACCCATTTCTTAGTAATTAGCCACATGCTAATTACTGCCAGGGGCCAGGGAACCTCCATCCTGACTCCAACATTATCTTGAGTACCCCCACATTTCAGCCCTGGGGACTGTTTCCCCAATAAAACAAAATGGTGACCACAAGTTCCCTGTCACGGTGAGACCAGCCAATGAGATTTTTGCTGTGGCATGTGGATCCATGGATCAGCCCACAGTGGACACGCAGAGGATCCGCATTCCTAGATATCTATATTTTTCCTCCTTCAATATTTCCAAAACTACTGAACGGATTTACACCAATTCACAAAAAGTACAATCTGTGTAACAAAATCTAGCTTCCTGACAAATTTGTTTTAATTCTGTTCAACTGTTCAGGCCGTAAGTGTGTCTAATGACGCTATGAGAAAATTTATTGAGAAAACATATTTTGGGACCCCACTCTTTCTCATCACCCACTTGAAGGATCACCCCGAAACTTTCAAGGCCGGAGCTAACCCAACTGTCACGTTAGTTTTAAAAAATTTGAGAAGATTCATCAAGCAACACCAAAGTTTTTGACAAAGCAAAAAATGCTTGTCTTACTAAATTAGTCCTAACTATAACGACTTACTAGACCTAGTTTTCATAAAAAAAGCGTCTTTTGACTTGCCTGTATATTTGGCACCATTTGACGAATCTCAATGAACTTTTCCTAAAAACGTGTGCCTAAGGGTTTTGTTGTTGAGGAAATGTTTTGGGGTGATCCGTCAAGCGGGGCCTGAGTAAAAGGGGGGGGAGTTGGATCAAAAAAGTGCATTTCCTATGTTAATTCCCATAGGGGTTTTGAACATGGATACAACCTGAACCACTAGAAAGAATTACACCAAATTTGGCAGAATGGTAGCTTTTGCTCCACAGATTATGTTTTTTGCTATTCGCTGTAAATGTCTTCAGTAGTTTGGTAGATAATAAAGGAAAACCAAATTTGTGCCCAGCTTTCGGAGGGTGCTAGAGGGCCCCCTCTGTGCTACGAGATAGCACTCAGCTTTTTTAAGGGAGCAGAGGGCTATCTCGTAGCACTGTTCCCACAGGTCTGATCGATGGGAACGTTCTATTGCCATATTCCCACCGGTCAGACTGGCGGGAACATTGTAATAGAGCAGGGTTGGACGCCACCACCATGGCAGTAGCATCCTCCTTATGAGTTTAGCAGTCCCATGGTGGGACTGCCAAAATCCTAATGAGGCCCTTTATCTACCATACCAAATTTAACATTTGTTTTCTTTTTAAGGTCTTTTCCCTTGATAAATCCCAGTATTTTAGACCTGGCAAAATTTGTCTGGAGAAAACATCAGAGGTGCAACAATTATTGTTCATCTTAAAACTCTGATCTAAGTGCAAACTGGTGTTTTCACAGAGATCTTAATGCACCCTTTATCGTGTAATTGGGGCTTAGGCCCATTGATGTCACTGCTATTGTTCAGCTATCCAAGATGGGTAGGCTACTTTAACTGTTATGTATAGGATTCTAAGCTACCAAGGATCCTTGTGAATAATGCATGAGTCTTTTCATTATGAAACATAATGGTACAGGTCCCAGATTCCACTCGAACGGGTGAATGAATGAGTGATTGATTTTATAGCACATACAACTATAAAGGGCCTCCCGGCTCTAGCCAGATAACTGACAACTCTATAAGATCAACCTTTCTAGTTTAGTGATACAACTAGGTAACTAGAGACTTTCTACTTGGATTTTCTGCCTTAATGGAGTGAGTGGCAAGAGGAAGATTATTCCATGCTTTAGCCGTGAAGAAGGATGATCTTCTTTCTTTTTTAGATGTTTGATCTTTGAGATTTCGAATAAAAACGCTCTGCCTTTCTTTACCTCAAGCATGTTTCTTATTCAGCAGTGCATTTGGCAACAGCTTGAGGCACATATTGTGGTTTCTCAGTGTTGATAAAATATATGAATTTTTTGATTGTATACATATTGTAAACTGAGTTGTGTGTGACACAAGGTATTGCTGCCATTATCCTACATGAAGTGGGTATTCTTAGACTATCCAAAACCCACCCATCACTGGGCAAACCTTTCTATGTCTTAATGCTTCTGATGGGCTGGTGGCCTTTGCCCCCCACGCCTATTGACTTTACTTGTGAGATAACCAGCAATGACCTAGACCACTTAATGTGTCTGTCTATCCTCACAGGTGATTAGCCTTACTCTACATATCCAAATAACACAGAAGAACATAATAATGACCTGGACTGCTTTATGTGTCTGGATACTCTCACTGGTAATTAGCCTCACGCTACAATTCCACAGAACATAGCACAACATAACAATGACCTAGACCACTTTACGTGTCTGAATACCCTCATGGGTGATTAGCCTCACTCTACACATCCACATAACATAACAGTGCCCTGAAACGCTTTATGTGTCTGCATACCCTCGCAGTTGATTAGCTACACTCTACAAATCTACATGACATAAAAGAACATACTAGTACCTTGACCATTTTGTGTTTCTTTGTATATGTGAAACATTAGCAGGGATGAAAGCACATATTATTGTATCCCTTCCTACAAGCCAATGCCAGAGGGATTACTGGAATACTCACTCATTGTACTCTGAAAGGGAGAACACAGCTTTCATCACAACCCATGCAGAGAAATAACCAAAAGAGTCTACATCAGAAAGGTGTATAGTTACAAAATGCAGCACCCTATGAAATAAAAAATTAAACATAAAGAGAAAAAAGAAAAATAGCATCACATCAGATTAAAAATGTTCTAGCTATCGTTCATGAAGGACACAGAAGTGTATTTTGATATGCAAGCTAATATTGTGCCTTCTGCAGGGGTCATTGTCTAGCAGCATAAAGGTTTAAATTTTACAAAGGCAACAGTGGCATTATAGTTAGGAAATTACATTTTTTTTAAATATAGAAATTCACTTAAAAACTCAAAGATTACAGGGATGTTACAGTTAGGTTCTGAATTTACTTGCACAAAACCATAGAAAATAATACTTACAGTTATGATTTGCTAAGGTAACTATAATTTGTGCCCTAAGGTAACTATAACTCGCTCCCTCACCATACACTGCTAATTACCCCTCAGATTGCATCAATTATGACATACTTGATAACATCATTCATAATATCATTGTATTATCTGCAGAACAATTATTGAGGACAAAACTGTGCATGGCAGGGGCATGAGTTATAGTTACCTTAGGACAAGTGTTCTAGTTATTTCAGCTAACAATAACTATAACTGCTGAATTTCTATGGGTTTGTGTGAGTAAACTCAGAAACTAAATTTAACATCCCTGTAACCATTGTTTTTTTTAAGTGACAAGACGGGCTTCTAGGTCATATCTTGACTTGCATATTTGTAGTAGTTATAAAGGAGATTGACGTGCTCTGTTCTTAACAGCAGATGACAAGAAACAAAACCACTTGTCACAGTCACTTGTCTCCATCAAGGATTTCAGATGATAGCAGGGCTCTGTGTGAATGTATATGTGTATATGCACATTTATCGAAATTAGGGGATTCCATTTGAAACAAAGACTGTTCTATAAACACTATATCATTGAGCTAAACATGAGGCATAACCACAAAAAAAAGGCTGCTAAATTCTGCAACTTTATGTAAGGGGATAATTTTACCCATGAGTATCTTATTTGTTTAATTAATTTCATAACCCCATGGTGTCTTTTGGCAATCATCTCTAAGGTCTAACTAGCTCTTCACGAAGGTTCAAGATGGACAATCCAGTTAAAAAGATGTCTCTTATCAAATGTCCCCTTTTGGATCTTTTCTGTTTTTTATTGTTTTTTATCTGTTCGTTATCTCCCATAGGTGTCTATGTAACTCTGCATCCATGTTCAACCCCCACGGCATTTCAGTTCCAATTAGAATAATCAAATTTTGATTCCATCCTCCTCAATCTTTGTTCTCGGTCTCCACCTCTATCATTCTGTTTAATATGCTGAATGCTGTAGTATCTCAAGTCTTTTTGTTCATCCTGATGCTCTTACCATATGTGCTTTGCTATTGAATATGTCATGTCTTGATTGCTTATCGCCCTCATGTGTTGTAAGATTCGTAAGTTTAACTTATTCACTGTACTTCCAACATATTTTTTATCACGCACACATTCCAATACATAAATGACATATGGGGTCTTGCAGTCTATTCTTTCCATGATTTTTATGATCCTTCCATCAAATGTAGTGAAATGTGTCATATTTTTACCATGGGTACATGCTTTACACTTTGTACACTTCCAGAAGCCTTGCCTTTTATCACTCAACCAATTAGATGTCTTTTTCTTTAGCGGGGTCATATGACTGCTTGTTAAATGGTCCCCTAGTGTTGGCACTCTTCTGTATGTAATCAGTGGATGATTGGGTAGTGATTTAGATAATGGTTCATCCAACAGTAATAATCTCCAATTGTCTTTTAGAAGTTTTCTCGTCTTTCGACTCCCTGCATCGAAACGCATAATGTACCGTGTAGCATCAATATTTGAATCACAACTTTTTGTTCTGGAGATCAGAAGTTCATCTCTTTTTTGTTGCATCGCTCTTTTAAGCTTAAAGATTTTGCTGTACAAATGGCAAAAGACTTTGGGGGTCATTCCCGCCAGAATACCGCTGCGCGGTCAAAAGACTGCCACGGGTATTCTGGGTTTCCCGCTGGGCTGGCGGGCGACTGCCAGAAGGCCGCCCGCCAGCCCAGCGGGAAACACCCTTCCATGAGGATGCCGGCTCCGAATGGAGCCGGCGGAGTGGAAGGGGTGCGACGGGTGCAGTTGCACCCGTCGCGATTTTCAGTGTCTGCACGGCAGACACTGAAAATCTTCGTGGGGCCCTGTTACGGGGGCCCCTGTAGTGCCCATGCCATTGGCATGGGCACTGCAGGGTCCCCCAGGGGCCCCACGACACCCCATACCGCCATCCTGTGCCTGGCGGCCAAAACCGCCAGGAACAGGATGGCGGTATGGGGGTCGGAATCCCCATGGTGGCGCAGCAAGCTGCGCCGCCATGGAGGATTCCCCAGGGCAGCGGAAAACCGGCGGTACACCGCCGGTTTTCCGTTTCTGACCGCGGCTGTACCGCCGTGGTCAGAATGCCCAAGGGAGCACTGCCAGCCTGTTGGCGGTGCTCCCGCGGTCGTTGGCCCTGGCGGATTTTACCGCCAGGGTCAGAATGACCCCCTTTGTCACTATCTAGCTCGGCAAGGATAGCACTGTGCTGATCCTATACTTAAAAACTTTGCTAGATAAGCAGACATTTGAGGTGAGCAAGTCTAGAGTGTCGCTATTGTTGCAGAGTGCTCCTTACTAGAGCAGCTCTCCACCTAAAATTGGGAACTTCCCAGAGTTCTCCTTTGTTCTTTGCATATATATATATATATATATATATATAGGATCACAAGAAAACAACAGGGAGCCAGGGCAAAAATCTAGATCCCAAAGTATGCGATGAATCACAAGAAAATGTAATATCTAAGAAAGACAGATGATCAAACAGATGATCTCACCAAAGAACAAACTATGTATTTCTACTACAATGTTTCAGCTTCCGCCTTCCTCAGGTAGTATAAGATGGTTTGCTCAGTGGCTGCACAGCTGACACTGCTGGATTTTCAAAAAGCACCATGAGTGAAGTTTCCAGTTGGAATGTGAAATCAATGCAGTGTCCTGGGAAATGCTGGGATAATGCCACTGAGGATAAAGGGGAGGGATACTAACATTTTGGCATATGCAGACAACATTGTGGTCCTTACACCAGATCCAGCAAGCGCCTAGAGAGAAACAGAGAAGGAGGCTGAAGTATTTGGGGCCTTCTCAGTTTATCGCCTTAATAAAGGGAAGACATATGTAGTTTGCATGAAGGATATTGCTTTTAGCAAAACCAGTTGAGTGGAAAGTGCAACGTATTTAGGGATTAATATTATAGCAGAAACGGATAGGGACATTAACTATGCACCAATCTTAACCAAATTAGGCAGGATCTAGCTAGAATAAGCAATTTACATCTGACAATAGTGGACAGGTGCAGTGTATTTAAAATTAATATATTGCAGAAAATTCTTTATTTAGGGCAATACCACTTAAGATAGAAATACACTGGCTTAAAACGTTTGCAGCCATCTACTCTAACTCTCTGTGGCATTAAAAAAGAGTGCAACTTTCACTGAGGTTTTTTTTGCTCTCCAGTAGCAGAGGTGGATGAGCATTGCTGAATTTTAGATATTACTATTGGTCATATCTTCTACAACATAATGGGATCCTGTTTACAGATATTGGTGACTTGGCAGCAGGTCCGTGTGAGGTACTATCAATTTAAGAATTGACTTTGGGTGAAGAGGCCAAGGGATTTTTTTGCTTGGAATCCAGAGTGGAGCTATTATATGAAAGATAAATTTAAAATGATCACTGTGACCTTCAAACTTTGGAAAGCATTGTGAGAAAAAATAGGTATTTCCAAGTATAATAAATATACCCCACTTTTGAGGTCATCTATTTTCCCTGCTATATTTCACAATGGTGTTTGTAGGATATGGGAAAGAGCAGGGGTGGTCTGCCTTGGTGACCTTTTTAACAATGAGGAATTCTATGCATCTGCAGATCTCCAACGGAGATTCAGACAGTCCATGCAGTATTTTTTCAAATATTTGCATATTAGGGATTTCATCTTGAAGCTTGGTAATGGGCATCTCTTGGTTTGCAAAATCCAACTGTTGGAATTTTTTAAGAGACCCAGGGTAGCTAGGATAAGGGAAATCAACACAACTTTGAAGGATACGGCACCAGATAATGTGCAGCAGCAGGCCAAAAGATGGGTGGCTAGATTAGTGGGTACGAATATCGATTTACAGAAATTGGTGGATCTTAACTCAGAAGTGCTACTAACTGCTTCTTTAAAGAGTCAACACTCTGTGATGATGTTCAATCTGTATTTTGCACCAGCCAAGATGCTTAGCTCGAAGAAGAACAATAACAATTACTGCCCCTGGTGTGGCTAGAGCCCAGCAGATATGGCTCATATGCTTTGCTTATATCGGAAACTTCAATTGTTAAGGGGGGGTGGAGACATTTTTAGAGGAGGTGCTTGGGGGAAAGATAGAACTCTCCCCTACTGTTATTTGGGACTGTTAGTACAACACAGGGGAACAAGGCAGTGCTCCATTTCATATTTATATCCATGACAGTGGCAAGGTTGACTATGGCAGCAACCTGGCTTAATCATAAACCACCTACAGTCCAGCAGTGGCTCGCCTGACAATTTAATGTGTACAGTCTAGAAACAAACCTTACATAGGTGTAAGGATAGGAGAACAAGGAAATGGGAAGTTCGCATCTGGGCTCTGCTAGCTGATCGCGTAATGCTTAAATATGGTTTAGAGGACTGGATCTTGTAGTAGGGGTTTATATAAAAATATTTATAGTGGTCATCAGGAGGACATAGCACTGCTAAAGTGTGTGCATTTTATAAAGGCTTTGGCATTCCTTGCAAAGCTCGGAACAATCTGGCACGGTCTGATCATTTGCACATTATAGGATGTCCCTTTGGGACAGTTCAAATTGACAACACATCTTTTCCTGGTGATAGTATTTTTTATAGTGGTCATCGGGAAGACAAAGTGCTATTACAGCACATGCACCTTATAAATGCTTTGGTGTCCCTTGGTAAGTCTGGAACAATCTGGCATTACCTGTTTAACTGCACCTTATAAGAAGTCTTTATTGATCTGCTCAATTTGGCAATATATCTGTTCCTGGTGATTGTAAAGCTGGCAAAGCTTAGTACTGTAAGAGCAAACACACTATCTTGATTGGATCTATCACCAGACTCATTAGGATAGCACCCCTTAAAGCTGCGGATTGTCTGATCATTGTTGAATGATTTCTTTGATTAACTCTCACAAGGGGAGTATGGACTAACCCTCTAATGCTTTCTGGGGGAGGTGTTAACATTGCAAGTATGCTTGTAGCGTGCAGTTTTTGGGGCAGTACTTAATGTATGTAAAATATTTATTTAATGTACCATATTTAATATATAGATTATGATGAACTGTTACAGCCATGTTTTTTTTTTTTTAAGGAGGATTGTTTTTGTGCAGGGAGGCACCTCTTCAGTCACAAAACAATTCTGCCTACAACACAGGCACCGTCCACTATGGCACAAGGGTGCCTGCATTGGTGCAAAGCAGCATGTTGTATGTCAGTGCAAGGAGAGGACAGGAGTGTGTCAAATAATTAATTATGGCACATTCGTGAAAGTATAATAAATGTGGCCCTATGTTTAGTGTGGACAAAAATGATGGGACCAGCAGGAACATTTAGAAAACAGAAACTGCAAAATCTAATAATCAGGGCATACTCAATAATAAAACATGTTTGCAGAATCCTAAAAGAACCCCACATTGATCTATAATGATACATCATAGCATCATCAGGTTTAACAAGCCTTAAAAAATCAGATCCACAACTTTTTGCAAATCCTTAACATATTGTTTGTGAAGGTAGTTCTTATTCTACCCTTCGGTTATTATAGGCTCTTTTTAAAGAACCATCTTCTCTTAACAGTTCTCTCCATGGCAACAAGGTTTCAAGAATTGCTGTTTGTAGCATCTGTTCTCAGGCACCATGGCAGATCTCTTCCAGGGTAGCAAAGGTTACTTCATTAAAATCATTTTACAGCGTGCTCCCAGCACTGTTTCATAAGTTCTAGACAACATTCTAGCAATCAGATAGTGCATCACGCTTCATCATCCAAGGCACTGCTGATGACACTTGGTGAGTAAGCGACTGTTAACAATAATGATCTATTCATCCTTGATAGAACCAGCATGGATACACTGAGAAATTTAAAGGGCGAATAGTTCTAGATTTGGAGGTAGAAAAGGTTTTCACCACCTTATTGCTCATATTTTGCTTTCACTTAATATTTTTGCAAGGGCAATGTTGTAAGTCCATGAACTACACTGCACAGTCCCTTTTTAACCCATTTTTTAACCACCAAAAACACATCAGTTTCTTAATGGCAGAAGTAAAAACTGTCCAAGCTCTGGAACTAGAGACTAAGGGCCAAATTTACCAACCTAATCTTTTTTACTAACTTTCTGCGCTACTTTGCATGAAATGCAGATAGCAGAAATGTGAAATATCTGCTAAGATATGGCACCCTTCTGCTCTCTCATAGCACTGGCGCACTTCAGGCAGCCTAGCACCAATGCAGGAGCATTTGCACCATGGTGAAAGGGTGCCTGCATTGGAAGGAGAATTGTTTTTGTGCTGGAAGCAAAACCTTCCTGCACAATTAAAATCCCTCTAAGTATTTTCTTTTTTATATGTGTGCTGCAGAATGCATGCTGGTCTACAGGTCGTGGCCACCTAATAATCCCCATGTAGCTGGGTGAATTCATGAATACAAAGACAGTGTTCCAGGAGGAATGATTATTATACAAATTATAGCAATATATAAGGTTAGTCGCAGTAGGGATCCATTCAGAACTGAGTCTGAAGTAGTATACCATACAAACAAGAGTTGTGCAATGTATAAATGAATGAATAATGTATTTATATTATTATGAGCATGAGGAAAATGCATTGTCTTTTTTCATTATCTTGTTCCAAAACGTGGCCAGCATCAACAGTCCCAATGAAGCACCAGAGCTTTCTCCTAGTATATATGTAATTCTGCAAGAAGTGCACAGTCCTCCTAACCATGTTATTCCATATAGGACAATGTCCTGTATCTTCAGACTTTTCACCTCTGGGCTACTCCACCATGCACAGCCAGGATCGCTGTTAGTAGAGAACCCATCGTCGATGTTTCAGTCTCTAGAAGCCAAGGTGTCCACGAGACCATCATCAGGACTACGTGTCAAGTAGGAAAACAAACCTAAACAGCCACCTTTCAATTAGTCAGGGGTCAAAAGTACCCAAAAGAGTAGGAAACTCTATATACAAAAGTGAAGAGGGGTTGCCAAAACAAATCACAATCCAGAAAAGATTTTGAAGACTAAGGCCCTCATTACAACCCTGGCGGTGAAAGACCGCCAGGGTTGAATTGGCGATCATACCGCCAACAGGCTGGCGGTACAATTTGTCATATTTGGATGCTTGCAGCGCTGCCCTGGGGACTATGACTCCCCTTCCCGCCAGCCTGTCCATGGCAGTAGAGACTGCCATGGAAAGGCTGGCGGGAAGGGGAGTCGCGGGGCCCCTGGAGGCTCCTGCACTGCCCATGCACTTGGCATGGGCAGTGCAGGGGCCCCCAGGCACAGCCCCACCCTGCTTTTCACTGTCTGCACAGCAGACAGTGAAAATCGCGACGGGTGCAGCTGCACCTGTCGCACGGCCGCAACACTGCCAACTCCATTAGGAGCCGGCTGCAATGTTACGGCCGACATCCCCGCTGGTCCGGCGGGCGGAAACTCTGTTTCCACCCGCCCCGCTGGGCCAGCGGGCAGAAACTCTGTTTCCACCCGCCTGCCCAGCGGGGATGTTGAAATGTGGCTGGTGGGTTTGCCGCCGCCCGCCAGGTTGTAATGAGGGCCTTAGCTTGGTGGACTGACTGCAAGTAAATAAATCATCTGAATCAACACCAGAATGCATGTGGCACACATTGAAAGAGGAAATAACAGGAAATGCAGCACACAGAGGAAATGACAAGGAGAAAAAAAGACGTTTCTCCTTGTTACACCATCCTCTGGGAGGCGTAGTGATTTCACTCAATCCCAGGTTTTAAAACCTTTTTAAATCTGGGACTGAGTTACACCATCCTCTGGGGTGCATAGTGATTTTACGCAAACCTTTTTAAATCTTGGACTGAGTGGAATGCCTCCCAGAATGAAATATAATTAATGGAGTGCAAGCTGCTGCTTTGTGTTAAATTTCTTTACAGAACAATGCATGGTGGTGCAAATCACCACTTGCATGGCTGAGTAAATATCTGCTATCATTACTTTAGTGGCTGTGCCACAAAAGTGGTGCAATCATGATGTAAAATGTTAGAAAATCTGACCATAAGAGCCGGTAGTTCCCCTAACTGCCAGAGTCTAGCCTCAAAAATAAAAATTGAGAAACCTCTGCATGATGTTCGTCATCAGTCACCGACATGTCCCTAACATATCTGTATATCTAAAGAGAGGTACAGTGGTTGTAAAGCTCTTGGCCAACATCTCAGATGACCACCGGATGCTCACTTTCTGTTTTTCCTCTGGTCACCTACTGACACCATTGATTGCTCTAGACATTTTTCGAGGGAAAAAAAACACTGATTTCTCATAGTAGCAGGCCTTGAAATGACTGAAAATGATTATTGGAACTGAGCAACTGATAAAACTCCCTCAGCTCCAAATGGTACCTGGTACATTAATTGCCAGGTAGCTTAACTGCATTGCTGTTTTATTCCTCTGTTCTTTATGGAGCATGCTGAGAAATCCCGCCTCCTCCAAAGCAAAACAAGCATTTGAAATTCAAGGTGGCTCACGTTTGCTAATGTTGGTTATTGGTGTTGTAAATTCCAAACTGGACTTTTCTTGTCACATAAATGGAAAATTAAAAGTAAAACAGTTGACGTAAGTAAGACAATTCAAAGTGCCACAGCCACCATGAGCCTGAGCGCGAAGGAGAGACACAAAAGGAAAAAGAATTTCACTGGTAATCAAATATATTGGCAAACGTACAATTATCCATGTAACAAAGAGGGACAAACGTAAAGCATTTACCAATGATAAAGTCAAGCCCATGAACAAGTGAAAGTGATGGGCGTGTGGTGGGCGTGGTTAAAAGGCCACAATATTTCCAACAGGTCAAAGCGCTTGCGCGCTCGACCAAAAAATGAAGGTGTGGCTGAACAATGAGTGAGACATAAGACAACTGTGCGGCGCTTGGAATGGCCCGGTTTATCCTTCTTGCCAAAATCCTTGACTTGCACATTTCAGGTTGGTATAAAAGCACTTCTGCAGTGGACTCAAGGCACTCAAATATGTCAGAGAGTAGACAGAATCATTGTCATCATTTTCTGCAGTGGCGGCAGGCAGTTTTAGGAGGGAGGGGGGCGGGCTGCAAGCACACTCACACTCATTCTTTCACACACACATGCACGCATGCACATCCATTAACAACACTCATCAACATTCAAACATACACGTACGCACCAAACTTTCATTTAAAAAGATCACACAAACACATACTTACCTTCAGCTCCGAGGTCCCAGGATGGTTGGGACTGCTGCCTTCCCTCAATGAGTTTGAGGGTTCCCCTGAAGGAGACCAAGAAATTAGCCAAAATACAGCTAAAATTCAGTTAAAAAAAATAATGGGGAAAAAAGGGCTGCAGAAGAAAGCATGTGTTTTTCCCCCTGAAATGGCATCAACAAAGGGTTTGCAGTGCTAAAATCACCATCTTCTCAGCCTTCAGGAACAGGCAGGCTTGAATCAGAAAACCAAATTTTTCAAAACAATTTTTGCATTTTACTGGGACATACCCCATTTTTACAATTGCTTGTGCTTTCATTCTCCTTCCAATTAGTGACAGAAATGGGTGTGAAACGAATGCTGGATCCTAGACAGCTAAACATTTCTGAAATGTAGACACAATTCTGAATTCAGCAAGGGGTCATTTGAGTAGCTCCTTCAAGGTTTCCCCACAGAAAGTAACAGCTAAAATAAAAAAGTTTTGAAATTGATGTGAAAAAAGAGCCATTTCTCTCCACCCTTTCTTCTATAACTTTTTCCAGTTACAGCAGATTTTTTAAAGCAATATACCATTACATCTGCTGAACTCTTCTGGCTGCAGAGATATATAGGGCTTGTAGGTTCATCAAGAACCCTATGTACCCAGAGCCAATAAATGAGCTGCACCTTGGAATGGGTTTTCATTGTATACCGGCTATACAGTAATTCATTTGGTGAAATATAAAGAGTGAAAAATGGGTATCAAGGAAACCTTTGTATTTCCAAAATGAGCAAAAGATAAGGTAATGAGATGTAGTGGTTATTCGCACATCTCTCAATTCTGGGGTCCCCATACTTTATACCTGTGCTTTACAGGGCATTTCTCAAATAGATATCTTTTTTACTTACTGTCTTACATTTGGAAGGAAAGCATGTAGAGAAAGACAAGAGGCAATAACCCTTGTTCTTCTATTCTGTGTTCTTCCAAGTCTCCTGAGAAGAATTGTACCTCACTTGTGTGGGTAGGCATAATGCCCACGACAGGAAATGCAACATAGACACATCACATTTTCCCAAAGAAAACTGACCTGTTTTTTGGAAAGTGCCTAGCTGTGGATTTTAGCCTCTAGTTAATCCAGCACATAGGTAAACCTAGAAAACCTGGACATTTCTGAAAACTAAACACCTGGGGGAATTCAGAATGGGGTGACTTGTGGGGCTCTCACCGGGTTCTGATACCCAGAATCCTTTGTAAACCTCAAAATGTGGTAAAAAACACTTTTTACTCACATTTCTGTGCTGCAAAGTTCTGGATTCTGAGGGGAGCCACAAAGTTTTTTTCTACCCAGCATTCCCTCATATCTCCCAATAAAAATGGTACCTCACTTCTCTGGGTAGGCCTAGTGCCCGCAACAAGAAATGCTCCAAAACCCTACTTGGACACATCAAAATGATCAATTACAAAACTACCTGTTTTTTGTAGGGGGGTACCTTTGTTTTTGGTCCTGGGCGCAGCAGCCATCTAGGGAAACCTATGAAACCCAGACATTTCTGAACACTAGACACCCGAGGGAGTCCAGGGAGGTGAGACTTGTGTGGATCCCTCAGTGTTTTCTTACCCAGAATCCTCAGCAAACCTCAAATTTAGCTAAAAATCCCATTTTCACATTTCTGTGTAGGATCACCACACCGGCACAAATTTCCTACCACCCAATATTCCCCTTGTTTAGGTGGGCCAAGTGCCTGTGACAGGGAATAGCCAAAAACATGTTGAAATTGAGGGGGAACCAAAGCAAGTCCAAAATGGCAGTTCGGAAAAAAAAAATACAAATGGGGCAGAATTGTTATTGGTATACATGCGACAATGCTGGGTGGTAGGAATTTTGTGGATTCCTTCAGATTTCGGAAGGTTCCATCTAAAAAATGTGGGAAAAATGTGTGATTTTGATCAAAGTTGGAGTTTTGCAGGGCATTGTGGATAAGAAAATGGTGCAGGGGTGCATTTGAAACACCCCACTCTGGAGTCACCCAGATGTTTAGTCTTCAGATGTGTCTAGGTCTTGTAGATTTTTCTACATGGCAGTGTCCAAAAGTCCAAACAGTACAGCCCTCACCATTCAAAGTGGGACAATTTTGAGAGTTAGACAAGGTCTCATGGCCCAAAACCCCAAATAATCAAATGTCCTCTTGCTTGCCATTGGTATAAGATCATTTAGTGTGCAGGGGGAGAGCTAAAAGACTGTTACCCCCTTCATTTGGGGTGGGGGCATAACCATGCCAATACTGGTTAGTAGCTACCACCCTACTATTTTTTACTTTGTTTAATTCCCTGTCATCTAGTAGGCTTACTGCCCCGGGGAGTGGATCAGGGGTGATTGCTCCATCTGCCCACCATTGGCAAAAACTTTGTCCCCGTATATTTAGATTGGGGGTATGGCCATACCCCAGCCTATTTTTAAATAAAAAAAATCTTCCCTGATGTCTGGTGGGCTTTCCAAAATAGGCCGATCTGCCCCCATGGGGGGCAGAAATGGCCAACAGTAATGTGCCCTCCATCAAGAGATGGGGAGCGACCCTTGCCAAAGGGGTTCCCCCCCAAACAAAACACACACACACACCAATCCCTGGTACCTAAGTGGTTTCTGCCCCCCCCGCCGCAGGGGCAGACTGGCCTGATAGAAATGGCCTAAAATAAATTCCCCCCCAGGGGAGCAACCTTTGCCTAAGAGGTCAGTCCTCTTGCGTGAAATTGGTACAAAACAAATCCCTGGTGTCTAGTGATTTTTGTCCCGCTTGGGGGCAGATTGACCGAATGAAAATAGGCCTATCTGCTCCCAAAGGGGGCAGAAATGGCCTAAAAACAATTTGTCCCCATGGGAGAGACCCATGCCTATGGGGTAGCTCCTCATCTCTGAAACATTTTTTTACAAATTATTTCTGGTGCCTAGTGCCTTCTGCCCCTCTCTGGGGGCAGAACAGCCTACTTAAAATAGGCCGATCTGTGCCCAGGTGGGGCAGAAAAAGCCTAATAAAAAATATCCCCACTTGGAGGGTGGCACTTGTCCAAGGGGCCGCTCCCCTTTTTGTTTACTACAAGTACACAAACTCCCTGGTGTCTAGTTGCCATTTCTGCAGCCTGATTTCTTTACGATCAGGCTGCAGTAATGCTCAGAAAGACATGAAAGGAAAGGAAAAGCGTTTCCTTTCATGTCTCTCTGCCCACCCCACCCCCCAGTCAGAAGAGAATTGGAAGCATTTATCTTCCCATCGCGCTGGAAGCTGAGCTTCTAGCACAATGGGGGTGATCTCTGATGAGGTCAGCGTGCGATCGCATGCTGGTGTCATCAGATGGCCCTGGGGGGTTCCCCTTCCATCCCTGCCCTTCGGAGGCCCTAGCGCTCACCCAATGGGCTGGTGCCAGGACATAGGCCCTTATTACAACCCTGGCGGTCGGTGTTAAAGCAGCGGTAATATCGCCAACAGGCCCGCGGAAAAGAAAATGGAATCACGACCATGGCAGAAACCACCAACATAGACAGCCACTTTAACACTCCGACCGCCACGGCGGTAGAAACAAACACTGCGGCGGTAACCACCAACAGACAGGCGGAACACAAGGTTCTGCCCACTGTATTACAACACGCCAATCCGCCACCTTTTCCGGGGCGGTACCAATGGCATCAAAAGCACGCCGGAAACAGGACTTGGAAAGGAAACCACTCACCTTTCGACACCCAACGAGGAACCAGGATGCCATGGAGCACAAACTACAGGTCTGGCCCATGCTGGTCTACCTCCTCTTGTATCAGGAGTAGCAAAGATGCCGGCGACGATCACGGTGAGTACTGCACCTAGCACACAGGGGAGTGGGGAGGGAAAAAGAGTGACACACACACGCAACACGCAACACCCCCATTCCCCACCCTCACCCACAACACCATATACACAAATACATGCAGCAACATTACATGTACACCCCGTCACCACCTGGAAGAACGCAAGGACAAAAGGAAATTATTGTAACAAGTTTAATCAATAAAAATCAGATAGGCCAAATTCAAAAATCAGTATATACAAATATGTACACCAACTACACAAGTCCGGATATTAATGAAATCATTGTCCGTGGATCAGTGTCCCAAAATGCATGGGAGAAGCCCACACAAGATACCTGACTCGAAACGGAGAGAACACTGCAGGGGCATCAGATGGAAAATAAACAGGCACCTGAGGGAGAGGGGGAGGAGGGCACCTCAGCCGGATGAACGGACAACGCCACTGCTCCATGTGGGGGCTCCATGCCCACTGATTTGTCCTGGGGAGTGCAAAGCCACAGTCTCTCAAGTCTTTCCAGTGGGTGGTTTGCCCACTGTTTTATCCTGGTGAGTGCAAAGCCACAGTCTCTCAAGTCTCTCCAGTGAGTGGGTTGCTCACTGCTTTATCCTGGGGAGTGCAAAGCCACAGTCTCTCAAGTCTTTCCAGTGGGTGGTTTGCCCACTGCTTTATCCTGGGGAGTGCAACGCCACAGTCTCTCAAGTCTCTACAGTGGGTGGTTTACCCACTGCTTTTTCCTGGGGAGTGCAAAGCCACAGTCTCTCAAGTGGATAACAGTCTCCACTGGTTCTGGAGGGGGCTTTGAGCCCAGAGTGCTTCATCCTGCCAAGGACTGAGGTAGTGGATGTGAATCTCCACTGGTTCTGGAGGGGGCTTTGTGCCCAGAGTACTTCATCCTGCCAAGGACTGAGGTAGTGGATGTGAACCTCCACTGGTTCTGGAGGGGGCTTGGTGCCCAGAGTGCTTCACATGCAGTGTGGCAGGTCCCATTCCCTCACCTGGGTGTGTGTGCCACGAGATTGCCTGGGAACAGGTAGCATGATACTCCATGGTGGCAGAAACACACTCCACCCTGCTGCGACTTCGCCTGGCACCTGCTGGTACAAACAGTGCTGGGAGTCATGCCTCATGTACGCTGGGCAGGGTCCAGGACGTCTCCTGCAGCCTCGAATGGCTGGCCACTGGGGATGATTGCCATGTCAGCTGTGGTGGCACTGTCTGAGCACGTTGTGGGGCTGGTGGCGGTGGTTGCGGCGGTGTCTGTGGCGGAGGTGCTAGTGGTGGTGCATGTGTCTGCCCTGTTGAGGGACACAGCAGGACGTCTCATGCAGCCTCGGACAGCTACCCACTGGGGATGATGCTGGGGACTGTTGCTGAGGCAATAGACGTGCAGGTGGCGGTGCTTGTGGCAGTGCAGGTGGCGGTGCAGGTGGCGGTGTCCACCCCCGTACTGGTTGATGTTGTGGTTGACAGAAGGGGTGACTCTGGTCCCTCAGCCGGAGCCTCCGTGCCCTGTCCTAACCTCCTCTTCACCTTTGATGTGGCTGCTGGTGACTTGCCACTGTCCCCTTTTGGCTTGGTGGAGCCCTTGCTTGCTGGTAGGTGCGACTTGTCCCTCCGGCATGTGGGCACGTCCTTCACCTTGGCAGGTGGCGGAATGGCCTGCTCCTTGGCCTCGCTAGGTGGCACACTGGCAGCCCTGATGGGTGGCGCACTCGATGTGACCAGACTTGCTGATACCACTGTGCTGGAGGATTTGGTGGCTTAGGTGCTGGGCTGGGACCTGGACAGCCTGGCCCTAGGGGAAGGACGGGGGGGAGGTGTAGGGAAGAGGTCAAATTTGCGAGGAAGAGTTTCTTAGACACACTGGGACGGAAGATGGAGGGGGCTTGGGAGTGGAGGAAGAGGTAGTGGTTGTAGGAGGTGTATGTTTGCTGAATTTGGGTGAAAGTGCATGGGCCAGAGGCTGTTGTGAGGTGGATGGCTGTTGGGTGGGTGTGTGCCTGCGTTTGTGTAGTGTGGGAGGAGGGCTCTCAGACACACTGGGAGAGGACACAGGGGATGTGTGAATGCTAGTAGGGTGGTGAGTTGACGTGAGCGGTGTGTGGTGATGGGCGTGCTGGTGATGGAGGTAGTGGATGAAGATGTAGTGCATGCAGGTGTGAGTGGAGACAAGACAGGGAGGGAGGAGGAGGACATGGAGGAGGGGGACACATGTCTCTCTGTTGGTCCGCCTGGCCAGAATGAATGCCCTCCTCCGCCAGATGATGCTAATGCACTGAAGGACAGGGTGACAAAACAAAAAAGGGGGGAAAGACAGAAGAGACACATGGTCAATGCATGCAACACCACTACCAGTGGCAGACAAAACACACAGGGAGCAGCCCTATGCACTAAGCCATGCACTGACAGGGCAGGGGAAAAGCACATGCCCTTTGGGGACTCTGTCAAGAACCATATTATGCACAGCTGGAAGCCATAGGAGCCTGAATAGGTGTAGAGGGCTAATACCACCTTTGGTGTTGGGCAGGGAATGAGGCTGCAAATCAATGGATCTACCTTTGTACGCATGCCCTGGCCTAGGGGAACCCACAGCCCACCCCCCCACTCAGACACCTCGTAATGCGCGCAGAGTCAGCTGAATGAGAGTGTACTCACCCCCTTGTGGCTGCTGTGATGCCCTCAAGTGCCCATCCAACTCCGGATATGCCACCGCCAGGATCCGATACATCAGAGGGATCATGGTGCGACGGGCATTGGGAGGCCATCCCCAGCTGGTCCTCCGCCGTCTTCTTGTTCCAGTGGCGCAGGTCCTCCCATCTTTTCCAGCAGTGGGTGCACCATCTATGGTAGACCCCCATGGTCCGCACTGCTTTGGCGATGGCACGCCAAATCCCCTTCTTCTGGTGGGCGCTGACCTAGAGAAAAAGCAAAGTTATAACAGATGTTACTCTCCCATACAGTTCTTCTCACACATTGGCCACAAACCTCCCACCCTGGCCCAGACATACATACACACACCATCCTCACATGCTGTCCTGTCCCCCCGTCTCTTCCATCCACAACACTCCATACAATCATGTAGCCATTGTCGCTTTCAGACACATGTCACAGCAGCACTTGCAGTGTAGGTCCTCTCCTGTTGAAGGTCAGGTATCAAGTGAGGGAACTGGTAGAAAATGGCGGTCACATCCGAGGCAGTGCGTACCGTCACTGCCGGCGTACATCGTCCTTGGCTCCTGAAACCCATAGGGCCCAATGATAACCAATGCTGAATTACGCCGTGGTCTTCGACCACCTACCGCAACAGTGTACAACGCCAGCGCAGTTACCTCATTTCCCCTTGTCCCACCTTACAGGTCAGGCAGCCACCATTTCAGGGCGCCACATGGCAGGCCACATAACTGGGTCACACCTATTTAGGCCATGAATACGGACAGACAAAGGCACACAAAGAATAGCTCACTATTGTGCTAAACAGCCTTGTGAAGCCTATGTGTTGTATGACCCTCTGCTCACCGTTCTCCTCCATAGGGAACGTCCCCTGGGGCAGGTGATGAGATGGTGGCATCCTCCGGTGTACACACCCCTGGTGGATCTGTCGACAATGGAAGACAGACACATAATTATCACTTACAGACTTGATTGTGCAACAATCCAGGAACTGTGTGCCCAGTTGGAGCCTGACCTGATGTCAGCTATCTGCCATCCCACAGGAATCCCCCCTCTAGTCCATTTCCTGGCCAGTGGGTCTTTTCAAACAACAGTAGCCATGGCATCAGGGATGTCCCAGACAATGTTCTCCAACGTGTTGTCCAGAGTGTTGTCTGCCCTGCTGAAACACATGTGCAGCTACATCGTTTTCACTCAGGTGGAGGATTTGGCCACAGTGAAAGGTGACTTTTATGTCCTGGGACATATCCCCAACACCATTGGTGCCATTAATAGTACACATGTGGCATTTGTCCCCCCCCCCTCAGGAATGAACAGTGTACAGAAACCGGAAAAGCTACCATTCTATGAATGTGCAGATGGTGTGTTTGGCAGACCAGTACATCTCCCATGTGAATGCCAAGTATCCCGGCTCTTTGAATGACGCCTACATTTTGAGGAATAGCAGCATCCCTTATGTGATGGGGCAACTCCAGAGATACTGTGTGTGGCTAATAGGTGAGCCTAAGGTCCCTACACAGTTTCAATTTCTGTCTGGGTATGGGAGATTCCCTAACGTTTGGAGGATGTCTAACAGTTGTCCCTCGATATTTGCAGGTGACTCTGGTTACCCCAACTTGTCATGGCTACTGACCCCAGTGAGGAATCCCAGGACAAGGGCAGAGGAACGCTACAATGAGGCACATGGGCGAACTAGCAGGATAATGGAGCGCACCTTCGGTCTCTTGAAGGCCAGATTCCGGTGCCTACATCTGACAGGTGGATCCCTATACTACTCACTGAAGAAGGTGTGCCAGATCATTGTGGCCTGCTGTATGTTGCACAGCCTGGCTTTGCGATGCCAGGTGCCTTTTTTGCAGGAGGATGGGCCTGAAGCTGGTCTTGTGGCAGCTGTGGAGCCTGTGGACAATGAAGAAGAGGAGGCAGAAGAAGAAGATGTAGACAACCGAAACAACATCATCATGCAATACTTCCAGTGAGACACAGGTAAGAGGATGGAACTGCTTCCCCCATCTCATACTATTGTAGGACCTAGCATTAATCTGCCGTTTTACCTCTGTGTATGGCCCCTGACTTGTCACTTTGGCTTTCCATTTCACAGATCTGTGACCCAATTTGTGTCATCTGCTATGTTTACCGCTGGCCTACAGCTGTGTAACATTGGTATGTTAACAAGTACATTGACATTGCTATATTTCAGAGATATTGCACTTACACATTTGTGAAAGCAGACTGACTCCAGATTGTTTTATGATTCAAGGGTGTTTATTTCTGTGCTAATAAGTGGAGGAGGTGTGTGCAATGGGGTGGGGTGATGGTGGAGGAATGTCCATGGCAGAGTCCAGTCTCTTGGTCTCACAGGTGCATTGTCCAATGAGGCATAGGAAGGGGAGCAATGGCAGTTAAAGGTGGACAGGGTGACAAAGTGGGACAAAAGGGTGACATTCAGGAGGGTCTTATTTCCTGGCAGGGGTCTTGTTCTCTGTCTTGTTCCTAGATCTCGGGGACCGTTTGAGGGGTGGTTCTTCTTCTGCAGGGGGTGGGGTGCTGGTGGCCTGTTGGTCTTGTGGCCTGTGCTTTCTGTCCACTAGTGCCGGTGGAGGTGGAGGGCTGTTCATCATCCAGGCTAGTGTCAGGGGCCCGTTTGTGTCCCACTGTGTCCCTCATGGTGTTGACAAGGTCTGCCAGCAACCCTGCAATGGTGACCAGGGTGGTGTTAATGGACTTCAAGTCCTCCCTGATCCCCAGGTAGTGTTCTTCCTGCAGCCGCTGGGTCTCCTGAAACTTGGCCAGTACCATGCCCATGATCTCCTGGGAATGGTGGTATGCTCCCATGATGTTGGAGAGTGCCTCATGGAGTCTTGGTTCCCTGGGCCTGTCCCCCCCCTGTCACACAGCATTCCTCCCAGCTTCCCTGTTATCCTGTGCCTCTGTCCCCTGAACCGTGTGCCCACTGCCACTGACCCCAGGTCCTTGATTTTCTTGGGTTGGTGCGTTTGCCTGTGTTCCCTGTAGTGGTGGACACACTGCTGATTGACGTGTCCTGGGGACAGAGGGATGGGCCCGCTGAGTGGGTGCTGTGGTGGTGTTTCCTGAGGGGGGAGGGTCTGTGGTGGCTTGTGACAGTGGCAGGGAACCCGACTATCCAGAGCTCCCTGATGGGCCGGGCTGGTCATCTTGATCCAGGCACGCAGAGCTGCTGTCATCACTGTGGGCCTCTTCTGTGGGGGGGACTGGATATGTCTGGCACCTCCTGTCCGGTGGCATTGGGTAGGGGTCCTGTTGGGGTGTAAATGCATAGTTTTAGTATCTGTGTGTGCCATCTTGTGCATTGGGTGAGGTACCTTCTACTCCTGTGCTTGCATCATTGTGTTTGCCCTTTTGTGATAGTTGGTTTGGGGTCTGTGTGGGTATCTGTACTGGACATGCTTTGGTGACGGTGGTCCATGCATAGGTGTTGCATGCAGGGCCTTGGTATTGAGATGTGTGAGACATATGTGAGATGATGGAGTGATGGGAGTGAGGGTAAGGGTGGGGGTATGTGATGGTATGCAGGTGGGGTGGGGGGATATGGTAATAAAGATATGACTTACCAGAGTCCAGTCCTCCTGCTACTCCTGCGAGGCTCTCAGGATGCAGTATTGCCAAGACTTGCTCCTCCCATGTTGTTAGTTGTGGGGGAGGACGTGGGGGTCCACCGCCAGTCTTCTGTACAACAATCTGGTGTCTTGATACCACGGAACGCACCTTCCCCTGTAGGTCGTTCCACCTCTTCCTGATGTCATCTGTGTTCTTGGATGCTGTCCCACTGCGTTGACCCTGTCGCCGATTCTCCGCCATAGCTCCATCTTCCTAGCAATGTAGGTGTGCTGCACTTGTGATCCGAAAATCTGTGGTTCTACCTGGATGATTTCCTCCACCATGACCCTGAGCTCTTCCTCTGAAAACCTGGGGTGTCTTTGAGGTGCCATGATGTGGTGTGGGTGATGTGTGAGGTGCTGTCTGTTGTGATGTGTGGGGGGATGTGTTGGTGTGTGTTGTTTGAGGTGCGTTGATGTTGTATGGGTGATGGTGTTGTGTGTCTTTGGATGCTGGTGTTGTGTTTGCTAATCTCTCTCTCTGGGCTTCTCCCAAATTTGTTTGTTGTAAGGGTTTGTGGGTAATGTGGTGTGTGTTTTATAGTGATGTTAGTGTGTGGGTGTGGTGTGTGTATGTGTATCGGGTGTGTGTATTTTGAATTGTCCAATGTGATTGTGTTTTGTAAATGTGTGTATATTTTGAGCGTGGCGGTGTGTACTGTCAATGGATTACAGCGGTTGAAAGACCGCCGTGTTGATTCGTGGGTCGTGATAGTGTGGACGTATTCTTGTTGGCGTGACGGTGTAGGTTTTGGTATCGCCAGTTTATCACTGACCTTTTGTGTGGCAGACTTGTGTGGGTGTCTGTATTGTGGCGGATTCCGAGATGTGGGTCGTAATACCTGTAGCGTAATTCCGCCACGCAACGGTATGTTGGCGGTCTTCAGCACGGCAGAAAGCGGGATTTACCACCAGGGTTGTAATGAGGGCCATAATGGTTATGTCCTTGGCGCCCCAGCGCTGCGACATGGGACGTAACCATTATGCCTGTGGTGCCCAAAGGGTTAAAGGAGGCAGTGTTTTTAAATATACTAAGCAGTTTTGGTCATAAGTAGTGGAAGCCTGTGGAAATACTCTGTCTCCCATTGACAGTTCAAGTTGGGTGCACTATTTAAATTAATTGTGCATGGTTAATGCCTCCACTGCTGATACAGTTGCCTTGCTGAAAGCACACAAAGGTAGTTATAGTTTTGAATATGGTCCCCCGTCAGCAGCACTTATAAAAATCCTTATCTTGAACTCTTGGTATTCAAGTGCAATTGTTCCAGACAAGATTTTGATCTGTTATGAAAAAAGAGGCTCTGCACTAGTCATTGTTTCTCACTCCATTTTTAAATACTGTGATGAGAAAGGTGCAGTTGCTCCTAATTAGAACTTAGTATTATTGTCCCCCTCTATAGAGCCTCCCCCAGTAGTTATCGCCAAATAGCACTTCTAGATGAAATAGGAAAGCATAGTGCCAAACGTTTATTGGATTGTTTGCAAGGATGAGTGGTTGATACAGACATCTTCACTAGGGAAAAAACAGGTTTTAGGTGCAACTGTGCTACCTTGGATAATATTTAAATTATCCAGGTTACCCCAGGAAAATGCTAAAGACAAAAGGACAATTAATTTATGCAGTGTTTATTGATTGCTCAACCATTTTTCATCGGGTCGATAGACCTATGGAAGAAACTTGCTACAGTACGAATACTAAATTACTTACTCCATCTAATAGTGGCTTTGTGTTCTGATATTGGCTGCTGAGTGCTCCTGGGAGAAAAGTAAGGCCTTTGAAGTATGATAACTAACAATAGGCTGAAACAGGGCTGTCTCTTAGCTCCCTTGCTGTTCTCACTATATGTAGTAAACATACCTAAAGTGCTTTCATCACAAAGAGGAGACTCCCAAGGGTAGTCAGTGAGGATATAACCTGCCTCTTGTATGCAGATAATATAGTAATTTTAGATTTGACGCCCAGGGGATTACAAAACGTTTGGGTCTACTCAAAACTTTTGCAGAAGAACACTTTTTAAAAATAAATATATCCCCAAAAAAATCCTATTATTTAAAGGCAAACAACAACTAAAGAAAACTAGGCATGTACAGTTGTTGGGGACGGAAATACTCATGGTGGTCAAGCCCTATGTATATCTAGGGATGGCCTTTAATTCCAACTCATCAGACAGAAATCATATATCTCACTTACATACTAAAGAAATATGTCACATAAATGGGCTGAGGGCTTTCTTTTATGCCCACAGACGTAGACACTTTCCTTTTTTAATTCAGCTATATTGTCTGAAAATCTCGCCATCACTGTTATATGAGACTGAGGGCCTGCCAAATGACAAAGGGCTCTTCATGGACTCAGTGAAGGGAACAATTTTATGGAGATTATGTGGCTGTAATGATATTGGTGTTTTGACCACTGACTCCACTTTGCACTTAGCGTAGCAGCACACCGTCATATTAGTGACCACCAACTTCATTTTGCCTATTGACTATTTTAGCATTAGCCACCACCACATTAAAAGCTGCAAGTAGTTTTCCACGCTGTATAATGCGCTCATTTAAAAAAAAAAATTGTGTTCTTTCCCACTAAGGGCTTAGGCTGATAAGAATGTACCAAGATGGCAGGGAACTGTCTTATTTTGAAGGGGCACTTGGGATTGTGGTCAAGTCCCGACTTGTTCTTTTCAAAGCTGGCCTAAAGTAATCAGCATTTTTTTAATAATAAACTTCTGCAGTGAGAGGGAGGCTATAGAATTTTCCTCTCTTGTTTGTTCAAAGTATAAGAGGCTGAGAGCAGATGGACTGGGGACCGAGAGTGAGTCAGATCTCAGACATGCCCAGGATGCTGAGGTGTGTCATCCATTCCCATGAGGATAACTGATCTCTCCCTCTCCTTAATCGATTCTGGGATCTGGTGATCTGATCGGAGGGATCGGAGGGAGATGAAACAGATGTGCCCGTGCCTCATGGTGATGCATATTTTTTAATTCATTATTTGCTTTGCATTATAATATAGATACAAATATTTGCTGTGTATATTGCAGTGGAGAATCATTTGTACGTGTTTTCATTTCTCCTTTTACGAACCTTGTGAAGTGAAATAATAAATGTCTTCTTTAGACTGAGATGCTCAAGGGGGCGTGGCCGAGACGTGCGCAAGATGGCTGCTCTCCAGTGAAGCTCTGCATCGTCACGGAGACATTTTTACTTCGTTTGGCGGCATTTGGGCTTTATGAACAAAAATAATTAGAGGCACAGAGATGGGAATATGAGGGCAACGCTGGAATAATTTTGGAGCATGTTTTGTTGTGTTTTTTTTGCTCTTATGACCCCTCCTCAGCTTTGGTGGCCGCCATTTTGATTTGTTTATTTTTTTTTTTTTTATAAAAGGGAAAGAAAAAGAAAAAAGAAGGAAAAATTACTGCATGCTTCAATGTTGTAGGAAGTAGCATCTACAGCCTCAGGAGCTATATGTGTCATTAATAATTTCACCGGTCGAGAGATTTTCTGTATTCTGCATTTTTCAGACTACAGTGCTGCATTTAAGATAATTTTTATATTATCTGGTTTTGAGTTTATTCTCTTTATACTTATTTTATATGGAGCCTCCCTCCTCTTCTGCTCCAACGGTTGCAGCGGTTTCTGGAGCCATGTCCTCGTCACGGAAGGATTATAATAATACCTCTAAACGACAAAAGAAGGATCCCTCCTCTCTGTCAAAATCTCCTTGCCTCTGACCCTGGAAGACCCTATGGATGAAATAGAACACTTGAAGCCCTTTGTGATGGAAACTAATGCTACCCTTCAAAGAATTGAAGAGAAGTGGTCATGTCTGGAATCCAGGGTCTCAGAGGTGAGCAAAGGATCAGTAATATGCAGGATGAGGTTACTAAGATTGATGCCATGTCTAAAGAAATTTTGCTTCTGAAGCAGCAAACTGAGGACATGGAAAATCGTAACCGGCTTAACAATCTTAGAATTTATAGCATTCCTGAGGAGGCGGAAGGCAATGACATAATCTCTTTCCTGAAAACGAATATTCCAAAAATAATTGGGCTCAAGGATGGTACTGTTCTTAATATATAACTGGCACATCGTGTGGGGCCCAGATCTTCCGGTGCATTATCACCTAATCGACCGAGAGGCATAATTGTTCTTTTTTTGGAGTATACTGAGTTACTCATGGTTTTGGAAGCAGCCAAGCAAAGGAAACAGATGCTGTGGTCTGGTCATAGGATTTTCTTCTCACAGGATGTGGCAAGTGCTACGGCTGCTCGTCTCAAAGAGTTCCTTTCACTGCATCCAGGGTTCAGATCACTAAACGCTCCTTATGGACTGGTTCATCCTTGCTTCTTTAAAGTAACATACAAAGATCGTACTTTTCATTTGCCTCTCCTGCTGATCTGAAAAAGTTTATTATTTTTTTATTATTATTAAAATAATATTTTAAAGCAATAAAATGTATTAGAGAAGGGTGAAGAAATGGAATGTGGCAAATCTTCATTATCCAGAGAAAAAAAAGGCCTGGGCTGCGCCGAGTCCATCTGGCTCCACCCGCTCTAAACATCCCACCTTTAAAGGACGCTCAACCTTCCAAATGAAAGTCTAAGGCCCACCCCATCGCAAATCCCCACCCCACCACCCCCTCCCCCCGTTACGTGAGGTGCTTGGATGCCCCTTTGTTGCCTCATTAGGTGGAGTACCGTGCACTTGTGGGAGTCAGGTTTGGTCTGTTGTGGCCCATGGCAATTGTAGCCATACGGACTGGCCATTAGCCCTGTTTGGACTATTTGGCTCTGTGAGCTTTCATTAAGATTTCTGTGTGGCCTGTGTTTTGGCGGTACACTGTTGAACCCTGGTCTTTTGTTTCATTGTTTAGGGGTGTGGGGCATTTGTATGTACTATGGTCAAGTTGGATTAGTCTTGTGTCGGGTAAGTACCTCTTGCTGTGGCGTGTATGACTTGTGCTGCTGTGAAGGGTTGGGGGGGCATTGCAGGGTGGGTGGTGTGGGTGGGTATTTGACTGTGCCCTTTCCTCCCTTGTTTCGTAGATTGCGCTACTTACCATCGTCGTCTTCGTCGGCGGTCTCGGTCGTGGAGGTATATGGCACAGAGCAGGGCTGGCATGATCTGCAGCTCTCTATCCATGTCTGCTTTGGCACGTTGTGTGGCCCTCCGGTGAGTGTTTCCTTATATTTGGTTAATTTCCGCTTGGCTTTGCGTGGCGGTGGTTCCTGCCCCGGAACTGGCAGCGGACTGGTGGTTCATTATTTGATGGGCGGGTTGGGCCTTTCCGTCGGCCTGTGGGTGGACTCTGCCGTCATCGGCGGCACTCCTCTGCTGGCGGTGGGTGGTTTTCAGGATCCCTGTCTTTCGTTTGTTTCATTATTTGGCGGTCTGGCCCGCTCCTCTGTTTTCAGTTTTTACCGCCACCACCGGCAGCACAGAACAGACCGCCGTGTTCATAATGAGGGCCAAAGGCATCATGAACAGACCCAGGATACTTAGCATTGATGTGGGAGATGTAGTGGTCCACCAGGGGCACCATCTGCACATTCAGTGAGTGGAAAGTCTTACGATTCCTGAACACCTGTTCTTTCTGGTAGGGGAGACAAATGCTATATGTGTACTGACAATCGCCCCAATAATATTGGGGATCTGTCCCATAGCATAGAATCTGGCCTTCACAGTGGCCACATTTTCCACCTGGGGAACAGAAATGTAGCTGCACATGTGTTTTACAAGGGCAGACAACACTCTTGCCAGCACGATTGAGAAGCTGTGACCTGCTATGTTAGCTCCAATTTTTCGTAACTGTTTAGCTCTGTAAATGTGTACATAGGTGCCTAAACAAATACCTCAGTGCCTCTATTAGCGAATACAGCACTATGTCAGTGTGTTTGCAATTGCATTAGATACTGCTGCATAAATAAGTACTGATTGTCTCACTGAAAGTGGGACATTTCTCTGTCAGTCTGCCACTGGCTCAACCACAGCATCCATGCTTTGGAAAGATGAATGTCAGTTCCTTGGTGATTGGTATACTCTATGTACTGCTTGACTTATAGGTCTGGAAGAGCATGTCTAAGTTTTTTTAACTTATAAG